>NW_025106630.1:11890000-13170000 GCF_013123115.1 Colletes gigas
CGTCTAAGCGGCCGGCCTTGATCCTTGGCGCTAGAGTCGCCCGAAGTCGGCCGAGCTAGCTGCTACTCGCTACTTTCACTAAGTACTCTATCCTGTCCTGTCCTGTCCTGTCCTATCCCGAGCGCTCGTACGTACCTCGTGCCTTATGCTCGCTTAGCTAGACCGAGCTTAGAACGGGTTCTCAACTGGTTCCCACCTCTTCCCTTTGACCCGTCGTCACCGTTATCTCCCTAGATCCGACCAGATAACCACCTGAGATTTACCTCTTTTTTTTCTTGTAACTTTCTTCTACATTTTCGACGGTCGTCTTTTTTTCTATTTACCGGCCACACAGTGTTCCGACGCTTTGCGATGCTTTCTGATCGATGCATATTTAATTTAGAGACGCGTTTCAGAACGCATCGATCCCCTAGGGATCGTGTAAGTGAAATAGGACGCGTGGCGCGGCGCAGGGGAATAGTCGCGTCCCGGTCAGACATTTGGCGCGGCGGCTCGCGTTGGTTCCCCGAGGCTCGCGTTTTCGCCAATCGAAAAAACGAAACGGGGGAAACGGTCGTGCATTTTCCAGATAACCGGTCGATTAATCGGTCGGGGCAACTCGGTCGCAGACGTACGGGCGCCCGCAGAGTTGAGCACCGCTTGTTCGTTTCTAGGTTACACGCGCAGCGAGCCGAGTTTCACTTTTTCAGCGTTCGACGCCACGCTCCGCGATCATCGGGAGGTTGATCGACTCGTCTAGCGTCGACGCTCGTCTCGGCGTACGCACGCGAGCGTACCGTTCCCTCGGAGCATATTCCGCTAATACGAGGAATCGTTCGGAGATTTTGCCCATTCCATCGGACCGTACCCTCCAATTATCCTCACCGTTGCTTCGATCGCGACGGACGCGGACCCGGCGAACCGCGTTTCCCTTCCAATCCTCCTCAACCTCGAATTTCGCTCATCCCCCTTGGTTTCTTTTATTTTTTACCCCGGCGCTCTTAACACTTTGTTGACCGTTCTTGGGTCTTCACGTGTTATAAAATTCAAATATCAGAGCCTTACATCCTCAGAAATTTTCGATAAGAAATTTGGGAGACACCAGGTGTTTAAACTTGTTGATTCTCATGGACGAGGTATCGCTTCTTTATTGAAATTTTACATATATTCATGAGTATAATTATTACAAAATGAATTGCTGGATTAATTCAGCAGCCAAACTCATCTTCGTTTTACGTGATTTATAATGCGAATAATTCTATCGAAACCATAGTGGATATTCCGACAATAACGTGAGCGTTAACAGAATTACTGAAATCTCCCTATCTATCCAAAATTTCATCGTGAATTATCGCGTTGGTCGTTCGCAGAGAGCTCTAAATCTAACTTCTGATTATAGAGCAACGGTTCGTGGGTGGTTTTACGGTCCTTGTTAGTCCAGACTCGTTTCTTTCGATGGAATTAGCACCGCGAAAGAAATTCGAGACGTGATTATAGGCAGCGGTTCGTAGGTGGTTTTATGGTCCTTGCTGTTCATGAAACGGTACGGACTGTTTTCTTTCGTCCGCGTTGGAATTAGCACCGTGACAGAAAATTCGTTTCGGACGCCAGCAGGTCGTTCGATTTGTCGTGCTTCTGGGATTAAAGGATTCCAGTTTCCGACGACCACTTCCACTTCCTTTTGGTCGACGCCTGCTCGCCTCTTCGTAATGTCAAACGCTTATCCTTTCTCCCGCCTCGCCTCCGTCCCTCTGTGATTCTTTTCTCTCCTTCCTTGTTCCTCGGCTACGTGACTTTTGGATTATTCGCGGATGCCCACTAAACGTACGCATACATAGCGAATGTTCGGTGAAACTCACCGGCGCGACACGAGCTCGGAATACGCGAAGAGTCGGGACTTTCGTTTTTGAAAGAGTCCGCTCCGCGGCGAACGCACGGCCTCGGACGCGTCACTCTTTTAAATACCTGACGACAGCCTAATTTCTGCGCCTACCATTCGATCGGAGCTAGCTGCAACGCCTGCTAAACGACGCCATAAACTCGCAACCCGTTGACACGATTCGCTCGTTTCACCGAAAGCAGCATTCACACAGTCCCACATTTCCACCTCAAACTTCATTTTCACGCGTGTATACAATACACAATTATAGGGTTTTTTTAAATAAAATCTTGCTCCGACACTGACAGACTCCAAATCTGTATTGCGCGAAACATTAGGGCCGTTGGGGGCAGAAAACAGAATCGTACGACAACTTATCGTCGAACGCGCGACGATTCTCGGTACCGAGAATGTCTCGTCTTTCCACGGACTTTATAATCGCGAGAATATCCGAGGTTCTTGTTCGTAAATCATTATTGTAATTCGTGCTGCGTTACGTAATCCCGTATAGGCGTAACTTTCGACGTGAACCGTGTTTCGTGGGATCGTGGAAAGCGTGGTGTTCGATCTCGGACCGTCAGGATCATTGAAACATCGCTTATTTTTTCAGTATATTAATTCCTACGTAGGCCCGACTGTGATTTGCAAGTTTGCGAAAGAAAAGAGCTTCCAAGCTTGCCGAGGAAATGCAGCGTATTTGGTTAGCTTACGATGAATAAAACATTACTGTAGAGGTTGGAAATGGCGGAATTAAGATTCTCCCACAAGTGTCATTCGTTAACGGATGATTCGACACCATTATACGCTGTGTTACAAATTAGATATCATCAATAGTTTTCTAAATACCTGATATTTGGAACCCGAAATATGTCTTCTATTGAAATATTACTATCGTCTAGATTTTCATGCCTGTATTATTAATCCCTTCTAATTTTGCATAAATGATGGCAGATTACATTACGATTTTGACATATTTTATATGCGACATATATCACGTCTGTTCTTCTGAAGCGAGAAACTGACGCATTCTCAATTAATGTCATCATGATCGATCGTCGAATTACCTTTCGCTCAGCGTCCCATGGCTTGTGAGAAGCGATACCCGTGGACTATATCCTGGACGAATTATATTTCCAATCATAGACCAGACGGGGGAAACAAAAAACAAGTAGAATATACGCGGTACAAAAAGAGGGTGAGCTTGTAATATTCACTGAAGTAAGAAACGTGTCGTTAACATTCGTCTCGCTTAATTCCGTCGGTGTGCATGTGTAATTTGGATAATAAGAGGTCTTTACCGTGCTCTCCTATTGGAAGAATCGTTATTTCGAGTTCGGAGGCGACACGAGAAATTCAGAGCACCTGTTTGCTCGTGCACGAGAGCCCCGCGAAAACGGTCGCGAGTCACGTTGTCGTCGTCGTGGTTTTCTTGTTCTCTCGTATAGAACGAGCCCTTTCCCCGTTCGGTACACCGAGGACATCGTATGTAGATAGGTTTGCCCGGTGTGAGAGTTCCCTTGCCCGCGATTCCGCGGCGCCGTTCTGCGTCGCGTTGTGTCGCGGCATCCGTGGCATCCGTGGCCCTCGAAATTTGGAACTTTCTCCGCGAGGACGACACTGGTTGTCGTCGCCCGGTGCCTATAGGCGGCCACGTGGTACGCCAGGTACGAAAATAACCAACGGAAGCGAGCCAACGAGAAGGAAAGTGAAACTCCGTACATCGCGCGAGGCAGGTACATCCATCGCACGTTAATTGTACACGCGGCTCATTAGGTATGATCCGTTGCGCGGCCACGCCGCTTTATTTTTAGGCTTCCGTCCTCCTCGTGACCGTTCCCTGCGCTTTGTCGGTTCGTCCTTTTTCATCGCGAACAATCGCTCCCGACGATCCATTATTCACTCAAACAATTAACTACCCGGATAGCCGAAAAAACGATTATCCTCGCACCGAAAGTAATCCACCGAGGAGAAAGTGATTTATTAACTTCGGATCGAACTTCGAATTCGTTGGCTCGAAACCGAATATTTATGAGTTCCGCGAGTCGGTATGGAATGTGATCGATGGACAAATTCTGCCTATACCAATAGACCAACGTAGTCCAAAGCGAGACATTTGTTATTACGAGGAAGATTGGAATCAATGTGTACACTTGCTTGTTGTTCGACTGGCGGAATGATCGTGTTTTCATATTTAAGACAAATGGCGCTAATAATATTTGCATGTGGAAAACTTGCGTATCTCGCCTTACCATATTAAGTAGTACGGCCGGAGATAAGGGTCCTGCGACTGTCACGTGAAAGTGAAAAATATATGATTATCACGTTTCGGTGTAATGGGAAAAAGTGCCACACGCATTGTCGTTATTTTTACAACCGTCCAACGTTCCGAACTATCGAAGTAATCGAGTATTATATCAGAGGTACGATTATGCTGCAATCGTGTTCCCGATATAAACGCTCTTCTAGCCATCATTCTCTCAATCGTTGATTTCCATCATCAAGTGGGCAAATAATGGTTTACGATGGTGCATTATTCGACCGAATAATGAACTATATATTTTGGAATTAGTCTTTTATCCCGGTGTACGTTTATCGTCGCTGCGGGTGAAGTAACCGCCGGAGCATGGGAATAATTGCCAGCGTGTTTCTCATCCGCGCGAATCCCGGCTCCGTGACGGAAGCGAGTCTTCTCTCTGATGTAACGTCTCGGGAGACCCACTGACACGCATTCGACGAGATTTCTTCTGTCGAGAGAGACGTCGACTTTCGATTTCAGCTCCGAATAGCCGGGAATTCCGTTCCCCGTGCACCCGAAACGCCTCGGAAACGCTGCACGATATTTTTGAACGATGATTCCGCGTTTTAAAGGTCAGTGATGCGATCCCCGATGATAACGATTCGTGTTTGAATAAAGTATTAACTTCTCCCGCGCGTACGTGAGTCTGCAAGATACGGGGATCATTCGACTTTAGCTTAAAAAATTGTCATTTTTCCTCTCCGATACGAGAATTGCAGATTAGATGTCTGGGATGAACGATAAGGCAAATGAGGACAAATTCTTCGTATATACTTTCTTGTAACATTATTATTATTGATGTCGAAGTACAGATGATTATAAAAAAAATTTAAAAGAGAGATGAATATTTAGGCGTTTTAAATCAGAGAAATTGCAGGGTACTGAGATAGGAAGATCGTGAACGGGAACGTTCAAAATGGCGAATGGTAGCACGCGTCGATCATAACGCCGCGAAGGATCGCTGCAACATGGTTCGCCCTAAGATTGCATACCAAGCGTAACGAAATGAAATATTGAGAGAAGATAGTTCACGTTCCCATCGGAAAGTCATTGCTCTTTGTATCTAACAGATGTCCTCCGGCGTATCGTTCACGGACGAGTGCCTGCTTCGCGCCAAATCGATCACTACTTGCGGTCGATGTCAGGGATTTCGTTCAGATTGAAATATGAGGTTCGCGTAAAGTTAGGACAGGGAGGATTAAGTCATCATTCCGCTGGCCTCGAATTTATTTAAGTAATGCAGAACGTTCAATTCTGCGATTTTCGCCAAGTCGTGCGAACGAATTCTTATCTTCGAAATTATCAAGAGCGTTAGTACTTTTTATTTCTATCGAATTTAGTTTTCTGTTAGCCTGAAACGGAAGCTCGAGTAATCAATTTGTAGACTCGATTCGAGCCAAACATAGCAGTCGAGAGCATTCTTCCGGAACGTGGACCTTCGAAGATATTAAAATTTTCGTTCTGGAAACGCGCAAACCATTTTCGAGCTGGTCTATCTGAAATTGAATCTTCTCTGTAGTTGGCACGCTGTTCCCAAAACCTTGGACGCTTTGTATATTGTTGAATCGGGGGTACGAGGCTGGGGTGGGACTTCCTGGCGTTGGTCAGGTCGAAAACCCCGATCAAGCTGATGTTCTCCTACATCTGGGCTGCCATCTCGGTGGTAGCCTGGTGCGGAGAATTTCGGTGAAGTTGGCGGGCCCATTCTGGTCAAATCCACTCACCTCACCTCCACGCGGGGCCCCTGGGACCCTGTACCGACTTGCTCGGGTGCAGGGTGCGAAAGAGTGAGTGGTAGTTCAAGAAGAAGTAACTCAGACTCGTTTAGAACAAGAAGACTCAAGAGGAAACGGAATGGATTCCCAAGCAGGTACTCATCTTTGGTGATACGGGGAACATTGAGAGTCACCATTTTTGTAAAAGAATGAAATTACTGTAAACACGCTGGGTATTTGTTTGTACAACTTTATTATGGCCGCGGGAAGAGAAAAGACGCATCGATATTATACCATCTGCTTCGAATTAACATACATGTTTTATTAGTCGTATGTTATAAACGTGATCGTTCGAATATTGTCGTATTCGGTTTGTATTGGAGGGGGGAACGCGTTAAATAGCGTAAACGCATGCCGGGGGCCGTCATCTGGGATGTTATGGCCGCGCTAGGCGCATCATCGGCCGCCACGTAACCGCGGTTACGATCGGCTGGACAACGTCGATGCTGTCACTTTCCCCGCTGCCAACGCTTCCCGGAGCGCGCGGTTAAGTGTGTCACCGGGTCTGCCGTGCGCGAATAAAATGCGATCGCCGCTGTCTCGGTCCCGTTCGCGTCCTCGCGCCCGCGTCTCGCGTCCCGTCCGACGTTTTCGTCGCGATGCTGCACTTATTGCGTAATCCCTATCTACGTGCAGCGTCCGCGAGACGCACAGAGGGAGCAGGAAATTTCGGGTAAGTGGGCCGCACGTGGCCAACCCGACGATCGTCAAAGGGTTATCCTACTCGACCAACCTCGAAAAACTCCATTTCCTCCTCTTTCAAACAACATCGAAACGAGGATCCTTACAGTTCTTTTTCCAAATAATCAAACCGACGATTAGTTTTGTGTTCAGACCACGCGCCTCCCAAAGAAGGTTCCTCCTTCGAAGGTTCTTCTTTTCGATCTTCGGTGTTCTTGGTGAATTCGAGTGTTTTAGTTGTATGATCAGTTGCGATATCAACCAGTGGATGAATGTCCATTTTTTATCATTGGTAAAATTCATCGGGTATAGCAGTGTCTTCCGAGTACTTATGTAAACAATCTCGTAGAAAGTACGATGAATCGTTGCCAGGTTAAGAAGATTGGACACGTTATTCGAATAATATTAATTGAATGCTAGGTATATGCGCAAATCAAGATTATCTGATCGATTCTGTTCAGTTTTAGCTGTTTTTATAGAGAGGAGAGTTGTTAAAATCGTATCACTTAGATGTTATCTTGCGTTTCCTATTTGGTACTAATTTGAACGCAAATTAGCAACGGGAACCGTAGCTTGATATTTAAGATCCGTATTATTACGTGTTACACCTTTTACCAGGAATAAATTAATTCGTTATAATCTTTTTTATAACGTAGCGAACAGGTACGATTCAAGTAACCGGTTCTAAAAACAGTGTCTCCTTTAAAGGCAGTAGATTTGCGAATAGATATTAATAAAAGATAAGGTTAACAAGAGAAACTAGTTTACTAAAATAAATTTATTAACGAGCGAACAGAATGAAGATATTCACTGTATAAAAATAACGATCGGTACACAGAAAAATGTTCATTTTTTTTATATAATTTTCGTCGTTCGGTTATGTCACACACTTACTACTAGATCGAGCTTGTTCCAGTAATGATAGATAAATTAGAGATGTACGATTTAGGCGACCGCTACGCATTAGGCAACTTTCCCGACTTTCTAACGACATATTTATTTTCATATTTTGAGTTAATCGTTTAGAACGAGGCTTCCGAAACATTCGTGGCTCGAGAATCACTTTCGAAAACGGTAACACATATTTGAAAAGTTACTATATCATCGTCGTCCAGGCCTTTGTTGATATTGAAACTGTTAATCGTATCAAGTACTCGAAGCGCAAAGAATCCGATCAAAAGCTATTAGCGAAATATTCGAATGTTTGGATGTTCGAGGTTTGTTCGTAGCGTTGGTGCATCAGTGAAATATCCGAATAGTAAATTCGACTATTTCCCAGTTCTAATTAGAAATGCGTGGAGCGTTACGCGCAAGTAACCGAGCAACGCGGAGGGTTAAGTTCGTGCACACGTAGAACCGGTACCGCGTTAAACATGTTCACCGGTTTGCTTTAAGGGTCGGATGTGACGCATTATGTCACTTTCCAAATACTTTCCACCGAGTAGAGCGGCCTTTTTGCCGCGGAACTGGTTGTGTCGCTTTTCCCGGACCCGAAACGGGCGCAGGGATCGTCGAGGAATATCCAACGAATAATTGCTCGATTACGCAACCGGCCGAGTATCGATAACTCGATCGCGGAGGACTTTATAAATGATGGATGTTCGCGCGGCGCGCGGGAAGCAACGATTCGCCGCACACGAGATCCTTGTCAATAACATTTATTTAAGGGATCCGGGGCTCGCGAAACAAATTAGAGAGTATAGTAACGGTGCTGTGTACCCGCGTGGAAAGGAGTGATCGTCGATCCTCGGTTTACGGAGAAAAAAAACATGGACGCGCGCTGACGCACACCGAGGAAATATATCCCAACTCCCTTTTATAAGAACAGGGGTCTTGTAAGTTCGAAGAAAATGGTAGTTTCATAGGACATCAGCCGTGTAACATACTTTTGATTATCGGTAGGACTTTCCCGAAATATCTGAACAATCGATCGTTAGCGATCCTATTAACGGCGATCACGATCGTTCGTAAAGCCCGTAGGGAGTTGGTTCGAACGTTAACCGCGACAGCAGCGAGTTCGGTAGCGGGTCGTGCTCGGTTCACGGCGTTGGCGGTCAGCTTTTAGATGAAAAGGGGCCCTTTCCCAAGCGGAAGGTCCGTGCACGTGTCGATCGGAGCAGTTGAACCCGAGATCCCCGGGTTCCAGAAGCGAGGCGAACCGAAGTGTCTGCTCTCTGCGGTGAAGGCAATCACTGTGACTGGCTTGGCAGCGTTCACGATCCGTGACGCTCCGTGACTCGGGATCTAGGCCGATTGTATAATGCCGCGAACGTTTCACTAAAATCGTTAAATAACAGCCTACTTTAGTCGGATCGCTCGCCTCTCTGCTCGCTTGCCTTGCTTCGCGTTGCCTTGCCTTGCCTTGCCTAGTCCAAGTCTCTCTCTTTCACTCTCTCTCTCTCTCTCCCTCTCTCTCTCTCTGTCTCTCTCTCTCTTTCCTTGTCTAGTTTTCTCTCTCTGGCTCTAGGCTCGTTCGTTCACTCTCACTCTGTCCCTCCGTACGGCGAGGTACGCTTAGTCATCGTCCATCGGACCGCTCTCTCGTCCTGTCTTCGCTGGCTCCGCCGAATAAATCGATTTTCGCTTTCGATATGCGCGTCCCGTCGCGATTCGAGTTTCGCGCCACGATTTTCAGCGCGAATCGCGCGTACGAGACCCACCAGCGCGACACTGACAAAAATTGTAACTGGAATTCTTTATTTTTATAGTTGCGGCACCGAACTACGTACTGAACGGTTCCAGAATCGACGGATGTACATTTACTCTGTAAAAAGTGATTGAAATTCAAAAACCCTGTATTCGCGTAAAGAAGGAGTTGCCACAGAAATTAAAAAATAAGTTTACAAGGCTACATAAATATTTATACGCATTACATTTGGGTATAATTTCGATAGGACAAATATCTATTCTCAGAGTATGAAATATGTGTCGTTAAATCACTATGTTTAAACTAATTCGGTAAGAATCACATTTTCGTCGATCGTGGCACGTTATATCGGTAACATTTACGTGAATTTTCACGAAGGTATGATGATTCGTCCGTGCGTTCCCTCGTGAAACCGATACAGACGCGAGACGTCGTATGTATGCGCATAATTTTGGGTTTAAATGGAACCAGACGGCCTTCCGAGAATAGCACCAACGAAAAAATGCTTAAAGCGCATCGCCGTGATTATATAATAATTCGAATTCGAACACGAGGACGCGTCACGTAGTTTTCGACGAAAGTCAAACTTCTCGAAGAGGCTAATTACTCGCCAAACGAAAGGAACAAGTCCTGGCTAACGTGGATCGAAAAATATTTCCGGGGAATTATAAATAATTTTCACACTTTGCCACGGCGTCCGTATAGGGACGACGAGGGTTATTAATTTAGTCTTGCAGAAAATTGTACGGTTTTTGCGCGACGGTGAACGCGTTAAAGGGTTAAGGAATCGTTGGGAGCGCTGGGTTGCGAAACGACGGAGTTAAAACGATTCGCGCCGAACGGAAAACACAGCGTTTCGTTGTATAAAACGAGAGGGTGCGGTGGGGTAAAATCTAGCGGCGGCATACCGGATTGAGCAACTCTGCAATCACGTTTATTGCCGATCCGCGTAAGCGCGTACATACATACGTGTACCGTCCCTTTCCACCGAGCGATCCTGGCCGATATTCCCGTTAATTATGGCCGACGTCCGCTCGATCAAACATTATCCCTTCCAGCCGACTGTAATTATCCATACGCGGATACATATCTGTCGTACCCTCGATCGTAAAGCTTCGCGATGCGAAATATCGATCGACGGTAGTCGAAACGAGAGGATCATTTCCATCGGTTTGCACGCCAGTTGCCAGCTGAGCGGCGCGCGTCCTTGCGCGAAGGATACGGCCAGGATCCGTAACAAAACGATGAATTATACCCGGGTAAACGTCACGAGTTACGAACTCTTTCGAAACGAACCACCGTCGATCGAAAATCCTAATTGCCCCGTGAAAAATTCTCGCTGGATTACGAATCGACTCGTCGTAAAGTACAACAAGGCGGTTCGACGATGACGTGGCGGTGAAAAAATAAAAAATGGATTAGCGGTTCTCGAGGACTGCTAATCGTATGCTGCGATAGGAGCACCGGGGAGCTCGCGGTTTCGTTCGCTCCGGATTCGAACGGCCGTTCTCCTCGAAGGAAATGACGAATCGCTAGGGATACGCCGACAAGAAATTACCCGCGAACTGAATTCCGTTGGGCACGTGATTTCACGGATGAATCAAATGCATCTGACGCCCACCCGGTCTAATCGCGAACGACCACTGATTTCTCGCTGAATTCGTACGAACAGTTACAAACGGGCGGAGGATATGACGAACGCGTTTAATTGTATCCCGCCAACCGCAAACCTCGGTCTTCCTTCGCTTCTATACAACATTTCTCATCTATCGTACTACCTTTTCAGTCAAACTTTATGTCCTGGTTCAGTGTTTGCAAATAGAAAAAGAAACATCGGTGATTGAACATTTTTGAGAGTACAAACGCTTAATCGGTGAGCCGTGTCGATGACTCCGCACAAGCTATTTCGATTCTACAAAAAAAAAATGAATGTAATCGTGTTTGCTCGTAGATAACATTTTACATAGAGTGATAAGAGGCCAGTAGTTCTGCGAGCAAAGGTACGAACTCCGGAGAGGAACAGTTAAATGGCTCGGTGAGAGGTGTCATCCTTCGACGCGAGTCTTTTCATAAGTGCAGCCTGCGGTTGCACTTTGTGAGCGAAACCCTGCATCTTTTGCACGATAAATCCATTCTCCTCATTAGTCTGCGTATAGAAATCTAAGATAAGGTCATCGAATGTTGAACGGCTTATGATGTGTTTCATATTTTATACCGGGAATGTGTTTTATAAATACTGATAAATCTATTCTCGCGAAGATGTAGATCGATCGGACGAGAAAACAATCTTCGATTGATTTACCATTCCTTGCAAATGAATACTGCTAAAAGCATCGTGATGTCCCAGCATTCGAGGATTCCTCGATTCTTGCGTTTCTTTAAGGTGAGAATTGATTTTACTTTTTTATTGGTAGAGAGGGTACATTATTTTAAAAAATTAGAAATCAAAAGCACTGTTTATGTAAAGTCGCTATTACCAAACTACAAAGAATTTCCTGGACTACCCTTCATTATGTTGGCTGTTCAGTTTCGGGAACGGCTATCGTTTCTCGGCAAGAAGTCACTGGGTTCGCCAGGGGTTAAACGCGATGGGCATCGAGCCTAATGGCACAGGCTGGCGTTACTTCCGGCAACTTCGGCAAAAGGTTCGGCCGAAACGGGGGAAAAAAACGAGAAGTCCCTTGCGCAAGAAGTCTCTCGATTGCGGTTAGCCTTACTCGTAAAGAGCCGCAGTCTCTTCTAAGCTTCTAAGCCGTTGCACGCTTCGTTCGAGGCGCGAGGTTCGAAAGTAAGTGCCCCATCGAGACAATGCCTCGTGAAAATGGGGCAGAGTAATTAAGCCGTTATATAACCGGTTGAAACGGAGTTCATAGGCCGTTGGTCTCGACACGGCGCCGGTTACCACAACGCTGCTCCGGAGTAAACAGGGTGTGCTCCGTGCCACCACCCCTTCCTCCCTTTAACGAGTCCTCGTCGAGGCTATGGTAAGCTCTGAACCTCGAGTCGACAACCTTACGAATCGAAAAAACCAAAATTCCACTCTTAACAGAAACAAAAATACCAAACAAATCACAGAGTGCATAAACTGCAAATGTATCCAATATGGCTGCTATTGACAGTGGATAGTCTTGGTTCCGGGACGTTTTCTCGAGCATATCGGTTAAAAAATGATCGAACATCTGTTTCAGAGGCGTCCTTCGCGCGAAACACGAACGACCTTTACCACCGCGTACGTACGCTTCGTTTATAATTGTTACAGCACTATTATCGCAACCGGTTCCACGGTTACCGATGGAACGATTATGCTAAACGTGGCTCTAAGCGCAATTTCTAAAATGCATTCCGTCGTCTACCGTAGATAACGATCTTATTGATAGATAATAAATATCGAGAATATTATCGTTCATACGTATCGTATGCTTTCTCGTTACCGTAAATACTCGACGCTCGACGGTCGAGCATTCCACAGCCGTTAGTAATCGTTCTGGTTGCGATTGTCGCGTTCGGGCGGATCTTCCCTAGATCCTGGATCCCCGTGGATCCTGGGAGAATATTTCTCGGCGAACGCCCGGTGGCCGACGCGCGTTCAGCCCGATCGTAATGCATATCTAATCGCGTGATCGCCCTTTCCCTTTTTCTTACGTTCTCGCGACAAAACAGCGAATTCCTTTCGCTCCCGAGAGAGCCCAGCGGTAGCTACGTGTCTATCTCGATGGCCGATCGAGCCAGACCGGCTGAGAAACACATTACGCCACTGTCTGTTTACACTGGAGGTTCACTACGCGTGCGACCACGAAACGTTTTTCTGCCTCCGAGTAGGAATGCAAAGACGTGTTTGTCGTTGCACACGGTGGTCCATCTAACCTCGATCGCACGAGATCGCACGGTGATCCAAATTGGAAAAATTCGTTCGCGCTTTCGCGCTATTTTCGAACCATCGGAAGTAGAAAGTCGATAAGAGGTGGATAGAATTTTTTAATCCAACGATAAACAATAGCGATTATTATTATAGCCGGTGACCACCGAGTGTCGCGTTTGCTCGGAGTAACAGGCTTTGTTTTTCCTCCTCCTGTAATCCACCGAGAACCTGATTTTCTCGTTCTTCTAAACGATCTCCTTTCGGATTTACCTGCGTAGAAAAAACGACCGAACGAAAAAAGCATTTACCTTAGTCCGACCGTATTAGGCGATCGCGTTCCCATAGGAGGATCCCAAAGATCGAGATGTCGGCAGGTGGGACGGAAACGAGAGATGGTTTCGGGAGTGGTCGCGACGTTGTTATTATCGATACATTTTGTGAATTGAAAATATGTACAGAATGGAGTACAAGTACCATCGATTGCGATAACACTCAATTTAAATAAAATATGAATAAGGAAAAGATGACAAGAAATAAGAGGATATGGAATGTATGGGTGTCGAAGATTCGAGAATAGATGTGTGCAAGGAATGTTAGATTAAAATGAAGAGTGATGAATGTTTTAGATGTACGTCTTGAGGAAAGAATGGTGGAGGAATGAGCAGATACAAGGAGATAAGAAATTCAAATAGCGAGGTGTAGTGTATGTTAAGGAAACAGAGAATATGGTGGAGCGAAAGACAGGAATGGACAGGAATATCATAAATTAATACGATACGGGTGTGTTGTAACGCGTTAGGTCACAGGGGAGAGAAAAATCTAAAGCATGGGTGTGAACTATGGAAGATTCGTGAGAGTTTCGAAGGCGTGAACTGTTTGAGATGTAGTCTCCGCGAGTGATTTAACCGTGTCGATGATAGTTTGCTAGGAACCCGAACTCCCGGAACATCTATATGTAATTGGAAATGAAGTATTTGGGGATCATTTAGGGAACTTAAAATGTAGTATCGATGATAATTTAGAGCGCGATAGAATCTCTGTAGTGGTCGCTGGTGGCCAAACATTTATAATAAAAGATTCCCCCAAACTTTTCAACGACGACAGTGTCCTTGAGATCGAACACTATCGAATGCATCTTTAGTCATGGAAAACAGACGTGAACGCGTTAGCTTTAGACGAAGTACGCATCGAAAGGAGCATTCGCCAATGAAAAATTTTTGGAAACGGGTTTCGTGGGATGAAAATGTCGGTGCGTGGTTTCGTTCGTCCCGAAGTGACCTGGACTCCGCGAAGCAACGTAGCGTACGGTTTAGGAAGCGAGGATTATCGTCGAAGTCGTGGAACGGGATCGTATCTGGTCGGATGGGCGCCGGAGGTGGGTTTGTAGGTACAGTGGATGGTGGTTGTTCGCGCGAGTCGACGTCGATGCCGATGTCGGTACTCTCGGTGTGCGAGCTCGGCGCACGGTGCTTGTGCCACTTTCACTTGGTTACATAACCCGTGTACGTTGGTGCGAGCGCGAGGGGAACTGGGTAAATGGGAGAACCACAATCTGCGCCTGCACCACCGGCGTGACGGCTTAGCCGTGCGTCCGTGTGTCCTAAGCGCGGCTCTGTCTCTGTAAACCTGGCTAGCTCCTATCGGCAGGCTCACGAATTCGTAAAAGGTTCGCCGGCACGAGCCCGAGCCGTTTCTTTGCTCGCCTCCTCGGTCGTCGCTTCTTGCCGTCTCGCGGTTTTCGTCGTCCCGGTTTTTCCACGACCGCCGCGTTTTCGTCGCCTGGGAACCACCGAGCTCCTAAAACAGCGTATCGCGCGATCCGGGCCTCGGACCGATCGACGATTGCGAACTCGATCGCATTATCCTACCGGTTTGGTCTCCGGCGAAGTACTCAACCATGAGAAATACGCTCCGCTACCGCGTTTCTGTCCTCCCGATTTGATAAACGATCATAATCGAACGCTTTGATTGCCACATCACCCACGCGAGGGTGTTTCATTGTTAGCGGTAGAACTTCTCTGCTCCGATACCGCGTCGATCGGAACCGATACGCGTCGGTTCGAGACAGTTATTTTTGGAGCCTCTTCAATCCCTGCTGAATGCTAAATAAATACGATAAGGAACATTATGCTCCAGGAGAGACTGTTTGCGCTGATAAATTTAGAACTCCGTTCCGCGGAGCGGATTGCTCGAAGCAAACAAAAAATACTGGCATCGAAACGGTTTTCAACCCCCGCGAAGGTTGGGAAAAGCGAGAAACAAGCGGCGTGGGTTTAGGGTAGACGACCGTTCCCAAGGATCCTGTCGCGTTTTCGAGCCCGGAAGCCGCACGGCGTGATCCGACGGAGAAGTCGGTGTTCCCGTGGGCCGAGGAGGAATCCGTGTTTGCCCGCTGGCACGCTAAATTTACACGCGAACACCTAGAGGTATTTCGGCCGATCGAGGGATGCCATTCAAGTATTTTCAATTAGAACGTTTCGAAGGGGCGAAGCCGGCTCGGGGCAACGCGCCGTCGTGGAAACGCGAAGCCGGCTGGCACGGAAATAAAACGCGGTCCGCGCGCGGACGTCCCCTCGGACGGAATCGGTGGAAATTAAAAGAAACCCGCGGGAGGAGAACCGACGGCGCAGAAGATCCGAGACGAGGCGTGCGTCGACGTCGTCGGCCGATCGACGCAGGCGGATTTCCATAATTTCCAATTAGTAATCAGTCGGTGGCTGCGCCTATATTGCCTTCACCTCATCACCGTCGCTGCCAACTCTCCGGCAGAACTATTCGCCTCGATACGCAGCGCGCTCGTTAAACTCCGCGTGTTTTACGCGCTCGCGCTCGCGCGTGCGCACGCGTCACGTAGCCACGCACGAACACACACACGCACGCAGAGCGGGCCCGTTCGTGTGGGTGAACGACGGTGGAGGCAGGCTGTGCCTGACCAGTGTGCCACTTTCACTGCCTCGTATTTGGGTCATCGCATCCACTTTAGCGGCTCCTCACCTCCCCTCGGCCGTTCTCCTCTCGAGGGGGTTGGAAACGGGCGCGGTGTGTTGTTGTTAGCGGTCTGTTACACCTACGTCCTCGTCGGTCTCCTTTCCTCCGGGAGTTTACGATCCTTCTGACTGCTCCGCGACAGTCTATCGTAGGGGTCGACAAGCCTAGGCCCACGGACCAGTCGCGGTCCCCGACGTGCATCGGGCCCCCGCCTAGGGGAGACCGCGGTCAATAGTAACGCTTCGACTTTGGAACACGATAACTCGAAAAGTATTACGCTTGGAGTAACAATTTTTCTACGAAAATGTTACTACTCAAGTTATTAGTAAAAAACATGAAAATAGTAGTAAGTATAGAGTGAAATTACATTTATAGCGATAGATTTTTATTTGAGCGGATGCTCTATCGCAAGTTGAATTACCTGAAATATTTATTCCAACGATTATCTAAATAATCGCGATCCTAATGGGAGTCCTTCCTTTAATGGACGAGGTAAAGGTTTGCAATGGAGTTTGATCGGTTGGTTCGTGGAAATCGACGAGAATAGGATGTTCGATCGCGGATCTACTCGGCTCGAAATGTCTCCTGCGCTCGTGACCGACCGGGGCGTGCGTATCGTCAAATAATCTCCGAACCGCGACCCACTTTGGTTCCTCGTTCGTTCGTCGGCCCTCCGCTCACGAAATCCGCGTTCACCGACAGCCGGAACTGAAACGCTTTTGTGCCTTCCCGGGACGATCAAGGACGAGAAAGTGAATTATAGCTCGTTCCTTCTCGCGCTCGTACTCGATTAACCCGAAAAGGGCCGGTTGGCTCTGTTCCTGCAACGTGTTCGCCGCTCGGTATATTAGGACGTCCCAGAAAATATCGTGCATTTCGAAACATTGATTCCTTCACCCTATACCGGATGGATAGTTTGCATCAAAACGTTGTTTATCCAATATATACATTTCTCAGTGCACGTCTAACACGGTACCAAATTATGTTGATCAGCTTTCTAATTACTTATTGCACAAGTCACCCGATATATAAAATTAAGAGAAAAGTTGAAAAATATGATTGGCCCAGTGATCGACTCTCCATCAAAACGATATGCGCCTGTTATCGTCATAGAAGTAATCCAGTGTTAGGAACTGATAAGAAATAAGGTCATTTTTTAATTTCATATCGTTTTAACACATTAAAATAAACGTTTCTTACGCATCACACATTTTCTAATAAATTTTCTTGTCTAATCGTCGAGATTACAAAAACGAACACGCAATAGCACATTGCCGCTCTTCGTCGTTGAAAATGCAGTATTGGAATTCATCGTGCAATTCAAAATTCGTACCCTCGTTTTGTTTACTTTCAATCGCTCGATACAATTACTTATTTTGTACGGTTTAGTCAGGGAATTCGCAGAATAAACCGTTTGTAAAACGTTCCGATTATCGCGGCGGAAATGGTTCAGTTATCGGCAGCCACTTTCCGCTGATAGCAAGACAAAAACCATTTAAAAAGTTACGTATCGATTCTGAATCTTGATATTATATAAAGCGAGAAAATGATATTATTTACGATCGAATAATAATGATATAAAAAAGTATCGTGTAAAATAGTGATGGCCGAAGTTCAGCGATTAGTTTGATGCTATTAACCCGAAACATTTAGGTTTCCGTGATCTAGTAATCGACACCAACGGCAACATTAATTTATAAGAGTTCGGATTGACTTGTTTACCTCTGGTTGTCGCGAAAAAAGATAAATAAAAAGGAAACCAACGACTTAATACCCTATTTACTTCACCTTCTCGGCGAAACCAACAAGATCGTGCAACCTTTTCTCGACGTTGACGCGAATCAAATATGGCCTCGGGGCTTGATGTCTGACTCCGTTTGACAGAATAGACTCTTTTTTTTTTCTGTTCAATTCGATCGCACAGAAAGACAGGTTTCACCCTTTTCGATAAAAATGGGATTAATATCGAAGAGGCGTATCATTTTAGGAATTTGATAACCTTTGCAGCAAGAAAAATATTCCATTAAAATGAAACGATCCTGATAGGAGTAAATGAACGAAGGAAGTAAGCTTTATTTATCAATCGTTACGATGCAAAGGTCTTCGAATCATAGTTATGTTACATTCCATCGCAAAAAAAAGGATACCGACATTTAGATTTTTCCCAATTAAGCGACGCACCGTGCGTACTGTTTACATATTAGTAAAAACGTTAAAGCCATCGCGATGGCGAGCCGCGAAACAAGAGATAACACGCGCGGCGGTATCTTTTCGTGCGCGAGTGCGATACATCATCGGCGGGGAAGCAAAATAAACTACGATTCTTGATATCGATGGGAATAATAATCGCGCACGCAACGCTCGGAACGAGGCTTCGGATCAAAGTCGCGACACCTTTGAATCTAGTTCTAGTACGACTATGAATAGACGACGAGGCCTCTTGGCCCAAGCGCGCGAGGCTCGTATCCCAATTAAATGGCCGTGCGATCGCCTTACAATTAACTTTTAAAAAAGCACACGCAACCCGATGGATGATCGGACGGTGCCCGAGCGGGCTGCGAAACCGACGCCGTTCGTCGGCGTATTTTTCGAACGCCTCGCGTTCCATATTTATCGAACGGCTGTCGCTCGTTCCACGAAAAAAAAAAAAAAAAAAAGAGAAACGGAAGTGGAAAGAGAACGGAAAATAAAAGCGGAGGAACACGTTTTCGTGACGTGACGTTTGACGGGGAGTGACGCCGATTCCACGGAATCCACGCAACCGTCGTGGATCGTGCATCCGTGGTCGCGTCTATTCGGTTATCTTATTTTCATCGCGTCGCCGGGTGGCTTTATCTTATCGGGCGCGGGTATCTCTCACGAATCGGAATAAACGGTGCAGACGCGACCGATGATTCCTCGGGGCGTACGCGTGAACCGCCGTCTCGCGACGATCGCGCGATACGTGACGCGGATCGAAGCGGAATCGACGTGGATCCTCCGGCATCGAGAAGGTGGATCGGTGGACGTCGGTGGATCCGACCGCGCACGCGCCCGTACCGTCCGCGTAAATAAATAAATGCCTCGGGGCACGGTAATTGAATTTTTCTTTTTAGGTCCACGTTATCGCGACGGGTATCGCGTCAGCTTGATAAAAAGAAGTCTCTGGCGCCGGCGGGTGTTGCACGGGAGGCGAAACACGCGCGTGATCGTAACGACGTGCTCGCGCGAACCGTTTTAACAACCGGCTGGTAATGAAAATTATTTTTACTTCTCGCGCGAAAGTCCGTAATCTTTTGTTGACACGGACATGGTGTGCAGCGATAAGAAGACCGCGAGTAACGTCGCTTAATTATCGAATATGAATCTGAACTCCGCGACTCGATCCCGGAGTACTCTTCTTCGGGAAACTCGACGACGGGCTCGTTTTACTATCTTTCTTCTTTTATCTTTCGCTTATCGGCTTTCTCGTGTTTCGGTACGACCATGCGCGAGACCCAAATCGAATTCTATCTCGTGTAAGCGGCCGGCATCAAGGGCTAAAAATTTTCTCGACTTCTATTATTAGGGTAGCTGCCCTCAATACCGGTATCTATATTCAGCGTGTACGCACATGCGTAAGTGGCCGTGTGTGCATGCGCGCATACACCTATGTATAGCGAGGGTCTAGGGGCAACGATGCACGCGAAGAGGACCGGTCAGCCTGGCCTAGGCCGCCGAACAGGAGCAGACGCGTCGACGTTACTCGGACCAGGGACTCGAAAACGGTCGAGCTTTCGGCGGTATATTTAGAAAATCGAACGGAATCAACCCCGACGGAAGTTGGCGATTCCGTTTCCTCTCGGCGTCCGAACCCTCCTCTTTTAGCCTCTGCCAGCCCGAGCTGACCTTCCAGGCGCAGGCCAAGTCCTGAACAAAGCTACCATCGCATAGAGACCTCTGCTCTTTGATATTATATTTCAATGTAATTATTTGAAAATTTATCGATGGATGAAGGGTGGAAAATAGATGTATTTGGGAAGTCAGTTCCAAGGAAAATTCCCAAATACAATCCACGTTGCCAACTATCGGCAAGTTAAAAAGGCGCGATGGTGGCTTCGGAGGAATAGCCTGGCGCGTTCGGTAGCCGCAGCGAGAGCGTATACTACCCACCGTGTTATCCGAGTCGATCGAGGAGTTGGTCCGATGGCTACCGAGCCGCGCTTTTCTCACAGAGAAACGTCGAGATGCAGCGCTCGTTGGCTGAAATCATCGATCGCAATCTGCTGTTAGATGAAGCAAGCCCGCGCGCTATCCGGCGTGCTCGAGCGTTAATTGCCCGATCGTAAGAGATCAAAGATCAACGCCGAGATGGCTGTCCGTGAAGCCGGAGGATCGGGGCGTCCCCTGGAGACGCCGATCGGTCCGCGAAATCCGTTCACCGGCGCGGACGTATCAGCTGGAACGTATCGGGGCAGGATAGGGAGCGTATCGTGAGCGGTGTATCGAGACAGGACAGGATGGAATAGGATCGAATCCGCGCGACTTGGGATAGTCGGGGCACGGCGCAGCGGTAGTGGTCCGGTCGGTCCGGCTTTCTCGAGAAGTGCACCTTGGCACACTTACCGGCACAACCCCACGCCACTCCACTCCACTCCACTCGACGTCGACTCGGCCGTAGTCGACTCTACGCCACTCCACTCCAACTCCACTCCACTCCACTCCACTCGACTACGCTCCGTACACGGTTCCGCGCTCGGCCGATCCACACGCATACACGCAAACACACGTACACGCAAAACGATTCACCTCCTCGCCCGCTATCCTCTCGTTTCTTCTCTTTCCCTTCCTTTCTCTGGCTTCTTTTCTCCGTTCCGTTTGATTAGCGACGTCGCGCGCTCCTAAAGCTTCCCCGGAGCTTTTACCCAACGAAGATCGTTCCTCTATCAGGGCTGACCGACGATCTCGCTCCTCGTCGCTTTCCTCGAAACTTAAGCTACCGTGTCCCCGTTACTGGACTTCGAAGAATATGCATTGACTGTTATGGTGGTCTCCAACTCTGGTTGTAACATTTTTAATAACTTTACGATCGTTGGGCATGTGTCGAGGTTGTCTCTGGATGCGACAAAATGGCGTGTAACTAGTCCAATAGGAAAATCTCTGGTGGTCTCGCCAGCTAGTTTAACGAACTTTACGTCGACTGTCTAAAATCTCCGCTGGTTTAACCCCACCGACGTCTTTGCCTCACGATCAGATAGAGACCTCGTTATCTTCCGTGGCTGTAGCATTTCTTGATAGAAGAATCTAGATGTATATTTACGTTGGCGAGAATTGTAGGTGATTTTGTCCGTTTAGGTCTCGGAGTTTTATAACGCGCACTCTAAATAATTCATATCTTGCCTCATCCTGAACCGCTTTCGTTGCTCTGAATTGCGTGAAACAGTTGGACGGATTCGGAGAAATAAATCTAACGTCAGACGGAGCGGAAATGATCTCTATTCGGTGAAGTAACATTTTCGCTGATTGTTTATATATTATGCAGCCGAAGACTTCGTAACTTTTGAAGGATAGGACAGATTATTGATCTAGGAAGCCATTTGTTGAACGAATCCTCGGACCGAGACACTTGGCCAGTAAATTACATTCGACTAATTTTGGAAAGTGGGGGCAATTTATAGTAAGTCGGGCCCTCCGGGGATTGGATCCTTCTCTCGACACGTAGAAGCGTGTAATCACTGGAGAAGACCTACCAAAGTCCTAAATTAGGGTGCAAGTCGGAATGAAATCAACTGCTGCGTTCGGTAACAAGTGTCTCTACTATATTGTACAAGTAAATTCCAGAAAGTAATAATGTCCCCGCATACGTACGATCTAATTATTATAAATACGTACATAGCATCGAAAACGTAACTAGCACGTTACATAACGTATATGCTAATACGAAAATGAATACTTGATAAATTAATACAACGACATCGACATTTTATTTCGCGTATGGCCATATAATTTGCGTTTCGTTTTGCATACGTCCCATAATTCGTTATTTATCGGAGCGCAAGTTAACCGTCGCTAGAAATGTCATTTGTGCAACTAACATCATTACGGAACGAACCGAGCGAAGTTTGTGACAAGTATGTTAAATCAAACGGGACGTAAAAGTGTGCTTTCCACTCGAATTCGAGCTGCTCAACCGATCGCCACGGATCGAGATCGACAGATCGAGTTTTTCTCGAACGGAGCCGAGCTTGCCCGTACAGTTTCCGCCCCGTTGATCCATGTCGATCCCCGCGCGGGAATCCTCGTACGAAAATAACGCAATTTCGAATGACGTTTCGTATTTTCGATGATGGTACCGGTAGCTCGTTAAACGGCCGGGCACACACTCATCGGCCGTACTTTCGTTTCTGTCGTTCCCCGACGAAGATGGATCCTCTCACCGACACCTCGACCGACATTAACTTGGAGCTCCACGTGACCGTGCTCACGCGCGACCACGCGTGGCATCCCGCGCGTGTAATTCACATAAGTACCAATAACCGTCATCTTCTCACGGTAATGACTTTCCCCGCGAGTACACCTTTCTCACGCCTGCCCGATCGAAATCGAACCGCCATCGAGCACGCTCCCAGAGTTACCCATTATTCGAATAGAAATTAATCTCCCCGGATAACTGTCTCGAGACTGGAATTATTTGGGACACGATCCAAAGTCTAAAGTCTCGAGTATCGAATCCTGAAATTTTCGATACGTTTCGAGAGTCTTGGAAATTAGTTTTATTCGATAGGTGGAACGTCGTTCGTGGATCCCATCCGTGGTTCGTTATCTGGATGAAACTGTGCCCGACTCCGTGTTAACGTTAACGATCGAGAGCGTGACGTCAATGGGAAACGGGGAGGCCGTTCGGAAACCCATCAAAATTCCTACCGAGCACAATTTACTTTTTCTTTCGACGTTCGTCGAGGCGGTCGCGAGCGTGTGCGTGCGTTCGCGCGAGTCAGCGCCCGATGAGCGCGCAAATTGACCTCACTAGAGCTCGCGCGCGCTGCTGCCGGCTCCGAGAATCGCTCGGTTACATAACCGCTAAGGCAGAAGTGCCTCCTTCTTCTATACGGGCTCCTTACTTTTCCTGGCTTTGTCGCGCGTCGCTACGAGAAACGGTACTCCTTGGGAAAGATTAACAATCTTCTCCAAAAATGTACCACAGCGAATGATTCGATTGTCCCAACTGACAACAAAGTTCCCAAAAGCAAAACTGTAACTACCACCATGGATTTCTTACTTATAATTCTTAGGGGTTCGTAGGGGTTGTTTCTCACAATTACTGCCAAATTCGTGGCTTTTAAGATACTTGAAAAAAACTTAAAAAATGAAAGGTAGAGTACATTTAATTTCTTCGTATTTTTGATCGTCGATGAAACTTCGATAGAGGTATCGAGCGATCCCTAAACAAAGATCGTTAAGCCTAGCTACATCTAGCTGGCTACCAGACGAGAATGCGAAGAGAAAGTACGAGCTCCAATCGTCGTTAACGATATTTTAATTACCATCGCAGCGATACGACGAGGTATTCTTGCTGCAATATATTTGGTCGGGTAACGCAGGCTCGAAAGTACGATCTCCCGAACGCGAAATCGTCGGGTTCGATCCGCCTAACGTCGACAGCGATTGTGCCACACGATATTTATCCGCGCAAAAAGCGCGTCTCTATCCGCCGGGGCGCGATCATGCGCGATGAAGAAAACCAAGAAAACGACGAAAAAACGGAAACGAGCTGCGGCCGTTCGGTCGTCACGGTCCTCCGTTCGAGAGGTGGCGTATTGGAAAAGGTTAATCATTCCGTGAATTCGATCCAGTGAAAGTGTGAACGTGGCCGCCGTCGTTTTGTCAATTTCTTTCTTTTTTTTCTCCATCGAGCGATCGTGGGGGGCAACGGCGAACAAATTTCGGTCGAAACGATCATTCCCGTTCCCCGAACGCCGGGGCTAGACTTTCGATCGTTCGTCTTATCATTATGCAACGGATAAAGTGGATTAGGTAATTCCCTTATCCGCTCGAATCTCGATCGAACTAATCGAATTTCTCTGTCTTCGCGAATTTTTCGCTCGAACGATCGCTATCTGATACAGAAGCCTCCATCGTAGTGATTTATCGATCTTTCCGAATGTAATAAGGTGTTTGCTTTATCGTTCATGGCGCGGGTAGACAGTACGTTGAATTTCACGTGCATGGAGATAGAGTGGAAAGCAACGTTTCGAAAAAGTTGACGGGGAGATTGTTTATGATTCACGAAGGATTTATATACAAATTCCATTATAAGTTTCGTCGCAAATTATACTGAAGTACGCAGCAAGAACGGCTTAACTGTTTGCTTTAATCGCTTGCAACCTTTACTTTAGGAGTTAGTTTCAATATTAACTCAACAAACCCAAGAATATTGAAAATACACTGAAACAAACATCTTCAACTTTCCAATCTTCATTTGCTTTTTTTAAACGACTTATGCTACTGGTTTCTCCGTCCAGCTCGACGCGTATTGGAAATACGTTGAAGTTATATCGACTTCACCAGCAGATAGTCTCCTTGTTAGACTCCCTCCACTTATTGACACCGTGCAACGAACGAGGCTCTCATAAAATCGCTTTTGGGGTTTATAGATGGAGGCAGATGAAAAATAAATTTTTGGGCGGAGAAAGTACTGAAAACTCGATGGTTTCCGGTAGGAAATAGATAGCGAGCCTTGTTTGGCGCCATTTTCTCGTACGACGAGCCGCGTGTTCCGCGGAGGAACACCTCCGACGCACGGAGTGCCTTTGTTTTCTCTTTTAGTCACTCGTATTCGAGTCGAGCATGCGCGACCGTATCGATAAGCGAACGCCGCTATCTCGCGGGAATCACTGATAAATCGTCTGCGTTCCACTTAAAAATAGCTGCAGATTATGCGCGTCAGGCCGCGGCCCGCGCTGGCGCGTTTTCCGCAGCGCATTCATTCATGAGTTCACGGGACACGTGCGCGACGGCGACGCTTCGACAGAGGCGTCCCCGTCCACCATCGCGACGGTGGCCCGTTGTACGAGAAAATGGAGACGTACCTCAAAGAATTTGAGAACAAAACGTCGAAACACTCGCGATCGTATTCCCATTTCTCGGGATGGAAAAATCGACTATTTAATGTACTTCAAATTTTGTAGTAGGAAATACAAGCATCGTTAGATAGACACAATGTGCTGTCCCATCGATGATACAAAACTATATTAATCTAATGTTTCAATATTCGGAAGGAGTAGCACAAACATCGTAAATCATCTCTTCTTAGGCGAGTAAATCAAAGAACCAATGAAGAACGGTTTCAACGGGCGCGTTCTGTGACATTTATCATTTAGTAGTGACTTTGTAGGGTGTTGGAATTTAACGAACTGAATATTACTGGCGTATCGTCCGGAATTATTCCTGGTAAAGTCATTAATAAAATCCGAGAAAACCTTGCTTTAGACGCGAACTATGATTCGACGGACTCTGGCTTCGGAGCAGGCATGTCAAACTCGTTTTGGCTCGCGAGCCAATTTGCACTCAGCTATCGTGTCGCGGGTCGTACAATTATTTTAGAACTGCATGAAATATATTAGAGGTTACTTTTTCGTCGAATCAACACCAATTCGAAAATATCTTGACGATATACCAAGTAAGAAATATACAGGGTGTTTGGTCAACCCTGGGAAAAATTTTAATGGGGGAAAATCAAGGATACTAATTTGTTGATTGAGGCTTCTACTACTAGATTAGTATGGACGATAATGGGCCACGATTCTTTCGCTCCGGGGTTGGGTAAAACCACAAAGACCATGTATTTCCCACCATGTTGGCGGAAAATCGGGAAACACGCGCAGAGGCGGGAAATTTCCCCGCACTTACTTTCTTATCTCGTGTTCGATAGTAAATTCGTCCTGCCAGTTTGGTTAGAGCAAAATAGTACCTATTAAAAATTGTTTACAGAGGCTAAGCGTAAAACGAACGAAAAATATATTTTCTAAAGATTTGTCAGTTTCTGGGGTTGACCCATTACTTCGTAGGATTTGTTTTTGATAGGGAGGTACCTACATATCTCTGGCGACAACAAACACCGAAAACGGGTCGCGTAAGGGTGTCAGAAACACCTGCCGGGACAAGTCGCGATGATAAGCGCGAACCGCGTCGCGTCTCGACGCTCGTGTTTATCATCGAACAGAAACACCGAACATCCGCGCGACTCTCGCGTGTGATGCAATAACGTCAAGTATGGGACGAATGCTCTCGCGTTCCTTATTCAACCAATACTCGTGATTAAAAATAGCTCGCGAGACAGAAATATGCTAAGATCGAGGCAGCTTTCGTCAGATCAGCGCGTGTGAACGTTCACGGACAACGCTCGCGTATCCTTTGACCTTTGATTGAGAGCTAGCGGTTCTAGTTTTAATTTTCAGCTATTTTTAAGCGGAATGCAGACGATTATCTGTTTCTGGCGAGCAGATTCGACTCGAACCAAACTACCGGCGCCGGTTGGAGAAAATTTTTACAAATTTTACGGTCAACTTTCACCGAGGAATTTTATCACGAGTTCAAAAAGATCTCTAGCAATTTCCAGAAGCTTTTGTCACTGTATCGTGTACGTTTGTTTTAAAACATCTTTGCAACAATTCTTCCGGCGTTGAATCGTCGTATAATGGTTTAATTGCCTATAAAACATCATCGTTAAGTGGCTGTTTACGTTTAAATGTATCAAGCGTTGCTTCAGCTTTTACATTACACCACTCGCAACTGTCGGGTCCGAAAGGTCAAAACCGATACTGCGTATTTTCAGTTTAATGAACTTTTTACGATGATTTGTTGTTCGTACGTCAATCCACGCGTTTCGCGAAAGGTAAAGCTTGTTGTCTAAAATGCCTGGATTACTTATTATAGCTGGAACACGCGGGGCTGTCGATGACTGAGATCATTCATCGAGTACATTATTTGTCTCGATTAAAATCGTGAAAAATGAATATTCGATCGAAACGATTAAAAATACCCGGGTATGCGGGAACCTGGTAGAAGTAATTGCTGGTTTTGCATTGCCTTTAATAACAAATGACAAGGCGCTATGATACAGCGTGTTACGTTGTATGACAAGCGGTGCTGCAGCAATATTATCCCATTTCTCCTAAATGTCAATCTTCGGTACAAAAAAATGCAAAAAATAATCTCAACACATTTTCTGCAGGTCATATCGAATGTCCCTTGTTTTTAGAAAAAACTAACTTCACGACTTTCTAATTAAGTACGACGAGATGAAGTCGCAAAAAGCGTAACAATATTGATCGAGCGTTCAGGTTAATGCGAAAACGCGAATATGAAAACAATAATTGAATTCGTGCGTTTTAATTAAAAATACAATTTTTCGCAGATTGCTTTCGCGTGTACGACAGAACACGATTTAAAAATTCCAGATCGATCGGGGAAAAACAAACTCTCGAGTCCCGAATAAATTTCGGACTCCAAATAGAATTCCGTGTCCTCGATCGAGAATTTAATCCCGAAAATACGGGCTCCCGCGCGTTCCAATAACGCGAAAAATCCCGATCCCGCGAATCGTTCGTTGGTTAGAAAATGGCGAACGCGCGTCGGTCTGTCTTCGATCGGCTAGGCGTTCGCCGTTGCTTCGATGACGCATTCTTCCGCCAGACGCACAAAGTTATCGCGCGCCGAAAGCGCGACGCGCAACGCCGTTAGGCGAATTCGCGGAAAAGTATGAGTCGAGCGACTCCGTGTAATCTTTGAAACGGATTTAAAGGTGGCTCGGTGCGCACAACTATCGGGTGCATCGTCGGTGATGCGACCACTCCGCCGTACCCCTCGCCGTCTCGACGATAAAATTAATCCCACATCCGTGTTTCCCATCGTCGATCGACGATCGAACCGTCGTCGCAACGGCCGGGGAACCGACGACGACGTGAGATAGCAGGGAGTTTGACGACCTCGTTTATGATATCATCGAACGATTGTGATTTCGCCGTCGTAGCGAGCGCGTCAGGTAATTAGCGTTGGAAGCGACGGTTGAATTAAAAGCACCGATGGAAGATGCACGTGGGCCAGGACGTGGGCCGAGCAACGCCACCCACGCGTTTCTGCCGCCTCGATTAATTCATCCACGGCGAATTCCGGCGCGATGTTATCCGCTGAAACGTTCCTGGTCTGCGGCACTGCGGCCAGATTCAGAGTTTGGTCGAAACTTTCGACGGATGATGGATCGTTAACGTAAACCGACTCGCGAAGTTGATCGCGTTGTTCTTTGCGTTCGATAAAAACGACGGAGAATTATGTTGCCGCTCAAATCAGGCAGGTATAAATACAAGTACAAATGAAAATGCCATTACACCATTCGAAGCAATAGCACGCTTATCTTGTATCGCTCGTTTAAGAATTGTAAAATTTCGATCGCTTGTGATATCTAAGGATCGAGTTTTTCTTTCGATCACAACGCATCGTCTGGCTTTCAGCGAGGAAATCGATCTTATCGCGAATTTCCTAATCCGATCAAGGCTGGCCACACTTTCAGCTCTTTCTCCGATGTTTTCGATCCGCGTATCAATATTTTTCCCCCACTTGCTGACTAAACGGAAGGGCGTTTTATCGCGAGGGGTGCAGGGGACCCGCCGATGCACCTTTCTGCAATTCAATGAGTCACTTTTCGGCACTTGCAGTTTTTTTCCCCACGTCTTTTTTATCAAGCTGACGTCGCGGCACGATCCACGGGGCTATCGTCTTTCAAAACGACGACATCGCCTGGCACTTCCGTGTCCGCGCGCCCTCGTTATCGATCGTGGTCGCGATCGAAATCCCCTTTTGTCTCGATAGCGGATTCCTCGCTGAAAGGCTACGTGTATAAAGTATCGTACGAATTATCGGTGGTAGCCTTGCGTCTCGATGTTGCATGTTTTAAACCCAAAGACGACGCGACCAGTCGACGAATCAGAAGACATCGTACTACCTACGTGTCGGTTAACAATCTGTGGTACGATCGCTTTGATCTATACCCCACGCGACAAGTCGGCCGACGAAACAATGGACTCTACCTAGCCACGTATCTCCCGTTATCTGGTATTCCGATCTTTTGCCTCGCGAAAGGTCTTCTCCCATTAGCACGGTGATCAATTGGCTCCTATTATCGGCAAAGTACTTCAGATTGCTCCCGCTTCGCGTACACAAGAGATTGACAGAATTTTATACGAGTAACCAACGACGAATAAAAACTCCCGTGCGAAGAACAGCCACCTGTAGTTCTTGAATAATAAATTAGCGTATTTGTTATTCCTGCTGAAAGCTGCAGTAGTCGAGACCAAGCTTGACAGTGTTGTTTAGCAGTCGACGTTGTTTTGTAGATCAATGTTCCTTAATTCTAAGAATAAGAAGCTAAACGATAACAGAAGCAACTTCGTATCTGGATTCAAAACATCATTAAATACTGAAAACATAGATGTTTACAAGCACGCTGTATCGTGTGATAGCGGTATACAGGAGATCACTACGACCAGATAAAGTTCAATCCAGGAATAGAATAATGGCGATTTGCTCGTTTTGTCCAAAACTCGAGGACCACCGATATCCCGTCGGCTACTATAAATCTTATTTTCGCTCGTAGCGACGTTTCATATCGGGCGCTTGTTATGTCTTCGATCGAGCACCGTAATCGCTAGATTTCACTTTTGGAGAATGTTTAGCTTCTGCTAACCGGTTAATATCCGTATGTGGCGTTTGGTATATTTTTAGAAGCCGACCGAATGATCGAACACGCTAGTACAAGTGATGTTTTTTAGTTTACGTTCTTTATCTGTTTTACAAACAACTGACAACTTTGGCAACACATCGTCGTGCTAATTTCTGAATTGCAATGATCGTTGGCTTTGAAAGGAACTCAAATGTACGTTTATTACATATTTCGATGGCTCGAAATCACCCCTGGTGGTGCAATTATGCATCGATTCGCAAAGAATGCAAGAATTTGGTCTCGTTAATGTTGGAGCGCGTAAGACTCACGTAGCGATAAACTAATTCTGGGTTGGGGGCGTCGCGACGTCCCGGTCTCGACGATGGGGTGTGTACGCTATCGGCGACCATTGGAGCACGTTCGTTTCATTGAAACGCCGGAGTTTCGTCGGAGTCAATGACGTTCGAGCACACCGACTATAAATACAACGGGATCGTAACGTGACATAAGCGAGGGTCATTTTGCGTCATCCGTGGCTGGATCGGTGGCCGGTGGCGAGCGTCGACGTATCGTACGGGAAAAGAAAAAGGGGGAGGAGGCGTGCAAAGAAAGGGAAACTATCTGTAACGCGGGCTCCGTGATCTGTACGTTGGTACGGAGTTGCACGTAATGTGCTCTCCGGCGTGGTGTACTTTTCTTGCGATCCACGGTTCCGCGACCTTGCGAGCCATCCGCGAATAACGGCCTCCGGAGCGCGGGTGCGTGGCTGCGTGCATGCGTGCACGCTACAAGCGACCGTGTTCCTTCCTCTCTCGGGGAATCCGGCAAGAATTACTCCCGCTGGCATAATTAGATCCCGTAACAGTGGCCCTGGCCGTTCGTTTAATTTATTCGCAGTCGGTCGATCGACCACGTTCCGAATGCACCGCTCGTCGTTCGCCTCGAATCGGTGAAAGGATCCGCGAGCGCCTCGTTCCTCGAGCACTGAAATTCTTATGTTTGGCAGAAAGGTCTCGATCGATAGCCGCTGGTCTCCGAAGAGAGTCTCACCTCGGATTCGAACCGATTAAGAGACTCTTGAAAGCCTCGATTGCCTTAGAAATCTTGCAAATCTCGATCGTCGAGTCTCGAAAGTCTTAAGAAATTGAATTATTTTTATTGGTGGTCAGATGGTATGGCAGCGATTAAAAGTCGATATTTGTTGACAATGACAGAACTTTGCGATAGACTCGATCGATCGAAGGTTATGCCTGCACGCGCTCGATAAGGTCTCAAAAACAGTGCGACTCTATAAAGAAGAGATTCTTACCGTTGGGTTATCGATTGTTATCGACGTTTATCGTCTCGAAGATTCCGTGTATCCGTGGCTGTCGCCCGTGACTTTGGCGACGATATTGCTTCGAGACTGAAAAAGAGGAATCGGCGTTTTACGGGACCATAAACACGCGCGGTGGCTGATAAAGTATCTGTCGCGTGAGCAACGAAAATTGAAACGTAGCCCGCGGATCCTCGTTTCACGGTTACGAAACACATCGAGAGGCTGGGAATTTTAAGAATGGAATTATTTCTCGCCCGTAAATACGGGATAGACCAGAAATAGTACCGGGTCACGGTGATCGCCACCAGTAACACGATAAAGACCAGCACGCGAGCTCTTATCGTTTTTATTTCACCCTCGTTATCACACTCGTTATTTCTTCCACTTACCTATCTGCGTCTCTCTTTTTTCTTTTTTTTCTTTCGTTTAATCAAACCGATCCACACATTTCTACGCAGCTCGTTTCTGAAATTCATGCATCCAGTATGTGACGGACGACGTTCCCCGTTTACATGCTTTTTCGTCGAGATTTTCGGTCTACATATTCCAATTCAACCCACGCTACTATGCACAGTATCTCGAAAAAATGTAGTAATTGAAGCTACGTTTCGAAGGTAATTTTGATACGAGCAGAACGGTCGCGAAACGGAAGCGCAGGGATGCGTCGAGAAAATGAGTCAAGGAATGCGGTATCGTCGCATATTATGGTCGTGATCTCATTGCGTTCGCAACGGTCACTTCCCCGGAAGAAAGCGATTCTCACGCGTTATCGAGGTGTTTTGATGACGAATCACAACAGCTCCGAATTCTGCGAACGAGTTTTTTAATTTAACGATCGAATGCAACGAGGAGGAAGTCGATCGTAGAATTTTACACGCTGGTCGCGATCTATCGAAACCTCCGCGGATCGGTTATTGGACGAGGGAAGGTGGAACATGGAAGAATGGGAACTCGAAAGTTCCCCGTTCGTCCTGTCCGCGCGTTCACGACGCTGCCATGTTCCTCTCCTACGCTTCTTCGTATCTGGCTGACCCACTTCCCGGGCCTCGAACGAGAACCACGCAGAGCTAGGGAAAGGATCGAGAGCTCTCCGAAATTGTTCGTTCTCTAGACCGGTCGGACGACCATTTTTCACGACGATTCGCTGTTCGGCCACATTTTTCTCGTCGTCTTTCGACGCTCGCGCTGGAATTGTTGCCGATTAAATAAGTCGGAATAACCTAAATAAGCCCGCGCGACGCCGATCGAGGCCCCAAGGCCGCGGCGCGCGTGTTTTTAAATCGTGTTCGTTACTTGGTCGCAACATCGCGTCGGATTCCGCTGATCTAGACGCGATTCGACGCCGATCCGGATCGTTAAAGGCCGATTTACGCTACAGGTGACATCGCGATCGAGTCATCGTCGCGCAAAAATATGCTGCGCTCGCATAATCTAACCACAGTCACTAATGTACCTCGAAGGTTAATGTACTTTCGTACAATCATCGTTATATATTCCACGTCCGTTTTATTCGATAATTTTTAAGTCTATCCTTGCAGCGTATCGTGCATTAATTGCTTTCCCTAATAAATGGGTAATGATATTAATAAAAATGTCGAGGAACGAATAAAAGATAACAGATTCGCGCGCGTAAAAAGTTTGCTCGATCTAGCGAGCGTAACAAATAAATATTCGAATAAAATTTCGCCCAACTCTGCCGCCGGTTCGCTCCGAAGCAGGGTAGATAGCGATTATTTATCTCGTGGCTGGGGCTGAGCCTCGCGTGAGCAATCTAACGAGGAAAGTGAATGGTGCAAACCGAGAGCGTTCGGATAAATGGAGCTCCGGCGTGCAGGGGGAAAATAAAAAATGGCCAAAGTCGCCAAAACTGTATCGTGCAGTGGGAACGCGGGACACCCGGCCACGTTCATTTCGAGACCTACTTTCCGGAGAGAAAACCTTTTCGTTCCTTCGAAACGATTTTTCATTGTATCGACGTGACCGGAAGCTGCCGGTTCGGGAGCCGCTGTTAGAACAGTCGCCGGCTACGGTTGCGTGCATTAGTATTCCCCTCGGAGACACGACCGGTATAAAAGGTGTTGTACGCATACACGTGACCGTGGAACACTTACGAATACTTGCGTACACAGCCACGTACACAACTGTTCGTCGTTATTTCAACGACTCCGTACGCGGGGAAAGGCGAGAATATTATTTTCAGTCTTTTTTTCAGTGCCAGGCACTCTGTTTTACTTTGAGATTTTGCAGATATATTTATTCAGCTTATAAGTTCGCGCAGTATTTTTTTTTTATCTGAGAATATTAAAAATTGTGGGGGTTACAACGTATTATTTATTGCATTGCTTTATATTATTTTTTTATGGAGACGTTTTAGGAAAGCGTGAAGTGGATACGCGCGATGTCACTCGATCCTTGATCCTTCGGTGCAGGCTTCTCCAGGTGCGTGAAAAGAGATCGTAGCCCGGTAGCTAACACCTAACCGATCCACAGTTTCCCCGATTTCATGGAAACCGTACGACGCGACGAGTTTTTCGACCGTTTTTGAGGTCTTCGCGCGAGCGAAGGTATTTTGCAAGGGCCCAGATTCTGGCGATCGTGCGGAGGTCAGCGCTTTTTTGTTAAATATTATGTAAAATCCCGAATGCTCGTGCTTGATGGCCCGAGACAAGAAACGAGAATTTGAAATCTGTTTCTCGCGACAAGGCAGTAATTATAGCATAAAGAGATATTGGACCATTCATTGAAAATCCAAATAAAAGAACATTTTCCTTCTAAATCGATAAATAAATAAGCATAGTTTTCGTTAAAATAAAGTGAAAGCGCTGGAAGTTGTAAATATCGTTCGTTATAACCGATCGACGGTATCCACTCGAACGATGTTTGCTTTCAAAAATGTGTAGTGCTTGCTCTGTTGGACTATTTAACTTCGCCGATTAAGAGATAAACTCTCTATTATTCTAGTTTGTTATATAATCCAACAGGAACGATAACGGTGCCGATCGTTCGTATCGATTCTGTAGCTCGGTGCTGACGGAGTCGGTGCAAGGGGAAACGATAGCGATCGTCGAGCTAGGAGAGGAAGATAGGATGATCCAGGCCACTGAAAAAGGAAAGTGACTGCTACCGCGTTCGCCAGTAGGCAGGCTTGCCGTCGTCATTATGCAATAATTATTATGATCGCGTTGTCGTCGCAGTCGCCATTATTACCGCGATTGTTGTTCGCGGGCCCCGTTGGTGTCTATCGTAATCTGGCCTGTTCGTTCGATTGCCGCTAATTATCTGCGCGATTCGCGAATCGAACGAAACAACTACACGAGTCATAGTCGGGTCGATTTTATTAACTGTACGATACTTAAAGAGGAGTAGATTGTAGATTAAAAACGAAGAGGGAAACCGTTATGTAATTTATACAAAAAAGTGTACGTAATCTGATAAGATATGTACAAGCTGCTCTAGCCTTTTTACTGACCGTACTAGAATACACACCGGTGGCAACCGATTTCTGGGTAGACGATGATTCGAAAGGCCACGAATATGCGGATTGTAAACGACGAGCATACCACGGCGAAAGCACGAGGCACGAAGGATACGTCCATGATCCGGGAAAAATGGAACGGCCGAGCATTTTGCTGACGAGTCGCGGAGAACAGAGCGAAAAAATGTGGCCGCCTCGAAGCTCGCGAGAGCGATCGCGCGCGCCGGGAACAAAGAGAATCCCGTGCCATCGCCGTGACTCGTGGATCGCGGGCGACGCAAGAGGAAGATCTAGAAACCTCGAAGGATGAGAGTTCGCTTCGTCCTTGCGCGCGGAATCCGGGAAGTCGCCCGAGGCTCCGATTCTCGTGAAAAATTAGAAACGTCGCGTCGATCCTCGCGTGGATACCGGTCCTTTTTTTTCGTGGCATTCCGTTCCACGGAGAGCTACTTATATAATCGTGTACAAAACCAGATGCAAACGACGGATACGTGACTCGTTGATCCTGAAAACATCAAAAGGAGGAAGCTCGTCGAGCCTGTCTATCTTCTCTAAGATAAATCGCGCGATAGATGGTTTTGTTATTGTCGCTTCTGGTTCTGATTTGCGAAATAAGGCTTTTAAAAATATAGAAAATTAACAGACTTTCTTAGGCTACGTAACAGTTCGTGGTTTCTGGGATTAAGTGTCGCGTGATCGAATCGGGGAGCAACCAAACGCTTAGAGCAGTGGATTGCGATGAACACGGTTCGATGAACCACGAAACAGCACGCGATCGTACCCGTGCAAAACGGCCGTCGGATTTTTGTCGACTCGGCTATATCAGTCCATTGTTCCACGTGCAAAATCACGAACTTGCGAAAAGCAAAGAGTACGGCTTCTCGATCTAGCGCCTCGTGTATTCGGATCGACGCTCGCCCTCTTCCAAATGTCGAACAGCGAGTAAACGTACCGTCCGTGGTCAGACGTGGTTCGCGCGTTCGACCTTTTCTACTGCGGAAGATTCGTTTCAAACAAGATCTAAACCGCTTGTCGAGCAGAGATCATGAGAACACGATACTCCTTCGTTAATAGATCGAACCGTCATATTTTAATGAGTATCGTTATCGAATACAGTTCTTTAAACCCATAATTCCGAGCAAATCGTACGATCGATGGACAATAATTACAGTTAGCTCTCCAAGTGTTCAGAATCGAGAGCGTTTACGATTCGTAGTCGTTCTTAAATAGATTTAATTAAAAGGAAGCGGCGATAGGTCGATTACGCGAGCCATAAAACTGGGAAAGTTAGGACGCGGCGGAAGGATGTAATTGTTTCGCTTCTCTAATTAATTAAAGCGTTCACGCACCGCGCTGTAGGAGCACGAACTTTGTTATTGCGCGTTGCAACTAGCCTAGTCGCATTACGCTCACCTGAGTTTCAGAGGGGCAAATGGGGTTCAAAGTCAGAATTTGAGCCACACTACCTATCAGTACCAAAGTTTTATCGGTACACGAACTGTGCAATCTAAATTTTAACCGGGTTTATTTTGGAAACAAATGGCTGCCATAAAGTGTGCTCTGCACAGTTCGTCTTTCAACCCATCCACAATTCGAATACTTCTGGACTTGCGCTTTACTTCCAAACTTGAGAGAATTAAATATTATTATTTTTATTCTCGCAAAACGGTGGAACGCGAGTATATCAAGAGTATGGTTTAAGGAGGAACGAAAGGCGACCCTGAACAAAGTAACGCGGAAGAAAGCTCAGGCGTGTTTCGTCGCGGAGGAAAACCGGGTTCGGGATTGTCGAACAAAAGGGGAATTTTCGCGAAACATATGCTCGAGTCGACGGCGGTCCGCGGCAAATGCTTCGACCGTACGTGTACGCGAAAGTTCTGTCGAAACGACGCCTTAGTCATCGTCCTTTTCCGGAGGATATAGCTATACATATATATGTATATATATTCGATAATACTAATCCGCGGCTCGTAGCACCGCTTTTGCTTTCTTGCAGCGCAGTGACCTGATTCCTTGCCATGCAACGGTAAGAGCGTTTCCAGAGACTGGCGGAGAGGGAGATGGAAAGAGAGAGTGGTCGCGGCGAGGAAACGAGACGATTATACGGCGAGTATCGCGGGACAGAGGAGGACAAGGCGAGCCGAGGGAGCGAGCCAGCGAACAGAACGCGCCTCGTGACACGTAATACCCGTCACGGTAATAGTGGTACGATATTATAGCACCGCTAATGTCATTCATTTGTGATTTAATGGGAGAAGTCTCGACCGCAGCCCATAGGAGGACAACGACTGTGCAGCCGACTGGCTGTCGAATCGGTGAACGCGAGTCCTCCGCATCTCGACGCGTTTCGGGGGACGGCGACGCCGCGCGGTGACATCGAAACGATGTCGCACGGTTTGACGATCTCTGCATCCTCGTGGATTACATAATCGCGTCGAATTCTCGTAGAGCCTCGAGAATTTCGTTCTTTCGCTTCTTTTTCCCCCCCTCGTCTGTCCCGACGACCGTGCATCTTTTAACCGCGTCATCAGCCGCATTCCAGATCTCCGATTTGTAAAATTCGTAAAATTGGAAACGGAGATAATTCCAGTACTTTGTTTCGTTATCCAATCAAACATTTGTTCTCGTTTAATAAGAATCGAGGGATTCTTGGTTTGCCTTTTATTCGCATCGCCAGCTGGACTCCAGATGATAGATCCAAGTCCACGCGTTCAGTCGACGATTGTACGGTTGAAAAGAGAATCTTTGGATGTAGCTTCGATCAATATACGCGTTCTCTGTTAACAAGTTGAAAACAAAATTTTGTTTCGAATAGTTTCGATCGTATATATAGGATAGTGATCGATGGACGTTCTAATAAGCTCGAGCTCCCAGCATGCGAGGGATCTCCGGCGTCGCTGTGCGCCGGACGTTTCATTCACGTTTTTTTCTTTCCGCCGCGAAGGAACGTGGAAGGAATTCTCGACACTTGCCTGCACGTACATATGTTACAGTAGTCACTGTGCGGATTCGTTCGTCCATTCGCTGGCTGGCCGTCGTTCCAGCCGGCTAGCCTAGTATCTGCTCTCTTTATGTAGGCTATCCCGGTTATGCTAGTTACGACGTGCTCTTAGAATTTAGGTTGACCATATGGCGAACGGAATCGTCGCGTTTCTTTCTCGCTCGGTTATTAATATCGCACCGCGCGCCAGTCCGAATCGTCCGCGCGAGCCGTTTGCCAATCGGACCGATCGACGCTGATCGACGATATCGATCTCCTCGTAAAGATCTCGTCCCCTTATTTTCTCCCATTTGTCCGTCGAAACAATTTTTAAAAACGTCACCAGAATTTCAAAATGGCTTGATGCATCTAAGACGATCTTATCGAGTTTCGTGACCCAAACTTTGATAATTGACAAAATTACTTCACAAACATCTGCATGCAATCATTTATACATGGGCCGTAATTGGTATCCACTTGTATTTCGTACTCCCTCGTGAACGGTAATTCTCTTTTTTTCAGGTGATCCGGATCCCTCTCGTAGTCCCAGCATTTTTTAATTCTTGCTCTCCCCGGCCCACCATTACCCTCGTCGATCCGATAATTGTAGGACTCACGGCCAATAAGGATGCCCATGGTTTCCATAATACGTGAGTGCACGTTATTAATTATGTTGTCGAATTACGGTAATACGAGCTACATTTCGACGGTACGAGCACTGTCAAAACTCCCATCAAAGCATACATGGTAGCAAGTCCGATACGTTACCATTAAAGAAACCCCGAAACTCGTACTCTTACGAATTAAACCACCAGGTGCCCAAATCCCCCACCAAACCTTGCAAATCAAAAATGCAAAGGAACTGCAATTTTGTTAGCGTCCCGTAGCGTTTACGAGATCGCTGTACTCGTTCCTGGAAGCACGGCAGCGTCGTTATCGCGACAAAAGTTTGAGATTCGACGAGAGAGTATCGTATATCCGCGATTGTTTTAGATTTCCGTCGGTACGCGATGGCGCCTCCCGAGAACGGAGTAATCTTTCGTGTTTGTTCATCTGTATTTGCACCGCGAGTATGTCGCGGAACGCACGATGGTGTTTGTAGACGATAGAGCGAGGCGCTAGAGCCATTTGTCGGGTCATCAAAGTGTAATTTACACTCGGGAAGACGACGTCGCCTTTACGGTGCCGGTCCATCGATCGAGTGGGTGAAGCGTTTGGTCGTACGGAAGAACCGTGATAAAAATAAATTCTTAACTTCCTCGTGGCCGCGTGGGTGCGTGAACGCGCACACCCGCGCGTACGATGGGCTTCGGCCGGATGAATCGTTGGACGAAGCTGGCTACCGTTCAAAGTCGCGCTGATGCATCAGCTTCGTTTTGTAAATAACGTAACCGTCTTATTTTCACGCATATCTGATCTCATAGTCTTCTAACAGCTCATTCTTATTTTTCGGACATAAACATTATCCTTTGAAACATCTCTCACGTTACGAGACGGTTAAATTTTATGATCGTTTGCGCATAGAATTTTGCATCGGACATCACTGCTCTCTTAATTTTATTCCTTTTTAAACCAGTCTCGCGGTGCTCGAACATGTATGCATTAGCGAGTATTTCTGGGTACGAATAATGACTGAATCCACAAGCAATGTTATTCGAAACTAATGCGCGCCTCGCGGATGCGGTCGAACCTCACCGTCGGGGAATCTTTGCACATACATGGGAGGCGCAATTGGTCTACAAAAGGTTAAACGAACGCTTCTATGAAATCGTTTCTTTTTCTCTGCTGCGCACAGTCTTTAATATCGACCAATTCAGACGACTATTTAACACGTCGATTGCCGTGTCAATGCTCTGCGTCTAGAGATCTCTGTTTCATTGGGATTGTTTTGCCCGTGTACAGTCTAAAATATATTCCCCTGCGCCACCAGCTGAATGTGCAATTTTAAACTGAAAAGTAGACGCGTAGCTAGTTAAAAAATAGCGGATGAAAGTAAAACTGGCTGGCGGGAGCGAAGCGATCGATATAAAAATGGGGGTTTCCCGCTGGTCGTGTAGACGCGGTCGAATTATTCGGTGAATTCGTGTTTGATTGGCGTCAGGTGAGGCGGGGAATAGGCGCTGGTCGGATGCGCGTCCCTGATGCGTCGCGCGCGTCTAATATAGCAATGCAGGCGTGGAATATAGGTCGCACGCTAGAACGCTCTTTTATATATGCCGCCGCACGCTCGAGGATCGTGGCGAAGGTAGGCGCACGCGCGCACGCGCGCACACCAACGACCGTCGACACGCGAGCGCGTTGCATTGCGCATCGAGCACGCGTTATGAATTCGTTAGTGTCGTCATTGCGCGTCGTGGAATCCGCGCGAACGCATCGGGACCCGGCGATTTCTCGCGCGATTCAGAGTTTTCACGGGTCCTTCTATCGAAAACTCGACAGGCTATTCCGGATATCAGCTACCATCGTGCTTTGAGAAACATTCTTTCATAAACATGGTAGCGATAAACCCTTCTATGAATGGTATTTGAAATAAATCTTAATAATTATACTCTATTGTAATCGATATTTGGCAGAACAATGCCTGCAAAAATAAGTAAGGGTTCGTTGAAAAGAAATTTGGCGCCCGGAGTGAGTTTTGCGGGCACGAGAGGGTTGACCTTCCGCAAGTGTTTCGTTTCCTGTCAAAAGTTTTATGAGTTTGACGGAACGTTTGGCCCGACGATCGAGAAGTCGGAAATTTTTCGCGTCAGGATCCGGGACAAAGAGTCGCGCTAAATACCAAGGGTTCAGCGAAGGATCGAACGCTCGGAACGCTTCGGCTAGTATAGTTCTTTTCGTTTTTTTTTTTTTTTTGTGACTCACCGATCGAGCACGGGCAAATGGTTCCCGACAAGTCGCTCGGCGGCTGAATAGAAGGCTTTTCATCGAGCGCGAGCGAAATGGTCGCTCGCTTATTTTAATTCCCGCGGAGTTCCGCACGTACGTCTACGACCCGTTACGGCCGGCATAACAATGCATGACGTAACACTCTGGGGTCGAATCCTCCTTACCTCCTCCGTGCAACGATGTTACAGGAAAGTGAAACTCTCGGAAACCAGGTCACACCCACATCGTGCTCGCAGCAGTGAACCGCGATGCCGATCTACGAGACTCCCCTTTTAACTCGTGGCCAGATACTTTTCAATCCGGCTAGAAGAGAACAGGCAGGGGAACTCGAGGACGGACGAATGGAAAGAACCTTTCAAGATGGTTCCTCGTACGTTCCTCGAAAGTGTGACCCCAAATATCGCTCGCTTGGGACGCCAAGAGTTTGGAATCGAAAATGTCTCTGCTAGACGTTAGAGAGTACCATTTATCCACAATATTATAGCATCTATTTCTAAAAAATATTCAGTATAAATACCACTGCACTTCGCATTGTATATTTCCAACGATTCGTGCCAAACCTGAAAGGCTCCCAGTGTGTCGTTACAGGGTTGAATAATTTTATTTCGAAGATGTTGAACGTAACGCAGAGGAACGGAGACCTTCTTGACGGTTTAAAATGCAAAAATCCCGGTAAAACAGAATCCACGAGTCGGAATAGGTTCGCGTTCGGAGCAAGGGAAAAAGAAGCGTGTGCGGGCGCGGGTGCGTGGGTGAGGAACGGTGTTGGTAGAGCTGGCCCTAACCCATATACCGTCGGAGCCAGAATAGAGACGAATAATAGAAGGGTGGATAATAATACCGGTGCCAGCGTGTCGCTAATAACGTCGACATTGTCAAAACCGATGATTTCGAGTATGGGGAAAGCACTTTCGACAAGGCGGGGGAGGGTCTGCTCGTCCGTGAAATTCGTGGTACGGAATAACGATGAACCCTTCGCTTCGCGGCGTTCGCGGTGGCTGTCATTCGCGAAACGCGCGAGCGATTAATCGACCCTCGAGATGCTGGAATGCCGTTTCCATATTTTCGAGGCGGATGCCTGGCATAGTTTCGCTCGTGTCGGACGGTCGGGTCACACACGGTAGTCGTATTCTCAGCTAATCGTCTCTCCTGAAATCCGCGCTACGGACGAGCGGCTGTCGTTGGCAGAGCTTGTGTCTAAAACTAGCGACGACCGCGACATGTGCACGTAGACAACCCGGCGTCAAAACTCGTCGTATTATGTCATAGTTTTAATGCGGCGTCGAGCTGCATTCGACGTCCTTCTGACTCCTAACGCGGAACGGAAGCGTATTCGTCTCGCTTCTTTTCCGTCATCGACGCCTCGGAGCGGATCATCCAGCGGCGACGCAACGACTCCTCGGGAACATCTACTGCGCGATTATGTAACGTTTAGGGTAATTAAAGTATCGATTAGTCCGCGGCAGGTGTGTCAACATCGCGCGACCGTCATGAAACTGAACGGGAGACTCCGCGCCCCATTAGACCGACGATCGCTGGAACAAGAACTTGATTCCGCTCGTTCGAACAGCCTCCATCGTCCCGTCTAACAAGGAACGTTACTTAACCATAACGCGCGACGGTTCTCTTAAAAATATTTGACTAGCGTCACGAACTGTTTCTTTCTACTTAAAGGAGCAGAGGGATAGTCGTTCAAACGCATCTTCACATTAGCATATAAAAAATTACTCGTGTAATTGAATTCTCGTCAGAAAGTATAGAATTTTTCGGAATATCGAGGCAGACATGTTTTCATCCCCTAAATACGGATCGTCGCGGACGAAGGAAAATGTGTATTTGTTTAAAAACTATTTCGTACGCGAATCATTTTACATTTAAACGACGTCCCTTGTCGATGGAGAATTTCTTCCGGAAAGTGGAAGGTCGAGCATCCCGGAAGCTGTTTTCACGTCGCATATTTATATCTCGGAGCGTTCTTCAGCCCTGAGACAAGTTGACGTAAACTAACGACTAATTACGTTGCCCTCTTACCGTCGGATGGACCGCAACGCGTTGCCAAGTGAACCGTAACTTTCGCAGAATGCATCCTGGTCCTAGCTTTGACGAGAGATCTAAGTTTGGGAGCTTCTCGCTTCCACGGGAATACAAAGTTTTTTCGGGACTAGAGCATTTGGGGAGTTCGATGTTCTTCGAAAATCTCAAGTATCTAGGAGCTTTTAACGATTTCTTCGTGTTAATGGCCCCTCGTCGAAACTTTCAGAATTTTAATTGCGTCCGTCGTTGATATATCGGAGGTACAATGTCGTTTTCACTTGGACGATAAGATCCGCTCGCGAAACGTTCTTTCACCCCCGGGGCGATATTTTTACGACGCTCTCGAAAATGTGAGGCATGCGTCGGAAACTAGTAGCAGATACGTATCACGGATATTTGCATATTTATCTATCGAAACGTCTGTGGTAACGTCTGTGCAAGCAGTGGATTACATCCCGTCATTGAATCGTTAATAACGTCTATTTAGAGCGCTGGCAATCAGGAAGTATTAATCAACGTTATCAAATAAAACGTAAGTTTTCTCGAGATCTTTTATAACCGCGTCACACGAGAGCAAACACGCATACGCGAAAGCACGACATTGTTCAACAAGTTCGAGAACCTGTTGATCGACGGGGCCACGTGTTTCGCACCGACTCCGCTCGTCTCTTCCAACTCCAGACTTCGATCGTCAAACTTCAGTTTTCTTGAACGATCTATTGCTCGACGCGAACTATTCGTTCCGAGGAAAAGAATTAAACGCTCGATAGTCGACACGCGGAAATCTCGTGTTGCGATTCTTTTTGCATCGGAGTATGAAAAACTCGTTTGGCTGATTACACACCGGGATCGTTCGTTTCCTTGCGCGCGAACGCCTATGATCGTTTGTGCTCGTAGAACGCGTATCCTGTTCCACGAGAGCGCAGTAGAAACGCGACGGTCGTCACAATGGTGTTAATCTATTTATCTGACTAACAACAAACTTATCTCGTGACTCATTGGCCGCGGATCCGCGCGACCGATCGCTTTCCACGCGCGTGTGTACGTGCAACGACAGGCTCAATTTTTACCACCGGATCAACGATTGACAGCTTTATTGTCTTTTGCTCGTCGCGTCGCAGAAGCATCGCTCCCTTAAACGATCGTTCGTATTTTCACGATTTTTCATCGTAGCGTTCCGATACGATTCACAAAGGGGCGCTGTCATTTTCAAGCCTGGAAACTATTGATCGATCGTTTTGTTTTTATATCGCGATGATCAGATGCAAGGCGCGATAAGTGCTTATTGCGTCAATTGGACGGAGCATTCTTCTGGCCCTAACAGTTTAGGATATCGTATCTTTTATAAGTAGCATTCCCAACGACAACGACGTTTGTTAGCATCACGGTCCTCGAAATGGAGATTCTTGTTAGGTGAGATGGGGGTATCTTGAATTCAGGAGTACCGGTGAGTTCGTGGCGACTCAAGATTTCGCGTCAGTTACTACGTTTTATCATTCTGAAGAGTTTCGTCATTTCCCGTCCGCTTTCACCGGCCCTGGTTACAACCTGTTGAAGCGACAGCTGAAAAGAGAAGGCGGGCTTCCGTGGAGGGTGAACAAAGAACGCTTGCAGCTTTTTATATCAAAATATATTTGTGCATAGACAAGAAGACAACCGTGACAGGTAATCTCGTACCTAACATACATCAGTCATACGCCAAGGAACGCGTGCACGTGTACTGTAACTCGCACGCTCGTTGTGCGGGCATGCGTTTTGTGCGCGGGCATGCACGCACGGGTGATGTACGCGTGCACACGTTTGTTTGAGTCGTGCAATCACCGAGAGACCCGACAATAGTCTTAGAAGAAAAGGACAAAAAAAAAAAAAGAAAAATAAAGAAAAAAAAAACATTAAACTTGTCGCACAAGTACGTATATAAGGTAGTAACAAATATCGTTCTCTCGCACGCGATCGAATCTACGAACGAAAAAGGACGAAAAAAAAGAAGATAATAATGAAATGAAGCCCGCTTCACGCGATTTTACGGTAACTCAAAGGTGAAGGGACTCGGTTGGACCGAATCCCTGGTAACGTCGGCGAAATATATATACATTTATATATATATATATTTCTCTATCTCTCTCTCTCTCTCTCTCTCTCTCCCCCCATCTCGCCGTAATCTCTAGCATGCGTTCGCACTTAAAATGTATAACTAAAACGGTTCGGTTTGTTGGACACATGCGCGCTCACACATTCGACATATAATTTTCTCCTCTTTTGCTCTTTCACGCTCACTCTTTCACTCTCTTTCTCTCTCTCCCTGGCGCACAAAACACGAGCGTATCGTTTCTCTAACAAAATATATTAGCTTTTTTTATGTACATACATCTCGAATATAATAAAATTAATATAGAGCTATAATACAAGGGCGTGTAAGAGTTTTTTTCTTTTCGATTTTTTTATTTCTTTCCTCGTTTGTTCTGGATGTTCGCGTGATCGCCCTGTCGAGAAACACGACGCGCGAATCGAGAAAATTTCGCGTCGTCGTCGTCGTCGTCGTCGTCGTCGCATCGATACTGATACATCGCGGTTACGGTATCTCGGTATGCCTTTTAATTTTTTTTTTTTTTCTTTTTAGGTACTTGGTAATGAGAACAATAATCTAATTAAATCGATCGATATCTAAGAACGAATCTGAACGCAACGCACGGTACGCGAGCATCGCATCATCGTCGTCGTCGTCGCGCTTTGTACGTTTCCCAAGTGTGCGCGTGTGTGTATATGCGTGTACGCGTATACGATCGGTGGAAGATGCATCAAAAATGTGTACCGTCGAGAGAATTCTTAGATTTATGCGGACGAGCTTACGTATGCGTACGCAGTACCCGCGTATCCGCGTATGCGTTAGTTCACGTACGCGTGCTCGTGTGTCTGCGAGAGCGTGATCGATGCGCTTGTACAAGATCGACGCGTGATTTGTTCAGAGTCGTAACGCGTCACCGTGTTGCGAATTACGCGCGATCTAACAGGCGGTGGCGAACCCCGCGAGACACACGTGGCACGCGAACCACCCAGTCTTTTACGTACTTGCAAAAGGTAGATACGAAAATAGTAGGGACGAAAAATGGGGGAAGAACGAATTCGGACCGCCATTCTCGGTCAATTTTTCACCTATCTCTCTGGCGCGTCGCGGAATACGCCGCGAGCTATTTGCCTCCGTTCTATTCGTTCGTTTCCGCTTTCGTGCGGGCGAAAAAAAGGGGAAAAGTGTCCGGTGCACTCGGTGTAAACAGTTCGCCACGAGCATAGGCACACTTTTCTTCCACGCGAAGTTGTCGACTAAGCTCCAGCTGCCGGAAAGCTCTCCCCCGGGGGGCCACCGTCGAACGGAACTCTCTTCCACAAGCTGGTCACGCCTCTTGCTTCTCGTATTCTCCTTCGCTGGCTTCGTTCCTCGCCCTCTCACCGTTCTCCATTGCCTCCGCGTCTATTCTACTATCCGCTAACGCGTAGCTCTCTCGAACTACGCACGTGCACCACGCGTTCTCCACTCGTTGAACGAGACAAAGACGCGGTGACGTCGACGGTACGAACCGCGACGTTTTCTAAACGCGCGTATCTCTCTATTTTTCTGTGCTTTTGCAACGCTGGCGAAAGTATCGAGAAGGCGCGAGATGATCTGGTCCCAGGAAGCCGGAAGTCCCGCTCGCATCGAATCCCCCTCACAATCGTATCGGGCCGAAAGGCAAGGGACGAAGGTCGACGGTGGACGAGAGAAAGGCACGATAGCCGCGACGCGACGCCATCGCGTCGCTCGAGGACGACTTCGTGCGCTACATGGGTCCTACCGCGTGTTGCTGGAACTGATCGAGGTGCCTGGAGATCTCGCGATGCAGCTGTTCGGGCACCACGCCGACGCTGCTGAACAGGGACCTGAGCACGTTCAGCTCCTCGGTGAGCAACTCGATCCTCTTTTTAAGCAGGTCGTTGTCCTTCACCAAAAGCTTCACCTTCTCCTCGGTTTCCCGCGATCGTACCTTCGCCTTCTCGCGGCTCTTCCTCACCGCTATGTTGTTCCTCTCGCGTCGTCTTCTGTACTCGTCGCTGGCTTTGTCGATAGCCTTGCTCTGTTTCCTGGCCGCTGCGGCCGCGGAGTTGGCGTGGTGCTGGTGCGCCATCACCGGCTTCATCGGGCCGCCCCGGGGCGGTGGTTGGTGCACGGGCGCACCCGGATGACCGCCGGGCACCGTGGACGGCGTCAGAGTGGTGAAGGTTGGCGCGCCGTTCGCGAACGGTCCATTGGTCACCGGACTGTATCCACCTGGTGGATACTGGGGGCAGTGACGACGATAATCCGCCGGGTCGAGGGGCTCCTCTTTGATGCTGGGCGACTCGGAGCTCGAGCTGTTGCTGTCGCTACAGCTGTTGCTGCCCTGATGGTAACTCGCCCCGCTGTGTACCGGTTGCGGCATGTAGGCCAACGTGGTGCGCGGGTAACCGGGCGTTCTGACATGTTTCACGGCTCCGTTGTTCGCGCCCAACATGTCCAACAGGCCGTCGTTGAAGTGGCTGTCGTCGATCAGGTGTTGCAGATCCAACGATATCTCCGGCGTGTTCAGGTCCGTCAGCTCGCCGGCCGCTGCGCAATGTTCCGCGTACTGTTGGTGAAGGCTAGCCTTGCTCGCCGAGACCTTGCTGACCACCGCGCTGGTCTGCTGCTGGCTGTGATTGTGATTCACCTGCAGCGCCGAGTTGTTGTTGTTCGCCGCGACGTTGTTGTTGTTGTTGTTGCTCGGATGATTGTTGTTGTTGTTGTTGAGTACTTGAGCCTTCTTGAGATCGGCCGCTCCATGGGCCTGGGCCTGATGGGCCGCTGAATCGTACATGACTGGTGACTCCATCGCTCACTCGCACATCACAGATACGCGATACAGTATATCCGCGATTCTATTATCACCCCACTTTCGCTACCCTCTCCGAGGTGTTCGAGGTTCCTTGATCGGTATTCGGCTCGACGACACGTTGCCCGAGGGAAACAGAGAGTCGAGGACGCGCGGTTGCGGGAACTTCACCGCGAGAACGACCTCGAACGGGGCGGTGCAAGCCGGGGATTTTCCCGTGCGCGGACGAGCTCGAGATCTGACACTGGTCCAAGAGTAGCAAAACGCGACCCTCGACTATTCCAATTTTCGAGGACGACGCGTCCGCGTCCGCGTCCCGCTATTTCTTTGCCGTCCTAAGCGGTGTCGCGCGATTTCTGACTCGCTGAAATCCGCGTGGCTCGTTTGCGCCAACGCGCGAATCTTCACCACGCCTACGCGGGCTTTTTCGTGCTCAACACGGTACACCACAGGGAACGACGAGAAAAACGAGAAAACGATACCACCCGCACGATAGCTGGCGCGCGACTGAGCCGCTTCGCGGCATGTCGCAAGCTTTCAATGTGGCGCGCGTCGAGAGCAACTCCATGCCTCATTGCGCTTGCGCTCGCGCTTCCCTCTAGCCGCCACCTAACCCCCCTCCGCCCCCTATCTCTTTCCTCTCGGTGCGATCCGCGTTAAGAGCGCGGATACCGCGCGTCCACCGTCCTACCCCTCCTCAACCCGTTCCTCGCACTCGATTCACTCTTTCCATCTCTCTTACACTCTTTTCTATCTTCGCCCCCACCTCCTCCTGGGCCCGCGATCTCTCTTTGTCCGTCTTACGGACTGACACGCTGTCGTCCCGTCGCGGCATCGCGCGACAGGAAAACTTTTCCGGTGCTCGCCTTTCTCGGTTCTATTTATATGAACTTATATACACGAACGCGGTCCCTTTCGACGGATGGATTTTCCCACAGAAAATGAAACTTTCCGCGCCCCCCTCAAAATTTGCCAAATTTTCCTTCCGAATAACGGATAAAAAATGTTGACTCGCGGCTTCGCTCGCCTGCACGTCGGTTTAAAATAACAGAGACGAATGCATCGCGTTTCCTGGTCGCGTCGGCTCTAAATCATTTTAGTCGGCCAAAAGAACTATTTAAACAAAATATCGTATAATTTAGATTCTCTAAGTAAATGTCCTCATCTATGATATAAAAACCGAATATTTGTATTGGTAAGAGCTGGCGCCATTAATCAATGTAAGGGCGCCCCATGTCCTTGAGTCGGCTTTGGTTACAGGGCCGTGGTTGGTCAGTTACTTGGGTTTTACCGAGCTTACGATTAGTCATCCGTCAATGCTGAGTTTTGTCTCCCTAGGTCCAACGAACTTCCGTATTCGCGCCTCGTTCGAGTAAATTGATTAGCTTATATCTCTTCCATTCCGACTATACCTACGAACATTGATCGGTCCCATCGACGACTCGATTTGTTTCGCGGGACGGTTAACCAACGATTACCGTCATCGTTGGCCACTCGATCGGAACCGATTTCTATGTAAGAGCGGACACATTCGATTTGTCAGCGCGTATGCTGATATCTGTCCAATTGCTTGCGTGAGATTGCGCAATTAGCGGCAACAAAGTGAGAGAGGATATTATCGGTAACGGGTGTAAGATCCTTTCTCACGGAATTCGTCGTCTTGAAACTCTTAACGAATTGTACACGATGCGTTTAAACATTATGGGTGAGATAGCAAGCAGCGAATGCGAAATCTAGAAACGAACTTAGGGTATAGTGTACTAGCGATTCGACGGTGTAATTAAAGTTCGCGGTTTCTAGCCTCGCAACGAGCTTCTGTTCCGGGAGAATGTGCCTTTTAATAACACACCTAGGAATGCATTTTATACGATGCGCTGACGTCGATATACAATTTTGGATTGACATTTATGAACCGAAAATTTCGAATGTTTCGGCGTGCGTGCGAAACAACGATCGCGGCGCCATCTTGCGAATGGAAACCAATCCAGTGGCGGTCGGTATAGAATTTCCAAACCGACTTACGACGGAAAGATCCGAATTCGACCGAATTTCTTCGACGTGATATTAGCCACAACAAAAAAAATCGTAACATTCGCGTAAAAACTTTTCGGCAGTGTATATATTTTTCGCGTTCCTTTTGTGATTCATCATTGGCCCCCGAAGATTCAGTGGTACGTTAAGCCGAGGTGAGTGATGAATTTCGTTAGGTTAATTTTCACGCGAGTTTCGCGTTGTTGGGGCTTACGAGTACCTTTGACGGGACGGTTCGTCGGATGTACGCGTATTGTTATGACAAAATGCAAATAACACGTCCCGCGAGGCGTTTTCGAATTCGTGGATAGAACGAGTCTGCGTCGTGATGCGACACATCTTCCTTTCCTTCGATATTCAGTTCAGTATACGCTCACGAACGCGTCGGATCCAAACTGTTGAATGTTTTCGGGCTTAACCTAGACGAAATCTGGTACACTAAATTCCGCGCGATAAAACGACGCTCTATATCGCAAACGTTTTAGAACGTCATTATTCGTGTCTCTGTCGACTAGTTCCAATGTAATTTCTATTTTCGATCGTGTAGGAAGGAATCGTTTTAGTTTGTCGCGTGTACGCGCGGTTCTCTCGTTATCACGTCTTTTCGATTCTTCTACTACCTGCCCTTATGTTCGTAATATTTATATAACGTCTCGTTTCGTACTGTTTATAAAGTTATGCTATCGTGGGTAATCTTTTCAGCTTACAAACTCAATCGAGGATTATTGGGACATTGGTTGTTAATAATGGCAGATGAACAGCAACAATTTTTTCTGAAATGGAACGATTTCCAATCTAATATGGTATCGTCGTTTAAACATTTACGAGATGAGAAAAGTTTCACAGATGTGACGTTAGCTTGTGATGGTCAAACCTGTAAAGCACATAAGATGGTGTTATCTGCCTGTAGTCCTTATTTTAAGTCTTTATTAGAGGTAGGTTGTTATTAGCATAGGTTGAATGCTGATTGTTTAGTATAAGATAGGTAATTATGGAATTGTTATAGGAAAATCCGTCCAAACACCCCATTATAATTCTAAAAGACGTCGCGTACAGCCATCTTCAAGCTATTTTAGAATTTATGTACGCAGGGGAAGTTAATGTTTCGCAAGATCAATTGCCAGCGTTTCTTAAAACTGCTGACCGACTCAAAGTCAAAGGCTTGGCAGAAGCACCAGGTGCCATTAAGAGAGAGGGTTAAAAATTGCACTTATAGTTATGGTAAGATATAGCATTTAGTTACGGTAGCATTAAATTATGATTCCATTGTATTTTCATACGAGGAATTTGTCCTTCCTCTTCCAGGATTTTGGGAAGCATGCGGACTGAACAAAAAAAAAAAAAAAAAAAGTGTAATAATGTAAAGTGATCGCGTAAAGACATATACCACACACTATAAAAACACACGCTATGTGTGCACAACTCAGTGTCCTCTGGTTCATGACTTGGATCAACACACAGCGACAATGTAAATTATGCCTTTTCTTAATCTCAGTTAATGTTAACGTTGTATTGAATGTATGTATACAAATACGGTAGAGATGAAATGTTGATGTTTGTCTTGAACCCATTGCGCCATAATGCGGTGGCAGCAATAACATTGATTATTTTTTTAAAACAAAGTGCTGCAAAAAAAAACTAATAAGTGGGTCACGATAGTTTACAATACATGCTGACGGGGCAGTTTTGTGGATCAAACGAAAATGTTAACAAACATCTTTACAACTACCTGATTTTTTAAAATGGATCTACCGACTCGCTATACTTTCTATCGGTGGTTTCACGGTAGATCTATTCGCAGAGTATCGAAATTTCTGGAGTCCGTACCAAATGCTAGCCGAGCCAAATATTTTTATTGGTAATTTACCGATCGAGGATCTAACAATTTTATTTTTCGTTGATTTTCAAAGAAGGAAATATACATGGATTAAAATTTTATGCTATAGTATTGTATAAGGTTTTGCTGATACATCGGTCGGGTACGACCAAAATGGTCGACCGACACATTTATTGGTATCGATTCGCACGAAATTTGGATCGTATCGTGACTAGATCTGCGACACCCCCGGTAATCCCTTCAAAGAATGTTAAATCAAATTTACTGGAAGTCGTAACGCGCGTGTCGTATATCGCTCTCTTTCGTTGTCCACTTGGTTTCGTTACATTACGTAGTTTCTCACTGCTGGTTATTCGCAATCGGAACGAAAACAATTGTTTCGCTCGTTTAAAATCTACTCGGAGCCAGTTACTTCTTCCAGTGATCGTGATTTTTTACTTAACCAAATACTGCCAGTATTTGTACCGGCGTATTCACAATATTACCGATAGACCAAATTTATTTATGATAATAATATATTAAGGGTTGAATGTCTTAAATCGAGGGAAGGTTATTGTAATATAAGCAAAGCAAATTTTTGTAAAGTCGGAGCGCACAGTTCCTTTCCTCTCCGAAAGAATCAGGATAATCAGAGAGATTTGCACACAAAACAGAAGTCAGGAAACATTATCGAGTCAAGAGTACATGCATTAACGCTCGATTTATGCAAGCTATTCTGTTATTAATTATATATTAAAATGTCCTATTGTTTTCATTCATATTTTCAAGTATTGACGTATTTCCTTAACGAGTTTGCAGTCCATATTATCTTTCGCTTCACTTTTCTTTCACTTTTTCTCGTAACGACACAAATCCGATTCTTGACTCCCGTTCACTTGTCACATTTCCTTGCAATGTATCATTCTCCTTCGTACCGAAATTGTTTTTAGCCCAAGTATTGTAAGATTCAGATTTCTGAGAAAGTCGAATACATTATTACGTCCGATGCGATCGATAAGTTTGTTCTAACAATGCGTATCACGGTATCTGAACTCGTCATTTAACGAGCACGAGCAGCTCTACGGCACCGAATCGTCGATTTAGAATCGACGATTTCGTGCCCTAGATTCCGACCACCCTGGAAACAAATTATGGTGTACAGGAATTTTTCTTTCGTAGCGTAGCTTTTATTTAATTTTTTGCGTCGGATGTTCTTGTGAATATCATCGTGATTGTACGATTATTAGGAAGCAGCGAGTTTCGAGCGAACAAAAAATAATCACCCTTGTCGTCAGCAAGGTTTGAACGAATCTAATAACAACCGTTGTTGCAATTAAGAATGACGAATGTACGAAATGGGACCAGCAGCAACTAAACGTCACGGTAATTGGAATTGACTTTATCAGTTTGCGTTAAAAGCCACGTATGTACGTTTCTTTTTCTTTTTCCCCCCCACCCCGGCGAAACACGTCTTCTCACCGCGTATCCAATTCTTTTTACTCGTTTATTTCTGCGAGCAAAAAAGGTAAATGTCAAAAGTAGAGTTTTCACAGTCATCCGATAGCAAGTCACGCAGAAAAAAAAAAAGAAGAAAAAAAAAAATGAAAGAAATGACGATCCCGTGTCTATTCTCAGTATTTAAGACAGCCTTTAACGTTAAGACGGTTGGGTTCAGTTCCTACAATGACACGTTTATCGGGCATTTGGTGGTTGATATGCGAATTGTACCGTGTGTATTTGCTGAACTGCAAAGTTGAGATATATACATTTTAGAGTAGAAGAAAAATGTTATATGAGTGATCGATTCGAGATAAGTTCGCAAATTGTTGATATGCCTTCCTTCTCGTATGTTTTTTTTTTTTCTTTTCTTTTCCGATTTCTTTTTAGTAGACGCTTCCGTAGAGGGGGGTTTGCGTACGTTTTTTTTTTTTTTTGTTTTTTTCTACTCCCTTTTTATCTGGACTTTTGAGAACGGCCGATTTGCGATTTATTGGTTTACCGATGTTGTTACCCGACGAATCTCTCATTCCTTTTGTACTTTCACGAAATTCTATAATGTTCTCCCCATTTTTTGAACGACAATACATCGTTACTTTTTCTAATTATTATGACTCGATGATGATTATGATTGCAATATGACGATGTTGAGATATGAAATAAATTGTGTAAATATATCATTTTCGTAAAACCGTTGCTTTTCCCTTATTCCCTTTGCCTTCGGCCGGAAACAATAAACAACCATGTTCGTTGGCAAGGTAAACGTTTAATGGTTTGTGAAAATACAAATACGTTTATACGATTGTACGTACAAGTAAAAACTGTGTTTAGATTCGTATCTAAGTAAGCAGATAGAAGTACAAGTACAGTAGTCGAGGCATCTTCAAATGCACGATCTTCTGGAATAAATCCATCCTCGCGTTCGATCCTCGTAATTTCCGTACAAATCTCCCGTTTTTTAAGCTTTCCATTCACTAACTCTCTATTCCTACAGAAGATAATGCGATTAGAGACAAGATCGTTTGGTCAATAGTACTTAGGCTTTCTTACAACGAATGCTACGATCTTACTTGGCGTTGGATAATCGAACACAGGATACCTAGGCGCGAAGGGAGTGTTGGCACCGTGCACGAAGTCCGATTCATCGTGATCCTTGATGTGCTCAGCTCCTGTAATGCATTCTTCGTAGGACGGAGGCGCTGAATGAAAACAAAAAGGTAAAATAAGATGAAAGGCCAATTTTTTTTAGCCACGAGCATCTTTCTTAACACGTATTTCTTATTTTCTTACGTATTTGCCAGTCGTTGGACGAACTGGCCGCTTGGCCCGGAATAATAAATCCAAGAGGCTGACGCGGCGCAGGGAGCAAATCCGTGCTTGACTGTTCATTGTTTGTTGTATAAGGTTGCCCGATTTGCGTAGGCATCGGAACTGTTGCAGGGTTGATGTGAGCCACGGTTAGCGAGCAGAGTAATGGCACCGATCCGATCAAAAGGGGATACGTCCTGACGAGATTGAAGTGCCTGGATGTTGGACGAAATTTTTGAGAGTGAGTATCAACCATCAACGTATAGATAAAAGTCTCGGAGCGCAAAGGGTTAATAAACAAAGATATCTGTATTACTCACGGTCCCGAAACGTGGATGACGAATCTCAATTTGTAGTTCAAGTCTATGATGTTGCAATGTTCCAGGCTGGACGGTGGTATCGGGGGTACCCGGAACTCTAAAATGTCTTGTCCCTGGTTGGTAGTGCACTCCCTGTAGTTGGCGGTCGCTATTTCGGAACATTCGATCTTTGTTTTGCCGGTGATCGCGTGAAATTTAATTTCCTTGAAGAATTCGTAACAACCGCGTTAAAAAAAAGTAACATCGGGATCGAGAGTTCTACTCACTCGTAGTAAGTGCGTGCTGAACCTAATTATCCTGATCTTGGACGAGTTCGAGTAGTCCAGCGTGGTGACTATCGACTGCCCTGGAACGTATCCAGTGGAGGGAACTCTGATGCGGATATTTGCCGTGCCCGCGGAGATGCAACAGCAGTTGTAGAAATTTTTCTTAATCTCGTCGTCGATTCCTAGCTGCGCGTGGAGAAACGACGGCTCGGGTAAGTGATTATTGGGAAACGACAGTAACAAAGATCCCTTACGCATTTGTGCCGGTGCGCGTTCAGATCCAGCATGGAGACCACGGTGAACGCCGCCTTGCACTCGTGATCGAACCTCCATGGTCTGTCGATCACTACCTTCACCGTGTATCTTATGTGACCATACATGTGCTCGAAGCTGGTGGGGATGTTTTGGGGTAGTTGAAACTGGAACGAGTACTTGTGGTATCCCACTGGGATTTGTACTCTTGAATCTATCGGAAGAAGTTACAGGTACTCTAGCTTTGGCCCTCGGGCTATGGAAGTTATGAAAAAACGAATCGAAAATCCAGGATAACATTTTTCATAGGAGGCTTCGTTTTCGAGATAATTCGTGTTCTGTTACGTCTGCCTTCTAACCACTGTTTGCAATGAATTTTCCAAGTCGATTTTCTAGAAAACGCATCCTTGAATGAACAAGTTTTATTCTTTTCAATTTGTTCGTTTCATTACATCCTGGTAACTTGACAAAAATATAGTTGATACGACGTAATACTATATGAAAATTTGTATCTTTTTGGTTTGGTCACCTAGGTCTGGCGATAATCGTCTGTTTCTACTCACCATTGTTGCTATTCAGTATGTTGAACCTGTACTTGAAGTACTTCTGCGAATTGTAGTAAGTGTCGCGGCGAGTACGATTGTGTTCTGTCTTCTTTTCCACCCACCGTACTCTGGCCTCCCCTTTGGCAGATAAATACAGCCCTACGATCGGATTTATGGTAAATTATTTTTTTAACGCTATTGTCTCTGTTGATAAAGCCGCTGGCAAATTACATAATAGGTTTCGACTATCGGAGAAAAATTACGCGCGAAATGTCTCCGGCATTTTTCTTCGGAAGCTGATTAATCACGTATCAATCATGTTTTTCATACAAGAGATAAGAGCAACATCGTTTCGTATCGCTGTTGTACAGAATGATTCATCGATATCTAATATTTCGTAACGCGCGTAGTTAACACAATAATCGATTTATGGATCGAAAGTAATTGCACGCTTATTGTATCGTGTCCATTGACATCGAATACCCAACGTGACTCGCGCGACTAAATTGATCTGTCCTCGTCGTTAGCGTAATTAAAAACGCGCTAGTTTTCTTATAATAGTTTTTGTTTCACGGCGGTTCTGCATTCGCAAAGCTTCTATCCGACGAACAGTTATGTTTCTTCAAGATTAGCTAACGATATTCGATAATAGGAAACTCGTTTCTTTACAAGTTGGATCAATAATTCCTGGCGCCAGGGAATCGAGTCTTTTTCTTGCACCACCTTCTCCTCCCACGTGTTTCCTCACCTTTCACGCTCTTCTCTTTCGTATTCTCGACGACGATGGTCCCCGTTATGGTTTCACCGGCCATGTACGTGGCACCCATTCGATCGAAATCCACGCGAAACGTTCTCAACGACGGCATCGTGCACTCGACTGACGTTCGTATTTGATCTCCGTTATCCAATGAGTCCGAACGGCGTGGCGGTGGTCAGCTCAATCCTCGAAGAAGGGGAAACAGATAGATCTTACATCGGTAAAATCTCGAGATTTGTCCCCACTGATCGATCATCGGAACCCCGTCGATTACGCGCAAAGAACGTCTCTCCGCTGTCTTTTAACGCTATTAAACGTTATTCCGAGCTTTTAACTCGTCCCGATGAATCGCTGAATCGTTAGAACAGGAGTGGATGAGTCACGGTGACGACATTGTTCCATATCGATTCGAATTTTTGCAAGTTCGCGATAGCGTAGCGACTCAGGAAGAGATTGGACAGGAATTTCTTTATATACTGCTGTAAATAATTGAATTCTTATTTACCGAAGATATATTTTTCTAGGAAACAATGAACAGGTAAATTCATTTGCAACGAAGGTATTTATTGGTTCGTGAACCATACATGTGATTACAATTATTATATATAGTTAAAAAGCATGTTTAAAGTTTTATAGAAATGGTCGAGGTAGATTCTCAAAGAGTAATTATTCGATAGAAGACTCATCCATTTTACCAGGAGAATACAAATAGAGACAAGATCGTTTGGTCAGATGTACTTAGGTTTCTTTGTAATCGAAAACAGGATATCGAGGCGAAAAGGGAGCGTCGGCACCCAAAACGTATTTCGATTCGTCGTGATCCTTGATGTTCTCAGCTCCTAATACGCATTCTTCGTAGGACGAAGGTACTGGATGAAAAGGAAAAATATTAGTCTTGCCAGAGCAACGTAAAACAATTTTAGAAAGTTCCATTTACAAGTCACTGAATAAGGTTATCGATTCCTTACGTCTTTGTCGTAAACCAATCGACATTGGTTTTGGAACATTCCTCGAGAGTTCTTTTTCAGTTCCGGATTCAGTGTTTGTTTTATCCGGTGAATAGTTTAACGGTATCGATCCGATCAAAAGTGGATAACTTCTGACGAACTTGAAGTGTCTATTATTGGGCAAACGAACGAGTAGCAATCAACAGGTAGATCGTCAAACATGGATCTTTTAACTTCTCGGGACGGTATAGATCCAAGTACTTTGTCAGATTGATGAGCAAGTCAACGATCAGATTATAATTTCAATTATCGGAATTTCCGCGCGCTAAGCTACTTATTAGCCCGCGTTTACTTACGCTCCCGAAACATGGACGAAGACTTTCAATTTGTAGTTCAAATTTATGATTCTGCAGTATTCGAGATTGGACGGTGGTATCGGTGGTATTCGCAAATCCAAACTGATCAGACCGATGTTGGAAAAGGGTCCGGTGTATTTGACGGACGATATCTCGGAGTATTCGTGCTTCGTTTTGGCGGAGATCGCGTGAAATTTAAGCTCCTTGAACAATTAGTTTCGACGGAATTAGAATCACTTGTTCGTCCACGATACTAGGTTGCCTGCTCGCCTTTGATTTACGATTCAGGGTTTCTCACTTGTTCCAATTTCGTGGTGATCCCCGTAATCGCGACGCTGTTCGACAAATTCGTGTAATTAATCGTCGCGACCAACGACTCTCCAGGAACGTATCCAGAGCTAGGAACTTTGAGGCGGACGTTTAACGATCCTGTGCTTATGCAGCAGCATCTGTAGAAATTTTTACGTCCTTCGTCGTCGATACCCAGCTGCGTGAAACAAAACGATTCGCGTAATTTTTGCAGTACGTACGCGAGAATTTCAGGAAACGATGGATCCCTTACGCATTTATCCTGGTAGGCGTTCAAATCCAAATTCGAGATCACAGTGAACGCGATCTTGCACTCGTGATTGAATTTCCATGGTCTGTCGATCGCAGCTTTTACCGTGTATCTTATGTGCCCGTATATGTGCTCGAAGCTCGTGGGGATGTTATGGGGTAGCTGAAACTCGAACGGGTACTCGTGGTATCCCGCAGGGATTTGTACCCGTGTATTATCTGAAAAATATCAATTGCAATTATTTTTTATGAATAGACATACCCCCGAAATCCTGCGCAGTTTCGAGAAAAAAAATTCTTTACCGAGCCCGGTGGAGGTGTTTGGTTGATAATGTGAAATTCCACGCAGTGTGTTCTGTATTACCAACTGAATACCACTCGTCGTGTGTCTACTCACCATTAGTAGCTTTCAGTATAGTGAACTTGAACTTGAAGTAATTCTCCGAGTTGGTGTAAGTATTATCGCAACTGTTATTATCCAGGTCGGTGTCCGTTTCAGTCCAACGTACACGGGCCTCTCCATTGGCTACGAGGTACATCCCTACGATCGACAGATGGGGTTTAGGGTAAATTACTCGATGGGCGTTAACACTCGGAAGTACGACATTTTAAAAAGGAATTCATTTTCAGTCGTGTTTTTCATTGAACGGATAAACGCAACAGGATTTTGTAATATCAAAACCTTTGATGCTTTTCTCCTTCGCGTTGCCCAAGATGATTTTCCCTGCCACGGTTTCACCACCTACGTACGTGGCGCGGGATCGATCGAGAACCACGCGAAACGTCTTCAACGACATCATGCACGCAACTGATCTTTCATCCTGTGGACTCGATCATCGTAGCGAGGGAAAGATAAAATAGATAAATCGTAATCATCGTTCGACGCGTCTTTCATTGTACAAATTGTCTACTTTTCCACAGTGGTCGTTCACTTATCGTTAGATAAAAAGCTCTGCGTTTTACTGCGATTTGAATATCATGCGTTTCCTCGTGACGTAACGTTAGGATGTTTCTGCCTTCAATTTTGCACGTGATTTCCAAAAAAAAAGGCTTAGTAAAAGTCAACGTCGAGGGGCAAGATTGTTCGTACAGTAGAATGAAAGTTCAACTCGACTTTATTTGCATGACTCCCTCAGTAATTACAGTGCGATTCTTAATCTTCGGTGCAGGACACGAAGAAATGAAAACAATTCGAAAAGGTTGCAAAGTAAACACACGTTTGTCGTTCCGGTTTAACATGATCCGCCGTGCGTGCAACGGAACCGTTGCAATATAAATTATTCATAGGCGACGTTTCCCTAACGGTAAAAGCCACGAGTCACGTTCGACTTTGTCGGCTCCAAGGTTCAATTTTCCGCGTTGACAGTAGCCGTGTCTCGCGGTTGGATCCCGACAAACGGGACGACAGGCTCCATTTATCGAACGTTTACCTGTTGGACGTGTTTGCAAGTGGTTCGACCGCAAGCTTTGAGCATCCCGCAGCGCGCGGGACCGCGATGGTTCTCGCGGCGCAAATTTCAACGCAATCTCGGTCGACGTTTACGGTGCTGTCGAAAACCATCGATTACACCGAAGGGACCTCCCTTCGTTCTGCCAGCAACTCCCTGCGGTTCGCTGCGAGAAACCAATTTCCCTTCCGAGGAACAGCGACTCGGTAGTTCGAGATATTTTATCCACGAATCTCCGTTCTAACCGTCTACTTGGTCGCTAACAACGTGTAATAAAACAAACTTCATGAAAGAAGATCGGTTGCTCGAGCACGCATGGTTTAAGTAGAATTTGTCAACCGCGTCTGACCATTGCTCGTCATTTCCACTTCTGTTGGTGCGAGCATCGATATTGCTACTGTATCATTCGTTTCAACCGGTTCTAACTAGCTCGAAGACAATTGAATTGGCAAGAATTAGGTAATAGGATATCAAAATCAAAATTTAAGAACTTCAGTCTAAGTAGAAATAAAGAACATTGGAGAGACACAAGTGTAATCGACAATTTTCTCCAAATATCACTTGTTTATCTTTTTATTGTCAAATAATCCACTTCGCGTTCGTAATTTGAGAGATGTTCCCCTCGACGTGGATCCAATTTTTAGTTTCTCGCGCCAAAATTATGGACCATCGGTGTACCCTACTTCGGAATACCGATAACGCGAGAAAAAGCGCATTCGAGCTGGAAAATCGTCGAGGCTAAACGTTCTCGATATATTTATTCGGTAATTGGGGGGGGTCGTTTGTCCGAAGGGTGAGGGAAGGTCCAGCGTCGGAGGAGTTTCTGGGGAAACGTAATGTATCGAATTGATAAAGAGACACGTGCGGACAGAACGAAAGCCCCCAGGGTCGAGGATGAAATGGGAGGTTGAGCAGGGTGAAGTTCGAAGCGGGGATTGGACCGTCGTTGGCCCGTGCGTTTCAACCCCTCAGTAACGCGGCAGCCTCTGTCGAGGAGGCACCTCGGGTTTCCGTGCTACGTTCTCGGTGTAAATATCCTCGCTACGTCACTGAATTTCCCTCGGTGCTGCTATTATCGTGTTGTCGGCCTCTCCGCGGAACCTCATCTCCTCTAAACGTCTCCCTCCTCGAAGGAGAACCGCCTCGAAATTGCTGCTGGGGAAGGAACAACGCAATGGTGATTCTCGTACGGTTACGATCAACAGGTTAATTCTTCGTGGCGTCCGGTGAGTTGGCAATATTCCGCTCTTCTTTCTAGATAATTGACCCTCTCCGACGGAGGAACCTAGCTGCGAACAATTCTTCTTTGCGATGCTTGGCTGTTAAGGGGAAAAAATCCGTATTTTCGCCCAGATATTGCGTGCTCGCGACAGAAATGCTTGTTAGTCGTTATTAGTTTGCGCGATACGAAAACTTGACCTATAGTTCTCGTTTCTGTCCAAGTTCTTGTATATTTTGGGGGGATTTGAGGATATTTTTGGGGACGGGAAACCTGTGGATCGAAGGCTGCATGTGTCTTTTTCGCGTGGGCATCGCTTGTAAATTACGCGTTTACGATTGGACTTGAAGTTGTTTGAATTATTTAATAGCGTTACGTACAGTAAAGCTCTCGGCTTTGGTTAATTCGTCTTGGTGCTTTCGAGATTAATCTCTGTTTGCATCTACGATACATTAAGATGATATTAGTTTCAAAAATTCGTTAAAATTATTTTTTAGTAATAATTAGAAGTATAATTGATCCACACGGAAAACGCTGCTTGTATCGAACAGAATTTCAATGTTATTTTAAATCAGTGAATTTAATTTTGTAATTCGACGTTTTTCCTTTCGATCAAGTCTCCCATTAGGTTACGATCTACGAGACATTCTTCACATCCCTGAAACGTTATCGTAATTCCTTGAATCTATTTTTTTTGCGTTCCTCGCAACCCTTCGAACCCTTCAGTCTACGTGTCCGAACAAGGAAATTACGTTTCCTGGTAACTAAACGAAATTAATTTCCTACAAAGCATATAGCACCCTTTGACTTGTATGCGATAGTTTGTAGAAATTACTCCGTCGCTGATAAACCAAAACCTTCGCGAGTTTTTGACTCTGTTTTTAATTATCGAGCATTTTCAAATACGAACGGAGCGCTGGAAAATTACGAGCACATTTTTTATATTTACTTTTCACGTTGCGATCGTTCCAATATCGTTGCAATTCTGCCCGTTCGAAATGAAAAACTTTATTCTACACTTTCGATTAATTTTCTCGCGAGGAAATACACCTTCTACAGCCATCATTGTCCCCGAACACATTGTATTCGCGAAATCGGAACGCGCTCTGAACTGATCTGGAATTTTCAGGTTCTTTGGCTCGTAGTATCCCGGACGCGTCTCGATCGTTGGATTCAACGCGACGATTCCCCGTTCCTGGGGATCGTGTCTCCGGATCGCCATTACTTAAAAGCGTCGAACGCCGGAGACGGAGATGAGAATCGAGTCCGCAACGAAAGGTTCTCGCGTCGTTCCGAGAGAGCTCGAGGCGATACGAAAGAACGAAAGGATCTGGTATTCCGTAGTCGTCGCGGGGTCACGATGAGACGAGAAGCCCTCCCTCGATAGATTGAAAGCGGAACGAACGAGGATCAAAGGGAGAGGAACGGACAGTCAACGGGGAAGCATTATCCAACGACTCGTCGACGAGATGGCGACGAGCAGTCCCGGACAATCGATACACCTGAAATCCCCGAGGAGTCCTCGACAGCTACCGAAACTGCCTACGATCCCCATCGGCGGCCAGAGGAGCCCGACACAGCTATCGGTAACCAAATCCCCAGGCACGCCGCTCGTCTTCGAGTTCCCGCCGGAGTGTTACCCGGACACGCCGAACGCCAATTTCGACTACGAGAAGTTTGCTCGAACGAAAGAGCACGAACGGCCATTGAGAAGTCCCAGTTACTACGTACGCCAAGGATGCAGGAGCCCGAAGAGTCCGAATCGGGACCTGTTGCACTCTCCGGGCAGAAAGTCGCCTATATTCCAGTTCTGCGAGTCCAGAAAGAGCCTGGGGAAGACTCTGAGCTACCCACCGAAGAGTCCGATCTCTGGACCACCGTTGGTACCGTCGAGGTCGCCCAGCTCGTCCAGCTTCGGCCCCAAGAAGCCTTTCGATCATCGAAGGAACTCCTGTTTCGGTCTGAGCGGATCCAAGAGTCCCATGTCCCCGACGATCGTCACTTCGTTGTCTCGTGGGTTGCTCGGCTCGAAGCACAACGAGCAGAACCTGGACCAGCAGAACAGCGCTGGTTACAAGAACAGTCCGTCGATGGGCTCTTCCGCGGAAGGGTTGTTCAAGGAGAGGAGCGAGAGTCCGAGCGCAAAGAGGACCGGCCATTTTAATCGCAGTCAGGGCTGCCTGGACGAGAATGGAAAGAGCAAAGAGGAGGATCCCGGTTACAGGAGGGACGAGATGAACATCTCGAGGAGGTCGACCAGCGATCTGACGGAGATGGACGACGCGGACACGGAAGTGACTCTGCTGTCCAGCCCTAGGAGAAGAGGCTCGATGAAGGGTGGCCTCGGTGAGCACGCTTTTCGATTATTTCTTGACTGTCCTTTTCGTCGTTGGATTCTGTTAGCTATTGTCCTGGATGTCGAGTTTGGGAACAGGTTGTTGAGCTTAGTATCGTCTGTAGGGGTGGGTGGAGAGTCAGACCGTGCTCCGTTTGACCTTGTTTCCTAGTTAGAGGAACTTTCGTGCTCCAATAATTGAGCAACGTTTGGAGGAAACAATGTAATAATGGGAATATGCTAATTTAATTACCATATCTCTGTAAATAGTTGTAAATAATGCTACACTGTGCATCGGAATACCAACCCTTGAACATTCAAGGAATTTGAGCTTTCAGTAATCAATTATATTTCACAATGGTACGTTGCTGATCAGTACCATAAGAATATTGAAGATTTTGCAACATATGCAACCACATTTTTTAGTCACGATATTATGTAGAAAAAGTGTTCCAGATTCAGATTTTTCCGGAGCGTATCGATCGCGGAACTTGGCTGGTTAATTTTTTTTTCGTGATGCCTTCGTTTACCGTTTAAGGATTTCCCAGCGTACATCGACGCGTGAAAGTTTCGCGCTGCTGCGTAGTCGGGAAACTTTATTTCCCATTGCCAAGTTTTCAAATCGGAACGCGTTCGCAAAGTGCGGCGAATGAAAAAAATTAATTACCGAATCCGCCGCGGTGAGAAAATGAATTATCGATTTCGTTCTCGCGTCGATTTACCTCGCCGACCATTGAAATTATTTTAGTTTCTAACGTTACGGGTCGTCGACGATAACGCATTTAATTACTCGGACGTCGAAACGAACACGAGACAACGCTATCACGTGGCGATTAATCAGCACGGATTGATCGGCTTAGGTTCGTGCGTTACGTGACTCGTTATGCGCTCGTATCGAATTAATTTTACAAATACGCCCGGCAGCGTGTCCTTTTTGTCCGTATCGTGATTAATTTTTGCCCGAGTTCAAGTTCTTAACCGCGTACAACGATGTGAATAATTATCCGTCGGAGTAAGTTTGTCCTCTGTTTGAAAAGAGGGATGATTTATGGAAATTCCCGGCCGTTGAAACACGCTGTAATTAACGGACATAATTACCACAAATTCTAGGTATTAGAAAACCTTAAGCGGGAACTTTTTATTCGGATTTCAATTCAAAAACTTCGATTCTTTTTTAAGGTCGTGTTTCGTAAGGATCTTGTGTAAAGTTTGATTCGAAATAGAGTTTTGCAAGACGTGGAAACGATTCTGGTCGTGAAATCTCTTTTGCATCCTCATGACGCGATAACGAGACGCGTTTTTCCGAGTGCAAGAACCATCGTCGCGTTTCGATGTTCAGGATCGAGTCTCGCAATCAACGGGAATTGTCGAGCGAAACCGCGGAATACGAATAAGGGCACGTACATGGCTCAAATAATCGTTTCGTCGGTTATACTCCCGCGGCGGCAAGAATTTTTACCATTTAAGCCTTCTATTCAAACGAAAATTTTCTTTCACTTAATCCAAATCCTAGGACTTTGCGTCGCCCATCGAATTCGGACAAAACTCTAGAGTCTGCAAATTAGATTTATCCTATTTTCGATTCTTTAAAACATTCGTCGAGAGATACAAGTTCCTTCACAAACTTCGCTTAAAATAGAGAGGAAATATAAAGTTAAAAGTTTGCCAAATAACTTTTATTCGTTTCATTCGACTCCCTGCCTCATCGAGACTCGTATCATCCCCAATATTCCACTCGACAAACTGTGTACTTGAAGTTAAATTACAACCAGTTTCTAATGTCAATAAAGATAGCTAGCATCAGATACGATAAAAAAAGAAAGGACACGTACGCGTATATTTCTATGATAAAATATTGACCACAAAATGAATCGTTCGATAGAATTCCGAGTTACCGGGGCTCTCCGATGAAAGCTTATCTAATTACGCGCGATCTCGTAACGTCGAATGGCATCATAACGCGTAGACAAAGAGAGGATCAAAAATCGAGTCTCCTGGCTGTAATCATTTTTCCCCGGTGGCCTCCGGAGGCCACCCACCCTGATGGGATTCTCATTTAAAGGTCCGGGAATAAAACGAGCCCGACCCCCGTCCCTCATCCCTTTCCATTCGTTTCTCGTCGTTCTCGGTGCCTTCCTCCTCCATCCTGGTTCGACTCGAAAGCCCCGAGACTCGGCTGTATTTCGAGAACCTAATCCCCCGTGATCCTCTTCGATCTTTAATCCGCTCGCGAGATCGCAACCGCGTTTGGTCAGAGATTTCTCGTGCGCGCGCGCGCGTTGGCTAGATCAAACGCGGGAAAGTTGATCGACGTCGCTATGAATCGTCATTCATGGCGACGTTCAGCCTCGGGGGCTAGAAATTATTAGCTTCCGGCGCATTGTGTCACGGTTTATCTGCCCACGATCCCTTTGAAACGGCGCGCGTCAGAAACTAGCCCCCCCCCCCCCCCCGTGTTTGATGTAATTCCGTCGTGCGAGCACGCGTGTACACGTTGTGTGTTTGCAGCCTACCTGGCGTCCAGGCGCGGCTCCCGTGACAGTCAGTGCTCCAATTTGTCCAACGTCAGCAACGAGGACGTGGGTCCTTTGAATTTCAACGCCCATCCGCGTGGCAGACAGCGGAGGACGTCGAACTTCCTCGAGCTGCCAGGTAATGTCATTTTTCTCTCGTCGGTGTTCGCTCGAAAGCGATTCTTTTAAGGTTTTCTGGTCGTTGACTATGTATTTCAGAGTGGTTTTTAGCCGTGGGGGTTGTTTTATGCGGGGTTTCTTTTATTGCACCTCACGAAATTGCGACCCTTGGTGAAACGCGAGCCATATTTGATACGTTAGCGATTTTAAAAGTAAATTATTAGACGACGTCGCTCGCAATAATGTGTTAAATGCGATCAAGATTGAAGAAAACAGTTCTCTTGAATCGAAAGAGAAAAGAGACTCCATGATTAATGACCGCGTCGGATAGGAATTTATTGGAAAGTCTGTTCCAGGGAAGACCATCTAAATATCTAATTTTCAAAACATTCCGAAGCTTTATAGAAAATAATCATGCTCGTGGCAGACTGCAAGATATATAACTGAAATTGAATTTCTGCTTGCGTAATATAAAACAGAAGCAATCGAGAAATTTTCATGCGAAATTCTTCGGGCTTACGACTATCTTCCTTGACGGAACGTTTTCTTGTGGAAATTCAATTCGCATGCCTCAAGTTTTCAGCGAACAGATTATTTTATTTTTCATACATATAAAGTAGAATCGTTGCAATCGGTGCTAGTCTTCTAGGATTAATCTTTCTCTCTGCACGCGATACATTAACTTGAAAATGGCTTCTCGAGCATCCGATCGACGACGATTCATGGCAGCGTAAACGTTATTTTTTATAGCCCTCGAGGCGTAACAGCGTTTTTTTTATGGCCACGCGTTTCCGAGATTATTTATATACAGTGTCGAGGATCGAACGACAGTTTCGCAGCAACCGTGATGCTGTTTATATCGAATCGTATCGGATGCGACGATGGCACGGTGCAGCTTGCCCTGGTTTAAACTCTGAATGCACAATTCGAATGCGGAGCGAGGTCTCCGCTAACGAAATGAATGTGCACACGTACTCGATATAATTCGTTGTGTTCCGTATTCGAGGCGCGGAAGCTGGGAATCGCGCGAATTGTTTCTTAAGTAATTATCTTTGGAAATCCTCGCAGATTCCACTCGCTGTTCGAGCGAATATCGAGCATCGTCGGTGGCGCGAAGATCGAGTCGACGTTTGACTTTGTCGCGGTAATTGTAACTGCATCGATAGGAACGAAACAATGCCCTAAGCACTGTACAACAATACACCGTTTAATTCCATCGAATTTTCGTGCAGATTAATGTTTTACACAAATTCGTATTTCTCGAGAATTCATGTTGGCTTAAGGTCATAATTAATGAGTTTCGAAGGGGTTAGAAACATGAACGAAACAAATTTTTTTTACCGTCTGTTTAACGCTACGACGAAGTTGTAGTCTGACATGCGTATTTATAATATTGCAATAATATTCCATCCATCTTGTGAAATCGGAGTAACACGCTATTGTACGGTGCTATTTTAACCGTTCCTATTATTCTAAAGTTCGCTCGCGAAGACCAATAGAGGGAAACGTCAAAAATGTTGAAACTGGTAAACGGGTCGCGAGAACTTTGCGTGAACGAAACTGTATTGTTTCAATAATTCGTTGTTAGTATTCTCCTGGAATTCTCCTGGAATTAGTGGGGAGGGCAATATCCCGAAATTTCCAGGCGGCCTAGGAATACCAAGTCGAGCGTATCACACTGATGGATTACGCTCCGAGTATCCGAGGCAGTCGTATCTGCACACCGGAAATTAATTACGCGGCCAACGTCCGCCGGGTAAATACTTTCCGTAAACAGACTCCCTGCCACCGCTCTCTCGACCCGTGGAACTCACAGAACGAAGAATTAGGACAGTGGTTCTTACCCACTTTAGCCTCACATCGCAGTTTAAAAGAAGATTTTTTACAGTCACCTGTGAGGTCATCGATTTTATTCAATTTTTCATAGAGCATTTATTTAACTCCTAATATTCTGATACGATCGTCGATACGAGAAGTTAATAGTTCGATACGAGGTATAGAAGATAGCACTTCATAGACATGACTCATTTCGTCAAGAGCTACCAACTGTTGCTCGTAAGGGTGGCGAAAAAATTGGTCGCCACGTAGATGCGGACGATAACGAGTATTTTTTCCTTTTATGGGCGGGGGATTCTGATTAATAACCGCGACTAAAAATAGAAAATCGATGTGCAACGAAAATTATCGCTTCCGTGGCCTGCGGCGTGTACAGGAGTTATTGGAATTTTGATAACCACGAGTCGTATCTTCGGTGTATAAATGTACACAGGGTAACACTCGCAATGTGGCCGTCGCGATTACGTTCGAAACTTGAGTAAATATGTGAAAATCAATCGAAACGGACATTTTTCGTTCGGGGAGGAGTGTTTGGTAAGCATTAGTTAATCCTGATGATCGAACAGAACTTTTCTCTCTTTTGAATCTTGCGTTTTCGTATCGAATGGGATAACTGACGATTTAAGAAACGATAAACTCGATGGTCCATATTACGGAGATATAAGTTATATGCATAACAAAACACTTTTGAAATTACATTTTCTACTCTTGCGACTTCGGCGACCGGAATGATCGATTGCTCTTGAAAGTATTCCCAGCAAATAGTTTTGAATCGTCTACGTGAGCATTTTTTTTAACAACCCACGCCACAGACATGCAATTATTTTGTAGAGATCAAATATATTTCGAAATCCATTTTTCAGGCATTTTGATATCAGTATTGTCTAGTTCAGTTTATTGTATTCACATTTGCTGTACCTTTACACAATCTTAAACTTTTTAGATCTAGAATTTATCACTGAATTTTAACATCCGGAGGTTTTTGAGGGCGTGTCCAAGAATTTCCAACAATAGAATTTGTATTTACTTAGCTACCACTGAGATTAAAACAAGACAAATGGTACCTGGCAGTTGGAAATAGTTCTGAATTAATATATTCCGCGAAATGTCTGGCGACGACAGGCTCGAATACTGTACGATGATCTTTCTCAATAGATTTCGTAAATTTATAACTTGTCCAAAACTCTGTTTTATTTATTTCTTTTTTCTGCGATAAAACGCGCATCATTTTTCTAAACCACCGGGGTTAAAAAAATGCTGGACTATTCGAGAGGGATGTTCACCGCGGAGGAGAGATACGCGGAATGGTAAATACGAGAGAAACATGAGAATAAATGAGAGAAAAGTCATTGCTGGGAGGATACGTTGCTCGCAACAAAGCGTTCAGCGGAATTGTATCGTTTCCTTGGGAAAAACGATCGACCATGTGTGCAGTGGTTTAGGAAAGAAGCGAGTCGAAAGAGAATTCCTTTACCCTTTCGATACGAATGGTTTCGTCGGGCGTTTTAGCGTCGTGGGTCGTTCGCTATTTACCTATCCATCATTACCAAACACGAACTTTTGGCCAGAATATTCATTTAAGATCGTTAAAGCTACTTTGGTGTTCGATTTAATTTCGATGTTGGGATCGTATATCGTAGGGCTTTTGTTTTAGAGTTTTTTATTTGAGAAAGTGAATCCGAATTTGTGAATCGTTGACAAAATCCAATCTTACCGCGAATCGAATTACGCGCGCCACGCGAACCATCATCACCCATCCCCCTGATCCCATCATCGCACCGATTTGTCGTACCGACGATCGAACTTGATTGGCGACTAATTAATTGAAACGCGAGTCCCCTACTTGAGCCAGCGGTCGTGGCATTGAAATTTCCCGCGGAACCGACGAACACACCATCGAGCAATTTCAAGGGAGGAACCTTGCAGCCTAGCGTCGTTGGTGTAATTAGATAGCCCGATGTAGACGACGAACTTCTTGAGTGCCTCGTCGCCCATAACCGCATTAAATGCCAAACCGTCGTCCACGCTTTGTCGGACGACCTACTAGTCGAACCTACGGCTCAATTTCCATCGAAAAGCAAAGTTGTCGTTCGAGTTGCCGCGAAACTCGTTTGGGGGAAAAATTGTTCAACGTCCCTTGAAAGGGACGGCAAGAAAATGAGATATAAAGTTTGCAAAAATCGAGTTTTGAAAGAGAGCGGGTCTAGGAAGGTAAAACGTAGCAGTCGTATGATAAATACAGAATGAAACGGTTGTTCGTTCGACAGTCCGGTTATCAGGAACGCGAACAAGGGTCGTGCAAATAGAGTCGACGCCGAGGAAAAGTATTTCGTTTAGAAAAGAAATCTGTCACGAGCCGAGTGGTTCGATTCTTAAGCAACGACTCTGCGAATGAAAGTTTCAGCTTCGAATCTCGGTTCCATCGATTGATTCTTTTGTGAGCTGCAAATAGAAAGAAAATAATTGAGCATGGGCCTGAGGAACCAGTTGCACGAATCTACAAGTACTCGCGTTTACTGTGCACGCTTCGACGTAAAACTTCTGACGTAAAAACGCGAATTCATGGGTAACCCTCGACCGGAACCATAAGCGCGGAGACACCCTGGGATCCCCAAATTTAGCCACATCTGATAGACTACTAGTTTACTATAATTCCGGGGTTTAATTAAAAATGCAAACAGAGTCGAAGTTATTGGAAATGTTAATAGCGTGTGGCGGTGTTTGCGCGAGATCGAAACGAAACGGTGTCCCGGGGATTTTTCACCGGAGAGGGATCAATTAAATTTCTGCCTTTGACTGGAGAGCATCGCCAATGAGATTTCCGTTATTTCGACGGTCGAGCGTTTTTCTCGCGAATGGGGGCGCGTGTTGGTGCTCGCGTGACGTCGTCGAACGAATTCGAGATTGTAAAGTCGGTGGCTCGATTGGATGCATCGGCGGCCGACAATTGATTTCTCCTTGCGTTCGACGTTTGAGAGAAAAAGGGGGATAAAAATTAACCGTCGACGAAACGTGACTTTTCGAGGGCACCGTTGCGTTTTCTAACGGGAAATTGCCGGGGCTCTCGAAGCAAAAGCTGGCGCCGTCGTTGCCCCGTCGCGCTTTGATCGCGGAAATCGTTAAATCGCGAGGCGTTTAACAGAAAATTCAAGACTCCTTTCGCCAAACGGGAAACCTGACGGAACATTTAACGAATTCGCTGGGAATAAAAATGTTTCGCGTCGAGTGATGTTGTTAGTATCTTTCGTCGAATTGCAATCAGAGCATTGTAAATTTTTGGGGAAAGTAACTCGGAAACAAACGGACGGTATCTGTTAACGAAGATCGATATCTGATTAACGGAATGTCCAGCCGACATTTATTTTGTCCGTTGTCTCGTTCGAAGCGACAACACGGCTTTAATTAACTGTCCATCGTTGATACGTTGCAGTGCCAGATCACATCAGGCCGCGTGTACACAGTTTGCCAGAAAAAGCATACAACCCGAGGGCTGGTGACGATCTCTATCGACTTCGGGCGTTCAACATCACCCAAAGAGGCGTCGTTAATCGCGGCGATTCGATTATTTCGAGACACAGCAGGAGCAACACTTCCGTCAACAGTAGCAGGTAACGAATCGGAAACAAAAGGGCTACTTTGCGCCTTCGTAATCAAAAGACAATATCTGTGGAACGAGGCCAATCCGCGGCTCTTTGTACCAATTACAGCCACTCTCAAAACGACTTGCAATAATTGGTATTACGAAAATTAAAGTTACTATTTGTATTTTACTAGGGCTACAGAAAGGACCGTGCGAAAGTAAACACGTTACTATCGTACCAGAGATATCTAAACGATCCCAACCAGTATGAAATTTTTAAGGCATCCATCACTCACTTTCATAGTTATCGTACGAGAGATTGTAATGTTCTTGCGATCGTTGGAGGATTAATGGCACTACAAGCTCAAATTATTCCGCCTTTCCTGTCCTCTGATATAGTAGCTTGTCCGATATAAACATTTTGCTTTAGTTATTCGTGCAAGAAGAAGCCCATTAGAGGTACGAGTCAGGTAAGCGAGGCGGGCATGCTAAAGTCCCATTACGTCAAAACGAGTAAAGTTCACGTGAAAATTCACGATGAAGATCAAAACATAATCTTAATTTTAGGAATTAGAAGAGTACAAGAAGTCTCACAGTCCACCTGAGCGTTTTAGATTTGAAGATCCGTGTTTGGACCTTGGAATTGAAAATTGAAAAATTCGAGACAGATGTCCTAGCAAAGATTGGTTACATTTCTCCATAAAGTTGGATCACGGGGGAACTAACGGGACTCCCTTAGTGAATTTCGAAGCCGGATAATAGAGTGCGTTCTTCGAACACCGACCCGATTACGCTTCCCTACTTTCAGCATTAGCATTCCGGTCTTCCTTCCGTTTCCATTGAATTGCTCTGAATCCGACCTAGAACGAGAACAATGACAAGCGAAATGAGCGACATGCTCGTTTCATCGATCACGAGCCATTCTATCTGACTTATCGCAGCAACATTTAATTCCAATCGTCGTGTCACAATCCCTGCTACTAATTAATTAGGTTTCGACGCGTCACGTTCGATTTTCGTGTTAACTGTAATTCATCCAATTAAAGGCATTCGTGCTTCATTTCCCCTAATACGATTCCCATAGTGCATGATAATGAGACAAATCTGTTCGAACTCTCTTCGTTTTACGGATAACCCGAAAACCCTTTAAACATCCTTCATTATTACCTAATTTATCTTCATTCGCGACTTTTCTATCGACGTGAAATGGTTATCGGTTTGGTTAGAAGCATAGATTAATCGGTGGGTGTAGAAATAAAGAAGAAAGTGATAGTAAATCGTGTCATCAGTATCGAGAAAAGTGTTCTAAATGGAACTATTTCATCCAAAATTTGACCAACGCAATTTCAATTAGGCAGCGACGTGGTAACCTAATCATCGCCGAAGCCTCACTCTGCTTCTGCGTGAATTCCCCTCGTTCTTTGTGCCGGCGATGGCATTAGGGGATCTAGTCGAAACAAAATTAATGATTTCTGCTGTCCGAACACCCTGCCACAGTCGGAATAGTATTAGCTGTCTACTCAAAGCTTCCGTTCCCACCATACACGACATAAATCAGGCCGATTGTAATCGTTTTACCTAATTTAATTTGAATCTCTTTACTAAAGCAATGCAGACAAATGCAAAATAAAATTACTGTACTCCCGTGGCTCTTCCAGGGATTTATTATATTGAACACTTTTTAAGGGCATTTCTAGGGATGACAGTTTGATAAACACTGACTTCTCTAATTTGTTTCCCGCGCTCCCCGTTCGAACTTATACAGAAAACAAGATTTCGTTATCGTTCCTACAGAGCTATTATCTTTCCGAGCCTTCAAGAAACTACTTAACGAATATCGATCCTTGTTTCCTTAAATTATACGATAACGTCGCCACCCCCGCGATGAAACTAATCGGGGTCCCGTTTCACAGTTTGTTTTAAGAATGTTCGTCAACGTCTATTTCCAGAAACAAAATTTTCCTTTCTTTCATTTTTTTTTTTTAATATACAGATCGTTTACCATGAGAATTGGTGGCTGGTAATAACGCGAACACCCTGTGCACGACGGGGAAGCGTCGATCGTGTCAAGACGTCGGGGCGGGAAATTTATGGAGAAAAGTATTTGGATTTTTAGGGTTCTGTACGCCCTTAACGGGAATAAGCGCACGTATGCTGTTAACCCGTGACATTTTTTTCTCCCCTGGTCGTTTCCGGCAGCGTCGAGGGTGCGCGGCGTTTCCGTGTTTACGACTTTGTCGGTTGTATCGCGACGCCATGTACGATCGTTCCGTTCGATTTCCTTCGACTTTCGTTACGAGAGCCCATAAGTCTTCTCGACTCTGACAGAGAGGAATCGTTCCTGCCCATGGGAACGATGTTTGTACCTAGCTCGCGGAAAACTGATTCTCGCGATAAAAATTTATGACAATCGAGCCAACGCCACCCCCTCACCCTCGCTCGCCCTCCCGAAAATTTAATCCTCTCGCGATAAGGGGAGAGAAATCGTCGATCGCGACGGAGTTGTTTATTTTCGTGTTTGTCGCGATAAATCCACCCCGTTGACAAACGACCCGGTAAATCATCCGTGTTTTCAAGTATTAAGGGCAATTCATGCAGACGACGAACTACCCTCCGACTCGATGTCTATCCTGGAATGGATTTAGAATCGAAGTTATGTATAATCAAGAACGTCAGGAATGCGAGAAGTATATTTTGGAATTTAGCTTTCACGCGAGTCTGGTGTCTGTTGAGCATGCGTGTTGTATTGTTTGAAATCTCATAAGACGGGGCTTGGCAAAGTCGACGAGCCACCCTTTATGAGTAAACGCTACGGACAAAGAGTGCGAACGTTGAATACGCACATGCTGGGTAATAACTTCGCCCACCTAAAATATCCCGGTGATTCTAAAAAAATATGAAATACTGGCTTATATGGAAGTTGTTTGATGTCGAAGGAAACCTTGTAGGCGTAATAAAAACACGTGCTGGAAATAAAGACGCAAAGAAAACAGCAGCGTTATGGCAGCCTTGTAAATTACAGTTTGCAGGGCATTTGGTTCCTAAATCCGCTTGGAAAGCACAGGTCCGTACCTTCCAATCATTTTCAAACGTTCAATCTTCGTTTTGTTAACTTCCTAATTTTCAACTTTCACCTCTCCAAGTGCCAACTTGGAATTTCCTGCCTTGGAGCTTAGTTTAGTTCGAAATTCATTGCACTATACGGCAAAGTCGACAGAATGTTCGATCGGTTCGTTGACCAGCGATTCTCAAACTTTTTGGAAATCGTCCCTCCGTTTGTAGAATAAACAAACTTTCGACGAGTGGTAAAGTTCTTCGCGGACTCGAGCCTCTCTTCCTTCCGCCATTATTTTTTCCCCCGTGAATATTTACCCAGTTTACCAAAGATATTGAAATTCCCCCGCTCTTGCGAAGCCCTGGAAGTCGTAAACGAGAACCCTCGGAACATGGGTGGCCTGTAAAACTTTCCACGACATTTCCCGCGTGTCCCGAGAGTCCACCCGCCGCGTGCCACTTAATTTCGGTGAAGAGACACAGTGAATTTCCCCTCGCCTTAACTTTCCCTTGCCTCGAGTCGTCTTTCCCTCGGGCATCTTGGCTCCTTTACACACGGGAACAGATCAACGACAACTTTCGCCTAAAAGATCCTTAGTCGCTCGTGTTAACGTTCACGCGGCAGAAAGAATTTATTTCTCAAAGATCAATTAGGAATCTTAGAAATCTATATTCTCTGATATTCGTCGATATCGCGCGTAAATCCGGGATCTACGAACGCTAGAATTCATTATAAAAATTGAAAACCGGCTGATGTATAAATGTATTCAGGTTAATCCCGGTAAAGGCAGTCGCATAATCCTTGCGTTGTGCACGCACAATGCACCGCGTGTCAACACAAACAATATAAATATTCCAGATACGAATCGCGCGAGATATCTAGGCTCGCGATTACGCTCGAACCACGGAGGCAACGTATTATAAGCGAAAATAGAAATTGCAACTAATCGAACTGGCTAACTGGCGGCAGATCCGAATGTCAGCGTTAGAAACAAATTACGCGTCCACGAAACGATAATAAAACCTATCCGTAGGTATGGAAACGGCGCTCCGGGGGATAGCTGCAAAGAACCCACATAGCACGGATGGAATTACTCGGAGCAATCATCCTTAGAACGTTGCCGGATGCTCCGCGGTACGTCGGGAATAAAGAAATTCGCAAAGACTTTAAACAAAGTTCTAACGATGCACGAAGATATCTGTACCCGTAAATAGAGCCAGGCCGGAGGTACGGGTCGAAGGGAAGTGAAAAATGTCTCGAGTTACACAAGTTTCTTCTCAACGAGGCTTCGATTTATAGAGGTTCCGTAAACAAAATTGCAATTTATAGAGGCAAGAGAAACGGATGTGTTCGCAGCTACAAGTTTGTTAAGATCAAGAATATAGTACTTATTTATTGTTCAATCGGTAAGCAGACCAACGTACAAATTACGAGGATTTAATGTAGAATAAACTTTTTACGTTGGAGGCTTTGTTTTTGAAGAAAATCGACTTTGGATATTTTCTGAGTACATCTGTATTTTATTACGCGGAGGCCATTATTTACTTTTCGATCGTGTGCACTCTGTATAATCTATTGTCTTACTATGCTGTTATCTTTTGGCTTCGGCTACCAGTTTCTATCGAGTCGTAGTGATAAGATATAATAGAGAATACGTGGATATGAGAATCAATGTGTATCGAAATTCGTTCAGCATAATTAAGTGCAGGCGTTCTTGGAACATATGGAACAAGTGGAATTTTCGGGGTCCTGTGTTTCCTTTTTAAATTACATTCTTATCATATTACTTATTCGTTTTCTATATCAGTAAAAAGACATTCTTTAACATCATTACATTTTATAAAACTAACGAAAATTATGTTAATTGAAAAAACTGTACAGATATAATTGAATAATGGAGTCTGGCAACATTCTGTACGATATCAACGTATCTCGTCTGCTTCGAAACTTATGATTCCGACACGCGTCTCGTTGAAATTCGATAAGCCCCATTGTTCGAAAGTGTCTGCGAACCACGCTCGTCTATTCCGTAACTGGGAGAGTGGAGGAGTAAAGACTCGCATGGGAGGAACAAAAGCACAAGTATCTTAGAAACTTTATTGTACAAAGATTATCGAACGCTCGCAACGAAGTCTGGGATCGAGACTTGACAGTGATGAAGAGGTTTGCGTATTCAAAGGAGGATTCCAAGAGTCGATCGAGGTGTAAATCCTGGGAAGAGAAGGTATTTGGCGGTGAACCACGCCGATTGGAGGAGAGCCAGCTCGTGGCCGAGGCTTCCGAAACGTTCCCTCGTTTTCTTCTTCTTCTTTTTCATTATCACGCAGCACGGAACGCGATGGCTATTTCTGTGATGCACCTCGATCACTGGACGCCTTGACCCGTCGATATCGTTCGACTCGATTCCGTGTGCGTCTTCGATCTAGTTCCAACTGCATCCCCGATGCATCTCTCGAACCGTCGATCGATGGTTTGACGGGCAAAATATAATCCGATCAACGATTTACTGCTCTTACAATCGCGCAACCATCGCAGTGGTTTTCAAATTTTTTTGGCGGGTGTCCCTTAAAAAGAAAAGAAATGCCTGCTCCAAGAATTGGTAAACTTTGAGAAACTTTTAGGGATCGCGTCCCCCACTTTGGATGACACATCATCGATCAGATTACACTTCGTCAAACCCCTGGTCCCTAGTTTTTCCCGACTCCTTTCGAACGAGGATCAGCTTCCTGTGCTCGTTGCTCGAAATCACAGAAATGAAGAATCGGGGTCAAAATATCCTCCTCGTTGATGTCTTCGAACGGTGATGAAAGAACGATAGCTCCGATCGAGGAATTGTTACCGCCATCGCGTTCGAAGGGAGCGGAGAAAATAGATGACGGATCCCGTGCTGGAGTCGAGTCAAAAATACCGGCGTCTAGCCTCCCCCGCGTGGCACGGCGTCGAGAAAGGGTTTCTGGTGATGGTTCTTTTCTAGTCGCTGTACTCGACCGTCTCCTCGTACTCCATCGACTGTTGCGACCTGGTGGACGAAGAGGACACGGACTTGATCGACGAAGACGACTCGATCACAGACTTGGACTGGACGCTCTGCACGGACTTCATCGTAGACACGGACGTGGACTCCGACGAGACGTTCAACGACTGCGCGACAAGACTGTCGGCGGATTCGTTTGCTGAAAAAGGGAAAACAAATGCTCCTTACGTTCATTTTTCCAGGACTTTTCGCCCACTAAGCAAGCTTTCGTTATGGGGTATCAACAATAGTTCTTTCCCAACTCCCATATAAATGAATTTGATATTATCATCGCTTCTATACTATGTTAAATTCGATATTATATATTATTACATTACAGTCTTAATTAATTTGTATAGAAGTTCGTTGTTATATCGAGTTCGATAATTTAGATAGGAGTCGTTAAGTAGTAAAAATCAGTGAATTATTAATAACAAACCCACGCAAGTTGTCGTTAAAGCACACAACGAAAGAAAAAAGGGGTTGGATAATAAGTCAAAACTGATTCTATCAATTGCAATTGGCATTTTTCTATTGTTCGTGGAATTAACGGAACTTTGCGGACTCTTTCGGATCGCTTTTATTCTGAACGCGATTGCATCCGACAGGAGGTAATCCTTTTTGAAAAATGAGCCCGAACATTGTAGGATAAAGTTTGCCAAACACGGGTGTTCGTTTTTTAGAGAATGGAGCTCGAACCTGATTAAAATCCGATTCGAAGGATCTCGCGGAAACACGGTAATAGTATTTCCCTCGAAAAGATATCGATGTCGGTCCGTGATTGAAAGAAAACATTAGACGCGTCGTTGAAGTGACAGTATCGCCGAACAAAAGAAGAATTCCATTATACCTTCTATTTCTGGAATTATGATTCTTGTAAAGCATGGGCATGGAGGACATTGTCCAAACTCGTGACTTAGAACAAATAATAAAATCGTAGCAAGGTTTAACGTTAACGGACCAACTGGGAAGCTTTTTGAAACCGTGTAAATATTTTAAAAAAATTGAAATCCAGTTCTGTGGATCTGTTATGGCGGCGGAGGAAAGTTAGGGGTTGGAGGACTCGATCGCGGGTCGAATTGAATTCGTTACACGCACCTTTGGCGACTTCCATTATGGAACGAAAGTTTTTCGCGTCGGTTTCCGGGGCTCGTCGGTTTCCCAAGGGAGGAGGAAGCGTACGCGAACAACTCGAGATCGAACTCGCGAATGGGGCGAACGTCGGAGCTTCGGGTTATTCTAAACCGGTATTCGGACACGGGAGAGGGAAAGTCCGCGATCACGTGATAGAAAATACAGTGGCCAGGGGGCCACGGGGGGGGGGGAGGAAAATGTTCGGCGTGTTTGGCGTGTTTGGCATCTTTTCCGAAGCGGTGAGGAATATTCGTGGAATTTCGAATGGCTCGCGACGTATGCGTCCCGACGGCTGAGTCAATGTTCTTCCGACAACGATGCCTCGCGCGCTCCAGACAGACGATGATTTCTTTCCTCTCCCAGAATCGTCAGCGACCATGAATAATTACCGAGTAAAAGGCGCCGAGTGCCAAAATTCTACAATTTTTTCACGATTAGGTGCCAGTGACCATTGCTAATAAGTCTAGAAATGCGTCTTGCTGGAATTTCCAGCCCACGTTTCTTGCAACAGTCCAAGGATCCAATGAGAAATCCACTACCTGCAACCTCACTTGTTGCTCAGTGACCCTCTTTACTTGTCAACGTCGTACAAGGAACGAGGTTCTACCGTGGTAATATACTAAAATTAAAATATACGAGCAATAGACTCAACAGATGGAAACGATACGTAACATTCTTATAAGCCTGTGTCTCGTTTGGCTTTGTTTCGTTATCTTTGCGAGTGATGTTAATTTTAATTCTATTCATTGCGAGCCTTAGAATACGAATACCTGCATATGCGCATTGAAACTGCTACGCAGAGAAAATTTACCTGGAGGTTACCGCCAGCCATCGAGGCGGTACCTCCAGGTCGAGGCTCCTCCATTGCATTCCGCTCGAGCTGACCTTTAGGAATATCTCTGGCACATAATGTGCAGCAGTACCGTGAAAATATACGTTATTAATTTTTTAGCAGAGACTTTTTAATATATTTTCTTCGCTGCCTCTGTACGCCGATGAAAATGTCGCACTCTCTGGACCGACCAACGAAGAAAACTCGGTTGTTTATTATTAAAACGTTGCGCTCGAACGACGAAGTTGGAAAATAATTTAATCTTAGGGAAGTTTTTATTTCAAAATTTTCCATGAAAATTCTCCGCCATGCCCGCGTATCGGAAATCGTTCTGAACGAAGCTGTCTCGAACAACAATTATCTACTATTCTATTGTTAGAAACATCAATAACGCGTTCGAGACGTTGTTATTTTTCTCGATGATCGCGAAGATATACCGAGGGTTTGCGTGCAGGAGGGATGTTTCGCAGTCAGGGCAAGTAACTCGAGTATAACGGGGATGAAGTCTCTCGAGTGAAACTTGAGAAAAGGAACTCGTCTTGTCGAGGAATTAGGATCGACGTTTGTTAGTTTCAGTTAAATGAACTGTGAGGGATGAGGCATTGTGCATCCTCGGATCGCCGCAAACTCTGTTCTCCAGGTGATCCAACTTCTACGAGACCTTCGATCACAGAATTCTACTTCTCGTTCTGAAGTACCAGGAAAGAGCCAGTATTGCTCGAAAGAAACGAATCGACCCTCTTAGATCAATTTATTTTGATAGAAGCTAGACACTTGGATGCAATAAATGCTCGTGATTTAAAATTTGTTTAATTCGAGCACGGTTGAAACGTAATCGGGGGAGTTTGTCAAAATTCGTTACAATGGATGGCTACCTCGATAAATCGTAAAGTAATCAGCGGACGCATAGAAATCTCGTCGGGATTCGTTTAACGCGATTGAATAAGAAATTAATTTCTTCGATTGGATTCGAGAAAAACGCGATGGAACCGTAGGAAACGGCGAGTCCAATTAACGAGCACGGTATGACAGAGCTCGACTCGAGTTTCGTACGAATTGAACTGCTACGGACAGTCTTCGAGACTCGGTTTCAGTAATTGTTCGCCGGGGAAAGTACAGTTCGTTTAGATAGAAACAGTGTCCAGCGTGACGCGGGTCCCGTTTTCGCGCAATTTCCGCCACCGGGTGTTCCCCGATGTGAAAAATAACTGCAGAAGTTTCCGGAACGCTCGTATTTGCCTTCGTTCGTAAATTATTCTCGATCGTCGGACGAAGGATACGCGCTCTGGCATTATTCCGCGCTACAGCGCCGACCAGAACGCTGTTTACAGCGGAAAAGCAGCTTGAGTTTTTGCCAGGTTCTACAAATTTCCTTTGCACTTTTTACCCGGCGATCGGTTCGAGGTAATTCATTTCGAACGAGGTAGTTGCCAAGATCGTACGACTCAAAGTATTTTATATATCACGTTTCCTATTTGACGCTAATTTATACGCGAGCTAGCACTGGAAATTTTAGCTCGATCTTGAAAATTATTATTACACGCTTTACCGAGAACGAATTTCAGTTTTCTATATTAATGCGCGCAAAGGTCTGTAAATCACACTTGTCGGTTTTTGAATCTAATAATTTTCTTTCTCACATTGATATAGCAATTACGATTAGATGTATTTCCACTTTCAAGCCACAGTTGAGACCGTGATTAATTTTATGGGCACTCGTAATCCCCCACAAGTTTCACGAGCCCATAATTGTCACATAATCGTATATTCTTAGCTGGATGCGTGGCAGTGAACATGGGCACGGATTCCTAAATCATGCTGGTAGGATTTGTGCAGCCTCGCAGTAGTAGAAATTATGATCTTAAAGAAAAATATCATCTTGCTCGCCCGATGCAAATAAAATTGAACCATCCAGATGATTCGCATGATGTATCAGGGTAAAATTAAAGATCGTTCGAGCTGGAAAATGAATCACGAAGCGATCGCCATAGACTTTTCCGAGCGTTCGTGACTAATAATCGGTGAGTCACGAAGGAATCGAATATCCGTGGACATCGGCCAATGTTCCGTTTCCGTTCAAGGTGATAAATAAATTTATTTGAGGTAATTGTCAGCCAATGTCGAATCCGTCCCAATTAATTCCGCAGAAATTTCGACGGGAATCTTTAATTATTGCTCCGTGGTGACGCTGGCGCGCTAAGAGCATTGCCAGACGAGAATAGATCTTTTATTTATATGTATTTGTTGTAACAAAATGATGACTAAGGCTGCGCTATTTCTATGCGCCGTAACGTGCTCGTCCAAGGTGATTTTCACTTGCATAAATTTCGGTGGAAAATTGAATTGTCCGAACGTCGCCGACGAAACCTTCGAGCACCGAAGTGACTCGAGAATTCGTTCGAGAAGATTGCTGTTGTTTCACTCGAATCGTTTGCTGATTAATTGCAACGTCAATTCTCCGAACGTATTTATGAACTCTTAAAATAATAAATAGAGTGAAATTTCATTGAATCCGATTCTGTCCCACTGGTTCTCTCAGATCGTGCCCCAAAATAGTCACAGTCTCTTTGTGGCCCGCTTCAGTTAGGCCTACGAAAGCGATCCCGCAGGGAACGTGCTCAGGAAAATAAGTTTCACGCAGGGTGGTTAGTTCTTTGGCTCCCGTGAAAGGTTTTCGTCGTCTCGACCCCTTTTTCTCGCCAACCTTTTACGTACAAACGACTATAAATGTACTTTTTCTCGGGCAACGGAGCGTCAGGCGAGAATTAACGAGATCCCACGAAAAAAGTTCCGACTATTAAGCAATTCGGATGAATAACTGCATACACATCCCCCGAATAAAAGTAGCAGACACATAATTTATTTTCAATTTTTAATTTACAGTGTTTCGAGAAGGTACGCGAATTTTTTCAAGCGTTTCGCGAACATAAAAGTACGCATTGCCGTTTATGGCCGTCGTTCGTGTGCTTTGCGCGTACGTGACTCTTGGAAATTTCGAAACTAAGATGGCACATTGTTATTACATGCCCGGGGTTCTGTTCGCAAGTACTCCTTCCGAAGTGCTCGATTCGCTGCGAAGAAGTTTCATTGGTCATTGCAGTTGAGTAAAGTAGCGATGAATTTGGCGTTTAGGGTTGTTCATCCGCGGAGACTCGTTCCCGGACGTTTACGCAATGCTAAAAAAGCTTTCGAACGTTTTATCCGAGCCGAGTGTTCGCGAACGATTACGGAAAATCGTTCTAGTCGAAGGGAATGCGCGGTAAAAATTAACTATTATTATTATCGACGGGAGAAACTATTGTGGTCGTAATTGGGATAGCCAGAGAACGACGAAACTAATTAATAAAAGAAATTTTACATGCTCTGACATGGCATCGATGGGGTAATTGTGTACGCATTATCAGTTTTTTAATTTAGTTGAACATAGAGTATGAGATTTTAATATTTTTGCAAGCAAAACGTAATTAATTTGATATAAATAATGAACTCTGTACGGCGCAACGTCGAGGAACGAGTCGGAGGATTCCAAGATGGCCGATCCATCGAGGCGCTCGGGTTGTTACACGAATCATTACGTCGTGCAAGATCAGCTGCCCGTTTCGCGCGTTCGGTCCACTCTCCAAATAGACGGTGTAAATGTTTGCACAATTTTTTCGTTTTCTTACCAAGATCCCTCGTTTATATATAACTCCTGCATCTTCAGCGCCATCTTCGAGCTTGGTTTACACACGTGCCAAGCCGGAGGAATGCACGAGCATTGTTCTTGGCCGGGAAGCAACGCTTTCTATCGCGACCCAACGAGAAGGAACCGACACTCGAGGCTTTGCATTAAGTTAATCGTAACATCTCGCGTAGAATTTTATCAAACCAACGAACAAACAAAACGTACGAAAATACGCGTTTCGTTTCGGTATCGTTAAATAAACCTCGAAATATCGACTGTTTTTTAGGCAAAGTATTACAAAAATATCCACCCCCCTCATAGATACACGCGTACGTGTAAATTTGCGAGGGAGAAAAGAAAATATCGAGAGCAGTATCGTTTACGATTACTGTTTGCAGACGTATTTAAATGTATTTACTTGCAACGTGTTGCATTCCGTAGTCACGCGATTACAACCCAGTCATTAGCATTCCAAATGCATATTGCTCGAGCATGAAGCTGAACGTACCTCGTTTAACCTCTGGAATGATTGCGATCGTTTGTATGAAACGCGTTACATCGTCGCTAGCTTTTCAGCAGGGTTACGAGTAATTATTTCACGGCTCTTTGACATGGCTGTTTTCGAATTCGCCATTAAATTGGAGTTTTATGTAATGTTCGCTTGGCCTGGGTTATTCGGTTCCACGTTGTGTCGCAGGGTTCTGATCGATCCGGCCATTATTTGCGATCGGCGGATGAATCAACCTGCTAGAATTTTAATCGTACCGTTTCGCTGGTCCGAATGGGTTGGCGAAATCGTGTTTTATTAAACAGAAAAGGCAAATACTAAGGACGGTAATTTTGTTTCGGCTTTATGTGCAGATAATTCGTAGGTTTTCGAAATAATTAATAATGATTCGTATTAATAATTATGTAGTATGTCGAATTTATTAGTTGTCGTTTTCAGCCTTCCGCAGAACGATATAAATGAAAATTATCGTATATAAACACACGCACGTATAATACAAAGTATGATCCTTGAACTAGTAATTCATACTTTACATATCATGATGCTCTAAATAATAGAGCATTGATATATGTGTATTATGCAGTGACGTTTCTTTTAGCTTTATCTCATAAACGTGCCTCTGCATCATAATAATTCTCTAATATTTAGAGTATCACGATATGCAAAGTACAAAGTATGTATATTATTAATTCAAGGATTAAACTTTATTCGTATACGACCACTTTTTAAACGTGTCTTACGGCTTCAAAATTGATTGTAATTTATGTAATTGATGTTTGGAATATTTTAGTCAAAAGAAAATTCATAAATAAATGTTTAGGAAATCGGAATATGGAAAATATATTAGGATCTGCGGTATATTTGAAATATAAAGAATGCAAAATTGCATGTGCATGTTTTAATGCACTCTGCATGTTATGCATATAAAATATTTAATACTTTTCCTATCAAACGTTGTGCAAAAATGTTGCATGTTTTTAATATTGTTATTTCATATATGACTCATGTGACATATCGCTCACAAAGTAGATATTACAGAAGGTTAACTCACTAATAATGTAATGTGTATTACGGGACGGTATTATCATATTTAGTGGTTTATTAATGATTGATTCGATTTCCCCTGCGCGGTTAACGGAATTTATTGATATTTAGTAAAATGCAAAATATAAGAGCCGTAACTTCATTAATTGGAAAATGAAAATATTATAAAGATCGCAACGGTCCAACACGCTTGACAAGGAAAATTGCTAATTACCATACATTGGACAACATACTCGATATAATTTCTTTGCTCCTCTCGTGGCAATTATCACAAAAACCGATTATATATCATAAACTGACATTTATAAATTAGAATCTATCGAGGAATTAAACCGACATCCAGACCAAAGCAGCGGGCAAAAGAGCTACTTTACTAGCGAATCTAAAATTTTTATTCGTCGTTCGAGAGTGAAATTCGCCCGACTCCGCACGCGTTAAAGTCCATTCTATCGAGGATCGTTCCGTAGCATCGCGTTCCGTTCGTTACGATCCGCCAGAACTTCAAATTTCTCGACACAACTCGAGCTTACGCACGCCAGACGTCGTAAAGTGCTTCCGTCGAGGCAGAGGGATGGAAAAAGGTTTTCCCCGTTTCATGCTCAGCGTCGCGTTTGATTGCGCCGAACCACCCGCTGGCTTTGCGTTGATTTTCCAACCCGACCCTCGGGCTAATCCCGCGTCTCTCGCCTCCTTTCCACGTGTTCGCTTTGTGTCCAACATCGATGCACGTAAATTCGTTTATTCCGCCGACGCAGGATCGATAAGGCTTGCGGCCGATCCCGGTCCAAGACATTCTCTGTGAACGTGAATCGATGGAAGCTATCAAAGACCCCTAAATCATTAAGGAGATATATTAAAACAGGACGCACGATCTTTGCTGATATTTAGAATTTCTTTCGAAGAGAAATACATATTATTTTGCTTGAGGAGAATCTGCCAAGAATGTTTGGGTGTAGCTCGACTAATTTAGCGGGGGATTACGGCCTCGATATTGCTTCATTGCCACGAACTTTCTACGTTTCTGTCGAGCATGTGCACTTCTAGAGTCTCTCGCTGCTGTGCCCTGAAAAGCGATTGGCGTTTCATGGCATCGTAACTCGAAACATGCATGCTTGGCATGGCATTTGCAACCCTCCAGGTTCACCCCTTTCCGGAACTCGTCTACATCGCGATTAGCCACTCGAAGAACGAGCGTGGAAGCATTCAGACTCGCGGACGTTGTCAAGAAATGATCCATCTTCTCGAACGTGACGAGAGACGGTCAATTTTGGGTGAAAAATATTTCGTCGGGTCGTAAATCTCAACGCTATGAGCAACGACTGTGTTACTGAAAAAGTCTCGGTCGATCGTTCGATGGAAATTGATTTTACGGATATCACGGTTTCGAATGCTCTTGGCCCATTAGCTTACAACCCTTCCAGCTTTCACCTGACGGGAATAAACGTCAGGGAACGAGAATAGTCGGGTCTTATTGTTAGAAACTTCGCCGTCGGCGGGGTTCTAATTTCATCGTCTTTCTCTCGACGTCGAACGCGACGTCTGGACCGGTTTACGATAGAATAGAGGATATGTATGCTAAACGAACGAAGAATACGTTCCATACATGAATATTTGCATAAGTGGATCAGTACAAATCAAATTTTATACTGTGGAGAAAAACATTTCCTGTGAAATAGATCGATTTAATTATTATATAGACTTAAAAATGTTATAATTTGCATTCTAAACGAAAAATTGGTATTCTTGATTTTCGTCTTATTTTGGCCTCTAGAATGTCCCGTTAAAATTGTTCACCCTGTACAAGCAACGGGGGAAAAAGAGAGAAATCGTCGCGAAATATTAAAATTCAATTATCTCGAGAACGAAGCACCGTACGAGCAATTTTTATTCCACCCTATGGACGTATCGTTGCTCGATCGTGCACGCTACAAGCGCATAAAATCGCCGGCCTACTGACTTTTCTTGTCCACGAGTCGGCAGGAAAGCGACGGCGATACGAATTTATTGTAGTTTCGCGTCGCGTTTGCTTCCGATTCATCGACCGCGCGATCGAAACGGAAGTCGAGCTGAAAGCAAGCGAGAAAAACGAGGAACTCGAGGCTGGCTACCCCGGTTCGACGCGGTTAAAATGGAAATATGACATCGTTTCTCGATCCCCATGACATGCACGTTTCGAGGGCACCGCGACACAACTTCGATAAAATACTATTCCAGGAATATTTCCACGAACGTAATTTCCAATTCCCGCGTATTTCGATCGTTCGGTCGTCCCGCAACCGCAGACTTTTTTTTTCCCCAGGAACTAATAATTATCTCTCGAAACTATCGATCAAACTTTGTCAGATCAATGGTCCGCGTGACCTCCTTCCGGCCCGCGCAACAGCAGCAATTCTTTCGAGGGTGAAATAATACCTTAACGATCCGACGTTTCCTTCCGTTTCCGCTCGCGATGCAAACGGCGACTGTTTAGAGAGATACAGGACTGACGATAAATCTTATCGTTCTTTCGAAGCACGCGGTGAATCGTTGTAGCTCGAAACTGTCGATTAACTTTATCGCGTCGGTGTTTGGGCGCGGAGCCAATTTAATTGGAAGCTGTTCGATCTTCCAGATCAGGAATTCTCGATGAGAATCGTGCAACTTCCAAAGGGACCGCGGAAAACGTTCAAATAAATGCAAGGTTGATTTCTCGAATTTTGGTTGTTAAAACGATACAAAGAATATGTTCCTCTGTTCTTCGGTTTGTAAAGCAGCGATCTAAGGTCTGTTAACTTTGGCGGAACATCTGTCCGTCCGTCGCAGCTATTCTATCCGGATTGGCCAGGTTCCAAAGCCTTCGAACCTTGCAACCGACGATGTCGCGAACTCTCGATCGTGTTTGTGTTGCAGGAACAGTAATGTATCGGGCGAGAGGTCACCGTTCGAGGGGTCGTGTTGTAGCGGACAGGGTGTCGCCGGGGACAGCGACGAGAGCGACGAGATGCAAGAAGAGATCCCGAAGTACAGAGTCGTTTTGCTCGGCGACTCAGGCGTGGGTAAAACTGCACTGGTTTCGCAGTTCATGACCAGCGAGTATATGAACACGTACGACGCCAGTCTAGGTAAATGTTTCAAAAATGATTAATGTCCCTACGGTCACTGTCGACGGTCTCGAGAGCGTTCTTCTGCTCCTAACCTTGTATCCCGAATAGTATTCTGCTGCAACGATCCTTTTTACCACTTCCTTGTTTTACAATTTTTCAGCGAAGATCAACATTTGCCGGGGTAAAAATTCAAAAATATGTTCCTACGTGTTTTGGGAGCAATTGGAATTTGTTTCATTACACTTTTACAATCGTGGCTGTTTTTCAGCGGTCTGGGAAATACGCGTCGTTTACATAACGAATAAATTTACTCCCTTTTCATCAACGTTACCCTTTCATCGCTTCATCTTTCTTTTGTTTCGATCTCGAATCGCGTTACGCGTACAATCGAGACTATTTAATATTCCGGAATTCTGCAGCTATTCAAATCGAACGTTTCCTAAATGGAACGAACCCTAAATAGATTCCCTTTCCAGCGGCCTGCGGCCGAAAAATGCGAGCGAATTTGTTTCATTTTGTCGGTTTTTAATACTTTTAAACTCGCGCGCAATAAAATCCTCTGGCCGTCGAACGGAAAAATGGAAAGGGCTTTTTCGGAGTAAATTCGTTGGTAGTAAGCATGTCGAATAGAGTTGTCCCGGGACTAATTGCTCGCGTATATCGGTAACTGAATTTCGTCCACGAGCCGTGGCGAGCGTAAAGACGGTTGAAATTAATAACAAAGCAAAGGATAGAGGGGTTGCGTCCTCGCGTTTCGTTTGACTCCGGTCTGTTTTGTTTTTTCCCCCTGTCTCTATTGAAGCTTTACGAGCACGTTAACGAGATTGTCTGAAAACGAGCACTCTTTTCTTCGCGCGTAGACAACGAAATTGTCCAGATGTTATTCGTTCGCATTTCCACGCTCGTGGTCGCGGTTGTCGTCGTAGAGAATAAATTTTCTACGCTCGCCAGCCGAAACGACCAAGTTCTTACCGATCGAAAGGGAATTTTAATCCTTCCCAGGGAAATTGAAATCATCCCCCGGCGTTTGAAAACGCGAAGGAAATCTCTCGTCGGCGTGTCTCGTTTAGAAGTAATTTCGCTGTTACGCGTGCAACGTTAATTATAAATGCACGCGTGAGATCACAGCAAAGGCTACGATTTAACGAGTGTTTCCATTACCTGGCCGCCTTTCAGAGCTATCCGCGGCGAACAGGCTACTTTTAATTAATTTCCTTCGTTCCCGGGTCTGTTCATCGGTCTCTCCCGACTTCCCGTTTCGGTTCCTACGACCTCACGGCGCCCACAGAATTTCATTCGAACACCAAATTCTATATTACATTGCATTTATTTTCTTTTTTTCTTAGAAACTCGTGGTGTCAAATTTCCCATTTCCCATTTAGACTCGCCCTATTCAAGTTCACCCCTTTATCGTGCAAAAAGCTGCGACTATGGTCGAGGCGCTGCAAGCTTATTTATTTGCAGAAAATATTAATTTTATTTAGAATTATATATCATCGAACGATCACTGACGCAACGACATGTTCCTCGGGGAAAGTCGTATTTATAATTTTGTAAGCAGACCACCTCCTCTCTGTTCTCGGTTGAAACAAACGCGATCCACGCGGTCAGCGTTAATGGAGGTTTCGTGTAGCCCCGTCAATGCAGATCGTTAACAGGTACTCCTCGGTGCTGCAGGTGTATCTGCTTGTCGGCACAGACGCGCTTATTACAGGACAATAATTATATACATTCTATGACGCGCAGAAGCGATTACGCTCACTTCCATTCCTCCGTATTCATCGCGCGCGTTTGTGTTTCGAGCAGTCGTCGCTTCAATAACGCTATTGCTCCCGAGCCCTTTACGATGACATTACGCACGCCGACGCGAACAGAGCCTTATTGTCCCTTACAATTTCAACATTGGTCTCCTCTTTCGTTAAGAAAGCGCTAAAGCTTGCGTAACACGCCGAACCCCTCAAATTGGTATTTATTCGCGACGTGTCCCGCGAAAACTCCGTTTCGAGGTTATTCGAGTTTGAAACTTTTCGTTGTTCGCGCGTCCGGGACGTCGATGCAGCCTGTTACGATGTTACGAAAACGTTTTTTTTTTTATATAGAACGAAATTCCCGATTCGGGGGAAACAAATTGACGATCGAGGAGGTTAACCACGCGCCACGTTGTGTTGCAGACGACGAATTCGGCGAGAAGACGGTCTCGATTCTGCTGGACGGAGAGGAGTCGGAAATGGTGTTCATCGATCATCCCCACGTGGAGATGAGCGTAAGTGGCGTTCTCGTTTCGAACACTGCGTACGCCTACGCGCTGCAACACGCGTATGAAACTCTGGAAACGCGCTCCCCCTGGCAATTAAACGTTTTCGCGAGAACCGACTGCGTTCCGAATGAATTTCAAAGCCTGCAGCAGCGGACAGGTTTCAAGCTCATAATTTACTAAGTGGCTGAAAAATCGCGACCATAGTTACTCGAAACACTGTACAAGTCTTGGCACGCTACAGGAATGTCCTGTTGCTCATGGCGATGAATGAACAGAGGTTTTGGAAACTAGGCGAATCTCGCTATTTTCAATGTCAGTAGCTACTCCAACATCCTACGTTCCGAATGATTTTATCGGTTCTAAAACAGTTACGTTCCAAGTTGCTAAACATTTTCAACGTAATTCCATTGCATTAATTTGTAATGCAGTTGGTTGCACGCCAACCCTATGAGTTTTGGCACAAAGCGGTAGAAATACGTTTCGATAGGAGAAACGGTATTCTAACAAAGTTTCCCAACGCTCGAGCAATAGGAAGTTTGAGCACGAAATTGTTGGTAGAACAGACTACTGGAAAAACTGTAAATTCTATTGTATTTTATTAGAAGTAATCAAACATTGTCCACTGCAATTAATTATATCGGAATGTAGACGGATAACGTCGGGAGTCCGACGTTTAATTTCTCCTTTGATATCCGTAATTGTTTTCTGTACAATTATCGTCGCTTCGGAAGGAAATAAGCTTGGAGTTCCTGGAAGAGCGGGTTTCCACGCTATTGGTCGCAAAGCTTCTCGGTTTTCGTTCCCGTCGAAACTATTCAACAACGTAGTAATTGCTTCGCGAAAGACTCCGGGCTCGAACCCATAGAAACTGGCCAGCCGGTTTTGCTCGAACAACTCGGTCGTTATTAGAGAACAAAATCTAATTAGAAGTTTTTCTTAGAAGATCAATCGCGGTTATTCGTTGGCGGCTCAAGGAGTCTGACCAGTTTCCAAACAAACGAGAAATCGATTTTTCACGTTCCTACGACGGAATTGAAAGACAAGGTGGCTTCTAGAAATGTTTAGGGGTGAAAATTTTAATTTCACTCGACTGGTTTGCTAAATAAACAGCGAAACGAGCGTAGAAACGTGGCAAGCGACGCGACAGCGGAAGTCGAGGATCGCTTACGTGCTTTGAAACTTCGCGACGGTTCTCTTCGCCGGAAGTTTCAAGGCACGGTCGGGTCTTGGAAGCGGACAGACACCTTAACAGTTGGCGAGTGGTAAAATAGAAAAGTCGAGGACGTGTCTGATACAGAGAGATAAACGACTTGATAAATTTCGCGCAGGTGGAGAACTCTTTGTCGACGTACGAGCCCCACGCCTGTATCGTCGTCTACTCCATCGTGTCCACGACGAGCTTCGAAGTGGCCGGGGAGATATTAAATTACTTGTGGAGGGAACACTACACCCAGGAACGATTCGTTATCGTCGTTGGCAATAAGTCCGATCTCGTGAGAAGTCGCACAATCTCGTCGAACAGTAAGTTCCTCTAGTCGGATTAATTACGCAGGGTGGACCAATCGCAATTAGCATCTTCAGCGTCGAGACGAGGGAGGACGTATCTCCATCGCCCTAAATATTACGTTGAATAATTCAGGGTTCTATCAAATTGAAAGCAGCCGGGTTTAAAACTTTTCTAAAATTTATTTCGAAATAAATTACAAATTATAGTATAACATCCGTATATATCGAAATTATTAATCGTTGTTGCTTTACCCTGCACGCAAGATGTTTCGGTAGATTTTAATCTATTAGGATTGGAGAGAAGGTATCCGTCAACTGGCTGAGCGGTCCAATCAATAGGATATTAGTTCGATGAATCGGTAATCCGGACCTGAATCCTGGTTCGAGCTGATTCGAATTTAAATGCTCGATTGCTCTCTCTCTCTCTCTCTCTCTCTCTCTCTCTCTCTCTCTCTCTCTCTCTCTCTCTCTCTCTGGTCGGGAATAAAAATTTCCAACGCGTCGAGGGCGCGAATTTCCAATTTTTTACTGATCCCCCCCGCGGTAGAAAATCGAAAATCCTGGGATGTCGGCGTCGAGCGTTGTTCAAAGGCGGATGAAACGTGAACGAATTTCGATGAGAACCTCGGGACGGAGTTAGAGATTCCGTGTTGTTTCGCAGAGGGAAAGCTACTGGCTACGTCGAGGGACTGCAAGTTCATCGAGACGTCCAGCGGTATACAGCACAACGTGGACGAGCTTTTGGTGGGCGTTCTGAAGCAGATACGGCTTCGCGAGACGCGCGACAAGAAGCTGAAACGGCGCGGCAGCAAGGGTAGGATCCTCTCGAAGCTGCACGGCAGCAAATCCGCCCTCAGTTTGAATCTCGCCAGGGAAATACTGAGCAAGATCTGCTTGAACGACAGCAAGAGCAAGAGCTGCGAGAATCTGCACGTGCTCTAAGCACGCGATGCTTCGAGTCTCTTCGAGCGGTTGTAAATATCGATAGATCGAACCGTGTAACCTGTAACTCTAGGAACGCGGACCCATTGAGCACCAAATTATTATTTAATTACGTAAAATGTGAAATTCGATGTACATAAATGTTTTACGAGCTTGTGTAAGACACTGGTAATCGATGGGTCGATGAAATTTGATCACGATGGAGCGAGTTTTTCCAACGCGAGATTGGCAACTGGTAGAAACGATTTTCCTTGTACAGAAAATGCTCCCCGATTGTTTTACCGTTGTAACGATTTCGAGTCTACGCGAATCGTCCTGCTCGAATAAGGAAAGTTTCGCCCTTCCAATCGTGGCCGCGTCCCTCGAATAATATTTGCTCTGCCTTCCCGTTTGCCCGTCAGTGGTAGGTAAACACTGTTCGGAGTCGTAGGAAACAGGTGGAAATGCGATTGACGGCGAACACACTTCGTCACGTGTGTGCTCCGAGATGTTCGTAACATATCGTACGCGTGGCTGTGAAATCAATTTATTAGGAACGCGTTTCAGGCGGCTTCGAACCCAGAGGCAGCGAAAGATATTGGGTAAGTGTTCAACTTGCAAGAAGAAATTCTGATCAATTTATATGTGCGTGAGTAAGTACTATACACGGCAACCCTTGGTAAAAATTTAATTGGGAGATTCTAGAGGCCAAGATACGATGAAAATCAAAGGTACTAATTTGTTGATGGAGGCTTCGTTAAAAAGTTATCAACGTTTAAAGTTACGCCCGTACTGAATTTTTGTTTAGAAACCGGGTAGGATTTCAGGGGTATGTATGTTCACCAAAAATGATTGCAACTGAGCCCCGCGACTAAAGATAATTTTTTTATCCCTTCCATTAAAATTTTTCCCAGGGGTGGTCGAACGCCCATTATAAGAATTTAAACGTGTTTCCACGAATCATAGGGGATCCAAAACGCATGATAATCCACCCTGAGGGCGATGACAACAAACTAAAATCGAATTTAAAAATAAATCTCAACAGTCGTACGAAGCAGAAAAAAAACTTACGATCCATGTCGTACATGACACTTTGCCAAAACACAGTGTCTCGAAATGTAAAGTTAAATTAAATTTATGGTTCTCAACCGCGCCAAGATACCTCCGATGAATAAAAAAAGAAAGGAATTTAAAAATAAAAGCGCGTCGCGCGCGGTGTCATGGCGTTGAAATCTCGTTTCCAAGCTAATTTTTAGCAGCGTTTCGTGGCTCTCGCCTCTCTGGTAGCTCTCCCCTTTATCCACGGGCAATTTTTCACGGCCATGCTTGTCGACCGGAAATCAGAGCGTAATTCCACCTGGGAATTGATTGCGGACCAATATGCGCCGCAGCGGAGTTCGACGCCAGGCGTCGAAATTAGAATCGAAGACGAACGACCGACGTACGAGAATCCCGGTAAATTTTGGCGACTCTTTACTCGGTTCGATTATTTATTAGGATCTAATGGGCAACACGTGTTCCTCGCCTCTTTCGTTGCAAGCGGAAAATGGCTGCACAGACTTCGAACGATGTTATTCGCGAACCTCGAGGACATATCGCTGCACAGGTTGTCTCGTTTAACGCTAGATTTACGGAACCCCGACAATTTCAAGGGTTTCGAATTCCATACTTAACGCTAGATTTACAGGCACTCGTTGCGTCCACGTTTACACCAAATGCAATTTTTTCTTTTAACGAGGACTAATCATACCATCGCATCGATTACCCCTTTGACGTACGATTTAATTCCAAATAATTTCTCGATCGTATACTGTTTAAATTTAAGTAGCCGCATGATCGTGAAACTTCACATGAAAAATTTGCGACGAGTCAGGAGTTAAATTAAATGTAAATTGCTCTGTAAACCTGGCGAACAAACTATCACAGCGTTCCGTCTTGCGTTTTGTAACACAACAAAGTGCACGTATCGCGTAATATCGCTGAAATTCGTATAAAAAACGTATCGAATCTTGGAGAAGAAATATTCCCATAATATGGGTGGTTAGTTTGAGCCCTAGTCGTAGCCATGGCCGCGCTAAACAGTCGCTTTCAAGAGTTTTCCAATAATTACCCCCAATTCCAGAGTGTTTTGGACGTCGATGAAAAGCGGTACGTTTGTTGGCTCGACCGATTTAATTAATTACATTGAATTGACTCGTCCAGGATTTCGTTGATGGCAATTTCTACCTCCCACTCCTCCCTCCTCGTTGGCTGATGCGTTTCGTGCGTACGAACGAACAAATATGTTTAACGTGCTCTTAATCCAATTTGATCTCGTCGATCGTTGGCTTTCGACAAAAAATAAAATAAAAAAGAATGAAAATATTTTCTACCAGGTTCCAATGCGCGATTTTTTCCATACGCTGTTGGAAGACGCTCGATCGATTTCCGTTTCGTTTCCTTCGGCCGTGAACTCGAAGAATCCCCTTTCCGGAAACGTGGATAAGGTTCTCGAGGAAACAGCATTCAATCGAGTAGGGACGGCCTAAAAACGTACAAGACGGGAGCAACGTCTCTCCCTGTCAATATATGAGAGCGTGTGTGTGGGAGTGCGCGCGTAGAATTAATTGTATCGTTTTCGACGAGGCCGGGACGATTACCCTGATAACGATGGGAAATACTGCAGCCACAGATAATTTGATAAGCGCTTAGCATATCCGAACCTTTTAGTAGAAACTGTCGATTTTTCGCGTCGACTGCCGCTTGGGATCGTTTCTTCGAAATGTTTCCAATATTTCGAACGTTACCGGCCACTGGGAATAGTATAAAATATAAAACACGTTCGTTGGACTTGTAAATATCTCTATTTTTCGTAATATAGTTCGAGGGAGCAGTCGACGCGTCAACCCGTTCGAAACTTTCACTCGAAAGCGATCGTTCCCGCTGTCTTCTGGAGGAGAATCACGGATTCCTCGAGGTGAAAACTATTGCTATCGGTATCTGATCGTACGCGTTAACAGTGCACTCGAGCTTAAATAGAATTCGAGCGACCAACGTGCCGGGCACGAGCTAAAAATCTAAAATAATTGTAATCCTTTGATCGAGAACGTGTGTTTTTACTTCGAAGAAGCCTACGGTGATCTTTCGTTATGCGTTCGTTGCTATTGTCTATTTAATAGCGAGATACATTAAAATTTTTGCACCAATAAATATTTACGAACTTTCTCACAGTTTTCTGTCCCGATACGGCGGATATCGATGATAGAACCCAAACGCTTCGGTTCGTATAACATTGGAATTTTTTAACGTCGTTCGCGATTCTCGATGAAGCTTGATATTAAAGCAGCAGCTACCCCCCCTCGCCCCGCGACGCTTATGCATTGTCGATCGTCCCGCTATAATCGCGGAGATGCATACTTCAGAGCCATATCATGGATACCCCGAAAGGTTGGTCTATTTTTATATGAGCAAGTTCGTCCGACACGTTTCATTGCGATCCGTCATCCGCACGATCGACGTTTTTCTACTTCGTAAGAACGATATCTCGAGCGCGAGGGAACCGTGCAGGGAACGAGCCCCAGCCCCACCTCCCTCCGAACGATAGTCTTTCAACCCTTCGACTATAAACTCCGAGTCCGGGGTGCGATAATAATTTTGGAACAGCTTGAACGAACAGGGGAATCGAATTATGGAGATCGAGGATCGTGTAGCGGCGAAAGGGTTGTGACTATCGTTCGACCCTCTATAATAAAATTTCTACCAGGCTTCTGGACATAATTGTACGATAGGAATACCGACTAACGTTAACAGTAGGATGTAAATTAAAACGCGAACTTTCCACCGTGCCCAGCCTGGTGCAAATTGTAAAATAGTTGGGGGCAGAATGTTTGCAGACCATCTACTGTAATTTTAACCCTCGGACGGCGAACTTGGACCCATTGTGATCTTAATTCGAATTTTATTATTATACCACTTTGGCACAAGGCTTTTACTTTATTATTACCGTACTTGGACGTTCTGTTGTCTTTGGTATTTATTAAAAACCGGAACTTAACTCCGAAACGACTTTGCCAGGGTCCGCTGGCCGAGGGTTAAACTTATAATTTATACGTATCCATATCTCAGAGATAAACTATTAAGTTCAAATATAAGAAAAGTATTGTATTTTAAGTAGCAATGAATAATATATTCGTTAAATAAGAATATTTCTATTCTAAATTTAAAAGATCTGGACTTTACGTAGTTTGCCTTCGATAACAGAATTATATCGAAAAGAATGTAGACCGTATAAGAGTTCGAAGTCATCGCGAGATTATAGAGAGTTAATGGGAAGAGTTAACGGTGACAGGAATCATTGTACTTTCATGTTCCGGAATTATTATCCTCGAAGAGTACCTGCACGTTCGCACGACAATCAACTTATTTTGCTAACTATCGTATTGTACTCGATATCTGTAGTAGAACTTAGACATTACGTGTTCCCGTCGAAATAAAAGCAATATGCGTGATAAAAGTTTTTTTATTTAATTGCGCCTACCCCGAAGACAAAAATTATGCTTCCAAAACTAAAATATAAAAAAATCTGGTAGGAAAACGTCCAAGTTTGTCGTGAAATAGTTCGTTGCCTTCGACGCTAGATGGTGCTCGATTTGCTACCTCGAAAACTCTGATGGGAAAAATAAATAAATTCCAATTTTCAGTAATTCTAAAGATTTTTATTTACAAATTCCATATTTATATTATTGTACATATACAAGATTACATCTTACAGTAATCATCACATACAAGATTATCCAAAGAGAGTGTACTTGTAGTGATCTGCTCCTATCGAATAAACAATTTTCTTTTGTAAATCTGAATATTTACACGAGGCGATCGTAAACTGAAAAATATCAATTAACCTTCAGTGATTTCATATAAATATCCAATTCATCCTCAGTCTCAACTTCATTTCTATCTTCGGATGGACATATATTTTCAGGTGATTCTGAATCAAAATATTTGTCCTCTTCGTCTTGAGATCGTATATCTATGTTATCATATGCTTCATTGTCATCCACTGTGCTAAAATAATTAAAATATGTTTGAAATGTATAAATTAATATACTACCGGTGAGGAGTAAAGTTTTACAAATACCTGTAATCAAAGTCTGTATCCCTTCCATCCAAAAAGTTTTGATACATATTGCTCACAAATTCCTGTTTGAGTATTTGTTGTTCTGTTTTTGAAATGTTACATGGACTTTTATCTATTTGCCTGTGGATATTCTGATGTTCTATCTTGTTCTGCAATGTAACTAGTGTACCCCATTGAAAAGTCCTGTCTTCGTTACAATTTAAACGCTGTGAAACAGAAATATCGCCTTGTTCTTCGTCCGATTCGGTTTCTTCCAATACATTTTGCTCTTCTTCCTCTTGTAGCATTCGTTTCTGTTTTAAACTATCTCTTTCTATACTTTCCATTAAAAGATTTACAAATGTAATATTCTTAGTATCTATATTGTCTCTCAATTTTTTTTGTTTTTCAGTCATGTATTGTCCAACTAAGTGTTCGTATAATAATGGATTTCGTTTCATCATTTCAGATTCACTGAAGTATTCTCCCTGTTCTACTAATGTTTTCAAAGCTTGGTATCTTCTATTCTTAACATCAGTCAGTCTTGTTGAATTGTTAAAATACCTTTGTAATCTATTAATATGATAAGCAATTTCATAGCCTTTGTCTTTACGTTCCTCGAAATACTTTAAGTGTTCTTCTTTCATGTAATGTCCGAACTTCGATAAAAACAAACAATAGCTCTTTTTTAATGTATTACGTGCAATTGTTACTTTCTCTTCAAAAGTTAAATCTGGATCTTCTTTCTGTTGACTCTTAAAAATTGCTTTACTCTTACCTACATGATTTAGTAGTTCTTCTTCCAAGTCTGTCTTTTCCTCTTCTGTATTTCGAAAATTCGGTGCTGAGTTATTATTATCTTTTTCCTCTAATATCATTTTTGGTGTGTAATCTTGCGTGTGTTCCTTCTCACTCATGTTTAACCAACCTAATTGGTTTTTAATTTATATATTCCGAAATCAACAACTTTAACCACATAGTTGAATCGAGACGATTGTTGATTTATTTATCAGTAGTTTCTATATACAGTAATTTATCATGTGTTTATCAATAACTTAATATGTAATATAAACATAAATATTTTTTGTTTATGTTTTTATATCAATGTTTTTCCTTATGATTTGTGACACATCACTTCACGTCGTATCAGTGATTCGAGACTGAGCACCGGGTGCACTACTCGCGCTATGCCAGATCACGCGTAACTGAGCTCGTAGAGTTTCGGAGACTCGACAAAGGCAAACTGACACATGCTCTCTTTCTCGATTCTCCGAAGCTGCCCGAAGTAATTTCGGACCGTCTCGTGGGAGTCGAGAGAGGAAGGCTCATTTGCCTTCGCGCACTTGACGGCATACGATTCCAAGTCTCGACTGGCCAAGTATTTATTGTTTGCCGACCTATGTAGACGAACATAAGCAAGATACTATAATGAACAAAATTTCGTGAAATTTTTCTTACGGAAATACACGTTTTAAGACCCCCCGATCATATTTGAATTATTGAACAAAAATAAATTCATTCTTATTATTCCTATATATGAGCGGACATATGTATATCATTTCAGATATCACTTCTGATCCATCTGGCAACGTATAACCATTACTGCTGGCTACTGCCAGACTCTCCCAGCCTCTCCCAGCCTCTGTTGGACTCTCCTGACCTACGCTTATATTTCTGACGACGTATAACAATTACGACTGTCTTTGCTTGTCACTCCTTGCCACTGCTGGCCTCCGCTGGCCTCTGCTGACAACTGCTGACCACCACCGATGCTTCCGACAACGTGTAACGATTACTACATGTTACTGCTTGCCCCTTCTGGCTTCTGCTGGCCTCCGCTGACCACTGCTGACCACCCCTGATACTTCCGACAACGTATAATGATTCCTGCTTGCCCCAGCCGGTCTCCGCTTGCCTCTGCATGCCTCTGCATGCCTCTGCAGGCCTCTACTATCCCCTGCTGACCACTGCTGACCACCCCTGATACTTCCGACAACGTATAATGATTCCTGCTTGCCCCAGCCGGTCTCCGCTTGCCTCTGCATGCCTCTGCATATCTCTGCAGGCCTCTACTATCCCCTGCTGACCACTGCTGACCACCCCTGATACTTCCGACAACGTATAATGATTCCTGCTTGCCCCAGCCGGTCTCCGCTTGCCTCTCCATGCCTCTGCATGCCTCTGCATGCCTCTGCAGGCCTCTACTATCCCCTGCTAACCACTGCTGACCACCCCTGATACTTCCGACAACGTATAATGATTCCTGCTTGCCCCAGCCGGTCTCCGCTTGCTTCTGCATGCCTCTGCATGCCTCTGCAGGCCTCTGCATGCCTCTGCAGGCCTCTACTATCCCCTGCTGTCCCCTGCTGACCACTGCTGACCACCCCTGATACTTTCGACAACGTATAATGATTCCTGCTTGCCCCAGCCGGTCTCCGCTTGCCTCTGCATGCATCTACATGCCTCTGCAGGCCTCTACTATGCCCTGCTGTCCTCTGCTGACCACTGCTGACCACCCCTGACCCCCTAACAACTTCTGTTAATATATATATGTATTAAAACATTGTATAATGTAAATCTATGGCAATAAATGATATAATTACAAGGAATTCTAAGTGTTCTCATCATTTTTTACCTTTCTTTTCCTCTCCAAATCATTACTTTAGTTATAAGACCCCCTGAAACTTGGTTTCCCTGAACCCCTTTCAAAGTCCCGAACCAGCTGGAAAGTCCTGAAACAATTGGAAAGTCCTGAAACAGTTGTAAAGTCCTGAAACAGCTGAAAAGTCCTGAAACAGCTGGAAAGTCCTGAAACTCAAAACTTTGCCAAAAATTCAGGGTTTCCCAGAAATTTCAGGACTTTGCAGCTGTTTCAGGACTTTCCAATTGTTTCAGGGCTTTCCAGCTGTTTCAGAACTTTCGAATTGTTTCAGGCCTTTCAAAATTCCAAAGCGTTTCAGGACTTTTCGGCTGTTTCAGGACTTTCAAAATTCCAAAGCGTTTCAGGACTTTTCGGCTGTTTCAGGACATTCAAAATTCCAAAGCGTTTCAGGACTTTTCGGCTGTTTCAGGACTTTCAAAATTCCAAAGCGTTTCAGGACTTCTCGGCTGTTTCAGGACTTTCCAATTGTTCCAGGACTTTCAAAATTCCAAAGCGTTTCAGGACTTTTCGGCTGTTTCAGGACTTTCCAGCTGTTTCAGGACTTCCCAATTGTTTCAGGACTTTTTCGGAAATCGGCGAAATTTTCGAGCAAAAACTTTTCCACGAAAAAAATGAATTTCTCGATTTTGCCAACAAGTACGAGAGCTGGACACTTTGAGAATCCAATTTTAACCTGAAAAACGGTCTCTTAAAACTAAGGGAATGATTTGGAGAGGAAAAGAAAGGTAAAAATGATGAGAACACATAGAATTCTGTTAAATTATATCATTTATTGCATAGATTTACATTATACAAGGTTTGAATACTTATACATCATGTCAGAAGTTGATAACAAAGGTCAGCACCGGTCAGCAGTGGTCAGCAGTGGTCAGCAGTGGTCAGCAGGGGTCAGCAGGGGTCAGCATGGGTCCGGAGGGGACAGTAGAGGCCTGCAGGGGGCAGTAGAGGCCTGCAGGGGGCAGTAGAGGCCTGCAGGCGCAAGCAGAGACCAGCAGGGGCAAGCAGTAACAAGTAGTGATAGTTATACGTTGTCGGAAGCATCAGTGATGGTCAGCAGTGGTCAGCAGGGGACAACAGGGGATAGTAGAGGCCTGCAGAGGCATGCAGAGGCAAGCGGAGACCGGCTGGGGCAAGCAGGAATCATTATACGTTGTCGGAAGTATCAGGGGTGGTCAGCAGTGGTCACCAGGGGACAACAGGGGATAGTAGAGGCCTGCAGAGGCATGCAGAGGCATGCAGAGGCAAGCGGAGACCGGCTGGGGCAAGCAGGAATCATTATACGTTGTCGGAAGTATCAGGGGTGGTCAGTAGTGGTCAACAGGGGACAGCAGGGGATAGTAGAGGCCTGCAGAGGCATGCAGAGGCATGCAGAGGCATGGAGAGGCAAGCGGAGACCGGCTGGGGCAAGCAGGAATCATTATACGTTGTCGGAAGTATCGGGGGTGGTCAGCAGTGGTCACCAGGGGACAACAGGGGATAGTAGAGGCCTGCAGAGGCATGCAGAGGCAAGCGGAGACCGGCTGGGGCAAGCAGGAATCATTATACGTTGTCGGAAGTATCGGGGGTGGTCAGCAGTGGTCAACAGGGGACAGCAGGGGATGTAGAGGCCTGCAGAGGCATGCAGAGGCAAGCGGAGACCGGCTGGGGCAAGCAGGAATCATTATACGTTGTCGGAAGTATCGGGGGTGGTCAGCAGTGGTCAACAGGGGACAGCAGGGGATAGTAGAGGCCTGCAGAGGCATGCAGAGGCAAGCGGAGACCGGCTGGGGCAAGCAGGAATCATTATACGTTGTCGGAAGTATCGGGGGTGGTCAGCAGTGGTCACCAGGGGACAGCAGGGGATAGTAGAGGCCTGCAGAGGCATGCAGAGCAAGCGGGACCGGCTGGGGCAGCAGGATCATTAACGTTGTCGGAAGTATCGGGGGTGGTCAGCAGTGGTCACCAGGGGCAGCAGGGGATAGTAGAGGCCTGCAGAGGCATGCAGAGGCAAGCGGAGACCGGCTGGGGCAAGCAGGAATCATTATACGTTGTCGGAAGTATCGGGGGTGGTCAGCAGTGGTCACCAGGGGACAACAGGGGATAGTAGAGGCCTGCAGAGGCATGCAGAGGCATGCAGAGGCAAGCGGAGACCGGCTGGGGCAAGCAGGAATCATTATACATTGTCGGAAGTATCAGGGGTGGTCAGCAGTGGTCAACAGGGGACAGCAGGGGATAGTAGAGGCCTGCAGAGGCATGCAGAGGCATGCAGAGGCAAGCGGAGACCGGCTGGGGCAAGCAGGAATCATTATACGTTGTCGGAAGTATCAGGGGTGGTCAGTAGTGGTCAACAGGGGACAGCAGGGGATAGTAGAGGCCTGCAGAGGCATGCAGAGGCATGCAGAGGCAAGCGGAGACCGGCTGGGGCAAGCAGGAATCATTATACGTTGTCGGAAGTATCGGGGGTGGTCAGCAGTGGTCACCAGGGGACAACAGGGGATAGTAGAGGCCTGCAGAGGCATGCAGAGGCAAGCGGAGACCGGCTGGGGCAAGCAGGAATCATTATACGTTGTCGGAAGTATCAGGGGTGGTCAGCAGTGGTCAACAGGGGACAGCAGGGGATAGTAGAGGCCTGCAGAGGCATGCAGAGGCAAGCGGAGACCGGCTGGGGCAAGCAGGAATCATTATACGTTGTCGGAAGTATCGGGGGTGGTCAGCAGTGGTCACCAGGGGACAGCAGGGGATAGTAGAGGCCTGCAGAGGCATGCAGAGGCAAGCGGAGACCGGCTGGGGCAAGCAGGAATCATTATACGTTGTCGGAAGTATCGGGGGTGGTCAGCAGTGGTCACCAGGGGACAGCAGGGGATAGTAGAGGCCTGCAGAGGCATGCAGAGGCAAGCGGAGACCGGCTGGGGCAAGCAGGAATCATTATACGTTGTCGGAAGTATCGGGGGTGGTCAGCAGTGGTCACCAGGGGACAACAGGGGATAGTAGAGGCCTGCAGAGGCATGCAGAGGCAAGCGGAGACCGGCTGGGGCAAGCAGGAATCATTATACATTGTCGGAAGTATCAGGGGTGGTCAGCAGTGGTCAACAGGGGACAGCAGGGGATAGTAGAGGCCTGCAGAGGCATGCAGAGGCATGCAGAGGCATGCAGAGGCATGCAGAGGCAAGCGGAGACCGGCTGGGGCAAGCAGGAATCATTATACGTTGTCGGAAGTATCAGGGGTGGTCAGTAGTGGTCAACAGGGGACAGCAGGGGATAGTAGAGGCCTGCAGAGGCATGCAGAGGCATGCAGAGGCAAGCGGAGACCGGCTGGGGCAAGCAGGAATCATTATACGTTGTCGGAAGTATCGGGGGTGGTCAGCAGTGGTCACCAGGGGACAACAGGGGATAGTAGAGGCCTGCAGAGGCATGCAGAGGCAAGCGGAGACCGGCTGGGGCAAGCAGGAATCATTATACATTGTCGGAAGTATCAGGGGTGGTCAGCAGTGGTCAACAGGGGACAGCAGGGGATAGTAGAGGCCTGCAGAGGCATGCAGAGGCATGCAGAGGCAAGCGGAGACCGGCTGGGGCAAGCAGGAATCATTATACATTGTCGGAAGTATCAGGGGTGGTCAGCAGTGGTCAGCAGAGGCCAGCGGAGGCTAGTGGAGGCCAGCAGTAGCAAGCAGTGGCATGCAGAGACCAGCGGGGGCAACTAATAGCAAGTTGTAATCGTCATACGTTGTCAGAAGTATGAGGAATGGTCAGCAGCGGTCAGGAAAGGTCGGGGGAGGCAGGCAGAATTCAGTAGTAATCGTTATACGTCGTCAGAAATATAAGCGGAGGTCAGGAGAGGCCAACAGAGGCTGGGCAGTCGAGACTTGGAATCGTATGCCGTCGACGTGAGGTCGAATGTTAGTTGTTCAAGTGCGAGAAGGCAAATGAGCCTTCCTCTCTCGACTCCCATGAGACGGTCCGAAATTACTTCGGGCAGCTTCGGAGAATCGAGGAAGGGGGCATGTGTCAGTTTGCCTTTGTCGACTCTCCGAAACTCCACGAGCTCACGTACGCGTGATCTGACATGTGTGAGTAGGGCACCGTCGGTGCTTTTGTGGCACCGCTGGTCCCTAAAGTAAACGTTTCTCTAGAACTTGGCCATACCAGAAGGAAGATTAAATTCCTAATATTTGTCACTATGTTATACTTATGAAATCCTAATGATTTTATGAAAACCGAAATTTTGCCAGGATTTTGATCCACTTAACCACGAGGACGTTATCGTCGTAAAGAAACATTCGGCGGAAGAATTTCGAATATAATTACGGTTTCTGTTTTGTTGTATTAGTGAAATTATGTCGAAGGTAAACACGTTGTATAATTATTTCAAGTCACCGAAAACTGACAAGAGACCGAATAATAAACCGGTGCCTGAAGCTAAACCTTCAACGCCGAAAAGAACGAGGGAACAAAGGAACACAGGTATATCGCGAAATATTTTATAATAAATTTATAACAACTTAGAATGAATTTGGTGTCTCGAACTCTTGGAAAAAACTATAAAGTGAAACTTACTTTAAGCAGTCTTTGTTATTGCATGTAGCTAAAACTCCAAATAAGGGCAAAGAAAATAAAAATGTTGAAGATCGAAAAAAACTTTACAAAGACAATGAGGAAGATGAAGAGGATGAAGAAGTTGAACCAGTACGGCCAAAAAAACGTAGATTGATCATACCTGATGAAGAATCTGGAGAAGATTCTGGAGATGAATTTAAACCCGGTTTGTACAAAATTTTGTTTGATCTATATTGCCAATATTATGGCAAAGGAAGGGAATGTTTCTGACTTAATTTTATGCAGATCCAAAAGATGTGTCAGAGGAATCTGATTCAGGCAGCGAAGGAGACCCTGAAAGCGAAATACAGACACAAAGTGAAGAGGAAACACCAGAGGTAAAAGTTTAGTTGTGCTTTGAAACATACAATTTTGGTTACTTATTGCAGACTCTATTTCAGAAGAAAAGGAAATTGCCTAATGACAGAAGGAGTAAAAATCAAGGAGGCACAAAGAAAATTGCCAAATTAGTAAGCTCATGGTTGCGTGTTATTTTATTTTGCCAGCTAGTTTGAATCTGATCTTTGATTAACTTAAATTAAATTTCTTTAGGATAATAAAGAAATAAAAGTACCTCAACAAAATCTGAACCAAGGATCAAATAATAGTGTTTCAGAGTCATGGCCACATTTGAAGTATGATTTTCTTCAACCAAATAAAATAAAAGATATTAGTAGAAAATCTCCAGATGATCCAAATTATGATCCTAAAACAGTTTATGTTCCTTTAGACTTTCTAAATCAACAAACCCCAGTAAGATTGGAAATTTAACTTTATTCGATACTTAGCAATGAAACATTGAATTTTCTATAGCATGATCTTTACAGGCAATGAGACAGTGGTGGGATTTGAAAAGCAAACATATCGACTGTGTTTTATTCTTTAAAGTAGGCAAGTTTTATGAATTGTACCACATGGATGCTGTCACTGGAGTCAAAGAACTTAATCTCACGTATATGCGGGTAAGTATGATCTTTTCTTTTGCAAAAATTACAATGGTTCAACATAAATGGGATGATACAGGGAGAGTTTGCACATTCTGGATTTCCTGAAATCGGATACGGTCGTTTCTCGGGAAGCCTTATAGAGAAAGGATACAAAGTAGCTAGGGTGGAACAGACAGAGAATCCAGATATGATGACACAACGGTGTAGTAAAAGTAAATTGCTAGAAAAATGTTGCATTCATTTTGCTCTATATTTTTTAGCACGATTCAATTCCATGTACAATGTTTAGTGAATAGGCCAACAAAGTATGACAAGGTTGTTAAGAGAGAAATTTGTCAAATAAGCACCAAGGGTACAAGAGTATTCACTTCATTGGATGTAGAACCATCAACACCGAATTCGAACTATCTATTGTCTCTTGTCGAAAAACGTCCATCTGGTACAAACCTATCCCATTATGGAGTATGTTTCTTGGATACAACAATAGGGGATTTTATCCTTGGGCAATTCGAAGATGACCGTTGCAATTCCAGAATATTGACCTTACTTGCTCATTATCCTCCAGTTCATGTAAGGTCTTCTTCCTCGCGAGCATATATTCCAGATTAAAATTTGCCAAATTAAAATTCATTCGTCTCATTTTAGGTTGTATACGAACGTGGTAATTTGTCTCAAAAAACATTGCAAATTTTAAATAACAATTTAGCAGCGTGCATTAAAGAACCACTTCTACGCGAATCTCAATTCTGGTCGTCTACAACCACATTGAAAGTATGCATAACACTACTCTATTTCAATAATCTCGATCTACTATTTATTCCTAAAGATTTTTTTCTCAATTTATAGAATCTCCACGAGGGAGAATACTTTAAATCAGATTCTAGTTTTTCATGGCCTACAGGCTTGAAGCCATTTCTTAATGAAGGTAAATGTTCTTTTTTTATGCATATTTTCTAAGCCTGAGCTTTCATTTTTATCAGTACATTTGTTCTCTTTTATTTAGGCGACTCTTTAGGCTTAACTCCAGACGATGACAAAGAATTAGCCGTGCATGCTTTAGGGGGATGCGTTTATCTACTCAAAGAATACTTCCTCGAGCAACAATTGTTGTCTCGAGGACGATTCAAATTGTACGTTCCACCGGATTTCTCGAGCGAGCCTTCCAAGACCACTAAATTTGCAAATAATATGGTACTTAGAAATTTCATCTACCTACATGTCTTTATCAATTTTTGATGTTGCTACAATGTTTCATTAGGTAGGTTATAACTTCTGAAACATCGTAGCGACATCAAGACGGCTGCTTTTGGGTTCTCCCTATTATAATTATATATTATTATCAGGTTTTAGATGCTGTCACTATTAACAACTTGAGAATTTTTGGCGAAGGGTCTCTGATGAAAACATTAGATCGTTGTTGTACCGCGTTCGGGAAAAGGTATGTTTTAAGCGAAAATATTAGTTTCGTATTGTTTCGATCGAACTTACTTCGTTACAGATTATTACGCGAATGGATCTGTCGACCATCCTGCCGCAAAGATGTTATAATCGAACGTCAAGAAGCTATTCAAGAATTGATGGATCGTTCAGATACGGTACAGACTGCTCGTAGCATATTAGCCGGTCTTCCGGATCTAGAAAGATTATTAAGCAAGTGAGTCGAATTATTTAAAAAGGTTGTAGGGTTAAGATACGTACGGTTCACTGTACAAACCCTGTAATTATAGGATTCACGGTCATGGAAATTTGGCAAGAATGAATAATCATCCTGATGGCAGAGCAATTATGTTCGAGGGTAAAACCTATTCAAAGAGAAAGATTCTAGATTTTACTAATATTCTGGATGGGTTTGAGGATGTCTTAAAAGTAGTTGCTTTATTCGAAGGTACGTACATTGATTATACAGGGTGAATCGTGTAACTTGATATGCTTAATTTATTCTGTTACTAGTGAATTATTGCCTTTTAGATTTCAAGAGTGGTTTGTTAAGCCGATACATTAAAGTGGAGCCGGATGGTGAATTTCCTTCGTTAAGAGAAACTTTAGATTATTTTAAGGTAAAGTTTATTTTTAACAGCTAGCATTTGACAAAATATGAACTCGCGATGTATATTTCAGTCCGCGTTCGATCACGAAGAAGCTAAAAAGGAAGGCTGTATCGTTCCGAAAGAAGGAGTCGACTCTGAATACGACTCCGTTTTAATGGAGCTTGCGGAAGTGAAGAAGGATGCGGAACAGTACCTCGTAAAGCAAAGACAGCACTTTGGCGTGAAAGTGACGTATCACGGATCGGATAAAAAACGTTATCAAATAGAAATTCCGGACTCGCAAGTAAAGAAAGTTGGTTCTGGATTCGAACTTCAGTCGCAGAGAAAAGGATTCAGGCGTTATTACACCGCCGAGGCAAAGGTTTCAATTTTCTCAATAATAGCATTCTAACTGAAAGGTAAGAAATATTTAACTTACACTAATCGTACCACCATCGCTAGGAACTTTTAAGTCGTCAAATAAATGCCGAAGAACACAGAAATAAAGTGTTGAAGGATTTGAACAGCAGAATATTTGCACAGTTTAGCGAAAAATATGACATGTGGAACTCCGCCATTTATAAACTGAGTACCTTGGACGTTCTAATCTCTTTAACCGAATATGCTCTCAGCGGTGAGATGTGTATACCCGAAGTCAACGATGGCACGGATGGGAATGTAATTTTAATACGATTTCACTATTGTTATTTACAAAACTAGTGCCATATCGAACATTATTTGAACGCGTATTTTTGATAGATATTTATTGATATGCGAGACGGACGACATCCATGCTGTCATTCAGATAATTTCATACCTAATGATACTTTGTTGGGATCCGGGGATTCTGCTTCTTTCGTGATTTTGACTGGGCCAAACATGGGCGGTAAATCGACGCTGATGCGCCAAGTCGCGCTTCTCACGATAATGGCACAAATGGTACGTTTTATCGAACAGAGACGCGATACAGAAAATCAACTTGGATCGTTTACAGGGAAGTTTCGTACCGGCAAGTTCTTGTAGTTTCACAATAGTGGATCGTATCTTTACGAGGCTAGGAGCAAACGATGATATACTAGCTGGTCAGAGTACATTTTTGGTCGAACTAAGCGAAACCTCGGCGATATTGCAACACGCTACACCGTACTCGTTAGTTTTGTTGGACGAATTGGGTAAGGAAATGTTTAATTACAATCCTGACGATGGAGTTACGAAAATATTAATACTATCGTGTAATCGCAGGTCGCGGTACATCAACGTACGATGGTACAGCCATAGCTGCGTCAGTCGTAAACGCGCTTACAAAACTAAAGTGTCGCACATTATTCTCGACGCATTACCATTCTCTGGTAGAAGATTACAAAAACGATAAAAATGTTACATTGGCTCATATGGTACGTCATATGGTTGTCTTCGGTGAAGCGTACTTAGGTTCAAGATGAAATAAAACCACTTGATTTTAATTTCTTTGTAGGCGTGTATGGTGGAGAACGAGGAAGAGGATGAAATCACTCAGGAAACTGTAACATTCTTATATAAGCTTAGCGAAGGAGCTTGTCCAAAATCTTACGGTTTCAATGCTGCTCGATTAGCTGGCGTGCCATCCATAATCACAAATCGGGCGCATGAAATTTCTAAACAGCTCGAGCAGGAAACCAATCAGAAACACTTCTTCGCCGCTGTATGCAAAGCCGATGGACCAGCTATAAGAGACCTGATTGCTGCAATGTAAAATCATACTGCAAGCTTGTTCATTAAGTATTAAATTGTGATCGATTTCATGTTGTGTTTCGTGTTGTGTAATTTGCAAGTTTATATTTTTGTATTTTGTATTTATACTATTATATTTTGTATTAAAAGGTTTTTCCATTAATAATAATTCCAGATACATTGCAACATTACATTTCTTTGCATAATTATTTCACGTCCGTTATCGAATTGGCCGAACCCAATGTATTTTCAGAGTATCGTTCGATGTTGTTACAAGCACGTTTAAATAAAAGACAGGGACGAGGTTTTGTTGCTTACAAAATTTTATTAATTAATGCCAGAGTACAAAAGGGCTACTTATGACGAATACGATGCGATACAAACAATGTAATTTTACTCACACCAAACGACGAACAAAATTTCGTTTCGGAAACGTAAGAAATAATCGTGCGTGCACGAGTCTTGCCGTGAAATAAATATAATCCTTATGCGTTGTATGTCGTGAAATAAAGAATAAGCAAGGTAGCGAAGTTCTAAACGAATATTGTCAATACATCCGATAGAATTCTATGTTTTTTAATTATTATTAATATTATTATTTAAGAAGGACCGTAGGTGTGCGGAGCGATAAATAGACAGAAATAATAATCGTTATTTCGTTACGTTGGTAAATCGAGCGAGTATGAATATTTGAGTGTAACTTCCTACATACGATTAGCAAGTTGTATTTCGGCGTAAATATGAATTACGCATCTTGGTGCGTAAAGAAAAGCCGTTTCTTATCGACGATTAAAGAAAAATAGGAACCGTGCTCTCTCTCTCTCTCTCTCTTCTCTTCCTAAAATCGAGCATGCCGCCATGCAGAAGAAAACTATATATACGATTAAAAAGGCACGGAAATTAAGAAAGCACTTGACTGTTTTAATGGGTTACAAGGATGTACTTTTATTTTCTTCGAATAACATATGCCTACTTCTAATGTACAATTCCGAGGTTTTCATCGAACGTTATCTAAATATTAAATGTCGTCTGTCGAGCACGCTCTCTCGTTCTAACTGGACGTTCGCGTTAAATTCCCTTTTATCATCAATTAGTACGATTTCCCTATCGAAAATACCAACCGATGGCAGTCTAATTTAAGAAGCGTGTCTTCCTGGCGCTCTTCATCGCAAGATCTCGCGTCATAAAATTTTATAGGTTATACCCTTATCCGACGGGAGTCGATCCAAAAATTACTTTCTTCTGTCTTTCTGTCTCTCTCCCCCTTCTCCTCAATCCTTTCGTTTCATTCTCGGCGTTCTAATTTCGGATTAACGGTTCAAGAAGATCATCGATATCGAGCGGACACGGTCTCGGAATAATTAGAAAGGTGCCGGTTGTTTCAAGAATCAACCACGACCGTACCCGTGGACAAAGTCTCTCGAAAATAGGGCATCGTTCGAATTACTATCTTTTACGCCCTTCGTATTCTTTTTTTTTTTTTGTTTGTTTTTTTTAAATCCAAAAAACGACGAGTTCTATTATTATCTTAAAAGTTACGCATTTACAAAACTGCGGGGAACGAAGATTCTTGGGGAATGATGTTTTCCGTAAAACTGAACGACTATTTTAACCCGCCTCGGCAAATGGGACCTAAGATTCGACCGTCAAGAGGATGACATTTGCTCGTTTTCTTTAAATTTCGCATGACCCTTTCTTCCCTCCTTCCGTTTTGTCAGCCCTTTTAGTGCCGTTGCAACTCGTTCGACGATACCAATTTACCAATTCGCCCACGTCCACACCCGAGCAAACCAACAATTAATAAATACAACAATACAAGCGAAACGAACAAACGAAACACCAGTCAATGTTTAAACTTTCGTGCAGGGCGATTCGCGATGACGAATCTGCAGCATGTAAAAACGATACAAATATGTTATACGAACATACGGGTTTTCCAAGCTGGAGGCTCGAATCGCCCCGACACAATGCTCGAGAACAACACGACAAACAGCAGAGTTTAATAAACAACTCTAGAATCAATATCTCGCGAACACGATAAAAAAAAAGTAACAATTTTGTCAAATGAATTTTCTCGCGAAGGAAGCAAAACCGCGATGAACGGTTCCCTCGAAAAAAAACATCGTCGTCGTCACTCGCTCTTCCTTTTTCCTAACCTCCAAACGCGCGGAGGCGCAACGCGAAGAACGAATTCTTCGATAACGTTTCGGAATCGTCCTGGTGGGTCGATGGCATTTAGAGTATTTTTTGGTCGAATTGTCGGGCACTGAAAGGGTTAACGGCGCGCGGAGGAGGATGCCGACGAGCGGTTTTAATCCCGATGCAGACTTTTACCAGAGTCCGGATGAGAATCCACCGGGAGGGACTCGGCCACGGACCGGAGCCTTCGCGGCCGGCGACGAGTCGTTTGATTTCTCGCCGACGCTGGAGTTCGAGCTGGATGTTCCGTTTTGCACGGCTGGCCCGTTGTTCTGTGATTCCGTGTAACCCGCGCCAGTCACCGGATTAACATCTGCGAAGAACAGTTTCGTTCGTAAAACGGACGCTAGGGGGCCGAGGAAGCCGCCATCTTCTTCCTCGAACGATTCAATTTACCGAAAACACGCTGTGAACGACGACGCGAAGTACAACAATACCTTGACGGATACTCGCGTTTCGAGGAACCCATGAACGTCTTTCGAAGTTGCTACTGTAGGAAATTTCTTTTTTAGATCTCGAGTCACACTTTTGCGGAAAGATTTTACGGACGAGTATCCCTTAGGGCATCGCTGTATCCTTCTCTATGGCACTATTATAATGAATCTGATAGAACGCTACTATTTGGATTATTTGAGTACGAAGGATCCACCTTTTGTACATTTGTCTTCGGTGACCACGCGGAAATCGATTCTCCTCGTTGCTATGATTTCTATCCTCTGGGCAGATCGATTCTATACCAGTGGCATGCAATAATTGTCAGGCGTATAAAAATACCGTGTCGTTCGAACAAGATTAGCATAGCAGTACGAATTCGTTTGATGAATTACGTTTTCATACGCCTGATGGAGGCGTCTATAACACTGTCATAGAGATATCAAGGATTTCACGCGAAAACGGCATGCTGGTTTTTTTCATCTACTTCATCCGCATGATCGAAATGGGAACATGGGCACACAAGTAATTTACTCGACAGGCAATTAAGCGTAAAATTGTAAGAAACAACCAGCTGGTTCGATGCACCGATAAAGAACACTCGAATATACAGTGAGGAGCATAACTGTACCGATTTATACAAAATTGGTTCGGTTATGCCTCGTACTGTATCTATATTTGTATCGTGTGAGCTACTTTGAGGAACTTTAGTCTACCATGTGGCAATGAACTTACCGTTCCATTACAGACTATTTGTTGACCTATGAAAGGCTGTAGAATTGCTCGAATCGTGACTCGTTTCCTCTCGTGTGTAAAGAATCTATTTTTAATAGTGATTTTAACATAGCGAGATTCGAGCAAGTCTAGGTTAGGTGGAGATGGAGAGCATGGGTGAAGATCGAAGAGGGCGACACTAGGCAACCGACAATAAGACCAAAGTGTTATTTAAGCCAAATTTGAAGTACTTTCATTTTAGCCATAATAGTACCCCAAACGCAATTTTGTTACTCTTTGGACTATTGTCGAAATTGTTGTTTCTCGGGGAACTAAAATTATTCTCAATAGAAACCCAAACTAGCTATACGTTAAGATTATCCCGCTATCCCAGTACTGTAACTAATACTAACGCATACATTTAAAAAAAACAACACACATAAAAAACAAAACAAATTATATAACAATATCAAGGTTAGATCGAGTCCTCTTCTTCTGCGGCAAAATAAAATACATAAATCATTCGCTGACGGAAGCTGAATAAAGGAAAAAACCGACAGGTTAAAAACTCGGTGGTTAAAACATTACATGATAAACAAATTTCATTCCCATGGGCCGTGTTGCGCCGCCAAAAACAATTACAGGATCGCTGACTGTTCTTTATTGAATGTCGAGATTGTGCAAATTGAAATTAAAGATATCTAATTAAAATGTGATCCTCTGATAGTTTCTAGCGGTGCACAGGAGCGATCTATCGCTCTTTCTTTACCTAATTTGCATGACAGAAATAAATGGTAAAAAAAATTGAACGTATCCCGAGGAAGAGGGGGTACAAAAGAGGGAAGGTTAGAAGACATCTAGATCGAAATCGAGGCTGAAAGAGAAGATGACCGTGGTCGCTTAAAACTGAGAAAATAGTGACACACGTTACCTCGACACCTTCGTGCGCTGCGCCTCATGGGCGTCACGTCAACTCCGTCTCCGGTGACCGGGTTGCGCGAAATGCAGGATGATCCACCTGCCGGGGTTTTCGAGCGGGTAGGAAGGCACAGAGGACGACAGTTCACAGCCCGGTGCACGCAAAGCGACACGTACCAGAATTCACCACCACCACCACCACCACCCCCATGCACCGACACGCCGTAGCAAACCCACAACCGTAACCCGTAATTGTGTTAGTGCACGTGCCCTATTCGCACGGACCAGTCCAAGATATCTTTCACCAGAATTCCCCACACAAAATCGACGTGAACTAAGGTTAACTGCTTCCCTTCCAGCGTATCCTACTCGACAAAATGATAACGGTTTTTTTAAGAATAACTCTCCCGCGACGATACAGAGGGCGGTCATTTTTAGGAAGGAACCAGTTGCGCCGTCTGAACGACGACCGATGCATTACGTTTCTGGATCACGTGCACGATCGGGGGACAGTGATTTATGTCGTGAGAGAGGAAATTCGCCAGCTCCAATATCAATCAAGACGCCTGTCCGGAGGAAAAGGGATCTTGATTGGTGCCAGAGCTGGGGACTTTCTCCTATGAAATATATCCTTCGTATGCACTCGATGACGTCAAAAATAGAGACGCGTGTAACCAATATTATGGACGTCGAAATGCAGTGGATCCAGATAAACGGTCGGGTCAAGTAAAGGTCTTGAAATACCGTGTGAATGTAGCTCTAATATATCACGGTGAATTTAAAGAGTTCTTTTTGTAAAAATTTTGTAAAAGATATGCACAGACTCTTTGAAGCACTTTTCAAGCATTGATCAATGAGCATAGATCACGTTGTATATCAAAATCAGAGCTGATCAAGTGTATAGTGTTTGTAACAGTTATGCATACTTGATAAATATTGGCCATTAATTTAATTACAGTAAATGTGGGTGTTGCATTGCAGTGCATCGGTAGCCGTACAGGTGGCACCTATGGTTTTTTCTCAAAGATGGCTGCCTCGGCCTGTGAGTCATCACAGAGGCTTATCCGATACATTAATGGTTTCAAAACTGGAATAGTATGGCGGGGGATAGTCTTTCGATGATTTTCAGCAGCCAATTAATTCTGGTATCCCCTTGTCGAGTAGAATACTTGTAATTTTTAAACGAATATCAACTATTTTAACGCGTATAGATCACCATCGTTGAAACCTTGCAATTATAATAAATTTTGGTATCTTGGACGCGTTCGTGCGAGAAGAACAAGTACAAAAATAAGAAAGAAACAGAGTGTACTATACTATACTTGTGTGAAATAAGGCAAGCACAGAAAAGCAAACATAATCAATGCAAAAGAAAATAGGGCTCTGTCGAATTAAAATACCAATGAAGAGAAAATAAAGATACGTGTTAAAGAAAGTAGCCACTAGTAGTTCTCAAATTGTTTACAAATTTTCGAAATCGTCACACGTAAAACCCAAGCAATCGTCAGTCGTGGTGAAATCATAGGAACAATTAAAAGTCCATTGGCAATTTGTTAATGATCGACACGGTTAAATCACGAGCACGTACGATTTAACAAACAAGTATTCTTTTTAGATTGTGCACGTTAATTCCACAACGGGAAAACAACAAAGAGTTATTGATGCATTTGCAGAATATAAAGATGTTCGCGTGAGAAACCGATGAGAAATACTTGTCGCAAGCGGGAAATGTGTTACGGTGAACGGACTTTTAACTTAACAGCTAAGGTACGATAACGCGACTAACTCAAAATATGTGTTTCTATTATCGTGGCAGGCCCTGTTGTAAATCGGAAAACGTCCATCGACCGAGAACCTTCGATTGTTCGTTCTGGGGGAAATTAACGTTTCTACGAGTCTAAGTAAAACCAAACAAAGAATAATAAGAAACAATAAACGCTAAACGTGATTCTACGTGACGTTTAGAATTCCAAGATTTGATTTGCATTAGCAATTGAACGGTTTTGCACGATTAAAGTAAAGAACTCGAGCAAACGTGATAACAGTGGAAAGGAACTCGGTTCCGTGAATTCTTAGATTCGAAGATAGTCACTATCGCGATTTATGAATCACGTTTTTAATCAGACCTTACGGTTTTACTGCTTTAACGCGACACAATCGATCGAGCAGCTTATAACCGAATCGTGGGCAAACGGTGATAATGCAAATCGGACTTGAACGATGGCAAATCGGAGAAAATGATATGTACAGATTTCTTGGAACGAAACGCGAGCACCCGTAATCAAATAAGAATGTGTAGGATGAGTGTCGTGTCATCTACTCGAATGTGTCTCTTTGCACACTTACGAAATCGTTTGATTCTCCTAAAAGCTGCTTGCGAACAATTCAAGAGGATGACTTGGTGAAAGCCATTGGATTAGTTACAAAAAAGTTCGTTCGTGTCTCGCTAGCTCCAACAGACCGACAAAACGGAAGCGAATCGAATTATTTTACGTTTCCTTGGTTCGTTGTTAAGATATCCGAACTCGTGATCTCGAGAAGAGCATTCGGATGCTCGCGATAACCGAGCAAAATCATCGAGAGAGTGCTGTACGGAGAAAAAGCGTAACGCTCGAGCAAAGGTGTCCTAATTTCAAACAATTCTCCGGCATCGATAATCGATAGAGAAGTGCATTACGTTAATCCCGAAAAAGAGCCTGCGACACACAGACACATATTTCAAGGTAGGTCGAATACAGTGCGAGTTTAAGTGTGTAATTTGCGATTTCAGCGATTGCACGATTATCGGCAATCAGAGCGATACAGAACAGAAAACGAGAAATTCGACCGAAACAATAGTCACCGTCGAATTTCGCCGAGCAAAGCTTCGAGAAGGCAGTTTGTAATCATTCGCGGTACGAGTTCCAAGAGAAGAAAAAGAAAATTAAATTTAATTGATCGCAGCGTGGAAAAGGAAAAGACCGGGTGCAGAAAGAATCGACTTGGTTCGTTTCGATAGGGGTTCTTTCGTAATTCTATTGGCTGGTAGCGATGATATCGAGAGTCTCGCGAATCACTTGATCGAACAGTATAGTAATCGATAGGCAGAGAATCTTTTAAATATCTTGGGGTTGGGTAAATATTATTTCTTGCATCGACTAGAGAATCAAATATTCTTTTGAGGGAGGAATAAAATTCGTGCGATTTTTCTTTTCATTACATTTCATAACGCCTTCTTTATGAAATTTAAGCAAGGCTGCAGAGGTCTACGAGTCTCTGTGGAACAAAGGACAGCCCGGAAGTGGTTTTCACGCTTCGCGTAGGGCAATTTTTATACGAGTATAAAAACTCTGCGTTTTGGACGATACTCGATTTCGTCGAGTCACCCAAGTGCTCTGGAGAGATATTTTACTATGAAACACCTGTTTTTATTGGGTCATTTTTGCTCATTTCTCGGTGAACAATAACAAGTAACGTTTCTGGATTATTTAAAGAAAAATCGCAAGAACCACGTTTCCACGTCTGAGAAGCTTCTCCCAGAGTCGATTCTTTCATTGTAAAAACGTCCCGGGGTCGAAGCTGCTTCGATAACTCTGATCCGTGGCGTTAAATCAGTGCTGTTCGGCAAATTGCCTAGCGTAATCGTAAAAGAAAAAAAAATAGAAGTACGGTGTGCATGGACCAGTCGTGCGTACACAACTCGTAAAGAAGCCGCGTTTTTCCCTCGCGCTCGCACCGTACACCAGCTCACCTGACCAGACAACAAATAGTAATCGTTTCGAAATATAAGGAGGAGCGAGGAATGCGAGAGATACTTTACCTGTGATATCGTTGGTCAGGTTGTTGCCATTGCTGGCCGTGTAGCCGTTGAGAACGCCCGCGATCGAGTCCGAGCTGGCGGTGCTCTTCGCGGGCGACGTCGAGGCGCCCGACGACGCCGACGAGGACGAAGACTCCCCGCTGAGGGAGATATTGCTGCGCATATGATTTTTCGCGTTTGGGGTGGTGGGTGGGGCATCGGGAGGGCCAAACAGGCGTTTGTATGAATCATTACCGGGCTTGTTGCGCGGCGTTTCGTTGCCGTTGTTGCTGTTCGGACCGTCGCCGAACAACGCCGAGCCTAGCTGCGATTGGTTGTGGTTCTTCACGCGGCGTGGGCTTGTCTCATCCGGAGCGGCGCCAAAAATGTCGCTGCTTCCGCCACCAGGGGGTTTCAACACCCTGAAAATAAAATCCAACGTCAGAACACGAACCTGATCACCATCGACAATCGTCAACCCCTTGCAATCATGAGGCTACCTCACTCCTCATCGAGTCTTATTAATTAAAAAAGAGACCTGAACGTGGGCATTGCTTTTGGAACAACAGTAGACATCCTACAAGCATTCGGGCCGAATTTGATTCGTGTGATAAATGATTTCGATCGAGTTTACGAGCCAAAAGCTTCGTCCCAAAGTACAGCATTTACCACAAGACAAAACGAGGGGTACCGAAAGCTTTAAACTCGAATTTCTCGAGCTTGTAGCCCCCATTTTGGCAAATGTTTTCGTAGTACTGGGTGGTGTCCTACCTACATGCTTTCCGGAACGACGCTCCGGATCGTCCAATAGCTTTTTATCCTAAAACTCACTTAGAAACCGATGGTTCGTTACGGGAGCAACCACTCGAGCGACGTCCCTCGTTAGTCATGCGTGCAGTCGGTCAGTTTCACGCGCGGAAGGGTTGAGAACCTTTGTTCTACGGCGGCGGTCGCCGACGACACGGGAACACGACTCCGTCCCCCACGGCGGAAGGACTCGATCCAATTTGCTCGATAAATCTGCGCTGATTTCTACGTAACGAGGGTCGTGTCTCTCGGGCTGGATGCGTGGCACGCGCTTTGTCGCGTGCGCGTTGCGTGGCCAAGGAGGGAAACGGAGGAGAAAAATAACGAAAACAAAAAGGGATCGAGCGACGGGGAGGGGGAACCAGGGTTCGCCAGGACGATGAGTCGCCCGGCAATTAAAAGAATGGAGTCCATTCTTTCTCCGCCGAGCGGACGAGGGACGGAAGGGGTGTGGCGTGCGCGTCGTTTTAAAGGCTGCTTCGTTAGGAAGACGGTTCAATTAACGAAGAAGCCGCTCTCGCGCGTGGTGATTTTTTTTTCTTTTTTAGTTTCCCTCGAGGGAAGAAGCTATCTCCGCGAGTTCGCGAGCAGAATGTGGGCGAAGGAATGACTCACGCGGCGGCGTTACACGATAAATCTCGATCGATACGCGAGGCGCAAGGATGAAGGATATTCTTGCCCGTTTAGCCTTTGGTAGCCTGGCGTTCGAAATGCGTACAGAGTGACTCAGAAGTAGCTTCGGGCTTAACATTTACTTGTTTTGTATTTTAATCGAAATTCATGAGAATTTATTTTTCTAGTTCCAGAGTGTGAAGTCCTGTCAACCACACGACGGATTATGAATTGTAAACATAACGGTAATCATCGAGATTATTACTATTATTAGAAGCTCTTAATGGTCGTTAAACGTCGAGGTTATTGACTGGTGCGATAGGCTTCAATTTCGAAACACACAGAAAACAACATGTTCCTGTGCGTCAAGCGACAGTATGTTAGTTGTCTATGCCGTGGTATTAGCGTCGGTACTGAGATACACCCTATCTGCATTTCAAGCATAAACTAAGGACTATCTGAGTTAGTGGACGTTGCATAGGATATCATAAACTAGTATAACCAGTTGCAAAACAGTTAGGACGAATAAATTAAACTATTTTTAGAGCCCTACGAGGCACGTGGGGTGTTCTGATTTTGAAAAATGGAAAATTGATGAATCGAACATTTCCCTTCCTTTGTTATAGAAAAATTTTGAAGCTACGTTTACTACGTACTTTGTAACTTTACGTTTATTTAAATGATTGAAATTAACAGAAACAATTGCCGTTACAACTACTATATGCTCCAACCGGTTTCACGAGCCAGCGTTCACTTCTGACGAACCGCGACGAAAAGGAACAAAGACGATTTTCTTAGAATGTTGCTCGTAAGACCTCGGAGAGGAATAGTTCCAACGAAATGGCAGTCTAATTCCCGTGTAATTGGTGCACAACAGATAAATGTAAGATGGGATCGAAAAAGAAGAATGTTTGAAGTTAATCGACCAGAAATTATGAGCCAGCACAGTAAGAAAACGGATGATGTGGATCACTTTAATTAATAACTATCCTTGATCTTTATGTAGAACACACTGGACATCTAAAAAGTGGGCTCTGTCAATGATTTGTATCCAAGGCTCTCAAGTCCTGCTTTGGACAAATACTTTTTTCGGTCGTACAGCGTCGCAAATGTTGAAAGCAAGTCCGGGGGAGCCAATGAAAGCGAGAGTATTATGACCACAACGTAGATATATCTTGAGGAAGGAGGGCCCCTGTTCGTTACATAAGGAAAAGAACAATAGGTCGTCAACCAAACTACTGGACCGGGATTCGAACCTGGTTCTTTCCTTCAGACACAGACGTTGATCTACCGATTGAACGCTTCAGGTCTCGTTACGACAGGGCTGTACCTGGCAACAGTATTCTTAGGAAATATGAAATCGAACAGTCCCATCGCTATCTGCACCCACGAACCTTCAGGCTCCATTCTCGAGCCTTCCTACTAATGATACACGCGCGCAACCCTCCAGAAACAGATTACCCAATTACGTTTAATTAGCATTCTTCGCGAACGCATTAGGCGCCGTTGTCCGCCATCTTTCGTCCCGGAGCAAGAACTCGTTAACTCGCGATCGATCAAATAATCGTTTCGGTCTAATTAACGACAGAACCGCGGATCGTCCCCTCCCGTCCCGGTGGGACGTATCATAGCGCACAATGTTTCATCGGGTCGACGATAAATCAAACGCTTCCTCGTTACGGTGTCGCGGATAATTGAACGTCCGACGCGGTTTGATGGAAACGCGGACTCGAGGCTGCTCGTCGAGGAAGTTCGATGCTCAACGACCATGCCAAAGAACGCGCTTGATCCGCGCTCCGTTTAACGCGAAAAAGAAAAAAAAAAGAAATGGAAAAAATCACCGCGAGTGGTCCCGTAATACGACCAATAACGAAACCATCGATCCTAATTGCCCAATTACCGGCTCGATCCGACGGCCCAGATTTCTCCATCGCGGAAAAGTCACGGTTTGGCAACCCAGGAAGCCCCGAGACGTCGGGACGGACGTCTCCGTGGCCGCGGCCGTCCGTCCGCTAACCCACGTATGACGAATCCGCGCAGAGAGATGGGGGAGTAAATAACGAGGATAATCAATCGACCGTAGGAAGCGAAGTTGTCCTGGAGGGGACAGGATGGGCGCGCCGGGAAATATGCTGGATGACGTACGGCGACGCCTCTGCATGTTCCTTTCGACGCTCCACCGTACCCAGACGCGATCGCGTTAATAAGACCGTCAACCTGTTTTACGCGCTACGGCGACGCGTCTTCAATTATCCGCGACCAGGCGCCGGTGCTTTAATACGTGTATTGACGCCCGTAGATAAGAGGTCCTCCAGCATGAGCTATTAACCGGTTAATGTCGCGATACCGATCGAGCGCGAAGACAAAGTGTAATGAGATCAAACACTCCATATACTTGGGACACGCGTCCACGGCGTACAAACACTGTAACAGACTGTTAGGTTTAACCTTTGAAGTGGCGACACGGCTATTTAAAGGCCGATAGATATAACGAGGTTTAAGCGAGTTAACCCCCTTTTACAAATCAAATTCACCCCGATCAATTACAGTGTTCATTTTTTGTCATTTTAGTTAGCGATTCCTTTTCTCTTCGTCGTTTTAATTAATTTGGACACCCTCTGTAGATTAGTAATATTGGAAGCAGAGATTTAAATCTCAAGTTGAACAATTTGTCTTGTTTTTTCCCCGTTTGTCTCCGCGACTTCCTCGTGCACGGATCTACAGTTTCCTCCGACGTTTCCCATGCCACATTAGATCCCCGCTGCGCGGTAGATTTTGCTTGACTTTCCGTGTACACCGTGTGGGCTGTGACCCCGGTTGCTGAACCCACTGTACAAGCTTGTAAAACCATAAGCCCGATCTTCGCGAAGAGCCACCGAGCGCTAGTAAACTTCCATGATTTACTGAAAACTAAGAAGCTTGTACCAGCGATGTTGCTTCTAATAGTACGAAGTTGAAACGACTGGGAATGGAAGTAGAAGATTATTAAAGATTATTAAAGCTGAATCGCGAAGCACAATGCAGTTGAATTTATTTGGGACAAAAATGCACGAACTTTCGACCCAATATTTTTCGAGAACGTATCGTTTGCGAGATCTGGCACGGTACGAAGGCAGATCGAACGAAGATACGCTTACGCGAGGTAACGCAAGCGTCGTTTATTACATAGTGCGCGATGTTAATGTTGGCCTAAGGTGGCGCCAATTTATGTCAGCACGCTCAATCAGCAACCGTGTAGCTAAATGGCTCCGCATTCTGATAGCTGTCCTTTACTGCATTATACCAGGCGCAAAACGACAATAAGCGACGGATACGTGGATCCTGGTAGGCCTGAAGAGGCTGCGGGAAAAGTGGACCAGGACACTTTCGAAAATAATAATCGTTAGCGTCCGCGAATCACGGCGACAATGTCATCGCGCGGATCCGGCGTAAACCGTGTTAACGCCTGAAACGCGATTATGTTTGCAAACTCGAGAGTGCGACGACTTTTCCGCGTCATGCTCGTGTCTTCGATGCAATAACGCAATTAGATTAGCGATTTGCTGGGAACACGACGATCTCTTAACCGATACGTTCCCTAAAATCGCGGGTTCTCACGCGCGAACTAATCGAAAGAACGCTGAAAATGGGACGCCGATCATCTACTTTACAAGCCATAAAGTCTGATGGACGAAATTAGAGCACGCGCATTATCCGACTTGACATGAAATTTTGCGTGGGTGAAAACGCTGCGCGTCACGGAGGTATTCTTATCATCGCCCCATGAAAGAAATTACGTAACGGGCCGCAGAAAGTTTTGCAATTCGATCGAGGACGTAGCGGGGCTTCCGGATTACACGGAATCCCTGGCGAACGACTGGTACGAAATTTTATTCGTGGCAATAAAAGAGAGAGACAAGGGTCGTACCATCGTTCGCGACATCACCCTCGCGTTTGGACGTCGTCTTGTCACGGTAATCCTTGTTTCCTTCGTCGACGAACGACGAACAACGTCGAACAAAGCATCGAATCACCGTGACAGATCGATTCGACGAGCACGCGACATCGTCTCCAAAAATGGAGGCTGAATTTAAATACGAGCGACGATCATAATGGTTTCTGGGTCAACTCGACCGGTCTCGAACACGATTTATCGTATACAATGTATATCGTTCGTGGGAATGCGCGTTACCCTGCTCCGTAAGACGTGCATCTCTCCGTCGATCGGTATTACACCGAGGAAAAAAGGCTCCTACCTCGAATGTCCATTTCGACTCGCGATATTATCGTCGACCATTACTCCACTTCCACGCCCAGAGTACCGGACGAACGCACATTTCGTATCGCTTCCTTCGATTCCACCCATTAATCCTAACATCGTTTCTTATCACCGAATACAAAGTGCTCCACTTTACTGATACCAGCCCAGTTCCCGGTATCACTTTCTTCTCCGTCTCACCGAACGGACAAATCGGTCGCACATGTACCTCCGGTTCAGGAATTTTAACGATACTTTAACCCTGAAGGACTTTTGCTTTCCCGGAAATGGAAAGAAGTTCGAAGAAACTGAAAATAATTATTAACTCCGACTTAAATCGATATGGTCTGAAGTTTATGTTCTTTGGAACAGTCTCGAGAACCTAATCCTTTATTATAACAGCATATTTCAGCATCCTCGAAATTCCTGAGCCCAGAGGCGCAACAAAAGGATTATTCGCGATTTCTTGCGTGAAACTTTCATCGTCTTAGCCGGCGGAGACGCGATCGAGCGTGATTTCGCACGAAAAATTTTGTACGCAGAGAATAAATCAGATAGGAGTGGGTCAGGATGGAGGAGGGAGGAAAGGAGGATTCCCGCGCAAATGGATCGTTTTTCTTAAGGCGCAACGGCAATAAGGAGTCACGCTCGAGTACTCGTCCTAGCTCCTGGCAACTCCGTGTGAGGTCCAGAAGGAGGATGTCGATAACAAGGAGCGGCATTGTGGCCGATACACCGACCAATCTTTATCACGTTTCGGACAATGGTCATTGTTCCTGCGTTTAATTACCGCGCGAGCCTCGGCGCAAGCTAATACTTCCTCGATTTCACGTTCGGCTAAATATTTGCCGCAGAGAAACCCCGCGCGTTCCTTCCGTATCTTCTCTTCTTGAACCAATACACACGGACGCGACTCGGAATAATTACCAGGTGGTAAATGCGCCGGTCATTCGTTTCGATGTGCTCCTTCCCGTGGGAGTTCTTCGAATATTCCAACGCTCCGTCCGTGACGAGATTCTCCATCTCACAGTTACTCTTATGCATCGAACAAATATTTTAATTAATCTTTTCGAAGAGGACACGGTAACTGGTTGGAAATGCCAAAAAATCGAATCTCCTAATTGTTCAAGAAATTGATATTCTTGAATTGATCGATTCATTAAATTCGAACGTCGAAGCACTGTCTTCCGCAACCTCGATATTAATAATGAAATAAAAGTCAATCAAGCTTAATAGATCCTTTAATCGAGCCGCGCGGCGGTTGGGATATTTCATAAACGTCAAATCAATCGAAACGAGTGGGAAAAAAGGTGGCTGTCGGTAGGATGAATCGCGGTTTAACGAACGTGTAATTCGATTTCCTCGTTGTGTCAGCCAACGAAGGGACTATTAAGACGAGGGATCGCGATCCGATCGCGAGGATGCGCGAACGTGACGACGCGTTTACCGATTCACACGTGCCAGTTTGCACTCGCGTCCGACGCGAATAATTACCGTGTCTGGATGCTGTTTTCCCGCGCATCAAGAGACTCTCTCGTCCCCTTATGTAACGCACGCAATTCCGCGGAACAATCGGATACCGCGTGAGAGTCCCGATACCTGGGAACGGAACGATTAAGTCATTATCAGGCCTGCGCGACACGGACGCCTCAAAAGGAAACCGGTAATTATCACGCGAGGCGTCGCGCGCGTCGACGCCGACAAGAAACGCTCGAAACCGTTCGATCTCGAACACGGCGAAACGGTCTCCATTATTCGCTCAAACATAATTTATAACTAAACACTCATATGCTATACTCGAATTAATATATCGAGTAATATGTCAAGTGGAAGTAACGATTAAGTGTACCCCAAGAATTTTCAAAATTATCTGTGTTGACGCCTTGCATCGGTTATCGGGACACCCTGTACATCCACCCGCGAAGAAACCTAAACCTACTCGTAATTTCCAAGCCCGACACGTAAGCTTCTTCCTATCGCTAGGTCCACGCCAACGCGAAATGGTGCCCCATGCTCTCGGGCTATTGGGAACAAAGTTCAAGACGTCTGCGGATTGGATTGGCTGTCTGTGTTCGGTTAATCGCGCGAATGCACCGAACGGAACTTCCTGAATCGAAGCTAAAAAGCGACGCTCCTAATTGAAACGAAGGCGGAACCGAACGTGGGCTAAAATGCATTTTAGCGGACCGCGACCTATCGTGCTCGTTGAACGACGTGACGAACGACGCTGACAGAGGCACCGGGCACTCTGGAATAATGTTTCGAGTCCATTTGGACAGTTTGGATCCCCTCGTCAGGCTTTCAAGACTCCGAAAGTCCTCTAATAACGTCGTACAGGCTGCCGTAATACGGGGGGGGGTTTCTTATATCGATACCGGTGAAAGACTTCCGGGTGTAAAGTTGCATGTTCACGCGACGTTAAAACGATGGCATTTTAAAGCCATGACGGCGTGGACTTTTTGCAGCGGAGGTAGATGACCCGACTGTCGACGCATTTTGCGCTAATCGAAGTGCAGTCGAACCAACAGTTACGTCACAGTTCTTATATCGTCCAGTCACTTCCGAGGAAACGAAACAAGATCATGAAATTACCACGGGCTGAAGGTTGATCACGAAGAAGGCTCTACAGTGTATATAAATAATTTCCGCGATTCCTATTCTCTTTCAGGAAAAAGGTTTCTCGAGTTCGTGCGTAGGGTGACGCAAAGACGTTGGGCACTTTCGTATAAGATAAGGGAAAATTGAAAGGTAAAACGATTTCTCCGCGAAGCATTGTTGCACGGACAACATCCTGTGTCGCGATTGACAGAAGCTTGCGACACTCTGCCTCGCCATATAGAGGCGCCGCGATGAATGCAAATTCATGCGTCCCGGAGATAACTCGAAAAGAGCCTAAGAGGATCGTTAAATCATTGGCGAGCGATCCGTCGTTCGCCGCGACAACTTTATGCGACGTAAAACGCAATCGACATCGATTAGGCGAACGATCGGTAATCGAGACGTAATCGACGATGCGACGGAGGGGCCCTAATTGTGTCGCTCGTAACAAGCCGCGAGACAAAAGAAGCGTACGTAAACAAGCGTCGAACTACTTGTAATAGGTGTTCCCGATCGTCAGGACTTATAAGGAAGCCGGATCGCCCGGATAAAAGTCGACGACTTTACGTAATGGATCGCGTAGCCGACGAAGTAATAGACGAACTTTTACGCGAAATTAACTAATTGGCCAATTACGCCTCTGCCCGGACGATCGAGCATCGTAACCGATCGTCTTATTCGGTTCCGGTGAAATCGTCGATCTATCCCCTTTCGAGAACGTCCCTTCTTTAGCCAGCCCCGCGGCCTAACAAGCGGATAATCACGCGAACAACGATCACCGATCAAAATTTATTTCGACGTCGTTTCTTTCAATCGCTCGAAACGATTTTATACCTCGATAATATTACGCTCCATTCTCGATCGAGACATATCAGGTGGTTGCAAAAGTTCCCATCGTTTTGAGAGATCTATCAAGAATCCACCGGAAAGGGTTAATCCGATTTTCAGAAACTAACGACCGAGGTGAACGTTCGGGACTTCCTCCGTCGTTCCAATTTCGCGACACGGGAATAACAGGTATAATTTCGAGGTAGGAATAATGCCATTCGAAAGAAACGCTACACGTCGAGGGCACTTTGAATGTTTCATGCGTGGTCCTGAGAATCCAGGTTCATTAAGGACGCTATTAAGCCACTAACGAGTGCAAACAGAGCCGAATATCGCGTTTCCGTCTGAAACTGTTCCGAAGTTCGCGTTCCGTGTATCACACATGTGAAACGAAGTATGAATTATCGAACGCACAGTACGTGCACCGTGAACTTCCTCGTACGCTGCTCGTACAAAAGATAGCGTCGATCGTTATCGACGAAGGTGTGCGATCGATCGACTTCTACCATTTCGCGCTACACCCTTATCGTCCGGCACGAATATAGATAAGAGTCAATGCACCGTAAAAGCGACGGATATAAATAAGGGTCTCGGTGTAGGTGGCTATACACCGCGATATCAATGACGCGACCCAATCGAGCACTCACTTCGAAGAAGTCATTGCGTGTTTCCCTCTTTTTCCTTTTTTTCTTTGTAGCTTTCGTGCCGACTTCGCACACGATCGGTTTCGTTATCGCGTCTCCGGGAAATTGGACCGCTTTATTATCGTAACCACGTTCGAGCACCATCGACAGTGAGTCATCGCCGAACCCCGATGCCGCTTCTGATGATTCTCATCGATCGTAAATTGTTCTTGACGCTGCGTGTGTGTGCTTGCTATCGCCCCGCGGGACCACGTGTTCGCGAATCAACGATCCTTAGGCCAGCTAAACTTATCGCGTTCCAAGATACCTGACTTTTACAGGGCTCTTCAACCAATACTGCACAGAGCAGTGATACCTAAACTTCTTCTTTTTTTAAGGATCTTCCGTGCAATCTTTCTTGAAAGAATTTTCGTTTTCGAGAGAGCGTACGAGGGTCTAAACTTCGGGTGTGTGTATATTATCTTCAGCGTGAAATTTATGCAAGCAACTACCAATCTACCGATGCGAGTTGCTATCGCGTTGAATAGCTTATGTTGCTAGTAAATTGCAAAATTTATTATGTACGTAGTAACATCCGCTGTTAAAGGAAACAACTGAAAGTTGTACATTGTTTAACATTTCTATCCCAAAACAACGCACCGAATGGAAAGATAGTGTTCGTACGTATGTAGTAAATGGGCTTCTATGCTCAGAAATATAGGGAACAAGGTAATTTCCTGCAAAGACCCGATACAGGTAATTTCTCGAGGCAGGGGGTTCGATATCGAGTGGCAAAGGGGTAACTTGGCGGCTCGAAATGAACGATAGGTAAGGTCCAGACGGAGTTAGCCTCATCGGGGCTTCCCCGCGTCACGCGCTCGCGAAATCCGCCTTTTCTCGTAGGAAGCCCCGAAGAACGGTATCCACAAAAGCCTACGACGGGGGGGAAGCCGCCTCGCGGGGGACAGCGTGTCCACCCTTTCGTGTCGCGTGCAATGGGGGTGAGTAACCCCATCTCGAGGGTAGCCAACACGCCCGGAAAGGGCGTCTCGTTCTACCGTAACGCGATACGTTTCGATCCACCTGGAACTTCGAGACGCGAGCCTACGACTCGTTTTACACGTGGATCATCGACGACGAAGAACTCGAGGAGCCGCGAAACCAAATGATCTGACATTTTTCCCTGTTTTTCAAGCTTTCGAGAATAAATTCATGGATACTAGACGTCGATCATTCCGAGATAGGATACATAAATTTCGCTCAAGAGCCGTCGATAATGCAACGTGAGAGTCTGGCGTTGGAAGAGTGAAATCGTTTTATTTCCTTATGACGATAGGTTTGGAAACAGATCGCAAAAGCCTCGCGAATTTTCTATCGTATCAACATCCTTAACGCCCACCAATAATAGATGCAAGAAATCTCCATTCACTATATTTTTTTAACGATATTAACAATTCCAATGGATGCCGCGCAACGCATCTTGCAAATCGTATCTACTCTCGAAGCAAGGCAAGCAAGTAGGATGGGACACAGCACGGGAAAAAACAAGCTTCGCCCACGCGCCGTTTAACAGCAGATCTCATTATCCTCGTTTAAGAAAGGACTCGTTAAAAACGTTAATCGTTGATTGATAATTGGTCGAAAATTAGTCTCCGCCCGAGGGATCCTCCCCAATGAAATTGACATTGGTTTTACTTTTCGTCTCCTCTTTGTCCCGTCAATTAGCTTCCTGTCAATTGAAAAGACGGGCTTGCTTTTTCCTCGTGTCGACGGGCTTACATATCGGTAGTGCGTCATCGCGACGAATTTTTATCAGGCGATCCGGGAGTTCCCATGACACAGTAATCGAACTGTTGGCAATCGCGAACGCTGGCCCAGCGTTTTTACAGTTGGCAGTCGTCCCAGACAGTTTAAGGTCCTTGGGTCAGGTCAGTACCGCATACACGGATTTTTCCAAGTAGGGCACGGATTCCGGCTAACTATTCGAATATTAAAATACCGTACTTTCTCGAGCACATGCCCTCCTCTGGCTTCTCATTACTGCTAAATCAGCGACGCGAGACGCGAGCACACACAAAGGCCACCGCGACGAGTGGGTGCGAAGACACCAAGAAACGGCGTCGCGTGTTCTTTTCTGTTTGCGTAAGAATTCGCCTAAATGGACCCAAAGGGTAGCGCAAACGTCGTAACGAGGACGATGACGGAATGGCTGCAGCCGCGCGTTCGAGGAAACGACCCAGATTCCGGCTAATCAAAATCTTTAATAAGAGAAATTCGGAAACCGCCTAGCACTAAACGAGCTCCCGACGAAACTTCTTAACAAGAGAAATCCGAAAACTCGCGGCGATCCAATTCTTGGTCGAGGAATTCGTAACGATCTCCAACGCGAGGAACTCCGAGAAGAATTTCTCTAATAAAAAACGTGAAACCTTTTCGTGTCTCTCTAAATACGATCCTGTACAATTGTTTTCTGTTTAAATATCTAATATTTTTACCCAATGTACGTTATATACAGGTGGTTCGAGGATTGGACTGAATTTCAATAAACGAGTCGATTAGAATTTCTAATATGAGAGATTCGAGGAATCCGGACGATGGATCGAGGTTACGGAACAATTTCAACGAGCAATCAAAATGTGTAATATGAGAAGTTCGATGCACCACTAAGATTAAACCTCGCTTTCGAAGAATATGACGCCTCCGATGCGTCGGTCTGTAGTTTTTCAAGTACCTATGTCATCCGTGGAACAGGTTCCAAAGACGATCGAGAGACGTTCAAGACGCGTCAGAGTTGGGCTTGTTTATCACCCGAGGACAAAGGCGGTACTGTACGGAGTGTCTATAGAGCAAGCATTGTAACGGGAGCATCGATGGGAAAGCGTGAGCGAACGCTCATCCCCGGGACCTGCGGATAAACATCAATCACCGTGGTACAGATCCGATCAGGACGATAACGAGGTCTTCTCCGCGGCGCGGTGTCGTGACTTCGCATTGTTTCGCCGCACAGGTGCGAAAAGAGAACTCTGAAAGTCGAGTCGTAACGATTTTCACTGGGACATCGATGCCCCCGGACCAATTTTATAACTGCTTTTGTTAGATCTACTATGGGAAAGTTCCTTTTCTCGACGCGTACTTAAAAATCGGTGATTGCTCGAGGATTTTTACGAAAACTGTTCGGCCGACCTTTTACTGACCCAGATCGGCAGTAAACGGATCCTCTGTGTTAATCTATTAGAGATATTAATGGAAACTGTGTCCATTCTGTCGAGGCTACTATCCTGATTAACCTGCTAGTGTTTGCAAATTTTGTACGTACTTTCTCTTCTATTCTTCATCGTAAAAACTATCCCATCGGCCTCCTCGAATCAATAAAAAAAGGCTTTCATCGTCGATCGAACGCGATTGACGGCGGATAATTCCCGCCACGAAGAGAACGAACGCAGGCATTCGACGAAGACCGACGACTGCAAAAGCCGCATCGGTCGAACTTTTCCGGCAACGAGGTTCCGGATAAAAGATCGAAAGATCGCCGCGTAGGCGTACGGAGAAACGGGGTGGATGGGTTACCGCGAAAAATCATGACGACGGCAATTAAGTACGAAAGTGCCCGGAGGTGACATCCGTGTAATTACAGCCGGCGGAGTCGAGTACACGTCAATTACACGAGGGCGTTGACCACATTTTAACGAAGCTCGATTGAATAAATCTTTTTCGTCGTCGGCGCGCGTGCTGCTGGCGTTCTCGTCGGAAATTTTTTCCTTGCCGCGTAAATCGCTCGCGGGAGGGAAACGACGCTTTCCCGAGAGGCAACGCTCTTCGCGGGTCAATCGGTATCAGCGCTAAGGCGTTTCCTCCCGCGGGTAGCGAAAAGTCCAAAGAATGAAAACGATTGAGCAATCGGGCGGCTAATCTTTTTTCCGCGAAATGTAAGACCCTCGACGAAGCAACAGTCACGCTTTCTACACCCGACTGTTCCCCACGTTTGTTCCTCTATTTCGGTGCGGTCTCGACATTTGACACGTCGCGACACACTTCCTTTGACCGAGGTCCCTACCCCCGGGAGGTAACTCGAGCAGGAAGGACGTTGATCGTGTTATAGAATCGGCGAAGATCTCAGTCACGAGAAATTACCTTTCGTGGTCTGATAAGTGTTCGAACACACCCCGGTAATTGTTTTGCTTCGAGCTCGTTATCGTTGCTTTTAAAAGTTCTTCGTTGGGCAATTAGAGGAGTCCCCTCCCGGAGGATGTGAGATTTCCTGAGAAACATCCTGACAATTTTTATCACTGCTGAAACCACTTAAGTAATTCCACAGATAAAGCACTCGGTTAAAAGTACCGGTGTAACAGTTGTTTATCCTCTTTGTATCGAGATAGCCCGCGCGCGTCCACCGCGATTCACGACGATTAGGCCGCGGGAAATTCGGAATTACGGTAAAGGTCCAGTCGCCGAGGAACCTGACGATTTGCATACTCCTCGACGATTTTTTTTGCTCGTGGGAAAATCTGCCCTTATCGACAGTGACCTTGAAGTTTCCACGATTCTTTGGGCGGCAACGAAGAGAGCGCTGCAGCATGGCGACGAGAGATTCAAGGACCGTCTCGCGAGATGTAAATCGATCGAACCCAGTCACGGTTGACGATAGATGCTACCGCATCCTGTCATTGGTCATATTTCTATGTCTTCCCTCGAGCTCGAAGAACAAGCGGTGTACATCGTGTTCCTTTTCCAAGTTTAATTATTAGAGATTATATTAGGCACGCTTGGAAACGTTCGCGTGAAATTAATTATGCGAGCAGAAGTCATAAACGATAATTGTATACGATTAAGGTACACTGTTTTTTTAATTTCAATATAGAGAACACTGACAAGAGGAACGAAGTTGAGAAATAATTTACTTCGTACTGTAGAAATAAACTATGCACTACCTGTACTATTTTCTGAATTTCAACATGGACTACGAACACTGGCGAACGAAAGAATAAAAAGATTCCCAAGTAGAGGTAGAAGAATAAAACTCTATAGAGAAGTCAGAAATAATCTCCTATCGAAAACTACACTGTGCACTGCCCGTAGGATTTTCTCGATCTCCAATATGGGCTAGGAACACCTGAGAGTAGAGGGGGAAAAAGAGCGAAGCACTCCTATAATTTCTGACTCTAAAAAGTCATTCGTAGTCCGTTTATAGTAGCAGCGCCATCCTCCCCGAGGTATCGCGAGTTTTAATAAAAATGTCACGAAAAAGGGACGGAGGTCCGGTTCCCGGACGTCCAGAGCACCGGAAAAGCCGCAGTGCGGTAGGAGAACCGGGGAGGTTCCGGAAATTACCTTTTCTTTCCGTATCCGACATTGTCGAGCTCGACGTGTCTGTACGTCGCGTAAGTGGCCATATCGTTGGTCGACGACAGCTCTCGAATTCTCCCTCGAAGACGTGCACACGTATACGGTTCTCCTGTTCGTCGGTGTTCCGGTGTCTTCTGCTCCCCGGCACACAGAAATAGCCCCGAAGTGTATGCGCGTAAAACAAAAAAATCGAAGACCCGCGGGGCTTTTCAGAGCCTCCCCGAAGCAGAGCGTCCTTGGTCCGTGCGAGGCGTCTTCCTCTTCCCGAAGCAACCGCGAGAAACGATCCTCCCCCGTGCGTAAAAGGTCACGATATTTAGTCTGCCCCGTGGATCGTGGGTGCGGATATAGTCGGTGCCGCGTTCAGGCGAGAAACTGGCAGCCGAACGAGGATCCAGCCAGTATATAATGCCTCCTCCACCGGTGCTTCCCTCCTCTCTCTCGCTCTGTCCACCGCACTGCCTCTCCTGCGCGTTCTTCTCTCGCACCGATCTCCTACCACCCCCCCCCCACCCCCACCTCCTACAACTGTCTCTGTTCCCCTCTGCAAGCTCCTTCAGTCTGATTCTGTCTGCACGAGTATCCCCGGTCTCGCTTCGATCGGTTTTCCCACCTCTCTCTCTCTCTCTCTCTCTCTCTCTCTCTCTCTCTCTCTCTCTCTCTCTCTCTCTCTCTCTCTCTCTCTCTCTCTCTCTCTCTCTCTCTCTCTCTCTCTCTCTCTCTCTCTCTCTCTCTAAGCGCGGCTCTCCTCTCTGCAAAGCTCTCTCTTCCAGAAGTCCGTCCGTCTCCTGGTTGACTCTTCTCTCTCTAGCCCAGCTCGACGCGCCAGTCCACCAGGAGCTACGCCACCATCCCGCGCCGCCTCCGCCGCGGATAACCCCGGCAGCGCTGTATGCACTTCCACCCCCGACGGAAGGCCGACGACGCCGACGCCGACGTCGTGCATTCACCTCAATCAATACGCTCGGCGAACCAGACCGGGGACCGGCACCGGGGAAGCGCAGGGGGGGCGGACGTGTGCCAGCGCGTAGGCATCGTCGTCGTGTTCGGTGCATGTGCAAGCCGATGCACGTGCGAGACCGACCGCGCACCGGAGATAATGAGCAGGAGACGAAACGGGGGCGGAGGACGCCAAAGCTCCCCCCCGCCCCTCGTCAAGGGCTGCGATCGTTAGGGATAGGGCTTTCGGGGATCGTCGCTTGATTCCTGCTCGCGAAATGTCGCCCGCGCGACTCTCGACACCACTAGAACACGGTCCTTTCCAAAATAGGGGGTCCCGACACGTCGGGAAATTTAGCGACTTCCAGGTGAAAGGAGTAATTATAAACTTAAACATTATGGTTGCTTTATTAAGATTATACCGAATATGACGTTTTGCGTATAAGCAACTTTTTGTTTTCCTTTACGCGAACCATCTGTACTATGTTACCAAGGAAGACTAACAGGACTGTGAAGTATTTATAAACTGATTTTGAACCTCTGTTCGAGATCGATTTAAAACGCGTACAATGACCCACGGTTAGAGATCATTCAGGGTCATTGAACAATAGAAAATGATATACGAGGAACCAATCGAACATTATCGCGTCTTCCCCGGTTGTTGGTATATCGTAATCTCTCTTGTAATCGACGAAAAAGATCGGTGGTATGTAAGGAAACACTCGATCATGCTGTACGCCTCATATTTATCTGTATCCATAAATACAACTATCGGTGTGGCGTACGCTATCGACCAAAGAGAAGCTATTAACATGATATTCATTATATCCGCCTTGAAACTAGGCAAGATTGATCCGATGCATTCTTTTTATCCATAAAAATAGATAAACGTTCAGGTGGTTTATTTTAAATACCAGCCACTATATATAGAAGGTGTTTCATAACGCGCGATACCTGTTAATTTAGTAATGAACGTGTACGACGGCAATGAAAAATGTTCGAATAAACCAGCATTACGATTTTCTATTTTTTTTAAACCCAGTATTCCAAGACGCGCTGAATCTACTTAAACTTCTGCTATAAATCGCTGCTATCGGTTCCGTATAATCGATTCTATTAAACTGTTTATGTACAAGTGCCCGACGACTCCTTGTTTCCTGTAATGAAAAGATTAACAGATCAATCTCATGTCAAATCTTGAGTAGTCAATTGCATGAATTATTGGGACGGAGTTCCATTACACGTTGTAAGTCTCGTATGATTTATGCATGACGATGCACCGTTCCATTTTACCCGTGTACTCAGGTAGTTCTCGAACGAACGATTTTCTAATAGATGGATAGGTCCTCGAGAACTTACCGCCCGACTTGCTGCTCGCTTCCCCGGACTTTAATCCACTAGATTTTATTTCTAGAACCACTCGAAAACAATTGTTTATTCAACACCTATTGCCGGTGATGAAATACTTCATCAACGCGAACGACTGTGAGCTGCCAACGGATCCGTCTGAAAACTTAGAACTTTTGAAATATCGGAGAACTCTGCGCCACGACGATTCCTACCTAGCAATCTGATCGAAGGTGGTCATTTCCAAGCACCTATGCATTATGGGAGTTCAAATAAGTCTCCGTATTCTTTTTTTATTTATTTCATATTCCCTTTTACGCGCGGTATAATATATTTAACACGTTGGCTGCAGACTTTTCCGAATAACATGACTTTAAAAGCCTGCTCAGTCTATCGAGCCTGTTGGGGGCGATTCTGACTTATGTTCTCGTATCGAACCACCCCCTTTGGGGTTGTACTACGTTTTTTAGAGCACCCTGTGCACGTCTAGACGACTGCTATCGACAAGGAACGCCTTCGGTGCGTGTTTCCCTGACATTGAACCAGTTGAATATTTTACAGAGATAACGAACAAATTCTTTGCGGATCCGATAAAATCTGACAATCGCTCCAAAATTTTTTCCGGGCAATTTTCGAGCCGTCTCCAACGCGTGACATTTTTTTATAAATTGAAATCGACCAAGAGGCGTGTAAAAAAAATTTACGAGCAGATTAAGATGGATGTTGGAGGCCCGGGTGATTTAAACGTCGGGGAAAAACGACGCTTCGTATGCACCGGCCTTATGCATATTGTAATTTCAAAAATTCCCGCCGCCATTTTTCCATGAATTTACAATTATCCCGGCACGTCGCGTTCCTCTTACGTGTCACGCACGTCCATTAATAATAAGCGACAAAGCTCGAAACATAGTGTTCCGTGCGGCCACGATTCCATATTGCGATTTCAGTGCCGCGAAACGAGACGCACTGCGCGCGTTTCTCGCGTACGGTTATTTAACGCGACACGCGAACGCACCGGTACTGTGTCATTCTCAGTCGCGAGCCACAACTTTGCAGCGCATACAGTGCATCGCGAATAAAAATTAACGTTAGCTTCGTCTCGCGTGCTGGGCACGGTTGGCCTGAGCCACGTAGCAACGGGTAAAAGAAACATCGAGTCCATTCAAAGCGTACAAACTTCGTTCGAAAAGTTTCCCCGAGACTTCGAGGTAGATGCATAGAAAAAATACGAATTTCGAACGTGTTCCTGGTAAAGTTGGACGTGTAAAGGGCACGTTAGCCTCCCCTCGTAGTACACGGATGCACACGAGACGGATCTCGCGTTGCAATCGATGCGAAATTTTAAGGGTTTCTACGGTTCGCTTCGAAAAGGGACGAGAACACGAAGGGTTGGCTTCCATTCGCGACGGCACGTGGGCCGCTGGACGGGGGCGTTTTTCAATCGACCCCCAACACTCTTTGAGTAATTGACTGATTAAATTCTCGTCCCTCCCTGTTGGTCTTTTAGAACGCTCGATGGAGGCATCGGGTTACTGAAAACTTAGGGGATGAACGGGTCGAATCGGTCGCACGGTAACTTCGACGCCTGTGAAGTGCATCGGATAGAAGGCTTATCGACGTTCGTTTCGAACGAGCGTAAAAAAAATTGTGGCGTTGGAGAAACTGCGAGTTCTGGGGGCAAAACCGTGAGGTGTGAACGATGTGTGTGCAGCAGGGGTAGCTGCCTCTGAGTCAGCCTCTTTTGTTCGGAATCTAGGACGAGTACTTGGGGGGGGGTGTCTACGCTTTGAAGTTCCCTCTTCGAACATTTATTCACGAACGTGCCGCCAAATGTATTGCGAGTTTACAACAATCTGTCGCGTCGTGATCGCCGTCGTCTTGTATGTCGAAATACTTTTGTCGAACTTACTCGTAACGTATAATCCGACGTTCCAAAGAAGCATTAAGTCGACAAGGAGCCCGAACGAACATTAAGCTGCGACATTCGACCGGAGATGTAATTCTTAATCGCGGGTTTGATACGTTCGAGACTGACGTTTTATAACAAAACTATAGCCAAGTAGTCGCCAACATCCTTGCAATCCCTTCGACATGCCGCGACACTGGCCTAAACGCGTACAATGTTGCATGACTCACGATTTTGCTGAACCATCGATCTTAAATTGAAGCTTAATCATTTGTTTAAGAAAAAATGTAGTAGTACTTCAGACGTTTTAAAATATTATAGTAGAAGCCATTGACAAAAGTTACAACAATTGGAGGATCTATACGAATTTGCTACGGCTCGATACTTCGCGAGCTTCAAGCCTATGCTACATGAATATGAATCAGCTATTCAGGAGGAATATCATTATACCCGGTACACAGACGTCTCCGTTGCTCCAGATCTAGAAGTAGTCTAGACACGTGACCCCCTAATTGTTCGGAGCGGATCGTTGATAAATGGCACCAATTATTTCTTGGATCACCGATAGATTGTTCATTGGACCGTTTAAGGGTACGCGATACAACGTCCCATGAAAATCCACCGCTAATTACGCGCTGATTTACGGGCAACCGTACGGACGGATTGTGGAAACGCTATTATTTATGGACAATTATACGTCGAGATCCTATTTCGTTAAGGAGCGGCAGAATGCACGTTTACTGCGCGCTCCGATCGTTTGCGTGGCCAACCTTATTTCCGCTGGACGATGAAGAATACCAAGGCTGACTATCTCATTGAATCCGACGAGCATTCGTTGATCTTACCGAACAACGCTACAGGGGGTTCATCCTTCGTCGTTTCCCTTCTGTTCTTCGACCGCGACTTGCAACGATACCTTCCAACAGTATCAAATATTACCTGAGCTACCAAAATTACAGATTCTCAAAATCTGATCTTGAAACTTCAGTGGATTTGTGCAATTGGCATTTTGTTCGGTTAAAAACTAGAATTTGGTATGTTTTGCTGACAGAATTTTGTGATCGATGTGTTGGGGAAACGACGTGATCGACGCGTGAGCGCGGCGAGGTTCTCGATGGTCTCGCGGTGGTTGTTATAATGGATGGCCACGATGGGCGGAGCGTTTTCTTGGCGAAACGGTACCGAAACGCGGTTACACACTCGGTTTCCGTTTTGAGCGGACGCGCGTAGCGGTGTACACACAGGGTGAGCAGCGTGGCGAGAGCCGCGGCTGCGGCAAAACGAATAGAACAGAGCCACGAAACTAAAATACGGCGAGCTAACATTAGACGCTAGGCATCCGCGATATTTTATTTTTACGATTATGTTCTTCCACCGTGGCTACCCCGAAAGCAACGTACTCGAGACGTAACGCAAGCTGCAACGCGATTACGCTCGCGGGAGAAAAGCTACCTGGGATTGGAGAATTATCGCCTCGGATAAACTGCCCCTTTTGCCCTTTTAACGGAGGTTCGCCAGTTTACGCATCCTTTCCAACAACCAATCCTATGGCATTCCGGATGTCCCGGGGACTTAACCTCTCAGTTTACAGCCATCAATTTTTCCATTCGCTGATAATCCGCTGGTAAATTTCGTTCTAACTTTTGAACGAATTGTAAGAGAGGTTTTGACGTTTACGTTTGCGATAGAATAGGGGGGTAATCTTGCGAGCAACGTCGTTTCTTATCTTTATGGAAACTTCCTCTGTAACGCACTACTCGGATCTTAAGAAAATACCATTTTTGGCAATTAAAAGTAAGCGATATCGAAACGATCGATAGATCATGGTTTTTGTTAAGTGGCGTGCAATTCCTTCTCGTTCTCTCGCAACTCTCTAACCCAGGCCTAATCACAGGTCTATTCAATGGGATGTAATTCATTCGATATCGGAATATCAATTCGTCGGCGGGGGTTTTCAAGCGCGTAGAATAGGTAAACTCGTTTCTGCAACGCGCTTCCTTTATTTCTGTCGCCGGCAAACTAGGCGTTAGGCCGTACACCGAGGCGCAAATAGGCTTCGCGGGAGATTGACACTGACAATGAAAATTCATGAGAAACGCGGCGCGGCGAAAATCACGCGGGCGTTTTATCAGCGATAGGCAACAGTATCGAAGACCCGGACAGAGATTAATGAATCGCTGAAAGCGTCTAGACCGGTCATCCTTTTTCAGAGAAACATCGGCCAATGGTATAAATCATCGATCGAGATTGTGCACGTCGGGCCGACATCGCGTTCGAATCGAATCACGGCATGGTTACGCGGTCAAACGGAGAAAAGTATTAACGATAAATTATTGCACGTAGCGAGAAGGTTCGCCCGGCGCCGTGATGCGTGTCATTCGACCGACCCGATGATAATACGAGTCGCATCGGGTTTAATTATCATCGAGGGGGTAATTGATTCTCCGGGAGCGTCCCTACGTTTCACTAGTTTCCGAGTCATAAATATTCAGACAACACTTTTCAACTCCTGTTACCGATTAACTAAATTTCTATCTTCCGCGTTCATGATCGGTCGAGCGTTAATTTAAGGAAGCGTTCGAGAGACTAGTTTCTTTTTCTTACAGCGCCGCAGTTAATAACTGCTTCGAATTGCGTTTGTTTATCAACGAATTGTTTCTTTTGGTTGCAAATACACCGACGTATCGAAATTAAAAATGATCAAAAAATACAGTCGCCCTTCGTTTTCTATTTATTTTCCAACGAAGAGGTGTCCAGCGGTAAATGTATGAGAAATTTTCTCGTCGGATCTCCGTCCTTGTAGTCTATTTCGCGCGCTGGTTCGAATGATCGTACCGAGATCGATCGAACGTTAATGAAGAGGCAAAATGAACCGTACGTCAATACTGACACAATGTCGGCCTTTATTGCTAGCTACAAAGATAGATTCGATTTCCTGTTCATTCGCTTCAATGAGCCATTACGAAAGGCCATTTTCAAATGGCTCTTCCTGGTGGTCTTGAAATCATCCGTGAAGTCACTGTCAAGGATTCGCTTCCTTTCAACCGCTGAAACGTTTCGATGAACTTCCTTTAAATTCCTCTTTTTATCGAGAATTTTAGATCTTTTGGACTGTGTAATTCCCGGAGATAGTTTTGACCTAGATCGTCGCGTTCCATTTTTGGTGATCCATCGATGGTCCATATTTCTCTCAGGTTGGGCCGATGATATCCTCTATGCAATTCGATGATAATGTACAGGGGTTGCCCGCAGGGGTTGATCGTTAGATTCCTTTCGCCCCTCTGTAACGACCTCCCGTACAATTTTGGCGGTCTCTCTGGTCGCTTCTGGCATCCATTTCTTGTCAGATAAGCAACTTGACAATTCGATAACACTGACCGAATACAGATGGTTTTGAGAATAACCGTTGTGTAAACGTTCTGTTCGTTGCACACGTAGAAACAATGTAATCATTGAAATCTTGAAGGAATATTCAAACCTAATTATATCATTCGCTAGTTTCTTCTACGTTCTTTTTCATGCCTCACGAAGGAGGTGTAATTCGTCTCGACTGCGCAACGTTTCCATTACACGCTGCTCCGCATAATTATAAACACCCCGTTGATTTTTATGTTTACGTACGATAATACAGTTTGATCGTCTCGAAGCTGCTCTCGCGTTACTCGACAATGCAAGTCGCAAGAACAGAACTTTTTAAAATTCCTTACTCGTGTTACTTTCCACGACTTCAACTATTACCACAACGACAAAGCTTTCACGGAGCATAAATCTCCGGTTTCGTGGAGAATGGTAAATCCTCGATCGTTGTGGGATTAATCGATCCCCTGGATGCTCTAATAAACGATCAAGATATCTCCTCTTGTGGTAGCCCCACCGCGTCGGTGAAATCCTTGCGAAGCAAAGAGAATCTTAAATGCATTCCGCGCGTGTCTCCGTTTTCTCAGCTTTCGAGAAATTTGCTCGGGCCCCGACTTAACTGTACGAGGTATTAATCCGCTGGAACCGGCGTTCATTAGTCGCCGCGGAATAACGCATCCCGCGTCCCTGCCGGCGACCAAGAGACGCTCGTTCTCTTTTCCGGTCGTCCCGTATCGCCGATAAATCCACACGATTTGCATAAACTCCAATGAAATCGTACGCGATACAAATCGACGATAAATCATGCATTAGTCTGTTGGAAGTGGCTGACTCGTTCCGTGGACGACCACCGGAAACGCGTCAGCCGATTCTTCTGTCCGTTGGACGGCCGATATACGCGCGCGAATAAATTCTCCGACCGGGTTTCAAAAGCTGACTCGAAATATTAGACGGTCCCCGGCGGTGTCTCACGGGTGGCAGAAAACGGGACATTTTCACCGACTGTCTCCGGCGGCCACATTGTGCGATGCAAAACTGTCCCTAATCGCTTCGTCTTCGTTGCACGGTCATCTCTGTATCGCAGGTGGAACGGTTCGTCGGTGGTAGAAAGCAGACCGCGTTTCACAGTGCAAACTTGACGAATGTGTGTCGATTTCGACTTCTTTTGAGCACCAGCAAATGTTTGACGACTAAATACTGGGATCGAGCCGCGCTCCCAACGGCCGCCATCGAACAGGAACTAGGCAAACTGTTCTCGTTTGCTCGACGACCGACGCTAACCATAGGGACTTTGAATTAGCGTTCCAATAACCCAAACCCCTTAATTAGATAGTTTTCAAAGTTACGGTCCAAAATTTATGCACTCATAGTGAACGTTTCGGGGTGTCAGACGCGAGCGTTAAGGGGTTAAATGTTAGATGGCTGGGAGGCTTATATAAGTACCAGAATGGAACCTTAAAGCCTCGAGCCTTCGAAGCTCGTTAGAGTGCAGCTTTCGCGGACGCTACTTCGAATCACTTCGAAGCGATTCGAATATGATTCCGAGTTAAAAACTGTTGAAAGTCTTGGAAGTTCTGATAGTCTTAAAAGTCTTGGAAGTCTTAGAAGTCTTACAAGTTTTAATAGTCTTAGAAATCTTGGAAGTCTTGAGACATTCGGTAAGCTTTCAAAGCTTAATGAGTATTCAATATCTTACGCTCTTTATGCGCATTTCGAAAGTCCAAAATATTCCAGGACTTCGAAGACGATGAAGACTTTCGATGCCTCGAATCTGACGCTATAAATTTGAAATTCGCGGCTAATCCGAATAAAGATAGCGAGAGTCGATCGATCAAAGGTCGACGATATTGCGACGCGCAACCCAGGCTCTCGAAGAACGCGGGGAATGCATCCGTTTAACGCTCCCACAAACACCCACGATGCCACGAATGAATGCGATGTTCGTCTGAAAACACCCGTAGCGCGTGGATAACGTATTCGCTGAACATTTACAAGCGCCGACCGTCGCTGAAAAGATTAATACCGCCATGTGGGTACAAGAAAATACTATCGACGGGTTACTACAATCGGTTTCGCTCGGCTCGAGTGTGTCAAACGGTCGTGGATCTCCCGGTGAAAGCAGCAATTGCTTTACGCATCCCGGTGTCTAAACGCGGGTTGCAGTAGTTTGACAAACGCCTTAGCCAGCTTGACAAAACAACCGATAAACTTAGACTCTGTTTCGTTATTCTTGATTTTCGCCTCATTTATTATATTTTTATAAAATATAAATTTAAATTCCTCGAGTCCAATCCTGATTTGTTGCAATTTCATATATTTCACCATGCAATACATTTATTCAAATGAAAATAAGCTCCGAGAAAACGGGGAAGTTTATCAATCACGCGCGACACGCGAGGAGAGCCTTCGCCATTACGTAAACCCGCATTGCGAGAGAACTGGTATCCACGATTTGTTAAGAAACATTGGGTAAAATCGTTATTTAATAACCGTAGATGCAACGCATCGATTGAAATCAGCCGAAGCAGTTCAACCACGTTTCGCCGCGATAATAATCAAAAGGCCTAATGCAACGGTGGCCGCAATGACCGGAGGCATCGGTTGCATAATCAATCCCCGTTCATTAGGGACAGTCTTTTTGTGATTATACGCACGTATAATGATTCATCTTCGTAAAACTTATGACTGGGTCGAGTACGGGATTACGGCTTTAAGCATACGGTTCAACAATTACTAAATAAACTGGTCGGACTCGACGAGGAATTTCGTAAAGTCCAGCTTCGAAAGAAAGCAAGGATCATCGTCTTATGCAACTCTCGTGCAACTGCGATTTAACATTTTCTATATTCTGTAAAAAAAATCCAATGTTTTCGAGAGAGAAATTCGAGCCAATTGGCCGTAGGCAAAACCAGTAACGAGAGTTATAATTGTTCATATAATTTTTACACGTGAATTCAAATTGACGGTTGTAATTAGGTAGATCCCTTAAAAAGATGAAGATACCAAAGTGGAGCGAAACACAAGCGAGGTGCAAGAACTGGGACGTCGCCGTGATAAGAAAACCACGGAAGACAGCGTTAGCCTTTACACCCTGGAACCTCTGTTCGATAATAAGAGTGAAATTTCCTAAGGTGCACCTGGCAAGTGTCGCCGTTGTGTAATTAGGTTTTTGTCAGGCGTGCGAATTAAAATTTATCGCCTCGCGGCGACTGCAAAGCAGTCTCTCATAAGCGAAGCACCGGGTAAAACGGAAACTTTCTATCGGCCGTTCTAACTTTTCCTGAAATCCATGTTTGTCACGCGTGAAAGTGCACGATCTTTTACGTACCGACGCCTCGCGTTTAACCCTTTCGCCCCGACATGCTTCCGATAAAATGCGATCCCCGCGATCGGAACACGTCCCTCGCGAATCGATACCGAGCATGCATAGCTCTAAATTCCTTGTGTTTACGTTTGAACAAAATTTTTATAAAATTCTCCGTGATTTTTGTATCGAACTCCGTACGATCTTGGAAACGAAAGGCTCGAGCCTTCGGTTTCTAGCGCGAAGATGCGGTTTGTAGCAGTTGTAGCTGTCGAACGGGTCAATGATAGCTCCGGGGACACCTCCGACACGTTGAATCGAATCTCGTTAACGACCCCGGTTTGTCCAAACGCGATACAGTCGCGACGACTTTCCTGGGGCTCGATCATCGAGCGCAGAAACGCCGGTTAACCACGGGGAAAATAAACTCCGCAAAGATCTAACTAGCGTGCCGTGACGAAACCAAAGAGAAGCATCGAATGGAAGTTCGCGATTCCGGAACACCTGGCCGCGTACACACGAGCTTAATTAAATACCGAGTCGAGCCGGCCGCCTCGAAAGGCGCACTTTCGTGGGAAATACTGTTACAATGTGCCTAATGGACGCTGTAGAGTGTTATAGTTGAAACTCACCGTGACGAAACGATGGAGCGTCGTCATTTTGTTTAACAACCGCGCTGCAAAACGCTGCTAGCGAGGGATACACAAGGGGCTCTTGATAATCGTGCTGGTGTGTCTGTCAAGCACACTGTATTTTGTGAAAATCATGATATTAAATTAACAGTACCGTCGAGGCGTGAAATCGGAGCTCGATCTTTTATTTTAGTTTTTACCGATTCTCCGAGATTCCACCAGAAAAGACAGCCAACCATCTTTGTTCGTCGACTGTGAATATACAGGGTGAATTTTAGACTTTATAAAAGTGAAAGTTTAATTTAATCATGTGTACTCGTCATTCGTTAATTATTATGTTGACTTCACAAAATATAGTGTACACACAATTTGCAAAAATTATACACTCACCTTGATAGAAATTAATATCTTTCAACAAGCAAAACGATAGAGATAAAGAGAGACTCGTAAAATAAGCTAATAAGTCATAACACAAACAGCAACGTAATTGCATACGAATTTATGGTCCGATTAAGGAGAAGTTGTGGGAAGCTGATGGGGATTACGCGTTTGATCGATCGTTAAAAGAAGTCCTCGTTTATTCTCTCTTTAAATATCGAGAAATACCTGCGATGAGAAATTTCTTTGGTAATTAGCCATGGATTCGTCTATGTTAAATTGCCCGTGACTTACCTGAAACAGAAAAGGAAAAACAGAGTTAGAGACACGGAGAACAATTTTGGTTTTACTTGGGTTGGGAGTCGAGAACCTTCTGGATTCACTGAATCCATCTTCAGATCGAAATGTATGCTCCAATAAGAGTAAAATTGCACGAGGAAGCAAACTTCAACGCGTTCCAAATAAAAGATCGAACGTAACCTTGAAATCTTGGAAGCCTCGAGGTATCTAGATCAGCCCCCAGCGGTGGTTGTCGAAGCCGTTGGTACCTCGAGCGCATTCGTGACGGAGAAAATAATGATACAGCACCGGGGAAGTAATTGAGAGCGAAGCGTGGTGGAAGATCGCGCTCGAAGGCGCGAGACACCCCGGAGCGGGCAGATTTAATGCCGCGTTAACGACCGTTTTGTTAACCACTCGTCAACCAGCCCCGGGCCGCGACACGTTGCTAATAATTGATTCGATAACCGTCAACCGTGTAGCTCGATTGCGAATCGTAAGAACCGATCGCGTCTCTAATTCTCCGCCGGGAGGATTAGCATACTAGCGAGGCTTCCCTCTGACAGCGTCCAACGATAAGACACCGAGTTCAACTTCTTTCTAGCTCTGTGAATTTACGAGACAGGACTTTTCCATTTGCTCTGCCTATCCCACCACTTCGATCGTGTTTAATTTCCCACGCTAGTACGAAGTGGAAATTTGATCTCTGATCATTCACGGCTGCTAGTTCACAAGGTACTAAAACGTTTATGGTTCGATCTAACTCGTGTCTTGCCTGTATTTACGTTATTTACGTCTGTTGGCCCACGATGCACTAAACGCCTCTATTGGCTTGACCTAGCCCAGGTCGAAACCCGATTGCTTACAATTACCGAGTGTCGCGAGCACTTATGGGTACGCAATAAACTATCCGGTGCCGCGGTGACCCTTATCGGGGCAGCGATAAGAACCGGGACAAACAACCCGGAGCAAACGCTCGGAGTCTAATTTGAGCGGCGAACGGTAAATCCATAATTTCAGTTTACGATCGAGCGAGGTTTTTCGTGGAAAGCGCTCGGCCGTGGCTCCATCAAGGATTCACTTAACAAGGTTTTTGCAACCCCGGGGCGATGCAGCGTCACGACGTCGCGATACGACGATGGTACCCGCGTAAATTATGCATCGCGGATTCGTGGCCGCACGCTCGATCGAACATTCACCCCGTATTATGCATGCATTCATTTCTTTCGCGACGTACGCGCCGCGTCATCGGGCTCTCTTTCTCCCGAGATGGATACGAATCTGTCCGGTAACGAGGAAAACCGGCGATACGACAACGGAAACGGCCGTCGAAGCGACCGGAAACCCCGCGACCGGTCTTGCTTCTCGAAATCGTGGAACCGTTAACCGCTCATTTCCAACTAAAAAATATCACACACAAGTTTGGCGTATGCTCCATGAATGAATACTAATTCCATTTGCTCCATTTTTAATCATACTTTTGTGCTAACACCATTTATAAAAACTTACAAAAGTATTGTCGAACTTCAGTAATAAATACATAGTAGTAGCTCCAAATAAAGATGAAGCACTAAGCTTTTGACAAATAAAAAAAAAAAGATCGATAGATCTTCTGCTCTGTTCGATCGAACGTGACAAATATAATTTGTGGTGTTCTGGAAGAAGCCGTTCCGATAGATTTCTCCAAGATTCCGTGCTACTTGCACTATTAGAAATTTTCTATCGACGAATGCTCCTCCACCCATTAACGATTTCCCATAATCGTTTCACCGTGCAAGAAACTGAACGCACTGCGATAGTTATTCACCGCGTGTATCGATCGTGCTTTAATATTCGACGGAAGATATGCCCAACCCTATATCGAAGCCACGAATATTGATACACATCGACGATAGTCTGTGAAATTCATTAGGATTCGTACGATGCATCGGGCTCGTGCTCGATAACGCTGCTGCACGCGTGTATATTTGAAAAACGGTACTTATGGTCGCAGGAAGTAACAGAGCGCACGATTATTGCGTTCCCCTTCTTCCATCGAGATTCGAGATATCGACGATTAAATAATCGCCTGGAAATAGGACGCATGATTTGTTTCATTAATTTTAGAAAATAACGGAAAAACGATTTCACAGTGAAATGAATGTCTGAAGCATGGTCATAATTGATTGGCGAGACAATTTTTTGACATTTAAGAAATTCATTTTCCATTTCCATAAATTTTTTTGTAATATTGGGGTACGAAAGTCCATAAGGTGTAAGGTCTATGAGGCGTAATAAATCGATGAACTCGAAGTTGCGGCGGTGAAACTCGCGCTGAGGATTTTCCAATCGTAAGAGACATAAATTATCGATTCAAAAAATCGCGTCGATGTTGCAGGACGGGTATTCGCGTTAAAGAGTGGAAACGATCAGAAAACTGGAATCGATGCTCGTTGAGGGAAGAAAAAATTCCGAAATTTTCACATCGATTTTCCGCGGACGTACTTGATGGAGACGCTGGGCGATCATTCGCGCGTTTCGAAATAATTATAAAACGAAGAGAAAGCGGAAAGGGTGATGCACGATTTGCTGCGAAATCGTAAATTTCAGACTGGACGCTTCGTTAAAATTTACGGGAAAACTATTTACGCCGGGAGACGCCGTGCGTCGATTTCGCGGGTCGTTCAGAGGCGATTTACGAGCCGCGGAAAGCCAACCGCGGGGGTTCAATGTCGACGAAAAATGGCATAAATGTCGAGAAAATAATCTTATTATTATTAGATTATTCTATCTTCGTGAAAAGAACGATTACAATAATTTTCCTGCGGTTGTTTCAAGTGACGAATCCTCTATTCTCGCAGTAATTTATATTTTATTTTCATTTCCAACGATGGAACTAGTTTATATAAGCAGCACAAACTTTGCGAACGTCTTCTAAACGCTAAATGACAATCCACTGACGCGAATGACAAAGGGTGTTGATTGACAGAAAGATAAAGCACGATCGAAACGAAAACACTGCGCGTATTTATCGTCCATGCTTGTTAGACACTGCTGTTTGGATAATCGAACGTTCCCCGTTGACGAGTGTTTCTATAACAGAATATTCCCCGCTGATCGGGTGTTTGGATAATCGAGGTTTTGCTGTAATTTAATTACTCATTTATTTCTCGCCATTGCACAAACTTCGCGCGTTTGCTGGTCGTGACGAATCGACCTACAATCTTGAATGGACATTTTTCAGTTGTCAGCGGCGGTCTCGGTTTCATCCTCCCCCCATCAATCGCGAAGCATTTAAGTACGATTTCAATGGGCGAAGAAAACACACATGGCTCATAGTACGGAACACGCGAGGCTGTCTAATAAATAGAATCCTATTGAGAGTAAACCATAAAAAAGAAAAGCAGAGGATCGCGGCGGTGCAGCGAGCCAGCGTCGGGAAGCGCGACGCGCGATTTATTACGCATTGTAATCCGGGACTGTGCGTATCAATCAGCGCCGATCGAGCAACAAAAGACGCATAGAGAGCGATTCATCTTAGACGGAGCCGTTCCATCGACTTTCTTCACGACGGGAACCGAAGCACCGTTCCCGGGTGTTTTCTGCACGAGACAGGAAGAAATGCTTCGATGGCAGCCTTGAAGCTGCACAAGGGAGACAATGAAGCGACCCGATGCAGTAACATCCGGTTATGTTTCGTGACGCGTTATTGTTCCCTCTTCTCGGTTAGAGGGCAGACGATCATGATGATTTCGTTCGGCCCTCGATGGACACCGCGCCCAGATCATTCTTGCGCGTCATGCTCGCTGACGACGAACACCGATCGTTAAACCGGCGGAAAATGGTAGAAAAATCATCGACCGAGAAGTTTGTCGGTGGCGGATACGCTCGCGAAAATTGGCCAAATTTCGATAATAAAACGGATGTACGGCTCACATGCGATATTCTACGCCCTCTGGTCAATCGACAAACTGTTAAACTTACCGAATCCGTACGCGCCTTTGTCGTTAAAAACCTACCACGATCGATCGAACCATTTTAAAACTTTCGAGAGAATATTTTAATCGTGTGACCCAACAAAAGGATTCGATGCAGCGGAGGACAGAAGGCTGGCAATGTTTCAAGATCGCGTCAACGGCTGACAACGGTTCCAAACAACGAAACCCACCGAGTGTCGCGAACGGGGAATTAAAAAGCAATAACGCTAGGGTGTACAAGGGACCGTGAAACGTATCGTTCAACCCTGATTAAAAAGCAGGTCGCATGGGACAGACATGTCGCAGACAAGGGGGAGTCGAGACTACGGATGTCCAGGAAATTACGAAGATGGGGGTTTATCGATTCGAGCATTTGCCAATATTAACCTGGGTTGGGCTGCTCCGTCGAGAAACACTATTAGTCGACCTGAATCAACGCACGTCCTGTATCCTTGCGACAATTTACCAGGAAACACTTCCAGAGATTGATAAAGATCGGGTAATCATCCCTTCCGCGACGATCAACATACGATAGTTTCAACAACTTCGATGACTTCTTTGTTTATATTATCCAGCGTCTTCGAATGTGATTTGAAGCTTCGGTTTTCGTGACTTCCGTTTCGAAACTCTCTCGACAGTTTGATTTTTCACGAATCCCGGGCACAGTATCGATTAATTTCATGTGGGGTAATCCATTATTAAATTTTTCCATCCCATGACCCTCGATCGAACCTACCAGTTTGAATTCGAAGCGCCACCGGTAGTTTCGATAATAAGAGAGGCGGCAGGTTCGATAAATCGAGCATCGAGTACCATTTCGTTCGGATAAACGGAGTCCTATAATGGTATCGTCTACCAGGAAGTGTCTACAGCCGTTGCCCATAACCCGACACGAGAAAGTATGCAGGCGTGCACAGCAAAAAAAAAAAGAAAAAAGAAGAAACAACTATCTCGTATTGCACGTTAATTTCGCGTCGAGTCCCCCCGGCCAATAATGATCGACGATACGGCAGGTTGAAACCGTTCGGAAACGAAAGTGCTTTTTAATCGTTCCGTACAAGTAGGCCCGCGGTTTGAAACCATCGTACCAATCTTCTCGAAACGCTATGGACAACCTAATTTACGCGTACGCGTAGGAAAACGTACCGTTAACCGATCGATCGTGCAGAATTGCGCTCGCCGATGGGAAACGCGTTCCCTGCCGAAGACAAGAACGACGCGAAACGCGGGAGGGGTAAAGAAGCTGCGGTCAGGTGGAATTCAACCGGCGCAATTAGTATCGGCGCGAAAGGTGCGCGTAAGAAATGCCGGAGTCCGCGCATGACTGCTGTCCCGGCAACCCGAATGAATCTCGTTTGCCGTCGTAAATTCTCACCGTCGCGCGGCGAGGAAATATTTTAAATAATCGTTAACGCCCCGCGACTCGCGTCAACGAGCAATTAGATCGGTTCGTCGAAAAATAAACTAATCGTAAAACAATACAATTTGGGGAAATATACGCATACACGATGGGTGAAATTTCAGGAAGGATATGCTGCAATTTTTAATAGGAATGGCGATGCTTCGACCTGTATCTTTCTCGCAGGTGCTCGATCGACTGCTAGTTTATTTCTCAATAGTTTGCAATATTAGTAAATTTTATGGGCTCTATAAATCCAGAGTTAAATGGTTCTTATCAAATGATTTACGGTCTCATTAGAAAATTAGGATCCGTTAATTTTAAATGGGATATCCAGAGCTGTGCGTATTTCACAGTAATTTAATGGCTGTCTAAAATGTTTTTTGACGTGGATCCACAACTTTCTCGAACAATCTTGGGTCGATTTCGGAGAGAATCGTTATAGAAAAGGAAAACTGCGCACGGTTCGCCATAATGGCCTCCATTGTGCTTAGAAAGTGATCCGAGGAAAGGTGAAAATGGATATGAGGTCTCGCTTGGGTTGGCGCAAGAAAACGCGCACGAAATTCAAGCTTCGACCGGTAGAACTTTCGGTTGTCACGATTGATTGGCATGAAACGGCACTCTGCGCAGAAACGCTAAGTCGCGGAGCTAAATTAACTAGGTAACTCTGGTGTAACGACAGCCCCCGCTTCCCTCCCGGCGCCGTAACGATACGGTATGCTTTCTTTAAAAAAAACAAAGAAAAAAAAACGACGTTACAGTTTAGAAATTGACACGATGAAAGCAGCCGGACGCGAAAAAATTCCTGGCACGGAAAAACGATGGCATTATCGCAAATTCTTCCTACTCGCGAAATCATTTTCTAAGCAAGAAATCAACGTAACCGTCACGGTGGTTCTTTCATTACGCGGACTTCAATTAGCAGCGTGGCGAAATTTATCGGATCTATACGGACCAGCAGATTAGAAGGAACGGGCAAGAAATCCTGTCAAGCGGCTGATCGTTTCTACGTTTATTAGCCAATTATATTTGTCGGAATCCGCGGGGAACGCTATCTCGGCGTTTTCTGCGCGTTGCGCCGCCGCCGTCGTGCGAGATTATTCAGAAAAACGAGATCGCGAACAGGTGAGCCGTTAATTTCGAATCGAACCGACCGAGTTTGCCCCCGGGTACGCTCACCGCTACCACAAATTAGAATTCTTCTCGCCACGGGTGCAATGGACCGTCGCGGGTACCACCACGGCAAGTGGATCGCGTGTTGCACGTCATTAGATGCAACTCTGCGATGTTCCACCGTAAGAACATAACGCGGTTGATGCCAGTGAAACTCTACTCGCCCCTCTTGGTTACCATTATCGTTTTATACCGGGGTACACGGATTGAATCGCGCCGCGCGCTCTTGCGCTCCTCCGAGAAAATGAATCACGGGGGTCTTCGGCGTCCCTGACATTCTCATTTGTTCCTGATGGACCTTTTTCTATCAATTGCATCCTTTCAATCCTTGGAACAAGGAGCCACGTAGAATTTATAATTTTCTACATTATGTTTACATTCTGGATGACTTCAATAAATGGTTCTTGTTTAATAAAATCCCCGAAAATCGCATTCAGAAATCTCGTTTACAACCTCCTCGACGTTCAGAGAAAGGATTAGACAGATCGACGTAATCTTTCTTGTACGATAAAGGTGATAAATCAAGTTAGGATGATGCAGCAAGTATGGCGAACAACTCAATCGTCGACACACACTAATCGGAACTTCTAGGTGCAAGACTGGAATTACAACACTTTCTGTCGAATCGATTGTATAATAAATTTCTATGTTCGATCGTTGCTAGGTTAAATCGAATATATTAACCCTAATCGTGTCCTGATACGATTAGGGTTAGAGTAGATTCAGAAATACCCAGAAAAACAGCAATATCCCAGAATCTAACGCCGGAAGTACTAGAAACTATGTTCTATCATCCATGTAATAGCAAAAATATTTAGGTGGAACACCCTGTACACCCTTAAGTCCCGGTGACTTCGTAGTTTGCATCGATGGCTATAGAAGATTAAAATAAGACGTGATAATTTCCGGGTCAGCATTGGAATGCGTTTACTGGAAGAGCAGATGCCTAGGATATTTTTCTTCTATCGTTAATAATCGATATCAGTCGTTATCTCGAATCGTGCGTGCCGCTGTTTAAACATATAAATGAGCTGGGAGAGAACGATTACTCTTGAGCAGATTCCAGGTATTAAATTTTACTAGCCAGTGGCTAGACGCAGGAAGGACTTACTGCTCGCGTAGACGTTTCGGTCAGTGAACACCTTTATGTCGTTCACACCGGAGCTCAGCCGATATTTAAGCTTGTGCGTGCGGCATTACATGCCCGAGACTGTTCCGTTTTTCGCGGTCAAGTCCCTCGTGCCTGCTCGACTATAGTTTCATACGATTCTCCTTCGTTCCCGACAGACGCCAGCAAAATTTCCAGCGACGAATAAAATTATTAGATATGATTTTTTCAAAGCGTGGAATGAAATAAGAAGAAGCAATGGCTGCGACGAGATGAAAAACGCCACGATCGAAGGATAAGGGAGACTCTAGGAGTTTGTAATAACCGAGCACAAAAGAAAACCGGCTTCGTAGAGGAATGAAATTAACGGTACTGGAATTGGGGAGCAACGAGGGGGACAATCACCGTTGCACATCTTATATTGCGCAAAAAAGAATCGAACGAAATCTAGCTCAGGAATCCGCTTGAACGGCTCTCTATTGAAAACGTTATCCTTCGATCGGTTCCTTGTTCTTTCATCCACGTTACACTAGGCTAAATAAATAAAAATAAAAAATAAAAGAGATTAATGATGCCTGAAACTTTAGATCACTTTACGATCTTCCTGTTTGTATCTAGAACTATTTGTAACGAGCCTAATGATATTAAGATTCTTTTTTTGAAGCGTCGATCACCGATGGCCACACCATGGCGGTCAACGCGCTATAAAGATAACATCCTGATTCGTTCGAAAACAATTCTGTTACGCCGCGTCTCGGCCACGAAACTAGTTTTCCGAGCCCGTTTTCTTAATTTCCTTTCGATGCCCGAGAAAGTTCAACTTCTGTTTACTTTTCACACTGAAAAGCGTAACTAGAATAATCGTCCGAGGCGATCAAACCGATAGAGGCGTGATAGGAAATTCGCGGGGAGAAGGACGAGGAGGAAGACGGTTCCCGTTTGTTTTACGATTCCATCCTCTCTCTCTTTCTCTCTCCCGCGCGCGGTGTTTTTGAATTCCTAGAAAGCACGCAAACGTGGCACGTGATAATGCGGTTTTGCACTCGCCGCGGCACCGAACGAGAGAAGCGCATATCTCGACCGCAGCGGATCGTTTTAAAACGTTCCCTCGGCAGCTGGCACACGCCTAAAACGCGCGAACAACGGTTCACCCGGTCGATCCCTCCTCTTTTTTCCGCTCGTTTTCGCTTGGAAACGAAACGGTCTGGTTTTTAGGCGGGAAGAGGATCGTTTCGTGACGCAGCGAACCGTGGCGAGCACCGGGACACTTAATTCGCGAATTTTCTTTCTCGTGGAAAGCGTCAACGGGCTGACCCTGGAAGCGATCTTTCACTCGTTTTAGAACAATGGGGGTTTCCGGGTACCGATTTCTTCGAACGAGATCAAACGATCGTATTTAATTCGATTAGGAAAGTGATGGAGAGGTAGAATCAATAATCGACATTTTCGGCGAGAGATAAAACCACTTTCCGTTTTACAAAGTGGAATTTACGAGCAGTGGTAAATTGAAAATGGCACTGATTAAAGTATCTTTTGATACATGGTCCGGTAATGGAATAGCACTTTCGATCAATTTTTCCAAGCCTCTTTCCACCGTTGCTCGCCACTTTCTTTATCTACGTGCTCCTCGTCGGATTATCAGCGGAGATATCATCGGAGTCGCAATAAACTATTAATGGTAAACGGTAAACACTGCGGTGGGATGCCACGGGAGCAATTACCGAGCGATGCATAATGGGTAGGGGGATATAGCAACACCCTGTTTCCACGTGCAGTTTCTCGGTCCCGGTGCTTCTTTTTCAGCGCTTTTAATTGGGATCTGATAATCGGCGACGGATTGCCCGCTTATTTAATTCTCTCGTCGGAATGGTAATTGCAAATCGTGCGTCCAGATGTTCCTATCGTTCCTATTCATGGCGAACGGTGAATCGAAATTAATGACGATCCTTAGGCGCACGCTTCAATAACTTCTCGAGAATTTTATTAACCTCTACGAAGCCTACGGAGTCGCTTTCTCCGGTCTGGGATGCAGACACGTACGTTTCTACGCGGCGTTAGAAAAATCGAAAATCCATAAAACTTGACCCGGGCTCGCCGGAGTCGACACAAAAGCTAACAACAGAATTGTAAACTTTTAGAAATAGAAAATGGGAATTTCGAGTAATTTTAGCCGAGTTATCGCCTCCTGAAATTTCCAAGTTTCGCGGAACCAAGCGCTCGTTATCGAGCTGGCCATTTTCAGGTCGCCGGGTTGATACAAACTCGACAAGCTAGAATTTTACAGTGGCCCTTTTATCGCCGTCCATGCCAGCGCAGTCATTATTTTCGCGACGAGGGGCCACGGTTGAAAATATATTACCACGGGAAATCGTACACAGGCGCGTGCCATATTATTGTCATTACGGTCAGGCCATTGTCGTCTGATATAATTATAACTGAAACGGTGCGCGAGGGTGTCACGCGATACCCACGGCCACGTGTCATTCTCAATCGTGGCGCACACCGCGAAATAGAAATTGTTTCTCGTAATCAACATTGAGCTCGATGTCCGTCGCGCGCTTCCTGATAGTTCTCGAGTTACGATAATAAGGGACCGCCGTTACGTTACGTGGGGACAATAGAGGAATCGAGACAGCATTTTGGACGAAACCAAGGTGCAACATTGGTACACTTTATTTTAAAGAAAGCACGAGTTCCTTTTCCAATATTATGAAAGTTTCCATTTCGACTGCTTCGACGGAACTTATCGAAAAAGTTCCCTCGACTGTTTCGATCCGCGGTTGAAATTACAAATAAATGTTTAAACAGTTTCCAGGATCTGCCGCGCCAGGCGAAACAACTTAAATTGCAATGAAATACACGTTACTGCTCGAAAGTTCGAAGGGCCTTTCTATTTGTAAGATACACGAAGCGTTCCACTGAAAATATTATCTTTATTAATCGGATAAAATTGCAATTGTGTTTGGATTTAGATATTCCATCGCTGTAAATTCTTAACGGGGAAGTGAAAATATCTTATAAACCGTTAATAGTGGAAAGCTGCTGTCGCTTGTCTATCAAACGTTATCCGAGATATAACAAATAGATAATTTATTGCCAAGAGAGACGTATTAGCACACGTATCAGCACTTAAGTCGCGAGTAAAGATGGCGAATCTTATTTTTTACACAGTATCGATCTTATATAGGACTTGAATGACGTCTGATGTACACGCCATTTAGATCGTCTGCTATCTTTTAGATAATTTATATATTTTTTTGCGAATTGACTCGAATAATGGGCAACTCTGGCAAGGAATAAACACGTTCGCCATCGACGGCCTTGAGCCGCCAATATTAGCAGTCAAAGTGCAAGAAGATGGGCGTCGTCGTGCTGTCGCGGCGGTTCTGTCTCGTTCCACTCGATTAAACGCGAAGAAGATGGTTTCGACTGGCGATGAAACGCAGCCAGGTAGCTCGGCGCAGATATCCACCGGCAATTAGAACGTTTCCCGTCGTTACGGGGCAGGTAACCGAGACCGATTTTCATGCGACTTCCGCAGGACGAATCGGCAAATTCGTAGCTCTAATGAAGACGCTACACTTGGAAAATCTGCGCCGTCGTAACGCACAATTTACTACACGATACACCGTGCAAATGCACTGTCGGTATATACAGGGTGAACCATACCTCCAGTTCCCCCCTGCTGTTAACCATCTAAATTAATCAACGTATACGAAATACCAGCTTCGTGCGTAACACGCTACCTCCGTTCCCCCGTTTTTTTATTAATTGGATATTCTTTCGTGCGCAGGAAAATTACTGTGACTAATATCAAACCAACGTACATGATGTTTTTATAAAAATCGTTATTAAGGTAGTTTTCGATGTACCACCCGGTAAGTGCACGAACGGGAATAAAAAAAACTTATTAACAGCCCGCTAACCAGCGCTGCCACGCAACGAGGCTGTACAAGTTAATAATACAATTAAAATATAATAGTTGTGGAGAATAATAATTGGCCGTAATGGCGTACGATATATGCACAAGTTCTATAACCGATTATTAGAATGATAGTGATCCTAGAAAGAGACATAAAGCGATACAAATTACCAGGATTACGGTGTATCGTTCGAAAAGGATATACACGTTTCGTATTGAAAACAGTAATTATTCCTTCTTTCGAGAAAGTTTAAGAACAGCCCTCGAAGAGGTTACGGAAAACGTTCGTTCCTGGCTCCGCGGTAGACACATCTCTGTCTCTGCTCTGTAATTTGAAGAGCAAATTTCTATGCGCCGCGTAGATGCCTCAAGTGTATTAACGCGAACATTTAATCTCGTAGTCTGTGCCCGATTTGCGATTCGTAACGTGCTCAAAATTGCATATGGGTCGGCTGAAATTTGTAACGATTGACCTTAGCTTTCTAACCGGGCTACTTGTATGCTACTACTGTTTTGCATTTTAAAAGAAAACGCGGCCTACTTCGCCCGAAAGCTCCGCCATTTTTCGCCCCTCGAGTTTGGAATTAAAAACCTGACGAACTCGTGGTTCACCTTTTTTATTTGAAAAGGTAACTTGAATGATCAAACTTCTGTTTGTGCCGTGATAATCACGTCGATCATATTTCATCATAGAATTCTATCGGGCTGAAGAAAACACCCGGCATCGGACACGACTTCGTTACATAATAACCCCCGGTTCTTTTGTGAGGCGATACAAAGCATAGAGAGAGATCAGCTTCTTCATCGAGCAGAGTTTCTTTTCCTCGTCACGGTGTTCGATTGATTCCACTCCACTTTCGAACGAGCGTCACGACAACGATACCTTTCCCCGTAGGATGCGCCGCGTTATTCTTAGACCGTATTAGAAAAGAAACAAAACTAGACTCTGACCAGCGGGACTGAAACACGAACTTATTTATTCAACACCTGATCCGCGAACCAAACCGTACCGTGTAATTTAAAGGGGGGAGGGGAGAAAAACGAAAAGCAAAACTATCCGATCGAAAAAAGATCTGTAATTTCCTCGTTGTCGAACTATTAAAACGTTCGAGCGTTTATTGAGGCGTCGATCGGGCAAAATTTTATATCGCGGCCATGTAGGTAAGTACAAACGCGACTGGAATCGTGAAATTTATACTAACCAGAGACCATCATTTATGGCATCGCTGCGAGGGCAAGGCTCGCGAGTAGAACAACTATGACTTTACGACTGCTTTTGCCCTCATCAAAGACTTCCTGTTTGCGCAAAAAAAATGGCTAGAAACGTAATGCAGCTTGATTCTGGATCGGTCTAAAACGATCGATAATCGCGCCTCGAGATCAAGAATGCTAACTTCGAACTGGGGAAAAAGATGGCTCCGGGAGTAGCGCTTGATTCGATCCGATTCTATGAAAGAGAACAAAGAATCCTGAAGTCCTCGTGTTCGTAAAAAGTTCTCGAATTGGATAATGAAACAAAGACACAGTACTCTTGGGTTTACACGCAGATATTATATCGAGCCAACAACCATGACGAATTACGGCCGAGGATAGTTATTAAACGAGAAGTTTACGATTAGCCGATGCCCGTAAATCGTGAGAAATGTAGAATATGAGAACGCCATGGGCTTCGGGTCTGGTAAATCACGGATATCGTCGCGGTTAGGTGTCTCGAATTCTGCGGTGGAAGGTTCACTCGCATGTGACGAGGAGGAAGAGGGGAAAAGAGAACCAACACACGTCGCTGTGTATTTTATGGTATCGATTATCAATCGTTTCCTGGCAGAGGCCGGGCCTTTCTTGACCCAGACCTGATTTTAATCGTCCAACCAGAGAGGACATTTGTCTCAAACGAAGAACAAAAACATTCAAGACTTCCGCCAGAGATTGTCTTAAGAGTTTCGACCCTTAAATCTCTCTATTTTTCCTCCTCGATGAAATCAGTAAATAAAAAGCCACTTACTTTAAATATCAAAGCATACAAATGTACGTTTTATCGATCTAACAGGCGATAATGCTTCGGGGCAGAGAATTTGAAAAACCTGTAAAGCAGAATCCAGGTCAGGTAGCCGCGAAAGAAAGTTATCGCAGGTTTTTTAAGCAATTTACTACTCGAAAGATTGTCACCCGTCGAGGATAGTGATAATCGTTATCCAGGAATCGCGTGACTCGCGCAACAGACTGCGGTTCGAAACACGATTTAATAATCAGGAGATTGGCTCGATCTAAATCCCTAGATTTTCCCGAAGAGAGTTTATTGGGGCCATCGACTTACGAACCATTCACCCAGCGTACTCTCTATTAGCAAACAATGCGATATGATGAAATCTTAATAAAGCCCGGAAGGGACGAGCACAGACAGCTTGATGCTCTTAATTAGAACTCGTGATGCATCGGAACCCTCACATCGAATGCGTTTACTCAGTTTTACATCCGCACAGAGGTGTACACAAGCACGCGTGATCTCGTGAACGAGTGAACTCGTATAATTTATAAATCGCGGTTATACCAGGCGTAATTACGATCGTATTTCATCGCTCGTTATCTATCCTTGTTTACATATCTTTTAATGGCCCGATAAGACGCAGATGTTATCCAGTATTTTTAATAGTTCAATAATAGTAAGCTGGAAACCAGTTTACAGGTTTACTACTCGGATGGCAATATTTGATATATCACTTTTTCGTTGAAATTACGATCTGCTTTCGTGTGTATCTAGATAGGATCTACTTTATCGCAAGGGGCTTGAAACTTTGAAGGGTGAATTTATCTGCAAAATATGTCGTCGAAATCACAGAAAGGGGAACAGTGTTTAGACTTTAACGAATTATAAAAGTTAAGCGGATGTGTGGGTTCTGTGAATTTCGCAGGTTCGTTTAGTCAGAGTCGAACGTCGCGTAAAGAATGACAAAGCGTAAAATTAACTTCTCCGACGAAAGCGTAATTTAGGCACCGGGGAGACGTTGTTATTCGAGCGTGCACGTGCCTCAACAACCATTCCGGGGCTTTCAGCTAGCTGGGTGTTTACATGTTGGGGAAGATGGAAATATTTTCGGAGAACGCCGCGATGTTTACAGTTATCGCAACTAGGTGGAAAGTTCGATGTACAAGAACGGTGACCCGCGCGATACAGACTGATCAAACGCGGAGACCGATGTGTTTCGTGCATACGACTGATTAATGGGCGAAACTGTTCGCTTCGGCAACAACGACCGTGCAACGGGGCGGCCTTTATTTCGAATCGCGTACGCGCAAATATAACTGTTCCTTGTCGGTTGATTTTTCCTTCCTTTTTTTTTTTCATTTTTATATTTATTTTTCGTTATCTCGCGGTACGGATCGGTCGAATAAATAAATCATCCAACCGGCCACCAACCCGTTGCCCCTCGACGCAATCTTATTAATCCTCCCCGCGATAACATTTGTTCGTACGGACAAGTCTATAAGTTACGTAAAACGGATCGTAATTGCGGGGCCCCCGATAAGACGACGCGAGTCGCCTTATCAACGAAGAAAGTGGAACGAATGCAGTTCACAATTCGCACCGGTCTGATTCGTTCGAATAGAACCAAAGGTGAATTTCCGCCTGGACGAGGAAAAGAAGCTTCGGAAGTAACGACTTTCCCTTCTCACGACTCCAAGTGCACCGCGAATGGGCGAAAAAAATCGATTAGGAAACCCGAGTGAAAATCGTGCAAGCAACAATGCTGCCTTGGGTACGGTTAACACGTTGACTGCTGCGTGGTTTGCCCGTGGCATTAATTTCTTCGAACCATTATAGTGACAAATTTATCAGTATCGATATTTACCCTAATTATGTATTTTTATTATTGATAAATTATTGAATTGCAGAACGGTAACTGGTCGAGCTTCTCGAGTCGAGTTTCATTCAACGATCGAGAACGTCGCGCGTGTCGGTAAAACCGGAACCAGGTTGCATCCACGCGTTCGTCTTTCTCGTCGTCCGGGACGCGGGTCAGCCGTGTAACAATAATTCGCCGCGTTAGCGTGGTTTTAGAAGCTAAGGACCGCGAGTGCATTACGACCGGTGGAGCGAGCGGCACGAACACCGAGACACGCGAGCGCCGAGTGCACCGGTCGCGCGCTCCGACGACGAAACACGCACGAAACGTCGCGCGGAATGTCATGTGCGTGCGCACGGGGCCAGGCGAAAACGCGTGTGCGCGCACGCGACGACGCGACGGCGGTCAATATCAATTTGGCATCGAGTCGCGACGCTGGGACAACCGCCTTTCGCGTTCGAATATCGGCGCGCGCACTATAATCGCAAGCGTTGCACGCCGCGGTGCATTTCATGTGCATCCCCCCCTTGCTTGTCGGGCGAACCTTGGGAACACATAATAATTTATTGTAAATCGACCGCACGAATAGTGTCCCCTTATTGATTATTCAATGACCGGTCGTGGAAACAAGTCGGCTCGCACAAACGCCACGGTAACACCTGCGCGGGGCCATCTATGCACTGTTTATAGGTTTGGTGATAGGATTCTTTTTCCTGTTCGCACGTTGGCAATCGATGGAACTGTCCCCCCGTGCGGCGTTCCGTGGCACAGTGGCGAACACGCGAATAAAAAAAGTCGTAAACCCCGCGTGGATGTAAATGATTATCGTGTTAATAACAAAAAAAAAAAAAGGATTCTCGATGGAAAGTAAATTTATATACTTGTCGATCGGACGACTAAATAAAAAGATGGCGATATGGAACCGAACAACATCGTGGCAACTGTTAAACGCGGGAATAGCGGAGGATTAATCTTGAAATACCACATTTGCTTTTTTGTACGGTACGTTACCTTCCGATACTTTTTTCTTTCTTTCATAACTGGTATGTTTCAACAGACTTAAACACTTTGAAACATTTTAAAGTAGCTTTAAATATCGCGGTACAGTTGAACCGAGAGTCGACGGTTCATTACGCCTAAGCACTTTGCATACTAATAAATTAATTATTATTGAGAAAGCCAGAGCTGGCTCGAAGAAGCGATCGATAAAATCTAAACTCCGTCGATAAAAGCGTATAAATACGGTTACTTTACGATCGTCAAAGCGAACTGAATCCGCTCGATCGTATTTCGATCCATAAATAATGTTTCCAATAAAACTGTAGCCGTTGTAGGTTTCGAGAAGCAGACCAATATCATCCGCGATAACCTAATATATCACGTGTGTCACTGTTTCGTGTAGTTTGACTAGGAATATAAAAGCCCCGCGTTATTCGTTCCCTTTAACGTCGAAATGTGTGTCAGGTTCGAGAGAAAACTAGGCAGAAACTGGCCATGTTTTTCTTCGATTAAAAGAATAATTACAATGTATGCGGACGGTTCCGTAAATATTTCCACGCGCTTTAATTTCCAACGTGAATTATAGTTCTGTGCTGCAGGGCTGGCAAGGAGCGTGGTCAAGGAAACTGCGAAAAATGGCATGCACGCCAGAGCATGATTCCGGCCTATCTCGCGTATCCTTCTTCTTCCGTATGTTCTTTCGCGCACGCGCGCACAAGATTCCCGTGCAATTAACGCAAAATTTCGCGGCGCCAAAGAACAGCAGAAGGAATAGAAACAGAGGGAACTAGAATCATTTCGTAATACCAAGAACCGTTTTTGAAATGGTACTTATACTCGAAGCGAACCAGAGATAAAAAATAACAAATTACACATTTCGAAACTCGTATATTCCACCGTCAAGCATGACCGAACCGGCTACAGTTCGAAAAAACATTGTACTTTTATTTATCTACGATGCAGGAAACTAGGATAATTTCGTAATACCGAAGACCGGTTTATTTCCGTTTTTGAAGCGGTAAAAAGAAATTCCGACGCGAGGATCAGATCTGAAAATGTGTAATATATAGGATACAAGAATGTACGAGTGACAACAAGATCGTAGGAGACTGAATGGTGGCGGATGGAAATGGAGGCGTTGGAGCGCGAAGAAGAATTTAAAAAAAATACAATCGCGGTCGAATTAACTGTAACGATTAAAGAAAGGAAAGCGATCGTGGTTTTTTGCGCGGCGGCATGCTTTAAGAATTTAGGTTACGTGTCTTGATCAGTCGGAGAGATCTCTGGACGAGCTAATTCACTGATTACCCGGTGCGAGATACTCGAACCAAAACTGCAGTTTCCTCGTTTAGCAGTCCAATGAGGAGAGACCCTGTATAGTTCTTGCTCTAACGAGCGGTCGTACCTTTTTCATCCCGTGTATCGCGCATTCCAAGGTAAACATAGAGGGGCGTGTTCCTCGTGTCGAACGTAGAATTTTCGCTCGGAAGAAACGGCGAGATCGGGGTTTCCAGCGAGATACGAAAAAAAAATAATTCTTCTCATTATTCCGGAGACTTTGAACCAGAAAATATTTTCAAATATTACCCGTGCACCATAGAAAAAGCTATAAGAAATTAGTGGCGATCTTTGAGAAACGGGTATACGAAATTAATCAGACCTTGCATCGGCGAGATAGGCGTGCGCGATCCCTGAGCCGCAAGAACGACCGTCGCGAAGTCGTTCCGGAATGCAAAGAGCTAAAAGACACCGGAGCGTAGAAAAACGCGAAAATAACGGGTAAAATTGCATTCCTCGTTTTAAAATGCACGGAAAATCGACGAGTTTTAGACTGGACGCGACAGGAGCGAGGAACGGTTAACGACGAAAATCATCAATGAGGACTCGGGTCCACGCTCGACGTTCCTCCGTGGTGATCGACGGGCGAGAACGTTCCAGCCGCGATAAAGTCGCGCGGCAGTTCCGACAGCGAACCTGATCGATCATCGAAACAAGAAACCCATAATATTCTACGATTATTGCAACGGACAGGGCCCGGTTCTCGGAATGACATTCGATTCGTTCCACTTCCACGGTGAAAATTTAAGACGCGCTCTCCGACTAGACGTTTACGAACAGTTAATGTCCCCGATCGTGTTCACGGACACGTGGTGCGCGGCCGACCGCGAGAGAGCTCTGCTCCACCGCTAAGATCCGCGAACCGTAATCCCTACGGTCGTTCTGCTGAACATTAACGTGATGTTTTGCAGCGCACGTTGGATCAGAAAATACCTGGCACTCGTATTCTGTGTGGTCCCGGCCTTTATCTTCCGACAATCGGCACGGCCGTAATGCTCGTAACGATAAATACGCGGTGCTCTAGGAATCCGACGGTGAAAAGGAACGGAGCCACGTTGATATTTGAGGCCTGCAGAACAGGAAACGCCTCCCATCGACCTCCAACCACACCGTAACCGAATGTACCTCGATAACGCTCGTATTCCATTGATTTTTCGAACTATTCTCATTATGAATGCATTCGAAATAGACGTGAAAGTTACCAACATGTGAATAGTAACACTTTGACTTTGGAACGCAATAACTCAGAAAGTACTGCACTTGGAATACAAATTTTTGTACGATGATGTTACCCGATTATCTGGCAAGTTATTAATAAAAAATGAAAGACAGAAAAAGTGTTACGACTGTCCCTTATCCTTGCGCAATTGCAACACACTTTTATTCTTACATTGTTACGATTGACCGTGGTCAAATTGACCGAGATATTGCAAGAGTTAAAAATCTGCAGAGCAGGAAACGCGTGCCGTCAGAATGCATCGCACCGTAACTAAACGCAGCTCGATAACGTAGCGTTCGATTGATTTTTCGAGTAATTTGTCGAACACGAATCTAAAATAATTAAGCGACTTGGAGCGATCACTATTATCATGCGAACAGCGATTCCAAATAGCTTGTTCGACAGATGTAAGCGCGCGCCGAACGATCTACCGTGCGCTCGATATCTCGGATAATATATACACGGTATATTATTAAATACTTGCCACTAATAGATAAATTCTCGGTTATCGGGACTGAAGATCGGTCAATCAAGACCCCCGGTACGCTGTTACGATCTCCGATACGGGTTTGTCGTCCACGATCGACGAATAATTAAGGCGAGATCGAGGATGTCGAAAACGAATGCTTCGATACAGCCAGGTACTTGAAACGAAGTTACCAGACAACGGGGTCGCGATCGAGGCGGTCATCGTCGAAATTGATAGTAGAAAACACGACGGGACGTAATCGTATTCCGGTAATGACCACCGTAAAACCTCGGGTATCGTAATAAACCGAAGACGCCGGTTTACGGCGACTCGTGGAAGCCGATCAGCAATATTTTCCTCTAATTTCGCGGGTCGGGAGCGAAGACGGCGGTTCGTAGATCTCTAGAAAATAAATCAACGACATGGCAACGAGGCAAGAAAAGGCTCGGCTGCGGAACACCGGCATCCGGCTGAAAGTTTTGCCCCGCTGCAATCAAGATGCATCAGGTTTTGCGCGAGGAGCGCGAGAACGCGATGATCGACAAGAAACGCGCAGAAGTTTTTCGAGAAAGGTAGATCTATTAACGACCCGAATGGCAGCGGCGAATTAACTTAATTCCGAAACGGTGTTTTTTCGACGATCGTTCCCGGCAAGGCTGTTCCGTCGCCGCGAGGAAAAGTGTCGGGTGTCGCGAGGAAACGAGAAACAAGGCGCGCTTTCTTTCCACGGTACTTTCTACGAGGAGCGGCCCCGCGCTAATGAAATCAAGAAAAATTCTCGACGCTGAAACGAGCGAATTAAAATACCGAGAATCTATTTCTAACGACCGTGGATTACAATTACGTTACGCATAATTTTGTGAAAAGAAGCATTTAATGATACTGTAATAATTCTATTAACCGATGGAATTCGGCTGACTGTATGCAGCCACCAAGTGGGAGTCGCGCGTCTCTTTTGAAACAGAGAAGTTACCATGGGTAGGTAACTTGCTTATTGACCGACCCACGTAGTATCGGCGGCCCATACATAATCACAGACAAGGTATACAGGTAGATCTTTCACCCAATGTATTTTTCCGGCCCTTTTTTAGGGTCTCGAAACCCCATTACCATTTTCGTGTCACTCGCAACGTTACCAACAGATTTCGAAATGAATTTCAATCCCTTCCCCATAGCCAACTCACATATATTTACAGGCATACTACAACTATCTGCTCATCAATACTAATTCAGTAAAAAGTTTCTCTTGAGCCACGTAGGCGATACCTATCCTCGTTCGAAATAAAATCCTCCGAATGGTCCTATTACTTATTGTTCCAACAATCGAAAACTGGACTTTCGAACCCGCTCGAAAGATCTATTAGCGTATGTAGTCCAGGTACCCTGGCCCATCCATCTTCTTCGCCCCTGGCACAAGGCCCATTAAACGAAAAACCTCGCCTCTTCGCGTGTCTCAAAGACGATAAGTACTTCCATAATGGGTTCAGAACTACGAGCAAATCGACAAGTAGCATCCTGTTTCGAATTAAACTTTCTTTCTCGTAACCGTATAATGTAACGAGACGTTAGACGTTAGCTGGCGCAATTTATGTAGTTTCGAGTGTCGGTGGGCCTGGTCTCGTAGCGTTTAAGCGGAGAAAGACCTGTACAAATAAATGCGATCGTGTTGCCGTGAACAATAGCAATCAGTGTCTATTTGCGTGGACATTGTAGCCGCTTATCAGACGTAATTGCATTCAATTCGACACGCTGTTACCGCTGCCAAGTACCTGCTCGTGAACGAATTCTCTAATAACGTCGGGACGCATGAGAAACAGGAGCGGTTTCGCGCCGATGGAAAGAGCGTACGCGAATGCAAATCCCGGCCAAGCCCGGGATTTAATATTCCATCTGAAGGACCACGTAGCATGCATGTTAGCACGTAATCGTACGATCAACCGTAAACTTCTCGGAACAAATAGTTTCCCTCGCGTGCGTCTCGCCGCGAAACGACCATTCAACCGATCACGACGGAGGGAATGTTTACTGGTATCGTTCTGGACGAAAACGATAGGGGAAAACGCTTTGTACTCTCCTACGCGCCGCGTGGAAGACAGCTTCGATCCCTTATCTAACGAGAAACATTCGCAAAGTGTCCCCGTTTCACAAACTCTTACGAATCGAAGCCTTGCCAGAGGCTCCTACCAAAAGGATGGCAATTTTGGAATACACTTTTTCAGAGGATTTACTAGCTACCTTGTAAAGAATCCCTTGAATATTCCAGCAGGTTTGAAGACACCATCAAAAGTGTACTTGAAATTACCAAGGCTAAAAAAGAAATATCTCTTATTTTTGACTGCTCTACAAATCTGCACTTTGCGTGGATGTCCCGTGCGAGTCGAGGGTTCTTAACTTCAAAAAGAATGGAGTTCCGAATCATGTTCCTCGATTGCCTGCGTTTTAATATTTCCGAGTTACCATTTTCAAAGGAACGCGCTACGCGGCTCTGCTTTCCCACGAAAGAATAATGATCCTCGACTTAAAAAAAAAGGAAAATAACAGGATACTGTTACGGACAGTAATCCAGCAACGATTAAAATTCCTTCAAACTGTAGAAAAACGAGGCCAAGGGTAAACAGAAATTGCATTAGCCTTCCGACGCGTCGAATCTCTGCGACTTCTGCGTTTTCATTGTGCGTTAACGACAGGTGTCATTAACGTTGCTCGATTATCCCTCGCTCCTCGTCTCCAACGTAACGTTTCTCTTTTGTTCGATCGCAATAAACATCGATCCATGAAACGTACCGTTTGATATTCGCGTTGTTCGCGGCAGAAGTTTGCTCGCACATAGTCGCGTATCTTTGTGCCCGTTACGTTTTCATCGCGAAAAATAACGTCACGTGGAATCGACACGGACCCATTGTACTTGATTCTTTCAACGTTCCGATAACGATACGATTACAAACGTATCTCTGCATTGCGAAAAAAAACATCGTTGCGATGCACCACTTATCTCTCTGTTTCGACTAAAAGTACAAATATAAACGGCCTCGAGTGATGCTCATTAGGGGCAAATATTCGAACGAATACGCGTTCAAATGGGTATTTAATCACGCGGCCGCTGGCCAGGCGGCCCGAAGAAACGTAAACAATGGTGTGGGTGATCCCGTGGCAAGTATACCCAACGCAAATTGATGCAAGAAGCGAAACAAGTACTCCAATGGGGGGAAAAACTGGCGAGAAAAATAAAAAAAAAGGCTTTCGAGACTATTTTACGTATATCTGACAGAGCCTGACTAAAATGAACGACCCAATACGAGCAGCAAATTCATTTCAAAGCTGACCTTTCTTTAGACGCACACTTAGATTTATCGCTACTTTTCAGTTAACAATCTTTTGAAACACTATCCACATTGGTACTTTCTACGTTTTATTTTCCAACGATTGTGCATACCTTCTCTCTATTCTACATTCCCATTGTTCCCATTTCCATTCTTTCCACGCATATTCAACTCCCCCACTTGACCGACCATTCCTCCTCCATAGAATACCGTAATGTACCCACCCTAATCCACGGGTGATTCATCTTTCGGTAAATATTTTACCGATCAACCCTTAATCGGTATCGCGGGGCACGTCAACACCCCAGCGATTACATTTTTCCGGAAAATAATTTCTAAATAATACCGTGGCTCTGTTATTTTACGTGTTCCCTGCCTGTTATATTTAGAACAGTGACAGATGTTTGTGGACAAAAAAAACACAGAGTTAGGGCGTGCGAAAACCCCCATCGTACCAGTTCGAGTGCCCGATTGTATTTGCTATCGAAAACGTCGCGACGACCATCGACAAACCGAACGTCGAATAATATTTTAACGAATTACAAATCACTTTGAAAGAAAGCATCATCGAACTGTCAAAATTTCGAAAAACTCCGAGTCGATTTATTTCTTGGGTCCCGTTCGGACGCCACGACACGACTCTCCTGCAAAATTAAAAAGCAACCTTGAAACGTTCGAGCGGTCACCGGTGCACGCGAGTGATACTTGTCCTCGGGAACGTGGAAACGTTGAAAGGGGCGCAGTGTGGCGCGCGCACAGGCGCCGAAAAAGTTGGGCGCAATTCGTGGCGTGCTCGGCGTCCCTCCGGAGGACTTTTAAAACCGGTCGAATGAGAATGGAACACGAGAATGCGCAAGAGAGGATCGGTCGAACGAGTCGCAAGAGAAAAGCGACGTTCCCACTGCAACAGGACACCGACGACGGGACGCACACGCACTGTGTGTTGCATTTTGCGCGTCGCGTACCAGCCCGTGTTTCGGTGTGATCGAATGAAACGCGACACGCCCTGGGAACACGCGGAATAAGAACGCACGGCGGTGTAAAAACGATGGAAATCAATGGAAATAGTTTTCATTCATCGATACGAACGCGTGAACATTGGCATTGGATTTGGATTCTTGGATTCCGCTAGAATCGACAACACTTTGTTTTCTTAAGAAACTCGTGCAATTTGTATTAGGTCGACCAAGTACTTTACTCTTTCCGACCATTCTTTGATATTGCAAGCTTTTATACATGGTATACTATTGCTGGAGATAGGTAAAAGTAGGGACGATGGTCAAGGGGCAGTGTGACTCAAGAAGTCGTGTTGGTCATCCAGCAGGATCGCGGGAGATATGAATTTTCATGAATTTAGATGTTATGGAAGAATGTTTGGAGGCTGCCCGGCGGATAGAAAGGAACGTAACTAATTCGTGCGAGCGTAGGAACAATATCTAAGAACGCAGGACACGAGCGGAGAAGTGATCTATCAAGTTACGTCCCGGAATTGCTTGGTTATCGGTGGTCTGGAGCGCGCAGCGATCGTAGACGAGCGCAGAGATAAACGAGTTAAAAAGGGAGGACGTCGGTTGGTCCCGAGGAAGATTGACGCCGGACTCTTTGTGTCCTTTAACGGGTCGACCAACGACCAGATAAGACGATCTTGTCGGGGAATCCGCTCGCGCCTACCAGAGACGAGAAAGCAACGAGAGAAGAATCAATCGTCGCGCAAAACGCCCACGCGACCGACGCACGGCTACTCGACGTATTATCTCGAGTGGCTTTCAGGCGACTCGAGTAGGGACCTCCTACTACTACTTCTTCTTCTTCTTCTTCTTCTTCTACTCGAGAGATCGACAACAATTAGACGGGGACGAACGAAGGGAAACCGGGGGAAAACGTGGCATGGAAAATAAAAATTGCTGACGGAGAGAAAGAGGGTCGATGCCCGATACGCAGCAAAATGGACAGTAAATGCGGCTCTGACCCGTCGTTAACGGACTTAACGACCAACGTCAGTGTCCGGACTCGTGGCCAGAGCAAATAAGACGGTCGCCGGTTGCATCGACCGACACGGATGGCTCAGTAATGAGGGAACGAGCACCGATGCCGCGTCGATGCGTACACGAAAGCGTTTCGTTGTCTCTAAATTAGACGGGGGGATTATTATGGGAATTGAATTTCCTTTGGATCGTTGGCTCGAGCCACGTTGCAACGCGTAAGGCGTGGAACATGCTCGAGACGCCACTTCGGTACACGCTGACGACGAACAATCGCGTTCTTTAAAGTGAAACCTCTAGCGACTAACTTGGAAAATCTTAGTTACCGTAAATTGAAACGACTTTGCCCCGAAATTTAGCCATCTTCCAGTATTTCGCTAAATATAAGATAAAAGAAACACACTGTATAACTTCGTGAATATTTGTAATTAAATTTCCCTATGGTATAGCTTGTAACACTATGCGCATGGAGCTCGACGCGCGCGTACAAAAATTGTGCATTTTGATTGTGTAAATGAGTGTTCGATAGGAGATTTATCTAACAATCGTCAAGGCTGTCGAAGCGTATGTATTACTTCCTTCGACTTACGAGATCAAACCCGTATGGAACTGTCCTGACACGTGTACCACGGTCGACTACAAAGTGTGTTTGTTCACGAATGTTCGATATGATATTCAGTGAAATCCGGTCACATGAATGCTCGGCACCGGGTCTTGTTTAAAAACGAGTTCTACCCACACGACAAAGTGAACCGTGTCACAGTTGGCTTCGCCTCTGTGTGCCGTGTTGTACAACGAAAACGCGAATCGATTGTATTAATATAATCGAACGAACGTAGAAAAGACCAACAGAAACACAGCACTCGACGCCCATGCCCGGCGTTGGGAACAATACGGCTCAATTAATATCGATTCCAAACAGTATCATTATCCCCGAAGGTACGCGCGTATACCGTTCGTATTCAGAAACGTCCTTAACGAAGGCGCAGCCTCGAAGCACCAGTCTAGTGCCCCACCCATTTTAAAAAAGAAACAATTCTATAAAAGGGCAAATTTACATTACACTAAATGGGAAATCGATTGTGTATGCGTGCGTGGTACGTCGTTGCTAGACTGCGGACGTTTATGCAAATTTATATTTTCAACAAAGCGCCAATTGCCTGTCCTCTGATATCGAATGGACGTTTTCAGCATATCGATTAATCCCTACAACAAAAATTATAGTTATTATAATGTAAATCAATCAATGAAAATATATATTATGTCTTATTTTGGCCTTCAGGATCTTCCATTAAAATTTTTCCCAAGGGCGGCCGAACATCCTGTACATTGTATAACTGGATTCTATATTTTACATATTATAGCATATTAATTTTGCATAAAGACCCAATGTACAGTCGTTACTGAATACCCACGAATGACCAACCGCTACAAGTTTCCATATACAACCTATACCCCTCCCACACACACCTCGCGTCGTTAATAGTGAATCATCGACCGTGTAGGGTAATAAAGAATTTCTCGAAACACATTAACTTTTGTGTAAAGAAGCTTATGCGCTCTGAATAAATGACGTTCCCAACAGCACCAACATTTGTACCCGCTATCGTATTTAACTTCCTTATCGACGGGAATGATTCACCGATTTCGCCGTTCGGATCGACCTCCGAACGTTGCGTGCATCATCATGGGTATCGGGCACTCCTTACTTTATTTATTCCGTTCGCGTAGAATAGCACGACGAAGAAGAAATTCGGGTTTTCGTAGCGTGAATTTGCAATCCCGTGGCCAAATTGTAGCGTGACTGGCGGAACTTGTGAACGAACCGAAACGGCGGAAAAGAAACACGACCGTGTCGTTAGACTGGCATTAACCTTTGTGTAGTTTCGTGGCTGTCTGAAAATGGCGCGTCTACGTTCTTGTTCTTTGACGATTACCTCGCAAAAATAGAAACTGGACTGAGGGGGCCCGACCCCGACGTATCTTGATACTCGTTCTCCTTGAGACTGTTAATCGCCGGCGATTAACATCAAAATTTGTCCCGTCAGGAAACCTCATTTGCCACGATTTCGTATGTTGCTGGGCGGGAGGACGCTTCCGCGAGAACGATTCCGATTAATCCGTCGAGACGTCGTTAAAATTTTTATCGTCGCGAGGGTCGTCCATGAAATTTCGCCGCATCGAAAGATATATTTTTATAATCGTAACAGACGCAATACGTCAGTTTGCGTTATCGAGTATCCGCTTATCAAGCTTCAATCGTAGCAATTACATCGTTATCGTGTTCGTTGGCACGATTAAGGAATACTTTTTTTTCTCGTATCTTTCGAAGCATATGTCGAAGAAAATCGCGACCGGAATTGTTTGTCGTTTGTTCGTGAAAGATGACAGGAGATGCTCGGTGCAATATTTTAACGAATACTTAGGCTATCGCGTAGATTCGATCGTAAAAATAAACTCCCGAAATTCCATGGAACGAGCCCCGAGACACTCGATCGGTAAAATAGAGAGCATGCGTGAGAGCAACAGGCGGGACAAGGAACGCGCCAGACGTTGAATCGCGACCGAGTTGCACAAAGTCGCACACACATCGATCCACGGGCCCTAATGACTTTATCGCATTTACGGAACTGCAATTCTGATCCATCGATAGAGAGCAGGTCATCGAACTTGTAGCTGAATCGCGCGAGCTCGAGGAGAAAGGCATTTCGAGGTTATAAGCAGTCGGTCAAAACGACGGACAAAAAAAAAAAAAAAAAAAAAAGAGGGGTGGCCACGGCACGGAATCGTCGATCGACGAAAAATTCGAGAAACAAGATTCACGGGAAATATATTGCTAGCACGAACCTGGTTTTGAATCGTTGCGTATCGTCCTGCCCGGCCCACATTTTTCCTTCGGTTCACGAGCGAAACAGACTCCTTTTGCCTCTCCTGACGACTGTGAATTGCACGACCACAAGAGTTTCGACGTCGCGACGACAATTCGTGCCGGTTATGCGCGTTCGAGCGGTCTGCGACGTGGGTCAGTCCAGGCTGGGTCGCTGCCGCTTGTGTTACTCCTTCCGTTTCTTACTTCGTCGAATACGCGCACCACTGATCGAGGTAGACAGAGACGGCGATAGGATCGCGAAGGGAGCCTAACGCACGTTACACGAGAAAGAGGCGCCACCTCTAAAAAGCCGAGAAACTCGATAGGAAGCGGCGTGCCGTGTTCCCGTACAAACGCGAAATCCACTGACGGTTGAGATCGACTACGTCGCGCCGTGCAAACTTGCGTAGGGAGAATGATCCTCGCACTCGTGTGCACGGGGCCTTAAGCCGGTTTATTCAGCCTACGAGAGACTGCGCAGACAACCTCTCTCGAGGAGCCATATCCTTAAGCACGGTCACGGATACAATCTACGGAGACGACTCCCTTTGGCTACTCCTTCGGTCTCTGGCCAGCGACAGTGGTTATATTTATCTTTTCTATCGTACTCTTTACAGATTTTGCTCCTAACAGAAATACCTTGCGTCGCTTGACCGTAACGGGCTCGGGAAAGATTGAAACGGAAATATTTCAAGCACTACCGTAGACTATGAAAGTTCGAGCGAATATGCTAGCAAATTAGATTTTCAATATAACGGGGAAACTTAAGAAATACGACGCAATAGAAAATTGTCGTTCGAACGGCGGAAAAACGAAATAGAGTGGGAATGAAATAGGGACATTTATGCAATTCTCGAGACTACACTCCTAAAGGCGAATCCTGCATTTTGTCAACCACTCATGAACCCTGCATACCGACTGCTCCGTAGCGCCACAAACTAGGGTAAACCCTTGACACACCCCTCCTATCGTACGAAAGTTGAAACAGATTTTTCGAGTTGGAGGTGTATGTACAGAAAATATTTCTAGTTCGAATTCAATCAATTTCTCTAACCTCACACTTATCGTCGTAATACAAATAATATAATACGTTCTAATCTTACCTAAAAGTATTAATGCGAACACGGTGGTACATATTTTGAAAAGCATTATCTGTCTACCTTTAGTTACGACGAACATTTTCTACAACTACCCTGTCGGTTAACTAATTTTAATTTTCATTCAAAGTGGTTTCACATCCAATACCTTTGCTCGTTCTACCCAAGCTGAACAATGATCGTTTTATTATTATTAATATTTATCATCATGAATATTAACGGTTTCAATAATTCCAATCATGATTATTGAAACGAACAAAGCAAAGTAATATTTTCTACGAGCATGTGATTCTCGAAATCCTCTACTGTCGCACACCAGTGTCCGTACAACAAAAAAACAGCGAGGGGTATATAAAAATGGAAAAAAAAAAGTAAAAGCGTCAGAGAGACGGAAAGAGGGAGAACAAAGGGTGGGCAGAACATCGTACCTATGCAATTACGAAGCTTCGTGGCCTAAACGTACACGCCTCTATGCGGCACGCTAGGAACTACAGGACGTCGGGTGAGTCAGCCTGCAACAGCAGCATGACTCGGTCTCGGAAGCATACGTATTATTCGCATTCGCATACCGGAGAAAACATTTATGGTCAGAAGAAAGATACTATTAACAAAGGATTCTCGTGTCGTGCACAAATGTATTCGGGAAGAGTAAATTTGAAAAAAAAATGATGCATTCTTTCTCGGCATGTAAAATGGGGAAAGGGTCAACCCGTCTATTATTTTCACTTATCATAACCGGACATCCTGTAATTTCAACGTATTTATGTTTTGTACCATGGAAACTAAACATTTTGCATCGGTATACCAATAACAAATGCATCGTCAGAAATGCAATGCTTATTTTTCTTTATGTTTCAAACCGTACATTTTTTCTTCTGTCACTTCTACAGAGAAGTCCAGCGACTCGTTTATTAGAAACATGCGTTGCAATGTTTAGCCGTTACGCGGTTAGCCGCGAATTTTTTTCTCTGAAACGACGGACTGTAATATGACACTTACCGGGGTAAATTCACTCACCAAGACCTTACAAAGTAGGAAAGGATTATGTAAACGATACTGCTTTCTTAATTATGATGCTTGCAGTTTGTATATATTGAATAGAATTAAAATTGTATATTATGTAGTTTAGAATTACTTGTTCCTGCAGTAGCAAAACAAACCTGCAGGATTTCTTTATTTTATACTGTTATTTTTTTGTATCGCGTTAGAAATATCAGTCAATTTAATATATATTAATAATTACGTATTATTGTTATCGAAATATCTAATTTTAACAGATGTATTTAAATTAATTTACAAAATTCTCATTAATTTAGTATTTACTATGGACAAACATGTACATTATAAAAAAGCAGTATTTTTATTGTTATATAAATGTTTTCAAAAACTGAATCGGGAAGAGTACAACGAACGCAATCTATTGCCATGCCTTCGCACTTACGACTGCATAAGACGTTATCGACTCTACACTTACTAGATGCAACAGTCACATTGTTTAATATTGTGTTTATGAATGCTTAAATGGAAACCTCCATACATAACATTTGTTTCTAAAAAATTAAAAAAATGATACATTTAAACGATATATATTATATCGTATACTGATAAATAAAATTCACTAAACATGAAACCTACTTTACAAATAGTAAGATTTACATTGCATTAGTGACAACAATACATAAAAATACTGACATACATTAGAATTATTATAATATTAAAAATGAAAGTGACACTCCACGAACAATACAGACTTAACCTATACAACATGATTATATTTATCTAAATGATAATGCAAATACTGCATTTTTTTTTTTTAACATTCGCGTCAACACGAAAGAACAAAATATTTGTTGCGTTATATTATACATAATCATATTAAATCGTTTTAATTTTCAGGATTTGCCAAAACTGCTGGTACAAAAAAGGATGAAGGATTGTCCGGTTATGACCGGTTCAAACTGACGCACCGTGCATAACAAAAAAGTCAGCAACCAATAAGACGCCATTCGTTTATTTCCGTTGCTATTACTGCAAATAATTATCTCTCACATGTATTATCTATAGAAACAATTTGTCCAAATATACAAATGACAAAAATATTAATATACATTGAATAATAAAACTCGTATACAGAAATGATCGAATTTTTCATCTACATTTTCGCTAATGATTATCAACGATAGAAACATTCATCATTCCTAAATGACGACTTTACCTATTTTATCTTCCCTTTGACAACGTAAAATAAATAAACGATGCACCGTCGATACAAAGGAAACATAACTCCTGTACGATATTTGTGCGAATAATATGTCATGAATACAAATCTGTCACTTACTTGCTAGATTTCTTCTTGTCGTCGACAAATCCCTGGAAAGTTCCTGTAGACGTCATCTTCTTGCAAAGTTTGAAAACAAGAGATGAATATTTTTGCGGTAACCGTCACACAGATTTTGCGGCACACGAGACCCAAACACGACTCTTTCTTCTGCCGAACGAAATCAAATAGGGTTGTGAGACGGGATTGGTAGCCAGAGCCATAAGTTTTGACGTCACACGGCTAGTCAAATCAGCATTTAAATAACGGATTCCTCGTCGTATCTACAAAAACATACAATATCATTATTAGTATTAAGAAGTAAAAATTATAGCACTTTAAAAACTATTTTTTAATATACAAATAATAGAAAGTTATTGGCGTTGTATGAAATCTAGATACTTTCAACGATCATTAAGCTTATATCATTGTGAAAATTTATGATTATTTTCATGTTTAGAAACATACGTAAATACGTAATTATGAATGCCGTTTACGTCTATTAGTTTACATCTCTCTATTTTTTTTCATAGTAACATTTATTAAAATATGTTTTTCTTATATTGCATTTTTGTTGTAAATATATAACAGGGATTATTACTTAAATATGTCGTAAACGAGTCTCACAGTATTCTAATGAAATGTATTCATATAACACTTTTTAAACGAAATAGCTGATATTTACAATGTGTTTGTATCTCATGTCAGAAGACAAGTTTGTGGAACTCGCTCAAGGGTCGACAGCCATATTTGACTCTCATGACAAATACAGATGGGGTGTCCAAAAAAAAGTCTCACAACAGTTTACTTGCGTTTATTACGATTCGATTGTACCAGATTGGTGTAGTTGTCAATTAATTGATAAGACATATCTGTATAAATGGTGCGAAAAGTTCGAAAAATTGACACAGTAACTTTGAAGATTTTATTAGCGAACGGACTGTTTTTACGTATTTTAACTGTTGAGAGGAAATTCGTAAGAGAGTGAATATGTTAAACCAAGCTGTAGTCGAGGCTTTATATTCCGCAACATACATCGAGAATTATTTGGATTGTGTGGAAAATTTGCCAAACGATTTACAAAGACACGTTTCCCGGCTTCGAGAGCTCGATGCCACTTGTCAAAGTAATTAAAATTAAAAAACTTTTAGTTCTTGAAGTGTGTACATCCGAAGACTTATTTATCCGACGGAAGAAATAGACTACAAGAAATCGCGTTTATTTATAGAATAAACAATTAATAGAAATTAGAAACGTATCTTGTATTTTAAAGTTCACTAACGTTATCAAATAATTTAGTAATTCGTACATATTACTAGCAGTTGTATATATCAATGAAAAATTATAAATTACCCTTTTCTTTTTGTTAATTTGATATAGCATACTTGCGTGAAGTAGATCAACAACAAGAGGCATTACGGAATGACACAGACTTGACGGTTAGAAGAAGAGCACTTTTAAGAGTTCAGCAGGCATTGATTGCTGCACAAGAAATAGGAGATGAAAAGTTACAAATTGTTCAACAAGTTCAAGATCTCATAGAAAACAAATCCAGGCAATTGGATTTAGATTATCGTAACCTTGGTATGTTCTTGTGTTTATACAAATTAAACATTTTACAAGTACTTATAAACAATATAATATCCTCTTTATTCTAAATTGCTCGCAGATTTTGGGAAAGAACAAGAGAGCAGCGAATCAACGCGAGAAACAAATGCAAATGTTAATACAAATTCTTCTGGTAATGCAAACAATTCAGAGAGACAAACAAAGAGGGCTAGGAGGACAAGAACAGAGACATTAGTTGAATCCTCTAATGCAATGGATATGATTGTAATGGCAGAAACACGTTCCACTTCTTTGTCCAATACAATTAATGGTAATCAAAAGAAGACAAACACTACTAATACTGGTAAGAAAAAGAAGAGGAAGGCTAAGCAAGGTAATCAACAAAATCAACATCGCGAGGATACTCCTCCGCCACCGGAAGATGATCTTGCAATAGATCCGGATGAACCAACATATTGTCTTTGTGACCAAATTTCATACGGGGAGATGATATTGTGTGATAATGATCTATGCCCTATTGAATGGTTCCATTTTTCATGCGTTTCATTGAGTACTAAACCAAAAGGTAAATGGTTCTGTCCAAAATGTAGAGGAGATAGACCAAATGTAATGAAACCGAAAGCACAATTTTTAAAAGAATTAGAGAGATATAATAAGGAGAAAGAAGAGAAATCGTAGCAGGAGAGAGCTGGTGAGCAATTTAAACTTTGGAAGACTTAATTAAAATTAATGAAAACTTTTAAAATATACTTTGTAATTTTAAGTAAAATTTTTAAAATCTCATCAAATATATCGTTTAACTTGTGACAACTAATAAAAGAACTGATAAAAGTTTGGTGAAACACAGAATGAAATTGTTTGGTTATTAAATGTGTTATTGTATAAATATGCGCGTGAACTATCATGTAATCAATTACAGTAGAAGATAAATTATATTTGTATAATATTCACTATTGTAAATATTGTGACATCAAAATATTAAATAATAAGAGTGAAATAGGTATCTTGATTACTACTGCATATGTTTCAAAATTGATTAATACTTGTTAGTTCAAAGAAATGCTTGGCCTCTACATATTTTGGGAAATAATATATTACGATTACATGCCTATAATGATTTAAATACAATAGCAGTATTAAAAGAAATGAAAGTAATTTTTTTATAATATAAATTATATCATAAATAAATTAGTTTTAATCATTTTTTTTTTCCATCAATACATATTGTAATGAATACGATTCTATTGCGGAATTATTATCATATCAGTATATGTTAAGTAACATTGATAAAATTCTATTGTATTATTTATAAAATGTATAATTGTATAGAACATAGTAACAGATTCACTATAAGCGATTATCACGTATCCGATACAAATCATACGTGCGCAGAAGAAAATTATTGAGACTATAAGAAACACTCGTATATCTAGTTCCATTACATGTACCTTTTCTGTTACAATGAAAATATTCTTTGTATATAAAAATATTGTATTTTTAGAATACAAATTCTGTTTAGTATGTAACGTACATGTTCGACAAGCTATTATTTTTCATAGCCGAGTACGAACTTAAGCAGCAAAACAAATTGTTTTATATCAATTTGTGTTTTGCGTAATTATACAAATTTTTTTTTTATGGAACATGTTTATAAAAAATAAAGTTAACGTTTTCATTAAACTTGCTGATTTTTATTAGGGTAATCAATTTGATTCTTTTTACCTTTCCTTTCAAATTGATTAAAAAATTATAATGAAAGGATACTAATTAGAATATACCGTTACTGATGTTGTTTCAACTTTATTAGCAACTTACAGATATTAGTCATCCTTTCACAAAGTTAACCGTACGTACTATATTATTTGTACACTGACACATTTACCTTCCGAATTTAAAAAAAAAAGCAAGCTATTTTTCAATCCGTTTTCGTGGAATACATAAGCAAGCGGCATTTAATTTTTTTTACTGTTTAAAAATTATCTGATAAAGGTGTACTTATATTTAAATACAACTGTTAGTTATAATGTAAATCAATGTTGCAAAGCGGTATTTATACGTATTTTTTTCTCTTTTATTTGTTGAATTTTGTTGTGTATGCGCCTAAATTTTAATTATAATGAGCAAAATCATACACATTTTACTTATACTTATAGATAATGATTACATCCAGTGCTCTACATTTTTACGTATCTGAAATTAAGTGGTAAAGTTAGATAGCATCATTGGCTAGTAATTATAGAAGTGAATTTTTGTAGAACAATGGAGGATTTATTAATGTATAACTTTGGAGGCACAGGAAAAATATTTTTACGCCACAAATTCATAGAAACGATATAAAAGATTGTATCAAATGAATTTTATGAAATTATTTAATGAGTCATACTTAATGTCAGCGGGAATCTTCCGTGTGACTTTCCTGGAAGTTCAACCAAGACTGTTCAACAACAGTAGCTACTCTCTTCTCATATTCTCGCTTATTTTCTTGATATAATTGTGCCGCTAAAGAATTGGCTGGAGAATTTGGATTTGGTTCATCCAAAAGGGACTGCAACAAATATTTTATAGATTTTGAGTAGTTACAACACACAAATAACGCTGTAATATAACATAGGTTCATTCTAATTTAAATAGCATAAAAGGTTAAAGAAAACCATTAAACTATAAAGTGAAATTATGCATTTATTATGTCTGTGTGTTTGTGTGTGTGTGTATATATATTTATATATGTATACATACATATATATATATATAATATGTATAAGTGAATTTACGTACTATATGAAGTACTAAAATTTTAATTGAATTACAATTCTGTGCTTGTGAAAGGCAATGCTTTATAGCACAGGAACAAAAGCGCCAAGTATTAATTATCTTCTAATGTTTAATATTACTAATTTTGTGTTATCAAATATCGAAATAAATAAATACACAATTTTATAATAATTTATTATTCAACATTGTAAAATCGTGGTAGTTCAATAGAGTTTTAGGAAGAGACATGCTAATGTTTAGCGTTAGCTCCTTGGTAAGGTTGCACGTTCTCCACTGTATCTGATGGCTGTAGGTGGCTGATCGATGCTGCGACAGCATCGCGAAATCGCCTGCGACTAATCCACAAAACTCTGCTCCACACAAGCCTTCACTCGCTTCTCGTACTCGCGTTTGTTTTCTTTGTACAGTTGTGCTGCCATTGAGTTGGCAGGTGAATTCGGGTTCGGGTCACTTAACAGCGACTGCAACCACATAAGTCGTACTCATTACACAACGTTCTCAATTATTTTTCTTACAAAGCATGGCCGTAATTGTAAGTAGACGATACTTTTACTTGATACTGGTAATTAAAAATACATTTGTGGGCAGGTAAACAAATTACAAGCACAATTGTACACTAATATTATGTATGCAAATAATTTTTAGTTTAATGAACTAGACTTTTCTGAATTGCAAGCGCTGTTAAGACAAAAATTTATGAATTTCTCTGCTTTTTTAAAATAAGAAACGTGATAGATAAAGGAAGTAGATATGATTATGTATTTCTATACTCCTACATATATATATAATCCTCGCAAAACAACGAAACGATTAAACATACTCTATTTTAATAATGTGCATAATAATTAATATATGCGTTTGATTAGTTAAGTTGATTTTTAAATTTAGTAACTGCCATGCAAATTATATTTGCAGGTTTTGTACAGAAAGTTAATATTGTATTACAGGACTATGAATAAAATAACAGGAAAAAGGATTAAAAAGTTTAAATATTGCTTATTTAGAATCAACATATCTTAAATTAATGTTCGAAAAACACCTATTGGAACACGTAATGTATACTTATCATGAAATTTGTGCAATAATAAAGACTTAACATAAAAGAAATAAAAGTACTAAATGTAAAAAGCATTCTAGAAATAATTAAAATTACGGAGTACTTTAAATATATTAAACTACAAAATAACATGGATTATTTAACATTTGCAATACCTGTATGGATGTTAGAATAGCAGAGACATCGTAAGTAGGGCTCCAACGATTCTGCAGTATGTCAAGACAAATGCCTCCATCTGCATATACATTAGGGTGAAACATCTTACTAACAAATCTCACTGTAGGTGGTTTATTTGGATATTCTTCTGTAAATTCTATTGTAAGTTTGAAGGTACCATCTTCGAATGGAGTGTCGTGTGGTCTAAAAGGATACTTACACGTCAAGAAAAATATTTAACTATTTGAAAGTTGTTATGTCAAAAACACACACAGAGTTTTAATATACTTTTATTTAAGCAAAATACTAAATTATATTGGTTTAATCTTACCCGAATATAACTGCATTCCATATCATAATATTATTGTCTGTTGGTGCTCCTGATACTCCAGTGGGTGGGTCTTCTTGTAATCTATTCATAAATACATTTCATTATAATCTATCAAAGTACACAAATGTGTTCGAAACAATATTTTCACACTCGAGGATGCAATTTACAATGTACATTATTTTATAAACAACTTTTAATAATGTATTCTATTTAGTTCAGGAAGTTGTTTCATACAAAGTACAAATTTAGATTTGTTATAAGCCTCAATGTCATGCCAATGCCTTTTTATATAAAACATGTTTTAATGACACTCTATACGTACATCAGCAGCAAGTCTGAATATGTTCACGCGTCTACTTATCATTCATTATACACACTGTAAGATAAACCGCTTGTAACAAAAAATAACAAGAATTACATACAAACGTGTGTAATAGTATGAATTGTTCGATAATCTTAAGTAATATTAGTTAAAAGATATATCGTTAGCTTTCTATAACAATTGTTATTTGTAAAACAATTTATTCAAAAATAAAAGTAAACACACTAAGCGATGCATATTGTTTTTCTAAAATGTGTATTTACACGACCGAAGATAGGTTACTATGGGTCAATCTAACATTTATGAGAAAATAGGGGAAAGTCATAATATAAACAAAACCAAAGTTGTCGCAATCGTAATGCGAACGCTTCCCAAATTTGTTGTTCAACCATCGAAATGTTTGGATGTGAATACAAATGAAACGCAGTTAAACGATCGCAAGTTCCTAATAATAACTTCTCGTGAGATGGGCCACAATGACGTTCGAAACATCGTGTAACCCTCATATACGATTCTCTTCCCGTTAAATGGTCCTGACCGCGTAAAAACATTACGGGGAGGAAAATTATGAATATAAATTCGGTTTCTAATGGCGGTACATGACACGCAAAAGTCATGACATAAGAATCTTAAGATGCACGGTACCTTTTAAAATCTCTCATTAGTCTCCTTCTTGCGGGGGTAGACATCCCTCACGAATGGGCTTGTCGCTCCCAAATCGTTGATATGGATAGTTCCAGAACGTTACGATGCCGTCCACACCTTACGTTAATGCTATACTTCAATAAAAGTAATCACAGCTCCGCACGACGGTTACTTCGACGACCTCGTCACATATACGAGAACGCCAGTTGTTTCTGCTGCGTACGTCTTCGCCTTTTGTCAGTCCGAAGGCCACTCTATCGTACAATACCGTTATAGGTTGTTCAAAATTAGTTCTACCTAACAGGTTTTCGATTGGCACTCGATCGTGTATCGATATTTTGACACCTTGAATTTTCACCGTCGCTCGTGGAAAAGGCCACCAGCATAAACCCTACGTAATGATCACCCCGAGAAATTCGTTCACCGGACTGCCAAACCACGGACAGCTGGATAGATATACGGAGGGGATAAGGAATGAACTGTTTTGCGCATGACGTCACAAACTAAAATCGGACAGCCCTACCAATAGCTTCTCATCGCTGTATTCTTTACTCGATTTAAATTAATTACGACCATACGAATACACGTTTTCTTCGGAAAACGTTTAGTACCAAGAAACGCAACGATACGAGTTTTATAATATTTTTCATAAATTTGTCGCGTACTATACGTATATCTAGGATGGTATTCATTAAGAATCGTAACCAATCCCGACATGTCGATGGCTGAAACACGATTTCCATTACGACAGATTGTACCGATGACTTATACTAAATAGCCATAAATTTGATCAAATAGCTTAATCGTAGATGTAACTTTATATAATAAGAATATTGTATTTTTGTTATTTATGAAATTTATTTTACTCGTTATAAGTAAAAGCTTATGGCTGATTTCTCGTGTTTATGTGATACGTGATACGCAACTTTTAAATATATCTTATCATAGTAAAGATTCTAATGCGTATAAGTTTTTATGTTAGAATCATGTTTCTAGGGATTTCCTAGTTCAAGACTGAGAGCTATTATTATTGGTTGCAGTGGTATCCAGCAAATTACGAATTAGAAATATTTATATGATTCGCGTACTTTGTTGGAATTATAAAAACAAATAAACCGATTTCTTCCAATCGAGTTATAAAATTTCACGATGTAGTTAAGATTATACGCGTTGCAAGTAGATTATAGGAATAAAACGTGAGTTTTGTTTACGTAATATTTGCTTATACATAAGGTATTCAAAAATCGATAATGGAACAGGATACTCTTAAAAGCGCACGCGTGAACCAATACTGATGAATGTCAGCTGTCCACCGCTGAATACAACGTTCTATCAGGAATTAAAGTATTTCTTATCCTATTACGAAGTCTTCCAATGAAGAAATATAATTTTAATCAGATTTAATGGCTTGTGATAATCGAACGAAAGTGTATTTAGGGTACGAAGATGAATATGTTACTGACAAACATCGGCCAAGTATTAATTTTATGACAAATAAGATCGGCGGATTTCCAGTAAGTGGTTCATTTACTTTTAAAGCTATTCATATTAAATTGTTATTGTATAGTGTACAGAATGTAATGTAAATCTAATTGAATATATCATTATTGTTCATAGAACTGCCATGAGAAAACTATATTGTCATTACCACAATGTAGGCTGTGTGGATTATATCAACTCCTGGCACTTCAGCTGTATGTTCCATTAGATAATTCCAAGTATCATCGAACTCTCTATATTTTTGCATGTATAAATCCAAACTGTTGGAATCATAATGAAAGTTGGACTTGCCTAAGGGTTCAAGTATTAGAGGATGAAAGTAAAACAAATGATTTAAACAGTAGCAGTGTAAATGTACCATCAACAACATCATGGTTGTCAGATGCAGATGATTGGGGTGACAATTTCAATGACAATTCTGAACAAAATGGAAATAATTTGTTGTCAAATAATGCAATAGAATTCAATTTTTCTTTGCAAAGAGAAATAGATGAAAATATTAGGGATGAACTTTCTGTATTACATGTTGATGATCCTAATGCAAACAGGTAGATATTAAATACAAATCAATTATAATGAGATTTTAATTTATCTAGAAGTGTATTTATTCATTGTTTGAATATACACAGGCACAATATAGTGGATACTTTGAACGTATCATGTGCCTGTGTAGTTTACTGTAGGAAGTGTACTTTGGTCAAAAGCAGGAATTTTAAATTATGGTATTTCATCTTGGATTAATAGAAAACTGTTTCCACAATACACTTCTTGAAACAATGATACACTATAATGCTTAAAAGTAAATGAAACAAGTTAAATTAATTTGTGCTACAATTTATTTTAGTCCAGCAAGTGTGGAATCTCCAGTTGGAATAGGTGCTGTGGGTAGATTGGATTCACCACAGGCATCTGCTGAAATTGATGGAGAAGAAAGTGAAGTTGTCTGCATAGATACCCCCACCCAACCTCAATGTGATTTGATCAGTTTATTACACGATGTAACTCCCTTTCCCCTTCAATTAGAATCAAATATAGAAACAAAGTTTTCATTTGTTGAAATATTCCTTTCCGTGGAAGAAGAAGATTGTGGTACAGATGTACCACAACACGTTTGTGATTTACTTCTTGAATACCAATACAGAAATCCAGATTTATCAACAAAATTTGCAGCGGATTCGGACGAAAGCAAAACTACGGAAATAGCTTCAGAAAAATATGAAAAGAGTATTCCTATGCATGGAGATGAAATGTTTCACAACTTTGTGTCTCAAATACAGAAGAACCCTGGTCAACTCTTGCGGTAAGAAATTGTTAACGAATTGTACCCTATATTTTATATGGACACTAGTAGCGTTATTTTAAAATTTATAATGTATTTTGTTTCAGATATTCACGAGATAATACTATGCCGTTATTATTATATCCTATTAGTGGATGTGTTGGAAAATGTCGTCATTGTGGCGGTGAAATGACATTTGAAGTCCAAATCTTACCCACATTAATTTCCAAGTTAATGCTTCAACCACGAACTGAAAAAAAATTCCAAATTGAATTTGGAACTGTTTTAGTTTACACCTGCATTAGAAGTTGTTGGTCTACAACAGATTTATATAGAGAAGAACATGTTGTTGTTCAAGCAGAAAGATTATAGTGATAGTACAATTGAGATAAATTTGATAGTATTTTAAACTTCCGATTTTAGGAAAATTATAGTTACATCTTTTTTGTTGCAGAATACCGTCCATCTTTTTGTGTGTACATTAGGAATTCCTAGTGATGAATGGTGCATAAAATTAAAATTTAAATTCCAAATGTAAAATTCATTCCAAATACATATTACTTATCTTAGAAGTTGTACTAGAACAGCCATGAGAGTTATTTTATTTTTAAATTTGATGTAGTTTAAGGAAAACTGTACATTGCAATTCATATATAAATACAGAAACTATAATGGAAATGCGTTTATTTATTGTTTTCTCCTTTATGTTTTTTCCCAAAACATTTCACACATATAGATATACGTATATTTGTATTCTTAAATAATTTATGAAAGTTGATTTATAAATAATAATATGATATTTACAATAAATATTTAGAAATTTCTATTTAAAGGATGTTCTATAGGATATGTATGCCTCTCGCATGTCAAATCGGCCAAAGTATGACGCATATGATCAGCATTTAAGAGTTTCCCATCTGCAACATCTTCTTTAATCCTACGTGCTTTAGAAAGCATACTACATGCCAAAGTTGTTGCTATATTCTTTTCAGTGTCTGAATTGTGAAGACCAATGGAATATGATCTTGATGCACGTGATAAATTAGCAGTCGTTGCATATATTTCTGTCAGTAATTCAGCCGTTCTGGCAAGTTCTAGGTCTTGAGCAGCAACTTCTGTTCCGTAATCATTTAATAGTTCCATAACACTTTTTCTCGTTATATTTATAGTCTCTTCAAGAAAGTTAGCACCAAACGACAACGATGGATGAAGATTCTCAGCAATATTAAAATTTGTTTTACTTAATTCAGACCAAGTTTCAAATATACTGAACCAAGGAAATTTTTCAGGATTTTTTCTTTTAAATACATTCTTATATACATTTTTTCCTAAATGTTGAAAAGCACTTGCACCTACATATATATTTGCATCCACATTATTTGTATCAACTGTTGTTAAAGCCAAGGCATCATGAAACGATTGTATATAAAAATTGTTTAAGTAACTTTTTGCACCTATTAACTGTAATCCTGACAGAATGCATTTTAAACAATTATTTGCACAATACGTTTCGGTAATGACTTTTTCAAGTTGTGCATCTTCATTTTCATGCATGTCCACAAGTCCACTTGTGAGGTATGCCATACTTTCCATAGTGTACAAAGCAAATATCGATTCAGATATTATTTTTCTTACAGAACCTAACTTATAGTAATCTCTATCCATGTGTTTCATTTGTACAATATCTACTACTAATTGATTTATGAAATTTCGTAAAATAGTGATAGTTTGTGCAGATATATTTTGACTTCCAGGTTTCAACAATTCCAACATCAATTTAAATGAATTACCAGGTTCACCAATAATGTTTTCACTAGGTATCAATGTGCTATTAAAATTCACTGTACACATGGGTATTTCATGACGCCCAATTGTTTCATAGGTTTTGCTACAATTCACACCTCCATGTTTTCGTTCAACTAAGAACAGAGACATCTCTTGTTCTTGATCGGGTATATCATGTACCACATTTCTTGCAAAAACTAAGAAAAGATTAGCATCTGTTCCATTGATAACAAATGACTTTTCACCATTTAAGACCCACTCATTTTTCTCATTTAAATCAACATAGCTTCTTATATTGTTAATATTTGTTCCATTATCAACTTCTTTAATACATATTGTAGGAATTACTTCACCACTCATAATTTTTGGTAAATATTTCAGCTTCTGACTATCCGAACCATACTTTGAAATTATCTGAATAGGTAAAATATGATTTTTTACTACGTAAGTAGCCAACCAAGGTAATCTACTAAGTGTTTCTAAAAGTTTCAACGATTCTGTTTCCGATAAATTTAAACCACGATAATTTTCATGGGTGTAGGCTCGAAATACTTCTAAATCTTTGAGGTTTGCTAGTATCGTATTCTTATCCACTTTTTTGTTCGGGTTCGAACAATTTAACATATAATTTTCAATTGGTTTCAACCAATTACAAAACTCTTGAAATCTTTCGATTTTCTGCGGTTCAGGGAACTCAAGAATAGATTTATCAAACTTTCCGTAGATTAAACTTTTCAAAAAAGGTTCTTTTTGTGGTTTCTTTTCTCTATGAGGCGAAAATAATGTTTCTTGGTTATATACACTGTCCACTTCCGTTGCATGTTGCGAGTTTCTTTTCAATATATATTTTAAGTTTAAATTTGGAAATTTCTTGATTTGTAACGATTGTCGTATAAACATCGTCAAACGTTTTTTTAACAGTATTTAGCTGTTGAACAAACAATACATATGTACAAAGAAAAAAAACACCAAGAACTGACGATGTTTAGGACGTATTACTTGTCACGCTTGTTAAAAGAATAATACTTTTTTTATTTCGTATAGAATAAAACATTATACTTCACACAAATATAATATTTTTATTTCCTTACGTACCTTAAGTAAACTATTAATGAATAATATATAATCAGTATCAATACTATAACTTTACTTGAGAAAACTAGTTCCCAACTAGGTTAAGTTTATCCTTGTTCCATTAATTCGTGCCGTTTAAGGAGAAAGTCACTAGCTTCGATGATTCGGGATTCCTATTCCTTTTTAAATGTTTATATTTTTGTAAAGTATGATGTATGTTTTTTACATTAATGTTTTACACCAATATTTTAAGGAATTTTTTTTCTCAGTTATTTTGGAATTTGATATTGGTCTTAATATTGCACATTTATCACGAGCAGTTTAAGTAGCCATTTTTTCCTGTACAATCGGAACACGACTGGAGGACTGGCCCTAGAACCTTCAAGTCTAGTCCATGTTTCAGTCGTTGGAGTAATATAAATTCAGATCAGAAAGAAAAAAATCCAAGAAAAGATGTCTTTAAATGCAATAGTACTTTGAATCAAAATTGGTCAAAGAAGGTTAAGAAGGCTAGTAATTCTAGGCTTAAACTCTTTGGCGTGAAGCAACCAGGAACTAGATTACATATTTCCAATTAATAATTTCAGATTGTTTTTAAAGACTCGATAAACAGGTGGAATACTGTGTTGTGTCGTTCTCGAGTACCTACGTTTCATTTTGTCACAAACAGATTCAATTTTTTACGTTTAATTCAATAATTCTCGAATCTGTTTGTTCATAAATTTAGATTTCTGGAATGTTAGACAACTTCTTTCTAATGCCATTGTATACTTTTCATTCCTTTATGCAATATGTTGCAATAAAACACGTCCGTGTGCTTCCGTCATGATTATTTTTTGTCCGAAAGAAAACCAATAAAAATATTAAACACGACTTAAGCATTAATATTTGTTATACAAAAGAACACATTTTACGGCGTCGTAAAAGTTTTTACCGAAATTATTCTATTTAACGGAGACATCTTGTACATGACACCTTGAGGAAGACAATACAGTATAGTACACAGAGGCACGGATTAAGGGGGAGGCTAGGGGGATCTATAGCCGGGCTCCATCCTTCAAGGGAGCCTCGCCTTTTCAAATAATAAAATAAACGTTTGCAAACACTTAACGAAAATATCACGTTTGATTTGCCAATGTTTTTCCAATAAATCTTGATTATAACTTATGCGTATAAACAACCCGAGGAAAGCAAGATGAGAATTTTTAAAGACAGGTACAGATCCCGCTATCCTCTCTTATCAGGAATTCTCAGCTCTGGGCCTCGAAAGTCTTAATCCGGCCTTGGGTACATCCTATTTGAGCATGAAAATAAAAGCGAAAATTCACATGGAACGTACGGCGGGAAAGTGCAATTAAAAGTCCCGGAATTAAAGCGTTTGTTTCGGAGAAAGGACGTTCGCTTCATTTTAATTTTTAATTCGTTGTGCATATGTAGGAAAAGGGTTCTTCGAACGGTTGTTGCGTTACTGTCGACATCGATTATACTACAGAATGACCAAGCTCTCCGCGCACTTTCTTTTCAGCGCTGTGTGTGTATACATTCGCTCAGCTGTTCTGGTCAGAAGTGATCCGCGGTTCGTCTGATTGCACAAATTTTCGAAGCTCCGGGGTTTATTTTTAGTACAAGTGCCATGTCGTTTTGGTACAATCCTCGTGGATTTTTGCTGCGTAAGAGTATGTTACACGGTTTCTGATTCGATCGATAGACGGAACGTTTCTCGCTGATTGACAGACTCGTTAAACTCGCCACTCTCACCTCGGTTATCTGGGAATTTGACATTAATCTGTGATCGATGCGTCCCGCAAATTGATATTCAGTTTCTACCGTAACATCAAGGCTGAACCATGAAGAAGACACGCTCAAATCTGTTCCGTGACATTTATGATCTGCCATATAATGAGTGCTCCAAGATGAAGCTTTACTCCAGCAGTAAAGGTATTTCGAGCGATATGTTTTGATGCGAAAATTCAATAACGTTATTGCGTAGTATAATGCTACGAGATAAAAAAACTTTTCTCCCCCCACTTTTAAAACGAACGTATTTGAATAAAGATGAACCGTGAAGTACCAAATAATATTCCAGCGATATAAAAACGAAATTTCTTATGTAGACTTTGATGGAATCTTTTTCTGTTTTTTACACGTAAAGATAGTTATAGTCTTGTTCAACCAAACTGGTTAAGAGTTTGGTCATGCTCGATGAACTCATATATTGATACTGTCATTTTGACTTGAATCATTCCAGCAAGTCTTCAGATGACACAGCGTATGGCTTTATTAAAGAAGCTTGACGTACATAATGGTTGTGTAAACTCTCTTTGTTGGAATTCTACCGGTGATTTGATATTGTCTGGTAGTGATGATCTGCATCTTGTACTCACAAATGCTTATAATTACAAGGTGAGTTATTCAAACTGCTTGTACATGAAATGAAACAATATCTTTCTGCTGATTGTGACTGCATAGAGTATTTTGGAATTTTTGTATAGCATAACAGTGTAACTGTAGCTCAGTTTATTATTTTGTTGCATATATTAATTTCAGGTATATCCATATATCTTGTAAAATTCTGTGCCAAGGTTATTTATATTTTTACCCTTGACTATACATATATCTGTAGAGACTGATGCATTCACCTATCATCCTTCACCATGAAATCAATCCAATGCCTTTTGCATCTGACAAGATAGTTTCATATTATACAAAGATATTGGCTTTTATAAATACTATTATTACAAATACACATTTTGGACCAAGGTTGCTTTTTAGACAGATTTCTTTATCATTGTTTAGTTAAAGAGAATCTGTTATGTAAGATTGTATGGCAACAAATTCTACCAAAAGGAAGTACAATGGAGGAAGTTACATTGGCAATAAACCTTTTGAAGGAAATATCATAGTTAAGATAGTTAATTCTAGCCAAGGTCTAACATTGACATAGATAGAAATACAGAAGCTCTGCCAAATGAACAAAATCCTTTGTGTGTAATGTGTGTGGTGCTAATTTTGACATCTAGTGTAATCTGTGTAGAGCTATCTTGTTAATTAACAGAGATGACGAGTATTATGTATATTTATCACCATAAAAAAAAAGAAGAAAAAAACAGATAAATATATGTTGAAGATGTATCCGATTCGGCACGCGGAATGACCCTATTACTTCTCTATTGTAGGTGATGACAGATTACAAAACCAGTCACAAAGCAAATATATTTAGTGCTAAGTTTTTGCCTAATAGCGGGGATCATCGGATAGTTTCGTGTAGCGGCGAGGGCACTATTTTGTATACAGGTGAATACTCGATGACCGTAGATACCGTAGATGACTGGGTTTATAATAAAAACGAATATTCGACGCTTACAGATTTAACGAGAAAAACCGAAACGTTTCATAATCAATTCAATTGTCATAGCGGTACCGCTTATGAAGTAGCAACAATACCCGACGAACCACACACATTTCTAAGCTGCGGCGAGGACGCGACTGTAAGATTGTTCGATCTCAGAATAAAGGAGAAATGCAATGCCTCGAATTGTAGGAAGGTAAACGACAAATTGATCACAGAGGTTTGCCAATAATTTTGAAGATCAGTGACCGTACCGTTATGTTGTTCCAGAATGTACTGATCTCCCTTAAAACAGCCATAACCGCACTGTCGGTGAATCTTGCTTCGCCCCACCAAATAGCGATCGGTTGTTCCGATAGTACAGTAAGAATATTTGATAGGAGAACGCTCGGGACCCCGACATCTGGTAATTTTAACCTGATCGAATAACCCAGTATGAGGGAACCGTGAAAAAAGCATGTAATAATTTTCTAGGGTGGTTAGATGTGACCAGAGAAGACCTTGTTTTATGCAGTTTCACAGTTCCGGATTTCGAGGGAAATGCTCGTAGAATGACATCGCTGAATTACAGTCCCGACGGGCAAGATGTTCTCGTTAGTTATAGTAGCGACTACGTTTACCTGTTTAACATACAGGTATTAGGAAAATGCATCTTTGGTTTTTAACGAAGTATGTATAGCGTGTTCAGGGTAAAAAATTGTTTCGATTAGGATCAAGGTGCCGTACAATTGAGGAAAGACATTGGAGCAGTAAAAGGAGAAGGAAGGAAACAAAGGTTACGGCCGTCTCTGCCAGTACGTAGATTGAGACTTAGGGGCGATTGGTCCGATACCGGTCCCGACGCACGACCCGAACGCGAAGCTGGTCAAAGTAACGGTACAGGTGCTTTGAAATTAAATTCAAACCTTTTTTTTACGTCGCCAATATTTTCTTACAAAGTACAAAATAATCTTCCTACTTTCTAGAAATTGCTCAAGCCAGACCTGTGCTTCACACTTCGTTAATGCACAGGATGACGGACGCTCTGACTAGAATGTTAAACGATCCAGCCACTAGAGCCGCGTTATACGCGGGCGCCGAAGGTAGTTCAGGTGGTGTGATCGATCACCAAGACAATGCTCAAAATAGCAACGAAAACATCGCGGAAACCAGCGAGGAAAGACACAACGAACCCGAAGGAGTCGAAAGAGTCCCGGCCCAGAGTAATCAAGAAACAGGTAGCTAATAACATTCAGTTTCGACGTTGGTTGACGTTTCTATCGCGATAAATAACAAGTTGAACGACCGCAGATGTTGCAGAACGGCAAGCAGACGGATCGGAAGGCGCATGTTCCAGCGGCACGCAAAGCGAACCCGAAACAGCCCGTTCCCCGATAACGAAAAACCAATCTCCGTCGGAAATTACGACGGTTCCGGATCAAACGACTGACGAGACCCCGGTTGAGCCCACATCGAATGTTCCTATGAAAACTGAATCTAGTCAAACAAATACACCGAAGTGTTCTATGCAACCTTGTTCATCGCGCGCGGTGGACAGGTGCAACGACGCCCCCGAAGAAGATCAAAACGGTAGCGAAGATTCCCCGCGTACAAATATGGAGAATAAACAAGAGGGGCATATGATGGAGAATCTTCAAAATAGACTGACGAAAATGAGAGACGGTTTCCTCGAAAAGTACGACACGCGAAAACTTCACAGAAATATTATCGAATACTTTATATTATTAATTTTAAGCTTGATTCTTGGCTTATGGAAAAAATAATAAAATAATTCTTCAAGTCGTAAACAAGATAACTCAGTGGTTTTATTTTGAATGTATAAATTTTTTACGATACTCTTTTGGATTATAGTCATCGAATTTTCAAAAAATATAAGCATTAACGAAATAGTAGGTAGGAAGCGATCAGTTTCATAATGATCGATCGAAGAAGATTGTTTACGATACGAGGAATTATTTTGTTACGTAATATTTTTACAACGTTCCGTCTTGTTCGATAGACACGGTAGCGAGCCGGTGAGTTTAACTTACACGGAGAAAAGTTCGCCGATCGCAACGATATCTCTTGGCGTGGCTGGCGAAATGATTCACGACAACAATTATCTCGCGGGTGGGTAACCGTGGCATAATGGTTATGTATATATTTTATTTTCACGGACTGTCGTTCCACAGGTCCATCTGGTAGTAACAGTAACGCAACATTCACGAGCAAAAATCACATCAAACACTTACGATTTTATAATACACAAGGAAGTAAGTAGATACGGCGTAAACAGATGTATTTTTAAGAAGATTAGAAAATCATGCGGTATCTTTTCTACAGAGACTGACGAAAGCGCTTTTACCGATAGCGACGATGATGATACAGAGCTTAGGGAAAGGTGTGTATTATGACGATCGATATTTCCATAAACATATACATCGTACGCGTATAAATAATGTATATCCGTTTCTTCGTTAAGGTTGAGAAGTCGGGTGGAAGACGAAATGGACGAAGCTATCGGCGACGACAGATCGCGAGATGACTCCGCGAATTGCGATAAAACATATACACCGACTCTTCGCGTGAAGCAGTACACGGGACACCGCAACGCGAGGTATATTTTTCATCCGTTTTCTGTTATGGTGGTGACTGTAACGGTGACTATAACTTATATTTTGCTGATCCAATGATTAACGCAATTCTCACGCGCGACGAGTCTCGAATCATTGAGAAGGCTGTAAACGATTTTTAAACGAAGGGTGTTTTACGTGACTCAGTCCTGTGACTAAAAGATTAACAACTTAATCGAAACACGTGTTGGGTGAGATTACGTAACGAGACGCAACCAGGAGGCTTTAGCGAAACTTTTTTCTCGAAGGACCATATCTGTTTTGGCGTGTTTCGTTGCCTCCGATAAACCTTGTCTCGCAATAATGTTGACTAAAGTTTTTCATTTTGCGTTCGACGTGTATGTTACGTTTGGAATGAATCGGAAGCGAAACCATTGACTCGCTGATATTCCGAAAAAGCCTTCGAGCGGACTGGGGCCATTTTTCACGGGGCCGTCATATTTTATCTGATCAGTTGGCCTTCCCCCCGGTTCACTCTAGTTTCTTTAGGACCATGATCAAAGAAGCGAACTTCTGGGGCGACGATTTCGTGATGTCCGGTAGCGATTGCGGCCACGTGTTCATCTGGGACAAAGAGACGGCGAAGCTGTGCATGTTGCTCGAGGCGGATCAACACGTGGTCAACTGTTTGCAACCGCATCCGTATCTACCTTTGTTGGCTACCGCCGGTATCGATTATGACGTCAAGCTGTGGGCACCGATCAACAAGGAGCCCACGTTCGATGAGAAATTTGCCGAAAATGTAAGTTGCCTCGACTCAGACACGAGTTAAATTTTCAACCGGATAAGCAATTTCCAAACTTTCGATTCGTTGCTCGTTCAAATCGCAATTTAAATGGTAAAGCCTTGTTTAAATAACTGCTAAATCAAATGAATCGCCTTATCGGTTTTTTATTCGAATAAAATCCCCCCCCCCGCCTCCCTGCTCGGTTCGTTGCTTATCGAATCAATTCCGTGCAAACGATAAGACGGTTTTGGATATTTACAGCTGAAAAAGAGGAACGATATCATGCTGGAAGAGACCAGAGACACAATGACTGTACCTGCTACGTTTATGATCAGAATGCTGGCATGTCTCAATCAGTTGCGCAGAGGTAGTGAAAATTTCTAATAATACTTCCCAAGACCTGATAGTTCACTACACTAGTATGATCGAAGATTCATAGTTAAGAAAATAACATACCGAAGAGTTGAGTTTGGCAGCTTTCCCTGTTACGTGCAGGTATTGAAGTAAATAACAGTGCACAGAGTTTTGTCTGGCCTTTTTCTGCGTTGTGAGTTTGTCTAACGTTGTGGTTTCAACCATTACACTCATAAATTTTCATCATACGTTTCTTTTCTCAATTTGTATAGCAGGATATTCATATACTGGGTTGAGTCATAAGTAATTGCCGGTTCGGGTAGCGGATTATAGACTGTTTCGGGAATTCCAAGTTACCTGTACCCTAACCTAACCCAGACCTAACCTCATTTATTTCGCATCAGGAATTGATAAGCTCTCAAATAAATGGCAGAGAGTTTTGGACCAGATGTATAACTCTTTTAATAAAGAAATAAAAAGTTAATGCGAAAAATCGACAATTACTTACGACTAAACCCAATAGTTTTGTTAGGTTTACTGCTTCGTTACGCGACCTAATGCATATAAAGGGAAATATTTAATATCATCGTTTCTTTTTATCGTAGAGTTTTAAAAAAAAAGAAAGAAAGTCTTTAAAAAAAAAGGGACAGAGTAAAGTACAAAGTTTTACATTTTTCGTTCATCATTCCCAAGCCGCTTGGAGGCTGAGTATTTATAAAAGAAAAAAAAAAAAAAAAAAGAAAGAAAAAATGGTACTATTCGAATTGTGTAATTTTCTGTGTTACCGAGACTATTTTATGTGTATACAAAAAGGGAGATATCGATTAAACGCGTGCATGTAATGTCACATCGGTATTATACTATTTAAAATTGTTGTAGCGATGAAAATAAAGTTATTAATCAAAACACAAAAGAAAATATCTTTAATATACCAGGAAAATGCTTGCATTGCCGATATGGACAGGTATTTTATATCATACGTGTATACGTTCTTTATTATTAGATTAATGTAGCTGGCACGTAACATGTCAAACGAGATTATACGATCACACAGGTATTTTTAATTTCTTCATTTATCCATGAGAATTCATTATCGAAGTCTTCCACGATTGCAACAGATAACAGTCATTCTTTCCCCTCTAATCGAACGTGTTTGCCAACGTGTACGCCCTCGAATGTTGTATGCTCACATGGCTATGTGTGTCAAACTTTTAATTTAGTGTTCCTTTTTAATTGCCTCTGTAATTGTGCTCTGATCTTAATGATTTTTAAATATGTTATAGAGAATAAAATTCTGAACAACTTGTTCCTACACCTTCCGAGATATTTGCAGACTCAACCTAATCCAGACCTAATCTATCCTCACTGGGTGGTACGTGTGCGATGTTAAGATCAAATTTATTTGAACAATTTTGAATATTAATGTACGTGGCCCAGCCACAAATCGATGGATTGGGTTAGGGTAGATTTATCATTCAGGCCGCCTAATAGCAAATGGCCACTCAAACCGAAGTTCAAGGATAACAGAATACACTCTGTTTCCGGTTCACCCATTCTAACCGGAAGGAATGTTGCAAATATCTCGGAAACTACTAAAAAAAGTTGTTCAGAATCTTAGTTTCTATAACATATCTCAAAATCATTAAAATCGTAGTACCAGGTCCCCCGAAGTAAATAACAACCCATTTCTCTTCTTCGTCGGGACGAAGAAACCGCGATAATAATACTGTTCGGTAGTTATTGGTTTTTACAAGCAATTCTACCTAATATTATTATTATATCGCTACTCAACAAAAAGCCGTTACAGCAGCTCGCAACAAGATAAAAAAAAATTAACAAAATTCCTTTAACGTCATCGCCGAGGAAAAAAAAAAAACAATACTTCATCGAACAAACGAAAGACAAAACTTCGCGCATTTTTGCACGCGAATAGGAGACCAACAATTATGTCGATTCAAGTTGTTTCACGGTCATTTGTACGAGAAAAGTAAGGGTCACACAAGGTAGATACTGGTTAGGTAATTCTGACTCTGTGATACGGAATACTACAGAATACTTCCGGTTCTTTTGTAGGTCGCGGTCGGTACAGGGGGAGGACCGGATACGAGCCCACCGAATTACGAGGTTGCTAAGCGGTTCTTGGCGACACTGCTCGTTATAAGCGTGAAATCGGTACCCGAGGACGGTCCCGACGAGACAACATATCACGCCGAGAGCCCAACCAATTAGTATCGAACAAAAGAAACGGAAAAGAAAAAAGCCCACGTATATTTGATTAATTGCTGGAAATGTATAATTCTAGATTAATTGTAAGAATATTTAATCATGATAAGCTTCCGTATCTCGTTATCATTATCAGCGAGAGATAAGTTGTTCGTTTCTTTATTATTCTTTTCCTCGTTGCTTTTTCTTGCGATTCTATTCAGGATCGATTACTCCGTTGTAAGGGAGCTCGTTACCAACGAATGTTTTTATCGCGATACAGACGCTATCTTGCCCTCTCGAGCGGATTTCGAATTACTGTACGCGTGTTTGCTTTTGACAATATTTTTCTTCTCTTTGTTCTGTTTGCGTGCGTGGCGTGTAACTCGAGCTCGAGCTCGCGCGCGCGATTACAATGCGTCGAGCGGATCCTTTGGAAAATAGATCAAAAGACTACCAACGAGAGTGATTTCGAATCGATCCGTTCGGTTCGGATTCACGCGGGATTACGCGATAAGTTTACACGTGCAATAACATTATTGTAACGATAGATACGAGTAATAGATAGATAACAGGTAGATAAGAGTGCGTTTAACGACCGATGCATTGTTGCGCGAAGCGTGGTGTGCATGTGTTCGAGGCTGTTTTAAAAGCACTGTATTCTAAAGAAAAAGAAAAAAAAGGAAAAAAAAAAAAACGAAGTCGCTAGTTGGTTCGTACATTGTACTTGTAATTGTCTACGATCTCTTTATGCGAGAGAAGCACGTAGAATGGAGTGGAGATACGATAAGAGTGGTTCGCTTTGACCCGAATATAACGCGTGTAGATTAGTTGAGCGAATCGCGGCGTGGCACTCGAATGGCTTTTTCATCCTTTGGCTCTTTGCACTCGGATAACGCGCTGAACGCGACATGGACTCGAGGAAAGAACTCTTGACACTTACGACTTGTACATACAGTGGTTAAACGACGATTGAACACTTCTTAAAATGTATTATTTAACCATTCGACTTTAAGGGAGAGACCAACACCCATATTAGTTTCTTAGTTTATTAAGATTTTCTAAAGAAAATTGTTGAATATGTTTTCTTGTTTACAGGTTCCCAAAAACAGTAAAATTGTTTAATTTAACGGGTAGTATGTTTCTTAACGTTGAAAAGTAACAGAACTCTGTTAGAAATCGGTTACAATCGAATAATACATTTTTAAAAATATTCAATTGTTTCTTAATCGTACTGCATTAAGTGTGCTGTGCCTTAGACTGCAATCCGTCCTATTAACATTCGTACATTACAATACTTCTGTATTCGTTATCGATTAATTATTGGAACGATAGATTGATTCTTTTGTAAGCGGTAGCCGTATTGTGGATCACGATTCTTATTCTTCCACATTTTTATATTATTATAAGTTATTTTATTGTACTTACAAAACTATGTACATCACTACTAGTACGTTACTATCGTTGTACTAACAGTAATTTCAGTTCAACTTCACTTATGTTCCCGTATCGCGTCTTAACGTTTCTACTATTTTCATCGAAATGTACGAAGCGTAACCGAAAAGTCTATTAAGTTCCTATTTGCCTTCCTATTTGCCTTCTACTGCCATAAGTTCACGAAAAATGTCATCTCAAGAATTAATCTAACGTTCTGATAATTTGTTTCCGAGGTCCACAGCGACGAAGGTAGAAATAAAGATAAACAATCGAGCCGCACCATGATTTCACGCCCCGACAAAGCTATTTATTTGGTACAAAGATATTGAATACAATTCAAAATAAAAGGATACAAAAAGAGTTGAGTTTTTTTCTATATACTGAATCGAAAGTATGATTTTTTTTTTCATTGTTTTTGTCCTTTGAAATACAGAAGCGTTTGTAATGTTTGAATATTAAAGGGAGCCAGAGTACGTGCTTTTATATTGTGTACAATGCATATGTGGCTACATACGAGTCGGCTGGTTGACGATTCCTCGATAATTCCGAGTGCAAAGGGTCGAATCAATGTTTATTAACAATAGATTTAGAATTTCACAGATGAATGTGAAAACCGTTCTAGAATTTTAGGCATTTTATTAACGATCCAATTTACCAGGAAAATCCGTTTGCAACATACACCATGATGTATTAATTTAGAGGATTTAATTATAATAAAAGTTCCAAAAAACGCAAACTGTGTTCTTTACTCTTCCACATACTCCTCCCTGTTACGTCGCATCCATTGGATCCCAGGACTCAAATTCAAAGTGTAATTAGACTCAACTTGCTGGATCTACGAGGAGATTCTCGTGGAACTGATCAGATCAATCATCCCGACTGTATAGGAAGATTATACTATAACTAATTAGGCTCACCTTTCTGGATCTACGGAGAGGAGATTACTATGTAATTAATCAGACGCGCCGTCTTCTTATCTCTGCGCATAACTATGCACACGACGAAGATGAAAACGCGCGTTTCTCGCTGCGAAATTAATCGGGGAATAATATTTTCAGGACGAAAGAAAAAAGGAAGCTTCCCATTAAAAGAAAAAACAATTAAGATTGTACACTGCCGCACGTTTCGAATACTGTTTGGAGAGTTTTAATTATACGTGGAAGTGGAGAACGGAGACGTGTGTATTTCCTTGTTTTATTTCTCTGAACATTAGGACAAAATTGTAATCAATCGCTTATCCGTTTACCGTAAATCCAATAATGTCTGTAATAATGAATTAGCGTTATATTAAATGTACCGATGAGAGATTTAATAATCACACTTTCCTCCTCTACCTCTCTCTCTCTCTCTCTCTCTCTCTCTCTCTCTCTCTCTCTCTCTCTCATACACACACACGCGCGTCCTCACTCTCGTCTCTCATTCTTGCTCGCTCTGACACGCATTCCCATTCTCCCGCACTCACTCCCTAATCACCGTTTCTTTCTCTTTAGTTGGCAAAGTCCACGACGACACGCTGAACGGCGTTTGCTCAGCGAGGGATCGAGGATCGAGCGAGGATCGAGGCGCCTTCTGGATCGCTCGTCCCTCCCGCGCCGACAGTTCGCGTCGCTTCGGACCTCGCGGAACGCGACACCTGCTGGAGAACGGAAACCGGAACCAGAAAACACCGTCTTGGATCCCTTCGCGTCGGATCGAAGCCGTTGGAACGCAAAATCCGTACACGCATATAAAATACTGCTAATGATCTCTCTAATACCGTTAATTCTCTCGTTAACTTGGTTCACACCTTTAAGCACGATATAATTGAATCAATCACAGGCTAACTTAATCCTCGACTTCTCTTATGTATACACGAGAGTAACAACTAATATTAAGTAATATCGAAGCCTATTTTCTTATTTTCTACCGAACAGTACTTCCGTCGATGAGATTGACGATAAAATAAATGGATTTCCCAGCGGTTTCGATCGAGACTCGTTCCAATTGAACTTTGGAACTTTATCGGGGAAATTTGGGAAATCTCTATCGACGAGGCGCGACGTTAATTTTAGACGCTGGCGTCGAGATCGAAGGTGACGTCTTAATTTAGAAAGAGAACGATCTAGAACGGCATGATTCTCAATAACAAGTGTGTGACCATTCGACAACGAATAAAGGGATCGCTTGGAGCGATTGAAATTCGGACAATAGATTTTTGTAGCCATTGGGGGGCTTATCCGCCATTGCTTATCGTAACAGGCGTTGTTTCAGATTGCAATCGAACTTCGCGTGCGTTCCACCCGGGCTCTATCGATATCTAAAATTAAAAATCGCCTCGATAAACTGTAGTCCGAGATATTTAAGCGTTGTACCACTTTTGGACGATTCAATGTTCGAGAGATTGATAAATATTTTAATTTGAGAGGAGAGGCTTGATCAACGACTTCGAAACGAAATAATTAAAACTCGGGTCGGGATAAAGTAACCAAAAATTTGCAAGAACCCTTCCAAACGAGACGTAGAGCCCGGAAGTTTTAATTTAACCCTTTGCATGCAGCAAACAAGCTACTTTCATCGTCGTTCACGCGAATTTTACAAGAGAACTGATATTTCTACTAAAACTGAACCATCGGTGGTAGAGATTAACGATCCACGAGCCCTCGATCCTATACGCTGGGACTCGATTCAATTTTGGGACCGTTTTCTGGTTCACCTCATCCTCCATTCTCGAAAACGCATTCGACGACGAGATTGATATCGTCCCCTCCAGCGGGTGTCCGTGAAACTCCATATTTCTCACCCCTCTGCTTATCCTCCTCGTCATCGCAACGCTCGAATAAGTAAAAACACGAATGTACGCGCGGAATCGCCGTCGCAGTTGCACGTGAATAATCCTCTAATGCGCGGTGACGGTAATCATAGTAACAATAACAATGACAATCAATAATGATGACAGTAATAATAATGACAATAATATCGATAAGAATAGTTAGTGAACGTTTACAATCTATTACATATTTAGTCGGAGGGGACGTCGCTCAGATTTTTTCGAGGCACAGTTGGATCGCACGTCAGCCATTTTGAGTCGTTTCGCGTCCTCACGCGGGACACGAAAACTTTTCTCTCCGGTTTTCACGTATTTTTTCTCGGTCTCGTAATCTCTTTCGCAATGTTTTCGTGGTTCGTTCATTTTGTTTTTTAAGCTCGAAAGGGGGGGGTCTGTCCGTGCTCTTCGCTCATCATAGCGTTTCGTAGCGTGCGCGTTCGACCCCTCGACGCGTCGCGTTCGATAAAAAAGCGTGTTTAAAAACCGACCGGTCCAGCTCCTCGATTCTTCCCGTTTCTATTGCAACGAAGATATGTAAGTGGATTCTTTCCCCCGTGTATGTTTTTCTCTCGTCGCGCGCGTCGAACGGCCGAAGCGTGGGATCCGTCGATCGGATCGATCGCGGACCGGGCATCGTGCAAAATTAACCGAGCTGTACCTCAAGACACTGATCGCGCGCAGGAACACGCGCGCTAGATACAATTAATATCAACTATGCGTACAAGTGGATTTCGCAAATAGTACGGAACGATAAAAAATTCATCGACGCGGACTCGAAGTAGCGTGTGGAGACGAAACGAGAGGCTCGAAACGATCGAGGACCGCTCACAGAGTCGACGTCGGTCCTCTCGAAAATTTCTGGGGACCGTCCACCGCCATAGATGGGCAAATTAACGAATAAAACGCAAAACATTCGAGAACAATTCCAATTGTAAAACGAAACTGCGTTTCCTTTGAAGGTTCCTCGTGTATATTGTTCTTATTAAAACGATTTTGCCCAGCTTTGGCTACGCCCCCGCGCCTCTGTTTTCTCGCGTTCGTCTCTGATGTCGAAAGAAGACCGCGTGGCCTTTGGTGTCGAATAGTAAAATACGCGCGATTAAAAATATAGTTCGGTGAAGATCGGCTCGTCGCGAGTACCAAGCACGATGGGCTTTAAAACGCAATTAAAAACTCGACGGATATGTTCTAGGTTCCACCATGATCGAGTTTCGAGACGGAAGTCGGATTCAGAGAAAGGATCGTTGCGTTTTCTGTCTCTAAACTTTCAACCGCGGGTGTACATCGTACGATATAGGGTAACAATATCGTTCTGGATGCTCGAATCAAAGGAAATACCAGGCGTAGAAACTCTATGGACTTTCTGGACGATTAAGATTTTTCGTTGGACTGGGGGATCCGTCGTACCGTCGATCGAACTATATTTTCCCTCGCGCCGATCGAGATGTCGTGTACGCGGCTCCAGATCACGATCGTCATAACAGGAACTTGATTCTCATCACGCGTCTCACGGTGGCTCCTCAGTCCGCTTTCAAAGTCTGGGCAGATTTTAATCGAACCAACCGATCGACGATCGCGATTAAAATGGTTTATCGTCTGCATTCGATGGCCAATCGTTCGCGATGATTCAATTGGAATGACCAGGGAACTATATTTTAAATGACATGTATTTCTATTCCAATTTTTGTAGCACTACTTTTCCCTTGTATCAAGAAATAATTCTCGAAGGTAATCGCCTTCTATCTTATCAGTTATCGAAGGTTAATTCAATGAACGATGTACTAGCATAGTAGATAACGATTACATTAACGCGTCGACTATCAATGGTGACTGATACATGGACTATAAATAGAACTTAACGCTCTCGAAGCTCCGAATAACATTAATTACAATGAAAATAATATGTACGTCGATGAACTATTAAATATCTGTATTTTTCCTATTACAATTTAAACTGTCGCCGCGAACGATTATTAATCGCGATCACCGACCATAGAATCGTCAATTGCATCGTTTAGAACGATCGATGCCCGAACTCTGGCACAATGTCGTCTTCAAACGCCGACGCTGAGAATCACGGTATAATAAAATCGTGCATACGCGGCTCGTCGGTGTAAATTCAGCGAGTGTCTCGATCGTATATTACGCAGAAGACGATTTTTTCACCCTGAACGATTTACTAGTTTTAATTACTCGCTATTATCCCCTAAGGTGTCGATTGAATTCGGTAATTCGGTTTGTCGCGGCGCGGTTTGCCGCTTTCGTGCGCGGCTCCGTGCTCGATTCTTCCGCTGATCTACGCGCGAAAAGATCCCTCGTCGAACCAGAGATCAACAAAATCTCGACACAATGTGTCACACGCTCGTCGAATAAAAATTACAATTTTAAGAACGAAATATTCCGTAACAAAGAAATCAATACGTGGTTCTATTCTTTGTGCTTTCTTTTTACATCTCTACTCAGATATTATTTTTTTCGCGCGTATCTCAGCCAGCTCTTTTGCTTTCGCCTTTATCAATCTCGATTCGAATCAAGTCATCGTCATTTGGATTATTAATAGCACTATACACATCAAAATTACTGATTAATATTTCCGAAGCAGCGACACAGAATTATTTAAAGTCTCACACGATTCAGTTCCAATATGGCGGCGCGAAGAACACTTTTTCTTACTTTTTTGCTTTCAAGTCGATTCGCGAAAGATTCTATCCTCGAACAGGTTTACGTTTAGGCTCACGAACGATAATTTGGGCGCGAAACGATGACGATGACCGGTCGAATCGAGGCGAGAAGGAAGAAGCAAGAAGAGGACCTCGAGCATCGCGTCACCGTCTTCCTGTGATTCCGTTCCGCTGATTGTTGGCTCGCTACTCGCAACGTAACAATGGAAACTAGCTAATTCGTTAATTCCCATACGTATAAATACGATACGACAAGAAGTTTAGTTTAAGCAAAGAAGGTTCTCGGATTCGATAGAGAGGAAAGTAAAAAGTGCTGGACGATCGTCGGGGTTCAATTGTACGTTAAAATCGATAGCTCGTAGAAATTAGACGATTCACCTCTAAATACTAGTCGTTTAAACCGCTGGAACGATCAGATATTTCGAAGAAAAAAGCGAACGATAAAAATACCTCGTTATACTCGACGTTACTCCTCTCTCTTCATATTTTTGTTCTTTTTTTTTTATTTTTTTTTTTCTGAGATTTATATAATTACTTTTTTTTTTTGTTATTTTTCAAAAGTTAAGCTACCGCTAGACATTTCCCGGGTTCCTCCTTCTTTGCCTTTCCGGTTTTTCCTCCAAGCTACTCGCCTTCGTAAATCTCTCCGACAATCAGCGACGATTCGCTGCTTGTGTCGAAGCAGATCTTGCTGAAAGTAGCTTCCCGTGGATGAACGTGTCGCGCGAGGCGGCCAAACTACGTGGCAATTCACTGTTTTCGATGTGGTGCGATCTCGATGGCACCCCGTGATCCGCACAAACCGCCACACGAGTCGAAACTGATCGCGACTCGAGCGATCTATTCGCTATCCCGCCGGTATTCCGCGCTCGAAACGAAAACGAAGGGGCGATCGATCGATTTCCGACTAGCATCGACCGGAAACGAATGGTTATGCGACTCGTCCGTGACTAGGGGGGAGCGTGAAAAGGAACAGAACGCGACCCTGGACGCGTAGTTTGAGCGCGTTACAGCGTATTTATCGTGGAAACCTAATCGCGCGAATCGACGATTAGCAAACTGCAAGCGAAGCCCTGGCAGTTTATGCAAACAGTTCGAATAGATCCTGGGACAACAGACTTGGGAATAGAAAAGATTTTGCAGTCAATTCTGAAGAAATTAAATCACCACGTAATTGTGTAAACATATTTGAAATTGAGTTATGATCGAGAGTGTGATAATTTAATTGCAACGGGCTGTTATAGTTTAATTTTATACTAATCGTTGATCAGATTACGTTTGCCCAACTCTGAAGTACCAGCAGAAGGTTCCAAGTTGAAAGCAAGGTACTATAAATGCTAATTAACAATCGTTGAGTAAAGCTTTTCGAACGATTACGGAAACAGAATCCGTATCGAAGGAATTAAAAAAGTTTCTAATTGTAAGTTAGAGGGGGGCAGCTACGGAATTAACGATTCTTAAACATTAGTTTAAACGACAACAAAGTGGCGGGTGAAACGATGCTTTTCGCGCGATTACAGAGAGAGAACTGCAATCTGAAACCTACGTCCGGAGAAGTTGAGAAGAAAGTTTCTAACGGGAACGTCGGGCAACTAGAAAATTAACGATTCTTAAGCATTACTTGAAACGACAACAAATCGGCGAAATGAAAACTTACGAGAAGAATATCTTCGACGCCGCCAAAGGAAACTTTCTCGGATCGAACGAGAAACTTTAAAATGATCTGCGTGTACAGGGTGTTCTGTAGCATGCGGGAACAATGCTTTTTTAACACTATTACGTAGAAAAATAATTTGTGCATATTGGATTGTGAATTTGGAAATTATTTGAGCGTTAAGGGTATGTGTAAGGTAACAAGATAAAAGTTATGGAAGAAACTCGCTATAGTTTGAGAACCAAGTGAAACAGAGCGCACGTTCGCATGAATTTTTATTTCATTGCTCTTGTATGGAGAATTGCTGATTCCCAAATGCCACGGGACAGCCTGCACGTTGGTTTTCTTTTTCAGAGTACAACCGTAACGACGAGAAAGCGTAGGAAAGAAAATGTCAATGGTTGGCGCGTGCAACGTGTTTGAAAACCGCCGATATGCACGGGCAACTATGATGATCCCGGTAGACTTTTTTTACGGAATGTGAGAAAACCTCAGAGATTGTAGAACAATTAACGCTACTATACTCTATAAATATAGGTACGCATAAGCTTACGATGTACATATCAAGAGACAATTGGAGAACGATGGGCGTTTAAGAATAAAAAAAAAAAACAACAACTTTCAGCAAAATCCGATGCTGGCAAGCGAGACACGTACCTCCGCGTTGTAAAACCGTATCGTATTCGCCGTGCTCGGTGTTATCTTCTTCAGAATTTTGCCCCGATAAGAAACAACTTCTTTTTTTTTTATTTATTTATTTATAATAACGCGCGCGAGCGAGCGTGTGCTAGCACAAGATTTCCCATACTCCGTTTCATTCCCGTTTCCCTCGTTAAATCGATAGGATAATCTAAAATTGGTATATCGGTTCTGTTTAGCTCTCGATCGTCTTAACGTTCGTAAACTCGTATTTATAAATGTGTATAATAAAGATCGTTACGCGCTATTACTTGTGTTCATTATTTCATTTTTTTTTTTTTCTCGTTTTTTTTTTACTTCCTTACGTTTTTTTTTGCCATTTTTTCTTGTCGTCTGTTTAAATCTGTCGCTAGATCTCCCGTTCGTACGTCGATTAAGAATACGTTTTTATTATTTTTTTTTTTTTTCGTTTTTCTTCTTTTATCGTAGGAAAAGAAAGGTCGTACAATCGTCGTAGCCCTTACAATGATTAAATTCCCTAAGATCTCCCGTTCCTCACGTTCACCACGCTTTCCGGTCAACAATATTTTAATCCGTGCGACGCGAAACACCATCCCGTTTTCTCCCGTGTTATCCTGCTCCTCGCCCCGTTGTATAATAATAATAATAATAATACAGTAATAGTAGTAGTCGTAACGTGTAATGATAATCGTGTAATAACAATGATAATAAATCAGTAATCGTTTTTTTGGTTTTTTATACAACAATCACACGTAGAAGCGACGAATTAGAGTAGTAGAAATAACTATTCCCTTAATTTTAATTTATCATTATATTTATATTTATAATATAGTATCTGCAATATATTAAATCGTTCTTTCTCTTTCCTATTTCTTTCTTTCTCTCTCTATCTCTCGCTCTATCTTTCTCACTTTCTTTCTTTCTCATTCTCTCCCTCTCTCACTCTCATTCTCTCTCTCTCTCTCTCTCTCTCTCTCTCTCTCTCTCTCTCTCTCTCTCTCTTTCTGTGTGTCTGTATCCAATATACATACGCGGTAGGTCGCGGTGCGCGCGCGTGCGCACACGAAGCGCGAGAACCTTGTTAACGCGCGATCGCGATCCTTCCGGTCGCCGGGCGTCATCGATCGATCGTTCAATTCGATCCGAGCCAACGATACTTCAACGACGACTCGAATTCGATGTACTCAGAATTAGCTAACAGCCGGATAGGCACCTTCGTTCGACTTCCGTTTAACACACTCGCGACGACGCGACCAATTTCCGCCCAAGAAAAAAATAAGATAAAAATGAAATTTAACTTGAGTTCTTTATGTTACGTGTAGCGTTACAAGATGTTCCAAGCTGCAGAAATTTTCGAGTTTCGAAAAGCGTACCTCCGCGAATCTGGAACGTATACTAAACTTCACGTTCGCGTCAAACTTAACACAGCTCGAAATGGAGAAAACTGTCACACGCTCTGCTTCTGAAACAAACATTACACAATTGAAATAAAAAATATATTAAAGAGAGACCTTCTCCCTCGTCCTTAGACGTCCTGTACGATCCAAAAAATAAAGATAAAAAAAAACAGAAAGGAATCAGCAACGCTGGACGTCGTCGCGAATGTGTCACGAGCGAACCGAGTCGAAACGAATCGAAACGCGGAACTAAAACGATCGCGAGACACGAGACGAAAAAACGAAGAAAATTTCGAGGACGACGAACCTGAAGCATGGTTCCCGCGGAAATTCGAGCCCGGCGAGCTCGAATCGACGCGAGTCACGCGCGTGCACCCTGTTCGCGCGGTCGCACGCGTGCGTACCCATGTACGTGTTATAACATATATGTATATTTGTATATATATATATATTTATATAACAAGATGGCAAAAATGTTCCTCCGATAATCTCGTAGATCTTTCTTCATTTCCCTCGACAAACCACGCCCGCCCCTCCTCCTCGTTCGCGTTCACCCCCAGCGGGTTCGTTTTCCTATAATCGATTTACTCGTATTTAGTAATAGAGGATGTACGAACGTGTAGAAAGATTTATCTCGTGTTTTTAATGAAGGGTAAATTCGACAAAAAAGTTTTCGATCGCGGATCACCCAGGATCTCGACCGTCTCGGTTCACCGTCGAGCGAGAATACGCTTCACTCGTCGCGCACGCCAGCGACTTATCATCCCCCATTTTGATTCCTCTTCGGCGTACGCCGTTTCATCCGTTTTCGTCCTCTTCGTTCCTTCGCGTTCGCGGTCGAACGCGGTTTCGTTCCGCTTCCGTTTCTTCCTCGTTGTCCGCTGGTTTGCCTCCCGTTGTCGCGCGTGCACTCTCGGGGACACGAGATCGACTGGTAAAACGAAATTTCACGTGGGTCGGCGGCCCGCGCGGGACCGCCATTACGACGATGAGGTAACAACGTTTAAAGATCGCTCTTCTGTCCCTCGGACAATCGCGCGTTACTTGTTCTCTGTATGTGTTTGTGTGTGTGTGTATGTATTTTTGTACGCGTTCCCTTGCTGCACGGAGCCACGAAGATTGCCCCTGAACGGTGGATTCAACGAGGTCTTGCTGTTAGCGACCCTAACATAGAGTTTCAATCTCAACTCAATTGGTAAACGGAGATCAACTGTCCTTTAAAGCATTTAAAAAATAATGAACTAACGTAGGTTATACGATTATTAGTTTAAACTTGCGGAGAGCTCAATCTAATAATCCACTTAAGGGTTAAAATATATCCCACCGGTACTTTGCTGCTACTGAGAGCTCCAAACAAGCATGAGATCATGGTCCATTCTTTGATAACAAAATAGAAGACCGTATATAACAATGGAGACGTGTATAAAATTGTTTAAAGCAATGAACTCGCGCCACTAGGATTTCCAATCCACCATACAACATCTTTCAGAAGGAAATGGAGTTCTTGATTTCTCTACAAAGTTCTATGTTCCAACTGACCAAGGCAGGATCCAACTATCGAATAACTACGTCTAACAGATTATAATTCCACCCAAGAGCAACCTTCCCAGCTCCCCTGTAATGGCTGCTTCCAGCGAGAAGCTTCGTTCCTCTTTCTATTCGTTTAAAACTTCTGGAGTACCATACCGGCGTGCGTACAGTATATCGAGGTGTCTGTGTACGAGTGTGTTCGAAGTTGTATATCGGTATATATGCGTTTGTGTGAGCGCGCATGCGGATATACATGGATCGCTCTCGGTATCGTCGTTGCGAGAGACGAGAACGAAAATTAGGAGAAAAAAGAGTTACATGGAAGATTGTTCTGTACAGCGACTATCGTACGAACTAAATTATACGTGGATGCCGATGTGTCGGCGCCAATCTTGTCGATGCACGGCCGTCTACGGCCGCGTCCTCCGCTCGTCCCGTTCGTACGCCTCCGGTTTCCGGTTCTTCCTCCTCTTCCGGTTCGCATCCGACCGCGTTCATCCATCCTCGACGTTCGCGGCTCGCCTCGTCGATGCCCAGCACCGACGCAATTGGAACACCTTGGCCCTCGAGGACCAGTATCTTCTACCCTTTCTTCCTCTCGCGGTAGCCAAACGGTATCAACAGAGCCAGACATTCTGTACTTTCGTCCCAACGGAGTTTCTTTGCTCGAGGCTGCTCCCGGGAGATCAAACCCAACGAACGCACAGTCAAAAATTCTGATTCCTCTTATTGCTTCTTAGCAAGAATTTTACGACTTGGTCGAGGTCGCCTCTCGAACCCTAATCTCGCGAACAGAGCCAGAAATTCTGATCCTCCTCGTCGCTTTTTATCATTCTCATCCCCAATGGTGGACTTCTTCTGGCTGATGGCAACGTCGAGGCTGCTCCCGGAGTTCAACTCTAACGAACACGGTGAAAAATTCCGATTCCTCTTTATTGCTAGCAAGACTTTTTACTCCCCCGTTGCTGCAAAATCGTGCAGGTTTCTTCCTCGATGGTCGACAGCAGTCTCTACGACCATATCGCTGCGACTCTCCTCTCCACGGGAGATCGAATATTACAGAATCGGGAATTCTGATACTCTTACTCTTCTTCTGTCCACCTTAACATCGGATGTTGGGGAGCAGAGACAGGGATCCTCGTTGCTCTTCCAGAATCGTTCTTCCCTCCAACGTTGTCAGGTACCATGGAACCAATTAACGGTTATCACTTTCTTCGTCGACCAAAAAAAAAAAACCTCTTCCTCGGCGTTGTCCCCAACCACGAAACGACTGCGTCTCCGCCCCCCGCGACCCGTTCCCTCTCGATCTCCAGCGAACAATCGGTGCCTCGTGGTCCACCGGAAGCGGTTCCCCCGTGGTGGTTCTTCGCGGTAAGTACGCTGTCGCAGGTACTGGAGCGTGAATTGGAAAATATGCCGAACGCACCCTGGGCACTTCCTCGCGGCTATTTATCGGTGTGTGTGTGTGCTTCTCTTCGTGTTCGTCGCGCTCGTTGCTCGACCAAGCGCGCGGGCGCGCTCGTGTGTCGTAAAGAGGAATAAATAAATAAATATACGTACCGCGAACAGAAAGAAAGATTAATCCTGGGGCCACGGGGAATGTGTTACGCGCTGTTCGAGTCGGGTCGATCGCGAGAAGGGAACCGCGGACGCGATATAATTCCATTATCCAGGACTGATTTTTCCTTCTCTCCATAATAGTCGCCTTTACTATATATTTATTTATTTACGCGAACGAGTTTTAGTTTTGTCCACGCGTCGAGGCGACGAGCGTTCACCGACACATCGGCCCTTTCTTCTTCTCTCCTACTGCCTCCCCCTAACTTCGCCGTCGGCCGATTTACTTGTGATTGAACGAGAACGGCGACGGTCCCGTCACCGCGCTTCGGTGGAAATGCACGTTCTGCCATTTGTTGTCCCTCTTGTGCCACACGCGGCTCTCCTCGCTCTGCTGAGTGTGCGCTACCCCTTGTCTGGAACATTCAACGTGATTTGTGCGCCCCCTGTTCCGTTCAGCATCGCGGAATTCTCCGACAACTGGATCAAGCAGACTCTATGACTCGAAACACGACGAAGATCAAGAGAAAATTGAATTTAAAGGGGACAACCACCGTGGCAGATTGAAAGATTCGATTTCTAATTGAAACTTACTTGTCCATGTACTGCGTCAGCCTGACGTACGCGATGCACGCGGCGTCCTCGCCGAGGAGGTGCACATGAGGATTCAGGATCGTCGTGTTGACGGCCTTGCAGTTCTTCCCCAGGACTGCTTGAAGATTTGAAAAGCGAAACACTTGTTATTCGAGGGTCTGCGGGTCGCCGAAGCTCTCGACTGGCACGGAAAACAACCAGTACACAAACGAAAACACAACCAAAGAAGATACTCTGACGATGTTGAGGCTCGCGAGCGTTCAATGTACAAAGAATAAGGGGAACGAAAGCGTAAGTAGAGAAAATGGTGACACTCTTGCGTACACTGATCGAGCCAAACGTTGCAGCTGCTTTGTTAAGTTATAACCAACTATAGTTATTAATCAATGCTGATTGGAAGTAAAACTAGCGCGTGGTTTGGCGCGTTCAGTGCTCGATCTTGCATTCGAACGAACACAATATTAGATGGTGCAATAAGAAGCCGTGTCGACGTTAAATTCGCGGCGATTGACACCGACCCATCGGAGACTTCAACGCCGGGACAAGAAAGGAAACGCGTTAGTGCCGTGTCCGCCGTGTAAATAAATTCGTTTTTACATTGGACATTGCTTTTTTATCATTAAAATGCATGGAGAGATATATTATTCGCGGACACGACAGAGCATGCAGCAATAGAAAGAAAACATAAAACGTTACAACGAAGACACAACGGGTGCAGTGGCTGTCAACGCGGTTATCGACGAGCGCGATTAACAGTGATGCAAATGAGTCATAATTACCATTATCAAAGTAAAATTTGTGGAAATCCATTCCCTCGACTAAATTACCTAGAGCCTCCGGCTCGAACGCGGTCAGATGCGGATCACAGATTTTCCTGGAAGCGTAAACGGCATTAGAATTCTCTCTGTACCTCGGAACGGGAACGTTATCGATCATTTTTGCGGTCAAGAAGCTTTCCATTATTTAAACATATTCTTATTTTCCCTAAAACGAATATTTCACGATATATTTATCCGACGCTAAGATATTTCTAATCTGCTACAATGATATAACAAAGTGTACTAAAGTTTGTCCACCGGAAGCTGTCCGGTTGACGCGTGACTTACGTGTACGCCTCGAAATCGCCGGTGTTGATGCTCTCGATCAGCTGCTCGGTCATCTTGATGATCTCCTGACGGCGTGCTGGAATCGTCAATACATTATCGATCAGTTCAACCGCGCGATCGGCATGCCCGATCGACGAAGAGAACGATCCGGGCTCATACCGACACATCGTACGGCACAACAGTCACATGCACGAATTCTTTATCAACTTCTACGTCCTACGCCAAAGACTCTCTTATCATAGGTTAAACCATTGGAGCCGTCTCAAAAAAATTACAGTGACATTACCTTCACCCGAATACGTTTTATTAAAAAATCTACTCTATCGAATCCGACTCCAATGACACGATCCCCGAATGGTCGCCTCCTTCTTCTAGACCAACGCCCTCTCGAGCTGACTTTTCTTTCTCGTCGTTAACGCTCTGGTAATTAGAAGACGCGAATGCGGACGCCAGAAGTAATTAGAGGGTAAAACACGACCATTCGAGGACCGAGTTCCGGTCGTGACGGCAAACTTTCTTCTTCTACCCCGATGGTTGGCGCATCGACTTCCTGGACGATGTTCGCCGCCGAGGACGACGTCCTTTTGGCGAATAAAATCAGCAACAACGAGCTGGAATTTATTCTCCGATCGAACAAAAATAACTGACCGACGTTAACGAGAACGATAATGAAGGAAATATTCGATCGATTTCAACGTTCTCTCAAAACAAGTTTAATTTTTACAGCATTGAAATATGGAAGAAATTGCTCGTCGAATATTTTCTTTAAAGTTTCCCCTCGAAATCGGTCAGTTATATTTGGCGTGGCGCGAGTTAATCCCAGCTGGTTGTGCGTCGATGCGGCGCCCATCCGAGCGGAAACGATCGAGCGTGTCTCGTCGATGCGCGCGTCGTTCGAATCGTCTTCCTCTCACGTCGACGCGGCATCGACGACACGGAGAATTTTTCCGACGCTTTCCCCGCATCGACGGGGAAAACGGAACACGTGTCGGGTAAACACGTATAGATCTTTCAACGTTGCGCAGCCTGAAACCGGAAGTCGTCTTCCTGGACGCTGGAGGAATAAAAATATGTTTCTGTTTCGACGATTCACGTACGTGTTTCTAGCAGGGACAATTTTTCCCTTGGATTTTTCCAGTTTCCGACGACGTACGGTACGAATTCCCGCGATTTTCTTAACGACGTCTTTCCGTCCGCGCGACGAAACGGAATTCCGGAACAACATCCCCCATTCGTCTAATGATTTTCGCATAAAAAAAGAAATCTCCGACGAGGTTCTTCGAAGTCTCCGTGACCTCTCACGTATGGACGCTCTCGAGCGTGCGGATGGTAAAGAAAAAATAATGAAAAATAAATGTACAGCGCTAAAATCACGGGGAAAGTCTCACACGGAGCTTGACACGGAGTTCAGAAGTGAATTTTCGTAATTTTCATGGTTTTTACTGATATTTCTGATTTTCCCGCGACCACCACCGTCAGCATCGTCAGCCACAGAGCTGCGCTCTACCCTACTGCGCACCACACCGAGCGAGACAACAAGTTTACATTACGCTGGATCGGCGAATTACTACGGTCGAAACGGAAACGGAAACGGAAACGTTCCCGTCGCGTCGCTGTTGGTACGATGTTAGGTTTCGTTACCTGAGCACTGGGAGTTGGTTGATAGCTGGCTGCAGGTCTTGATAGGACACACGATTCTTATTTCTACAAGCAATATATATAGAGATACATACACATATATATAGAGAGATACCGTTGGTTATTAATGATTCATTTCAGCGTAGGCGGGAGGATCTTTCTGCGCGACACAAGCGGTTTTCGCGGAAGATCAAGATCCGCGCTGGACTATTTCCCGCGTGGTCGATCAAGCTGATAGAAAACAAATAACACAGGGTGTCCTCAAATATTCCCACTAAACCCTCCCCGATATATTCCGTACACACAAACCACGAAAAGTGTGACGCAAAGACTAATAAAAAAACAATTTTAAACGAAAGGATAATGGGAACTGTTCTTACGATCAACACGGTGCACAGTAAAAATTCTAATTGCTCGTAGTAATCAACCTGAGATAGAATCGAGACAAATTCAATGACTTCTTAACGTTCGATACATCGATCCTGTGTGTAAGGGACGTATCAGGGTGGTTTGGCCGGAAAATCCTGGGCCACCCCGCTGAAATTCCCCTCCGTTTCTCGATCTTAGCACAGGTCTCTCGCGAGAGATCTCGTTTCCCCGGTTTTCCGGCGGGTTCGACCTCGAACGAGTCGAAAGAAATTCGACCGTTCGAGCGAAACGTCGCGGAGCTTAATCCCCGCGAGCGGCGTAAGAGGATTAACCGTCTCCTCCGGTTCCATCTCGTCCTTATTACGCTTTTTCCTTCTTCTGTGTCCCCTCCTTCTTCCCCTCCGTCGGCTTCTGCAACCCTTTTTAACGAAACGCTGGCTCCGGAATCATCCTCGTTTCGCGGAGACGTCGACCGTCGTTGCGTTACGCGCCGGAAATTTCACGCGATTTTACGCGAAACGCGAATTCGATTCTGTTAGGAATCGATATATTCTCGCGTTGGATTCGACCGGGAGACCGTTCGCTTTTTAAGCAAGCACGCGCGTAGCTCGGCTAAGTAATTAATGCGCTCGTTTCTGGTTGTGGAAACGACGGTTTTGCGTACGTTCACTGCAAGCGACGCGCATTATGCACAGAGCTTTATCGACTATATTGCAAACACCCTTTCGAAAATATCTTTACAACATCAGCCTTTTTAATCAACGAGTTCTTCGAATCGTATGGAAAAGTCTAGAGACAGCAAACAGTTTATGTATTAAAATTTAATTAATTTGCGTAATTATTGTCTCGACAATTGTTGAAACGATGTATTAATAGATGCAGAAAGAGCTAACAAGAAATATCTGACCACGAAAGAAAAAATAACTACAAAATTATACGTATAAGAAAGTAGTAAGTGATGTTGGAGCATATATGGTCAGACCACGTCCTTATACTTTCTCCAAAAATTTTATAGACACTTCGAAATGCATTTCGAATGAAAGATTGACTTCCCAGAGTATTGTACATTGCACAAATATTATTATAAAAATTCACTTACAAGTATAAAGCCCGTCTGACTATAAACGTGTCACTATCACTTACGATCGTCCCTTCCAGAAAAGTAAGGACCACGCTGATGTTCTAATTAAAATTCTCGAAAGTTGTTTGCAACCCAGCCGGTAAAACCTGTATACGACGATCGTATAATTGATTTTGGACGAGACGATTTGAAAATAAAAGAAAGACAGGAACGACACTGCAGACGAGAACAGATGCGTACAACGAGGTAGCTTTACTGGATCGTTTCGAACGACGAAACAACCCTTTCGATGGTATACCAGCTGCGAGAAGCGTTCAACGACAATTACGAGTACTTGGAAGCCATTTTGTGTTGCTGGATTTCGTACTCCGACGTTTCCATAGCCCCCTTGCATATTGCCAGGAACAGACACGAGAACTGCGATCAAACGATCTATCAGCGGACTAGCGTATGTAATGTCATTAACTACGAAGCCTGTCCGACGATTCTTTCGTTTCACACAACACAAACGTATTAGGTTTCAGATGTTTTATTGGTACGTTCACAGTTTACGCCTACACAATGAATTACACGTGGATTTGTAGCATTCAGCGTGGACGAGAGCCTAATCAATGTTCCTACGCGACGCTCGATTGCCAGCGACGAGTAAAATACCATTTCGAGGTCTGGTGTTAACCGTACGATTCGTTCAACTATTAACAAATCGATGCAGAATTTCAACGTCAATTCGCGCGATACCGTTTCTAATCGAGCAAATCCCAAAGCCATTTTTCGCAATAACAAATCGAACGTTAAAGCTTCTGCGTTCCATTTGTGCCTTTTCGAAAAAATTTAACTTCGATAAAAATGTAGCAAATGTACAACCAGCTTCAAAGTTAAACACACGTTTCGATATCTAATTCGATGCCGTTGTTTCCGGATAAAGATATTAAATTTCCTGAAAATGTTTTTCGGAGGAACGTTCAAATTCCAGACACGAATTTCGCGCAAAAAAGTGCTCCGATATTAAATTTCGCGCCACCCCTTTCAAGGGGAAAATTTAAAATTTGAATATTCCCGAGTTTCGTATCAAATTCGGTGGTATTTTCTCTGATTTTGCCTTTCAGCAGATTTTTATAACGTTTAATAATTTCTGTAAAAGCGATGCTTACAATTTTTTAACGAAACTTTTAGTATTTAATAGTTTGTTTCGAATCAGATAGCAGAAACGTTTCGAAAACGAGGATTTGACGAATCGCGACTCCACTCAGAGAAATGATATTTTACGGTGGTCAGTTTGCACGCTAAACTCTGCGATACATAATGCGGGAGAAACAATAGGGACGCACAGAGACAATTCTCCGAGTGTTTCGCAGATCCATCGCGGTACGCGTCCTCCGCCTTGGCGATAATTGTGCGACTCGCCACGCGTGCGTGCGTGGCACCGCGTGCGTTGCTTCGAAAAACAAAACAAAAAGAAAAAAAGAAAGTGTAGAAAAAAAGGGGAGAACAAAGGGTTCGTGCGAGATTCGAAAGTCTTGAGATCGTTAAACGTAATTTTCAGTTGTACTAAAGTGCTGCTGGATCCTTTGGTGTCGTGTCTGACGGTGTCCTGACTCTCTTGTCTGACCGAGATCGATACTTACTACTTACAACGGCTCGCCGTCCGACAAAACAAAACCGTGACTACCCGCTGCGGAAGATTCGCGATACGACGAATGAAACGAACCGGAAATCGTTCGAATGGCAGTTCTTAACGTACAGAGACGAGCGAAATTGATCGAATTTCCCACGATACTACCGTACACGATCGCGCTGCAATTGCAGGGCAATTGGAAAATCACTGTTTCAATAATTACAATGTGACTTAATCAGATTAGAATTTGCTCGCCTATCGCGATCGTTCGGTTTCTCCGTCGTATCGCGATGCCGATTACGCAGCATCTACCAAAAGGATAAAATACCAGAGAGATCACGAACGGTGTCACTAGTTACCGGGTGTCCAGAAAAAAGGGGACATCGAAAATTTAGAAGAAAATTCCGAAGACGAAACAAGAGGCTCGCGCAGGAAGTGTTTTCGTGACGCTTAACGGGCCTCGAAGTCGGAAATTGAGCTATTCTCGTAGATTTCAATCCTTCTTCGAATCATGACTATACAACCACTGTTCAAATTAATCATTATCTATACTAACTCCTTCAAATAAAATTAAACTACTTCATAGCAAATGTAAACATCATTTCATGTTTCCCAATTCTATTAAAATCCATTAGTTCACCAAATTTCTGTAATTCGAAGAAGGGTTGCTTTCGCGAAACATCCTGCGACGAGTCTAAGGTGTAAAAAGAAATATTGCCTGGTCATTGGGAAAGTTTAAGGACAAAATAAAGGAAGTTCGAGGCTCCGTGGAACGTCGCGTGGCTCGAACTTCACGACAAGGTACACCGTTTAAGCTTCGAGCAGGCGTCCTCGTCCTTCGTGCCCTTTTTTTTCGCTTTCCCTGCGACCTTACCGGCGATGGTGCTCTTCTTACCGTCTTCCGGGTCGCAGCCCTCGGCCGGACCAAGCTGCACGTATCCAGCGCCGCCCGTTCGCCGGACTTCCGGTTCTGATTTTTCGTTCGTTTGGACGCATGCAATTGAAAACGACGCGGCATGCCAGCGATGCGTGCAACCGGAACATGCAGAAACACACAGGACTGGTCATCGAACGCGTTTCGCAGAAATTAAAAGCGATATCCGCTCGAACGAAACTTAGGGGGGGCTGGGAACAATCAGGGCTGAAGACTCCTCGAATTACTCGATATTCGAATTACTACCATTTTGTAACCAACAAACTCTCACGATGATCCATCTCTGTTTATAAAAGAAACGAGTTGCGTTTAAGATTTTGCAATATACATAATAGTGTATGTAAATATTTGAGCATTAGCATTAAGAATTTAAGTATTCGAATACGGAGAAGCTTGACAAGCAGTCCCAGCCCTAGGAACAACGCGAGACATGCAACGAGACATGGGTTTTATCGTTCAAAAGAGATCGGTTGTTCGATCGTCGAAGATCGAAAATTAATGCATCGTTACGGATAAATTTGGATCTTCGTGCGTTAAAATAAAATTATTTACAGTGCCCCCAGTAGTTGACTTTTCAGCAGCTTCGATCATTTACCATTTGCTTGGACAATAATAACCCACCGGAGGGATAATAGCTGGGTACGCGGTATCACTTTTTCCGTGGCAAATGAATTCGAGTTACGGGAACACGTGTCCTCTATTTCGCAGAGGAATTGCCGACGTCCCATCAGCCGACACGACGGTAAAAATATCTTCCATTTGCGAAATGGAAGTTTGATTTATGGGCGTCGCCGCGATAAATGCACTTTTGGCTATTATGGGAATCAATCAAGCCGCACAATGCGGTCGCGAACGCGTCTCTGTCCAATGAAATGCATTATCGGAGATCATTGTGACTGGCACGACGCATCTTCCGTAATTACAGGATCGATCCGACAACAACGCCGGGAATGTATTTTTTCCCGAAATTTTCCCCACCGGTTACGCAAAGATTTTCCCTAGATCCTGCAATTTTCAGAGAGAACGGAAACTGTACCACAGAACCAATTTATATTTTCCAATATTGCAGGAATCCAATTTCATCGACCATCAGTCAATAACACGCAACGAATAGTCTCAAACGCAAACCGTTCGCACGAATATCCAATTTCTTTTTTACCCTGTATCCCCTGTTAGCCAAGTTCCATCCGCTGTGTTTTAATAATAATCGACTGCTATTACTAGAGTACATAATCTATTCGTAATTTCGCGATAGTTTAGGTTCCTGGCACTTTAAATTAAATTCACGAAATCCTCGTACAAAATACAACCACGTATGACTCGACTCAATAACTATCAATGCCTGTGTTTCACTATGTTTATAAACTACAGACATGTTCAAACATCAATCCCGTCAACGATGCATTAAATATCGACCCGTCTCGAACCGGGGGAGGGGGGGGGGAAGGAATGAACAATGCATTCAAAAATAACGGATAAACAAAAGAACCAGGCACAAATAAGGTTTGACTAGAATCGAATGTACCGTGTGTCGGCGTATACTCGTGTGGGAGGAGAGTATGCAAACGCGGCGAGAAGACGGAATTGGGGGGGGGGGGGCGTTTAGAGGTGTTAAACGATACAGACCGTTGGTTGCTGAGTCGTAGCGTCGCGACGATGCCGTGGGCGTCGCCGCGATGTGGTTGCCGATGTAGACGGCCGCCGGCGAGGACGGCGAAGCGCCTGTCTGGCTGTTCTGGCTGTTGCTGCTGCTGCCACTGCTGCTACCGCTTCCTGCGCTGCCAGCTAGTCATGCAACCAACCAACCAAAACACGAGCTACTGTCAGCCTCCGTGAACAGCTTCCTCCCGGTCTCTTCTGGTTTCTTTTCGTACCGTCATCGGTCACCCACTGCGCTCTCCGACGATCTGTTCGCTGAAATAATCGCGAGGAAACCGGCGCCCCCCAACTTTACCAGATCTCGAGTCTGAATCTACTTAATTGGTTGCTCAAGAACACTACCCTTGTCAAGAATTGCGTCAGACACCGTCATTTTTATTTATTTAAACACCCATTAAATTTCGTCGAACGATTTCTGGGCCACAGATTAGTTTGTCCACTTACTGAATTTTTTTCTCGAAAATGCGTAGGATTTCGGGGGTATACCTATTCACCAAAAATGATTGTAATTGACCCCTGCAATCGAAAATAATTTTTCTAGACGGATTTGAAATTTTTTAATTTGGTCGAAAATCTGTCCACTTTCGGAATTTTTTTTCTCGAAATTGCGTAGGATTTCGGGGGTATGCCTATTCACCAAAAATGATTGTAATTGACCCCTGCAATTGAAAATAATTTTTCTAGAACGATTTGAAAATTTTAATTTTCACGAAAAATTTCATACATTTTCGAATTTTTTTCTAGAAAGTGAGTAGGATTTCGGGGGTATGTCTATTGACCAAAAATGATTGTAGTTAACCCCTGCGACGGAAAATAATTTTTTCACAACGATTTGAAATCTTTTTTTTTGGCCGAAAAATTTAGGCACCTACCCCCTGTCGATTTTTCTTAGTAATTCGTTTTTCATTTTTCATGAATTTGTTTGACCCGCTACAGAAAAGTTGTCTAATACTTTTTTGTAGGCACCCATGAGCTCTACTTCAGAAAAAAGTTTCATTGAAATATATTCACTATTGTAGGAGTTATGGCTGTTTGAAAATTGAACCACTTTTATGTGGTTTTTCTCACTTTACGGGGTCAAGGACCAACTTTTCGAATATTTTTAGAATTTCTACATATTCTCCACCAAAATACGCGTCGTTAGCTTTTTTAAATATTAGAATCCTTCAATCCGTTCAGGAGTTATGATGTTTTAAAGATACGCATGGAATTTCAGGGGAACATATCAATGGTATGGTCAGACATTATATTTTCGGTAAGGAATTTTTTTCTCGAAAGTGCGTAGGATTTCGAGGGTATACCTATTCACCAAAAATGATTGTAATTGACCCCTGCAATCGAAAATAATTTTTCCAGAATGATTCAAAATTTTTTTGTTTTCGCCTACTCTCTGTCGATTTTTCTTAAGTAATTTGTTTTTGATTTTCAATAAATTTGTTTTACCGCCTACGGAAATGTTGTCTAATACATTTTTGTAGCTATCCATGAGCTGACTATTGTAAGAGAGACCACTAGAATCAACCACTCCATCGTGAGTAGAGTTGAAATTTTTGTTTCCTTTATGACGGAACCAAGTTTCATTTTTCAGCAATTAAGATGCGTTTCGAACCACGGAATGTCTTCCCTTGCTCCTGACTTCGTGCCAAAGCGATAAATGCGCACGTTAGGAAACAATGGTTATTATGCTCTAAGCTCGGTTCATGAATATGAGTTATTGCCCAGTTTAGCGACGCCAGAACTTCGAATTCCAGAATTTATCGAAATGCATATTAATGGCTCTGGCGTAAGAGGGACGATGCTTTAAACGATTCTTGAAAGCACATCATTTTATATAATTTAAACTATTACACTGTATATACTTCTGTATATGCTACTATATTTGAAAGAAAAAATTGATAAATTTCTATTTATTGCTGAGATGCCTTGAGCAACGAATTAATTTTCCACAAACTGTAACAGCGAGATCTAGTACAATACATGCGATTACTGACTCAATATTGATCTCGTTTCCTCGACGAAAGAGAGGCGGGAGAGCGCAGCGGACCTTTCTTGAGAGAATTGAAAACCAAAGAGAGTAAAAAACAATAAAGAAACAATCGTCGTAAGCAAATCGGCAGAATGCAGAGGCGTCGCGAGGTGCTCGTTCGAAGGGGGCTCCGAACGAGGTTCGCAAAGATCAAAGAGTACACGAGTGTAAATGCTTAATCGATTAATCTAGATCAGACAGTACTAGGTAAGCGTGTGGTGTCGAGAATCCCAACGAAAGGAACGAGTTTCGATGGACGGTCGATGACTGGTGAATTGTAATGACATGTTACGAAAGATGTGCTCAAGGGGGTCGAGGGGGTTGTGAGAATGAGATGAGATGGGGAAGGGAGAAGCATTTTAATGCGTGAAGATACTATGTTCGCGAAGCGTGTGAGTGTGTTCGGTATCGGGTGCGACCAGAGCGATTTTTAGGAGAATAAGAAAAATTCAAGTCATGCTTCGACTCTAAAATGGGACTCACCGATTGCTGCCTAGCGATTCGGTCTTCGTTCTTGTTCTCTCGCGTGAACAGAAGCGACTTTAGACGCTCGGACGATTCACTCTCGCGATCGTCGTCGAATCCTTTGCACGCTTAATACTTAAGAGGACTATAAACATCCTTGGGAACAAGATACCTTTCCACCGACTCGTTTCAATCTCACTTTCCAGCGGACTACTTTCTCAAATTCAACAGAAATCGTTAACAAATAACATTTACGAGCTCTCCGAGACCCGTCGGAGCGACGAGTTTCGTAAATTCGATGTTAGAAGAGAAGATGTCGGAATTCAGACGGATCGGGAGAGAAAATCTTACCGATTCGTCGACGGCACGTTGGTATCCTTGCCTCTCGTGCCCAGGCTCTTACTTTTCGTGGCACGAGCTATGGTTCGCGATAACAGCGACGCGGAGTCACCGCCATTTCGCTCGTCTCTGGTCCCCGCTGGGACCGATCGTAAACTTTTACCGCGGAACCGCGATAAAAACGTGGCTCGTAATACCTCACGACGACGCTACGATTATTCTCGTTCCTCTCGCGCCGTTGTATCGTCCTCGAGTCGCGAATAAACGCTCGCGAACGAGACAGAGCGAAAGGAACGAGCGCTTATCGTCGCGACTACGTCGTTCTCGACCGCCCCCGCTTGGTCGGTTTTCTCCGCGCCATTTTGCGCTCGTTTCGAGCCGCGACGCGAATTTTACGAGCGTCCGTTTTCGGTTCCTTCCTTCGTTCGTACCGTTCTCGGGTCTGAAACCAGCGTCGGACAGGACAGGCTTCGTAGGACTCGTTTGTCTCGCAGAGATCGATTTTGGGGCAACCAATCCAATAAAAGACTTATAAGAGTGTCCTTTCAATGTTTATCTTTACTCGTGCGAAGAGGAATGTTAGCCAGTAATTCAAATTAAAGACTTGTATTTCTCATTGCATAGCTTTATAAACGCGAACCCGGATAACTGAAATGTCGCGTGATAACTAGCTACGATTAAAAGCCTCGCAGAATAAGACGCAATGAGAAATGTGAGAGTTTTTGCATTGCATTAATGGCGTCGCTTTGAAATTACATAGACCAAGCGCGAATATACGAGAGGTCCATTTCTGGAATGAATTCAAATTGTACCTGGTTTCAGGGGTGGCTCCTTCGCGGAATGATAGATGTTCGAAGATGGGCGAAATTCTTGTCTAAACAAAGATCGCGAATAAAGAATGAAAGATAAACGACCGTCTGTTCTACAAAGTTATGTCTCACATTGAACGAATGGGAATGTTCAACCGAATAAACATTGCAAACGAATCCCTGTAGAAATTTGTTATTCTTCATCCATTATTCGAGTAAAATTCTGCCCATTTATACGTCTCACGACTATTCAGTTTCGTGTTTGGATAAATATTTCAACGGCGTGGATACGTTTCGCGTGATTGAATACGCAATTTCGAGATTGGAAATTATCCTTCGGTGTCCTTGAAATCGTGCGATTACTGGCGTAGGCGGAAGTGACAAAAACGTTCGCGGCCATGATATTCGCGCCGAGAGACGAAAGAACGGTAGAAACAGAGAGACTGGTTCGCGTTTCCGGCGGAATCCTCGTAACGCCGCGGGCATCGTGAATAATGGAGGTAATTATTCCGACCGCCGCTCGTAAAATGATATAACGCAATATTGCGGCGTGGAAAAATAACGGGAGGACGTTGATAGCGTGTTACTTTCAAATTTTATATCTTCCCTTCCTCCGGACCCTTCGATCCATCGCGATCCGCGTTCCCCCGCTTCGATGGGGCGCGAGAGTCACGATAATTTCGAATCTTAAATCCCACAAAAGCTATCGAAATAATTCAAAAGGCTCGAACGGCGCGGTCAAAATGGTTAACCTTTCCTTTGATCTTCGGTAGAAAGAACTTTACTGCCATTTTGATGGAGTCAAGCACCGGTATTAAAGTCTTTGTACCGTTCGAGGGAGGAAAAAAGATTCTTTTTTACGGCCATAACTTACGGAATCACGCAAACATCAAAGAATTATCCACGCGAGGAAACGGGATTCCGACGGAGTTCTGTTCGAATCGATATATAAAAAAAAAAAGGGGGAAAAAGTAATTTCAAAAGGTTTCGAGTTTCTCTACCGTGCTTCCGCTCTTGGCTCGCATTCACCAGCCGAATTACCTTGGGCTCCTTGTAGGAGTACCGCGGCTATTCCAAGGGGGTTCCCTTGGATCTGGTTTTGGGGATGCTTGTTCGTCTGGCTCGCCGCCCCGACTACCCTGGCGAACGCGGACACGGCGGCAGGACTGTTCGGAGGCGTGCCCTGGGAGGCGGGGCCTTTGTCGAAGATTTCGAATTCACCGATTAGAAGTGTCAGCAAAGAGGGTCGCGTCCACGCGGGGGGGTTCCAAACGCAACAGTCCACAGACCACCCTCACTGTTCAGTCGGCTAGACCGAGTCGTAATCGGGCCCATCGAGATTAATTCCGTGTTAGAAGACAGTGGGAATCGCGTTAGTTGGGAATTACGGAGTCTAGCCTTGGAGACTTTGAGGACTTTCGAGCCAGTAATCGACACTCTGAACGGGACAGTATCACCCTCCATTACGAGCAATGAATTATGAATGATCTTATCCCATCTGACAGTGTTTTAATTGTACTTTGAATCTTCGATACCTCAGTTTTTAATAAGCTCGTAATCGAGACTGAATCTGACCGATTTTGGGGAGTATTTGGACGATGATCTAAGCGCTACAGAGCTGACGAAGTACCTTATCGAACAAGCAACTAGACCCCAGTCTATTTGGGCCTATGAAAATTGTTTCAGAGTTAGGGTTCTTTAGAAAATCGCGTTAGTGGAGACTTCGGGTCTTTCTGGAGCAGGAAATTAATTCAGTGTTAGAAGACACTTTTAACCGCTAGCAATTACACAAGAACTAGCCAATAATATTGTTAAGAGCCTCCCTTCAGAGTTTGAGAGATATTTGAACGATAATCCAAGCCAATTAAAGTTGGCAATCGCCTTATTAAATAGACAACTAGATTACAGGTTAGTTCGAAAAACTAGTGTCAGTACAGAAGTCCACGAAAATATCACAGAACGTTCAACTCGATCAGACCACGTCATAATTGGGCCCATGAAAGTTAATTCCGTGTTAAACGAAGTCACTAAATTTTATATATTCCCTGTCTGCGTCTCGAATCAGTGTCCCGTGCAATCTATGGCAACAGAGCGATCAGGACACTTTGTCAAAGGCTTAAGTAGACCGGAGTCGCAGCTGGGCCCATCGGGATTAATTCTTTGTTAGAAGACGAAGTCACGGTTACTAGGCCTGGCGATTTCTATCGCGGACTTCGGATCTATCGATCGAAAGACGCGAATCCAACTGCAGGAGGAGTCCACGGAAATTTTGACGAGATTAACCGGGCGTTGGAAGACTCGTAAGCGGATATCAAGCGACCAAAGCGACCGAATTAGTGCGATCCATTGCCTGGGAGGGGGACCAAGTCGACAAAGAACACAAACCCAACATCGGGAAATTCAGCGTGGATCCAGTTGTAATTGGGTCCACGGAAACTATCGTTAGCACTAGTTCGTAACTATGGGAACAAACGCGTAGAGTCGATTGTCATTCGCTTTTCACAGAATGTTAAATGTTCGGAACAGTTGATTGTACATTCGTAGACTCCGGTTACTGTGGTTTTTCGTTCAGTAACTGCCACTCAAAATTGTAATTTGTCCTCCATACTGAGTTTCACAGCACGGTTACGTCGATTTCCGTTTCACAGGCGATGCCAGGGAGCCGACTCCACGCGTTTCTCCCACCGTTTCGATCACGATGGAGGATTAGCACGTAAACTACGTTTGCACGAGGTGGATTCCGTCGCCTTTCTCTTCAGCCTCATCCGAAAGGTCTGCCGTGAACGGGCACGAACGTCAACGACACGCGATTGGCAAACGAGCGCGAGGATCGCGAGTAAAACGTTCGCCGTGCTGGCCGCGCGACCGACCTTTTGCTAAGTAGAACGAGAATAGAGTTACGCACAGTCACGATAGATTTTCGGCCTGCACGCCGACATAGACACGGTTTCGCTCCTGAAATAGATCGAAAAGCCTGGCTGCGATCGTGACCCGACGCCGCGCGTCCGTCTCGAAACCGTCGGAAGTTCGTTTCGCGTGGGACGACTCCATTAATCATCGACGAGCACGGGGGGGTGGAACGCGCGGCCCTGGATATCGTCGGAGACACGCAGAAAACGAAAACGTCACCGACGATCGCAAGCTGCAGGACCGAATGCCAAAAAAATTCAGTCGAATCCCATTTCTGAGCAGCGGACGATAGAAATAATAATTGCTTCACCGTTTTGGGGTGATTCGAGGCACCGAAGAGTTAGGATGAGGCTTAATTTTCTTGGCTTAACCCTTTCGAAACAGTCATGGTTAACATCATGATTTTAGGTTGTAAGTTTGCAGTATTTTTGCAACGACTCCAAGACTAAGTTTTCTTCCAACCGTACACTGAACGTCTATAGACGTACTGATAGCTCGATGGTGTTTGAGAAGTCGATTAAAAATTATTCCGAGATGGACCCAATGCGACAATCTTTGGCGTATCGTCGACGAGTACTATGAAACTGAGGAATTGCTAACTCTGGAACACTCGGTTTACGTAAACTAGATAGCATTACGTGGAGGAGCGATCGAGGAGCACACGATCGCCCATGAAAGTCCACGCACACCTTGTATATTTTAAATATTAAACTCTGTACTGCCACGATCTACTTGGACTATAATTAATATTTGAACCGGATTGTAAACGTAGGTGTTACCGTGACCGTACAATTTCCATATATTTTGAGTGTTCATGCTCTATTAAACGGATGCACGCAGACTGGTGTGGCTGATCGTAAACGATAAAACCAGGTCGTGGTTTCAGCGTAAAGAGAATTACCTTGGATGCAACGCATATTGTCTTCCACAGAGTGGTCAGTTAGAACTAGGTCACCTTAATATCTTCCGTTGAAAGACAGATGGTTTCAACAACTACGACATATCAAAAATAGCATTTCCCTGAGGCCACTTGTCTCGGAACTAACAGGGTCGCTGGTATTTTTTTTTTAGACGTATCGATGTAAACTGAAAGCGTCGAGGGCCAGAGAATTCCACCAAAAGATAAAAGCTTTGGCCTCTCGAGGGCCAATTAATTTTTTGATAAAACACTTTTTCCCACCCCTTCGCTACGAACCGAACGGAAGACATTAAGGTGGCCCGTCTCCAACTGGGCCATTCCGCGTTACTCGCGACAGAACCGGACAACATTTTTTCGATCTTCGCTCCTCGATCCCGTCCATCGCGATCGGCGAACAAACTCCCATCGACGGGTTCACCCCGGTGCAATTTCCACTACACAAACGTCACCACGGCTCACCGTAATTATCAGGCTGCTTCGAGGAACCCGGCAAGCCAGCGGTGGCCGACATTTCGAAGACTTCAACAACTTTTCCCTCTGAATCGCATTTATCACTATCGGTCCGCCCGTTTCGAAGCACTTTTTCCACGGCGTCCGCGGGCGTAGAGAAATCGAACGGAAAAATAAGCAGAAAAAGAGAGGGGGAAAAAAAAGACACAGAGAACTGGCACGTTTGAAAAGTCGAGGACGCGGCGAGGATCTCGCGAGCGAGTCTTCCGTCCCCGGAAGAGGGAGAGAGGAAAATCGACGATCGACCAGGTTTTATCGCGGTTCGCGCGACCGGCCTCTAGGACGGCCGAACGAACGACGCGAACTGCTGCCAATCTATTTTCAAGCGGTGCCAAGCGGCCAGGTATTTCCGTTGACAGCTGGCCACGCGCTCGGCGCGATCCTCCGCGATGTTTCCGCGACCATTACCCGTTTCTCCGCTCGATTCCGGCGAAATTCCACGACCCTGCCTCGTTTCTTCAACGCACCCTCCGTCACGACACGATTTCTCGAATTAATTCCATTTAAACGCACAGTGGTGTCCGTGGAAGCTTGTTCCAGGATTTTCTTAACTGTTGCACGTAAATAAACTCGTCCATTGATGCAAATCGTAGACAATACTAAGTGGTGGGGACGTATAAGCGGGGAGACTCGTGACCAGTTAAGCGGACACCACTGAATGATATCGTGTTTGGACTCATCTTTCAAGGCTCAGTTCAAGAAAAGAGGCAGCCATTTTTGCGTCCCTCTAGCTCAGCGACGGCTAAACATCAGCCCCCGTACAACACGGTAGCCACGTTTCCAAAGAGTGCCGTGTTGTACGGTATCGAAGATCACTAAGAAGCAAAAGTAGATTTCAACGAACATAATTTGTATTTCAACAACGAACAATTTTCACAACAAATTTTACTTCAGCTTAAAGTGCATTTATCTAGGACATTTAGTCAACATTTTTGAACTATAATAACGTGAAAAGAAGTACAATTTTCCTGGGGTCATTTTACAAGTTCTATCGTTACAATCTTAAGTTGAATTTCCTCGAAAATCCTCGGTCCGACAGACGCTTCTAATTCAAACTGTTCCCAGAAGTTTGAAACGTTTCTTACGCGACTAAAACTACCATAAATTCAAAGACTGAAATCTCCCTTTTAAAACAACCAAAGTCGATATTTTAAATTCAGTTTTACTCCATTTCAATGAGGAAAGACTTTGATTTTCGAAGAAATTTAACCTAGGAAAGTATGATAAAAATAGAGGACCCTCGAAATGGCCACCGGGAACTAATCGTAAGACTTCTTTTCGCGTTAGGACAGTCCAAACAACGTTTCTAACGTTCGCGACCGATGGCGTGCCTGATTTTATCTCGTTCTGGCACGCGAAAGGTTCTCGATGTGCCGTCACTGCTCTAGTTAATGAAATCTAGCGACCCCGAAGCGGACCGTTTCGTCTAAACGATGAATGGGAGAACATCGCGCAAACTGGGGAATGTTGGCTAGATGAATGATCCTCGGGGAGAAAAATAATCGACCGATCGGGAGTTGGATTCGAGCGGGAATCTATCATTCAATCTCGCCGACGAATCTATCCAACCCGTCGACCTTATTCTCCCTCTGTTCCGTTCCTATTAATGGGGATTTAAACGAATAACAGCAGAATGATCTGGCAACTATCGAACAGGGGCGGAGGAACGATCTACGCAAGATTCTCTACGATGGGGGACTACGTCTACGCGAAGAACCATTCAGAAACGAACTGGAGAACGATGCACAAAACACTATCCGTTCAATACGAGATGGATAAACTCTCCGAAAAGCCACTACGTCGAATATTGCTTATCATTGCCAAGCTGTCGGGTGTTTCTACCCAAGGCGATGACGTGGTGATTCGTGTCGTGTTACGTGATCAAAGAAACAGTGAACTGCTTTTGGAGAACGGCGTACACACATATATTATTCGTTTCGCTAAAGAGCATAACGCTGCAACAAGAACGAGTGTTCCTAAGATCGGTCTAACGCTAATTCGGATACACGGCGAACTCGTAATCGGTCGTCGTTCGAGCGTCGCGATGCTTCTCGACCCAATTCCCCTGACGCAGCGGATCCAGCAGGCCTGGCGGGTCTCGGATCGGACGTCTTCGAATGGCTAATCTCTTTCGACCGTTAATCGGTCGCTTCGTCCAGCCGTCGTGTTCGCTCGATTCTAAATCGAGCTCGCTAAACGCCGGGTAACACAAACAACAAATCCGGTGCGTTGCGTCACTAACGGTGAAACAACAGTCTAAGGCAACCTAGACCTCTAAACAGTGTCTCTCTAAACTGAACGCGGACGTCGGGGACGTGCAAAAATACGGCACACGCGCGAGTCGTTCCGCGTTTCGTTCCTCTTGATGACATTTGTCGTCGTTTGTTGTTGTTTGATTGCGCAAAAGGGAACTGCAACCCTTTCGCTAGGGCTTGGACTTACTAGTTTGATCAACAACCTGATTTGTAACGTCCAAAAAGTAAGGACATACGATACTATGATCAGCCATAGATAGCTTTGCACGAGTCTCGCGTTAGGGACTTTTTTGCCAATCTGGGGACCTCAGAGGCGGAACGGTTCGGGCGTGCGCGTTGCTTGCGAGTCCGAGGGAGGGTCGCGAGCGATCCCATCCGGATGCAGGGCGGGGGTTGCTACGATTAATTGCAGACCGATTAGAGAAAGCAACGCGCGCAACGTCCTGATTAGTTCGTGGAACGAGAGGAGGCTGGAGAGACGGTAAATCCGAAGTACGAGTTAGCGGAAGCTGGAACAGACAGGGTGTAAAAGCTCGGCTCGAAGCTCGTCATTGAGCCCCTCGTGGGATTGGCTTCTCCGATCCGCGGTTCGCTTCCGGTCCCCTCCCAACGTCCACGGAAACCGGTGCACGTTTTATGCTATTCAAGCTTCGAAACGCGATTAATACTTTCTCTTTTCGTTTTGCTATTCAACGATGGATGTTAACGTTATCGATCGGTGTTTCGGTTGTTCGGAGAAGGGCCCGTCGGCATCGCTGGGGGCACGATTGACCCGATTCACGATCGAACATTCGTTTAAACTTCGATTCTCTTTTCTTGATCGTTTATAGAAATCGCGTTCGAGTTTGGCCTTTGTCAGTTCCTCGGTCTTCCGAGTGGAGTGACGTGACCGAGAGCAATGTGGGTGAAACGGAAGTCGAACACAGAGCACAAAGGTTGGGGTACACAGGAAGCCATTGAAACACTTTCGGTCACGAGGACGGGTTTGGCGACGCGAGCACGTGGCCCCCAACTCGCGAACCGGAGAAGCCAGATTGACCGGAGGACGTTTACACGTACAGTGATACGTATAAGTGTACATACGTACACGGAAGTACATATGTATACGGAAGAACACGAGACGTCGAAACGCGAACGTTTCTCGGCCTTCGATATGCAAGTTTACCTTCGGGTTCTTTGGCAATGACCGTGCTGCTCCGGTCGACGCCGCCCTTCTTATCCTCTGCACAACATACACACATACGTCACGTATACGGATATGCGACAGTATCGATCATTTAGATATCGCCCGTTTACAAGACCGGGTCACCAGCGCTATTTATCGGAAGCTTTCTTTGTATGGGGCGTCGGTGTCGTCCAAAAAGCTGTCTCCTCTTTCGCGAGATATCTACTATTTCTAAATTCGTTTGCTTCAGTTTGAAGAGGTCATTGGATCATGTTGATAATAGGAATCTAAGATCAGAATCGCTGATGTTACAACCCTCCAAATTGGAAGTTTTGAGTATTTGATCGCGTTGATATTAGGAAGCAACGATAACTAGGAATTTAAGATTAGAATTTTAAGAGATCGAGTATTGATACCAGGAGTCGCGTACGTTGTAAATGTGAATCCTTCAAGCGGGGAATATGCGATTCTTCAATCTTGAAACGATTTTTTCGCGCGTCGTGATCGATTTACCAGCATGTTTTGCGTTTCGATTGCGGCGAAAGAAGTGGTTTGCTTTTTGGACAACCCTCAAACGACACGGCACGACGTTTTTGATCGCAATTTTTAATACGAAGTGGCTGCACTCCGTGGTCCCAGGGACAAAAATACGAACACCACTCGATACGAACGATTCTCGATCGAGCGGAAAGTGCTCGATAATTACGTAGAAAAGTGGCTCCCACGGGCGAGAATTACTTTCAGTCCAATCATGCCAGTCGCACCAATTAAGCCGACACTCAAAGCAGCGAACATTTACTATCGAAGCGTCAAACTTGACCAATTTCACCAATTCTCCCCGAGGTTCTCGTAAAACGCCACCGGAGTCCCAGCCACTCCGCGACAAAACAAAAACACTAGCTGCATCGATAATAACTAAAGTGCTCTCCCAACTTAGCGATCTCTAACGTACATCTAACGGGTGATAGAAACAGTATGTAGCAGCACTTGAGCGTATTCGGTTTATTCGTGGTTAGTCACGCGACGTAATCGGTCCAACGTATCGTATCGAATACAGGAACTCTTGTCGAGGGGTGGTAAAAAATGTCGATCGAAGGAAAACCGTGGGGGAAAGTAGAAGTCGTTCTGTCGAAGAAGTTAAACGATAAAGATTTGGACGAGTTGCGAAAGTGGATCCCTGATTTCCAATATCGAACGACTGGTATTGCTTTCGAACAATCGTGAAGTTTGCTGATAAAAGAAAATAGGAAGACAGGATTCAGATAAATCGGGAAACACTTTTACTATGGAACAAATACACGGTTAAATCTACTCGTAAATGTTATTGGATAGAAAGAATTCATTAAAAAACGAGCAAAGAAAAGTTACCAAACACAATATTTAACTAATATTATCGAATATCAGAAAATTTTTTACAGAAGTCCCTTAAATTCAGGCTCGAAGCGGCAATCGTTCGAAATTGAAAGTCCAGTGGACGAAAGCACCCTCGTGACTCGATGTTAACGAAAGCAGGAAGAGGGAGAGGGGGTTGGTAGGAGGATAAGGGTTGTTTTTTTGGTGCCGGAAGGTGCAGTTCGCGGTGAACGTGCAAACGTCGACGAGGGACACCGGGATCGATCTTTTCTCGAGGAAAGGGGTACGACGCGCGTGCAGATCGAGCGAGATTTAATCGCGACGGGGGTGGTTGGAAGTTTCTTCGGGGAAGACTTTAAAAAACTGAAGGAATTCCGGGGGATCGTGCTCGGACGAGCAAGGAGCGCGACGATTGTTTCGCTTTGCCCGGAGATTCGGTCGATTTTCGTTCGACTACGCGAAAAGTGGCGTATTGGAGGACAGAGGGGGATGACAGAGACAGCGAGGGGGTGAAAGAGTTCGCAGTTGTTCTCAAAGACAAACAAGAATATCGGAAAACGTGTCCGAGATCTCAGCCGGGATATTTGTTCAGCGAGAAATCGTCATCGAGCTCCTTGAAGTTTCTAAGACTAACAGGGGTGGTTCGGGGGTAACAGGTCTTTCTCGTTCGTTTCTCGGACAGAGCGCGAGGATTTATTGACTCTTAACCCTTTGGCTGAGTCGTCATAATCGAACATGATCGTAGAAATCAAGTGGGCTTCCTTTGGTGCGTTCGATAAACAATTGTTTTGAAAAAATAAGATATGGGGGAGGGACGCGATCTACGGTGAACTATGCAAGCAAGTGCTTAGAGAATACACGATAGGCACCATGTACAGGGTGACCAATTTAGGTGGAGACTGCGAACAATTTTGTAAACAAGTTATTTTGTAATAACTTTTACTCGACTCGGTATCCGGGAAAGCTTGGCCATCGATGCGTGGACATGCACGAGCGGGAAGGATGCATCATGCGATTCACTATGCAGAAGGGGCTCAAGCCGGCGACAATCTAGGAAATCTGCAACCTGACGTCGCGCCAAGTTGTCCCTCGATCGATGTTTCTTTCATTTATTTTTATACATCTTCAACGTCATCGAAGATACATAAAAATTGTCAACGACCAGTCTCTGCTGTTTTGTAACAAGTTTCTCTAACATTGCAATCTTTTTTCAAGAGCTACATGGTCGAAAACGTTTAAAATTTTTTACACGAGTCTTTGACGATGTTAAAGGTTCTCGTGCTCGAATAACCATCGCTTTGATGGTTTAAATTTTCACCCGAGCGTGCGATAAATCGTAGAATTTCGTGTAAAAGTTTAAACATTTTCAAGGTGGAGCTTGAAGGACGTTCGAAGACCGCTTCTACGATTTTTATTCGTAGCCGTTGCAGTTTTAGTCGATTCAAGGTTGACTCGAGCGATCATCGATCATCGAAACGACGAATTTCAACGTTTGTGGGACAGCTTCTCGCGTCGCTGACAAAGCCAGGGGGGGGGGGTGGGGGTGTCAGGAGGAGGGTGCTAGCTCGAGAAAAAAAGGAAACAAAACGAAAGGAAAAAAGCGAGCAAGGTGGAAGCCGAGAAAAAGCAAGTCAGGGGGTAGTGTTCATAAATCCATAACACCGGAGTGACGGTGAATCGTGTTCACGTGGTGTGCCGATGAGAGACTCTCGTGTGTACAGACCTAAGAGACTAAAAAAAGGGGGGATCGGGTTTTGTTTTTCCGTGTGACGAAAGATAGAGTCGATGCAGAGACAGAGAAAACAGAAAGTACGTGACAGTGACAGTGACAGTGGCAGAGACAGAGATACACACACACACACAGAAACCGGAAAATCGTTTCCAAGGCACGAGCAGCATGTGTGAGAGAGATCGTCGTGCCTCCGGTCAAAAAAAAAGAAAAAGAGAGAGAGAAAAAAAAGAAGAAAAAACATTCGGTGCACAGCGAGAGGATCCGTGTCGCGAAAGGAATAACGTGTGTACGATCGAGTGTGAACGCAATCATCGGGGAGAGAAGAAAGTGAAAAGTGAAAGAAACGAAACGGAACAGCGACATTACCAGCGTGGTGTCTTTTCTGATTTGTCTCGACTTACGCTCGTTTTGTGGTGTGTGTGAGATTGCTGACGCCTACGCTGGCATTCTCTACGACGATCTCGCGGCTAAGCTGATCTAACATTCTAGCTGGCTAATCTCTGCTCGCCGGCTCGCGGGAAACGTTCGAAAAAATGACATTTTCGAGACGATGGTCGACGATCTATGGCCTCGCTTGGCGAAAGGATCGACTACTTAAATTATTATTAGCTTTGAAATTCGTTTCGACAAACTGGAACCCACCAAAGCAAAGATTCCGACACATTTCTGGAGTCGATTCTTTCGTCGGTTTCGCTATAGCTCGACGTCGAACGAGAAACGCTCGTTATAGATCGAAGACAAGAATTTAAAATAGTTAAACTATGAAAGATACCAAAAAATTTGTAGAATCGATCGTTGACGAATGTTTGGCATTTCTCGTTCGACTTTTGGCTGCGACGAGAAGCTTCGTAACGACGAACACAAGAGTTTCTAGCGACGAGAGACGTTTCCCCCGCAAAACTAGAAAAATAAAATGGCGAAACCCGATTTTAACTTCAGGAAGCTTCGTTAACGAACATAAACTCAATTTTTCGTTATCCTTTTCACCGATGTCACAATTACTGTCTACGAATCGCTACTGCTACCATCATCATCATCTACGACACGTTAATCCTGGAAGTCGAGCACGATAAATTGCTTCCAGATGAGATTCGATTTTACTGGCAAACGATTCGTGGAACTTTTGCTAATGTGTTTTGCTAATAAATATTCTCGTCCTCCAAGGTTAACGCCCTCACTAATTTCGCTACTCCATTATCCGAGCAGCGAGCAACTACTTCCTCATTGCGCCACGCTAATCGTATTCTACATACGTGACCAAACTGACTCGATCGTGGTTTCATTTTTTAGATTGAATAGTTCACTGCTTGTCTTCAAATTTAATTGAATATTCTATGCGAGTAGGGCTGACTTCTATTACTTTCATTAGGTTTAATTGAACAGTTTGTGTCACAAGATAGATCAAAAACAAAAATCTTTCATGTTCTGGATACTCTAATAAATCTTCCTACACTCTTAAATTTCTTTATTATTAATCCTTGAGCAAAGCAAGCACATTTAACAAAGAATTACCTGTAATATCGAATTTGTAAAATACTGGAATAGTGAAATGCTTCTGGCTAAGTTCGAACAAAGTATTTTGCCAACGATCGTATGAATTTGGCCACGATTACAATTACGCGAACGGAGACAGCATGTGCACGAGACGAGAGAGACACAATGGTGGTCGTCGCGGGATTTACCTTCGTCGATCGAAGAAGAAAATGAACGGAAAGAAGATATTTAATCGGTTGTTTTAATCGGTAGCCCGATCGTTTGTATTCTGAATTTGATCGAAGAAGAATCTCGATCGCGGACGGTGGTGGACGTTCGCGGCTCGCGACCTCGATTCCATCCAACTACTCCAGTCGAATTCAGTTGAATATTCCTCGAAACGAAGTGCTGCGACCATTTGGAACACGAACGCGGAAAATGCGATCGATCTCGACTAGAATTTTAACCCACGAGTTGGGTCTTGACGTAGAATGACGCGCTCGAAACTGGTAATCAACCGTCCGACTCTACGTTGACCCATTCTACTGCGGCCGGAGTCTGACCATATTTAGTCCACACTACTTGCAATTCTCGCGTCGACCAGAGAGGCGCAAAATCATTTAATTTCTTAAACCATCTATTAATCGTTGAATAAAAATAAAAATTTCGAGCAGAAAATATCTCGAACCGATAAAAAATTAATTTATTAAAATGAGTATGGAGAATTAAATTTTGCCCATCTCTGGCTCAGACACGCTAGAAACTTTCCAGCGACTAAATTATCGAAGTCCAATGAAGATAATTAAAAAGTCTGAGTTCCAATTACTCCAAAGTCAGAATAGAAAGTATCCACGATGGATTCAGAGTCCAGGGATTCGTTGAACGCGAGAACTAGCAGCCACGACGTTTCGAAGCGGAATGATCGCGAACGAGAACGCTCGACGATTGCTGAGAGACAAACGACGAGACGATGAGTGAGAAGTTGGAGCCGTTTTTTTTTAAACAAATGGGTTCAAAGTTCGGGTCCTGTTTCCAACGGTGCACATTATTTCCGCGTGTCACGAATACGCGTGCTTACCTACGGTTACGACTACGTGTTATGGATTTGTGAGCATCATTACTGGGCGCAAAAGAACAATTACTCAACGCTCCTCGCATAGCTGTTCTACGCATTACTTAGTTGTACTCTGCTAGAGACGGGACACGTGTTCGTGTGTGAGCGTGTGTGTCGGTGTGTATGGAACGACTATGAGGACGATATATCGAAAGCGAATCGCTTGCTACGTGGGTGTGGCGATTGTTGGTAACAGTGTCGTATGGAATTTTGAATTCTGACATAGAAGTGCCTCTTTCGCTTCGTGAATTTCAATTATTTGCTCAATCTCGCTCAATTCGGTCGACAAAAATTGCCTGACAATTTTAAATCTTTCTAAATCGTTTAGAAATTCAAAATAGATGGATTTAGAGATCTTTTTGTACCTTGATTCGCTCGTGCAACAGAGCATCCGATAGAATAGCGTCCGATCAACCTAATTTTCGAGGTATAATCGTTAAAATCTCGATCGACGCGAGCGTACGAAAGGAGAACTCGGTAGCAAGTTATTCGTAGAGCCGACGGTTCACCTTTTTGCATTTCGATTTGCATCGAAGAAACGGGTAAACAGAGAGGGTCTCTGTCGATCGAATCTGCTTCTGAGTCCAATTGTTTCGGGTGCTCTGTAGTATTGCCGTTTTGTGCTCGAGTGTACTCGTGTCTGGCTCAAGGATCAATTCAGTTCGTGATAAAGTGTCCGAGTCTTGAAAGCGAATGAAACCCATTGTCTGGTCGTGTTTTTCGGTGTATGGGACAGGGGAAACTTTGGTTGCATGCATGCCGGGGATTACGCGGATTGCACTTTCGCGTGATTGCGCGAAAAATTTCATACCCGAGATAAAATATCCGCGGGTAACGATTCCTTTAAGCGATTCGCCATTTCGCACGATTTTTCTTACCGCCGGAAAAGTGCAATCCTCTGAAAATGTAAATGATTCTGCTTCTGGCGATGTATGCGCGCGAAACGAAGGCTTTCGTGTGCCCGAAAATTCACGACGCGATGAAAAGAGCAGTTCAAAGCTGACCGACAGGTGTTAACAATTTTTTAGACACACGCGAATACACACAGACGTTGGATCCTGTGTAAAAATTGACGGACGAATTCGTCCAGAGCTTTCCAGAGGTCTCTCGAAATACGACTTTGCTTTCCAACGCGTTGACGGCCGTTGTCGCGCATACGTGAGTTTGCTAAGCAGGTCGAGAAGAGGTTAAATATAGGATGGAAATGTTAGCTTTTACGGGTTAGTTTCGACATCTAATTTATTCAGGTTATTTAGATTTGAAATGGCGTTGGCAGCCGCTGTCACGTATATGTGATTTCGCTTTTCCGATGTTGAAATTCTCGAAATAAATGTGCCTTATTGTTCGTGAATTTTTAAATCCAGAGTTACTAGGAATTTTTCTGTTTCTCGTATAAAAATTTGAACAAACGACGCAGTAAGTCGACTCGTTGGGAAGCACGGGCAAGTCCTCGGATCGTTAAAACGAGAGAGCTCGGAAAGCGTCGACGAGAATCCGTCGTCCGTCCCGGGGAATGAAATTCGACGAGCTGTTTCGTTCCCTTTCGGCGTGAAGAGTCTCGAGAGGGTCTGATCGTGTTTGCTTGTGTGGGGATCGCGTGGCGGCGATTCTATCGGGGAATCGCGAAAGAACGGGCCGTCAGAATTAATCAGGAACTTCGACGATGGTTCATTAGGCCGGGTCGATCGGGAACGAAAACGCGGGTGTGAAAACTCGATGCCCAGAAATAGGTCGATAGAGATACAGTACTGCGCACGGTTAAAGTGGAGTTTCGTGGGTAAGTAGACGATTCTGCTTGCGAGAGCTGACAGCCGTATCGATCATAGATGTAGAAACTCGTATGAACGCGCGAAACGATACGGCCGACGCCATTGCGTCCCGACGAGGATCAAATCTACGCGAAAGTAGTCAAATTCTCCTCACAAACTCTCTGAAACTGTCCATTTCTCTGGAATGGTCCAATTTTGTATTTATCAACGATAAACAGATGATTTGTTCGTCAAGAGAAAACTGTTTTAATTGTGTTCCAAGCTACTTTAGAGATAATTTGGGTTTGCAACGATTTGCCTCGTATGAACGCACAGTGCAGGACCGTATCGTTTCCTCGATAGTCTCGTAGTTGGATCAGAACTACGTACACAAGAAAAAAAGGGGGAAAATCGCGATAGAACTATCGGAAGTACACAGTCCAACGTCTACAGAGAGGCGAGAAGACAGACCCGCGGGAGATAGCTCTGTTGCGAATTCGGTGAACAACGACGAGCAAAGCTCTACATTCTAGAAGTAACACGGTCTTCGTGAGCGTTCCACAAAGGTTCGTTCGATCGTTATCGCGATCCTCGAAGCAAAATACGCGAACGAGACAAAAGAACCGTTCCCGAAAAGGACACGCTGCCTGGCAAAAGATCGAGAACAGATTTCGCGTGGCAATTTCATCCACGTACGATCATCGTACGTCTCTGGGCGAGTGCCAAAAGAATACTCTTTAAAATTAAAGACCAAAGGAAACGTAACCTTTGAATTAATTCCGAATTTTCTTTTCGTCTCTGAGACACCACGTTTATTATACGAGTACCAACGATCTGGAATAAAAAAAAAATTGCAGTGGATTGATATTTTTAACCTGGCGGCGTATCCGTGCGTAAGGCGCCTCGATCGACTAGAAAACGAACGGGCTTTAAACGGTGGATGGTAAACAGCGATCGACGAACCTCTGTGACAGGTTTACGAACATATATCGGTAATCGGGGCACAGGTGTACGCAAGTATAAGGCGGATCGTGGCTAGAGAGGGCGACAGGTTGAAGGGGCAAAGCAACGAGGGGGATACTCAACTACTCGAAGCTATTGTCCGACGATCGATTTGCACGTGAGCAGGAGTGTGCTATCTCTCTAATAATAGGCGGATATGCGCGCGCAAGTATCTGCTCGTGATTTCGTAACGTCGAAGGGACCGCGAAACACCGTTTACCGATGCAGTGGGATCGTCGTCGATGCAACCCGCGCGACAGAAACATAAAATGGAGAAGGATTCTTCGTTGCATCGGTATTCGTGGCAGGAGTCGAGACACGACTCCGATTCGTCTTACCCGTTGAGTCCTGCGATTATCGAGGGACACGCAATCGATTGCTCGCATCATCGTCGGTTTCCAAGTGTCCGATCGGGGGTGGGGGGGAGTTAAAGGGGGTGAGTTCAGAGAATATTCGAACGGCCAGGTTTCGCTAGACCTGGGACTAACCAAGTCAATAACGTCGAGTATTTTCTTCTGGATGGGGGTAGTTCTGATCAGTGAAGCAATATATAGAATATACGAAATCTAAAAATTATTTTCACTCACGATGTAAGCCTTCTTCAGAAACTCAACGATACTAGACTGCGGATAGAATTGATTAAATGAGAGCTTCGCAGAGGGTTGTCTCAACCCCTAAATATAATAATTGGTAAAGTGCATTCTTTGAGAATAAAAATTTCTCATGAACGCATAAACATCCGCAGTCTAATTATTACACTGAAACGTGTACAAGCCAAAGGCGTAATATAAATTCGAGTAAACTGTATAAAATTATGAAACAAATGGAGCACCAAACTACGTGCAACTTGTTTCGTGACTTCGTGTAGTTTTCCTTATCGAATCTATAATACACGTTTTATTTTTATACGTTTCGGTGTAATTATCGTTTAAAGTCCAGAGGTTCGAGCGTTGATCGAGTAGTCCCAGGCCTAGTTCGGATCCATGGGATCCATGGGACGTCAGCGACAGCTTGAACTCGTCGATCTCGTCGGCTGTGACCCGGGGTCGCCGAGCGAAAAGTGCTTGGACCATAAATTCAGATTCGACGATTCAACCACCTCCCGGGAGGGGAAGGAGGCGAGGTCCGTCTCGGATCCGGGCGACAGCGAGACTGAAATCCAGTTATAGCCGCGCAAGTGGAACAAGCGAATTCAGCTTCGATCCATTAGCAGATCTCGCTGGGAAATTAACTGTCCCGGTTGGGTCTCGAGCAATTAACGAGCCTAAGGCTCGATTTCGTCGCGTGCGAGCGGAACATGCGACGGATCGAGGAGGGGAACGCTGTTCAAAGTTGCGTCTAGTTTAACAGCGTTCCACGACGCGGAGTCTCGCCACGCTATTTCCTGCCCCGATAACTGCCCCGGGTTTCAACGGAATTCGTACCCGGGGGGTCGAGATATTCGATCCCCCTGTGCGGAGAACACTGTCCAAACACATTAAGGATCAGTGGTCTTATTTAACCAGGAATATTCGCCAAGTACACCTCCCTGTCTGTTATGTAATTTTGCGGATTTTTTATTCCACAGCACTCAGCAACGGTAGAAAATTAATAAGACTGTTTATAGCTAACGTGTAATCGAGTCTTCGGAGGATAGCTCTATTCTCAAACACTGAAAATCCTGCAAGATTTATCAATCTCAATCAATACAACTTATTTGAAATACTAATATCATTCGTGGCACGGTTAAAATGCGAGTGTCGCCTATACACGAGTGACGTGGCTCCCCGTGGATTTCACGTGTCACCTGCGTTCGAGTGACGTGACAGTCAACGTGACAAACCCGATCAGATCAAATTAATTAACCAGTTGCTCGTCTTAAACTAAATGTACAATCCCAGAGAAGCCGTTCCTATCTCATCGATCTTCCCGAACAGGATTCCAGAAATACGTGTGCGTGACAGACGTCGAAACTTCCGCATTTATATTTTATCATTTCGCGTTAAAAAAATTTGGACTGGAAGTTCAAGGAGGCGGACTCCGCGAATTTTCCGTTCGAATCCGTCGCAAGTTTCCTTTTTCCTCGTACGGGACGAAGGCCACGGGTTCTGCACCCTCTCGGTGCAGTCGGGTGGGTGGTGAAACAAAAAGAGTGGGCGGATATTAGTAGGTGCGGATTCCCGGGCGATCTCCGGACCGGAGATTCCCAACGGGGAACCGGGGGTACGCGCGAAGAAGGATCTAGAAGAAGATCTACAGTGACAAGGAGTGGGTGTCCTACCTTTAACGTCATCGTCCTCGATCGTTGTGCTGCTGTCGGTGGATTCCTTCACCTGAGAACCTTCGCCCTTCTTCGTGATGATGCTCCGACCTGGAGCACGCAGAGCGTTTCAGTAAATCGGTAGGGGCGGGGGCGGGGGTTGTGTGGAGAGCGAAAGTAATCGAGAAAGACAAACAGAGAAGAGCGAACTTGGCGAGAAGAGGAGGCGTTGGACGATCGAGGGTGGCGGATTGGAGCGAGAGCACACACACTGACGCGGATGGCGGCGATCCAGGGAGTCCAAGGATCGACGGGGACGTAATAGAGGGGACGTAGGCTCGGGTTCGATCATCGTGGATCGTCTCGCGAAGAAGTTTCGACGCGGCGATCGAGATGGATTTAAAATAGCAAAAGTCTCGACTAAATTTTATGTAAACGATATCCCGGTGCAATTGTTTGACGATGTACATTGTTGGCCTAGCAGAAGAACGTCCAATTATATGCATCGAGGCACTATTGCCGCCTCCGTGCACGTTCGCGTCTAAAAATAGTCCGAGATTTATTATAGAAAGAGTGCTGTTTATTGGTAGGCGCGCCATTTGGTCTCACGGACACGAGTCTAACAAATACGTCTGCTTCTAACCGAGGCGTACACAGACGTTATAGGTCGAGGCCAGCGGTTCGGCTGCTTTAAAATGGAGTCGCGGTATGACGAATATATCGCTCAGAGGCGGTGCACGTTCAGTTTTCTGATAGACCAACGATGCATAATACAGAACAACTTTAAAGAAATTTGATCTATCACATACTCTTTATAAAAAGATCGTATTCTGTCCCTTTAGACATTGCTCGATCAAAGTAAATAGAGTACGAGTAGGGGACAGAAACTTTGACTAGACTTCCAAGAAAGTAATCAGAGATATTTATTTAAGAAGAAGCCACGATTTCTCGATTTTTATCGATTTTAAATGGGTCTTTGGAAAGCAAAACCCTCCAGTGGACAATGGGCATAAGTCTCCGGGTATTTGGAACGACGCCGAAGATGGAACGCGTCGTTGAATACGGTCGACGGAGACTCCTTCGGGCGATTCGTTCGAGTTACGCGAATTATTCATGAGAACGATTCCCGGTGTTGGTGGGAAAACAGTAAACGCCGGATGAAACTGGAACGAAGTTTTTTAGACACAATGGGAGACAATGAACGGGAACCAACCTCGCCCTACCTCTGGTACCCTTTCTTCCTTCTTTTTTGCCCCGCACAAAGAACACCGCGGTCCTCGATGATTACGAGACAGATTGGCGGGAAAGAACGGAGAAAGGGTCGCGAGGGCGAAGGGCTCCTCGTCGAAGCAATGGGAGCTTCGATAAAGAAAACTTCGCGATTACTTTTCCCGCGCGCGAGCTCTTTGTTTTCAAGAATTAGTCCATCTCGATCGCTGGAATCGAAAGTCTCCGGGCTGGGCTAATTTTCTTTCGAGAGAAAATTGTTTTCCGGGCATGGGGGCCCGATATAGTGCTCGAGGCCACTTCCTCCTGCGAAGCTATACCGGGGAGCTGGAAAGACTGCCCCTGGGTGGAATTTGAAAATTTTTTCTAGGCCAATGATGGTCAATTTTAAACTTGCAAGTGGAAAATTGTAAATCGGACAGATGATCGTTACTCGGGGCAAATCTTTCTAGCCCCACGCAGCAGATGCGAGTTCTACTTTTACGCCACGATAGTCTTTCCGTTCCGGAGACGTGCCCTCAAGTTTGCGTGCAGAGACAAGAGGATGGAGTAGCCAGGCGGTATCGTGGGGGTAGTGGCCTCGAACAACCAGTTGATTTTCGTTCGATCTTGTTCGAACTTCCACGGAGGTACTCGCGACCGAAACCGACGCGACGAGCGGTGAAAAAGCTAAAGGATGTCGACGAAATTTCACAGAGAATCGGGCAAATTTAATTCTCGACTAACGTAGATAAATTATTCCATCATCCTCGAAGGATTTATTTCTCGGTATTTTCAAACCGCGACACTAGTCCGCGAATAGAAACGGAGCAACGATAGATAAATATTTTAATGACAAGTTATATATTATTTATCGTTTATCCAACGAGCAAAATTGACTTTTCCAGTATCTAATCCGCGTTCCCAAGAAGAAATTTATTACAGAGTCTCGCTCGTCGCGTCGATCCAACCGACTGATTCTCGAGGGCGAGCGTTTCCGCGCGAGTTGCTCGAGCGTCTTCGAGACGCGGTTCCTCGAGGAATTCTGGGACGAAGCTAGAATCCTCCGCCGGCTGAACGGAGTCAGCGATAGATTAGGCTCGCTTTCGAGACAAAGGAAGCCATCGAAGAGGAATGCAAACCGCTGAGTAGACAGAGAAAAGTGATAGAGCGAAGATATAGACGAGGATAGAAGAGAGGAGGAAAAGATCAGAGAGTAAGAGAGTAAGAGAGTTTTGAGAGAGAGAGAGAAAGAGAGAGGGGATCGCAAGGGTAGTCGAACACTTTAGTGCGTGTGTTCTGCATGCGAGACAATCGTGATCAATCAATCCGAGCAACTCTGCCGATGCTCTCAAGATGACGTATGTGCCAGGAGAAATATGGTCCTCTTGTCTTTACCTTCTGATGGCTCCTCTCGAGAGCTCGGCTTCGTTCCGTGCCAGAAGCGTCGTAAACGTTTTCACAAAAGAAAAATATATGATCGTTTAAAAACTGCATGCTGAGCGGCGTGCAATGCGTGTCGTTAAGAAAGAGTACAGTGTCCCGTTAAGACGGTGCAATGGATCGCGATCGAGAGGCGTTATGGGTCATCGAGATTGCTTCTCGAAGCATCGTGTGTCGCTAATAAAGCTGCCCCTTCGACACTGGTATCGATCTGATCCCGGAGCCAAGTGCTATCGATCGTGGGATCGAGTCGATCTGTGTACGGTTCAAGTCGGTGCTTCTATAATGAACCTCCCTTTTCTCGATCGCACGGTCGTCGTCGTCTTTCAACGGTGGAAAAAGAGAATTACCAGTACGCGCCAAGAACTCTTGGACGAGCGGAAAAAATTGAATTACACGGCTGGCCCGAGGGGTGGTGGGGTAGGTCGACGTAATTATTGTCACAGCAATATCGAGCCTCAAAGGACCGGGGGAATCGTCTCTCGACGGGGATCGAGTTGAATAATTTACCGCGGGAAGAGGAGAGACAGGATGGAAGGCACTCGGTTCCGACGCCAGTATAAATACGGAAGCGAAATTCCTCCCCGGGGTGTAATATCCGTGTACTTTGGGGACGAACTCGCGCCACGGAAAGGCGCTCGTCGCGACGCGTTTTATGCGCTCCGCGTATTCTTGTCTCGAGAAACCGCCACCCGGGGGTCTCCCCTCGCTCAAAGGCTCCGCGTCCGCCATTAACTTTTCGGATGGTTTCCGGTCCGCGAGGAATCCCGCGAACATCCTATTATACAGGGCGTTTCAGGGTTATAAACTTTACTGAAACATCCTGTATAAGTTTGGGATTGAGTTTGAACGACGAAACTTGTCTTTCAACCCTCGATGCCTCTTAATCAGCGTCACTAATGGTTGCAAAGCTTGTCTGCATCGTTAGACTGTCATTTTTATCAAAGCTGCAAAGAGTCGAGTGTTTGTTTGGTTATAGAATTCTATCGTCTTTGATGCATCGTAGGAAACCTGGTTTCCAAGAGTGGAAAGACCATGTTCGAAGGTACGTTTCATCGAGTACGCGGTCCCCCAAAGAGGAGAAATCGATCTGTAACGCATTGCCTCGATACCAGAGAGTCCCGAGGATGGGGGCGAGGGGAGGGGGCGGTGAAAGGGCACACGGTACACATCGATGTTCAGTGTGAACGGCTCTTTTCGTCATGCTGCTGCTACGGTTGACAAGAAATGCGAGCAACGCGGCTAGACAGCCGAGAACCAGGCGTAAAATGAAATAAATAAGCGGAGGCGAGAAAGCGCAGGCATACCAAATGCGACGCGGCGACGATCGTTCGCGCGGAGGTTCCTGACTGATTTTGTACAAAATTGTCGTTTCAGTTGGGGAAAAATCCGATTACATTCTCCACGATAAAATTACATGCGATCGTACGATAATTGCACTGTTTTTTTTACGATCTATCAAGATTTACAATCATAATTACACCGCAAATGGACGGCAATTACCGTGTGATTATATGTACATATGTGATCGTATCGTGGTCAGATTACATTCTGCCCGACTCTGACTGGTTTTCTTCACCGTTTTGATCGTACTATTACCGGCAAATCAGTCCCTCAACGATGTCATTGCCACTGCTCGAAATCATCAGAGACTTCAACTGCTGCATGAATTTTCATGCAACAGCTGGGATGTTCTTTGGTAAATTCAGAATTTAACAAGAGAAAGAGTCGATCAAAAATACATTCGACACGACCTTGCAACCTAATCTACGTTCTACCAGCTATGCTCTAACGATGTAACTCGGAAACAAGATCGTATCGGATGTACATTTATACGACCATCTTTTTCATTTCCACCACGCTATAACCACTCGACTGATTTATTGTTCAGATTGGTCCCCGGACTATAGGCTCGCCCAGAATCGACGTAGTGAAATTTTTTCCCCCCACTCTGCTTCCTTTGCCACGCCCAGAAGCTCGACGCGCGAATAAAATTTGTTCCAACACCGAATTCCATCAATTTCGAGCAGCGTGACGGAAACGATCGTCTCGAGGATCGGGAACCACCGACGAACGATTCCCAGCGTGTGGAAGATCGGTTTGTATTCGTGTACGTCGTCCAGAGGCGGGACAGACATCGTTCTCGAACAACGAATAAAAAACGTCAAGTTTCGATCTTAAAACGTGGATGGAAGTCGGTTTACGAATCGATCGAACGTCCGTATTCGTTATTCGCGAACGAAATTATCCCGACGGTGGGCGTCGTCGCGTGCAAGCGCGCCTTTTTATCGGTCTGTCGGTCGTACGCATCCTCTTTCGCCTGAGAGAAGGATTCAGAGACGTGGGGTGTGCCTTGCACCTCCGACCCGCTTCGCGTTAGCAGAGTACCTTGGTCAACAAAAAATCAGTCATAGTGTGAAAAAGAGAGTGATAGAGATAGGTAGACAGACAGATATGTATGTATATAATAGATAGACAGAGAGAACGATTGATTGAGTTTTGGCTACGCGTTCTCTCGGCCGGAAGAATCGAAATTCGCTCCGGCGATTCATGGATTCCTCGTCGAACCCTTCTTTTTTGCCGCTCGAAATTTATGGGCCCGCCTAGCGTTTATATTTATTTATATATACACGCGTGTGCACGCGCCTTCGCATAAATTCCAACCGGCATTCAGGAGCTCGTCTACTCGACCCGAGATTTACAAGGTTCGATGAATTTCGAGACAGTATTCGCGCTCCGGAGGATTTTTATTGCTCTCTCGACGATCCAGTAATCTTCTGGTTCCGCGAACGCGAATCGATCGCGAGTTAACGTTACCTGGACGTTACACCCGCGATCGTAAACTCTCCTTTCGCCGTTTCGGAGTCCGAAGGAAAATCGGGGACACGCTTTATTACGGTGCTTCTCGAATATTGCGTGTGGAATCGAACTTATCGAGTCGCGATAGATCGATTTTCCTTGGGACTACGAACTCTGTGCTCGCTCGTAACGAACGATTGTGTTCCTTCGCGCGATTACTGTTCCCGTCCATAATCGAGGAACGATTCGATTTCGAGCGTTATTCGTTAATGGAAAACGGGCTCCTGGTCATGAGACTTCGACATTCTGTAGAATACCTTGTTGCAACGAGCAGTTTTTATTATATATCATTGAGATTTGTAGCGTACAAGTCTTCGAATTTAAGTATTTTATGAGGAATGTTGGATAACTCAAGCTTGAGGAGTCCCTGTATAACTCTAACACTATTTTTTCGAATATTATTTTGGTTGATAATCGTAATTTGATATTATGTGTTCAACAAATACTCGTTGGGAATATCTACTATAAAAGATCGACCATTGACCACTTTTCCTAAACCAGGGATTCGAACTCACGACCATAGTATTCGAAAGCAAGTACCCAACCAACCGTGCTACTTCCACTTCACCATTGACTACTAATTAAACTTCAAAATTACGCTAGATCACGAGGGGTTGAAGACTTTTGCAGTACAAATTTCAATTTTATATAAAAAACGCTCGTCGGAAGGGGATACCCTGCAGAATGGACGATTATAATTTTCGACCGGCGAGGGAACGCGAGCTGTGTGTTCTCTCATGTCAGGGACACGATCGTATCATGAATGAAGCGACGAGAACAGAATGATTCGATCTCGAACGAAGAATTTTCCCGATCGAATCGGCGATGGTGAGAAAGCAGCGACTGCGTGGCTGCCTCGTTCGATCGATTCCCGTTATGGCCACTCTGATACGCCCCCGCGGCGATAATGGAGGCCCGAACGAGCTAGTTCGGCGCCGATGATCTCGCTGAAAGCGTGGAAATGAGGTCCGCGCGAGATTTTCGACAGGGACGGGCCAAATTCTTCGGCAAACTCTCCAACAAAGAATTGCGATCTAATTTATACAATATCATGTTATGTAATCGTTTGAAATTCTGCCCGTCCCTGATTTTCCCATTATAATAATCGACCGAACGAACGAAGGAACGATCCGATGATTGATAAGCAGAGAGCGTCTGCGAGAAGCTCGCCGACGAATTGCAAATCGCAACGAGTTCGAAACAAAGTTTCGCGCGCAGCTTGTCGCGAATCCCGCGATTCGATTTATCTTCGTTTCGTGGTGATAAGTTCGCATCGAGCAAACAGACGTCGGATTTATTACGTGTTCGCGAAGATAGAAGGTAACGTTCCCCGCGCAAACAAACGGAAAACGGGACGATAATGGATAAAAATGAGGGGAAAGATAGCGGCGGTGGCAGAACCGGCGCGAGATCGTGTAACACCAAGATCGAGAGTCCGGGGCTCGCGACGACCAGAGAGATTCAATTAAACTTCCGACTGTCGCGATAGATCTCGAGAACAAAGCGATCGATCGTTCGCGGGGACAAACTATCCCCGGGAAAAAGAAACGAAACAACGAGAAACGAGACGATCGACGGCCTTCGACTCGGTAATTGAAACGAATTGCTCGCGACGCGTTTTCACGGTTCGTTCTCGCGGAAATTGTTTAATGTACAATTAATCGAACGCTTCGACTTTGAGCAGTTTTATTTCCCGCGTAGAACGTTACCTTCCGTGTCTCGCCTAAATATTTCCTCCCCACTAAAAAGAAATCCTGCCAAAGCGTTGCACAAACTCTTCGTCGTTTACCATCGACGAGACCTGGAACACCATCGACGCAAAAGTCCCCGTGGACGGCGCGTGGACCGTCCCCTACCTGAGTCTACATCGAGCGTGAAGTGTCTCCGACGATGTGTCTTTCCCACAGAAAAGAGTACGCAATAGTAAGTATAGACGAACAAAATTTCAGATCGAAACGTGTAACAACGAACGAAGAATAAGAATTCTGATTCTTCTTCTAAAGTCAACGGTGGACGAATAAAATTTTGTTCGCCTCCGTCAGTAAGAGGGGGAGGGGCAGAACAAAAAGAAAAAAAAAAACACACATAGGCTAGTTACAGCGAAGTCAACGACTACGCTGACGCGGTTTGTCGCGTTTAGTGTCGTCTACACGGCGCAGATGGGCGAAAATTATTATCCAGACAGGCGTATCGACGTCGAACGAAAGACTGACTGTCGCCTCTGATTCGAATTTCCTCGTCTGGATAAAATTTTGCTATCTAAAAAAAGAAAAAAAACGCCCGACTCTGGTCTACGGATGCAAGATGCTCATCTACTCGTCTAAACGTAGGGGCTACAGCGTTCTAAGGGTACGTTTGTGCTGTTCGTTCTGTGTGGAGTACAAGTACGCGTATAGTATGCACGCGCACGCGTACGTCTGTGTAAATACACAAAATTGTAATATTGTTTATCGAGCATCTAGTACAGGAGGCGGACGAGTAAACGCTGTGTAAACTAACAAAGAAGGTATCTCGTGTGTGAGTGGGTCTCTGTGTACGTGTGTGTATGTGTGTCTGGGCGTGTATACAAACGTACATAATACAGACATGGATTGCGTATAAATATTCATACCTGATATTTTGGAACGTTATCGCGCGAGGAAATTTACTGTTCTTTAAAATCGACTAAATACGAAATGAGTCACGCAACTGGGACCCCGTACCTCCTGTTTCGTTGCAGCAATTAGAGATATTTTTCCATGTGCAACGATGCACCAATATAATTGCGTTTGTTGGAAAAATTGAGACAAGATAATTTTATGCAAACCCAATAATCAAAACATAAATTGATAACTAATATTTATAGGTCTCTACTCACTTTGTAATAAAAAGATTATTATAGAATAAAATATGAAATATTAATCCACTGGTACTTTCTTATAAACCTGAAAGTGTTTTATTATTTTCTGTGCCACTTTCCTTTACGACGAAACAGGAGGTAGGATTTCTGGTAGAATTTTAGAGACTTTCGATGTGGATTTGTCGTTCCAAAATGTGCGGCACGAATGCGATAGAAAAAGAAAAAAAAAAAAAAAAAAAATGGGTCACGGATGCGTTTCGTATTTCGCTGATGTCTCGTGGACAGAATAGGCGCTACAGAGTGGTCAGCAATACTAAACGCACAATAATCATTCGTGGGCGCTTCTCGCTAGTGGACCGAAACAGTTACGTTCGGTATTCCGATCCCGCGATACTCTATCTTGTTTACGCGGTACCGTTGTATCCTCCCCTCTTTGCGTTTTTTATTTCTCAAATATCGCGCGAGCAAGCTTGAACATTAACTGGTCAACAAAATTATCCAAAGAATCGTACAGAGCAACTTCGAAGCTACTTTACGAATAAAATTATGATTCTGTAATGGATTCCTTAAATGGTTCTCATCTTGAGAAGTTATTTTTGCTACAGAAACTTAATTATATAAATGCAATTATATTTATATATTTATATATTTTATGATGTTGCTATACTTTATGTAAAGAATTTTCTTAACCAGTCGATATCCAATGAAAGTATACCGCGAAAAGTTCTAAAACGAGATACATTCGAAAATCATTTTCCCCAAAATTGTCGCATCAACGGGACGAATCATCCTCGCACGCAACATAAAAAAAGAAACGAAAAATCGTAAAATACGCAAGTATCGAACGTTAATCGAAAGCTTCGAAATAAAAATCGCAATTTACGAAATTGCGTTCGAAAGGCACGAAGAAGACAGTCGTCGCGCGAAACATAATCCATGAAATGCGTTTATGAATCGATGCGATAAAGCGTTTGGTCGTTACGATCGATGATCTATCGGCTCCGTGGGATCTAAAACGAACGTTCAGGTTTTTCGACGTTTTTCCCCCAAAACTTCTCGAGCGATTCTCGACCAGATGATCCAATCGCTTCGAATCTCCCCCCGTCCCTCCCATGAATTTGTCCGTTTTCGAAAATGAGCTCGAGAGGCGACGAAGCATGACTCGATGATCACTGCGTCCGATAATCGATCGATGATCGTGATGAGGAGAGAACTGCTTGAGTCCACTGCGACGACGATTCGCGTTACCCAGAATTATTTCGAGAATCGATCCAGGCGCATTCAAAGGGTTCAAAGAATCGAGGTCGTGCCTTTTCCAGAGAGACAAAAAAAAAAGAGAAAAAAAAAGAAAAGAAGAACAAAGACAATGAGAATCGCAGGCATCGTGTCACCATCGAAACACAAACATTTGGAACTGGTTTCGTTCTGGGTAACGTAAGACAGTCCTTGCAGGATATGAGGTGCGAGCCAAGTGCATCGACTATGAGGTACACGAGGTTGTGAACGAGTATCATGACGGTTCGCTATAGTGTTCGGAGCGAGGGAGGTTAAAATTTCATCCGGGAATTAAATATTAAATGGCCATCTTTGTTACTCATCTGGAAAGAAAAATTTTTGTCCAATTCTATCTGCAGAGATCGATTACACAATTGATTTTGTTCGTGGTGGATCCAGCGAACCGAGAAGTTGCGAATAATGCCAATTAAATCAACAGTTTCTGTAAACGCTTTTAAAAATTCAGTTCGACTAATGTTCCACACGGTAAATACCATTCGTGCAAATTTTTTAATCTTATGTGCATATTTCACGCGCGTAAATGCCACTTGTCCTTTGCATATCTTATACGCGTTAACATTTCCAGGCTGCTTACAATTTATAAATTCGTAGAAAATGTGAAAACGCATTGTACGGTGTTAAACAAACACTGCTCGAACAATTCTTTTCAAAACGAATCGAGGCAATATCGCGAAACAATACCGTTTCGTTCCAAACTTGCGGACCGAACAATACGAGTTAATACCGTAGAGCTTACTCCGTTTGCGTGGGATACTTCTGGTTTATTGTCGACTCTGAATGTATGTCTCGTAATAATTTCACTTTACAGGAGAGCGTCCAAGTTATTTTCCACCTTTACGCGCGGACGCATTCTTGATGCCAGTCCCTGATCCTTCGTAACAAAAGTTTTACGATTCCTTCGTAGTTCTATGACCATTGAGGCTCCCAGCTCGGTTCAAATTTATCTTACGTATTATTCCGGTCGACCAAATTCAAAATAACTGATATTGTAACTGACAAAATTTCTCTTTCACCGCGTGTACGAAAAGCTGGCCATTCTCGAACACCGTCGACGTAAATTTCACCCCCGCTGCTCCGATCGCCCTGGGTCTGTTAGGCGAGGGATCGACGTAAGGGACTCTAATTCGTTCTGTGCACGAGCAGGAACGATTGCGAGTGCTTCGTTTCGTGGCGTCGACCATTCGTTTCGTTTCGCTCGTCGGCGTTCAAACTCGCTAACGAAATTTTGCCGGCTATGCGAACTCGATTACGACCCGGGAGAACCGTCCACGGGATATATCGCCCCGGAACCGTTAATTCTTTGCGAACAATCGCCGCGAAATTTTCCAACCGACGAAACTCGATTGCAAAAGGTGCTTCAAAGTTCTGCGCCCCCGCGACGACTGGGGATCGTAAACACCCAGGATTCTAAGCAGGGCTGGGGACTCCGTTCGTCCCATAAAACTCGAATGTATTCGCTGTCGTTCGAATATTTTATCGACGAATTCAATTCGGGTACTTGGTTATTCGAATATCGTTCGAATTTTATTTAAATAATCCCCTTTGTAGCGTGGTTACGCGAGGGTGAATAACCGAAAAGTCCCAAGGCCTAGTTTTTGGCTACTTTGGCGGAGAAAAGACGGAAACACGCGGACGGTGGATGGCGTCCATCGGCGCGGAGGTTTCCGCGATAACGTTTTAATAAGCGAAACGAAACCGCGCGCGCGGCCACGTCGCGAAGCACCTCTTGAAAAGAACGAAAGGGCTGATGAACAGAGAGATCCTCTATATATAACAGGGGTGTGCAAAACGGATGAAGAACGAGGCGGGTTTACGGGTTATGAATTCAGGGAACATAAAGAAGAGAGACAGAGAAGTGGAGGACGATAGATATATAGTGGTAGAAAGAGAGAACAGAGCGACAGAGAAAGTAAAAAAGAGAAGTACGGGGGACGTAAAATTTAATAGGAGATATAAAAGTACTGTCTGTCGTGGTCCATGAAGCGCTGAAGAGGGCCGGAGGTACTTACCCTGTGTATCATACTTACTGGAAAAGTTCCTCGTCGCCAACATGGTCGTCAGAATAGCGCCCTGCGGACAAAAACCGACGCGCGATTATTCTCTTGCATTAATTGGGACGGGGAAAAGGCTGACGAGGGGTGACACGGGCCCGAGTGCCGTTTTTCGTTCAACGTCGGGACGAATAGAAATTTATTTCGCGCCACCATCGGTCATCGGAGTCCTCGCGACATCGAGCTTCTTCGAACCTTCCCTTTTACCTTCTGAGATCTCTATTGGGGTTGAAAATTCTATGGGGATGTTCTAGAAAATGTTTAGATGTAGTTAAGCGTCTCTTATTCCTATTTAGGTAAAGTAGTAATAATATTCGCTCCATTTAGAGCCGATAAAATTTGAGAGTCGCGAGACTGATGAACGTAATTCGTGAAACCACTGGAGTTTAACGATAGACAGGTGCCTTCGAGACTTTTGAACTGCATTCTAGGTATCGAGCATTCTTTCTCCGCAGTGCCAGGGACCGCAATGCATCAAAACGCAAACAAGAAGTCGGCACCGAACCCACGAACAGATTCGTGGCAACGAATATCAATCACGAAACACGAAACTCCCTCGTTCGCGGGAAAGTAAACGACTTCGCGGGGGAAAAGGATAGCTCGACCTTTGTTATTCGTTCCAGTTAACAACCGACGACCAACGATGCTGCGTAACGGGTTAAATACCGAGCTTCTAATTAAACAAACTTACGATCGAGCTCCTGGCGAGACCTCAGGAGGATAGTTTCTCCCCATATCTCGAACTCGTTTAATTGGAATTATATTTCGTAGCGCGTTGTTCGCTCTTTCGATCGTAATTTTTCATTCTCCGAGATGGAAGTTTGTTGGTTTTTATTTTTGTTCCCGGAACGTACCGTTTTACGAAGTTGTTGAGAAGCGGGGGAGAACGAAGGCATATTTAATTGGCGTTCGAGACGCATGAAAACGAGAAATAACAGTGTAAAATTGCTCTTCGTTCCGTTTCGAAACACACCGAGTGCAGTGTGTTAATACGCCACGAACGAAAGGGTTAAACGTTTCGTACGGAGCTCGACCGCGCAGAAACGACTGACGTTCAATTCTTTCACGAGGTCTCGCGAAACATCCGGTCAGATGTATTATGTTATTACACATGTGAACTTTAGACTCGCGCATGACACGAGTTGCTACTTCGTTTAACTTCGTTACGTTACGCGATTGTGTCTTCTCGAGATTCCAAGTTATCTCACTGTTCTTGTTGAAATTTTAATTATGATCGAGCATTTCACTTTAAAAGAGGCAAGAACCGATCATTTTCTAACTTAAACACTAAGAAATATTAAAAGTCAGGGCTAGTCGCAAATTATTTGTTCGTCTGTCCCTTGATCCAGGAATATTCGAATATGTTTTCGAGAAACTGGCACAGAAATTTGCAAACAAATCTCCAGAATTCTCGAGGAGCACGATCATTAGTTACGTTCGACCGTTAATTTCTTACGCTCCAAGAATTCTACTTTATCAGTATTCCCGCGAGTGCGACGCGTTCGTTCGCGATAGATCGATTAACTTCCCGGCCTGTTAATTTGCATTTCGAGTATCTTTTCTCTACATTAAACTTGTCGTTGGCCCGTTATTCGCTCGCGTGCATTCGTCGCGACGTTATTACGCGTCGAAACGCGTTCATTTTGCAGTTTAAAGGGCGGAAAAATTGCATCGTTCTCGGACAAAAAAAAAAAACCATACACGACGGTATTTTTCACGTTTGCTTAACGCGGAATAAACGAAATTCCAATTTTTGTCAATCAAAAAGATTACGTAACATTTTCCAGATGTATAAATAAATTTAATAAACTCACCGAAGCAGGCTAATTCCTGATAGCGGATATCTATATTATTCTATGATTAATCTATGATCTTGGAGCTAAAATTCTGCACAGTAGCGATACATAATCGATGATACGAAGTCGTAGAGGGTTTAATAAAGTGTTCCGCGTATCGTGAAAATATTTGCAACAAATATTTGCCATCCGAACACTCGATCTCGATCAGAGCACGCCGTAACACGCACGGCGTATTTGTATTCTGAATATTAAAACGCATCGACGCTCTTATCGTTGTAATAGAAAACCAACGATTCCCTTTTTCTCTCCACCCCCCCCCATTTCCCCGTTAAATATTCATGGGCTGCACTTCAACTTCTTGTATTCATAAGGCACTTCGAGGTCCGTATACTTTGTTTCAGTAACGAGGAATAAGGGTTTCTCTGGTCCCGCCACCCTCGTAAATCATTCGCCAAGGTCGATACTTTACCGGAACGAACTATCGAAAGATCCGCGACGCTCGTTCGTAGATTCAATTCTCATCTGTCGGGGAAAATTTATTCCAGGCAATATCTATTGACAAAATATTCACGTACGCTGGATTGTATTTTATTATATTCCATAACAGAAATTTGATTCCCGTGTATTATTATTTCGTATAAAATCGAAAACAATTATCATTACCTATTTATTATGAAAGTGAGTGCATCGAACTGTTCGACAAAATCACTTTCAAACCCTCGTCGATTTTATTGCGAAATATTTGTCAGGGACAAAGCGAGCACGCGATTCTTCGAGGAAAATAAACTTTTCTGCAAACTAAAGATATGTAAAAATTATTCAGAAAAGAACGAGTATTTTAATAGATCGTCTTTCGAACGAAACCGATAAATGTTCGATATGGCGACCTTGAGCATCGATGCTGGTTCGAACGTGATTCGATATGTATATATGTGTCGCAATATTCAGCGGATTTCTGAATCGAAACCTTCGTGGCCCACGTGTGGGTCAGGGGACAGTGAAAGTGTCGAGATTCATGTATATTTCATTTATCCAAATGGGCTTCGAAAACAAGAAAGTTTCTCGGTCTCATGAATACGATATAAACAGTTAAGAACCGTAAAAGGATCCAAAGAATAAAAAGATTCGCGATAGGCGATTCATCGGTTGCTATGCCAGTATCCCGACAGAGGTCAAGAATCTAATTATTTTGCAATTTTATCAAGTACCAGAACGTATAATTATTTTTCTACTTCACCTAGTTGATTTTCTTACGCGTCCAGTCCCTGGACGATTTCAAATATGGTCGAATAATTTACGATTCTCTCGTATCGATAGCAGGGTACGTCGAAAAGGTCTCAAAAACATCAAAGCGAGGTTTTCCAGCGTGAAAAAAGAAACACGGGGCGCGCGTTGCGTCTGATCGAAGATTATCAAGGTTACCGTGCGCGTTCCAGTGTCCCTTTGAGCCTCGAAAAAACGAAGGGAGAGAACAAAGAGCGTGTAGAATGAAACTGCTCGCAACAAGTTTCGAGTTTCCGGGCTCGCGTTGATTAAATTACACCCGTTAATAATTCGTCGATCATTAATGGAACACGAAGAGATGGCAAGTACCTCGGGAATGGTCGCCTCCTGTTGCCTGCACAGCACGAACTTCCTCTTCAACGCCCTCATTTTTCGTCTCCTCTGGATCCTCCCACCTTTTCTCGATCCAATTTCCACGCACTCGATTCTCACTTCGCGAGTGTCTTCGACGACGTTTTTAAAACACGAACACGCCCACGCAAATTCGGTCGATTTAATTTTATCGTCGATTACCAGTACCTATCGTTTCGATTTTTGCACGAAACGTCGCTAGATATTCGACGTTGAGAATTTTGTTATACGCACGAGTCGATCGAACACGATGAGTTTATATTTAAATCTGACATTCTCGAATAACGAGTCCATCAATAATGTTTAGGCCGCGATGACCATTACTCTTTGGAAGACGTCGGGTTCGCTGTAAAGCAAATGCACAATAACTGTCCCTGGCAGTTCATTGAAATACGACACCATAATCTCCAATACTCTCTAATTATTCCGAAGTTCCACGACCATTAACCAAAGTTAACACCGACAACTGATCACGGAAACATTAGCGACTACGATGCTTAATATTTGAAACACGTCGGTCTCTATGGGGAACTTCGTGCCCATAATTCCATACGTACACACTAGCTTTGTATTTCATCCAATTTTTACGCTCTAATCTCCAACCGTCCTATTCTAATCCGAAAAAGTCCTGCGACTAGTCCATTAAACGAAATTAACTTTGACGATCGATCATCGAAACTTCGTCTCTCGTGGCAGCTGATATTTGCAAAATATCAAATCGTAATATGGAACGTATTTACTCTCGATTGTTAAAATTATTATGTGGTAACTAGAAACATTGAATACTTCGATGGTGGGACTAATGGTGTCTGGAAGTTTAGAAATATTAGGCTGAATAGTCTTTAAGATTGTCACATCCTGAGTGGAATGAAAAGTGACGTTGATCGAGACATTGTCTATTGCTTTGTTACGCATAACTACTCCTGCTGACTATTAATTATCTGTTACGAATGCAGATAAGTCAATATGTTTCGCTGAACACGACCACGATGACGCTTCCTGAATATGAAAAAAGGTTAACTGAATTTCGAATTCGCCCTCCTTTTTCGAACGAAAGAGATTAACAATTACATACGTTACAACGCAATTATTACAAATAATTATCCGAAGATGATAATCAAATTGGTGGGAAACGTTTACGTTTGGAATTAAATTAATTTCATATGTAACGCGTCTGATGAGCATTAAATTGATCGAAAACGTTAACGTTTGGAATTAAATACCGCTGGTCGAATAAATGTATATTGCCCGTAAAGCCTTTCATCCCACGATTAATACGAAATTATACAATAATTTCGATGTAATTGCGTTCCGTGTTATTTCTTAATATTTGACGTTCTAACCGATTGCACCCGCACCAACGCAAAATTAAATCGTTAGTTGTTGTAAACGTTTCAAAACAAATCGATTCTCCTTCACGTTCAGTTCAAGAACAATCGTACAATATCCTATCGTTAATTTCTAATCGAACGAACGAGCAAGCGATTGGTTTTTCGAGAGAGGCGGTAGTGTGCTTAATTTGTGTTCTGCGGGGGTAATCGTCATTAGCTGGAAACGCTAATCACGTTCGTTTGGAGTGGAAGGATCGCGTGATCGTAAAGCTCACCGTGCGACTCCGTTCGTCCAACCGTGCGTCCCGATAGCGTCGATCAGGCCGACAACACCGAAAAGCTATATTATACTTGCTGGAAGGAGCCCAGCCGCCGACGGGAACGATTGTTATTTATGCGAATACCGTTGCAGCCGATATGCCCGATGCGAGGCTTACTCAATCACTGCCAACCACAAGACGTACGACCGTTCGAATAGTTACGACCCCGCAGAGCCAGTCGATACCATCGTCTTATCAGCGGATCAGATATATTTATCGTACGGCTCCGTTTTATCCCCGTGGCGAGCCAGCTTTCAAACGGATTGAAACCAACCGTGCACGCGCCCAACAAACATATTTCGTTCTAATGGAGCACGCGTGCGAATTTAATAGCACGCTGCGAACGGAGGGGACAAGTGGCTAATGAGCTACGCGTGTCGTTGCCACGATTATAAATTATAATTTACACAGGTGCAACGGAGATTCGTGTATTCGCATTTGGTACTGTACAACGAGGATCGAAGATGGGTATTTCAAATGTACTCTTCCTCTAATATATTTGATAATAAATGTTAATTTCTATGTTCTGCTGATTCGATACTGTGCGATGAGAATTGAGAATGGGGGATGCTCGTACAGCAAACGAAGAAAAGTAATAATTAATATATTTAATACAAGTGGAGAATTACTTCCTACGAAATGTTCTAGAAAACGAAGATACGATAATTAGTAGACAACGTGTGATTATGGAGTACGATGGACAGCGCACGTGGACATCAGGAATCTATAAGTATATGTATTAGGTATGACGTCACGACGAGCAACATAACCATCCACGTGACTCGATACGACTGTGTTCTATGTTCGTAAATCAATAGTCGATACACCATCTCTAACACTAACCTTTTATAATAATTCCTATCGCTGCTTCTATAATCGTATCGAAGATATTTCTTTCATCTAGTCTAACTTAACATAACCTGAATTCTCTCTAAAATTGAAACGACTCGACAGAGAGATCTATTCGCGATCGAAATGCAAAATTGAGGTACTGTACTTGTCATAGAAAAATTGAGAAAAATCCGTCTAATTTCGTGGTATCTTTGGCACATATTTGACGAGAAATCGTTATCATTGACGGGCACTGGTTAGACTCGATCGTCAATGCGTAGCACTCGAGACGATACCGTTCACAAACAACGGGACACGCATAAACGCACACGCGTCGCGATCGATTCACTGGTGTCATCAAACGACTCTCGTTAGAGTTACAATTGCAACGCGTCGAGGCTAGACTGTCGGTAGAAAATCCACGAATTTCTAATCAATGACGGTGTTAAACTCTGACGTTGTCGTCTCCGATCGCCGCGAAGGTATGAATCGATGCTAAGAACAAAAACCGAAACGGTGGGGATGGGGATAGTGTCCTCAGCAGGTAGAGCCAATACGCGTCGAGCGATTTATTATCTCTAACCTCTGCTCGCCAGAAAGTTTCTCGACAGTTCCGTGACCATTACAAGGCTCGCAAACATTTTTTTTTTCCTCCTCTGCCTTGTATACAACCGTGGCGACCAACCTCTACTGCGTAGCAGAATACAATTTCAGCCTAAGAAAATTGTAAATACGCTCGACCTTCTTATCAGATAACAGACTCGAGTAGCACAAACTTTTCCATTTTTGGCTGGCACGAAATTCGTGTACTTTCCAGCATTATTAAAATGTTGAACGGTATATAATTTGTTTCCCTACTACTCTAATGTTTTCGGAATTATATGTATGACAGAATTTACTTGAATAATTCTGTATTAAAACGAAATATTAACCACATAGAACAGAGTATAATTTGGGATATCTCTGACACTTTTTAGAAACGAATACACGAATTTAATCAATGGATTCATGCTCGTCTGTGTCACGTCCACTCGTACCGGTTTTAGATTAGGCGTACCGCACGCGAATGTTCCCCAGGAAGGTCATAAAGCGAACGAATAATGCATCGACAATTATAACGTTCCTTTGTCGTCCTAGAAACGCCATTATCATTAAAGCAGTATACGATCTTTGGTTTTAGCTTAATAAGAGAATCGTTCGATAAGAAATACGATCAACCGTAACAACCCATTGTTATTACGGTAAAATCTAACCGGATAAAACAAAGATTTTGTATCCTGCGAACTGATAATGGACGGGGTCTATGTAAAATTCACGTTTAAATTGTCCATGAGATATATGGTAGGCCATAAAAGCCATGTAGCAAACTCTATTATAGTAGCTATTAACGCGATACCACGGATATTAACGAGCAACTGTTCGCACATGTATAAATCAATCGCTAGCTACCATAAACGGCTTTTCGTCGAATAAATAACTAGATTAATAATGTTTTTTATTTGTGGAATAGCGATCCTTTGGACCACTCGAACAATTTCAGGGGGGAAATAAGTTAAAATCACTTGGCTGTAGAGGGAAATAAATTGGAGCGAATTTTCGCCGACGAAGGGGACCCCGGATCGAAATGCTTCGGTTACAAAGGGAACTCAATTTCGAGTTCTGACCAGGTCGCGTGGTACCAGGGTTCGGGGCAATGATTAAACGCTAAACACTAGCTTATCCCGGCAGGCGACACGGCTATAGATCATTTAACGGGCTGACGCACCTTAACACGCCCGATGTCCTGAATCGAAACTTGCGTGTAACTAGTTAAGCAGAGTTCGACGACGCTAGGCAACATGTTCTCGCGGCGGATTGTATTAATCGAGAAACTCGCGGGCCCGTATCCACCCTCTGATTACACGTCCACTCGAACGGGATCGTTTAACCCCTTCGTTTCCAAAAAAATATTCCCACGATGGGAACGAAAGGGTTAACGAAACGATGGAGCTCACCTTTAATTTGCGCCTTGCGTTGAATTTCTTCAAACAATCCACAGTCTCTTGTCTGTGGACCACGGATGCGACGCGTTCGCGTTGCTGTAACACAGAAACGAAGGACACGTGTTAATGACACCTGACGCTGTTCCCACTGTTCGTTTAGCAGTTGCACTACGGAGAATAATGGGGGCCATAACCGTGACGATTTATTGTGCGTCGAATTGCGCCGAACGCGGCAGCGTCGTTCAACACGGTTACGCGGACAGCTCCAAATATTTTACAATTATTTTGCGGAGCTGGCGCGCCAAGGATCAAATTATTGCACGGGAAATTTCACGGTTGAGGCCCTCCAAAAAACAGCAGAAAATTCGGGGATATTTCAGGGGTTGAAAGTCACGTGTGTGAGAAGATGGGAATATTTCGAGACGATGGATAGAGGGGTAGTTATTTTTGGGACGAAAGAAACGGGTCGTAGGTTAGGTAACCGAACAAGGATCGATGGTAGTTTGTAGAGATCGTTGTACTTACGCAGATCCATGGGTGCTTCAGTGCCTCGCTGGCGGTGATCCTTTTGCTGGGAATCACCGTCAGCATCTGATTGATGAGATTCTTCGCTTCCGGCGTGACGGTGTCCCATTCTGGGCTGGGGTACTGCCGGATAAACAAGGAAGTGGATTCATTCGCTGTTTACGGAAGATCGAGCCTCCCCCGCGTTCAAGATCCACGAGTATCTCGACATGTTCCTCCGAACGCAAACAACTCGATATTTTTACGAGTGCAAGGGTCTATATTACACGTTTTGGAACATTTATTCGTTTCAAATATTGCACTGGGGACGGAAAATTATTAAAATTTTGAATCAGAGTTGCTCTCGAATTGAAATTCGACGCGTCGAAATCTTAGACCGTCTTTGGAGATCGAACGGGGAGGGTAAATCGATTTAACACGGATATTAGATTCCGGAAGAACGTCCTCGAAGAATCATGAAGGAAGGGTGCTCGTAGGCGGGGTTCTTACGTCGTACGATCCAGCCTTGATTTGCGCGTACAGCCGATGCTGGTCCTCGTCCCAAAACGGCGGATAACCGACGAGGAGGATGTAAAGAATGACACCACACGCCCAGATGTCGACTGGTTTGCCGTAAGGTTCCTTCTTGAGGACTTCCGGACTGAGGTAACCGGGCGTTCCGGCGAAACCTTTCCACCAAACATTCCCATTCAATCGCAGCAATGGTTAAACCACGTGTAAACTACTTTGCTCGCCATTTTTGCGTCCGTCAAATAATACTCTAAGTAAATAATGAATTCTTTGTCGAAAATTGTACGTGAATTGTTTTCATCGAGTTCCTAATTGTGTCATTATGCAGTAGAGGGTTATGATACTGTCTTAATAGAAGATTTCGTGATCGCTGAAAGCAGCAAGAGAAGAAAGAAATTCGATGCTCTTTGTTTGTAATATTAAATTAATTATTCTGAAATTACGAGACCAACATGTGCAGCTCTCCAAGAATTCTGATATCGTGCAATAATTAATTCTTTGCAACGCGATTTACATACAAACAAATGCCCGAGCGTTGCAAACTATTTTGCCTGTCGATTAAAGTCGACAATAATTTTCGTTCCCAGCGAGCTGGACGCTGTTCTTTACCTTTTACCCCTTCCGTGGTCGCTCGGGGAGCGTAAATAGAACCGTGAAGACGAAAATTTTCATTCCCGCTCGCGGACACCGAGCCATGCGGACGCGCGAACCTCCGAATCAACGATTCCCAAAACCCACTATGTTTTTTATTTCACAGAACGTTGCTCGGGACGAATTTGGATCCAGACTCCAGTTTCGAAAGTCATTTTTAAGTTTCAGGACAGAGATACAGCGATCTGCTTCAATTGTTCGCGACAAAAAATGGAGATAAAATGTCGTAGCCGGAGAATTCTACGACCGCGGGCACAATACGCGGAAAATCTCAGACCCCGGAATCTATTTTGCCCGCGAAAATACGACGAGTTTTCCAATAGCGCGGGTAAAACTTGGGGGAGTTTCCACGGCGTGAAAACAAACGGGAACAGGCAGTCGAACGAGGGCGTTTTAACGCGACATGCCGCGTATAAACGCGCATTAAACCGGCAAGAATCGGGGTCGCGAGCGGTAAATGAATGAAAAATGTCGACGGCCGAATTCGAATCGCAACAGCCTAGAAACCGGTCGGCGAAAAGGAGGAGTACGCGTTGCTTTCAACGACGGGAACATTGGCGGAGGAATTTTATTCTTCCCAGCCTTTTTCGCCCGACGATTTTCGCGTCTTCCTTTGCCCCGCCCCCGCCCTCGTCCCGGAAATTAAAACGAATGCAAAACAAACCGTCCATTTGTTACGTAAATTTGTCCGCGAACGAATTTATTTTGCTACCCCCGTCACTGTAATTTGCGCCCGTTTTCAATTCGAACCGGAACCGCGCGACGATCGTAATTACCACGAAAGAGGACCTTTAATTTCGAATAATTGCACCGATTGTTTAGCACCTTTGCGACTGCTTCGGAACACCCATTTATTTTTCCATCGAACTTCTTCCTGCTCCTAGTTTCTCGAAGACACTTTCATAGGTTTTTATATTGACAATAACAATTAATATCTAACTAAAACAGTGGTAGGAAGTATTTAGTCTGGCCACGAAAGGACTAAGTAGGCGGACGCAAACGATAGTTCAACACTAAACCTACCACGACGACGATTTATATTTGTTTGTAAAAAACCGGACAATATTTGTAAATAGGAAATATATAGCAAAGATGAAAGGAGAGAATCTTCAGTTTCCACTATTTAATAACGCGTATTAAAAACAGTTAAACTTTACACACTTGCAGTTACGAAACTACTAGTGTTTTATTCATTATTAAACCACTGTTGGGAGCGGGAAGGTTTCCCCTTTAAAGTGGTTTTTGGTTTTTGACGATCCGACTTTCCGTTTTCGAGATATCATCGTGTAAAGAGAAGCGTAATTTTTAAAATTCCGCCGTGTCTCGCTGTCCGCGTTACACAGGCCTATTAACGTGTATTAAAAATACATAAACTTTAGACCTTTGCAGTTCCAAAACTACTAGTGTTTTATCCATGATTGAGGCGTCGTTAGTAGCGGCAAGGCCTCCCTTTTAAAATGGCTTTTGGTTTTTGTCGATCGGACTTTCCGTTTCCGAGATATCGTAATTTATGTAAAAGGTAATTTTTCTTAATTCGACTATCTCTGTCTTCGTCTGGCGCGTCGGACCTCTCGCTCGCTCGTGCGTCGTGCTGACCTACCCCACGGACGTGACTGTCGTGACCCAGTTCCGTAGTATTTCCAAGAATTTACTACGCACTGTTTACTATTTACGCGCGCGCGGTCATTCATCTCGCGTCAATGGAACGTAAACAAACTTCGAACCCTTATATCTCGGAAACTAGCCACCGCATCGACTTGAAACTAAAATCCTCATATCTCCGGAACTAATAACGCTATCGACTGGTACAAACGCTCATTTTAAAGGGCATTTCATCCCCTATCCGATGACTATAACAACTACTATCTTTTATGCTGTCTTCTATGTTTATTTTGCAGTTTACTTTGACGTTACATACTAAATGATGTTTCAGCAATTCTTATCGATTATACGACTAGTTATTTAATTGAAGATGAATCTAAATTTGTATACAGGATGTTTCTATAATTACTATACCATTTTTTCGTGAATAATTGTTTTTTTTTATCTAACGACGATATCGACTTGGTCATTTGACCGATCATGATAGGTTTAGCGTTAAACGATAGAAAAAGAGAATATTAAGACGGAGGATGGACTTACCGAACCATGCCTGTGTGTCGCCCGTCACCTCGATCGCCAATCCAAAATCAGCTAATTTCACAACCGCACCTTTCGCCTTACTCGCGAGCAGCAAATTTTCAGGCTGCAACAGGAAGCAGACTCGTCGACATTCCTGCACGTTCATCGTGCAAATCGTAGCCAGTTGTCGCGCGGCCATGCTGTAGCTTGATCCACCAACAGGAGACATATGTACTCGCGCGTACATGCTTGACACACATCGCGAATCTACCTTATACGGTGCCACGTTCTCCGTCCCGTGAAACGCCACTTTTCGTACGGCCCTCTTCCTCTCTTTTCCTCTCCCCCCGATTTTCTCTTTAGTCTTTCGACGGATTAATTTCCCCCCCTTTCCTATCCCTCAGCCCCGCGAGATTCGCGCGACTTCGTTTCCCCCAGAATCCTCGATATTGTCGGTAAACGAGTTTCGAGAATCTATCGAAGTCGAATTACGACGTCTATACAGGATGATTCTGGATCAGTGGTTCTTAAACTTTTTCCTACGACCCTCTCTGGACGCTCGGATCTGGGAAACTCGAGGATCCCTTCAATATGGCGTCTTAAAATATTAAATCAATTCTTCTGAAACTACCGCCCCGACGAATGAGAGTTTTTATTAGATGAAACGGGATCGAGATGTTCTGTAATATTCTTAGACGCCCGTAAATTTCGTTTTCTAATGAAATTGATCAAGTTTCATCGAGAGATTTATTATCGTTGTTTTGAAACACTCAAAGAGTAAAAAGAGTAAATATTTAATCATTCTCTATTTCACAAACCCTCACAAAATCTAGTAGACAACTAAAATTATTGAGTTCTCGATTACCTTGTAAAGACTCGGGTAACCAATTTGTGAAAAGTAAACGAGCTACAAAAAATTGCCAGAGCTCAAGAAAAACGTTCAACCATAAGATAATGGAAGTCATAAAACGGAGCAAAACTTTTTCACCGCGATTTTTTTCCTATCTTTACTCGACAGAGAGTTATAGCCTCGTCCAGTTACCGGAATCACCCTGTACAGAATAATTTCCCCGCGTTACCTGCATGAAAAATACTTCTCCACTTTCCTCTGGCTGGTTATTTCGATCGTTAATGGAAACAATTTAACGAAAACCTAACTCTGGGACCTCTCAAGCATGGCGCTAGAGACGTCGGTCGAATTCCCGTTTCTTTACGTACTTTCAGGTCCCTGTGCACGACTCCATTATGATGGCAGTGGTGTACGCTTTCCAAGATTTGTTGAATACAATGCGAGGCGTCCGCTTCGCTGTAGAACTCCCGCGCGACGATGTCCTCGAACAGTTCTCCGCCGGTTACTCTGAAAACCAAACGAGCAAACATTGACAGACAGTCTTTGAATTTCTCTAAATTTCAGTTTCTTTTTTCCTTGCGCTACACGAGTGGAGATTCAAGAGTTTAACTTTGGAACCATACCAGCGAAGCAAACTCAATGTTTTGCCATTGCAAGAAAATTTTAACTCGAATAAAAATATCTACTTCACCAATTTCAAACTGTCTTTTTACCCATTCACTCCAAGCTTGTGTTAGAGTTCATAAATATGAAACTAAGCAATAATAACGAGAATGATATTACTGTCGTAAACTTCTAACAGTATTGAAACGTTGTACGTTTATCAATGAGTAAACAGAAAAGGGCAACGAACCCTATTAGCAATTAGGAGAAATTGGGCCACTAGAAACGATTCAGTTGCAAGGGAATCAAGGTTCCAAGTAATGGACGGTCCGCGAAAATGTAGATTATCAATTATACAGTCCTTCGTCGGGCAAGTTTTGCGAGAAAGTTTAGCGCGAAGAATGCTCCGATGAATTCTTCCGCTCGAACTCGCGATTAAATATCGCTATACTTTCCGTCGCGGAATATCGACACGACCATGCGGATTCATTAATATGCAAATCGAGGCTGCTTAAAATTCACGAGAACGGACCGTTCGAACAATCAGCGACCGACTAATTAACAACTACAAATTAACGACCACCGCCGTCGCTCGCGATTCGAGAGAAGAGGGGGGAAAGACGATAGGAAGCATTATACTTATACGACACGCTTGCAGAACTGTTGGAAGAATTCATTGAGATAGAATTTTATTCAGATTACAGATTATCGTCGCGAAATAAATGTTTGAACTTGCAATTTCAGGGGGTAGATTTCCAAGCGTGTGTTCTATTTTCTATGAAAATTTAGAAATTGCTACGACTCGGTTCTGCTTGTAATTTTAAGTATTTTATGACCACCTATGCTATGACAACGTTCCCGGGTTAAAAGGAAATTTAATAATGGATTATGTGGTTGTTAACAAGAATAACATTCGTCCCTACTTGTGACGTCAAGTTGCAGACTGCAGGTCGCAGAATAATTCCTGGTACCGTGCAAGTATTTAAATTCGTATGACTAACTAACATCGTATAATACATCTGCAAATTGTGTCAAACGGAAACTCACCGCTTTGTTGATTTTTAAAAAATATCTACCATTCGAAATTAGAACTGTTATATAATACCTCTGCAAACTTTGTCAAACCTAACTCACCACTTTACCTATTTAAAAAAATGAATTCTGAGTACAGACAAGTCTTCCAAATCAACATTCGATATCAATGGATCACAGATTGGAAGTTGAACTCTGTCAGAGACATCGTACGATAGATCTGCAAACTGTGTAGAATCGAAACCCATCACTTTGCCCGTTTTTCGAGCCCGTCGAAGTGTTTCGGAGGCGTCGAAACACTAATTCGCGCAAAGTACGAGTGTTCGCGGACCCGATATTCGATATCGACGCATCGCAAATTAGAGGCTCCGGGTTCTGATGGTCGCTGGTCCGGCCATAGACGGGCCAGTAACGACTCGGTGACTCGAAAATAACGGCTTTTGTCGGAGCGACGCTCGGCCGGGTCGACAGGCCTTCGAGGTTTTCGATCATTGTGTGCCCGGCGGACCTTACGCGAATTTTGGCCGGTACAGAGAATTCAATCGGGCCGAGGTAACTTCGGTCGAAATTAAATTAAACTTGCCCCCGGACCGATGGTTCGTTGCCGATTTCGAGGATGATTCGTTGTACTCGACGCCCGGACGAAAACGCGCGGCGCGATTAACTCGATTAGAAAACTTTTCGACCCCGACGTTATCCACGTCCATTCCGCCCTTAATCTACGAATGATCTCGTCCCTCTCTACTTACAGGTCAAACACGAGGTAATGGTAGTTCTCCTCCTGTATGCTGTCGTGCAATCTCACTGTAACAGAAAATTCAAAATAACAATTTACTAACGTGTTTTAAATCGCTGCTCCAAGGCAACATCCTAACAAATGGTCGAACAAAATCAACGTTTTCGAAAGTACATTTCTTCAACTATTTCTTGTAAAAATTTCGTAGAAAAATATTAATTATTCTAGCCATAATAGAGGGCGAGGCCTCCCCAAAATTGAACCCAATATCAAAATGACTTTCCATGCGAGAGTGTCTTCGGTCTAGCCCTGTAACGCGAACGGGGAACAATGGTTCAAAAAACGAACGAAGACGCGGAAGGAGAATTGTCGCGGTATCGTGCAAACGATCTTCACGGTCGTTGAACAAATTGCATCGGCTCGGTAGCGTCGCGTCGCATACGAACGACGCCATTAGGGATCCGGATTTTTGCGCGACCAACCGAGGGAGGGGCCAATTAGCTTTTCGAAGGGCCGTTTTTTAGTTAACCAACGCCTGTAACGTTTCGAGCTCCACGGAGAACGGTTCAAGCAATTTTACAGCCATCCCTGTTGCCGCCGTTCGAGATAACTCGCAGTTAAAAACGGAGGGAACGATTTAACTGCCGGTCCAGCGCCGTAAGATACGCGGACCTTTTTTTATTCTTGGTTTATGGCATCGTTAAGAGCTTGTACATTGTATCTTTTATACAGTTTCATTGTACGAGAGGAGGATTGTAAATATACTCTCGCGCCCTTTCCACGAAATAAAAGAAGGGCGAACGAAGCACCTTTCGGACCAAACAGTTCGAGCGACTCTATGTTTTCGCGGTATCTTATTTTCTATTTCTACAGACGTCTATTTTTCCGTTTCTTCAGTTTCTATCGGACAGGTGTTTCTCTTCTTCGACGTCCCCATCTGTTGGCGGTAATTGCTTTATCTGCATCTTCATTGTTCGACACCGGTATAAACTTCATATTCTTTGTTTTCACGGTTACTGTCTGCAAAGTGTTTCCACTTCCTGATCCATTATTCCGTGTCGCCGTTAACGTTCTTCATCCTTCGGTTAAATAGTCTATTGTTTCGGTCCACGTTGGCGTCGTTTATTCATGCATTCGCGACCACCACTTGATCTTATATGGCCGGCGAGAATCTCCCGCCAACGATCCTTTATTATTAATCGACGAAACAAATATAAATCTTGGGGAAGTTGTTCCACCGTCCGACTTCGGATTTATGGTAGTATTTTCTTCCCTGATGTACGGGGCAATTTCCAAAAATAAACCTACCGTATCCGATCTATCGGCTGTTCAGGTTTCTCGGACGCTGTGAATTTCAACGAGAATCTCGAAGAATAACAAAAGGCTATTTGTCTCGATTACGATTACCATTATCAACGTGCAACGCCTGGAGTGATCTCGAACGCGACAGCGAAATTATTCGAGCACAGGATATCACCCCGAGCAACGCTGAACGAGTGGGATCGATTCACGAATGGCCGGAGTATCGTTTGCATCCGCGACAGTTTGCGCGATCGTGACGTTCATTAGGGTCAACGAAGAGACATTCCTCGCGATACAATACAACGGTCTCGTCGGATCGGCCTTAATTAATGTCAAGTGAGGCCGCGGATCGAATCTACGCGAAAATCGTCGTCTCTGACGCGCTTCGTTCTCTCTGCTAAACAACACTCGGGCACACAGGTCGCACGGTTATTTTTGGAAGCGCCAGGAAAGAAAATTATACGACAAATTTCGAAATCAAACCCCTGTCTCGTCGATCGATGGCAAATTATGGCCTCGACAGCGATACGTAACGATCGATGGCAAATTACGGCCTCGACAGCGATACGTAAAATCCATTACGATGTAACTCGAGGCATTTTTAGAATACAGTGTTTTTAAAACAACTTTGCCCACCGATTCGTGAAATTTCCTTGATACGAACGATTATCTATAGTTCCAACGTTAACAATACGAAAGATATTTTTTGAGCGCATAAACGATCTTGGTCCAATAATAAGTGTTCGTCGATAAGAATCGTGCTTGTGGGAACTTTCTGTTCGTACGAACTATAAACGAAGTCCTCTTTCGTAGTTTGATTGTTCAATAGACCTCGATGGGAATGGCGGGGCGCTTCGTAAACGAATATAAATCGCGAACGTAATATTCGCGACGTTTCGCGATCGCAACGAGAAAAGGAACGCGGAAAGTTCCGTGCTAGGGACGTAGAACTTTGAACGTAATCGCGGAAACGCGTAACTCCGCGTCGCTCTGCGTCGAGGTGTGGCTTCCGGGATCGATACTTACGCTAGTTACTCTCGTCTCTCTTTCTGCCGGCCGAGATTAAGAATAAATTGGTTCCATTGTACGATTAACTCTGTCCTTATGCACCGGTGCTCCTGGAATAAACAACCGAACTCGAATGGAAAAATTCAGGACGAAAACAAAACACTGTAGGTTTCATTTTGTATAAAATTTACTCTAGGCACTATATAGGCTCAATTCAAATCTTTGATCTCAGATTGCCTCCTGTTTATTCAATCTTGAGGTAAAAAATATATATATATAAATATGTGGGGTCCGAGAGGATGGAACCTTGGCCGTGCAGAGATTAAAAATTTCCCACGAGAACGATCGCTATCGCGGATTTATCGTCCAGAAACGCGTCATTGTCGCGTCCCGACGTTCCGGCGGCCTCGATAGCATCTTATCGCGTCGAACGATAAGCGATAGCTCATGGCGGCAGAAGAATTACCCGTTTCGAAACGCGGGTTCTCTCGCCGATAAAAATTCCCATAATAACGGTCTCCGGTTCTCTGATCTCCCGGGCTCCCCTCTTGATCCTTATTGGATCGGTCGAGGGTATCAAAGAACGGGCAGATAGGTTCCCGCGTCTTCTCCTTCTTGATCGGTTTCAGGATCATTTGAAAAGGATGAAGACCAGAGAGAGGATATCTCCTCTCGCGAACCGGCGCGGCGGCGTCTCGTTTCTACCGACGTCTCTTCAATTTTCATTAAATTCCATCGACTGGCGTCCTACCCCCGACACTGTACACGGAAAAATATCGAAAACTTTCGTGTCTCTTCGAGGCAATGCATTTGTAAACACGGATAGAAGATTAGGAGTACCAGTTCTCGATAGCAATTTTTATTTATAACTTTTAATCAGTTGGTTGACAAATTGACACGACGTTAACTTCCGAAGGAAATTTTTAAACGAAGAAAACCTTTTGGCGATCCCTTTAAAGCGGAATTTGATTTTTATTTTAAGTTAAGGCCTTTGAGGAAAGTGTTCCTACATCGCAGCTTCTTCGTGGGGCAAAACGACCCTCTAACCATGTGGCTTGGAACGTCCAGCGGAATGGATGTCGGAGTCTCAACTTCAAACGTAAGTAGAGTAGACGATACTCGAAATCAACGCGCAGAGGGGGCCGAGGAATCGTCGCAAAGCGTCGGGGAAGCCTTCGAGTTGCGGTTAAGGCGATTAGGCGATTGAAAAGTCGTCTCTCCGGTACGAATACCTCGTCACGAGAAAGCTCGTTATCGTTTCTGCATCTTTATCGCGACTAAGGCCGACTCTGTCCAAGTTCCAGAGATCAAACGACCCACCAAAGACGAACGCAGTGTTTAAAACAGTCCCACCGTGTTTCTCAAACGGTTTGCAAAATTAGAAAAATTAATATCAATTTTTTATCGCGTTGTTTGGTCGTTCATTCTTTTCGCTGCAGCGTGACCTAATTACCAGAATCATCCTGTATTTCGAACAGCTTCCGAGGTTTAATACGCGCACAAAGTTCAAGGTAACTCCGCGGTTTACTTTCTTGGAGTTGAACGTTGTCTAAACCGCGAAACATAACTCGCGAAACTGCAATCTGCGACGCGAGGCCGGGCAAATTTTATTCGCGAATAACGTATAACGTGGCAGCTGACCCAGTAATCGAGAAAACGAACGCGAGAGGCGAAGAGAAGGGAACAAAATGGATACACGGATCGAGGAGACGGAAACGGGGGCGAGAAACGGTCGGAGAAGGATCGATAGGTATCACTTGTTGACTGGAGACGGACGTAAGCCCGTACACGCCATGATGGAAACGGGCCGCAGAAGAGGACACGGTAATTCATTGGTCACGTCCAGTCGATGGATAGAGCGGTACCATGAATAAAAGAAACCCCGACTCCTTATGAATTATGGAATCGACTCGACCGATTTAACAAACTCGCGGCTTTTGTCGTCGAACCGCGAGATATCGACTTCTAATTCGTCTTGCGACACCTACGACCGTCCTCGGCGAAGGAGAACATTTTCTCTCGACCAAACTCGACCTTTCCCCATTTTTTTTTTCGTCCAACGAACCAACCAAGGAGACTGTTTCCTCGATATCTCGATCATTGCGACACGAGTCTCGATTCAGAGTTCTGTGCGTGTTACTCTTTTCAGTTTCGTCTAGCATCTTGGGATCTCTCGAGGGCCGAAAGCACGACGGAAAGACCGTAGATCAATACTCGGGCATCCACTTTCCGCCTTGCTTCCTTCGTAACCGAGCCCCACGCGACATCTTTTGTCGATCGCGTACTCGTATCTTCGTCCTGATTTACCATTCTTTAAAAATTCAATAGCGACGACCATGTACAGAAAAACAAAGGTTGTATTTAATAATGGAGTAACTCTTTTAACAAAGAAATAAAGTTACTCGTGACTCGAGCCAATAGTTTGATTTAGAATGGTTGGTGGTTCGAGAATAATCTGTTTTATAGCACGAATATAATTTTGTCGGTAACAGTGATCGTGCGTGGCAGTCCTGGAATGGATAGAAGGGTATTTTTCGACTTCTCGCGCGAGTTAACGCGGCCATTTTCCGAGAGGTGGGGGAGGGAGAAAAGTTGCCGACAAAGCGAACGATTATCTCTGAATGGGACCACGAACCGGCGGCGTCGCGCGAATAGTTTCGCTTCTGGCCAATGCGTCGGTTATACAGCGAAAGGATTCGTGACAGTTCCCTCCCTCCAGATCAATGAAATTCGTTTACAAACGAATAAAAGACCGGCGGGAGATACTCACTCGACCGTGACTCTTCACGCTCGCGTTGTCCCGAATGGGGACGCCCGCCAGTTTTCGTTCCATTCAGCCGATTAATAAAAACATTAATTGGCGTGCCGCGGGGTTTCTCACTCTCGACGAAACAGGGCGCAAATTTCTACATTCTTCGCCATTGTTCCGCGAACAATCGAACGCCCCGGCGTTCTGGTTCACCGTTCACGCGAACCTACATTTTCCAAAACAGCGGCAGAGCCTCGCGTACGTCGGAAAACTCTGAATAATTCCGATCTTTGCCTGCATTAACGTATCCTCGTCGGGAAATACTTTGAAATTACGTAATTGGTACCAAAATGATTAGAAGTTTGAATAGATTCAATAGAGCAGTATGATACCTATTCCAAAGAAAGTCAACCTATTACGGATCGCTGTATTTGTACACGTTTACGAACAATTCTATTCTATACGTGTTAATACACATGCAGATTATCCATCAGCTTGTCGGAATTATTGATTTCAGGAGCCACAACGTTTCATTTGTACGCGTGATTTGATAATCGGTTCATGGCAGGATGTAATATTTAAATACACCGGTAGAAATCGTATTATTCAAATAACGCAAATATAGGAATATTTTCTTCTTCAATTTGAACGATCAAATATTAAAATTTCATTTGTTTCGATACGATAAAATTCAATATTCGAACGTTTCAGACGTAATCCAATGGGTTTTTCGTTGGAGTATTTGAAAAATCTCTTTGCGAAGGGACAGCTGTTTTTCTTGTTCGACGGCAAAAAGTAACGCGTGTGCTGACAGTTTTTGTTGTTGTCGTGGTTGGCACGTGTTACCGCTTTCGATGACTATCAGAGCAAATACGCCGGTGCACGTCAGTTTTTCTGATCGGTATCGCGTAAAGTTCACCCGCACGCGAACACTCTGTTACGAACGGTGGCTATTGTTTCGTTTAATTAGGTTCATTTGCGGCTGGACTGCGAGCATGGTCACGGCCAATTATGCTCGCGTCGAACGCGTGTCGCGTGGGTTTAAATCCCACGAGCGACTCCTTCGAATGCGTTGTAAAATGGTTCGCTGAACCACGATTACGATTTATAGTCATCGAGTTCACTGTCCTCGCTAAAAAATTGCAGCTAATTAGAATTAAATACCGAGTAAACATGAAAAGTATAAATTGATACGATTTGGAGATGTCATTAACCCCCAATTTGTAATATTAATACATCAATGATCGTAATAATATCAATTTACTTGTTCATACATGCCAGATATATCGTTACATCGAAGAATGCTTGTTCCATTTAATCAGATTTTACCATTCACGGGTTAATTTATATATTCATATAACTTCCGTGTATTTAAACGCGATGTATCGAATCGAACGTCGAGAGTATCGTCAAGAGACGTCCATCCCCGAGCCACAATTTCTAATCTCGATCCCGATTCAGCACGGTCTGCGTCCGTCCAAATTTCTAGGCCATCGATCCTCCCTCCCCGACCGTGCAAAAATAAAATACATAAATCTGATTATCGAATCTCGTCGGAGAACAAAGAGCAAGCGAGCTCGGCGATAATCTCTTTAGCCGAGGCAGCGAGTCTATTTTAAATCTGAAGCGATTCAGACACCTGTTATATCTCTAACCCGTTATCCGTGCATCGTCGACGCTCTTCGAGGGACCACCCTTAGCGTTGATCTTGCAAAAAACCACGGCTGCCTCTCGAGCATCGCTTGGCACGTCCAAAAATTTCATCCTCCCCCCCGGCTACGACACGAATTGGCCAGAATCCAGTCGAGTCTCGGGGTTTATCAATTTCTAAAATTCCCCACCGTCGGTTTTCTTTGCATTTTTCGATATTTCGAGACGTTTCGAGTCCACGAATAACGCCGCGAAACGATCGCTGCAACCCGACAGGCTTCATTGTGTTCGGTTCCTAACAGTTGGCAACTCACGTTTTGTGGTGCTCTCGAGTCGGACATGCTTGTCACATTCTCCTGTTTATCACTCTCCGAGACACTATTTCCAGGTAAGTTATGATGTTTCTACATATTTCATGGTAACAGTTTCTACAGTAAACGTGCATGATATACGCGACGCGGTAACATAATTCTCAAATTGGTACGATAAAGTTAACCCCTTGGCGTACAATAACGTGTCTAACTCGTTACAATTTTTTATATAATATAATAAAAATATAATAAAATCAACACAAAGTTTTGGAATCTTATCTTGGCAACCAAAGATAATTTTACTATAATTGATTACTTCGAAATGGACTGAATTTCGACGATATCCACGTATCGAGCGTTTCGATTATACCCAACCTAAATTAACGAAGGTTCCGTGAAGCATGATCTGGCAGAGGTTTCGAGGAACAGTGGCAGTTAACGTGTTACAGGGTTCCTGGATCTGGTTTTACGGTTTTCCGTTCAGGGAAGGTCGCGATACCGATCGTTCGGGGAAGACCATTTCGCGTACGGTTAATTCGCCAGTAATGTCTGTTCCACGTGCGAGCGTCTGGCACGCGAACGATAATAGCGCGAGGCGAAAGAGCCCTGTTGGTCTCCCGAGGGAACAATCTTGGCTCCGTGGCAGCCAAGTATCTTCGATTAATTGGTATCGTCTGAACTTTGGTTTAATAGCTCGGTCACGGTAGTTGGACATTAGGCTACCTCGAGATACCGGGGGACCTTTGAGAAACGGCGTTCGCTGATCACGGAACGGGGTCACGAATTTGTAAGGAAAACCAGTTATCGCATGGTAAATTATCGACGATCGTCTTTACTCGCGATTAAGGACACAGTTTCGTGTAAGCTACTTCAGGGATTTTATCTTTATCGCCTGCAATGGGCTGGGAGAACAAATTTCATCCGCAAAAGTGTTCGTTTGGAGTGTGAAACCTGTTATTAATAAATCTGTTTGTGCATAATGGAAGGCTCTGGTACAATCTCCAAATGCAACATGAATTGTAGACGAAGTCAAGATCACACTTAGATATTTACAAAGGAATTTAATTACTGCAGATTAAAAGAAATAAGTCACAGAAACTTCTACTCGATAAGACCTCTAATCACGACCCACGCCCACGCTGCAATTTCTCGTGATCTTGACCATCAAAATCTCTCGATCGAACACCGGCTGTGGAGAACTCGAGGAGCAGTCTCGCGCGAGTAATTTTCATCATCCAAACGTCGCACGATCAAACCAAACCCCCGCAAAGACCATCGTGAAACGGGCCAAGCGACGTCGCGGATAAAAGCGTTCTGCTCGGATCTGGGCGGCGTGTACGAGCGCGGATGTACACAGGTGGTCGCAAACGTTCGAGCCCAGCCTAATTATCCACGGAGGCACGAATCGCACGGGTAATTAGCCAGGGAATTGCCGAACACCGAGTTACATACAGGCGATTGGCTCCCGGCGTAACCGATACGATCCGTCTCGCTCGTCTTTCCCGCGTTCCGCGCCGTCGCTTTTTTTCCGCGCCGTCGCGTCCGCGAATTTTCCACCGCCATTAATTCGAGAATAATGAGAATAAAAAACCACATTGCTCTCGACCGATGCTGGATTTAATTTCTTGAATTTTCTTAACATCTGAAAGACTCCTGTATATCTTTGGAACCAAAATGGTGTCGTTCGTCGCGCGCTGCAGCCAGTAACTCTCGACGCGCTTCTACAAGGCTTAATGACTTCCGAGGGGGTGGAAAAGTTGCAGTTTTCTTTCCCCCCGAGTTCGTTCCGTCGAGGGGACGAGGGATGCAAAAATGGAGTCGACGGGGCGAGGCCGCGGCGTGCATATGTCGGATTTATGGTGGTCATAAAGGACGTCGGGGCAACGTGCTCGCGAAACTTTCGCAGTTGTACTCCGTGGACGAAGTTCCGCGCGGTCGGCACGCGTGTACGTGGCGGACCGTATAGTTTCCACGACGCGGAGGCATAAACCCGGAATATACGGTCGTATCTCGCGCGCCGATGTTCCGACGTATGCTAATTTTCCGCGGGAATTAAACTAGCATCGCGCGCCCGCGTTAAACGAGCCTCGATGTTCTCGAGACAATCGCCTTTCGGGGTAGTTTGCCCTTCTACCCCCGAAGACACCTTTGTTCGATAGACACGAGTATATCTTTGCACTCTGCGGCGATGGTTCTTTTTATTATCGAGGCACTCGATAATTGCACCATTTTGAGATATTATAATTCCGCATAATTCTGCCTGGAGTTCGGTGGTTCGAGTTATAATATTTCCTTTCGTTCGTAGAATTAACGGGCAAAGTACGTAAATCCTCGCGGATGAGAGTATGTTGTGCGCTTGACAGGCCGATAGTATCCAGAGTGTGGAAGCGTAAACTCGAAATATACGACGAACGCTCGGAAGAGTGTCTCTCGTCAGAATAGGGGGTAATTTTCGGTAGAGATTAACTTGCCAGTCGACGTTCCAAACGTAAAACCAACGCCCCCGATCCGTTCCATGAAAATTCACCGGCGGATTTTCGCTCGAATTAAAAATTTACTAATTTTTAAAATCTGGATAAGAATATTGCCCTTGATCGTTACGAGGTACCCGATTTTAGTTCGAGGAGCGAAATAATCGTGAATTGTTGGGATCTTAACGAATTGCCGGCGATCGGAAATAATGCTGGTTCCATTTCCAACCCTTATAATATAAGAAATAGTTCTGCTACGTCCGACCACAGCAACCTGTCACGAACACCGCCACTCGCCTTTAGCTTTGACCGTCTCTTTTCAGCAAATTGCACTCTGTTCGAGGTTCGTCGGAAGCAGCGAACCGTGAGGACACTTAGTTAACGAGCTGCTGCAGTTTAACGGGCGAGGGCTGCGCCGGGATCCCATAATCCCGAGCGTAATCCTGCTGCCCGTTCAGGGATGCTGACCTTTCGGAGCCTAAATGTCTACCAGTCTGCGGTATCGACGATGCGAGCTGCATTTCTCCGGAACGCGTACTCTTGCAAGATACCTACGCTGAAACGTCCACTGTGCCACCCAATAATATTGCAAAACAATAACAGAATATAATATCAAAATCCTGGTATTATTTTTTACAGCAAACACGACGAAGAGAATTATTTTAAAGGCCTCCATTTTGGACCAAAGCTTAGGAAATCGTTGCTAAAAAATTTCACAAATAGTTTTCGCGTAACAAAATTCCAAAAAACGACCTACTTTCTCACGCGTCCAGACTAGAGAAAGCCTGGAAATTCGATGTAGATCAACTATTCGAAATCGAGATCGTGTACTCATTGGGAGATGGTGCTCGTGGCAAATATCGATGATTCTTTTTGGGGAAGTACCGTGGACGAGATTTCCAGAGAAGCTCGAGAAGAACCAGGCCCGAGCCATCGAAGCTGGACGAGTGTAACGGCGAATTTGCCACCATGTTTTCCACGCGACGCGTTTATTCACTCTCGTTGCTTTATTGGATTCCAATATTGCCCACTGGTTATTCTCCGTTTATAATTTCCACCGTCGGGTCGGAACGCGATGGCGTCGGGGTCGATGGGGGAGCTTTCCACGTGCCCTTTGCGACGCTCGAATAAATATATTTTCACGATCTATTGGACGCCTCCCTTTACGGTTACGGTGCTTTAATGGACACGCGGAAATTCACCCTGAATTCCGCGCCGATTCGTGCATTAAATTTTTACCATCGAAACCGTGCAACGACGCTATAAATCGCCGGGATTCGACTCTATTTCGAGGAACTCGACGCAATATTTGTCGGAATCCCGAAACGATTCGCACGTAAAGGACGTATAATTCTTATCGACGGTGCACACTCGCTGCTATTTCGTTCTAAACATTTCAATTTTACCGAGGAAGAAAGCGTAAGCAAAACTTACCGATATTTTGATGCTGCAATTTTCTGCATATCCGCGCCTCGCGTTCGAGCTTTTGAAAATCTGAAACAGAAGAGACAACAATCTCTAAATACCATTGTAAAGTACAGAACGATGCCTAATCGTTCGATCCTTTTTATATTCCTGAAATTCAGAACCTTAGATCCAGAATATTGTTAGTTCTATCGCAAATTAACCGAGGAGCCAAATTGTGGATAAAGGCTGGAGGAAATTCGTTTAAAAGACGGATCGTGCCATTTAGGCGATTAGACGAGCATCTGTGACAGTGAAACACGCGATCGAGGCTCGAAACACACGCTACGGATATCCGCGAGCCTCGCTCGCATTCCGATTTGGATCCGGGCGAGCTTTATCGCGAAAGTTTCGCGGTAACGACAGCCAATGCTGAGTATAGTCATTACCGCGAAATCGACTTTCCCAACGAGGTCCCTTGACGAGTTTCCTCGTGGGTAATTCACCAAGGACCGCGATAAAATTGGATTTGTCGGTGGCCGGGTCATTTCGAGGACGATTTCCTGTTTCCTTTCTATGTACGCGGCCCTGAACGGCTGCCCCTTCGAAAATCGATGACCGATTCTTCCGTTATCGAACGACACCGATGCACCGGCGATTGATTAGGCCACTATTCCCATCAGGAACGCTTAAAAAAATCAAACATCTTTTTATCGAATTCCCCGAACGCCTACGCGACTTTTTTCTGTCGAATTTTCTTTACGCGCGAATCCATTCATTGAATTTTCCGAGTGTATGTACCCTTCGATCGCGTTATTACATTTCCTGGAAGCACGTATTCTTGAAAATATTCCTTAAAAGGGGTCCTTGAATTTTCCGAACGTATGTGCCTATGAATTTTTTATTGGAATTTTTCCTATCGAATTTTTCTGATCTTCGAATTTTTTTTATTGAATTCTCTGGGACTATGTATTATTCGTGAAAGTACGTTCCTTTGAGACTGCATATCCTTGAACTGTTTTATTGGATTCTTTTGGAGAATGTATCCTTGAAAGCGTGCGCTATGAATTTTACGCCGATATAGGAAAAATTATCGAGGCTGCACAACTTTGAAGAGAACGACACGCACGGTGACAAGCAGATATAACGTTGCGTTCTTGACCTTTTGGGGAGAATAGCCACGGGACAGGATTGAAAAAGTCGCAAACCAGTCGCCAGCTCGTTATCATAACATTTGTCGAAGCAGTACGAAATTAAATTGAATTAAATTAAATTTTCTCAAAAGGTTGTTTCGATCGATTGCCGTTTGTAAAAATAAGCCAATCGCGTCAGATGTTAAAACCATTGTTTGGAGCGTTGAAATTTATATTTCTGAAGCTTTCCAAGGAAGAAAAATTCCAATAACGGGTTAAGTAATCGCCTTCCTGATGGGAATCGAGCCATAAATGGAACGCTTCCGGCTACGCGTTTCGAATCTACGCCCATTAATACGCTTACTGCTGTCACGCATCGTTTACGTCTGTCGATTTCCACGGAATAATACACTAAAATCCGCAATAGATTGATCCGCCGTAACGTAAATGACGAAAATTACAGCGTCCAGCGATTACAATTTCGTTCGAACCTAGAGCGAAATTAAGGGAGGAAAATGAATTCCAGGATTCGAGTGCGAACTCCTCGGGGCGATCGAGGGTTGAAAAACGTCATACCCCGTTGCGTGATATTTTATTTGTACCAATAACGTCGATCGTGGCCGCGAAAAGCCATTTATTGTTTAAACTCGATAAGTCGCCACGTCGAAATAAAGCGACGATAAATTTGAATCGTTACGAAATTGAACCGATCTATTTATTTCTTACTCTTGTCGGCGCGCAGGATAAATTGCCGCAATTTTTCGGTAATATTTTCAGGAATATTATTGTTGTTATTTATTTGTAAGTGGACTGGTAGTTCTTTACGCGCATAACACTTTAACGAGAAAAATGGATATCGAAAATTTACGACGGTCGCGTGCACTGGAGTACCGTTACTCGGAGCAAGTAGAAACATCGTAGAATGGTCAGACGCGCCGGGCAAGTAGAATTCAATATGTAAATTCAATTATCTCGAAAACGGAACATTATACGGGAAAATTTTATTCCACGTATTCGATTCTCTTTTTCACACAGATTATTAATTTCTCCCTGTATAAAATATTCCAAAAGAAACAGAATCGATACATTACAAACAAAAACTAAAGAAACTAAGTCCCCCTCGTCGTATTTTTTTTTTGAGAGAAAATATAATTTCAGTCGGTGGTGGTTCGACCAGAGCCAAAAATGGCGGTGAAAATGTATACAGGATGTTCGTTTCGTGCGTGAACCAGGACATTTCTCCTGATTTGCTCGCGCACGTTCACCACCGCCTATAATTAAATCTCCGGGCGCACCGAGCCTCCCCCACGGTCTTCGTCCCACCCCAGGAGCCACATTAAACAACCAGAATTAACGAGCACCTACGACGCGACAAGGGTCCACGAAGAACACTGGAGGCGCACGAGGAGAAGCAAATTGGAGGACGGACCACTTGACGGGGGAGGGAAAAAATAAAAGAAAAAAAAGCAAAAAAAATCGTGAAACTAGGTTATTCGACAACGTCGTTTCCCTTCTACGAGCGATTCCAATTGCTCGTGCCTCGTCGCGGGACGAAAGAACCGCGAATTCGGGGTTAAACCAAGCGGACCGCGAGACCGCGCTAAAAATAATATTTTTCTAGCCAATTTCTGGCAGCGAGCTCTCGAGAACCGTCGTTAGCCGCGACCATAAAATTAATTGGACGCCAATTGGTGTTTTTCACGGACGTTTGCTTCGATTGATTCGAACTGGTATTGTTTGTATCATCCCTTGAATTCGTTCGAGGGTTCGAAAGTACCCCCATCGAAATCTACGTTATGTCTTAACAGAATTTGGGTTCAAAACATCGTTTGCTACATTACTGACGAGCTAAAGGTACCTTCGATGGTTGAAAAAAATCGTTAAGGGATGGTAGAATTAAAATAATCGTGGTTTCTTGCTAAAAACCGAATTATTCCAGCAAATAGCGCGCCTCTAGAACTAGCTTCGTTTCAGCCAGATTAAGATACAATCGTCGCTACTGGTGGCCCCTTTCTCGCCATCTGAGACCCTTTATCGTAAAAGCCTCGCCACCGCAACTTGCAGATTAACAAACAGATTGTGCAAACAGACTCTAACATCGAATCCTCGCGGAGGGAGTTTGTCGAGTTGCGTTCCACTAGATTCCAAGACGTTCGATCCCATCCTCGTTCTGGGGCTGAAGGGCCATCGAAATTAAAATACGCTTCGTTGCCAAGTCACGATAACGACGTGCTTAACCCCTCCGTTCTACGATTTGTTCTCAAGCAAATGTACTCAGACTGTTTCATTTTATCGCAGCGTCCACGATTATTACAAATAAAATTAATATCGTTGTCACTTAAGGGGTTGAACTCCGGGGAGCCTATTCATTTCCAGATTATTCGTAGGTTTGATTATGAATTTCACTGATTTTTCGACCGAAATGTCGCGGGGGTCTTTGGTCTGTTTGGCAGTCGAAATCGTCGTTCCGTGTTTTCAAGCCCGGAGCCGGCGTTGCACAGGATTAGGCGAGGCTCGGTGAACGGTTAACGAGCCACCCTTGTTTGAGCTAAACTCGTTACCCCGGTGCACCGTGCCACGGGCGACGAAACCGCATGCACAAGAGTCGCCGGAAAGATAGGTGTACACAAAGATTTTTCCACCCACAATCGGTACACGCTTCTCGCTAAATTTCGTCTACCTTAACGAACGAGATTCATTTTCGACCCGATGAATTTCCATTTCAATTACACGCCAAGAATCGCTTTGATTTCGATTCGAATTTACTAATTCCGACCCCCTCCCAGGCTCGGTGCGAAAGAACCGTCCGACAACAACGGCTCCCGAGATGTTAAGCTCGTTTCTTAACCGGCTTTGTCACGCTAATGGGGATTGAAGTACAAAAGCGATGGAAGGGTTTAATCGTAGACAGTTTGAGAAGTAATTTAACGTTACAGCTTCGAACGATTCTGCCTCGCAAGCTATCGTGAACTAGAAAACATCGTTCGGCCTCTTTGGAAAGAAATTTTATTATTTAATATTTTTCCATCGTCGTCGATTTTTGTAGAAAGGAAGGAGAATATTTTAAAGAGAAAAGTCCGCGAAACTTGGTCGAAGATCCACTAAATAAGCGAATAATTAATTGTCAGAAGTTTCCGGCCGTGGCAGACGCGCCCAGAAGTCATCAAAGTCTCCGGCAACGACGCACAACACGTACGAGCCAATTATTCAGAAACAGGTGCGCCATTGCGATTCGAGATTACCGAGCAATGTGTCTCCGAGATAAGGGAGCCCGTCTTTTTCCGCGACGAGCAACTTTTCGTCGTAAATTCAAATGTATCCGAGTAATCGTGGAGCAAGTTTAAAAGGGGAAGCCCGGCGGAGGCCATTCCTTCGCCCTAAAACGGAATTCATAGCTCTTGGAACAAAGTTCTGTATGCTAACCGTAGCAGAGTTGGGCAAATTACTTCTTCTCTTTTTTTATTATTATTATTCATTTATTGACGGGGAGAAACCCTTCGGTTTTTATTTCAGATTCGTTCTTAAACCTAATTGTTTATGTTTCAAACTGGAACAAACGTAAAATTCTGATTCGTGAATCGAGAATAAAATTCGCCCAACTCTGATCCAGCGGAGCCAGAAGTCAGGCTGCTCTCTGATCGTCCTTGGTGTGTTCTTTCCACTCTCTGGCGAGCAACAGCTCGATCCCGTGCAGGATAAAAATAAGAAGATCTTCCTCGTGCGCCGGGTGCGTAATCCCGTTGAAACGTCGGACGCGCTCTCGCGACCGCTTTGAGCTAACGAGAAGAGAGGAATCGTTCTTTTTGCGTTACAAGGCCGGTTGGTTTGCGTCCGATGGAGCACGAATGTCACGAAAGTCGGCAGAAACTCTGCCACGAAGCTGCTTGAACACGGCTGCCAAGGTTGGAAGAGGGAGAAAAGGGAGGGCTGGTCGATGCGCAGCCCTTGATCTCTCGGGCGTGATAAGAATATCGCCCGTGGAAATGCATTTTGCCTCTCGACGCTATCGTGCCATAAGAGAGAGCCGATCCTCTGCTTTTTCTCGCGGGAACAGCTGACTGAAAGCGTGAACTTGACGATCGAACCCTCCCCTCGACCCTTCGAAAAGCCACCCCTGAAACGGGCACGAATCCTTTTCGAAGATTAGGTATATTTTTTTAAATAGTGAAACAAGTCCATTCTCAATAATCGAAAAAGAAACGTGGTTTAAAGGGGTGGAGAACGTTCAACTTCGGGTTAAAGGGAGTATCGTTGGCCCGTGCATAATTATTTATCAGACACGATTCCCGATGGCGGAGGAAAGTCGATAAACAGAACAGGAAAGAGAAATTGATAGGGGAAAGGAACGTGCGAACGTTGCCAGCCTCGTCTCCCGTCCTCTTTGAATCCTCGTTGCCGCGAATCAGAATTTCAAATGGCCAACGGCGCTGACGAAACTCCAGAGCAAAGTGCTCGATTAATTATTCGACGAGCTGGAAGCCGATGCTCCGTTCTTACGGGGCCGTTCCGGACTGATCATCCGAAATCCTGGCGAATCTTGCACCTTGAGGATCCTCGAGTCTCGAGAATTAACTCGATGAAGGAGAACCTTTGATCGCCCGTCGCTCAAATCTTCCTCCTTCCTCAGATTTCTGCCATCCGGATTCATCGTAAATTCCATCCAAATTTCCCAATTTTAAAATTGGTTACTAAATTGCCCCAGTCTACATCACGAAAAGCAACCCTACATTGATATGGAACCTTTGAAGAATAAATTGTGACTATAAAATCGAGAGCATCGATTCCTAATAATTTACTAGAAAACGAGGAACAGGGGTTAACGTAATGCAGCAAGCTCGGGGGTGTTTCGAAGCCCTCGCGAGCGTCAGGAAATGGCGGCCAGGGGGGATCGGATTTAGGGGTAAATCGGTGGAGAAAGCGAGCAGCGATTCTCCTTTCGCGTGGCGATTGTCCCGGGCGATTCAAGGTGAACGCGACGCGAGCTTTATTCGTTTCAGCGAGCGCGCAGTCGAACGACGGCCGTGGCGGGTCGGTCAAGAGGTTACTGGAGCAAGGTCGTAGCCGTTGGAAGAGGGTGCGACCGTGCCATCCCTCTTCGCGCGTGCCACAGAGAGGGAGAAAGAGAGAGAGGGTTCGCTCGAGAGGGAATGAGAGGCTCATCTTCCCTGCCTACTGCAACCTTTTTTTATTTCCACCCTCGTTACCTTTCGCCTCTGCAGAGGAACTGGAACCGAAGCCAAAGATAGAAGCGGTTTCACGGTGCACGCCCACCCCGCTTCGATGCCGCGAATTAATTCCCTCACGCTGGAGAACAAACCCCCCTCCCCGCCCCTCCTGAATTTTTAACCGTACACGCGCGGGGGATGTGCCGAATTTCCACGAATTTATTCCCCGCTAAAAACGAGAGGATCGACCCGGGAAATTAGCCGTCTCGCGGCTTCAATTTCAATTAACCGAGCGTGATAGGTGATTCGTTTCGATATGAAAATCAACGCTTTTCGACTCCTTTCAGCCGGTGATCCATCGAGTTTTAATCTTTTTCGTGGCCATTCCTTGTACGAACAAATTTAAACGGTACACGTTTGTGAAATTACATTAAATCGTAAGCGAAGGGGTTAATTTTGGTAAGGGGTTTATCGACCCTCATTTTATCGCGAAGAGTTTGAACGCGTTCTCGGGGGTTGCCAGACTCGCGAAACTTCCCCGTTCGGCTGCGGGAAGATGTTTACCTTGATACCGTTCGATCGGAGGCCGTAATCGAGCTTCAGAATTCGAGCGCCGCGTGGAATTTTCGAGGGTCGCGCGCAGAATGCGGGGGCAAGAATCCCCGCGCGGGGGTAAAGACCAAACAGGAGCAAAAAGTCGCGGAGCACCGCGCGTTCGCGTAATCAGAGCGCAATTTCGTACGCGTTTCCCAACAAACGACGAAAATAGATCCCGAATTCTCACGATTCTTCCGAAAGCATTGCTCGAAGCAATAGAAAATAACTCATAATTCTGTGTTATATTTTTCGTTGTAAAAAAAAACGTAGAGAGGAAAAGTTTTGCTGTTAAAGGAAGTCGCTAAAAACTGGAATTCTTTCCAAGGAGATCATCTGGGTCAGCGAAGCGACGAACTCTTTCATCAATCAAACTTCAGGGTGAAAATTGCTTCGCGTTTGGAACGCTCTGAGATTAGTTCTTCGGCTTCGAAAGAAATATTTTGCGCCGCTTGGCGAACACTGTTCTACGTAGACCAGTAAAGGATGAGCCAAATAACCGAACGTGACTCTGAAAATCCCGCAAGAAGCTACTGTATTATAATTTGAACCGAGAAACACGGAACCGTAATTAGCTTTCGAGCCCCTTTGCACCAAGTTTCCCGACGAAAGAAAAATTTCATCGACTATATTTTAGCGAAACGCGTAATTTTCATTGGGAGGCAAGGAAACACTTTTGTCGCGCGATAGAATTATAAATTTCGACACGTGCTGCACAACGTGTTCCAACCGACGAGTACGCGACGTGTCCAAATTAATAATTTTATCACGTAACAGTAGGATTTCCTTGTCTTGTTATGCAAAGTAACGAGAGTTACGATTTTATTCAAGTTTTGGACAATTGTTACGAGATTTGGACGGTAAAATTCTGAGAAATTTCTGTCAATGGCGTCGCAGCAACGCTGTATCTCAATGTTCTCCCTGAATCAGACACCTTCCCGTATATTTAGAGTTCCGTGAAACAACTGCGAGACGCGAATGAGTCAACGCGAGCGCACATTAGGATCGTTGCCAACGAATCGATTGATAGCGACAATGGAGCTTATGATACGAAAGCTCCAACAACGACCAGTGGCGAATACGAAGCTGAAAAAGGACTATGAGAAACGTAAATCCCTTCTCCATGTTAAAAAAAAACTGAAAGAATTCTCACTACGAATCTCTGTTAATAATACAAAAGTAAATATTACAGGCAAACACATCGATTGGTTTTAGGTGTGTTTCCTAATCTATTTCTGTGATAAAAAAAATGCAATATAATGTTCCAATTGCCTCCAAAATATACAAACTCGTATATTCGGAATCCTAGAATTTTTTCACTATTCTACGTTACCCCCTTCCCTTGGAGTTCTAGATCCGCCAGCAGTGACGATCCTTCCGGTACTAAATTCAACGATGAGAACCCGAAGGAGCTCCGGAACGGGGCCGTGGAGAGACACCGGAAACGGAAGCGGATATTCTCGAATTGAATACTGAAAATTGCCATTCTGCGTCGTAAAACGTAGCCGTGGTTATTGCACGATCGTCGGGGAACACCGAAGTCGAGCACAGAATTACGAAAACAGACATTCGACGTGCAACTTCTCCACGAAATTGAGAACAAAAAATTTATAAAAATTAAAGTTTATCTCAGAAATGTTATCCCCAATTTTTGAGAACGTTATTCCAGGAAAAAGGTAAATAATCGCTGGTGTACGGTTTGTGAGGGTCCTGATCAGCCCGGTTAAGTTCGATCGATGGGTACGCGATGCCGTTTATCGGATAACGCTTGCTTCGTCCCGATATTTTGATTGATTCGATTAGGACGGTCGTTTGGCTTCCGCAGCCGCGCTTCCGACCGTTGCCCGATCATTTCTCGTCTCGAGTTTCACCCATCGAGAAGGAGTTGTTTTCCTGGACCGGGGATCGCCGCGGCACTGGCAACTGTTAGCAGCGATGGAATGTTGGCAGGTTGACAACGGCGTCGATCGTTGTTTTTAGACGCTAAGTCTTCGCGTACGGAGGCCCGGCTCTTTCCGCGATTCCGTGTCTAATCGCGAGAAGTGCCCGAACAATGCCTCCGGACAGAAATAATTACCATGTGCCCGCTGGCAAAACGAACCATGACGACGCACCTGAGCCATCTGGGACCAACTGTACCGTACTTAATTCGTGGGGGCCGTACGGGACGTTTAATGCTTCGAGAATTTACGACCGCGAAACAATTATAGAAATGTCGCCACCGGTGGTCCTTCTAGCATTTGTATCTCTATTGTTTCGTGGATCGACGAATTCTTTGAAAAACATTTCCAAGAAATTGTTCAAAAATCAACTCTCGAACAACAGACTCGTTTTAATCGTCTTACGATCCCAAAATAGAGTTTCTATGGATCACGGAATGGTAATGTTCGACTAGTCCTAGTTACCAGCGAAATAGTTGAAATGCACGCGTGTAAACACGTGACGAAACAGCACCACGCGCCGTGAACATCGTGCAACGTGACTATTCCTCTGCAAATACGAAGCTTTGCATCGGATCGCGATCGGATTTCGCTGGAAAATGGTTTCTGCTTACCTCTGGACGTGAGCTTTTTCGTGTTTATAATTTTCGCCGCGAACTCGTGGCCGGTACTCTTCTGGACGCATCGCCGCACCACGGAGAAGGCGCCCCTGAAACAGCCCAAAACGTGGTTTCGTTAATGCGCATCAAATATTAGAACGCCCGAAACGCGATGAAACATTCAACGAATATTCGCCGACGAAAAGCGCTCCAGCCAATCTGTTAATTAAGCTGACTGCAGCTTCGCGGCTGCAGCCTCTCTCAAAACTTTCCGCTACGCCTATCTACCGTATATGTATTATACGTACATATGTATTTATCCCTTAAACTAGCGGTGCTCAACGGGAAACTCTGCTTGGGCCATATTTATAAACACTTTGACCACGTTTCGAACCTGAGTTTCGTGACTAGCTTTATTTTAGAAAAAACAATTAATGAAGGTTTTAAAAGAGTTAAAAGATGCACAAATGGGGAACAGAAAAGAATTGGTGACTGATCTTATAATTAATAGACGCGTTATAGACCATTATAGACGCTATTGCGTGTTTAGGAAAGAAAACGATCGATCATACGTGGTAGATAGATACTAAAATCGTAGGATGTAGGGTTAAGCCGTATGACAACGATAAGGGAACACATTCTAGCGAACCAGCTAGAATGGAAGATCGGAAGGTTAAGCACCCTTAAGCACTATAGGACACATTGTTGTCCGCTAAGTCTTTCTCAGCTATGGATTATAGGGGATACAATGTCCACTAAAGCTTTCGAAGGTTAAGTAGCTAAGCAAGTTGCTTTATTGTCACCTTGTTTCCGCCGATCATGCGCGCTTCTAGCTTCGTCTCGAATAGCAATCGACGTATGTATCGTCAACTCGCAACCACGTGCACTCCAAAGAGAATCAGAACCAAAGTAAAAATCGAATATTCTTTTAATGCATTTCACCGTAGAGAAGGGTTGGTGTTTTCGAAGATGGAGAATCTTGGCGGACCGAGTCAACCAACAGACATTAATAACCACGGAAAGACGAAGTACCGCGTGGATGGACTTCGAAATGCGAGTGTTTTGTCTTAGGCCGCGCTTTGTCTACGGATAATCGGCGAAAGAAACGAAGCCACGGTGGGCGAAGGATGACCCAGATCTCTTTCGATGCAATTAGCAAACGGAAGAAGGCAGAAATTGAAACTACGGCCTCGCACCGGCTCCCAGAACCGTTATTTATTCGCGTCCCGTTGATTGTTTCCCACGATCGGGATCTCCCGGCAACCACCATCGCAACGCAGGCCGATAATGCGCGATCGTTTTCGCCTCTGAATCGAATAAAATAAATTAATATTCCCTTCTGTGAAAGGATGACGTTGGACAAATGAATTCTTCCCATTTTTAGCACGTTCAAAAAAATAATAGAAATCTCTGGTCCAGGCGATGAAGATTTTTTTCGAAATTCTAAACCGGAATAGCCCCTCGAATACATATTCCTGGCATCGTTCGGAAAGTTAATATTAGTTCGAAAGGCAACAGGTTTCCTATTCGCGGTCTAAATCCTTCAACGAGCGCGAGAAACGAAGATTGAGACGTCGACGGACGAGCGTCGATGCGTCGTAAATCGACGGTTTTTGCCAGCCGGGGAGTGGAAGCACGCAAAGAAAACGAGGCGCGGTAATGGCTCGATCGTAATTGGTTCTCAATAGGGCGAAAAGAGACTCGCGTCACGGTCCATTCCACCGGAAAAATCGTAATCGCGCTAACGTTCCCGCGGGAATCGTGAAACTGTTCCCGTGAACTTTACGGCGGCGAATTGTCGTCGGGCTCTACGCGACGTCGGGGTAATTGGCAGAATTTATTGGACGTTGATTCCTTCTACGACTTCGTTGAAAACAATAAGGGTCTCGTTAAGTACTCTGCTGCCGGGAGTTTTCACGCCGGACGCGAAAATAACTCCGCTCGATACTGGCGCAAGCTTCGACAAACAGTCGTTCGTTTTTCGCGTTTCAACTGAAAAAAAGATGTCAGAAATGCCCATCTTTTGGACAGAGAACGTTTTGGGAACTCCAGCTATCGTTCGAAGATTATTCAGCAATCTGAGAATCGGTAGAAACGTAGAAATACTAATGGACTTTCATTCAACAGAGGGCTACGCTCGAGTCTCGCCTTTCTCGCAAGCACTCGACCTACCATCCAATGTCCCTGGTGTCCAAAGCAGAATATGAGATCTACAATGCATAGTTTTGATCCCAGAATCTTAGAAGTTGAAGAAAGCTTCGTGCCAGGGTAATTTCTAGGGACTTTAAGGGCCCAAGTTTCGAAAACGATAAACCAAGGACTCCGAGGAACGCTTCTAGAGCGCGTGAACTCCGCGAATGTCATCCATCATCCCCTGGGCGTAGAAAGAGAAAGAAAAAATGGCGGAAAGGCGCGAAGCGCGGTAGGACGAAAGGTCAAGCCCGGGTACGAGGACGCGATCGTGTTGCGGAGGTTCGTCGCGCGTATCCTTCCTTAAGTAGTTCAAGGCAGAGCGCATCGGCGCAAACGCAACTTTAATGTTTCATCCTGCGGGCGTCGGCGTCGTTGCAGGTACGCGTCAGCGCCGCGGCGCTCCTGCGCTGGTCACGCCGCGCGTTTCGCGATGAAAAAGGGCGAGGCGGCAGGCTTGGCCAGCAGTCTCCATGGAGACCAATCATTACCGGAGATTGCACGGTGACCTACGCGATACACCGAGGGATCCCGCGATCACGTGCTTCTTTCGAGAACCGTTGCCTCCTGGCCCGTACGCTCCTCGAAACCCTCCAACGTCATCGACACCGTTCCCCCGCTTCGATGTTGACTTTCCACGATCCTCGTTTCCGCCTACATCGCCCCGCCAAGTCGATTAAACCGTTATCAGAACTGACACTGGTTGTTTCAACTTCGAGGAACGCGATTGTTCGCGGTCTGATCGATTCGGGGTTGTATAAAGGGGATTCCGGTTAAATCTAGATTACGTCTACCGCAAGACAATTGTTCGGGCTTTGACTGATTGGTTGTATCGGGAGGATTTAGTTAGGATATAGATTAGATCTAGATTACCGGGTCTAAGCTATTCGAGTAATTTAACTTCATCCTTTGATATTTCCAACAAGTATAATTCAGCTGTTTCTATAGGGTTTTTCGATAAGATAGAACGCTGTATCAATTGCCGTGTATTCGCAGTGCTTTGGAAAATATCGGAATTTAGTTGAAATTTAGAGTAGACCTTTAATCTAAGTCAAGTTGATTAACCCAGAATTGCCATCATAATTTCACGAGCAAGTGGGTCGGATTAGCCCCCTATCGTCATCCACATTGTTCGTTTCTGAAGTGAGATTTTAATTTCAGGAGAGACTATTGTTCGAGCTTCGTCCGATTGATTGTATCTGGAGGATTTAGACGAAATCTAGATAAGCTCTAGGCTACTGTCCAGGTTTGGGGGTAATTTAGCTTAGATTCTATTTGATCCGAGTCGGGTTAATTAACCTGTAATTGTTGGAAGCATCGTAATTTCAAGAACGATCGATTGTACCCTTTCAACCCTTCCAGAGTATTAGCCCGCGATATTGTAAGAGTAGATTTATAAGAAGGATTTGAATTGAATTTAGATAAGGTGTATGCTAGCTCCAGGGTTCGAGGTAATTTACACTCTGTTTGATCGGAGTCTATTAACCCATAAGAATCGTTAACATTTTAGTTTCGACCCCGGGCAGATCTATTGTTCGCACCATCGACGTCGTTGCTTTAATGCTAATTTCCCAAGTCGATCAACCTGCGTTCTTATTGTTTGATTATTCCAGAAGTCGATTAACCCTTACATTGCTCATTGTTAGTCGGTCTGTGTATACAGGAACACAAGTACTCGACAAAAGATGATAAGCTGGTTCCGAAGTCTACACCCTGAAAGATTCGTATCCTTCTTATTCCTTTACGTAGCTCGAGACGTTTCCAATTCTGTATAATGTAGCACGAAGCAATAATAATGCTTGCAGCGTAGTTCCAAACGAGTCGATTAATTGGTAAGTAAATATACCGCAATTAGCTACCGAATTCCGTCGTTGGTAACCTTAACCTTCGATCTATAGACGTTCTTACATTCTTTTGCTTGCATAATGTAGTGCTTACGTCCTTAACCAACAATATTCCATTGAATCTTTATACGATTTCGTTCGCTAATAGCTTTATGATAGACTCCAAGGGCTGTTGTGCTCGATTCCCGCGATCCTCGTATCAATTTGCAAAAAATCTCTTACCATTATAGTCTGACAAATGCATGAAAGTTAAAAGCAATCCTCCGTATCGATGGTTACACATTACGAACAATTCCTTTTCAATCTTATTTCTTTAGCTTTACGTTTTCTATTTGGTAAATAAAATCGTTGACGGTAGAACAAAATAAATGCCGGCAATTCTCGATCCTCGTAGAAATTCGTGGTATCGAATGCACTTGGCCGGGCGCTATTGCGCCCGCGATTAATCGCGCTTGGCGAACGCTCGACTCGACTGGCACTTGGCGCGGAATCGTCCCTGTTTTGTTCACTAAAACGAGCTTCTGCGACGCGGATCATCCGTGCCAGTAGCGGAAAACGCGCGTAATTAACGAAAATCGCGGGAACGTTTGATTGTTCCAAGCCGCGACTCTATTTTCGAGACGGATTCAAAAGGGTCCTTTCAAGATTATTTCCCCCCTTAGAAAAAATCGTAAGTCGACCTAGACTTTTACACGTTTCGTAGAAAAAAAAATTGCAGGAGAATGCGAGCATGTAAAAATTTTTTATAGTCGCGATGAATAGTCTTTGACGGTTTAAAAAATGAAATTTCCTCGATCCTGGCACCCTCCAGCGACTCGTCCCCGGTTAAACGACGATTGACGATCGCCGTGGAAGATAGGCGACCGATCGACGGGGCAGATTCCGGGTGAAAGAGGATCCGGCCTCGCGAAGATTTCGCGAAATATTCTATTATGGTCCCGTGGAATCAGATTGGAGCGAACGGAACGGCCAGGACGTTAGACACCGCGCGTAGATTCCAAGAAAATTGAAATGCGCCGGTGGCACGGTCGACGAAGGTGGAGGAACGAAATTTCTCGATCTAAAGATAGAATCCTCTCGGCAGGCATCGGGGGATTTGTCGGGTGCGCTTTATCACAATACAAGTACATTCAATTCCTCCGCGTGACCCCCCCAAGACCCCCTCCCCTCCAACTTAATGAATATCTGGTGTCACGTGGAACGGTGTATAAAGTTTTATCGCGCTGGTCTTGGGACGCACGCCCGAAGGAACCGGGGGAGGAAGAGATGAATAAGGCGAAAACGAAAGCAAAATGAAGAGAGGAGAACCGTCCAGGGGACTTTTTTAATCGCTGTGCCATTCTACCGGCTAACGTCATCGTTATTCACTCGTGACTCCACGCTGGAGCGGGCAAAGGGCACGCTCAACCTATTTTTCCCTCCACGGAGACCGACTCCATTTTCGTTTTGTCTACGCCACGTTGTTTACATTCCGACCCGGAGCCACGGACACAGAGGGAGGAAAAATAGCAGGGAAAATGAGAACGATACCGTAAGACTGCCGGGTACGTAATTGTAAAAAAGTATGGCGAAACAGGCTGCCGGGTTTAATCGCGAGAAACGCGGAGACAGACTATGTTCGTTCGCTCCGGGAGTCTCTTGACGGTTCCTCCGCCCTCCAAACCTTGTATTTTTTCTCCTCTCGCGTTCCCACGTGAACACACAATTCTTTTTCTCTTAGTTAATAATACTGCTCCTCGCCCTTTTATTCGTCTCGACAAAATTCAAATCAGGTCCGGATGGCTGACGGTAGAATACAAAGGAAAACAATTATTTTCACCCCCCCCGTGAATAATTATTTCCGAAATATAATCTTCGCTCACCCTCCGACCCCTATATTCATCCCCCGTCTACGCACGCTTCAAAATTCCGACTCTTAACCTCGTTTATTCCGTAAACGAGTGGCCATACGCTCTAAAAGGCGGACGTTTCAGAAAAAGGCTCGTCGAGATTCGCGACGCGAAACTCGTTAAAAAAGCGCATTTCCACTTCTGGTTATCTCCTCGCCGGTGATTCGATTCTGAAAATCGCGGGCACGACGGACGCGAGGAAGTGGAACGAACGAACGAACGTGGAGGAAGGAACACGAAGGGTACCACCGACGAGAGAGGAAGCCATCGACGCAGAAACGGTGGTCGAGCGACGGCCTTGAATCGACGACGTGCAACTAGGGCGTGCAAGACCGACGATGAGCCTTCAAAGCCCAGTTTCCTGCCACCCGACGACACGTTGCGCCTTTGCACCGCCATTGCGACGACACGTCGATACCTTTAAATACACGAGCAGCCACGGTGCACGTTCCTACGATCGCGTCCGTAAGTACACGGTGCACACCGGGATCCTCGGCTATAAACGTGTCCCGATGCAACCCGTTTTATCGTCCATCGATTCCCCTAGCAGCCTACCAAACGGAAACGAGATCGCTCGCGTGTATTTCTGTTTCGACGACGCACCTCCAATTCACCCAAATCGAACAAACATACTCGTTCAACAATTTAGCAGAATTAAACCTACTAACTAATTAATCCACATTTGCAGGACCACCCTTATGAAACACTCTCTATATTTTAAATTGCTAAACAAATACACGCGTATCGAAGTGATTGCAAAATCGATAGAAACTATTCTCATCGAGTACCACGAAAGGGATGCTTAGCAAAAGTGACCTTTCCCCGTTGGACCTCGATTGGGTTGATCTATCGTTTCATTCCCTCGGCGTGTAAGTAGAAATTTCACGGAATTCGCCCGTTGGAACAAAATTTATTCAGCCATATAATTGTATCTTCTTCGTGACGTCTAGTAAGTATCTAGGAACTTTACGACGCTCTTGCGTGCAAACCGCGGGAAGATCCTTATCGAACGTTACAGGAGTCAAGAAACGCTGTTTATTTGCGAAGCTGACCTACCTCCGCTTGATATACTGCCACTTCCTTCGACCATCTATTAACTACGATATCTCTATGCCCGGAATTTAAAAACTCCCATTAAATATTGCAAAGGATTTAACAAATCTTATGCAGTTGATCTTTTCTTTCGGTTGCCCAAATCACTGGCTAGGAATTCATCGAGTTATCCCCGATGGACCGAGGAAACTTTTAACAACGTGACGGGACTCGAATCTTCCAAAGTCAGATTATGAATCCTTAATAAACGTCAAGGAGACTCTGCGAGGGTGTACATTTACGAAGTCGGTCAAAATACTCTGTTAAACTTTTCTGTAGTATCCCCTATTACCTAGGGGTTAAACTAAACCCCGTTTAGGGGTTTTATCAGCTCTGCTGGCTTAACATACTTTTGTAAAAATCTTTTGGCAACGCGCCATTGTTTTGTGCCCAACTTTCTGGTCCCACGCAAACTATTTATTTCCGAGCGGTAAAGTTCTAGTTTTCGATAAGTGACAGGATTGAATCGACTCGTAAAACAAAGCGTTGGCAATAAATTTACTTACAAATGCGAGATAATGAATCAATCAGACTCAAACACATTTTTGAGAACTCCGTTTAATATTATAGGTTCTGGAGAACCAAAGGTAGCTTAGTTTTCGAAAGCAATCTTATCGTGAAACGTGAAACACCATCGGTTGTCTTAGGGGTAGGTGGTTGCGCGCGCACGTTCTGCAGAATCGTAACCCGCGGGGTCATAGCGTAGGATCAGTGTCACGTGATACATCGTAAAACGTGTTCCTGCACTTTGCATAGTTACCTGCTCGCCCTACTTCCTTCGAACTACCGATCGTGAACCGCGTGCATGCGTACATGCCGTCAGGTTACGCGATACGATAAATGGCGCTACCCCCCGCGTTATCAGAATCCTATTCTTTCGAGGAATTTCCTAAGAAATCGCCGCCCTGCGAGCAATCACTGAAACTTCCCTCCGAATCGTGCACCCTGTATTCTCGTTCGTGTAATTTAACTCTCAAATACTATTTCTTTTATAAAATTACAAAAATATCCTTGCTATTCCACTATAGACTATCTCCTTAATAAAGGTACTCGCGAATAATAATGTAAAAATTTTATTTTCAGACCTCCGTGTGCCACTTACGAGAAAATACCACCGTTTCGAACAGAAACAAACTTCCGGTTGAAATAATAATATTTTTGCACTTTGCAAATACGCTACGTTCGCGCACCGCGAGCGCAAATATGTTCAACATACATTTCCAGCGAAATACATTTTTCAAAAGCCATGAATATTTCACGTCTTTAACCTGGCATGACCTCTTAACTCTTTGCTGCATGGTCGGGTCGAATGATCAGCCAGAAAATGCTCGTTCGAGCACGCTGATTGCCATCGGTAATTGCTTCAACAATTTACCCCTACGCGTTTGCACCGCGATCTAAGATCGCGTTTTCATAGCAGTACTTTCAACGAATTATTTCCAAATTGCTGTACTCCAAAGCTGTATTTATAAATCTTGACTATTCTTGTTTTTTCAACGTCCCAAAAATGTTGGTACATACACTAGGGAATACAAAGCCCCCATATAAATGAGAGTCTCAAACCCGCTCGACTGTATCCGTAATATTCTGTTCAAACAACGATCATCCCCCTAAACGACCGTTCGAGATTTTGAATCGGGCGGCAGGGTCGACCGAACAAAGCCGCGGAACTTAAAATTTGAATTTCTCGTCGCTAAAAGTGTCCCTTGGGAGGAGCTTTTGTTCGTCGAAATTGTATTGAAATTAGAGAACGTGAAAGCCGCTCGCGGATCTGGAGAAGCTGTAAACCGAACGAGCCCTAATGGTACGTCCTGTCCGGGACGATTCGGAGAACCGACTGACACACTAACGACGCGAACATGAAGCTAACGATCGCCAAGTTCTTCCCGGCTGCTCCGAGAACGAAGGAATTGCCCGCTATCGTAAGGATAAGAAGGAGGATTGTGGCTAACCGACGGCCTCGGATTGCTCGCAAGGTGATTTCCCTAGGGACGCCTGGTTCCCGTGTTCCCCAACAAGCCGTTACCGTATTACGATCTCGTTCGTTTAGGGCGAAAAAACAGGAATTCGGTCCCTCCCGCTCCCCTACACATTCTCTAATTACAGTCAACTGCGTCACAGGGGAGGATAGCATTCTTGGGATTCGCGGCGCACAAATTAGATCGTAAAACGGATATCACCGATCGCGACTGCCATCAGGATCTAATCGAGACAGTTATTATTCGCGGAATGGTCAACCCTAATGTTACATCGATTTAATAAAACAAAGGGACAACTGTTATATAAATGGTGGTCCGTGGAAATGAACGCGTTAACGATAACATTTTGTGCATTGGATGGACGCTGGCCCGTGGACAGATCGAACCGTTCCAATTTCCAACGAACTCGACCATCCCTCCTTACGCGGGTTCCGCGATCGGTGGACTGTCATAAATCCTCTTTCACGCTGACCCCAAGGCATTTTCAGCCAGGCGGCCGAACAAAGCTGCCTTCCCCCTCCGGTCCCCCCTGTTCCCCGTTTTATTTCTCGTTCGTCGTCGCTTGAAAGCTTTCTTTCGCCTTTTTGTCGACGCACGCGTGTGTATCGCTGTGTCGCGCTATTCCGTGTCAACTGTCTGCCGGAGCAGTATGTAGAACAATGGAGCGGCGAGCCGAGACTGGCTGCAATAGTTCTGCCGACGTTTCGCATTCATCCGCGGCCGCGATGCAAAAAGGAGAGCTGCCGTGGCGGGAAAAAAAAAAAAGAAGAAACATAAAAAGGAGTGAAAGGAAGAATGAATCGTCGCTACGCTCGGGCTTTGACGGCCGAGACAAGGCCCGTACACCGATACATTAACGATTCCATTCGGCGATGTCGTCGACCCACATCCACGCGAGCCTCGACCCTCCCCCTACGTCCATTCCCTCAACCCCCTGGCGATCGCGAACGAGGGAAACCGAGTCCTGAAATAAATCCTAAAGCGATTACCCGGAGGGGGAGCGCTCGATGGGGATTTTATTCGAGCAAAGTTGCTTTATTTATGAAAACTGGGACTAAAGAGGAATTTCAAAAGCCGGAATGGGGTGGCTGATCGGGAATCCTCGGTCTTTGCTTCTCCCCGGTCGTTCGACGGCCATTACGCAACCAGTGGGTCCTCGAGCACGTTCGGTCCAACGGATACGAGGATAGCGGGACATGTTTTTGGCCCTCCAAGGCCGTCCACCGACACCCATCCGATCCGGGTGAACTGTGATATTTTTGCCGCGATACGCGTTTCAACCCTCCGGCTGTGCGTAACAAATGTTATTCCATACCGTGATTTCCATCTGGCAACCACGAGACTCTTTTTCAAATGGAACTCTCGCTGCTCTCAGCAAAGATTAAATTCAACAATGAAGTAATGACCGCTGTTGGTATGGTTGACAATATTTCTATACATATATCGCAACCAAAGTGCAAATTGCCCCTTGGGACAAACTTTGACAACGACTCATCACTTTTCTCTAAAAAATGATCAATCTAATAACGTTGTACGAATCGGATCAACATAAAAAAATTCACAGCGATTCTTTGACACGCGATAAACACGCGTGCCAAATTTGAAGACGATCGGTGGAATAGTTTTTCTCTGATAAATTCCGAAAGATACCTGTCCAAACGTAAAACCACCCCCTTGAACGCGGGGGGTGGTTGGTCCCCCTGGTCGCGGTTCTATCGTCTATGAAGCGGCACGGGGTGCACGGGGGATGGCGATGGAGACGGAAAATACGAGAAAGGCGAGCAAGGAAGGTGGTGGGAGAGTGTCGGGGGTGAGGGTTGGAAGCTTCGACCGGGCGGGGATGGCTTTGGCTGGTCGATACTTCGTTCCCGCGTTCCTCGCGGCCCGAGGGGTGCGGGGCCTCGTGGCACAGCCCTGATCCTGCCAGCTGGACATCGACGTTCGCCGACCAGACGTGTAATCTCGGAAGAATGCTAAGACGGATGCCGTTTTCTGGAACGTTCGCCGGGAAAAGACATCGCGGTCGATCATCCCCCGCGACCAGGGGTGGTTTTCCTCGACGATCGGAGCCCAGACAACCGGGACTGATTGCTCGCGGAAGACAAACGACGGAAACGAATGGAAATTGAGTGAAAACCGCTGCTTCGAGCCACGGATTTTTATGAAATCCCTCGACTTTTGTTTCCGGTGAAATTTTCGCCGATTGTCGGAGGCTCCCTGCAGGCTCGAGTTTGGAATATTTTCCGAGCGAATTGACTTGAAAATGTACGCCTGATTTTTATGCGGTACAAAAGAAAACTGTACAGGGTACGATTAAAAAATTGTTGAGCTTTATTACGCTATTAACCCCTTGCCTTCCAGGTACGAACTTTGTACAAAATTAAATTCTGCACGCTCGAAGAATTGTAATTAGATCGTTCGCCGAGGGGTTGAATTTTACAATGCACCCTATATGAAAATGAGCCTGAAAACGTGTATCGATATTCTTTTCTAACGATGTGTCTGTATCTCGGATCTACAGTTGAAACGTATAGACAATCGTTGAACGTTAATGGTGGACAATTGTTTTATCGCGCGGTTAAAGTTCGCGTCGGTGTAAATCGATCCTAGACACGCACGTGAAGTCCACGGATTTGAAACACCACGAACGGAGACCGTGCACGTATACACGTATACGCGATAACCGTGATACGCGAACGTTCTTCCGACTAAGTTGGAGAAATGCCTCGAAGACTGTTTCAGACTAGACGCATACTATCGACTTTCTGTCGCGCGATAGTTCAGAACGGGGGTAGAGAAGTTTCTGACATTGAAAGGCAGCATAAACTTCATGAATCCATCACGAGGCCTGCAACGCTTCTATGGCTGCATTCTTTAATTAGTATAAAGAAAACACAACAGCCCCTTTTGATCGCGCGGTGTACAACCCCTTTAAAAAAAAGCATATTTCCACGGAAAATACTGTGGATATTTTCAGAAAAGTCAATCCACCGTTATTACGCTCGACGTCGTGTCGCTGGGTTTACGCTACTTTCCAGAGAGACAATGCCATTTTTTTTGGACCCCAGCTAGCGCATTTCCGGTTCGTTATGTTTCTTAAGGCTACGAGTAAAAAATGCAATTGACACGTCGCACGCAGTCGCCAAAGGGACTTTTATGGGTCAGTGCCTCGAATCTAAGAGACCCTCGTGCAACGAGCACACGAACCACGTAGTTTCGAAAGAAAAGGCTCTGGCAGACCGTATTCGAGTGGCTTTCGAATAATTCTCCGAAACAGATTTTCACGAAGATTCAACAGATTGAAAGTGGTTTCGAAAAAAATCAATTGCTGCGGTTGGAGTACGCGATGGGTCCTTCGATAATTAATCGACACGCCTAAGCTGGCCCGAGTCGGGGGGGTAGTTCGCGCGACTGATTGCTCGGTGACGGGAAACGAATGGAAATGCGCGAACGTTTGCCGAACTAAGTTGGAGAAATGGCTCGGAGACAGTTACGGGTGTTCGAGGCTCCGCGATACGATTCCAGTCCTCGAAGACAGACGTTTAGTATCGATTCGCGTAAACTTGGAACTGTCTGAGAACAAACGTCCCCTTCCGGTGGCCCTGTTCCGCGAGCACGAAAATAGGCTACCGGGCGTGACGGACGTCCGACGACTTTGGGTTTACACGTCGGCTGCCATAAATCAACGCCACTGATTACCCCAACGATGGAATTCAGACCATTAGGTATTAACCTTCGATCGATGGCGTCCGTCTGGGGCAACTCTAAAAACTACCCCCTAAATACCACTCGATACTTTCTGCTACATAATATTTCAGACTTCATGAATATATTAAACTGTAATAACATACCCCGCTTCGAGATTCGTCCAACCGATGGATACTTAAATAATCGAATGTTAAAATACGCGACTCTTTGTCCGACGATTTATCCGGGAGCGAGCATTTAAGCTCCGGGGGTCGCGCGAATCTTTTAAATAAATAATATTTCGTTGTGCATCGGATCTATTTTTAACGGAACGATACCTGTTTTATTATTGACAGTGTAAATCGATCGAATGAATCGTTCCTGTTATTAATGGCAACACATTTCGGTGAGCATTCCCCGTTGGATCGCGTGGAAATAAATCCAGTGGCAAGTATAGAAATGACTTTTCGGCTTCGTTCGACCCGTACGTAAAAATAATTGACCCCTCGCGCTGGAAGGAGCCGCGAGAAACGCCCCTAAATAGTAATGGGATCAAGCACCTCGCATGTAGGTTCGAATCCTGACTAATTAGATTTCAACTCCCCGTAAGTACTTGGACAAACAATAGCAAGCACTTCCAAGTAGATTGGAACTTAAATGAGATAGATCTCGAACTCTCCGTTAAGTTCTTGGGCGGAAAACATCAATACGTCCAAGTCGAATCAAACTCGATCGAGTGGATAATAAACTTTTGTATCTTGCTAGAAATTCTACGCATTATGCTGCTTGAATTCTATGTTCTCGTACGGATAGAGTATTTCGTAAGCGCGAAGGACGAGTATAATTTCCCATTAGCGGTATTCGAGCCCATAGAAAATGTTCGATATCGGATTCGTGAGCACATATCGAATTTGATCCCATTCCTAGCGACGTGGGACCGATACGATAGGTATCGATGATACTCGAGCCATTCGATACAAAAGTGCTCGATAGAAACTATCGAAAGGTATCGAAATCTCGAGTGGCTGCTAGCAATTTTCGATATCAATACTTTTATAACGATTGCTTGATCGATATCGATGTCGTACGACATCGAACACGCGTCGATACTGTCGTCGATGCAACAAAAATAAATAACAATGGAAAACTTTCGAAAACGGAATACGCATAAAAATAATATGACGTTTTAATGGAGTTGCGATTTTCATGCTCTTTAATTCTATTGTACTTTTTAATTGCCTTTCGATCTGTGCCCTCGGACCGTCCTTTGCAGAGTTCGCGCAGAATGTAATACAAAGAATTATGACGGCGTATTGAACAAAAATCGCTGCTGAATATCGACATCCGGTAATTAAATGTCACAGCGTGTTTCGCTTAGAAACGTTGCGAGGGATCAAAGTTCAGCTACGGGATCGATAAGAAATCAACCTTTTCGAACAAAAATAGAGAACTCGAAATATGAAATATCACGGTAGAAAAGTTATTAGGTCAGATGTTGGTCGTAAACGAGAAAAGATAAAAGTGTAAGTGCGTGTACGTAGACAGAAGGTTGCTCTAGTTGCTCGGAAGGGTTGAAAATTAAAACAGAATTTTTTTCAGATATCCAGGTCTGATCGAAGTTTGTGTTTACATACGAATGTAATACATCAAGAATACAACTACTGACAACTTTTCAATGAAAACTCTAGAGGAAAGAGTAACTACCGTAGAGAAATCGCTATCGACGTCCCTTAATTAAACGTCACAATGTGTTTCGTTTGGAACTACTACCCGTGAATCAAAGTCCAACTTCGAGATCGATCAGAAATCAACTCCGTCTAACATAAACAAAGAACCGAGAATATAAAGAAGCAGAAACTTGAGTTCCCATCTAGTTCTACGTTCGCTCATTAATGCAGTAATTCAAGAATATGACTTGGAGCAACTTTTCCCTGGAAACTGTATTAAAGGAATAATTACCGAACGGAATTCTGAACGATATCGACTATCGACGTTCCATAATCGAACGTCATAACGCGTTTCACGGAACGAAAAAGAAAAAAAAAAAAGCTGAAAACACAAAGTAGCGCAAACAAAAGCTTTTATCGAATCTCGCGTTCGCGTATTTAATGTAATAAATCAGGAACATGATTTCTGACAATTTTTCCGTGTAATCTGTGTACCGGAGGCACAACTACTGGACAGAAATCGCTATTGATTATCGACATCCCTTAATTAAACGTCACGACGTGTTTCGTTTGGAAATTCTTCATAGGATCAACATGCAACTTCGACGTCGATCAGGAATAAACCCTGTCGAACGGAAACAAAAGTACAGAGAGTACAAAGTAATTCAAATAAACGTTTTCATCCAGTCTCGTATTCGGGCATTAATGCAACAAATCACGAACATAACTTCTAACAGCGTTTATACGGAAACTGTATTAAAGGAATGAGCGTCGAACAAAAATAACTGCGATTATCGATAATTGTCAAAAAGTTCCTGCGATTGCTCAATTTCTGTTTTTTAAACGAATAAAAATTGCAGGAGCTTTCCTCGAATGTTTCGAATATTAGCGATAAATCCTGAGGGTTTTTCCGCGGAAATGGTAATGGAAAAGTAACTACCGTTAGGTGGGCGGTATTGACAATCGACATCCCTTAATTAAACGTCACAACATGTTTCATCCGGAAGCGCGGCGAACGATCAAAGTTCAACCTCGAGATCGATAAGAGGTCGACCCTTTCGGACATTTCCAATCTCCCTCCGAATTGCAGCGAGTTTTAAAATGCATAGAATCAGGGGAGTAACCGAAACCTGTCCCACACGCGTGGCTTCTCTATGTCGATGGAAAAATGCAAATCTCCTGGTCCAATAATGAGAGGTAACCAGGTTACCAGGGGACCGATGGCCGCGTACGTGTGATGCGCGCTAACATATAATATCCGGACACCTTTTCAGCCCTATGGTTCGTTCGAGCTAACGTCCATCGCTGAATCCCTCCCCGAACAATAAACCAATCCATTTTCGATTGGAAAAATGTACCTTCTCCGTTCCGACATCGATTTAATTTTTACGGTGAACCTCCACTATGGTTTCGAAAAGATTGTCACTGGTCACTCTGTCACTGGTGCTTTTTTAAAAATTCATATCTATATATTTACAAATAAAACGCACGTCAGAACGTATCGACGCTTCGAATCGGGCGTATTAATTCGAAACAGCCCGCCGCGCCGGATGGAAAAACGCGCAAACCGCTGTGATCGATAGTTATCGATAAGCAACGTTCGCCGAGTAGCGATCGATCTGTATCGTTCGCACAGTACCAGCGATCCTGACGAATCGCGTCGATTTATTCACCGGATTTCAGTCGGGTTTCGCGACGCTCAGACTTTGGAGATTTTTATCTGTTGAGACTTTTCGAACCTGTTTTTATAATACTGTCGCACAGTACTCGCTATTATCGAGGTACTATCCCAAGCGAAAATGAAAGAAAGACAATTTTCAGCATAATACAAACTCTAAATTGTTTGGAGAAGTTTCTTATTGCTAGGACTCTATTTCCACAATTTATTTGTCGCTTTACCGGGCAGGAGAAGAATAGACAGAGCTATGACGTAATAACTTGCATATATAGGATGATTCTGAAAACTGGGACGAGCTATAGCTACCTTCTATCTGAAAATACGAAAAATTAATAGAGAAAAATATTGAATCCCCCACGCGGTGCCTCCTTTTGATGGCATAACGTTTTTGTTTGACTCGGCGGCGCAATATACAAGAATGGATCGGTGGATATACAAAGAAATTTTCAACAAAAATTGTGGAAGACTGTGGGAAAATATTCCGATGGAAGAATGTAATATCTTCCAAACAGAATATTGATCTACCGTTAAAAAATAAAAATGGCCAACTTCAATGCATACACCTTTGCCAAATCCCCATGCAACTACGCAAATAAACTTTGAAATTCTAGGAACGTACCATTTGAAGTAGAAACTATGGGTGACGCTTTTGGACAAGCGTTCGAGCGAAGTTATTAGCTGAATAAATACAGTGTTTACGATGGAGCTGGTCATCCGACAACGTTGGTGCTGTTGAATAAATATAAATCAGTTTTGTAAACACGTTGGAGACCCGCTCGAGGACACTATGGGAGCCGAACGCTATCGGAAGACGCGAAGTTCAACGTTTGCAAACACGAGAACGCGAAAGGAACGGACTCCGGTGCGAGTTCAGGACGTAAACAAGAAAATAATCGCCGTGCGCTCGAAGCCGCGAGGTAAAAATACACTTTACGATCCGATCGCGTGTCAAGGCAAGTGTAAGCAACCCGGTCCAATTCCGGTTCCTTTTCATCGATTCGCTCGATTTTAGGAGGGGAGGGCCGCGACAGTGGATACAAACCGGGATCCACCAATAATAGAAGGGTCGTTCCACGTCGAATCGATCATCGGTTGCGGTCGATGTCAGGGATTTTGTTGAAATCGAAATACGATGTAGCTCGTTTAAAATTAGAGTGCCAGGCCAGAGTTTTAATTCGCCAATTTAAACGAAAACTGACTGTTAGAATTAATTTTTATATTCGAAACTAGCAACCGAGTTGTTACATTTTTTATATTCAACTGAAAACGCAGGATGACCAAAGAGGTAACTGGGCGAGGGCACCCAAAGCAGTATTACTGTATAATTATCTGCGCCCTCTAAATTATGCCTTAGCTAGGCTATTTAAGCACGAAACGATGGAAGCAGTGTCTAGCCGTCAGACGGGGGTCAGAGGGATATTCGAGCGCGTAATATATGCGCACTTTGATTCGGGATTAATAGCGAATCGTGTTTGTCTGTTTTCGGTTCTCGGGTAATTGAAATTTCCAGGTGGAAAGTGCAACGACGAGGAAGACGACAAGCGACGCGACCGGTTACTATGAATCGAGGAGATGCTTGGCGCGCTACGCCTTCGGATCGATGACCTCTCCTATTCTGGCCAGCCAGAACACGTTTCAAAATTAAATAACAACCGGTACAACTTCTCTTTTTCCCCCCGCGATATCGTCAAAATATTTCTTTTTATTATTTTTCCTGAAGAGAAATCTTTGAGAAACTAAATGCTTCGGTTTGAAATTGTTCGAACGACCAAGGAAAAATAATAGAAGAGACGATATAACAATGTCGAGGAACAAGAGAAAATAGTGTGCCCAGTAAAAAAAGAAACATTTAATTAATTTGAAACTGCACGGACGGCCCAAAAAGGGAAAAATAATAAAACAGAAGAATGTAATTACGTTCGCCGCTTCGAGGGACAGGGCGATGTTAATAATTTCGGACTCGTTCGCTTTGACTCTCGCGCAGTTTCGAAGATTAAGAATTAATATTCCATTGGAAGGGAATTTCCGTTTCGTTGCAGCTTTCTGGAGCAAACTAACATTTTTTAAATTTCAATTGTAGTTCTCATAAAAGAATGCACGATTCGTAGAGACACTTGACAGTTGATCTAAGTTGAAGAGACAGTCGACGCGACATTTGCTCAACATTTACTGAAAACGTTTGCAAATGTGAAAAGGTCAACGTGTAAGGTGGCTACCTTTCGATTAATTGCGAAATAATTTCTGGAAAATTACGGAAAAAGGAACAGAAAAGTGTAAAAAAGAGTTGCAGGCTGAGAAAGCATAGTCGACGTTCTTAAATATCGATTTCAATGGAACAGTATTCCGCCTAATCTAACGGAAAGCTCGGGATAAAGTCCTCCGCGGCCTCTTGTGCCACATAATTAGGTTATTATTAAATAATTGAGTTAAATCGATCGAACTGGAACACGCTCCATCCTCCAGCTCGCAACAACGCCGGGGATGAGCCTCTTTAATTCAAGACTGCTCGTATTCTTGCATTATCTATGCGCGCATAGGAACAGGAAGTCGACGTTCGTACACAATCCAACGTTTTCATCCCGAATTTTCATTCTCGAGCAACGGATAAACTATTAAATTCGCTCTGGTATTCGAATCCAAATTTAGAACAATCTAGGAATGAATATCTTGCTTGTTTTGACTTCTCTTAGATCTTCCCAAACAATTTTCCAAACAAATTTGATAACTCCTATTCTTGGCTAGATGTCAGGGATTCTGTTTCGCCCTGTGCACAGGATGCAAACGTGTTAACCAGGGGGAGATTACAAACGTACAGAAAAGATGAAAGGGAGCGTCTTGAAGATAAAAGAATTTTTCCTCAGACTCTTCTTGCGCGACGTTTTTCGCGCCTCCGGTGTCCGCCGCCAGCCATCCAACGAACGTAACTTAATACCTGCTGTTAATTAGTCACGTGTAACAGTGAGCTAGTTACGGGACGCTCGGAGACGAGGTCGAGCATCGTCGTGCACACAAAATGTGAACCTTGACAACGAGGAACGGCTACTTAACGCGTGACACAGTTAATGCTGCTCCTTGGCACACGACGAGATAAGTCATATATGCGACGCCTCACGGGGATCCCAACTCTGATCGAAGGTTAGCTATAGCGAATCCAAGAAGGCTCGCAGTTCTTTTTAATTCGACGTTTAACCCCTCAAATCGAAACAGTTTACTTGCAAGATATTGTCATCTTGAAAGGACTCAACGCGGTGCAAACTTTGTTTGAACGAGTACTCTAAGGCTACAAATATGGATTACTTTGATCTAACGACGAGCATTTGGCCATCGAATGTTTATTTCTCGACCTAAAAGCCGAATCCATTCCTGTTCGCTCGTTCTCGTCCAAGCACTCCGCCTCTCAATGTACACGAGCTTCTATATTGGTACAACTTCCAGAAAACACAATGTATTCCCATCCGTCGAGGGTCTCACGATTTGTTATAATTGCGTAAATAATGGTAAATTAGTTTTCTGAACGATTGGAATTCGTTTTACCTTTTCAACCCCTGATATCACAGTTTATTTTGGGGCTTTCAAATGCCCCACTTGTATTTTTAACCATACCGGTATTGAAAGAAGTTAATTCTGTATCAATCCACCCCTAAATTGTCCCACCTTTTTATATCAAACCACTGAATAAGGAATCGATTAATATTATTTCTGTTTGAGAAATCACCTCCTGCTTGGTACGTATAAAGGAGCAGGTCCAGTGTACGGAAAATAGCTCGAAAGCTAGTAGCAAAGTGTAATCCGGTTAGGTGGAGTATGAACAATTATTTGGGAAAGCGCGGAAGATAAATTGCAAATTGTTCGTTCGACAATGGGAGCCAGGAACTGTTCCGCCCGGAGGATTCAACGGGATACAATTTCAACGAGACAGAGGGGTGCAACGTCAGAAGCTACAGGGGATGACAGAAGCGGACCCTCGGTCGAATCAATAGGTTCGACACGGTATCGAGTTTCCCGTCTAGCAACTGGAAGTGTCTGGCTGATCGTAATTCGCGCTAGATCCGACAAGGATCGATCGCGTTGTTTCGACGACCGTCCCAATTGCCATCGCGATTCCAGAGCTTCGACGAAGCTGCTCTGAATACGCGATAGGCATCGCGAAGCGAACAGCATTTCGAACGAGCCTCTGTTCCCTGCCACTAGATAGTCCGGATCGATAGAAAGAATAATAGAATTTCATGTTTGCTTTCAAACCTCCACTCCTCCTACCGAAATTAATTTCTCGCGAGCGCCAGAGCACTCCTTTCGCGCGTAATAATCACTTCAAATTTAAACATTCAAATCAGAAATGAATATTACGACATTACACGTATTCCTTGATTCCTTTTGACAATATCTGCAATGTAATTATGGAATTTAAATGTAACGTTTCTGGTCACACGTTATATTTTCGGTAAAGAATTTTTTTCCCGAAAATGGTTAAGATTTTGGGGGTATGTCTATTCACCAAAAATGATTGTATTCGACCCCCGTAACCAAAAATAATTTTTTTAGAACGATTTGAAATTTTTTAATTTGGTCGAAAATTTGTCCACTTACTGAATTTTTTTCTCGAAAGCGTGTAAGATTTCGAGGGTATATCTATTCACCAAAAATTATTGTAATTGACCCCTCTAACCAAAAATAATTTTTTTAGAACGATTTGAAATTTTTTAATTTTGCCGAAAAAATCCATCTTCCTGAATTTTTTTTCTCGGAAATGGTTAGGATTTCGGGGGTATATGCATTGACCAAAAATGATTGTATTTGACCACTGCAGCCAAAAATAATTTTTCCACAACGATTTGAAATTTTTTAATTTCGCCGGAAAATTTCTGCACCCGCTGTCGATTTTTCTCAAACATTTCTTTCTAATAACTAACTTCAGGTCTAGAAAACATGAATACTTTGAATAGAAAATATAATTAAATGGGCCGCAAAGATATTTTGAAGATTTATTAAGACTTTAAAATATGTTTTCGAGCAGGAGATTAGACATTTGATAAAATTGCACGTCTTGGAGAGAAAGTTTCGGATAACTTATGTTCTAGCTCGTCGCCGTTTCGCAACCCCCGAAGAGCGATTAGGTAGGAGCAAATGGCGACGTAATTGCGCATAAGTCGAGGCCAATCGAGATGAATGATTAAAGGGGACGCGTCTTTTTCCACTCCGTCGTAATGATCGCGCGACAAAGTTAGTTAATTTACGGCCGTGGCGATGTCGCGAACACAGAGAGTTGTCCGAGCAAACTCGTCCGTCGACGGACTTTCATTAGTTAAACTACTGGCTCTAGTCACCAGCGACCTTTCCGCGCTATCGAAATCGCTATAAGATAATCATTCGTCTAGCCAGTTACCTACCTATTCGCGGAAAGATACCAAACGCTTCGTTTACATTTTTCCCTTGCTCGTTCTATTATTGCCGACGTTGCTTTTCTAGCGATAAAAATATAATCTCGTTCGCAGAATCCTCAAAAATATTTCTATTTTTCATATTACGATTCGAACGAAACAACTCGAAACAAACAACAGTTGCAAGAACCGTTCGATGGAACTTCGAAGGACTACTTTCGCAAGTACAAAGGACCAGTGCCAAATTAACGAAACCAATTACACGATCGTGCTCATTTCGAAAAGCAAAGTACGATCGTCGAGTCGACGAGTGGAACAGGGTAACGCGGACAATTAAGGTCGGCGAACGGCGGAAAATCAGGCCGACTTATCAACGTCTTGCTTTCTTTCCAAAGTCGCGCATGAAAGCTGGAGGAACTTGGCTGGCAATCGACGCTCACAACACGTCGATGAATGCAAACGTCAGACGGAACCAGGTACTGGCAGTTCGCGGTTAGGAATAAAGTTTGCCGTCCCAGTTTCCAAGAATATCAGCTGCATTCCCGGTGACAATGCCTTCCGAGCCTGACGTCGCGTCGAATGAAATGCTGGGGCCCCCCGCGAACCCGCCGAAATTCACCCTATTGTCTCTCAGGTTCCCTTAATCACTCGGACGCCCGCCGTTCGCCGACCGTAGGAACAACATTTTTATCCAGAGAACAAACTTGGCAAAAATATACGATAAACGATATACGGGATACTCTATTCGATCCTGAAAGTGTCGGACATTTTGGTGCACAGATAATCCATGATCAAACCTCCGTATAATTTCGTATCGAAATTTAAATAAAAATGCCGTGTACCGGAGGATCGTACAATGAATTTAAAATAACTTTAGACGATCAGAATTCGTTAAATACCTCCATTGAATCGACTGAGAGCGCCGAGATGAAATTCACGGGCGCGGAACGGGAGCTTCGAAACTCGAAATACGAGGCCTCGGTAGTTCCAGAATGGATCGGCGCAACGAAACGCGATAATTCCTTTGAAAAACATAACGATTCTCGAGCAACAGAGGACGCGACATTTCCACTTTCCCGTGGAACGAGAATTAGACGCCTCGGAAACGAAGGAACACGAACGCGAATAAAACGATCCGCCTCTCAAAGGGGTCAAGCGTTCCGCAAAGGTTCGAATAAAATTTTCATGTTGCTTTCCACGGCTGAACTTCCGCATCGTACATTTCCCTCGAGGATCAAAGCCGACATTTAATGAAATGTCACCGGCACTGCGGCGTCGCATTTGATTCCGCGAATCGTAACAACGCGAAAGGACGAAAAGTCCGGGGCGTAATCGCCGGTAGGAGAAGATTGAAGAGGGGAAATTGTTTCTCTTATTAGACCCGAGTTAGAGAAACGCCCCTCCTCGAATCGGTACTATTATTTAGGTTACGGATGGAGCATTCTGGGGAATCGAGAAGACCTAAACTCTTAAGCTTGCTCTTACACCTTTGTCATATTTCTAATATTCTGTGAGAAAAAAGAGAAGAAAGTTTAAAGACGGGTGTCTGGGTGAACGATAAAAATCCTTGGTGAAATTCCAGTGGAAAAATTCTGAGAAAATGTACGGGTTCGGGCGAATGTAAACAGTCCAGTGTCGAACGCACCAAAAACGCATTCGACGAGAAAAACGGCTGTCTGACTCGTGGTCTTACAGAAGAGAAGACACGATCCAGACGACACGTATCGATTAACGATTACCCGGGACCAGTCAGCCATTATTTCGGCATCACGCGGTATTTCCGACTCGTTTCGAGGAGAGCGCGGAGAAAAGCGAGAACGGAGGTGAACGAAAGGCGAGAAATACAGCTTGATAACGGCACCGGCGCGTCAAGTAATGGACCTTGGCACCTCTCGGATATATACGGGGGTGCTATTATTTTTAGATCTGCCCAGCTCGTGCTTGTCACTCGATTCTACGGTCGCTGCAAAGCCGGATTACGTCGAGAACAGTACGCACCGAGCCTCGTCCCTCCCCTGCTAATTACCCCTGTCTAATTACGATTCAAATTAGGATCTAGCGTGACGTTTCATCGATAGACTAATACGCTGCAAAATTGCTATCGCGTTTGTTGCTAACCCAAGACCTATCGTCTCACCAAATTTCGTTGAGTTCGGAGCGTGTCGTGTCGCGGCATATTTTCTTTGTTTTTTATTAACTCCGGCTGCACCGTAATCTGTTCCCATTTTAGCCAGAGATTGCTTTAGTCGGCGATATAACACGAACGGCAATCCTCGAAGATGTTTTTACGCGCACAATAAAACCTCCTTAATCCGCGGCCCGTTTAATCCAAACTACCGCTCCCTTTAATTATTCCCGGGTAACGAGATTTCGCTGCACTTCGGTGGCAGAAAGAAGGGCTGGAACGAAACGCGATCTCGACGTGCACCGTAACGCGCCGCCGTCGTTGTTTCAGCGTTAACAATCGATCCCGCGTAAAGTGTGCTTCAATGTTCATAAACAGTCGTCGTCGCGGTAGATGCGGACCGAGTTATTAGAATAATACACTTTGGTAACAGTTCTTGCAAACACGCGGAATTACAGAACAATTTGAACCGAATTCCCTCCTTCGCGGGAACTGCAACTACGATTCCAACTATGAGCACGACTATGATCGAACCGTGAGGGAGTTACGTAAACTAAGTTACATCGTGACAGCGTAATATACTTCGACGACAGTTCTTACGAACACGCGGAATTATGCAGTTCGAAGGTTGAACGCAGTCGATGCTCATCGTCGAGTGGCAACAACCAACCGAGCACCGACTCCACTCGCGAATCGATTGTATCGTTTCGACTCTGAGCGCGACTGAGTTATGATCCAGTCGTAAGAAACACGATGAATAATGCTTTAGCGGAGTGACTGGTGCGGCCAAGTTATCGGTCGACCACGTTTGTTGGAGTTGACGGAAGGAACACCGCGAATCGAGGTCAGCTAAGAACAACGCTTCCGACCGAACATTCGCTTCACTCGCATTCTCTGATCCTGGATGTATTTTATTTTTCAACGAATTTTACTCGAAATATTCAAATCATTTTTGTAAACAATACGTGGAAAATTGGGATTTTTTAATCAATGTTCACATTCTTTCAAAGCGACGCGTGTAAAATATTTTACCAAAAACTAGCTCTCCCCATAAATCCCTGAAAAAGTAATTAAAAGAGAAAGAAAGCACATACTTTTGTCGGGTGCAAAGATCGACGAGTATTATCTACGATTCGAATAAATGGAGTTGGGCAATAATCATCGAATTACCGCCAGGGTTGAAAAGGTCAGGAGCCATTTTTCATCCCTCTAATTTCCAGTGGGTACAGTTTTACCGCCACGGTGCGCTCGCCATAAACGAATCCCGGCCATGAAATAAAATATGGTTGGCCGAGCGCTGGGGAAAGGGCTATCAATCTTTGGAGGTACAAATTAGTAAGCTATTCGTCGTTCGAATACTTTTCGAAACTCATTATAACCGCAAGTTACACAGAATCTGTGTGCGTAAATTCCGCGATATGTTCTTATTTGCCTCGATTTGGCCGATTAATAATCATCGAACTGTCGATAGGGTCGGGGGGACCACGGACCGTTTCTCATCCCCTCTGTTAACCGCATTTTCGTTCTCTAATTCCCAGAGAAGTACGGTTTCACCGCCATAAACAAATCCCCAGCTGTGAAATAAAATATGGTTGCGCGCTGGAAAATGGCTATCGATCCTGCGTGGTTCGAATTAGCGAGGCGTTCCTCGTTCTAATACCTTTTCGAACCCTCTGTGTAACTTATCGGGTCGACAAACTATATTACAAATTGTATTAACGATTTTATTGGGGAAAGAAATTTAACGTTCTACGGACTTTCCACCTACATATTGTCTAAAACTTTGATTCTAAACAATCGTAAACCACGTAACTAATTCCTCCAACGTTTCAACTCGAGAACGAATCGTTTTATATTCGTTGTGAGAAGTCCTGTAGCTCGTATGCGAATGACGTAGCAGTTAATGCGCGAACGTGATAAAGTCGACACGAGAAACCAGCGATTACTCGCCAGGAGCGAATATATATGCAAGTTTGGTAAAAATCATAGTTTCGAAAAGGACGAAGGACCCATTTCTCATGGCCCCGGTCTCGCTCGTATTTTCGTTCTCTAATTTCCAGAGGGTACGGTTTGCTCGGTCCGCCATAAACGAATCCCCAGCTGTGAAATAAAATATGGTTGGCCGTGCGCTGGAAAAAGGATATCGATCCCGTGGAGATCGCGGACGCGTCAACGGGCGTTCAAATTCCCCAAGCGGTCTCGTAATTTTTCCACGATGGTGTCCCGCTTGCTGCCCGAAAATACACGCTGGCCCCGGTGACAATAATCGCGAACGTCCCCGATATACGTGCCCAATATCCCCCGGCCACGCGGTTACCTTATGACTGTGACATTTCTCCCACCGGTGTAGCGATATTCTGGCGCCGTCGATTATTTATAGCCGGTCTAAACATACGCGCGCACGGTCCGGTATTGAATTAGAAACTGTCCCTACAGCCTAACCGCGCCGCCACACACCAGGAACTATAAAATCCCTACCCATGAGATTATTTTCGTGCGATCTTCCTGCTCGCTCGAGTTCCCGTTTCGCTCGTTCCGTCGACACGGCCGAATCGGTCAAACGCTCGGCGCGCCAAACGCTCTATACGCGATTCGTATGTAAACAAATCCGATATACTGCCCGACGATCGGAATCGCGGCCTTTCGGAAATTCTAATCGGGGAAAGACAGACGCAGAATCCCACCACGGTGAATTTATTCGTTCCTTGCACCGGGGCTATCGACTTCCTGTCCAACCTCGGTTTAATTGTTCCTCGGAGAGGGAGGATGGAAGGGAGGGTTCGCGATTTTTTAAGCGACTCGAACGTTTCTTTAAGATAACGCGCCGTGAGAGTATATTTTCTATGTGGGATTACTGGGGGAAATGGTGGATGGTCGACTAAACAGTTCAGTCGACAGTATGCGCCCCCTAATCCTCGGGAAGCAATTTCTTGAACAATATTCGTAATTAACTCCGCGGTTAAGGCCGCGAACACACGGCTCTGTAAATTGGACGTAATGTAGGCGAAAGACCTTAGACATCTAATCCATTGAGGGAAGCATTCGCTAAATTGCAAATTCTGTTTATGGAATCGGTTTAGTCGAGTCTGTCGGTTCACTTGGTAACGTTTCAACGTCTTAATATTAACGATAGCCCCGTAAAAGGCAACGCGAACGATGAAAGTTATTGCATCTCGTTACATCCCAAATACGAGATATTCAAGCGTTATAGATAATGTGTGCTTGCAAAGAACTGACGATAGAGTGTGGACTCGACTAATCTCGAAAATTATAATTTGCTTATAGTTCCGTGGAGCATTGCGTTTATAGAGAAATATCGGACGAGTTCACCGAGGCTAATCGACTTGGAAATTCGGAGGCTCGAATTCGCCTGGACGAATTCCCCAGTGCGGAGCACGCTGAAATTAATTGCGTTAACAATGTTACAGTTTTAAATGTCCGAACAGACGTGACGCCGTGGCGGAAATTCCAAATGGTCAAAAAGTGCTCTTTCGAGCTTGAAAATACCGAGTTGTCATTCAGAAAGTTTCGACTATCGTGTACTACCAATTTCTGTGCTTGATACTCGTTGTTTCTACCATTTTTTAACGTTCAAAAATGAAAAATAATCAATGAATTTAACATTATCAATGAATTTTTCCAAAGATCGTGTCCAATTGTTACTGTTGTTGTGTAATCAAACAAAGGATTTACATCTCCTAGCCTTGGAAATTTCCGTATAGAAATAAATTCAAAAGCAGCAGGATTATTGGCGTTTTATTGAACTTTTTGGGATTTCCGACCACCGTGCGGCGGCCCTAATATGGACCCGCGTGGAAAACGCGCTCTGACGAAGTCGCGAACAAGCCGATCGAAAGATTAAAAGAAGCGGCTTCGATATAAATGCGCGGCCGCGGCGCAACGCGGCTGAAAATAAGTTTGCCTTCGATTCGAACGGCCCAAAAATAATATCCGCGAAGTGGAGAAGCCACGGAGACGAGGAAAGACACGTCTCTCGACTCCCAGCGACTATGTTTCGCGCCACTTTCGATCGAGATCCCCTTTCGATACCGAGTCGATCGATCTTTGTACGCTTCCCCTTTTATCGTAACTAAATTTTCTCTTTAAAATTATGGCAGCATCTAAATAAAAAACAAGTGTTTTCAATTGGCTAAATATATGGGGTTTGACGAACCCTGTGGGAGGGAACGGCGCCCAAGAACCGAGTGTCTCGACCGATCGCTGATCGCAAATACGAAACGACGCTAATTCGCGAGCGAGCCAACCGACGTGCAGCGATCGATTTCGAAACGGTTGGACAAATAAATAGAGAAACATCGAATTGCTGTCACGCGATCGTTAGACCCCTCCCCGAAGCACGTCCGCGACGTAAAACAATCGGGTACGTTCGATTACCTTTATCGTCGTGATTACTTTGTCCCGGCATTATTTACTGGCCTGGCTCTCTTCCGATTGTTTCCCCCGTCCTCCTCCGTCTGCCGTGCACGACCTAATCCCCGATTTCACGTGCGATCGTACCGAGTTGTCCCGTTCAATTATTCACGTTCCCTCGAACCCCCGCGGGACGTATGTACGATGCGCGTGCAATTTTAATTCCAACCCCTGAGAAATTGCGGAGCTATCGATTAAACTTCAACCCCCGTAGCTCGCAGCTGAGACCCGTTAGGATTAGAAGACTTCCAGAACGCTTCCTCGGAGATAGCAACCGGGCAAACGATGGGAGAGCTGGCAACTTTTAAGGCCTCGGGATTTACCGAGGAGAAGGAAAACGCTCCGAATTACCCGGAGGGAGGACTATCCCGGGGATCGGCTCCCCCGACGTTCTCACGCGTTTTATCGTCGCGTCTGTCCGCGATAATCGCTCGTTTCGAACGCGACTTTACGCGTAAACGGGGCGTGTATCGTCCCATGGATCGTTCGAGCTAAGATTTACGCATACAAACGATCAAATGAATATTAACCCCTTGACGTACGATTTAATTCCAAATAATTTTAATACAATTAAAAAGGGGTCAAGAATAAGTAAATATTTATTTGATCTTGACCTTAATATTCTACTCCGTTATTGAATTCAGGGGTTGTTATTGATATTCATCACGGTATAAATGAATCTGAATAGAGGATCGAGACTCGTTTAAGTCAAATCTAGAATAGATCGAGCCTCGATCGAGTCCAGGTTCAAACTATATTCCGAACGAATTCTAAGTCGAATCTAGACTGAGTTTGAGTTGGACCCAAACCAGATCTAAATTAGCCAAGTCGAATTAGACCCGAGTCGGGTCTAGGTTGAGACTAATTTAAGACTGGGTTAGATCCTGAGTGAGCGTGAGTCGAACAGACTGGACCAGGTACTAACTGGCCGCGAGAGCTAGGTTCGAACGAATCGTGTCTGGGTCAGATGAGTCCAGTTTGCGTCTAATTTGGTTTGGGTCGGAATTAGAACTCGGTGAAGCTCTAAATAGGAAAGATAGGGGCATGTGCATCGTGGGATATTTCTGTGGGAGACCGGCCGAGGCTCTCGTGTTTGTTGATGATCGACTTCCGGAAAAGGGGGGTAAGCAATTGGAAACGAATCGACCACGTGTGTGTACTTTGCACCACCTGTGTATAGCGTGATGGCGATCCAAGACCCGGAACCCCGGATGGGCACAACGTTCGACCCTAGACCTTTCGAGTGATTGACTCGTCTACTTTAGGGCATCTGATCGGGCCACTAGAGCTGTCACAGAGCAGGGGAAAATGAAGGTAGATAGATAGGAAAATTGGTAGACAGTTGGATACCTGGGCAGTTAGGTAGATAGATAAGTATTTGAATAATTGGGTAGTCAGGTAGATACATAGACGATTAGATACTTAGGTAGTTAGGTAGATAGATGGGTAGCTAAATAGTTGGATAGTTAAGTAGTTAGGTAGATAGATAAACAGTTAGGTACTTAGGTAGTTTGGTAGTTAAACAGTCGAATAGCTAGGTCAGTTGAATAGTCCGGTAGATAGGTAAACAGGTAGATAAGCAAACAGATAGATAGATTGATTGATAGATAGGAAGGTAGATAGCCGAGTAGATCGATATGTAGATGGATAGATGCGCGTATGACATTGTTTATGAAGGATATCGAGCTATACGGATGCGAATTCCGTGCAGAAGGTTCGTCGAAGGCGTTTCGCGTCGAGCCGTCTAAATTCGTCGGCGGAAAGCTTCTTTCCGTTGGTTCGCGATATTTATTTATAGTAATGGCTTCCTGGTGGAAACGCCGGGGCCCGTTAAGTTCCCGCGCGATGCCACCGTCTCATTAGGACGGGGGAAACGGCCGTACGAGGTCAGCAGACGATGAAATTCCTAAACCGCGTGTTGCATAGTTCTGCAGGCCTATTTTCGTCCTGTACCGCTTGCTATTATTAGGAGCTGCTACAAGAAGGGCGGAAGAGAGAGAGAGAGAGGGGGAGAGAATCGCTAGTAAATAAGTGTCTTACGGCATGCAACACCCCTGGGTCCGCGTTAAAACGTGAGTACACGCACGTGTGCGCCGAATTTGTCCACAGATCGCGGAAACGTGGTTCGCTGGATCCAACGCCCCTTGCGAATCCACGCTACTTCAGATCGAATATCACGTCTCAATACATGTGATCAAGTGTTTCACAATATATAGTTACCCTCAAAAAAACACCTATCGAATTGAAAGATATCTATAACCTGTTATCGAGCTTCGATTTACATTTTAAAGCCCCGCGCTAGAAATTAATATTACAGCGGATGTCCATTCCGGGTTCAAAGTTCGTCCCTTTTGGTCGAAAAAACACGCGGAAAATTGAGATCGCGAGATATTTTTTCGGACAGAAAGTTAAACACGCCGGAATAACGCGACACGGAGGAAATGGGAACGATCGACGGACCGTTTCCCTACGGCGGGCGTGAAATTTTACACTGGAATATTTGTTGTTGTTAATCAGTCGCGTGCAAAAAATTACCGGACATTAAGCGTCGCGAACCGTGGTTAACGCGGCTAATGAATTTACGCGAAAATCCGGCAAATTTCGAATTCAACTCGCGCGCCACGTGCCGCGGATGAATTTGGATTCGGTGTCGCTGAACTCTATTAATTCGAGCAACGTTCCCCCAGCTGTATGCTGGAAACTTTAATGCAGAGTGTACCGAAAAAGGGGGTCACAAACTTTTTATGGCCCGTATAAACAAGTGAATTATTAAACTTCGGGCATATTTTTCTTTCCGGGCCATGCACACGCTATCGACTAACACGTTTTCGCTGGCCACGCCTATTTTTTCTGCTACGTGTTTGCACAAATTCTCCGCGAAAAATAGATACATTCGATGGTTGGAAATTATTAATAGTTTAATATGATCTGTAATTATTGTCGCTGCAAATTAAAATCAGTATCGAAAATTCTGTTGTTTCGACGAGTCTGAACACGGTGCAACGTTTAATCTCTTTGCAAATTTCAAACAGTTCTTATAAATTATCCGTTACGAGGCTTTCGTCCGATCAGCAGACTCGCGTCGTAAAAATAATCTAGAGTGCACGCACAGCACAACGTTCGTCGCGTCGTGTAAAGAAGCATTTCATAAAAATGCAAACCCTTATCGCCGACTCGGGAGGAATTGCGTGCACTTTTCGTAAAACGCCATTACCTTGATTGATTTACCGCGTATAGGGGAAAGGAAACGTTCCTCCCGAGACCTCGGTCGTAATAATTCCCGCAAAACTACCTTATAAATATTCCCGCGTCGTGGCGAGAAACAAGAAATGAAAGTGGAGGGGAAAAAGAGAACAGAAATGCCTAAATTATCATACTAAAAAATGCAACGAACCGAGCACGTTCGCGTACTGGAGCACGCGCGACAGGAACGCGTACGTGCGAGACGCCAATCACTGCTTTCTTATCTTACGCAACCGACGTTTAATAATACGTTGCCAGCGTAAAAGCACGCGACAATTCCACGGTACCGACTAGCGTGCATAACCTAGCGTAGCCACGGAAAAGTCCCTAGATACATGCCACGGTGGTTCAAATGCAAATGGAAACTCCTTTCCTTAAACTGTTAGACTTTGAGTATGAAAATAATCTCTACCAATTCTCAGTTGCTTTCTAAAAAGAGGGGGCGGTTTTTGGCTGACACAGTCGACGATTCTTGACTTATAATAGTTTCAGACACGTAAATATAGACTGATGTTTTAGAAATTCATAAACGAGCGAGGAATGCCTCGGTCTGCACATTTTCCGCGTTTCGTCCACGCATCAAACAAGAAATAGGACGACACCGGCAACCATAGAACGACGCATAGATCGATAAGCAGCGTCCAACTTTTTAACGCGCTGTTTTAAAAACGTTTTATAGTTTTAATTAAAGTAGCCGGGAACGTGTCGTCTATAAACCAAGAAAATACATAACGGACAAGGTGGTGCCAAGAGATAAATACCTGTAAGCAGAAATTTCTTTGGCAATAAGCTGTGGACTCGACTATGTTATAGTTTCGTGACTTACCTGAAACGGAAAGGAAAGATCGAATTAGTGACAAATAACGATAATAAACTTTGAAGTGATGTGTTAAAATGTGGTTCTTCCTTTTCAACGTAAATAACATTTACCAATTCTGTAACTTGAAACATGGAATCTGAGATCTGTCGAGTCGATGGGTTCACTGAATCTTGTGTTAGTTTTGTCTCGTGGTGTAGCTTTTCCCCTAGTTGCGAGGGACAGCCTGTATACCTAGTGACTTTGGATACAGGCACGAAGTGCGCCGCGCTATCGATCGCGGTCGCCTCGGGAATGTCTCCAGGGAGGACCCCGCAGGACACGTGAGTTACCCTCTTGTACCGAGTGGATCCGAATCGTGACGAGCAGCGCCGAAGACGAGCCACCTTAGCCCAGCGATTGGTCGACAGAAATTTCTCTAACGAGCACTACGACCCCGTTACGCGGGAAATTGTTTCTAGACGGGTTGGAATTAACTTCTGATTGAGAGAAAAGACGAACGGTAGCGGGCCAAACGATCCAATAAAAAAAAAAACAAGAATCCTCTTATCTATATTCTACAGGATTGGACGCCTTAATTGTTAATCGACCCTCGCGCGAGTGGCCATTATCTAAGAAAACGTAAATTTCCTATAACGAGGAACGCTGGCTCGTGTCTGAAAGACGCACACATCTTTGAAATTTATCCTATATCCGTTAGAATGAACTAGGCCGAGGGGATGAAAGTATAGTATAAGTGGAATCTGTGATGACATGCAGAGTGTCCATTATCTAATGGAAAACGTAAGTTCTCTATAGCAAGAACGGCTCGCTGTAACTTGAGCTTCAAAAATTTATACGTCTTTGAAATTTATCCTGCACGCGTTAGGGTGACCCAATAAACTGAATCGAGGGGCTGAAAGTGTACACGGCGTTCCACATTTTTGCCCCCACCCCCCCCCCACCCCCCACCCCCCGCGTCGGAGCAGCTTATTCCACGAGTGAAAATACAAGTTTGGCGCGTTAAAGACGCATTGTTATTACCGTCAGGGACGTGGATATCTTTGAAACGCGCGATCTAGAGAAGCAAATGTATGTTAAAAAAGATGTCCAGCTCAGGCAACTATTGACAAATGGAAAAAAGTTTTTCTAGCGAGTATAACAAGACTGTAACGTGCGCGTATCGATTTACGAGTCTTCAGAACGTATTCTATATGCGTTTAAATTGCCCTAGCAAATAATTCGAGGGGATAAAAGCATGACATAAGAGGGTGCCTATTCTGATGATATGTAACTTGTCGGGATAAAAGGTATCGACCATTAAGAGTGAACTTCTATAGCGAGTGCAAGAATATTTACCTATCTACCTAGAATACACAACCGAGAACTTGGATATCTTACACCTATAAATATAAAAGTAAACTGGTAACTGAATTTGAGGGGGGGTGAAATACAAAGGGATAGTTAGAGTACTAAAAATATCTACCCGTCGTTAAGAATACCGAATTTTTATAGCGAAACGAGACACGTGTGTCGGTGGTATAGATATTAAAAGATCCAAAAAATCACGAGTGGATCTGAAATTTGTATTCCTCGTTCCGGAATGAAATTCGCCCAACTTCGGTAACGTCTCGCGAGAAGAACGACGGTCCGCGATAAAAATAAGTTGGGAAAACGCTGAACCGAGAACTCCGTTCAAAAATGTTAAGGGACGTAAGGATCGAGGTTTCCCGACTCCATAACCGAAAATTCTATCTTCCCCGTCTATTCAGAGTTTTCCATCAAGGATTCCACGAGCCCCGACAAGCCCGCGAAAGCTCTGCACGCACGGATGGCAAATATTTGCGGAAAGTTCAACGGTATTTGCGAAAACTTTTACGATTCCCGGGGCTGGTTCTCGTTGTTTCAGAGCCGTGGGTGGGCGGGTGGATGAGAGGGAGGATGGAAGAGGGCGGTCGATCGAAAATTGAAAATATACAAAGGGACGAGGGAGAGGGGGAGAGGGGGGGGAGGTGGGGGGCCTGTTATTCTCGACGCCAAACCGATCGACTGAAACAGCACGGGTAAGTATGCACTCCGGCGCATAATAATTAGGAGGTATTAACGAGCGCGTTAATTAATCGTGCGAACGACGGCGCACGGTCAACGACCGGCCCGCAAAATCTCATTAAACGCGCGACCGGTCGAATCGAGGCGCCCCCCCAACGTTGCATCGGATTCAACCCCCATCCACCGCCTCTCAACTCCACCCTCTCGGATATTACGAACGAATTCAACTTCGCCGAGATCAATTTTCCCGGCCAGCCCCGAAACATCCTAATATTCGGGCACTCCGGAGCCAACAGGATCGCGTTCTCGCCTCGTCGATCGATTCTCTATCCGCCGCTTATCGAGACGCTGATAAGATTTCGTTCGCACCCCGATTTTATACTTCTTCCCGACTGCTTCCTCCCTCTCTACTCCGCATGGAAACTCTCATCCTTTGCACGACAAATTAACCCTTTTCGAAATCAAACCCACCTTGGCGAACGTCTTCCAAAGTAAACACGAAAATACTCAATTTCCAGTTGAGAAACTTACGTAGGAAACCAAGTTTTATTATCGTTATGTTAATATAATTTACCGAGAAATCACCGGTTTGAAGTGATAGTCTGGCAAGAATCCGGACGGTCGATGAACCGATGAGCTTTCACGGCGAAACGCAATATTCGCGATGAAAGTTCTGCATAACGACGACTTTAAAACGTTCAATATTGCGCAATTGGAAATCGCGGAGCGTGAAGAAGCGACGTCGACGGTGGCCCGATGGTCCGTCGTTAATTACACGATGAAAGAGCCCGACGAACACGGGGCTGCCCGGACGAAATTTTACGAGGCGTAAACGCTGAAGTTCAACGAGGCAAAAATTACGCTCGCAGCATCCGCTTCCCAGACACCCGACGCCCGCGACTACCGATCGCGCTCGAGGATCCTCCAGATTTTTTTTAAACAATTTCGGTTAAACAGATTCTCGAAAATAAAGACGCTTAACCGAGGACAATTATAATTTTAATTCGCCACGGTCCGACGAGCGATTATTCCCTCGTTCCTATCGTCGATCGTCAACGGATAACGAAATAATGCTCGATAAATATAGAAATACGCAAGGTGAATTTATCCGAGGCATAACGGGACGAAAAATAAATTTAAAAACTGACGATTGATGGGGCAAAGACAGAGGATTTAAATATAGCCTGTCTTCCGGAAGATGGAACATTGGAACGTTTATCCAATAATTGTTGGGTTAAATATCGGAACGGAAAGAGATAGAACGTGGACTTATTCTTACGAAAATGATGCAAAGATACGATGTAAATACAGAGGATAAATATTCAGTTCGATGTGAATTTATAAATGCTGCAAAGGAATTGAATATATTTTGTTACGTGGACTCGCCGCTACTCGTTTAAAATTGTATCTTCTAAATTCTGTGTTGGTAATAACGGGTTGCATCCATTAGCGCAATTACGAATTATACAACTCCATTTAAGAAAGTGTGTATCACCTTCGAGTCCATCTGCATTCTACACACCAGGTTATGAGTAATTCGCATTAAGAGATTAAAAGAACCATCTTGTATACGTCGTTACCATACCATAAACGGGGGATAAAAAGATGTAACTGCACTCTACGATAATTAAAACAGACGAAGAAACGACGATATAAAGTAAACGCCGAATCTAATTATGAATTTTAAGTAACGGAAGCTTATATAAAATTAATTCCTCAAAGAAATCCAAGTTGGTATATATTTTTCATTTCTCGTACGAATAAATTTAAATTAAAGTAGCATACGATCGAAAAATGATTTGAAATTAAATCGTACGTCAAGGGGTTAAATAACATCTACTATTCGTAGAAACATAGATCGTGTTGAAGCGTAGCACACCCCTAAATCGGTATCGTTGATCAAAAAGTTAGGGGAGCTTCGTGGATGGAAGGTGTTTCTCCAATCTGGGGACAAACGAAAAGAAATTAAAATGGAGTTTTTGGTCAAGCGATTCAACGGCGATCGTCGGTAGTCTCTCGAAGGCAGAGTTCCCGTCGCGCGACGCCATTAGTCAGACGCTTTCACGCGGCGTCGGCGTCGGCGTCGCGTTATGAATTTTCGTTTTTCTTTATTCCGCGCATTACCATGCGCCGTTGTCCCCTTTTTACCCTAGCGTGCTCGCCGTCGAGCGGCGAAATTACCTCGTAAAGCAGAAAAGCCCTGCGAGCGGTAACGGCTGGTAAAAATGTCGTCTTTAAGGCCCGTAAAAACTAAAGACGCCTCGTAATTCCAGCAATTGCTTCTCCTAAAGGGCGCCGGACGACGCAGTCGTTGGGAAGAACAAACCGGATGGCCCCGACGCGAACGAGAGGAATCAAGCCTCCGCCCGAGAATTACAGAAATTCTTGCGAAATTGCCACGAAACGCGCCGGATCGGTTTATATTTGAAACGCGCGGGACCATGGATTTTAAAGAATAGAGATGACGGAAGCGTAAGTCCAACAGGAAAGCAGAGGATTCTCTCGGGGTTTCTCAAAATTCGTCTCTCTAGCTTTCACGCAACTTTATACATGTTTTCTTTACCAACTTCTGAAGCAAACTTTGCAATTGTGAAATAATTCTTTTATGAAGCTTTAAAGGAAAGAATACCATCGTTAAATCTTCCCCATGTTAAACTCTGCAAATAATCACGAGCATCGAAACGAAGAAGTCACGGCTGGGGCGGGCGAATTTCATTTTCGAAAAAGATTCCATCCACGGTTCGCTTCATCATCATCTATCAAAAGTTGTTCCAATTTATCTACCAGCCGACAGAAGCTAAGATCCGACGAAACCGATGTTGTTACTTCCAAGATGATTAACGGACATCTTGGAAAGCTTTCGACACGCAAGCTGTAGAAACACGTGGCGAAGGTACAGGATTCTCAACACCTTAAATATTCTCCAAACTTTTAAATTACCGTCTACGAATTAACCAACGTTGAGACCGAGGAAACGTAGAAACCATTATGAATATGCAGAAGCCTGTCGAGTCTACGTTAGGTATAGTTGTGTCTATGGTAGGTTTTAAGTTAAGTACTCTGTAATTAGGTCTATTCTAGAATCCAAGTTAGGTAGTGAATAGTTAAATCCAGACAGTTTCGCTGGTAGGTCTTCCTATACTTAAAATACACTTTCCTGCCACTGGATTAGAACTATGGTAACCAGATTAAGATTGGATTAAGACGAATTTGAATTTCCTATGTCTTGGAACAGTTACGAGGTAAGGCTGAATCTAAGTTTAGGTAGAACTTACCAGACGCGGAGCAGATTTTGCTAATATTGGATTAGGTCTACGTCGGACCAAGCCAAGATAGGGGTTTAAGCAAATTTAAATTTTGGTCTGGGCGAGATAGAAAGGGTCGGGCGCGAGTCTTATTAGGGGATCGCGGTTAGGGAGGCTCCTGATCGATGAAGAATGCGGCGGAGACCTAAGAATTAATGCAGGGTGGCTCTGCCAGACTCGAGGAAACGGATCGTCCGACAGCTCGTACTCCTTTAGCTCCTAGCATTAGATAGCTTTGGCACGTCTCCAATGATAGTCCTTCCCCGTGAGTAGTTTCCCATCCCTCGTACAGTCTGGGTATAAAAAAGGGGCGAAGCATCCGACGATTGGAATAAAAGATGCGCGGTTAACGCTTTCTAGGCGAAGACTCCTGACTGCAGGCTCTGCTGGCCGAGTCGGGGGATGCGCCAATTTCAACCCCCTACTCCGTAAATGCTAACTAACGAATAGCTCCGACCAGCTACGAATTGAGCCCTCAAAAATTTACGTCGTCGATTTGTCTCGTAGAAATACGGCGCGGGAACTTTCGTTGGAGTTGACGCGAACGAAGATTTGTCTAAAGATTTAAATTCTGCACTGGGACGAAATAGATAAAGTAGATTAAGAAGGGTTGACCGTGGTCCAGAAAAAGGGTTCCCTCGTTTTATAAAGCTCCTCGAATTGCCCGTTGGGGGAGAACAACGGAAAACAGGACTAACAACGAAAATCCCTGTTTTAAAGGTCGTTAACGTCGAGTGTGGCGGCAATAATCCTTGCAAATCCAGCAATTTGCCGTTCAACAGGTACGCAGAGCTGTCGCTAAGCGACGAAGAAGACTGGATACGTCGAGGGTTAGGTTTTATCGTTAAACGGCAGAACGAATCAACAATTACCTTCTCGATAATTCCGGATCGCGACGATTGAAAACGGAAACACGGTCGAGTGTCGTAAATTGTCGCGGGAGGGGAGGGACTTTTCATGAAGTCGTAAAGAAGGATGAATCGACGTTTCCACTTTGGAAAAGCGTCGATCGATCGGTTTGGGGATCGACTTGCTTCCCGGTGCGTTTTATCTAGGAAGTTCCGAATACGCCAACCGGTAATAAAAACACCGTAAAATCTGCCTCGATAACTTCTACTCGATATCGATTTATCCACCGTTTTGCAACGACGCGTGCAACGATAAAGGACGCCGCTATGGAAAGAACGATCGAGATCGAGGAATCCTTCGTGGATCTATTCCTTCGTGGAATTCCTGGATTCGCAACAGAATAAAAATATAATATAATTTAATTGAAAGAAAATTCTAAACTGCTTTGTACAACGAAACGAAGTCGAAGAAAGCGATAACAGGTTTGTTGAAACACAACGATGTATGAACAGATCGGTAATATTTATCTAATCTGTTTACCCAAGCTGTGTTTACTATCTGACTGTGTTTACTATTTAGCTAGTGCTGAACGCGATCTTCCAACGGAGTCGAGTCTGCATTGGCAATTACCACCGACGTTTCGAAAACCAGCCGAAATTACCATTCTCCTCGAGGCTCTTGCAATTTTTAAATTAATCAATTTTTATTTCAGAATTCAGACCTTTAGAAGCATAAAAGTTGCGTTCGTACATGGTATACGATAATGGTAATTTCGAATGAGATAGTTTTCGAAACTCTGAAAGCTTCCTGTAATTAAACGGCGGAATATTCAAGCAGGAAGTCGCCATTCGAAACGTGTCGATTAATAGAGACGGTGCCCCGCGTGTTTTCTAGCTCGATTATCTCGAGAACAGAGCCTCGTACGAGAAAATGTTGTTCTACATTTTCGACTTATATTTAGCCGAAGAATCGTTCCCTCTTCGATTCTACCGCGAATTACGGAACTGTGTATGTCACGCGGCCAAATTTAGGTTCCTTAAATCTCCAAATTTACGAGACTCGACACGTTTCGGTCAACTTTAACCCCTTGGCTACACAGCTTAACAAAGGATTACTATTTATTAAAAAATCGAATATTTCCATGTTCCAAGCTAGGATAAATCGTATCCCAAACAAGTTTCCAGCCCGATTGGCTCGTAAACGATCGTGGGAAAGGTTCTACCGTGTGTATTCGATTCATTTTTTACCATAAAATCGAACGTTGCATCCGCGAGCAATAAAATCCGGTTTCCATCGAAATCGCGTTTCCGCGATGCTCGCGGAAGACGCAATTCCCTTCGTCGCCCGGGCAAACTTCGCGGAAATCTTTGTTCCGTCGGGGAAATCTCCTCCGCGAGCCGGGAAAGCTCGAAGAGCTCGTTGAAAAACGCACACGCTCGAGGATCGAGGCGGCCGCGCAAAGCGGAAAGCTACGATTCGAGGAACACGGTACTTCGTACCGGGAATTGGCGTTTCCCTCGCGGTTTTCGATAGAGCCAATATTTACCCACGGTCTTAATGTCAGCGTAGGCCGTTGCCAAAACTAACATACGAATCGGTTTGGCCGTAAGCACCCAGCGCCAAGGCGATTCGACGATCGAATTCGGACCACGGATATAGATCCCGCGATCGCGGACGATCAACCACCGCCGAAACCGAATTTCCCCCGTCGATTTCCAGGCAAAATAAAGACCGTGAACGCCCCCCGGCGTCTTCGTGCCGCGAATTTTATGCGATCTCGACGCGCAATTTCCTCGCGGCCGTTCCACCCGCATGCATTATTTATTCCCCGACCTTTCCGGGCCGCCAAAAATTTTCCCCGACCGGCTTGCGAAGAATCGAACACAGTTGCACCGAGTTTCGCTTCGACTTTGCTTCGGAACTCTTAATAAAATTAAATTGGAAGAATTCTTATGCTTGTTGATGCTGATTTATGAGAAATCAGTAGGGTCAGTTGCCCTTATATGGACTTATAAAATGTTTCTACAAACAAATGAAACTTGTGTGTAAAGAAAAGTATTCCTAATCCCGAAGAAGAGACGTGTTCGATATATCGAACGTTGCAGAAATGACCAACGCTTTAAAAAAATGTACGAACAACAACGAAGCGACGAAGTGTGGACTGTTTGGGCGCAGCAAAGTCGGCGAGGATTTCGCGAGCGACAATTAAATCGTCGTCGACGAGGGGTCGCGTGTCGGTGGGCGCATAAATTTCACCAGGCAGGACGAGTGCGATCGATCTTCCCCCCTGCGCGAGAATGTCTGTTTACATGTCCGCATTTACATCGATCATACACGCCGGGCGTTCCGTGGTCTCGGATTACGGTCGTTCGCCAACAAACAAACATATCCGTCCGTGCTTCGATACCGATATTCGGCCGCGTATCAGCGACCGATTACAATTACGCCGCGGCACGTGAATCGCGGCTCCGAAGCTGTATTTCCGGCGAACGATCTCGCCCTCCTTTCGATCCGCCTCGCTGCTCGAGAACTCATCAATCATCCGGGCAGCTTCGTTTCCCGGTTACGATGCCCTCCTCGATTCTCTTTCAACGCAACGACCGAACGAAAGAAAGAGAGTGAACTACGGTCGGGTCATCTTCCGTGCAACAACCCGCGACTTGGAACGCGATTTGTCCGAGTCGCGACCCCAAGCTGGCCCAGAATCGAACGAAATCGAAGCTAATCCGACTGAAAGGCGAATCTGACTTTTTCACTAGTCTAGTTCCTCGTGTGATGTCACTTCTGCGAAGTAAACGTTTCGTTTCAAAGTCTCCCGCGCGTAGAAATCAAGTAACGTTGTAACAAAGCGTTTAATCGCCGAACTTTGTATAAAATTCCCCGCCCCCTGCCCTCGTCGACTCTAGATTAAATTCTAGTAGTTTGACGGAACCCTGTGTATCGGGATTATGTCCGTAATAGGACAGACACAGAAGCAGGTCGGTAGGAATTGAAAGGAACGGTCGTCCAAAGCGGATTTCACAATCCGACACCTCGATCGGCGAAGAACTTTATTAATTTCGCGACCGAATCGATCGCGGTAATCGAATCGAAGGGAGAAGTTACAACTAGCGTAATACGTTACGTTGCAACGCGACGAATAATTACGTTACGATCAATCGGCAGATTAAACCGTAGACACGACGAACCGTCATCCGGGACGTTTCGTTTCGCTGCTGATCGTTTACAGCCGCGTGACAAAGAAGCGAAACTTTATCGAGTACGAGATTAAATTAAACGTCCGGGGTAATTAAATTACAAGGGCAAAGGAGGACCAATAAGCTAGAAAATAACAACAAAACGCGGTGCAGGGAACGACGGTCGACCAGGGTTGAAAAATAAAATCGATAGCTACCCCGTTATCGAGCAACGCCGTTCGATCCGTTTTATTTTTCTTTATAAATTTTCCAGCGACACTTTATCGCGCGTTGAAACCGACATATATTTTTAGTCGTGCCGTGACGCACAGAAAACACACTTCTGCACCCTCGACGATAAATCACGCAAGAGACCTCATCGTAAATTCTCCAGTCTCGCCTCTAGAACGTTACAAGAAAACCAAGAATTTCCCATAACCGTTCGAGATTCCCGCTTAACTATAAATCCAGCCCCCCCCCCCATCCCCCATCCCCCATCCCCCGGAAACTGAAATCTCCAGTATTCTCCAGTCGTCCGATATATTGTGGGGGAGAAAGAGAAGTCAATCCCGGAAGGAGTTAGGGTCGCGTTGGGTCAGACGCCTCGCGAACCCCGATGCCAGCAAAAATTACCTTATTTCTGTTGAAGGGATCAATTCGAAGCTATTTTCGCTCAAAAAAAAAATACTGTGAATGTTCTAAACATCGATATGAAACAATCCACGGCTGGTTTTCTAAAAGAGATTAAAACTGGCCGTTTTCTCAACACCGAAATAAAACTATAGCAAGACTACCTGTTAAAGCTCGTGGATAAGTAAAGGATTATCTGTTAGACGAACGAAACTGAGCGGTCATCGACCATGGACGAAAATTTCCGAGGTATCGCGGCGAGGATCGTTAATCAAATCCGGGCCGGAAGTAGCGTCGCGTCGATCAACATCGCGAAACGACCGGCTGGAAGATGGCGAGCGGGGGCGGCTGGTTCTTGGTCGTATCTTCGTGGAGTTCGATGCGAAATCGATAGACGGTAAGAGGCGATCCGTCGGTTCCTTGCGAGCCGCGAGCGAGATGCCAGCGCAGAACGTTGAATTATTCAACGAGGAGGCGAGGAAAATGTTTTGATTATGCCGGGCCACGGACGCCACACGCACACGCGTGCGTTCTACGATCTCGCGCGTACGCAACCTTTCCCCTCGGTTTGCCCAGCCCTTCCGAAATTATTCGGATATCCGAATAATTAACGAAAATAGCATCGACGGCGACTTTGCGTGCCGAGCGACGCTACCGTTCTACTCCTAATTTTGGTTTATTGCCGCGGCTTTCCTCGTCGGGTGATTCAGCAATGGCGCTCGGAAATTCGTGCAACCGCCGTTCAACCACTCCAGAATTTGTTTATTTATTTACCGAGAGGAACGGAAGCGTCACGAACGATTTACACAGCGCGGAGTTGCCATCGAATCGATGGAATCTCTATGAAAAGTGATAGTCAACTTGCGTGTTTCATTTTCTTCCCTCGATTCGATCAACTATAAATTGCGGTGACCGTCGGTGGAACAACCGCTGGAAATATCGTTTCGATAGTCGAACGGCGCCGAAATTATTCGGAATTCAAACGTCGGGTGCCGTTTTCGTGCGCTCGAAAACAAACGGGAATCGTCCGTGCGTGTTTACAAGCGCGAACAATATTCTAAATCAGACGACCCTAATTGCGAGTCCGTGGTTCGAATTAGATTCGGTCGGTTCCGGTGGCTGAATGGAACGCGCGTGCAACCGGAAACGGTTACCTCGGAATCGTCCTTGCCGTTTTCATCCTCGAGAAACAAACCTACTCGCGATTAACCCCTTCGATTCCACCATAACCGTTTGCTCGGACCTCTTAAGAGAGCAATCCTGTGAAAATCAACTACCAGTCATTCTTAAGATAAAATTTCATACAGGGAGAGAATGTTAGGTTCGTACAATTGGAAAAATCAGCGAAACTGCCTGTTTTTTATTCACAAATGATACGAGTTTATATTTCTTTATGGGGAAAAATATGTTTGGAGAAAAATTCAGGAAAAGACGACTCCTTCCAGCGTCCTATATTAGAAGACCTCCTTGAGCAACCGTTTAAACTAAAGTTTCCATAAATTGCTACCGGTTTGGAAGCACTAAAAATCGGAAACAGATATCGGGTAGACCAATGGTGCTTCCCAATGGTCGATAAAACGAAACACACTATAAATATCACCCTTGTAAAATTGACATTTCGTAAAATGGTCCATTTCACGATTCGGAGAACTGCTATCGTCGATCGAGTGACTAAAATCAGAAGAAAAGAAAGTCTTTTATTGATCAAAAATTGCAACAATCTCTACAAACATTTATATCCATTTATTCGCAAGTAACGTTCAGATTGAAAACTGAGCGAGCAGATAAGTCTAGGTTGAGAACGATTGTTGTGTAAAAACATCGACCTCTGTAAAGTGCGATGTTATTGCGTGCTCGGTAGACATTGAACTATCGTGTAAGATTTACAATATCAAATAAACACGTGGAACAGAAGGTTACAGATTTCCATTCGAACGTGTAATTTCATCGTTCCACACCGCAGGACTGAAAATATCGAAAAGAGCGATCAACAAATTTTATAAAAATTATTTTTAAAAACATTTGGAAAGTATGGTGGGGTTCGCAAGTCTTTGTCGTTGTAAAAATGAGCACAAAGAGGTTTTGAGAAAGGGGAAATATGCGAGATGTTTATCGTTGGAAGCAGAGAACTAATGACGTAATGCGGAAACGCGGCCAGTAACGAGAAACAAACAAATGAGGGGGCCCGTGGTCGTAGCGAGCAGGTGACACTGTGTGTAACGCGTGCTCTACGCGTGCTCTACGCGTGCTCTACGCTCCGTGTTTATCGACCGTGGCACAAACTCACCAAAAAAGACGCGGGGTGTGGTCAGAAATTTTCCTTCTGTCCCGTGTTGCAGGGTTCGCGGCCGAAGAAATTCCTCGGTTTCCGAGACGAGGTCACTCGAGGTCACGGGTGACACGAGACCGATATCCATGCCCTCCTAGGACACCTATAGAACACGAAACTCGCGACGAATAGCGAGCCGCGTGTGTTATTGACGTTGTATTTCCAGCAAATCGATTCGTATCAAACGACAATCGAAATCCGTTACAACGATAACGTTTAACCGAAAAGACTTTGCATCCAGATAATAATTATTTAGCGTTATCGAGGTTACTGAACGAGTGACACCGAGAGCGAATAAAAACGTGTCACAGAGTCAGAAAACTTCGTATTTCTAATTGCATTTTTCGCTTAAATGATATCAACTTTCTGGCTCGTGACCCTGTATAATCAAAACGACGGAATCGATCGAACGATAAACGCATCGGGGAAAGTAGAGAACCGTACCATAAGGAAAACAAAGCGCTGGCGAGATCTAGTGACTTTTAGGGAGAACGTCATGCAAGGCTGCAACCACCTGCCGTCGCTGAACTAGGAATGGGAGAATGTCGAGGGGCCGGCCGAGCAAAGGATGAAATCGTAAGAAAGCCGCGTTAAAGGGAAACGAGAGGTAAGGAAGACGGAAGGAACGAAGGTGCTGGTGGAAGAGAAAGATGGAGAGAGAGACAGTGCGAGAAAGAGGTCGAAGGAGGGGGATGAAGGTAAAAAGCGGCGCGACGACATCGTATTGATTTGATGACAGATCCGCGTACGATGCGGATACCTCGTTTTCGACGGTGTGACCACCACGACGGCACAACGCACGGATAGCAAGCGCCCTGACGCTTTATATATAGAGGCTGAGCCACGAGCAGACAGGCCGTGCCGCTTAAATATAGACGAAATGCAACGGGGTGTCTCCCGCGTGAGCAAAAGACACGGACGGGAACGAGCGAGGCGACGAGATCGCGACGAGAAAGGCGGATAGAAAGAGAACGATAAACCGTCAGAGTGGGGTAACGGGTAGAGAAGAAAGAGGCCCCGCATACGTAGAGAATAATCATGGCCGACGACACGGCGTCGTCTGCTAGGAACACCACCGAACGGATTTTCGTTCGATCGCACGCGTGTTCGTGTTGCACGACACGAAGAATGCATGACGTGGGACGAGCCGTCGATGACACTAGATACGCCTCGACGCACGAAACTCTCGTGACACTCGAGTTCGCGCGTAATAAAAACACGACACGGGACAGAGGACAGGTGCACAAGTACGCGCGAACGAGAAAGAACGACAGACAGAAACATCAGAGAGAGAGGGATGGGAACGTGTGTGTACACGGAGCCAAGAGAAACGAAAGAACGGTCGCGACACGCGGTCGCGTTAACCGATCTCTCTTTTTCGTTTTTTCGTTCTCCCGCGTTCGTTCGTGTTTCGTCCGATCGCGTATACAACGATTTTCTGTTACTTACTTGCCCAGTTCCTCCTTGAGATCATAGTTGTCACTGAACCTCGTGCAAGCGGTCGGAGTAGCCATGCCGAGGTATCGCGATTATTTACCGCACTAACCGAGGAACGTAAGCGCGAGAGCCACTGCCGGCCGCCACTACCGCACACGCTAGGGGAAACTTCGCAGGTCGAATTCGATCAATAGAGGGGAACCGCCGCGGCGCTGGTAGAACACCGGGTAACCGTCGCGAGGGAGGGAGGGTCGTCGGGCCGGGCAGAGGGGAGGTGGTTCTGTCCGCGGGATCCGTCCGCGTTACCGTGGCACCGACGGTGGGGCAAATCGCGGTCGTGCCAGCAAATATTTGCGGGCAACGACAACCGTATCCTTTCCACGACGCGTCCGCACTGCTCGCCGGCAGACCGTCGACTGACTCGCGTAGTGGTGGTACCCTTTGGTCTAGCGATGGCGCAGACGGTGTTCTCGAGTGCCGCTACCGCCGGCAATGGCGACGTCGACGACAACCACGACGCGTATAGGTACCTGGTAACGGTGGTCAACACCGATACCACCGCCGGCAGGGCTGACGATAGCGCTCCGCTACCGACCCGTTCAAGCGCAGCCAACCTGCGCGAAATAACCCAAGGGGATCGAGGCAACGCATTTAAATTTAGCACCTGGAATTACGCTCGATCACGCGGCTAAACTTTTCAAGATCACGCTTCACAGTACAATTTACTTTCCGTTCCGTATTTTCTATTAGCTTCTTCTAACCTCTCTTTTTTCCCCTTTTCTTTTCCTTTCTTGTTCTCTTTATTTTCGACGAGGGCTCTCTTGCAAGGGCGTACCGTGCTTTCGATCGAAAAACGACCGACGTATATATTCCGCGCGAAACGGTGATTCGTTCGCGAATCGTTCGGGATATCGAGCTAACGAGCGTCGTCGTCGTCGTCGTTTCTCCCTGCGTCCTCGCGACCTCGGTCACCGAAAGCAGTTACGAACCGTCCCTGGTTAGAAGGGATACCGTGCACTGACTCGATTCCGCATGTCCGACATAAACACGAGATTTACTACTGGCGCATACGCCGACCGAACGTAGCTTCGGTATCACTTCGATCGGCTTTTTGGCGCACGTCCAATTAGAACGATACACCGAGCATAGATCTCGAGAAATTAAAAGACGAACAATACACGCACGATATATGAGGTTTTATTCAACGTTTATTACCACGCGTCGCCAACACTGCGAAAAACTAATTCTTTTAATTGTTAAAAATGGGGTTTATTGGTCTGATTATCTAGTAACTTTGATCGGCAAGGGTGTAGTTGCTTGGTCATAGAATGCGCAACCACAGTCGAACACGATTAATTTTATTTAACAATCTCGACGTTTACCGCCCTCTTTTGGAGAAATCTATACTAATAATAAAACTCGGTAGGGGGTGTGTTTATCTATAACAGCATCAATCGAAAACCGTTAAACGTGAAGTTTCAAAATTTTGCTGGTGCCGTTCAAAAGAATCCAAGTAAGTTTAAATAAATATCCGATTTCAAATTCCAAATAATTTCTGAACAATGAATTAAGATATTTTCCGTTCGATTCTCCATTGTTAGTTAACTCGTTTGCATCATATGAACAAATGAAAAATATGACCTCACCACCGAATATTTTTTTATTAAATTTGAAAAATAGCAAAAAACTTAACATTTCAGTAAATTATTCTCAGTCACCACTATTTAATCAAAATACATATGCCCGTATATATACGTAAATGATGCCAATGGGTTATCTGTATGTAATAATGGTAACCTATAAAAAAATTGCAAAATTTGATGAGTTTCAATGAGTAGCATTGCTATTTGTTTGTTGAACAGTTTATTCATTACATTACATACCAATTCTAATCTTTAGTTTTCTTTTTTAATTTGTGCTTGTCTAGATCAAAATAAGTTCAACACATATTCTTTTTTTTTTTGCTCAACACAATCACAATTCATCAAAACACGTTATAGTAACTTAAATTATAGAATATTTATGTTCATTAAAAGTTCGTTTATCCTTGGATATATAGCAGAAACCTATATGCACGATTTTATGGATAAAATTGCAGGTGGTGGGTTTTCCAACACCTTGATTAATCTCAGTAAATGCATATTTCTTCTTGAATAACGTTATTCTGCAATGTAGTAAACGAAAAACGTTTCAAGATCTATGGACTAAAAAAAATGATGTATCACTTTATGAATTCTAAGCATTGTTTTATAAATAAAGTTCGTATTTATATAGTCTTAAAGTTGAACATGATTATACCATATCGGTAACTTAATTCATAAATACACTTCTGTTCTTAACAAAGTAAAAGGAAAGTATCAAATTTCGGCTGTTCCTTTAAAATACTGTACAAAATATAAGTTTTTGAAAGCGTATGATAATCGTTATTTCACGAAGGTAAAGGGAATGGCGATCACCCATATTCATAAGTTCATTTGTAGCTAATTTCCTCGCCCGATCGAGAATTCATAATACACACATTCACATGCACACATTTTAGAATAACTTATGTAATTTCCATGATTCCGTACATGACAACTTTTCCACCACAGTCGTATTCGGCTCAATTACGAAATAAACATCACATCAGCCTGTAATTTGAAAAGCGTCACGTTACCAATCTCATTCCACCCTAATTGATATGAATATGAACAACCGTTAAATGCACTGTAATCATTTATTGGGAAATCCATTTGATGGTTTTCCCAAACAAGGAACGTTCTCGTTGATCTTTAACGGTATACTTAACCACCTATTGTACGATTAGATATAAAGGCTAAAGATGGTCCAAATGATTAACTCAAAGAACTGCATGATACTCGTGTACGAACATAAGGAACATTCGTTTCTGATCACGTTCGTACTCTGATACATATACGAGTCTATAATCGCTAAGTACTTAGAAACGCGTTAGTCAACGAAAAATTACACGATTTCTCGTCGTGGCGGGAACACCACCACGCAGTTTGAAAATCACATTTTCTCTGGTCCTCCATCGAATTCTACGATTAGCACGTGCATGCTGCGTTCGAAATAAATCACCGATGTACCCTGTCGATCGTGTTTTATTCGGTCGTGACCGATTTCGCCAAATTTCTAGGACAATCCACGTTGCAACCGCGAAGTACCGCGATGTGGAACGATAGCAATTGCATCGGTATGACTGTAAGGATCCCTTGCAAACAATCGACTGTCTTAGGCACTTCGAGGACTTTGTCCGCGAACGATTTGGTCTCCTCGTCCCCTTCCTCGCAAATGAGGATCGGTTTACCGTCTCGCGCGGTTACTTGTTGCAACGCGTTCATGCATTTCTGGACAGAACAATTAAACCATTATATATACCTGTTAAAGTAACAGTAATTTATTAATTAATTATTCTATTTACCGTGTAAACAGGATCCCTCATAACGATCATTAACACGGGCATGGAGTCGTCAACGAGTGCCAAGGGTCCATGCTTCAATTCACCGGCCATGATACCCTCGCTGTGCATGTAAGTCAACTCTTTAACTTTCTGTTAAGAAACAAACGAATGACAAACTATATTAATAATCAATATTTTAAAGCCTGGCTATCAATGATTAAATTCTTGAACCGCTGGCAACTTACCAGGGCACCTTCCATGCATGTGGCGAAATTGTAACCTCTGCCCATTATCAATAGAGATTTATGTTGGAACAGAGACGCAGCAAGCTCTTTCACCTTTTCGTCGAGCTGCAAAACTTGGCGGATCAGGTTGTCCAAGTTCTTTAGTCCTTCGATGATCTATTGAAAACGGCCAGGCATTATAAATGGTCCCCCCAGTTTTAATTTTCGAGCAATCGATCAGGATTGTGAGAGTACCTGTTGACGTCTAGTACCGAGGGAAATTCTGTCCTCGCTCATGACCAGAGCAAACATCACTAGAGAAATAAACTGAGAAGTGTAGGCCTTGGTACTGGCCACACCGATCTCGGGGCCAGCGTTTATGTGAACTCCGCAATGCGATTCGCGGCATATGCTGCTGCCTACGGTGTTCGTGATTCCGACGATCAGAGCTCCACGACCTTTGCAGTAACGCAAAGCCATCAGCGTGTCTGCTGTTTCGCCTGCCAAAAGAATAACAAGGATTCAACGTTAGAAAGAACATTATATTTCTATCCAACTCCAAATCAGAAGGTTACCTAAACTCTGACCCCTTTGGAGGATCTAGTAATGAAATTTAAAGACCTACCTGATTGAGAGATGAAGAAACACACGTCGTCTCTGAACACCGGCGTATTTCTGTCCAAGAAATCAGAGGCCAGCTCGACCATAACTGGCAGTTCGGTCAGCTCCTCCAAAAGCTGTCTGGTGGCAATGGCGGAGTGATAGCTCGTCCCACAACCAATAAGCATCAGGCGTCTGCACCTCTTAATCTCAGGAATGTAATCCTAATAACAGACCTCCATTAGACCAGCACTTCGAAACGAACGAGTATGGCAAAGATGTTTCGAACTCACTTTGATGCCTCCCAAAGTGACCGAGTTGTCCCGGAAATTCAAACGTCCTCTCATAGTGTTCACCACCGACTCGGGCTGTTCGAAGATTTCCTTCTGCATGAAGTACTCGTAGTTGCCTTTCATGATCTGTTGGATCTCGATCTTCAGGGTGGTAATTTCTCTCGCGTGAGGATCGTCCAAGCACCGACGAACGCGATGGATGCTGAGAGCACCATCTTTAACCGCGGCTACATCATCGTCCTAGAATTACAAATAACAAATTTGTTGTTGCTCTAGATCAGAAGCTTAGGATCGTACTCGAGAGTCTAAGGGTTCTACCTCCAAAAATATAACACGATTCGTGTGCTCGATCACAGCGCTGGCGTCAGAGGCGAAAAAGTACTCCACTTCTTTGTCCTCCAAGGGTTGGAACTCGGAAGTGCTCTCGCTGCGCGGTATTACCGGAAGTTCGGCATTGCGGCCGTGTGGGCGATGGTCTATCGAAAAGTATAAATTAACTTTTTCGCACTGTCGAAGTGTATAACGAATATCTGTACGTTACATCAGTGGTCGACAACCTATGACCCCGCGGATCGAGCAATGACGCGATATGTTCTAACAACCAACTACAACAGTCGTTAGGTCATCGAGTAGAATTAAGAAAGATCTTTTACTATTATAGAAAAAGGTTGTCGGCCATTGCTTTGCGGCATACATATATTACAAATTCACATTTCAATAAGATACACACCAAGCGCAATATTCACCAATTACTCAATACTTTCATTCACCGGATTGATTGTCGACGTTATTGTACAGAATTCGGTTCGAAGGTTATCGAACTGAAATATAAAAATACTAAACAAAGTCACGTTTCTATCCAACGAACTCATTCGATAGAAATCGTTACGCTTTCGACTAATAGAGATCCTCTTTGGTAAGAATCGTAACTCGTTCTTTTGAATTACGAGGACCTCGACCAGGCCGGAAACGATGTATCGAATAAACGCCGATTGGCTAGAAACGCGAGCTTGTTTAAACTCTGCACAAGCAATTTATAGAGAAAACTGTAGACTCGTTGGATAAGAGGTGTGACCGATGCACCAAAATGGCACGAAGAGTCGTGCCGTTTTTTTTTTTTCTGTTTTTACAAGCCCCCGCACCAAATTAGCCGAAAACGTGATAAGTAATGTTCGTATTATAGATACGCTCGCATTAAATAATAGCAACGTTATTGATTGTCCGTTGTACCTTGTCTATCTAAAGAGAGGCTGCATCGAAAGACGACGTTACGTAAGTAAACATTCGTGTGATGACGATAAACGAGAACGACAGCGGCGTGTAAATTATATGGCCGTGACGACGATAGTAACAAAGCGACCAGGAAGTACAATTGTTAACGAACATGAATGCGATCTTAATAAAATAGGCGATCGACGTTACGAGAGCCCCGGTCACTAGCGATCGGGTCGATACCAAATTAATAAGAGCAATAATATTACACTAAAGTATAAAATTTTTACACATATCGACACTTTCTATCGAGTACTTTGATATTAAATTAATTAAATATCGTCGATAGTACCGGTATCGATCCGATTACTGTCCGTATCCGGTGACGTGAATACTTTTCGAAGCTAAGGGACCTCTCACGAAGGAAACACCTGTTAAAATAGAGAAGAGGAAAAAAATATTATTACTTTTCCGTACAAGAGTCGTGTGTTAGAGATTATGTCCTGCGCTTCCTGGAACGTGTGCTTCCGCGCTGAAAGGAGAAACGCAATTTTGTATACGTACTGAAAGCGTGGCGATAAACCGGACACGTGCTTTTCTTTAACGTCAGTCATGAAACACCGCTGTGCGGATCCAATTCCAAGCGATCGTGTGTAAGATTCAAACCGGAGGCGCGTGGTAAAGCGTGACTGCATGCGGAACGCAAGCGGAAGGAAGCGTATACGAATGTAAAGTATTACCTTTGGTCGGTGCTTCACCTTCTGCTCAAATTTGGATGCGAAGGGGGAGGGAGAGACGAGAAAGAAAACAAAATAATTAGCAAAACAAGTAACGCAACGACGATGGTGATACAAAATATACAACGACGAACGCAACAAAAAAAAAAATAAATGTGAAACGCACGCCTGGAGTGTGGACTCTGATCGTACGTTAACGCGTTGCCAACTTTTTCTTTAACTGTATGCAGAAACATGGCCTTGGTAAAACTTTTATAACACAATTTTTTTCAAAATTATTAAGTAACAGGTAACAGGTTGAAACTATTATTTGGTGAACATTTTCGTAACGTAACAAATTTATGTAAATCGAATTGGGCGAACGAGAGAAAGCCAATGTTACTTTGTTATTTTGTTATCCAAAGACGAAATGAGAGACAGGAATTTAGAAATGGTAGACACTCGGACGAAAATGTTTTAACAAAAATGAAATCGTACAACGTTGTGTGTTCGTAAGAATTTTAGCGAATAATAATGTAAAACACTCATCAGAAGTACAAAGCGTAATTGATTTGCATGCGTTTCAGGAACGCTGAACCTTCCGTGGGGCCACAGGAAGCGTGGTGTACAAAAATATTGTGATGCGAATTACTACAACGAAAGGTCCAGTGTTGAGAAGAGAGATAAGTGTAGAGTAGTGTATATACCTTTGTTTACACGTGGAAGTTCATCTGTCGAGACGAAAAGTCGAAGAAGAACATAACCGGTAGGTGATCATGCAAAAGAAACATCATGTAGTATCTATTTAAAACTGAATTACCAAGGAAGTTTACATGCAGCCATTATTTGTTAACGTTCGAGAAAATAGTTAACAAATATAACTTAAATTAAGAACTACAATGTTATATTACGTGAAAAAAAAAAGAAAAAATACATGCTGCTTGTATTAACAACGTGCTGGGTACGTCGAAGATTATTTTTAAAAGGTAGATATTGGCTACTCTATTTAAGCAGCTATAGGACAAAGTATCCAACTCTTTGTTAAATATTTCTCAAGAAATATACTTCTGGCGTAAACAAGATACTTGGTATTAGTATCGTTCGTTAGTTAATTATTGTTACCGAACAAAACTTTCCCACATTTAGCCCCCGTTTCGCTATCAAACATTTAAGAGCACAAGGTAGGTGGGGTAACGATGTTTCTTAATGTGTTAGTTCTAAAATATTCACAAAACATGAACTATTCTAGAATGAGCTACAACTCAAGATTACGGTAAACACATGCTATTAATATTGGGTTGTTCAGAAAGTGCATAGCGTTTCTAACGGATGGCATTGATGAAGCTCTTGACGATTATCAGTTTTCATTCGTGTTGACGGTTGTATTTTAGCAGAAGAGGAGTAAGGAGTAGGAAGAAGGGTGGCATTGCTCGTATTAGTCATTTTTTATGGGTACAAAGGATTGAGATAACTGAATCTTGATAGAATGAAGACCTAAGTCTTTGCTGAATTCCTAATGTGGATGTAACGAGGATGTCGTGGAAATTTTGCTACGAACTTTTCGAACAACCCAATTAGTTTCCTTGCCACTGGTGCATGAAAAACCATAAGTATTTTTGCACATTCCCAGCGACTGCTATACCAACCTCCTTGCAAGGAGAGATGGGGTATAACTAACGACCGTGTGTCATAAGTACCTCGCCTTCGCCCTTTAAAGAAGTGTAGAAGCAACGTATTCCGTTTCGCGAACACCGATACCGTTGGTAGCATTATTAATTTACCCCTTGGGCGCCCTAGTCACCCGGAAATAGCCTTGTGATCTCTCCGAAAGTTCACCAATTTATACCTTTCTCCTTAACACGTTATTAGTTCTAACGAACTCGTGTCGATCGCAGAGCGTACGAAACACGATCGATCGATGTACCTTTGCCATAGAGGATGGGCACATGATCGGTGGCCAATCTTGTTTTCGTTTTAATACCGACGAGAAGCGGCGATCCTCTTCGCGTGGCCACGCACTCGGCTGGGAAATACTTGCTCTTAAAGCAGAGAGCGAACGCGCCTTCCTGGAATTCGGAATCGGTTCGATTACAAGTAACAATCGAATAGTCATTTAGGTGGTTTTATTTTTTAGGTTCGATGCAACGGCCATGCGTTAAAACTGTCCGAAGGCGTACTCGATGGAACGTTGTACTCTTGTCGGGAGTCATTGTTATTCAAAGTGACGCTCACCAATTGTTGGACAACTTGCTCGACGAGCTCGCGGAACGAGTAACCCGGATGCTGTACCCAGAGATGGTGAATGAGTTTCGCAATTACTTCCGTGTCGGTCTCGCTTTCGAAGACGTACCCCCGTTGCTGAAGCAACGTCTTCACTTCCTTGTAGTTGGTCACGATACCTTCGCAAATAATGCAAGCGGCTTTACAGAAGGAACTGTCGTACAATCGCGCGGTTACGATTATTCTTTAACGTCGACTACCGATTGGACGAATCTAACGTCACACTCTAATCGCGTACACGTTGTACCGATATGTCAAACAACACCGGAAATAAGTTGTCGCTGGTATCAATAAGATACGCTTGTTGATGTTCGTTATAAAAAGATAATGAAGTTCAATGACGATTTTAGTTTACAATAGTTTTCGATAGTTCAAACGTAGCCGCGTTACACATAAAAGGTTGGAGAAAAATTAATCTCGATTGTTGGTCTATGTGTTCGATTAAATACCAGCGTAGATTTTTTTTTAAAGACGCTTCGGCGATAACGTTATCTAGATTTTATTGTCTGGTTTTTACCATTGTGCACCACCAAGAACGCATTCTCGGTGTCTGACCGCTGAGGGTGGGAATTCACTTCCGATGGCACACCGTGTGTCGCCCAACGCGTGTGTGCGATGCCCACATGGCTCATAGTCTTCGATTCGAAGTCGAGTTCATTATCTGCGGGTGCAATGCGTAAATTTTAACTTGCAATAGTAATAGCATACAACGTGACACTGATAGGAAATAATCTAGTGACGTTGGACAAGTATTAGAGACTGATGCAACATAGTAACGTGAACGGGGAATTCGAGAAATAGAAAGACACCAAGGGTATGCGTACGTTGAGAAATTTCCTCCTCGAGAGCCTTGACTTTTCCTTGCTTCTTAATTATCGAGATATCCTTGCCGTCGGCGCTGTCAAGGGCGACGCCTGTAACGGAAGTAGATATTTTAAAAGCCACATCCTGTTCTCCATTTTTCCCCCGATACTCGGAAGTCGAGATAATCGAAATTTTCTAGACTCATTCTCACCTGCTGAATCATAGCCTCGATACTCCAATCTCTTAAGCCCGCCAACCAGTAACTCCAGAATTTCCTTCCTGCTTTTCGGCGTCAGGTAGTTCAGATACGCGAAAATTCCTGTGCAATAGAAACGATTCACCTTGAACGATGTTAAGTAGATTAACTTATTAATGTATGCATATGTGATTTAGGAAGCTCCGGACAAGAAGAAAGAGTTACAGAATGCGGAAGGTTCGTGTAAAACTACGTCTCGCGTGATGGAAACGTGGAAACCGAAAATGCTTGTTTAAGTAAATGGTCCGTGGTCACGAACGTGGACTACTAATTAAAAAATAAGGTCAGTAGCAGATAATGCGTTTCAACGGGGATCTACTGGACTCTGTTGGAAGGGAAAGAAAACGGTGGACCTTCGATGTTGATCCCGACGATTAACCGATACCGGATTTTTCTATTCCTCTCGACTTTTTCCCTCCCGCGTTCGCCGTTCGAAGGCCGACAATAAAACGCGGAAAGGATTCGATTTATCGATACGTCGCGCCGTTCTTTCTCACCCCTTGGCCGACACCGCGCAATGTATATTCGATGAACCTTCTATGTGCCCTGAAACGAATTTAGCCAGCGAGCTATTTCTATCAGATCCGTTTTACTCGACAAATTTGTTTCGTACTCGAAATTCGCCTTGTGGGTGGCTTTATTCGTAATTAGCGAGCTATTAATGAGATTCGTTTCGTTCGCGAGAAAGAATATCCGCGTCGATACGCGTTCGAGGTCCCGCATGGCATTGCAAAAATGCAAAAAGTCGTCGCCCGTGAGCTGGCCCACACGAACGGACCCACGAGGAGGCGTGGGGAGGGAAACGGGAAACGGGGGACGGGGGTGGGACTGGTAATTCGCGACACATGCGACACATGGTGAAAGGAAAAGCGCGCGTGCGTGTGAATCGGACGAAATGCTCGTTAGAACCTCGTTCCGCCGGTTTTCGTCCCGCGACCACCGTCGATATTGTATCAATTTTCCGCGCTGCGACAACCATAAGCGCTAGAACGACGTCTAACGTTACAACCGTCCTTATTCCGTCGCTGTCGCGTTTCTACCTGCGATTCAACGACCGTTCGATACGGACATTCAATCGGGGATAGTGTTTTAGCGCTGGAATTTAAGAGTATCGTGTTTTAAACACGGTGTCCTCGGTTCGTTAGCGATAGAAAGGCTTTAACGTTACGATTACATCAGGGAATTCTATCACAAACATCATTTTCCATCTATCGAATCGAAATTCTTAAGGATTTTGAATCTCCTACCACGCGATTTGAAATCTATGTTTTGAAAAATAAGAAGAAAATATCTACTATTTTTATGCGAAGCGATAAGAAGACGCATGTGAACTTAATACCTTAATTCTCTATAATCTAACACGACTCTAAAACTGTACATCCATTATCTATTATACATTTTTTTACGTCAGATTTAATCCTTTTATCAATATTACAAGACAACAGTGTTACCCGGAATCCATTTTTAATTAGTTCGCAATTGCATGTTCAATGAAACAATTTTCGCGGAAACAAAATATAATTTGGGTTATAGAGAGTTAAGAAAGTTGACACGAATCGTCGGTCAAGAACGTGGAACTTATTTCTCCTTAGACCAAGCAACACTTTTACATTGTATATTCAGGTTAATCCAGAACTAGGGAAAACGGAGACGTAGAATAATAAGTATGCGTCCAAGCAACCTTAAGCTAAAGTACGCTATTTCTACGCAAGGTCTTGCCATCAAGGTTAAAAGTTAAATATCGTACTGTTAAATCTCCTTCGTCCTTATCACCGGAAATGATTTTACGATGGAAACGCGAATTGCACCGAATTTATAGCGAACCAATAAAGCGTCCCTAACCCATTCATATTCGATCGTTTTGCAACGCGATAATAAATCTTCAAATGCATTTTCGTCGACGTACGTACATTGTTATTTCATGCCTGATCGCAGCAGAGGGAGGCAAAATTTTATTTCGAATGCTTTCAAGATAGCGTAAAAAAATACATGGCATTCCATTTAAAAAATTGAATCGTAAGAAATTAAAAATTTGTTCTGCTTCATTTGTTTCTAATTAGAATAGTTTTTGACAAGATCGTGATAGCGTGAACACCCTGCGTGCTCGAAGCAAGAAGAAGATAAGTTTGACAAGTGATTCTGTGATCGAGTTAAGAATTTTGCCCATCTCTGGACCGTAGAACCTACCGCCCATCGTTATCCAGTACGAAAAAATCGAGGAAAGCGTCGAGGTCAAAAGCCACAGAATGTGCACTGTCTACGCAACTTGCAAAAAGAATACTAACGCGTGACCACGCGGCTAACGAATGTAATTTGATTTCGAGCCGAGACCTGCCAATAGAGGATCGAACAATCGCATTGCTCATAGATTCTATTGCAATCGTTGATAAGCGAATTGTCTTCCCCGGCGATAACGGCATCTCGCCACTAAAGCCTCAGAACAATCGCCAGACACACATTGTCGTCACCAGAATCAAGAAAAATGATCGTTAAAGGGTATAGAGAAAACGGAAAGAAAGATGATAGATCGCGATAAGCTTTTATTAAGACCTTCTTTAATAATCCAGCTGATTTCGATTTCTACAGATTTACGTTCGATACAATCGATAACGGAGCTACCAGTGATTATTATACGTTCTACAATCACCCCTATCATTGCAACTTATTGACGCGATAATCTCAACATTGAAAGGACGTTAACCGGAACCTGACGATAATCCGATAACCATAGCGTGGATCGAAAGGGATAAGCTTCAAAAGTTTCGAACGAGGAACGAAATCGACGATTATTATCGATCTCACCGCCGTTGAAACGGTCTCTGCCCGCGACGAACTAATTGGGATGCGTTTCGTGTCCGTGAAAACAGAGTTGAACGACTTGGACGTCGATGAACGAGCGACGAACTTGCCCTTCTCCGACCCACTGACACCAAAATTCGTCGATTAGATTTGAAAATCAACTATTTCGAATTAATCCCACCTGAGCACGACTCAGTATCTACGTTCATAGATAAGAAAAGTCAAGAACCATTGGCCTGGTCCATATTCTAGAACGTGCTAGAAATTCTAAAGATAAAGTAGTCCAGGCATTGGTTCGAAAGTCTCCAGTTTTGAAGAAAGCAAGAAACGTTGTTAAAATTTGTTAACTCGAAAGACATCGACTTCCTGCGGCAACCGGCTGCGTTCCTCGCCCGTTATTTATCGCTAATCGAGCTAAACAGAGAAGACAGCGTCTCTCTGCAGCGAACAAATGGTAATAAATAGCCGGGAACTTTGAACGTGTCTTCCACTTACGAGAGAACGAGAGATACAGAAACGATTTTCGTTTCAAAGCGCAGATCGTAGGAGACGATGACACGTAGAGATAAAAAAAGGATGACGAATGAAAGGAGGAATGGAATCCTGCAGGAACATCTTCGACATTCCTCATTGGTCCGGCTATTTATGTTTTTGTTTTTAAACGCAATTTTTCGTCCGCCTCTTAAATACCTCCATTAATTCTAGAGACATGGAAGAAACTTGTTTATTTGATTCCCAATTACGATCTTTAGTAATCATCAAGAACTCGTCGTTCAGCTAGGGGTTGAAAAAACAGAGATGTTGGAGATTTGAAACAGTGGATGACTCGACAGAGAAGAGCATGAACGATCGTGAAGAATGGGAAACGAGTTGGTGTTAGCTACGCCAAAAGGTGAAGTACTCGAAGACCAGGTGAGCAATCGACCAGTAACCAATCGATAGGACTCGTTCAAATGAAATTTCATCGAGAATTCGACCCTTTCAGCGGCAACCTACGGGAATCTAAGAAGACGACATTCCTGAGAATTTCTCGACAGAAGGATTTCTTGTTCGGCGTCACGAAAATGTTGAGCAAATTCTGGCTGATCCGTGGATCCCGTAAACGTAAACAAAAATCAGGTTCTGCCGGCGAGGCCACTGAGTTTGAATTTTGCAGAGGAAGGTAAAGGTAAACTGGTGTCTCCGGAGAAAGGATCCTGCATGCTGGACGGACGAACGATTGTGTTCGTGCATGCGTGTTTCGCGGGGCCACGTCTAAATGTCACGTGTAACTGTCCCCGTATCGCTGCACCTTCTCGCGTCGCGGCGTCACGCGTCGAGGAAACTTTCACTCGTCGGTCGCGACGTCTACCCGTGTCTCGGTCGATAGTCCACCTCGATTAGACGCTATTGTGTGTCTACCCGCGTTAGAACTGTACCCGTAGTCGACGACCAGACAAAAAAGCATACCCCCTGCCCCTGGCTCCTAGCTACTTCGTTACGGTAAACTTTCGATGAACTTTGAGAATGTTGCAGGGACCGTTGAGTCACGCGGTTGCAACACGTTGCAATCCTGTTACCGTTCGAACGTATCGTTGCCTCGTATGCTTCCGTAGTTCTACGGAATGCAGGCTACGATCGGAAAATATTCAAACGCCGGTATAGTTTTCACATTATACTGCCCCCGATTGCAAAAAAAAAGGTTCCTCTTCTCTGCTTCGACATCTATTTAACACTGCAGGTCAAAACCACCTGTGCCTATTACCATATGCGTATTAACATTATTATTGTTATTCTTACATTGTAGAAGACTAGCGAGTTGATCTAAAAATATACACATATGTGTGAGAAGAAAGCTTGCAATACTTAACCCAAGGATGACGATAAACTGTGACTCTTAAATGCTGAATCTAGAGACTCGCAGAACTTGTTGACATTAATGAATGATCTATCAATGATTTAAGACAAATATACGGAAGAAAACGGTGCTGGATGATCTCTATTAGATCAGAGAGATAGTTATGATACTAAGGAAACGTAGAGCAATTTTAGACCTTCCAGAGAGTTTGAAAACCACTGTGGTAAACCGATTTATCTATCTATCTGCCCTCGCTGTAGCGTGAACGGCCGTTTTTCAAAGAAAATCGCCGCGTTTCGGTTGAAAAAGTAGCCGAAAGAAACGGCGCGAACTTTCTTGAATAGCTAATGCGAATCCAAGGCCGAGGGAAAAAAGAAATCCAATCTCGGTTACGGCTCCAGATGCAATGATATGCAAATTCGTTTGGTGTTCGCGGGATGTTGAACATCCGGAGGTAAACACGCGGGTCGTTGACCGACGTGCTCGCGCCTCGATCGTTCCAGGGAAACCTGGAGGATGGGTGCACGTGTCCGGAAAACGCGTTCGTGTCTGGAATCAACGTCGAAACGTCGATGGAACGCGTGACCTAATTAAAACTACACACCGAGACAGCAGCCCCGAAATAGTGAAGATCGGATCGGATACGCTGGCTGTAACGCTGGGATTTCGAACGCTTCGAGAAAACGTATTACATACTTCGAATCTGATTCGAAGCCTTAAATACGATTCTTTTGTTTGCGGAAGTTTAGAAAAAACGAGATTCTTGAAATGTTTTACTTCCCTAACGCTTTATGAATATGCATCCGACCGCGTGATGCTCGTAAATATTTATTCGCGAAAAGTGAATTTGCGCTTGGATCCTGGTAACTGAAATCTAAAACATATTTGCGGATGCAATGCAACAATACACCGAGCCGTATCATTAATCTTTGCGTTTTATAGTCAATCGTATACCGCGGAAATATAACCGCGGCGGGGGAAAAAAACATATTAATCGTTCACGGGTCAGCGACATGAATGATTTTTTTTTTTTATCGCTGGATAAACACTTGTGTAAATATACGAACAGTTCAGCTGAACAATCGGGGTACTGATCGAGCATATCAAGTACATACATCCTTTTTTTACTATATATTTTTGTGCTATGTTTACTGTCATTATATAATGTTGCAAACGGCTTTCGACGGTTCAGAGATATAATCGAGCATTGTTATTCGCAAATATATGTGCACGAGTCCCGACATAGACGATTGTCTTTCGCTCTCGACGGTAAACAAAACTTTATCTCGAATTTACCTGTTGTTTCCCATTGTCTGGGTAAATTTATACAAGAAAAACCGCGTCTGATCGAAAAAAAATGCAAAATAAATAAATTGTGAAAGATTCGTACAAACGATCTGCAATAATTAGAAGTAAAGATACGCATATAAAACAAGCATTTCGTTTGTGCTTGATTTTCAAGCTTCTTAAAGCTGTTATACGGAATTAAGTCGTGGCTGCTTCTCGATTACACGGTTTTAATCGATGTTTAGCAGCGGGAGAATGTTACGAACGCTTCGAATTCCCTTTCTTCGAATCGAACTCTCCGGAGACTGACTTTCGCCGCGGCGAGAATGATCAAAATCACCGTATTACACCGCGACCGAGTGACGCAAAAAACTTTCGTAATCCCTTTAGCTTCGTGACATTTCGACGAGTTCCTTTACAAAGTCTTTATGACAAATTTTGATAGAACCCAATCGGAGCTTTCTATATTTCGAGAGAAAGAAATTCCAATGTCGCAAGCATTACCGCGTAGGGAAAGAACTAGGATTAGAGAGTGCTATGACGCGAATTATACGAAGCTCAAACTGATTAAAACTAGCGCTTGTAATACTTTTTTGTTATCTATCAGCTCTGATCGATTTTTTTTTTTATGTCTGAATGAATATGACAAATTATACTTTTGTTTGCTTAATTATTGACGCGTGCATGTGTATCCGTGGTACCCACGTTTCACGATAAGATTAAACTTAACCCAGAACTAATTAACAGAACCGAATACGATACAATACACTTCTACCTACGCACCTTTAATACTATTATAGAAGAAAATAATAACTATATCTTTCTCGTTAGTGGAATATGCCAAAATATTGTTGTTATCAGGCCACACCGGATTCGGTTATTTGATCGTTGATATAACTATGTGCTTCAACATAGACAACGTTTTACTCTCGATCGTTTCTTATACTCCGTTACTTTACCACCAAAAGTGAGAATACGCTCCTTGCATACTAACAATCGTACTGGATGCGTTCCCGCGTCATTCATTGTTCTAACATTTGCTTTTAATGATAATTAGGTACAATGGATTAATGGCGTTTGGGGCGCGCAAAAATATATCGGGCTACGCCCGATTTCTCGAGACCCGAAATTTCGAGTACCCGTATGTGTGGTTCTAATAAAAGAAACAATGAAATAAATACAAAATGAGTAATATAAATTGTATTTTATGTATGCAGTTTCAATCATAACATCGCGGAATCTAAACCCTTCTAGATTCGTTGTTTTATCGTTCCAGGAGTGGAGAACAAACCACGCGAAACGTGCCCAATATTAGTTTCGTTAACAAGCCTCAAATTAAAAACCCGTGAACGCCTAGAGTGTTAAATACGCGTGCAGCTTTAAACATCGTTTGAATTGCCACGCGATTGTCAGGCCGCATATTCACTTGCAGTTCGCGACTGCGCGGCAAGTGGATACACGGCCTTAAATGTTCCAGATGTTAAATCGAACGGCGATGGAGAACGAAACGCGCCGGTAGCGCGTCAATAGAACGACAGAGAGTGTTACGCGACGCTCTCTGACCTGTCAGAACTTCTCATGGGGACACAAATGTACGCTATTTCCTTCGTGATTTCCCTTTCGAAGAATCCAGCGATCCCGACGATTTGTACGGTAAATGAATCGCAAGGTATACGCGTTAGATAGAAATTGTTATTACTCACCGCACATGTTGTACGAACGTTGAGTACACGCCACGTAAGTAAGTGCGAGCAAACTCGAAGTGAAAAGCAGATGAAACGTCACTGGACAGGCTCTGTGTTACTCGGAGCTACTGCTTAGCACAATCTGAACCTTACGACAGCGTGCTCGTGGCTCTTATGATAGGAGATTTCGCATAGGTGTGAGTAGAGGCACATCCATGGACGGTTTGTTTGTGTGCATAGCACGATCGAGCCAAACCATTGACAGTGTGCATCGTCTATACCAGGGGGGCCAAGCGTGGATGTACTGGCGTTCGTTTAGTTAGCTTAACTTTGGTAGGTGGCACCAGACGATAGTACTCACACACTTGGTACGTGTCGGTGGGTACCACACACATTCAACGTCGATGTGCCGATAGTCGCCATCTTTAATTCATTATCGTTTGAAATTGTTCAAAACGATGGTTGTTGACCGGTGTTCTTCGGTACACTAATGTTCCGCGGAATTATCAAAGCAGTGTACTATCTAGGAAATATTAACGCTTTTAACCCGAACCTGGTTCGGTTCTCAGTTTCGTAGAATAGCCCAGGTAATCGGGTTAACTTTGTACTACGTCTTACAAGTACATAATAGAACCCATTCTGTAGTCGACTTCTATTCCTCCTTACACTTCCCGCCATTTTGAATAATTAAAAGAAAGCAAATTTCTTAAATTCGACAAGAATTCTATCCAATAACTACGCAATATGTAATCAATCACAATCACCGAAGTGCACTCCAGAAATGATTTAATCGACTTTTGTTGATTTAATTCGTATTCACACTGCCTGTGTAAAAGGCAGAGTACGCTACTTGTCGATGAGTTATGGTTCCTTTTTACCACTGCATGCAGGGCCACCACATAGTTGATGTATCGATAATTTAGATGATATCAACTATGATCTTTTAATAAAGACAATGTAGAATATAAAGACGATAATTGATTGTACAAAATAAATATGCTTATGTTAACAAAATATGAGATTACAACACTTGATTGGGAATTTCTTTTCGCGCCTTAGATTCAACTGGTCCAAACGAGTACGTAATAATCAGAGTATTGTGCCAAATTATGCCATCGGTAATAATTTTGAACAGGAAGGAAGCCTATATATTCGTCGATTAGCACAATATTTCATTTCAAATAGTATTACATTAAATTACAGTGTGGTGATTCGTCGAGAGATTGAATTTTCGATCAGTACATTTTCAGCACACATTCGTCGTTTCCTTAAAAGCACCCTATAATTTTCGTGTAACTTAGGTATAAATAACATTTAAAAATATAAAAAAACACGAGTTATATAACGCACAACAAGAGTCGAACTCGAGTCTTCTATGAAAATGTAACATTTTGTAAAGTTAAACGAAATTTCGTGTTAATTTCAAGTGTCATGTAACATATCAATGTAAAAACTCTATTAACATTATCGTAAATATACCAAGAGAAGATTAAAACAACTGATAAATGGTGACACTCGTCATTCTGTCATAATTAGTTACAAATAGTAGTCGTTCGGATATACTAAAAGTTATGGTGAACTGACAAACATGTTTGCACTAACTGTAATGATGATGCTTGTGGAAATATTGGGCGAACATAATTTAATGTGTATTGTTTAAACAAAAATACACGTAGAAGAACATTCGCCTGGATTCTAAAGTTCATTAATCGTTTCGTAATATAAAGTAAAGGCCAAGCCAGAAATTGTCTCAATTTCAGAATAACTGTCAAACATGACATTTTTAATATGATAGCAACACTACAAACGAGGAAAATTGGGTTTAATAACGGAGAAATTGAAAACACGAATACCACGAATTTATATACATTCAGAAGTACCATGTTTTTTACAAACTTGTAAAAAATTTCATAAAATATTTTACACACGATATTATAACCTTTGACACAGCATGGCAAATACAGCTGACTTTATTGCTTGTGGAGACTTTGTGTTTTACGACAATTTTGATTCAGCCAATTTAGCCAAGGTTGAATTAGTCAAAGTACCAGAAACATCTGAAAAGGGTATCTTATATTCGTGCCTTGACCTATATTTCTCATTGAACGCAACAATGCAAAATTTCATCATAAAATATTTATTTCTCCTTAGATGGAAATGAAACAGAAAGTAAATCGTGTAAAAGCTCATCCTCTGATGATGCAACAGATTATGAATTTAACTTATGGACAAAACACGATTGTCATGGGACACAATTTCAAAACAACAACAGGACATGGTTTTATTTCGGTGTTAAAGCTTGTGCTCCAGGAGTTTATGTCAAATTTAATATAGTCAACCTAAATAAACAAGTTAAAATGTTTAGCCAAGGAATGTGTCCAGTTTTTAAAGTTGTTCCTGGTCATATGCATTGGGAACGGATTCGTGAAAGACCTACTTATTCTGTAATTATTTGATACAATTTTAAGTACTTTTTTCATATTTTCAGAATATCATAAAAATTCGTAATATTTCAGCTGGATCAGAAAGGCAATGATTTTACATTGTCATTTCTTTACTCTACACCTGAAAATTCTAAAGCTATTACATATTTTGCTTTTACTTACCCTTTCTCTTATACCGATCTACAAAACTATTTAAGAAGAATTGACATAAAAATAGCAAAGCGGACTATAACATGTGCAGATGATGTTTATTATCATAGGGAGTGTGCAATAAAATCTTTAGAAGGAAGAAGAATGGATATTATAACAATAAGTTCATTTCACAACATATCAACGGAGAGAGAAGACAGACTGAATAATATGTTTCCTGAACAAAATGAGGAAAGACCTTTCAAATTTTGGAATAAAAAAGTATATAGCCATTTATTATAAATATTCTACAAAAACTAAATTATTTAAAATTATCGTGATACGGAAATAAGGATATAATTTCCAGGTAATCTTTATTAGTGCCAGGGTCCATCCAGGTGAAACACCATCTAGTTTCGTTTTTAATGGCTTTCTTAACTTCCTTCTAAATCGCGATGATCAAATCGCAACAACTCTCCGTCGCCTATACGTGTTCAAGCTGATACCTATGCTCAATCCTGATGGTGTAGCCAGGGGTCACTATCGAATGGATACTAGAGGAGTTAATCTTAACAGAGTCTATCTTAATCCTTCTATAAAAGATCATCCAACAATATATGCTGCAAGAAATTTAATAAGGTAGTAAAAAACACTGCCACCTAACATCTTGCTTTTGTAATTATAAAAAAATTATTTTAAAGGTATTATCATTATACATACGAACTACCAAAAGAGGATGAAGTTTCAAATGCAGGTTTCGAAAATGGAGAAAATACTTTGACCATTATTGATTCCTCTTGTACAATTGCGAATATAGTACGCGATACGACGACAAGATTGCTTCAACAGGTAATTAATAGAAAACACAGTAGTGTCCACTTAAATGATCGCAGTTTAATTTACCCATTTAAATGCCCGCGGTTATCCCCACCAATTCTTGGTTTTGGGTGCCAGCTATTGTATCTCAGTCGCACTTATCCTCTTTTCCTTATCTCCGTTGAATTCTGAGAAATAACCATGCCCGCTTAAGTGACCGCGGCCGGTCACGAGCGCGGACACTTTAATGGGCACTACTGTACAATGTTCGGTAATCCTATGTTATGTATTTTGTGAATTTCATTGGCATACACTAACTCGCATGTTATTCTAACATAATAAAGTAGAGAACCAAGTACTAACCAGTAACATTAACAATAGGTAACTCTTATGACATTAGATGAAAAACATAAAGATCAACCAGAAATTTTTCAGGAATGTGCATTACTCAAAACCAACTTGGAAGACATGCCTCAGGGTATGCTATTTAGAATTGTATTATTCAACATGATCCCAAAAATTCTTTTATTTATTTATACAACATTATGTGAAGGTGGTGGAGAAGGCTTGTGTAATAATACAGAAGAAAGCGATAATTCGGTAGAACTTAAATCTGATAAAAACACTTATACAGCTGTTGGCATAGGACAGTTACCCAAGGAGGATTCGGGATTGTATTTATATATTGATCTCCATGGTCATGCTTCAAAAAAGGGAGTTTTTATGTATGGCAATTACTTCGATAATCCGGAAGATACAATAACGTGTATGCTTCTACCAAAATTAATGTCAATTAACAATCCAAATTTTCATTTTACCTCGTGTAATTTTACAGAAAGAAACATGTACATTATGTAAGTAAATAGCATTAATAAAATTAAAATTATTTGAATTTCTGCATTTCATTTAACGAATTTATTTATACAGAGACAAAAGAGATGGTATGTCGAGGGAAGGTTCAGGACGCGTAGCTGTATATAAATTAACTGGTCTCATACATAGTTATACGCTTGAATGTAATTACAATTCTGGACGTTTGGTAAATACAATCCCTACAAGGATACGCGATGGTGTTCATAAAACCATCTCTCCTATTTTTGTTCCACCGAAATATACACCAGCAGTTTTCGAAGCGGTGAAATACTTTGCAATCTTTGTGTCGTAAATACTTATTTTATATCTTGTAAATAATGGTGTGTTTAACTGTACTTACAGGTTGGGGCAGCATTAGGTCCCTCGATTCTTGACCTTACAAGTAACAATCCCAATAGCCGACTGCCAAATAGTCAGTATCGTTCTTTAAGGGGTGTAAAATCTTTTTTAAAATTAGCGTATGTGAACAATGTTTCAACGCCATTCAGCAAATCTCTACATAAGGTAAATTTTGATGTCAGTACTGAGAGTGAAGTTTCAGCCGTTGATATAAAACAGTGTGTACTCTCTTAATTTGTAAAACTACTAAATTGGTATGCTTTCGTGTATTAATTACCAAGACACATTAGTGCCTAAATAGGTTGCACTTTATGTTGCTGATTAAAAATGTGGGAGAGAGATTCATATACATACAAATTGTATGTATTAGTTGATTTTAATATCGTTAAATTATGGATTCCTCGTTGCAAGAAACGTACATTTTTATTTTATCGAACTATAACATTGTGATGACAAAAAAAATTTTTTACCGCCGATAATTCTATAACTCAGCATATTAGATATTTATTATTATTATATATCTATCTATTATTAATTTTGTAAAATTTTTATTATGTCATACTAATGGGTCTTCCATCTGATATATGTATATGTATGCATGACAATAATATTTGGTATACTTTCGTATAAAGGTTTATATGAAAACTGTTTATAAACTCGTTTTTTTATAGACTTATTAGACAGTTTAATCATAATTACAAAGTGTATATAAATTGCAAATATACACAGCTTATATATTGTGTTTATTCTATTAACAAAAATATAATATTCCTATGCAACCTGATATTGCATAATTTTGTTTAATAATGCAATCATTTAGATTGTTAAGACTGTAAAATTTTATATCATTTTGCATTAGAGCTAATTGAGCATCCATTACTCTATGTTAATGCTTATACTTGTATCAAATAATATATCTTTTTACCGTTTATTTATTGTTTTTTAATCAATTTTCGATGCATCACGAATCTGATGACAGTAGACAAGTGCACTTGACGTAGTATTACATGCACTTAAAAATTATTTCATGGTTGTGAGTGATAGTAAGGCATATACACATGTGTAATTAATGATGTCTATTTCTTTAGCGAAATGCACAAAGTAGTGGTTTAGACGACTAAACCATAAGTCTCTGGGTGATGGTGTCTATTCATAAAAGATGTGCAGATTTCCAAATCAGAATTTAATGTTGAAGTTTAGAAAAATTTTACTTCAATTTGTCACTAATCGAATAAATGACAATAATCATGGATTTTCTAGATCATTCACTTAATATTTGTATAAATCTAACTAGTGAAACCAAATATCTTGCATACTTTTTAATCATTTGAAAGAGGTATCAAGTATATGTGTCTGTTAAAAAAAATAAATATGAATGTGTGTTGTACTATTGAATAGAATTGTTATTATTACAAAGAATAATGAATGCAGCAATTGTCAATTACAGAGTATAACTTCAGAACAATACAATGTTTATTGTCATGCTCTTCATTATTTATATGTAAATGCTGTTATTAATTGAAAATATTATGTATAAATTCATGTATAAAAATTTTGCAATGTATCCTATTATAATACGCCATGGATACGCACACATACATGTCCCGTTTTAATAAATGTACAGTATTTTTAGTGATAATTTCTTTACCTTATTTTTATTTTATTCCCCTTTATCCTTGGTCCCACTGTTGCATCGATTATAATATTGTTTATATGTTTCTAACAATATTAAACACATCTTTTTCGAAAATGTTTTGTTGACCTGTGTATTATATTTAAGTAGAAATCAAAGGGCAATCTGTTTTGTCTGGAATATTGGATACAAAATGTTGAATAGGAAATTATGAAAAACCACGAAGAAATTAATCTCTCTCTCACAAATTGGTATTTACATTGATCATGAATTAATGGATATGTGCTGAGTAATGTGAGAATGTAGAATGTTTGTACAATCTGCTTGTATTCTCTTTTGACGGTACATAATGATATTTGTTAGCAAAAACTTAATTGAAATTCGCGCTTTTATTCACAGGATGGTAACAATATCATATCTCAAGATTTGTACAATTTAAAAGGAATTAAACCTGAAATAAGCGACTCTTCGGTTGGGCCAAAAAACTCAATGAAGAGCGAGACAAATATTGTTAAAAAAACGTGTATCATTCGCCGCAGCACGTCTCTTTACACTGCAGTTAAAAGAATAAAAAGTAACAAGAAACCCCGACCACCTATAAATCGTAGACCGTTAAAAAATCAGTGTGTTAATAACATCGGGAATAATTCAAAAATACCCTCAATTAGATCAGAGGACGTTGTAAAGGCGTTTCTAAAGTCTACAGAGAATCGGTTAAAAACTTCCGGTTTTGGGTGTATCGATGACTCTTTAGGATCACAAATGAGAGAAACTAGAGAACGTCCGGGTAAGAAACTGGCGATAACAAACAAATTATCGAAAATGGCATTGTCTTTTGAGGAAACTGCGATCGTAAAACAAGGAGCAAAGAGATTGAAAATCGTTTCTACGAGAGTAAACAAGGGCCGTCCGGAAGTCGGGGAATCGTCTAACAACATACCGGAAACTGCAAAACTACCACCGAAATCGTTATTTTTATGTACCAAGCAAAGCGTGAAAGGAACCCCTAAAAGGATTAAAAAACATTGCCGAAGCGTAGAACAAACTAAAACAAAGTCTTCCAGATCTAAAGATAGGAGTTTAAATTCTACAGTAGTGGAGAACTTAATAAGTAACGAGCGGGCAAACGAAATTCCAGACTAAAATCCATAAAGCATGTTGCTGCAGAAGAGCAATGCATTAGTAATTGGTTGTAGCTTTACGATTCTTTTAGACAAATAGTTTACATATAAAAAATTATGTACACTGAACATGAAAATTGTGATTAAAGTGTTTAGAATGCGTGAAAAGAATATATTAAGGAGTTTGTGGCATTGTTAAAGGTATGTTTGTTTCTTTAATTAAAGATATAAAATTAAAGTCTTCTTGTGTAATCGGTATTAATTTACGGGAGATTACATCATAGTCTTAGTTTCACGTATTTCGCTTTCTTCATATTCTCATGTGTATACATACAATAAATATACCGTACACATGTAAATTTCATCATATATTACATTGTTTATGTAAAAAAGAAAAAAACTAAATAATACATAACATCAAAAATAAAGTAGTAATACTGAATTATCACCAGTATAATGTTTATGGCCAAATATGATAAGAAACTTGAACGGACAATTTAATATGTCGATGTCGTTTTAATATTTGCAGATTATTCATTAATAAATTCATATATTTAAAATTATTGGCGGGTATCGATTATAGATCTCACCGTACGGATTCGTTCGTTTTCGTGGAGAGTCGGTATAGTTCGGGCGCTACTCGTGGTTCGTGGTATGCGTAATCCCTTCTCTTCTCTTGCCTAGTTAGTCGTATTCGCGTCGTCGTGCCTGTTGTCTCGGACGTTGGAAATTCAAGCAGAGGTTATCGCCGTGCGATGTTGTGATTTGTTCGTGGAGACAGTGTTTGGAAAACGTGTACAGAGATCGCGGTATCGTTGATAAAAGTGCTCCATCTGTAACCTACAACGTAAAAGATCTTTCGAAATGGGCGCCAACAGCGGCACGAGGGGCTACGCACTTTTCGCGGTATTACTTCTTCTCGTCGAAACTGGTAAGGTTAATGCACGTAACTAGACTACGTGAATATCGTCGTGGCGTCCTTTGGGCGGGGCATTTGTAATTTTTCGTTATTTTTTATCAAAACTTGCGATCGAATTTAAACGTGAAACGTAAATTTCGAGTAATATAGTCGCAAAACTTGAATTTACAGTGATCTAGCGATAGCGCCAATCGAGCCTGTCGATTTCTAAACTTGAAGTTATTAGTTTCTGGCGTGATATTGCCCTGTCCTATCGAATGAAATTATATGAACGTATGACGATAATGCAACAAGAAAAACCATTAATTCAAAGTCTACGACAGATCGCTAATGCAATAATCTAGGTCAATTATTGTTTTGTAGAAATCAAATGTTCTTCGCTATAACAAATCATATGTTCGGACGTTATCGTGTCTGTTTTGACAGGTTTCCTTCCGTTATTCATAATGAATCATTATTTTACAGGATTTTATCGTTATATTTTTTTCAGATAAATAGTCGAACAAAGTTGACAATAATTCTAGATAATCTTGATTTCGTTTTATTGTAATGGTTTCCTACCTTCAAATGCATGCAGCAGGGACATGAAATTTCGTTTTTAGGAAGTTTAAGCGCCGAACTGATTTTTAGTTACTTTTTGTTCGGGCCGCGTGGATCGTTTATTTCTGCATTCTTTTACTATTCGTTTGGTAATTTTCTGACGCGGTGTTTTCGTTTAGTTCACAGTCTACGATGCTATCAGTGCATCAGCACAAACAACTCGCATCCCTTCCAATGCAACGAATTTCTCACGAGCGACATCGATATCGAACCAGAACCTTGCGATGCTGTTTTCGGTGCACAGTATTGTGTGAAGCACACGGGTCGATTCGAGGGTAAAACAATATCGTCAGATCTGGTTACTGGTTATGGGTGGGGGAATCGGTTGTGGAAACTTAACACTTCACGTAGAAATTAACCCGAAGTCATCCTTTCGCATCGGCTAGTAGAAGCATGTAGGAGTAGTCAAAGTATAATGAGTCATCTCGATTCAAATTAATTTCTAGGCGCCTGATATGCTTCTATCATGCTTGCATATACGAATAACATCTAATATTGTGCACTTGAGGTTGTGGCGGGTTAATTCGTAACGACAAACGAGCTATTAACCCGACATTTAAACGAATCCTTGTGTAGCTATCATAAGCGATCTCTAACGATAAAGAAACTAGCGTATTACGCGCGTGCAATAACACGAAGCTGCTTTAACCGATGCCTTCTTGATCGATTAAGCCACGAGTCTGGATTGCTATCAATGCACGTCGCAAGAGGAATTGACCTGCGGAGACGACAAATTGGTTATAAATTCCTTGATACCAACGAACTGCAGTCATGTTTACAATGCACGTCATTGCATCAAATCGGTTGGACTATACGGAGGTTCTTATATTTGGAATTTAAGTGTTGTCGATGTCGAGTGTGCATCAAGTAGATGTTGCTCTTTATTTATGGGATGGCATAGTTACATCAAAGTTGCACGCACTGCTTTTTTAATCACACGATTGCATGTGTTCTAGCTTCAGAGAAGGGCAAAATTTTATTCGAATAATAATGAACAAAGTTGTTTATGTTTTACATTTTTCTGTGGATAAGAATTATGCCCATCTCTGACCAGCCCCTTATGCGTGGCAATTACGTTGAAATAACTCAAGAATAGAAGTGAAGAATAGAACATTTTTCCTGTGTATGTTACAATAGGTGGGATCGGTACAAAACGATTCTGTTCAGCGTTGGATCTGGGGAATTATTGCGATTACGTGAAACGGCAGGGAGACAAATTAACTTATCGAACCTGCATCTTTACCTGTACCGGCGATGGATGCAATCCAGCGGCTACTTCCGGACCAAGCATCGCGTGGATAATACCGATTGTATCATTAGTAGCTTACAAGTTACTCTACCAGAGGTAGACACTCGTTCGAACGAATTTCGTAAGCGCGATCACAAAGATAACTTTCGAATCTCGACACAATTAATCTGTAAAGTAACAATCCGTCCTTGATCCGTTAACGCGAATCAATGTCTATACTAATCCGTTATGTACTTCGAGGGAACAATTTATACTCGATTAACATTATCAAGTTCGAGTAACGCCATTGTGCCTTCTTTTCCACGAACCAGTAGCTCGTAAGGATCCGTGCAGAGTTCGATTATTCTGCATTATGAATTTATCGTTTTTCGCGTATCGTGCGATTGCATATACGCTTATATTTGTTAAAAACAATCGTACCTTGCGCGGACAAAATCTGATTTTATCACACGACGATGTACTTTCGAACTTAGAGTTTAACCGGTTAAGTTATTTATAAGTTTTGTAACGTCCACGTTTCTTGAACCGAATTACGATAAGTTACCTTTCTTATACAATCGTTAATCTCGCGGTACTTGTAAAGAATTATTTTTTACTATTTTTTTTTTTTTATAATATATTTTACCAGAGATTTATATCTATTACTTTTGTATAATTTTGTACAAAGTATGCACCTCTATGCGCGATAGTTTTCTTTTTATACTATAGAATATATGTATATGAAAGATATGGATAAGCTCCGGCTGCGATTTTTACGTGTGATTAATTAAATAAAAATTAAGAAAAACGTGTACCTTCTGTATGGACCATAAAACGAACACAAATGGGACTGAATGATTTGTTCTTTATTTACGAACGAGATCCCCGTTAGTCTCACATTTGTTCCTCTGCGTATAAATATAATATCATAGTCGATCAACTGCTGATAACAAATTATTTCACGACGATCTGTAAGGTACTTGCACGTTAACGCTCTTTGGTATATATATCCGTTTATATAGTGAACAGTTTATAGGATAGCATTCTTTGATACGGCGTTCACTCTCGTAAACAATTAAGCGAAATCTATCGTAAGCACGGAAAGCTTCACACGGTGCAAAACGTGTATCGCTTGCAAGCAGGGATTGGAAACTGTTGTAACATCAATTTCGGTTCTCGAAACAGCCACGAAGAACCGAAATAGCATTATAATTCTTTCCTACCCATCGTCTTTCATAATAATCTGAATTCAAAGATTGAACGATGAAATATTGTTGAATATCATCGGTAAAACTAACCCGTTTGGGTGTGTGGTCGCTTATAAGTGCTCTGTCGATCGGTGAACGCTATAGCGTTAACGTAAACGTTAGCACCGAAAAGGTTAATGATTTCTCTGTGCACTTATGGCTGTGTTAAGTGACTTTTAGGAAGATATTTCCGTTCAAGCTATAAACCACCAATTAAAAACAAATACACTGCTGACCAAAACGAATATGTAAAAATAATAAAAAATATTCTACAGTCGAGAAATTAACACTAGCAACCACTAACAATTTATATCGTAATTAGTTTAAAAAGGCTAGTATTTGTTGTAAAACTTTTTTTTATAATTTTTAGAGAGCAATAATTTTGACCAGCAGCGTTCGATAAATCGTATTTAACATTTTCGTTTGACAATGATGAATTTGAAGCACGCGTCGCGCGTATAAGTTGCGACAATTGTTTACTCAAGTTGTTATATTTATCTGATCGAAGTTACAGCTAAATATATCGTATGAAACATATATGTATATATTATAAACAGTGTATAAACCATTACTTAATTTGATCACTATTAAGCGGTAATAGAATTTCACGTGACTAACAATCTCTCGTTTGTTGGTCCTAGACGATATATAATTTGACACACACGAATCGGCGTTTATTTTATAATGTAAATAGAATCGAATCGAATGCTGTTTTGTCCTCTTCTTTAGCAATTCGTTTGTTCTTTTAATTGTTCCTTGTACGCGGATCTGTATACCTATCCGTGTTCTCAATTATAGGATTTACACTGTGCGCGTATTGCACTCTACACTCTATCGTATAAAAGATGTCAAGCTAATGTTTCAAACTAATCGTAGTGTACAATAAATACAGGGTGTTTAATCGCCCTTGGGAAAAATTTTAATGGTGGATTCTTGAGGCCAAACTATGACGAAAATCAGGAATACTAATTTGTTGATTGATGGTTTGTTAAAAAGTTATTAACGTTTATAGTTGCGCCTGTAGATAGGAAACCTGCGCGCGATAGTGGTTCTCACTCAGCATGAAAAACTATACTTTGTGACGTATCGACAGCTTTACAACTTTGTGAGTGAGAACCACTAGCTATTGTCGTTCTACAGGCTGAACTTTAAACGTTAATAACTTTTTAACGAAGCCTCGATCAACAAATTGGTATTTTTGATTTTCGTCTTATTTTGTCTTCTAGAATCACCCATTAAAATTTTTTCCAGGGGTAGTCGAACACCCTGTATATCATCACCGCCACATGTTTGCGAGAAATAAACATTCGATCGCCACTCGCATAATGGCAGTGATCGTGACAGTGATTAATACGCTCGACGTTCAGACAGCTTAATGTTAACAAGACGAATACCATTTTCTGTCTTACACACTAATACAGGACACGATCTAGTTTAAAATTAAATATCGGATAAATTAATGTACATCCATCAACGAAATTTATAATATTATTGACTATTCAAATTTAAATTAATCGCAAACTCGTGTAAAAGTAGATCGAAGTAATAAATAGAATTACAAATATCGTAAATCAATGAACGAATTTTCGGAAATCGATCGAAATAAACGTTACGTAAATGCATCGACTTTAGCGATTATCGTCTTCGAAATATCTTATTGTACGCGAGTCTTTAATCGTTAATCCTTATATCTTGTGCTTCCTTCGTATCTCTAAGCGACGATTATTGCATCTTAATATCCCCTTCGCAGCTTCTAAACATCTGCATTTATCTATCACTCTGTATACGACGATTCTATATAGAACGAATCGCATACGACACAAACACGCGTATGCATCAGACAGGTGCAATTATTCGTGTAACGAACATTTAATACTTCGTCCAAGTTTTACGTCTTTATACCAGGCTGAGTAATGGTTGTTTTCAGACACAATTTTATGCGAAGGAAAGGAAAAACTATAGTGACTGTACCAACACGTGTGTCAACCATTGTTCCGAGAAGAATCGCACGAACAACGCAGCAGCGAAACGTACCAACATTGTTGACGAAGAAGAATCGCGGAGAAGTGCTAACATCTTTCTATAATAGACAAAACATCGTCTGTACAGTGAAGGCAATAGTGTACATCACAATTATTTGTTTTTTCTTTTTCAGCTTCTCTACGCGGAACAGTTTCGAACGGTTCCGAAGGATGTCGACTAAATTACTGTTGCTCCATTGCTGCGCTCTTAAAACGGTACAATATCATATAAAGGTAGTAAATAGAACGAAGTAGATACGAACTAGACACGCTAAAAAAATATACATTGTTTGTCCCAAAAGCGCGCGAACTTTGTTTTATAGAAGTATATGTATATTTCTCGTATAAGGTACTAGCGGCGTCGTTTGTTAGTACGGGTTGATATTCCTTTCAACGAAGCTTCGCTCACGCTTCGTTTTGATTTAGGTACGAAACAAAAAGCTAAGCCATCAACGTTTTATATTTTAAGTAGCGTCGTAGCGCTCAGCCTTTCTAGTATATGTATAGCTACAAGCCCACAAAAGGCTTCGTGTACAAGAATAAAGTTTGTTCGACGAATTTCGTTTCGTTTATGAAGGCTTGTTATGGGGCTATCGTGTCTCAAAGACCTACGAGGGATATTTTAAGGGCTTCCATAAACGTAAATCCGAGTTCGACGACATTTGGGACAGACCGTGTACGTGTATTAAGAATTCTTTCGTGTATAAAGTTCGAGCTCAGTTAATTTGCACGTTTAAATGCGACCACGGGAATTCGTACGCACCATTTTCTCGCGCAACGTTTTCGAAAGCTTAGGCGTCTCATTGTTTGTGATGGTGCACATGTATGCGTTACTTATTCGTTAAGTACCATATCACTTGTACGACTAGCAGCAGCGAAGCTGTATACATGAATCGTTTTCGAAGCGAGCGTTAAGGATTCCGATTAATCTTTACTGACGCTGAAGCTTGCGAACCTGCTCCTCCAGCTCTTTCACGCGTAATTGGCTGTTGGCGAGCTGTCGTCGCACCAGTCTTAATTCGTCCGTTTGACGAGCGTACGCCAATCTCAGTTCAGCCTCGTTGTTGGAAATGTCCACGGTCTCCAAGACTTCGTTATCGTTCAGCGGCGCAATGATGATGTTCTTCTGCGCACACAACCATACGACAAGTCAATAAATAATCGTTTCGCATTACATCTGTACGCAGAGAGAAAATAGTTTCAAGTGCGCGTTGGTCTTTGCATTTTGCCGCTCGCTCGAACGTAGTAAAAGGGGTAGAAAGGGAAAATTCAAAACTTTGTTAGTCTTCGTTCCTTTTGCATAAAATTTTGTTCAACACGTTTGCGATATTTTTCTGATTAAAATGAGACCAAACACGAGATAATTTTATTTACGTATTGTTATGTTCTCATCCACAGGTTATCGTGAGACCTTATTTTTGTAATTTTTTTAGTAGCGGTTGTAAAGCATAAGTTGCAAGTTTATTACACAAAAATTTAGTAGCAAGTTCGCTGGTAAAAATTAACCGTTTGTTAAAATTTTTCAGAGTTAATTAGGCGCCGTTTTTAAACGAGTCGTTCGTTGTTAATGCTGTGATTGACACGGCAGACATTCCCTATCGCGGACGAGCGATAAAACTAGAACCGTGAAAGCCTCAAAGTGTTGCTGGTTCTACCTGTAACACAGCACTCCCGAACTTCTGCTGCAGCTGCTGGAACTTGGTGCTCTGGTTGCTGGACGTTTTCTGGCTCTTCTCGGACATGTTGTGGAACTCGATCGGCCTGTAGTCCGGCACAGTTTCCGAGGACAGGAACGCGAATTTTTTCTCGTTGTTCAGGTCGGTCGCTTGAGGAAGCTGCGGCGGCTTGTACACGTGCGGTTTGTGCGTGGTAATGCTGCCCCCTGTTGACATTTCAGATAACGCGTGCATTCGGGGGAAAGGAGCGAACGATTAGGCGAAAAGTTCAACGGTCGTACCGGTTTTCAGGGAGATTAAAATCGGCGGGCTGTTCATGCCGCTGATCCAGTCCCTGGCTGACAGACTGGGGCACGTGCCGATGGTGTCCGGATACAAGTCCTCTTGGAATTGGTCGCTCTGGAAAGTGAAAGTCTTCAATTAGCCGTGACGAATATCTCAAATGAAAGCCAGTCTCTGGTATAGAACGTCTCCGTTATTTTTGATAATCGAACCTGTTACACGAGACTTTCCTGTTAACTGAAAAGTAACAACACCCACCTTTCGCGGGACTATCATCGATATCGGCTCGCACATGCCACGAGTCGCGTGCAATTTGTAAAATCTGAACACCTCGCACGTGGAGGTGGTGATGCCCCTCTTTGGCATCACGCCCATTCCTCTCTGCGGATTACCGGAAATGAACTGACTGAGGTAGTGCATCCAAGGCGCCTCGTTCACAACCTCGTAATATCGAATATTGCCGTCGCCCTGGAGCAAGAAATACGGAATAAAATACGAGAACTGTATACAATGTGGCAATGATCGAAGGAGGAAATCACAAATGATTCAGACAAGATGACGTAAATCTTTGACGTGGACGTCTACCTTTCCCGCGAGGTACACCATGTTGGTGTCGTTATCGTAATACGGAAACACGACTCCGCTGGAGGAGTCGATGGTCTCGCACGTCAATGGGGCCGACAAGTCGTGCTGGCTCCAAATGGCGTACTGTCTGTCGGAGTGTCGGCTGAAACCCGTCGTGAGGAGACGTCCGGAGGCACCAAGGAAAACTACTTTGCAAGCTTTGGTCCCAGCGTGACAGACCCCTTCCTGAATAACAACCAATCGTTAAAATTAAGTAAATGCACGAATTCAACGGGCAAAGTCGTTGCAAAGATAATCCAATGGATGCGTACAGAGACGACGATGCCGGATCTTGGTTCGAAGACTCTCAGTTTCTTATCCTTGCAGGTTGTAGCCAGCAAGCTGCCGTCACGGTTCAAAGATATGCTGTAGATCACATCGGGATGTCTGTCGATCACACTGACGGCTTCCCCCCTGTTTATATCCCACACGATAACCAGGTGATCGAAGCCAGCGCTGAAGAGCACGTTCTCGGCGACCGGGTGCCATTCTATGCACCCGACTCGTCGCTTGTGACCTCGCAACTCCACCAACCAGTTCGTTAAATTTCGAGCCAATCCACCGTTCGGGATATGCCATAGTTTTATCTAGAATAGAAGCCAACGGTGAGAGGAAACAATGAAAAGTCGAACGCTATTAAAACCTTTACCCGGAACAGTGAATGTCGACCGATTATCTTTTCAAGAGAAACTTAACAGAAAAAGACTATCGATTTTTTCCTGCGTCCGCACGATCGAACCGTAAAGTCTAGTTATTTTGAGCAGTATACACGTGATCGTACAGTGCAATCGTCGGAACAGGAGGCGATGACGTTGTCGTTGAAAGGATTCCATTTGATGTCCAACACCGGGCCAGTGTGCCCGGTCACTCTGCTCGCATTAAAGTCCAATCGGCCAGTCTGAAACCAGATACGCGTCGAGTGTCATCGATGTTTGCAGAGAACTTAACGCCCATGCAAATATCAAAGCGCATTCTTATCGCTGCGCGTTTCGACGGTTTCTAATGCACGATCGCTTTCAATAACACGCGATAGCGCGCCTATTTATGTCCTCGTATAATTCGATACCAGGTTCACGATAAACTGGCGAACGTTGATAAGCTATCGTAAGGCCGGATTCAATGAGGCCCTGAATCGGGGAACGATTCGAGGCCCTCTTGATAACAAAAGCAGGGAATATCTTTTTCAATAAGGCTAAAGCTTTCTAAAAATTAGCAATTTTGGATCATGAATGAACTAAAGAAATATTTTTTGTACATTTCAGATAACCATGAACAGAGTGAGATTGCCCATCGCAAAGTACGTTTCTTTTTCAAGAGCTCCCGTCTACTGTTTCAGATAAAGGAACAGCTGTAAAAGGTTTCATTTTAAAGCCATTTTCCACCATTGTTTGAGAAAAGAAATAATTAACTCCTAACGTTCGTGGTCCAAAATGGCTGTCGCTACCAACGCGGGTGCTATCGAGCGACGTAATTCGCGCGCGCGTGTGCGAACACGCGTAAGAATAGCAGAATCGATAATTCGATAGTCCAGATAACTCACGTGATTGAGCAGCAACACCAGAAACGCCCCGCCGCCGGCGACCTCCGTCACTACCGCCAGGAACTTTGGATTCACGGCGCAGAACTGCGAATCGTGGGGGTTCTTGGTGATATTGATGTTGTCGTAGCATTTCTCCCTCTTGGCTGGCACGCCGTAAACGTGCCGAAACTTGCTGCTCCGGACGCCCCGGAACCACGACTGAAATCGTGCAAATTATCACGATTATCCACGACGATCGATCGACCATTTCACCCTTGATGGACGTTACGTTTATTGTACCGTGGCTGAAGCGACCTTTAACGGGACAGACCTTCCCACTCTTTTCACCTAGAAACTATTTTCTCCTTTGACGATAGATTTACGGAGCCCATAAAATTAACTTTAGATTCCATACTTGAAAGGCACAGAACTCGATGCAAAAGTGTGAACCTGTATCCCAATTAACGCAATTAACGTCCGTAAATCTAACGTTAAAGGGGCACAAAGGGATCGTTGGTCCAAAGCGATTGTGTAGCGTTAACTTGGCTGACTGCGTGCGATTATCGGGGGAAGGGTAGACAGCGCGACGAGCGAAAAATATTAATGGGTTACAGAGAGACTCTCTCCGGTTCAGAAACCGTGAAGAAGAAAGTCTCGTGGAAACCACCGAAAGTACGGCGTTTTATACAGTCGATACGTGTTATCAAATTTTCGCGATTGTCGGCGTTGCGGAGCGCGACTCTACGTTGGCGACTATGATTTCTCGTAGCGAAAACGCGAGGCGTATCGGAGTTCGACTACCGTCTGCGCGGAAAGGTGTATAATCAACGACGATGTGAAATCTTTCGAGTTAGTCGCGCGTGATGCATATATTTGTCGGCGAGCGCAGCGTAGCGCGGCGAGACAGATCAAATTATACGACTTTTTCTCGCAATAACGACTAAGAAAAAAACAGAAAAATGAGCGTCGTTCCGGTGCCTAGTGTTTGTGGAATTATGACCGTAATCTCGTCCAGCTCGCCAACGAGCGTGGTCGATCCTTTAGTTCCCACCGCGTTCGTACGCGGTTACGTACGTACAATTATTGGATAAAAATCGTGGGGGCGTTTCGTTGATTCGTCCGTAGATACCACGAGTTAAACGTGTAAACATGAATTCAATGTGTACGATTTTTTTTTCTCGTGAAATTTGAATAATTTAAAAACGAAAGGGTTAATGGTACGTAGGTGCCTACTCTGCGTTACTTTCCATAGTTTCTACGGGCACGTAATTATAATTGTTGGTAAGCGATTCTTTCACGGTCGACGAAAATTGGCAGTGAACCGTTAGCAAAGTGCTGTTAAGAGAATCTATTAGATCGGATGAACGTAGGAGATATGTACATACGTTGGAAGCACAGTCGAGATCACAGCTGTGACGAGCAAAATGCGATTTTTATTTACGCTTAATTCCCATGCGATTGTTCCCTTTCATAAATTACCGCGTGACTATACCGTGGATGTGTTGAAACTCGTTACTGATTTTAAGAGTAAAATGAGCAAAAAGATTGATTTAATTACCGCAGTAAAAGCAAGTAATGCGTGGCTACTGAGGAACAGCTACGTACATGTTTCACTTCCTTAGGTGGAAAAGAATCCAATTTTTTTTGTTATTTTAATCATTTTAATCAGCCAATTTATTTGTATGATTTCGACTGTATTTCCGACGTGTCTGCTACGCCGATCTGATCTAATGGATTCTCTTAACAGCACTTTTCTAACGGTTCACTGCCAATTTCTGTCGACCGTGAAAGAATGAAAAGTGACGTACCGTTAAATCTTTCATTCATTATGAAATTATTAATATTTCACTAAAATAGTAGAATGATTTAATTTGCAAAAGTCCTAACGATCGAACTTGTCAAGCTAGCCCGAACGATTCCGTGTGTTACCGCATGATTATGATGTCAGTCGTAGCAAGAAATCGTCTAAACAGAAATCCGAGATCAGAGAACGATCGACTGTATCGCACGATCATCGCTATAATTGGAAATCGTTCTTCGTCGTAGTTGCGTTCTTCGCGAAGACTTCGTCGATCGATACCAAAGCCTGATCAAATAATTCAACCGAATCGATCGTCTTTAATAATCGTCGCGCGGCAGGCAAAGAGCAATTAGGGTCACGGGTATATGGTAATATTAAACGAGTCTCTCGACAACGTCCACGCCGCGTATCTTGTTTAATTTTTTTTTTTTGCGAATCCTGAAACGTGTAATTATTTTAAAGATTATACAATTCAGCGTTACCGCGGACCAACTATGATACAAAAGTCAACACAGCGCTTAGATAACTATTCATATCGTCATGCAAACGCAAATTAATCGAAAATGGATAGGAAATGTGTGCGTCGCTCGTGCATCGTGCGGAGAGTTTCGGGGTGGAAAAATTGTAAATTCGTCGTGCCATTTCTTCGACGCCTTTCTCTCGGTACGGTTCGAGTAGACTACGGTACACGACGTAGACGAGGTGCATAGTTCATTCGACTTTGACGACAACCGTGAAAATTACACGAATCTCGAGTAAATCGGTCAAGTGTCAGTCTCTTCGGACCACTTGTACGTTTCAATGCACGTGAACTCCTTGCGTTGGCAAACGGATACACTTTCTTTACGTTGTTTTTCGCCGTATAATTGGCTGTATTGTGTGCAATTTGTTATTCGAAATAATAGCGACGAACGAATATGATTTTCATTGTAAAACATGACGCGTTTCGCAATAAGAATATTGGTTTTATCAGTCGGCTGATAGCTGCAGGATAGTCGTGACAAATGCTCAATGAGTGACCAAAGATAGCGGAAGACGGTATCGAGATAAGCCCACAATATTGCACGTTCGTCACTGTTTACGTCTTACAAACATAAGTAATAAAGGCAACACGTCAATTTCTTCGTAAAGGACACTACGGGAGAGCCTCTTGATCGCGCGTCGGCCATTAGCTTGTAAATAGCGCAAATAAAAAAAGAAAAAGAAAAAAGGTTCTGCCTTACTTTCCAAATTACAGCGAGTTAAAGAAAGTGGTCGACGCGCCATTAAACGCATGCCCGTCGTTTCGACGTAAATATACGTTCCAGCATTTTATCGTTCCCGATAAACGTAGTAGTCTGTAATCAGTCGTCGGATGTTTAATATGTAGCTTCATCGACGTTGAGGAAATTGCAACATTAGATACATTATATATAATTCCATTTAAAAAAGAAAAAAACAGAATTGACTTCGCTTAGGAAAAGCATATGTATTATACGAACCGTACATTTGACGTCGAAGACATTCGAGTGGGTCAGCCTGTACGAATTTATAAAAAAAGGGTTCTAGGGATTTAAAATAGCGTGTGCGTGTAGTCGATAATGCGAACACTTGTCCGACTGGTCCAAAAGTCACGATACACCGAAAGCACTCACCTGTTTATCGTTGGTCATGTCTGATACCGATCGTACTCGGACGAGGCAGCCGGTACACGTCGAAGGGTGAGAGACGGTGATCGCCAGTGCGCAACAGGAACGTGTGGTAACCGAACAAGCCAGGACCCATGCATGTGTAAGAGAGGGAAGTGTACTATCTCGAGATTCGATCCATTCGTGGCAGACGCGCCGCTCAAGCTTCCCGGTTTACTGAAAGAAACAAAAGGGAACACGAGGGCCCGGGCTAGATTACGAGATCGGGTCGAATCGACCGCGAATCGTTTTTTTCTCTCGTTCGCGAAAGTGAAAAATCGCCGCCCCAAACATCGTACGTTTCGAAGCGTGTCGAAAAGTTGCAGAAGCGATTTTCAACGCGCAGGTGGTCGAATCGAAGGGAAAGCTTCTCGAGGCCAGAAGAACCGATGATCTATAGTACGGTTATTAGCTAACGGGACTCGGATGGGTCCGCCACCTGTCGAACGAATACAATAGGGTAGCGCGGTACCTGAATCCGAAACTTCGAAATCTTAAAGGTCTCGTGATAGATCGGGGTAGAAGGAAAATTAAATAGAGTCTAAATTACATTGTCGCGTATATAAAGGTAAATAATAATTTTGCCGCGGACCCCGGTTTAAGAACCACTGCTCTAGGGTTAACATTGTGCACTCGGGTACTCGCACACCCCTGGAAACAAGGATCCAGCGATGTGTAAATGCGGAAGAGTGGCGCGTTGAAAGGGTCGATCGTCAAATCAGAATTCTTTTTCAAACCAAAGCATTGTACCGTGTGTCGTTCCTATTATTTAGCCCCTAACTAAGCGCGCCGCGGTCTGCCGACCTTCCAATTTGTTCTCCATTTTTGTTTTTCTGCTTACCTAACGCGTACTTAAAAATTATTATATTTCGTCTTCGACTATTCGACCACCCGATGCACGATCAAACGGTTAATAACTCTACCTATCGCCAGCGCTGGTCTTTTCTTTAAAACGAGTATTCCATCCACGTGACAGGCAATTGTTTCGTTGTAAGAATGATTTTTTTTCGCATTGTACGCGCGCTTACGTCACGCATCGAAATCAGTTTCATCCGCGGCCGAGTAAGGGGGAAGGATGAGTTGAGGAATGTCGACAAGGACGTCTCTGTGTTCCCCGATGGAACTAATGCTCTTCTGTTAACTTTACACGCGTACACCTTGGGCCTCGATCACGAGAGGAAGGCGTTCGACACAGTTATCGCGCGATTAGTCCATCGCGAGTTTCAAGTAGGTTCGATAAACGGTGTCGAGTTGATCGATGTTACTGTCTCGTTATCACGAGGCTCGCGATTTTCACGACATTGATTCCTACCGTCCGATTACTATCGAATATTTTGCGATAAAGAAAGGGAATAATATGTAGAGAGTACGTGAAAAGAGTGACCATTGCAGAAGTCCGACTCTGTTGGACACGTAATTTCTTCCGCCCGCATGTTTCCGCGTTAATCGCGTTTAGAAAAGAATCCGGGCCGCTGAACCTGCACGTGTGCACGTAGACGGTGAATATTTCATAAAGAGCACGAAAGAACTTATCGCGTGACGCGTTCGGTTGTTTTTGTACTATTCCTGCACGTATTTTTATTCGTGGAATACTGTTTCGACTTCGTTTGTTATTCCCGAACCGAGAATCCAAATTAATTTCGGCGGAACATGGGGTTTTTTTCTCACTGTTGCAACGAGTCTTTCATAGCGCACGTATGAATTCGATATCATGATACAGACGTGGCGAAATTAATACGATCGCAATATTTTGTTTATTGAATTTTAATAATAAATACCTCACGTATTAATATAATAACAGAAAAGCATCCAGCGGTGGAAAGAGATTACGAAACAGAATATTATAGTTAATTCTTAATTGGAATAAGTTGTAATTACGATTCCAATTAAGAACTACATACTCGTTATATTCTGTTTTTTAATCTCTTTCCATATCTAGTTGCTCTTCAGTTATTAACTCGGTAGAAGAGGCATTATTCTTTGGCAAATATTGTTCCCTTTTATTGCACGGTCGAAACTGTTAATAATTATTATTACCAAGTTTTGCTGACTTTATTTCGTAGGCTGGATAAGCATAATGTAAGAATCGAATTTATTATTCTGTTGGCCAGACTTTGTGTACCTCTGACCTAGATCCACATCTCGTATGTTGCGACAACAAAGTGATTTTAATACGATCGTTTCCAAGCTTACAATTTGCTTTGAAATTATATGCGTAAATCGCAAGGAACATTGTTTTCGGTTGAGAAAAATGTAAATGTACTCCCACGCCTTGGGAACAGTCCTGACACATATCTCACGGTAAATTTGTGGGCGATTGTCAAGGCGAAATCGGCGAAAATAACTATGAGGACGGAAGAGGAACTCGAATTAAAATATTCCTAACCCGATAAAATGTTTAATTGCGACCGAAAATTAAGGGCATGCATACAAATATTAACTGGAACCGTGTAACGCGTGTTTACAAAGTACAATTTTCCTTGTTCGATCGCATTAATCTCACCACGTGTGTGTACTTATATGATCATAGTTTTGCGCAAGGGTTGATTACCATCAAGTGTGTTTACTGTTCTTAACGTTGCAACGAACCTTCAATCAACCATCTATCGTTTTTCTGAAGGCTATCACTCAACGCCTTTTGCAATTAATAACTCGTAGCTTTTTCGTAACTATACATATCTGTAATTACAACAAAACTCTTGAAAGTAACTTATTTTATCGTCCAATAAACGAGAACCTGTCTCAATATCATAAATACCTGTTTACTTACTAGAGGCAAGTAATCTTGGTATATCTGCGTCTTGTCCAAGTTCGAGCTACGTACAGAGGTGGACAAAATTCTTATCTAGACAAAAATGTCGAATAACAAATTCAGAATAAACTATTTATCCGTCACTTTCATTATCAAACGCTTTCGAATGCTCGAAATAAATAGATATACGTGGTATTTGTTATCTATTGCCCATCTCTGACTACGTACAGCGAAGAACGAGTCGCGAGTCGGCCTCGTGGGAGCGCAAAGAAGAGTCCTTCCGCGTCACAATGGAACTTGTTCAGTAACGCGTGCGATAATTCGTACAAATGTGGCGAACGACAGTTCCTCCGAGTCTGCACGATCCAAGCTCGTATAAAATCTATAATAGTCGGTGGATCGGACGGTGGTCACGCGATGGAGTTTCACCGAGACACCTTTGCGCGTACAAGTACCATGCAAGTGCGATCCGATCACGGAGTTCCAGCCGCGCGCGTTAGATCGCGAAAGTCGCCGAGCTAGCACTGACTTCTCGCTACGGCTTTATAGTCGGGTCCGCTGCCAGCCGAGTATCACGTGGCACACGCTAGTCCGTGCGTGTTTGATACACAAGCGTGACGTTTTATACAAACGCATGTGTTGTCACTGGCGTAATTTACGTACCTACTTCTGGGGAGAGACTTCTGCGAGCGCGAGACGATCGCGGCTCGGGACACACGAGAGCAGCCCAGAATCGCGAGTCCGGTGCATTTATCTAGTCTAACGATCTATGCGTTTACACATGCAATTAGCGTACAGATGCATCGGTGACGAGAGGAAAAATTACTTTTCGATCTGATACGCGGTGATTGTTAATAGAGTGAAATTGAAATCCTGGAAAGGATGAAAGTTTGGATTAGTGGAACAGTTCATTAACAAGCACTTTGGAGAACAGATTGTAACTCGTGTTTATTTATTTACCATAAATATTATAAATTGAAATTAAATACCTCTTACGTTCGAAGAGAAACGATTCGATTCGATGGTCAAGTCAAATTTCGAGAATCTCGTTCGATTCGATATCCGATTGAAACTTTCGATTATCGAGTACTCCATTTAATTCGTGTGTTTCGCTCGTATTGCGAGCATTGCATGACTCGACGAATGATTTCATTATTTTTGTACTCTACTTTTTCAATGGTAATCAGTGAAACATTATTCCTTGAAGTTTCTATTCTATGTAATCTCTAAAGTTTGGAGTACAGGGGATTAATGGTTTTCTTGTTATAAATGCACGTAGAATCACGGTTATAAAAGACTCTTTTGTCTTTCAATTATCTCGTTGAATTAAGTTTATCGATTATTATAAAACTAACGAATACTTCCTTAAAAAAGTGGAACTAACCGCTGTCCCCCATCGTAAGCGTCAATCAATACCAATTTCCTTAAATCAAGCCGACGATAAAGTAGAACGCTTTAAATACTCCTTGATCCACAAACAATGACTAACGACATACCTTAATAGTTACGTGCAACCGGCACACGATACAATGCCGGTTAATAATTTTAACCGAAATAAAATAACAGTCTACACTTGCAATGAATAAGCAACATACCTTTTATTTTCAACGCCACAAACAGGTGACACACACTACTTCGCGAATCAAGCTACCAAGCACACAAACTCCCATCAAACGTAACGCATGGGTCTAAAAAAGATAGAGGCAAGAAAGGAAAAGAAAAAACGATCGTCTGGTGCGAAGCGAAGGGAGAAAATTGCTCGGTGAATGAAATCTTACTTTTCCGCTGGGCTTGTAGCACTCACTGACGTCTACAAATGCCTCCATCGAGCGTTTCATTTCCCAATTCGCGATGTTATGTCTCATAGAAGCTTTTTGATCGTTCCGAAATTGTCCGCACCTTTGGCCCCGTTGCGTTCGACTTAAGTTGCCTCCGGTTGCTCGTTCTTCTTATTTGCCGAATCGTTCATCGATGATATCCAAAGTATTTAGTCTCTTTAAACCCTTCGCGCACCTAACGTCAAAACGAGAACGTTTCGCGAGCGATGATAGCCACGTGCGAACGCCAACCGTCCACCGATTTCGTAACCCACTCACTGAACCCGCTCGCACATGTACACAACGTATCGATTCGACGACGTGCGCGCAACATGTAAACACGGTGAGCACGCCGCCCCGAATAGTGTGCCTCCGCTCGTAATGCCGCCACAAATCGAACGATTATCGCGCGCTTCCGTTTAACCGGATTCGCTTTAAACCCGCGTAAATCGCATTCACTCGCGCGTACAAGAACCGACGGGTGCACGCTCTATCCGCCGAGTAACAAACTCATTCGCTCGCGAGCAGAAAGCGGGACTTTTTCGTTCGCCAACTGCGCGTCGCGTATCGGTCTACTCCTCCCCAGTTTCGCGTGAAGGGGGATGAGCACGAAGTACAGGGTAGCCAAAAACTCGAGGTCTGCAATTGCGTTTTCACGTACAGAGATGACCAACGTTCTAAATAACCAGTAAAAATTTCATTATACTTATTATACGTATTTGGGGAATACCCTCTTGCCAAGACGGCCCTGCCAGTCACATGATTTTCTTTCGATCTACTTTATCGTTTCATGAAACACACTATAGCAATGTTGTCTACGAATGGAGTCTCTTACTCAGCTTTTCCTCGTTCTAAGCAAGGCCGTGACAAGGCAGAAACAAAAAGGATACATGCCCCTGGACACCGACAAACACCCTTCAAATTAAACAACTTAAATCAATTACTTTAACATTTTATTTTATAACCACGTAAGTTCTAATGTCTGGTGTCTGCTTGAGAGTTGGTATCGATAATGAAAGCTCTTTTGCATGAACAAGTGAATAGGCCTTAATACTGAAAGTTGTCTTAACACTCGTAAGATTTGCTCTACGTAATAACGTATGACCCGATCAATGGAATTTTTAAGGGTTTAAAATATAGTGTATGGAAAATGAATTCGTTTTGTAGAGAAAAAAGAGAATGGCGTGACGAAACTGCATTAAAGTTTGCGGTCAACGTACTGTATGCAATCGATTTAATCTGATGTAAACACTATCAAACGTCACTCACCGTTCCGTCTGTGTAACACCGATTTACATATCGATTTTCAAACAGTGTGTGAACACACAGTGATGGAAGATGACCCGTTTCGAGAACGGCATATAAAAGATACGATGTACATTGAATAACATGTATGATTACGTTTCAAGAAGTACACAAAGCATCGAATATTTCACGTATTAGACGAGTGTAACAAATTTTATATGTACGTTTCTCGACTGTACTTTAATAAATATTTCTACGAAATGTCTAGACCACAAACTACCAAATAAAGTACATAGATGTGTACCGTTTCCTTTTCAAAAATCAAAGGGATTTAAAAAAAAAAACGGTCGTCGACGCTAAAAATTACCATAACTACGTATCGACGCACCACTGTTGCGTCGTTATTTTATCTGAAGGAACTGTAGTTTGGTGTCGCTGCTGTAATTCGTACAAGTGTTTGGTTACAAAACAATTATAAATGTCTACTGTATTGTCCAAATAGGTTATAGTATACAAAGAAAGTGTAAATAATGATTCATTGAAATATTAATATTTAACTTGTAATTATTAAGTGAACTTTATTACATTTTATTAAACGTTACTCCAACGATGAGTATCGATCACACTCACAGACGATGGAGCAATTTGCGAAAAGTACTGGAGAGATCCGGTCCTTTTTGCAGACCGGATTTCGAACCATCTTCTGAAACTTTACAATTTTTACTGGAAAACTGTAAAGTTCTTGTTATCGGAGCCGGTGGCTTGGGATGCGAGTTACTTAAAGATTTAGCGTTGATGGGGTTTAGACACATTCATATAATCGACATGGACACGATTGAATTATCTAATCTTAACCGGTATAATAACAATCATTTAATGCAATGCATATAACAAACTGTCATCATTGAAGTTTGTTACAAAATGTGATATATTTTATTATAAAATTGCAGGCAATTCTTATTCCGGCATAAAGATATCGGTTCGTCTAAAGCAGATGTAGCTGCAAAGTTTGTAAATAATAGAATACCAGGCTGCAATGTTGTACCACACTGTTGCAAAATACAAGATAAAGATGAAGAATTTTATAGACAATTTCATATGGTACTTTGTGGTCTAGATTCAGTAATTGCAAGGAGATGGATCAATGGTATGCTATTGTCCCTTTTAGTTTATGAAAATGGAGAATTAGACAGATCTAGTGTAATACCAATGATTGATGGAGGAACAGAAGGTTTTAAAGGAAATGTAAGAGTAATATTACCTGGTTTGATTGCTTGCATCGAATGTACCTTAGATTTATATCCCCCTCAGGTAAATGTTTTACATATATATTTATGTTTTAAATAATGTTATAATTCTTATTTTCAATCAAATTCTGTTTGAATACAGATCACGTATCCTCTATGTACAATAGCAAATACTCCGCGTTTACCGGAGCATTGTATAGAATATGTAAAAGTACTTCAATGGACAAAAGAGAATCCATTTGATTGCCCCATAGATGGTGATGATCCTCAACATATAAATTGGATTTATGAAAAATCCAATGAAAGAGCAGCACAATTTAATATACAAGGTTTAACATATAGACTGGTACAAGGTGTAGTAAAAAATATTATACCTGCTGTGGCATCTACAAATGCTGTTATTGCTGCAGCATGTGCTACAGAAGCATTTAAACTTGCTAGTAGTTGCAGTGCATCGCTGAATAATTATATGGTAGATTTACAACATTAATACAGATTGAAATCAAATTTTAATAGTGCAATGCAATTAATAAATTGTTTTCTTTAAAAGGTACTCAATGATTTAGATGGAATTTATACATATACTTATGAGGCTGAAAGAAAAGAAGATTGCGTGGCATGTAGTCAAATTCCAAAAGAAATTGAGATCGATAATCCTAAATTCAAATTAAAAGATTTGATAACGATTCTTTGCGAAAGATCCGATTTACAAATGAAAAATCCAGGTCTCACAGCATGTATTGATGGCAAAAATAAAACACTGTATATGCAAACTGTACAAAGTATTGAAGAAAAAACTCGTGAAAATTTAACAAAAACTTTAGTTGATCTTGGGCTCAAAAACGGCAGCGAGATAAATGTTGCTGATATTACTACTCCTAATACGATTATATTAAAATTAAAATTTGTGTGATGTAATTCAAATTATGTTCTAATTATAAAATTCCTTCATTTTGTTCACGGATTTATGACTACAAACATCATTGGTATTTACAGTATTTATATTAATTGTTTAAAAATTAATGTTTAAACAAAATTTGATCAGCATTGGCCTTAATGAAATGATAAAAATCAAAACATTTTTCAGTGTAGTGTCATTTTTAACGAACCTATAAAATAGGTATCACACGGTAACATTGTTTTGAACATTGTTTTAATATTAATTCATTCTAAGTCTGTGTAATAAACTGGTATTGCTATTTTTTTTCTTTCAATAGTACTAATCCTTTTGTCTATCCTTAAATATAACAGAAGCGAGTATTAAAACTATATTAGTTTATATGACATACCTGTTACATTAACAATAAAGACACGAATGCTAATACAATTCTATTTTTTTTGATGATTTGTTCTTACTTTCATCAGAAATCATATTGTATAGAAAACTTAATAAGTCATAATCCATAAAATTCTATCTTGCTTGATCGTAACTCTTAATTGAAGAATTTTGTATAGTTTTGGAAATAGACAGTATCTTACAGATTATGCATTAATGCAACTACTTTTAAAGAGAAAAAAGGAGCAATATAATGATTCGTGAAATATGCACGTGTCAAAATCTATACTTGTTAGCTTGTCATTAATTTTTAATAACAATTTTATATCACCATATTAAATTTTATGTTAAGTATGAATTTTGTGCACAGTCCTCTTTTGCATCGTAAATACTTTAATAGTGATTTCCGTGCAATAAATGTATCTTTAATCGTAATAATTAATTCTCACTGCTAAATGTAATATTTCATTAAAAGTTCCGTAATGGAAAATACATGGATTTATTCTTTCCATATTTAGTGAATACTTTTATTACAAGTATTAAACCAAATATAATGGAAAGATACGCTTCCAATTGGGGTAAATGAAGGACGGTGCACCGGGACCTAAGACATCTTTTTGTTTTACAAGCACACTCGGTAACATTCGACATATGCACAACTTGAGTAGAAAAAATATCTATACCAGATACATTATCTATCCTCCTTATACAAAACTATTATTACATTGTATTAATATTTCATAATTTCCGCCCTTTGCCTCGGCAAGACGATAATTCCTTAAGAATCTTCTGTTCTTAAGATTCTTTTCTTTTTCACTCGAACGTGAATAACACGAGGTGCACCTGTAATTAGTTCCAATAACTTTTACTCTAAACATGCAATAAAATTTGCGCAGAGCCAAACCGAATGGAATAAAGTATTTTCTGACGGTTGGGTAATTCTTGCAACGAAATACTCTGTGAATCATTGGCATTTCATCATTTATACGGAATCCCAATGTGAACATTTTCATTCCAATTGTACAATTAATAATTAAATGTTCATTTTTATGGCATTTAATTCTCATTCACTAGACACGAGATGCAAAATCAGCTAGCGCGAAACTAGCAAATAATGTCGAAGTGAATCGTGTCACGTTTGGCAGTGCATTCCGAAATTGCGGTATACGTTACTTTGTAATTCTGTTAAAATCATTTTTCATTTAATGTAACTAAATTTCACGTATACATTTAGCACAATATAGTTTCTATTACAATCAAAAAATATTTACGAAATCAAAATCATACTTTATTGTTGTTTCTTCCATTAAAGAAACACAATACGAATGCACGTGCGATTCACTTTTTGGCTCAGTCAATCTAATTCGCATAACATAGTCATATATAATCCGAATATTATTTGCGAAATAAGTTCACATGCTTGAAATATAATACATAAGCTGCAAAATGTCTTATGAATAATTATCGTTCAGTGTATAATACCATGGTCCATTAAAAGATATTCCGGTATAAAAACGTAAATGTCAATAAATGGTGACATAATGTGTCACGAAGTCTGATTCATTCAGGGCAGAACTCGACACTTTTTTCAACTGATACGGATATAAATGCGTGCGCGAGACAAATAGCAATGATTTTTTAGATGTTGGGCATAACGACATGAGAAATCACAATTTGTAAATTGTGTTCCAAATCAGGAACAAGTAGTGAGGTACGGTGAAGGTGAGAAGTGTCTACTTTCTGCTCTGAAGCTGCTAAACAAAAAGTAACGTATGTGCACATCGTTAATACGTTATGATGAACGCCAAAATGGTTGTGTTAGGCCTTGGCGTCGACTTCCATTGCCACTTCACCTACAGTTTTCCCAGCCTTCTTTTTCTTCTTCTTTGCGGACTTCGGATTTGCCGAGGAATACAAAAGAGTCTGCAAACGTAACAATCAATTATCGAGGATGTTAATTAGAAAATTAAGGGGATCCGTTGTTCTCTTTATTAAAAATCTAATTCATACCTTCAATTCAGGATCTTCGACGACACAATCAGATCGGTAAGCGAGAAGGTCAAAGGGTAGTCCGGTAATTTTATGTGGCCCATTGGGCATTAACAGTACTGTGAATTTGAATTGCGCAGCAAATTCATTTGGCTTTTCGTACAATACCTAGAACAGCAACAAACATGTGTTAACATTAAGTATTTATGATTAATCTAAAAATATTAAGTAGTTCACAAAAACGTACTTGAAATGGTTCGATCAACCTATGATTTACACATTCCACAACTGCCATTTTTGCTTTCTTCTCGTCCTCAAAAGTGCGCAAGTTGAATGGCATAAGACCATGTTTATGAGTGACTTCAGAGTAAAACATACGCGATGCTTTTAATTTTAGCTGATACGTTTCCTCTGTTTTCTTAAATATAGTAACTCGCGTATCTTGTTCTCTACCTATACCTTCACCTGTGCTAACCAGTACATCCATAGCATATACCTAAAACACGAAATTGATTTCACTATGTTACATACATATTTTCTTAATTATACAGTAGCGCCCACTGAAGTGGCCACGCTTGGGACCGGTCGCGATCATTTATGTGGGCATGATTATTTCTCAGAATTCAACAGAGATAAGGAAAGATGATAAGTGCAAGTGAGATACAATAGTTGACACCCGAAACCATATATACAATGTATCGATAACGACCGGCGTCACAAGTTACGCTCGAAGCCGCTTTGCTTCCAAGAATTAGTGGGCAAAAGCGCGGCCACTTAAGAGGGCACTAGTGTAATTAGTTAGACGCTATATCATATTGGATGCATAGTACCTCATGAGTTTCAAGAGTGTACTTTTCATGGTCTTTCTTCTGTGCGTCATTTGGATTTTGAATTATAGTTTTTTCTCCATCTATTTTGAATTGTTTCAATTGATGGCTTAACATTCCCTCTATTGGTTTACATTTATATGCTTCACAAATCTTTTCCACTGTCCCTGTTATTGTGTAAGTCTAAAGAAACAAAAAATTATATACAGACTATATCAAGAATTAAGTAGTTGGATAAAAATATAAAATATAAGAAAATCTTACCTCTGTACCTGGTTTAAGAAGCCTTAAAGCTGCTTGCGATGCATAATGTGCAGCTAACACTACATCTGCTTTTCTAGCAGTAACTTTTCTTGTAAGTGAACAACCTATGACAATAGTATGTGCCACAACTGCTATAAAGCCATCAATGTGTGCCCCGAGGTCTCTAAAAATGTGAATTAATAGATGTTTGAATAAAAGAGGAACAGTTGAATTACTGGCCACAATATAGAATAGATTATATTAACAAATCATAAACCTACACTTTTACCATATCTTCATCTTTAAGTATAAGATCTGGTTCACTTGCAATTGGTGAAAAGTGACAAATGCAATTATTAACCGATATGCATGTAGGAAAAGCAATTCCCTTTTTCAATTCTTTCTCTTTTTTAAAAACCTTGCTGGTTTCTTCAAGTAACAACTTATCCCCAAACTCACAAATTTCTCTGACCGATGCTCCAACTACACATTCATCTAAAACTTGCCTTAATACCCCTGAAATTGTAAATAATAATTTATCATAAGACGCGACGATGTTAAAAGACTGTACAGTCAGACTATAAACGTATAAAAAATCATTTTATAGACAATTAAAAAGGATTCATAATTTCTATTGTATGTGTGAATTAGATCATGCTTCTAAAATAAAAATTCAAGCTAACGCGATACGAAGTAGATCGTACAAAGAATATCCGTAAAATATCCTACGGCTGGACTTTTACGGAAATGGAAACACTCAAAGATAATAAAGAACGAATGTATTATAGTAATTGATAAGTGTTAAGTTCTAATAATAAAAGAATACTGGCGACTCTTAGATTGGAATAGAAAAATGATTAATAATTCCTTTGTAATCGATCATTTAAAAGGCATTAAATATACAGGTTATCGATAAGTTTTTGAAATGTAATAATCAATGCCTAGTCTATCCCACATGGTAAGGGGGCCCGGCATTAGCGCGCCTCATTCCATATGGCCAAGCGGAAAATACAACATTAAGGGGCCGATGGTTTCGCGAGACAACGCCACTTTTGATTTCTGGGCTGCATTAGAGAACGTTAAGTCGTTTTCTTACGATTTACGATCTCGCCGGCCATTTTATACTTGGTAACAACTAAGTCTTCGGCGATGGTCTTCTCAGTCTCCTCTTTGTCCGCCATGTCTTCAGCACACTATGTTACGATCACGTGACTCAGACCTCCTTTGCAGTTGCTTCCTGTAACAACCGGCGCTATTGCTGTCTTGAATTAACTGTGCGTTCCGAAATTTTCTATAGATGGTCACTACCAATCTGGGAATCGAAGACTCCGTCAATAATCATGTTATTAATATTTTTGTTTCCGTAACCATGAATCCATTTCCCGAGTAAAATGTTGAAATTTCTAGAATTATAATATTATTTCGCGCGCCCATTTATTTATTGGCTGAATTCTTATAATTTTCTAGTATCGAGGTAGTATTTTAGTATTAACCCATACGGAAGAACTCGGCCAACTTTTTAAAATTATTGTTTGATAACAAAAATGCAAAGTTATTTTTAACTACCATCGTCGAATAGAATATACATTTACTTATATAATTCGTTTACGTAAGATATTCGCTAAATAAGCATATACGTTTACTTTTTCTTTACTCGCAAATTTTGCAATGTACAATGTTGGCCGACATGCATCTTTCTAAAACGTGTTTCATGCCTTATGGATCCTGAGGTTGGTCGTGCGGTCCATCGGAACGCGGACTTGATTTACATTGCCTTAAATTCAAGCTGCAATCATGTCTTCAGGTAAATTTTTTCTAAAGATAGAATTAAAGGCTTAACATTTTGTTCGTGCATACGTGTTATCAACAGTAGAATCGTTGGTGTTGATACGTTTTCACCATTATACGCAACATAACCAAACTTGCAAACTGCAGCATGCTTTCAATATTGCACCATCGTTAAAAAGCTCTTCGAAGAATATTGGTATTTACCTTTGTTTATTCCCCTCAGGCAAGAAAGGAAAGAAGAAGAAGGGTACAACTGTAGATTTAATGTCATTTCTGGCTGATGGGGGTGCAACACCCGCTGTGCCAGTGAAACCATTGAGCTGGGCCGATGAAATGGAAGAAGATCATGGTAAAACAAAATTTGAATTTTTCATTCTTGTAACAATCTTTAATTCTGTACACCTTAGTGAATAAATTTATATACAGGTTATTCTATAAGAAACAGGTCACCTTAATCCTTCAACTATTGCAGTTTAGAGTCCTATAGCGGAATCATTTATGACTCTACTCTATATTTACATTGCTCGAGTTGTTTTCAGATACTATATCAACACAGTGACAGTTGCTAGAGCTTTAGATTCTCACAGATATATTACCCCTATCGAATCAGTGGCAAATTACATTCCAATTTTTGATGTTGTATATGAAAGAATAGCAACATCATGATTTATACAACAAATGATATTTATTCGTTTATACACATGTTATATGTAATTGTACAAGCTTGTACCTATTACAATATTCACAAATATTCTTATTTGTGTAGAACATAACGGCGCGAATAATTTTTTGCTGATAAACATGTGCAAACAGTCTGCCATTGTTTCCATGTATCTGCTTTTACTTACAAATGTTACCACAAAAGAATTGGAACTTGTATGTTAGTACTATTGGGTGCAATAGTTTGTTAAATATGTCCAGAAACAATTTGGTGTATCTGAGCATTTACTAGTACATATTACTAGTATGTATTTTTAGTTCGGTATCAAACAATAAAACAGTAAATATGAAAGCAACAGAATGAGTAAAAAATAAATAACAAGAATAGCAGAAGAATAAAACATACTTTGTTACTCTGTGTGTGTGTGTGTGTGTGTGTGTGTGTGTGTGTGTGTGTGTGTGTGTGTGTATGCAGACGGCTAATATCTTTGCTATTTTAAGTAAAGTACAAACGTTGCTTACACATTTTTATAATACAGATAATAAAATCATGCGTTTTTAGTGAGAAATCCTATATGTAAATATGTCTAAAAATATATTTAAAATGCACATCGCTATTAATTTATGTTGTAAGTACATTCTTAAATTCATATTGGCGAATGTTATGTGGCAGAAGGATTTACATCAAGAAGCAGCAAAGAACCAGTAGTTCTACCTACAGCCCCAAGAGCTGCACGAGATCCTCGCGGTACCGATGACGATGTTCCTACTAATCCACCTTATGTAGCGTATCTTTCTAATTTACCTTATGAAGTGGATGAAGGATATCTGACAGAGTTTTTCACAGGCATGAAGGTCAGTTTGTTAAATCGATATATAATTGGAGTACTTGGTAGTTACATCAGTTTGTATTACTGTTATTGTTCAGATTTCTAACATACGCCTGCCAAAAGATACTAATAAACTCAAGGGATTTGGATATGTTGAATTCGAAGATCGCCAGAGTTTAATCGACGCTCTTAATTTATCCAACACGGTATGTTCGGGGTTTTATGATAGAATATGATGCATTTACTCGATAACTTTTCGACGAAGATAATACCAATCTATGTACAAATTGTATTACTCGTAGCCGATGAAAGCAAGAAGAGTACGAATCGATGTTTCAAATAGCATTAACGATGATCGTCGTGGTGGACGTATGGGCAGAGATAATCGAAGAGATAATTACGATGACGTTGAACGTACATCTGGAGATTGGAGAAGCGGTACACGAGATGAAAATGCGCCTGCAGAGGGTGACACATCATATCGAAGTCGATATGATAATAGAGACAGAGACAGACGAGATGATCGCGAAGGTATTAAATTAAATTTAAATATCTGTTGAAAATATTTTATATCGAAAATAATGATAAAATTAATGTGTTTATTGTTTAGCTCCTGAGGCTGAGAACAAGCCCGGTGCATGGCGTGAAAATAGTGACAGAGGAAGACCAGCATTTAGGGACAGAGGTGGTTTCAGAGATGATGAAAGAGAGAGAGACAGAGACAGAGATTGGGGTGGTAGTCGTTATGATAGGGGTAGTCGAGACAGAAATGGAGATAAAGGGGGCAGTTTTGGGCCGCGCCGTAATTATGGAGATTCCGATTGGAACAGAGACAAAGACAGAGATGTTCCGCGTAGGGCAGACAAACCCAGTCTAGACAGTAAACGTAAGTATCATTTATTTATACCATAGCTAGAACAGTATATTACAATAACAAATTTCTACTAAAAAAAATTTGTAATTCTAGCCGAAACAAAGACTAGACCGAAGCTAAATCTAACGCCTCGAACAAAACCTATTGAGCCTATTGCTGTAAAAGAAGAGCAATCTGCTGCTCCTGCACATACGCCATCAACAAATATATTTGGTGCTGCAAAACCTGTAGATACCACTGTCAGGGAAAGAGAAATAGAAGAACGTCTAGCAAAATCATATGCAGAATCAAAATCCAGAGAAGATGGGTATGAACAGAGAAGAAATATTTAAACAACAGAGATTATATAATTACAGCTATTGTGTCTCACTCGCACTTACCCTCCTTTCTTATCTCCGTTGAATTCTGTGAAGTTACCATGCCCACATAAATGACCGCTTAAGTGGGCACTACTGTGGTTGAAAATATTAACAATATTTTCCTTTCAGGGATTCCGAAAAACGCGGTAAAGAAGGTACTTGGGTCAAACGCAATGGAGTAAGTTTGTAGTGTAAAAGTTTGTACTACGACAGATATCTATATATTTTATTAAATGTATGATATTCTTGATAGGAAGGGCGTGATGAAAAAGATAAAGAGCAACGAAGCCGACCAACTTGGCGGATGGATGAGGACAAAAGTCGACGAAACGAAGTATTGCCGTCGCGAAGTCAGTTCGCTCATACCGGTAAATTCAGTTTAGACCATGAATAAAAATACTTGCATCAATTCATAATGTCTACATGATATAACTACTTTTATAACTTAGAACAATATGCAGAGCCTCGAAGTCAGCCCGCTCTTCGTCCTGGACTACCGGCTGTAAGAACTCCTCAAAGACTCAACGAAACTCGTGCCCCAGAAAGGTATCGATCATTCTATTAATTTTATTGTGCAAAAGTATATGTCTTTTTAACACTTACGTTTCCAGAGACCGAAAAGATAAAGAAAAAGATGATGCCAGCAAGATGCCAAAGGCAAGGGATGAACCAGTTCCAGTAAGTGAAAACGGTTTAAAATAAAGTTGTTTTGTCAAAAATTCCAAGTAATTTTTTTTCAGGATTTCATATTTTCCAATAAGTATTTCTGTTTACCTGACGATGTGGGGCCTGACAGTGATGAGAATTAGTTCTGATCCGCTATACATCATCAATTAAATTGTGCCACATGCATCGTAAATTGGTCTATATATGCATATTATTAATTTGTTTTATCTCTATTAAATACTTATCGAATTAATTCATGAATCAAGCATTAAGCTCTTGGTATTACTTTACAGGAATTATTGTTGATTTGTATTTAATCTATTTTATTATTCTTAATATAATGCCTATCTGCGTATGTATTTACTTTATATTTCGGTATGAATGTTCAATGTCATTAAATCGATTTGAAAATTCGTATAACTTCAGAGTGGAAAATTAGTGAACTTTTTTTTTTGTATTTCATTCCGAAGATAATTGCATCCGTAAGACTTAGGAATTGGGACTTCATACGTCATACTTTATCCATTATACAGTTATTGTACGATATGTAACTCATTTACATGTAATATAACAATACCAATTTAGGAGGAAGCAAAATAATAAGTGTATGGGAACTTACATGATGTATTATATTCAATTGCCTGGAATTCAATATCGCGCGAAATGATTAAATAGATAAAGAAGAGAATTGGGCGATTGCAATGTAATTAAACATCGAAAAGTTAATACTACATGAACATGAACATGAACATGAACATGAACACAATGAAATGTACATCACGTGTCTCGTAACGCGGCATGGAATTGCTATTTTAACAATCGTTGTATCATGACAATATAATGGAGTTGTAACGCGATTGATCGATGCAATTTTTTTTATAGCCATTTTATTACAATAATAAGTTTCTAAAGAATTATGCTTGCAGCGTATATATTAAAAATTATGTATTTACAATCTCTCTTGAGGTATATACAAATTGACTTGGTTTCATTTATTGCTGAGTAGTTTGTGCCAGTTGGCGTAGTTGTTTCAGTACGGTTTCCAGAAGCTTTTTCTTATCCCGTTCGCTTTTCTTTAGCACAGAAAATACTGTTTTTTTATCGGACTCCTTTAACCTATAAGTATACACGTCACTAAAATGTAGATATCGATATATGTATATCGATTAATATACCAAATGAAAGAAAAGCATGGTACATACTTCTCTAATAAAAGTACAGCCATGTTCGGAGTTACCAGAGTATATTTACTTGATTCATGACCATAGTCATGAAAATAAGTAGGCCAGTCCCAACTCATAAATAAGTCTAGTAATTGTCTTAATTGTGCAAAATATTGAAGCAAGGCTCCTTCGGGCAAACCAACTACAGGTTCCGAGGCTGCAAATTCTAAAAGTTAAAAGTACCTTTTTCTCACTTATGTTCGATTGGTTCGTTACAATCAGAAATATTTTGTAACCATATATTGTACATCTCATTTAAAAATAAAAATGTCACGTACGTTCACATTGTATTGTATCTAAGTTGACTTGTTGAAGAGCACCCATGGATATTTGTTTCACGTCTTCGCTAATTAATATACCTAATATAGCTTTCGCTATATGAGAACAAGCGGCTTTACACGCAACTTGTGCAACTTCTTCCTAAAAAAAATATATATATATCCCTTCTTTAATCATTAAACGTTAATTAATTTACTCGATGCAAAATGTTTTTAATCGAACATGGAGAGACGTACAGGTAAATTGGTAAAACAAGTGAAAGTACTTTGCAAGAATGCTATGAGATCAGTAATAAAACCGGATGCATGCCCTTGAGGTTCTGCCAAGTTCCAGTCATAATTTTCCAACTCTAAAAACTCGTCCAGTTTGTTCGTTAATTTATCGCAAATTTGTTTTTCAGCATCGTCTCTCGCGACTCTAAACATAGCTGATTCTACGCCCATACAACTCAATTGCCCCTCATGCGGTGTTCTGAAAAATTCATGCAGAGTATTATTTGCTGGTTGTTAATAATTTATTTAATTCTTACCCTGTGATATTAGTCACGAATTCTTCTAAATATTTTGTGGACTTTTCGAGGTAGCCTGTATTTATTATAATTTGGACTACTTGTAAAAGTGCCAACGATGGCTTCCGAAATAAAGACGATAAACATCCACTAAATGTTCTTGTTAATAATAAATTCGTTGATTTACAAATCATTTCATCTATCTCCGTTTGCGTGAAATTTAAATCGTCTGAAAACTTTAAACAAGCATAGATGAATTCCTTAACTTGCTGATAAACTTTTGGTACCATATCTGAGAACGGGAATTTTTTTGGAAATTCTGTTCTTTCTAATTCCTCATCGTGATAAGGAAATAAGTCAAGGACATCATCATATTCTTTTTGCGTGGTCACCTAAAAGATAGAAATACGCATAAGATAGGCAGCGGTCATCTATGTGGGCACTACTGTAGATACAAAACTATACCTGAATTGGTAAAAAACTATCTTCGTCCAAAATATCTCTAAACACTTGAACCCAATGTTGCATTAAGACTTCGTTATAATGTACTCGAATTTCTAGTAATAAGTTACAAAGTTGCCCTATAGAATACCCATAATTCTGCACAAGAAGAAAGTAATAAGAAACATATTTATGGCATCAATAATTACTTTACAATATATCAGTCTGCTTACTCTTAGAGTTGTGTTAAACAACATTATAAGATTTTTTATTTTTAGGATAAGCACTGCATCTGTACAATATGCCTAAAAGAATTATTATTTTATTGAAGGGGAAAAACTACTACTTGTGCATTATTATAACTTACAGAGTGAGTGCGTAATGCGTTTACTATGTTAGATAGCGCCATAGTCCACAACTCGTCCAAATAAGATCGTGTAGCTAAACCATTGCCTGTGTTTAAAATATGATCTTCTACTACAAAGAACCCCACAATGCCTTGTAGATAAGTTTGATAACCGGCTATACTCTCGTGCTAAAAATATGAAACAAACATTTAAATACGAAACATAATAAGATCATGTCTTTGAATAATGTACCATATTAATAGGTGACTGCAAAACTAGTCTAGCTTGCTGCTTTCTCTGCTGTCTGTAGTATGCTTTGAACGTTTCCCCTTCACGAAGTACAGTATAAATATGCATACAACGATATACTGGACTGAAATCCATTAAGTCCTGAGCGCTTAATTCTTCTTCGCCTTCGTTCGACAACGAATTTCTAGCGTTTGTTCTTTTCTTTTTACGACCGATAATCTCGGCTTCGATGATCAATTGTTCCTGTGTCTAATGTAAAATCCATACAATGTACCAATTATGCAGAAATGTATCTATTAAACTTTTTATTTTTTAATTTTACTCACATGTCTCATAGCAACTTCGCCGATTTTTGGTGAATACTTTCTAATATTTTCTAAAAAGTCTCTTAAATCAGACATGGAAGCATCCTTTATATTTTCGCGGAGTCTAAAATCATTGTAATCTATCAGTCACTCTGCTTAATATTTCTGTACAAATTACTTTTTAGTTACATTCTGCTGTGAAAATAAATATTGCTTTATCTTATAATGTTACTCACTGCGGAATTTGTTGAGTAATTTGCGAAGAAAATCTATAATTTGTTACTTTTGGTAAGTCATGATGTTCTAGTTGCTCCAATGTTTTCAATGCTGGATAATAACGTTTGTCTTTCAACTGTTTCTGTAACTTTGCATAGGCAGCTAATACAGGAAGACACATGGTAAGGCTATCTACAGCTGCAGCCATATTACTTTCTACTTTACGTGCTTTAACAAGCTCTTCTCCTTTCTCTATTACTTTGGTGGAAGTAGCAGTGATACGTTTATCAAGTTCCAATATTTCAGCCTGCAAACAAAATGATTAAACTCTGTCAGATCGTACTCCTTTATCTTACATAATAATTAGACTTCAAAGTATGCTAACATTCAGTTGTTGCGCTTGAGAACGAACTTGTAACAGTTCCCGGATCGAATCGATGAAACCTTGGTAATGATGATTACACATTCTTTCAATATCTTTGTCATGTGCTTTGATACGCTCATCGAGCTTCTCCATAAATTTTTGATGCTCATGGCCATCATAAATTGCTCTAAAAAGAGAAAGAATCAAAAGTAAGAATGTGTAGATTGATTGCTGTATCTTTTTATTTAAAAAACTGTCTTTCTTTGGAACAAGTATTTACAGCAATAATACCTGAAAACAAGGCCTATACTATTAGTATCTGTAGATTCTATTTCAAATAACAGGTATTCATGTTTTGGTACCATATTTGACAGTAGATTGTCAACTTGGCTAGTTAACAACCTTGACATGGTACAACCCTAATTCAATTTTTCTTTATCTTACTACAGGGACATCCACCCCCGTTTTTCACCCTTCCAGTGCGCATATGTACGGTAAGGGTTGCATCTGCGTGAGGGGGTAGTTTCGGGAAGCGCGTCTTTTAACGAAACCATCGGTAGAGGGTAAATTTTACATTACGTGTACGTACCGAAAAGTCGGGCCCAAATAATCATCTATGCCTTCTATTTCTTGAAGAAGAATGTCGTATCGTTGCATTCTGATTAACTCTGACATTTTGATCACGCCTTCCTCAAATAGGAACGAAAACGTAACAATTTTTGACAAATTAATTCAAATACCCTTAGACTCACTAAGGTCAAGTAATTTCCATTTGTTGTGTAACTATTGTCATATCAATATAAAGAAGTTAAATTTAACAATTTATTTAGTAAATTTCCGTTATTGAAGGCACCATTATAGAAATGGCATTGCCAATATCATTCGTTTGAACTGCCATCTTCGTGAAACTGCATTGCCGATTCTACTACATTTGATGTATCATGTAACCATACATACGCACGTCACTTTGCGACGGTCACTGAACTATCCAATTTAACGGTATAAAATACTATTATATTGTATCGTGGAACATATATTTCAAAGAGTATCGTTTATTTTGACCCATTGACAAAAATTTAATCCAATATAAATGCGACCACAGACATTTAAATTGGGCGTTAGAAATGCATATTGCTTGTACCAGTTTGGTCTCATTTAATCAGTAAGAGAAACCGGCGATCAGTTTGGTACATGCGATTACCGAAAGTATTTTTATCGATATAAAGTATAGTATCTGTTGGGCGAACAAAATTCCTTTAAAAATACAAAGTCTGTTTAAGTATTTGATCGGTCATTATTTTATGCATTCCATTTACGTTGTTTTTGGTAAAATTAATTTCGAAGGATAAACACGTTCATGGGTACGGTCTGCTCGAACGAATCGTAATATAGGAACGAAATATAATGATATAAAGGTTCCTTTAATTTAATTCGTTTCTACGATTAACAGTTCTGTTTAGCCTTTGTTGACGGTAATTGTTAAACTGTTAATCGAGGAATATAGCGAGTGGACGAAGTTCTTTCTTCGTGGTATTCCATTAGAGCGGAACAATTTAACCGAGCAGACCGTATGAGCTTTTGGCGTCTGGGTTGGAGACGCCAAGACGTCGGATGTAGTTTCTGTGCACTGTGAACCCCGGTTGATCCTCGCCTATCGATTGTATCGTACTAACGGCGTACTGGATATCCTTTTTCCTGCTGAATTTCTCAAACAGTTTAATTGAGAAACGATAATTTCGAAGGGAACTAAAATACAAGTAAGTCTAGTGCCGTGTGGATAATAACTATTATCAAAATCATTGGCGCGCAAGCACTTGATTTTCTGGCGTTCAAGATCTATTTCACAGTTTACAAAGAAACCATTGCGAAAAGCTATTATCGTAATCTGTTGTGTTCCTACGTTATTAATCGTCTTTACGCGAAGATAAAAGTGTACCGTAGATCGCAAATAATTGTTCGTGCCGTCTTTGTTCGATTTGTTTTCGTTATTTGTTCAAATACGAAAATCGGTTTATATATATTTGAACTAAAATTTTTAGGCAAAACATGACACCAGAGGGATATACACGGGTTTACGTTGGCGGACTTAATGAGAGCATCAAGAAGGAAGATCTCCAGACAGAGTTTGAAAAGTATGGGAAGCTAAACAAAGTTTGGGTTGCTTTCAACCCGCCGGGTTTTGCCTTTATCGAATTTCTAAATATGAACGAAGCGGAGCTTGCGTGTAGCAGTATGAATGGCACAGAAATAATGGGTGCCAAGTTGAGAGTGGAAATTTCACGAGGTAAAGGTCGCGGTGGAGGCAGGGCTGGTATGGGAGGATTCAGAGGAAGTCGAGGTGCTGCGAGTAGGGGCTATGGTTCTGCAGTCTCCACTGCGCTGGGTTACAGAGGAAATAATGCATATGCAGATTATGGAGGTTACTACGCAGGCAAGGGTGGTGGAAGTAGAGGTAGAGACTACTACGGAGAAGATTATATGACCAATCGCGCTGGTGGTTATGTTACTCGAGAAGGATATACACAAAATGTCTATAATAGCGGAGAATCCAATGCTGATTATTATACCAACAAAGGCACTGGCACATCGAGGTATCGAAGTCGTTCTCCGGCTGCTCGTGGCAGGTACTAATGATACCAGTCCTTGTAAAATGATTTTACATTATTCTACACATATACACAAGACCAGTGAATTTAATTCGCTTGTTAAACAGACCAACATACATAGCAACAATCAGTTTGTTTCTATTATTGGTAGAAGGCATCGAGTAATCTGTTTTTTTTATTCATACTACATGCGACAAGAGTTCTTTAGAAAACAACCGATTACATCTTTCAAAATAAAAGAGCTCGGTATAAAAAATACAGAAGTATTGGTCTGGACTAAGTAATCAACTTATTTTGTAATGCTTGGCAGAAAAATGTTACAGGCTGAAATATAAACAGCAAATTATGTTAAGGAATTTTCGATAATTACATGTACGAATATTTAAGTTTTAATATATTTGTTTGGACCTATGGTGACATTAGCGTGCAAAATATACACATGTAGAGAAAAATCATTTGTTGCATGATATTAGCATCAAAGATCGATGCTGAATAAATTTGTTGCATGTACGGACGTATCATGCAATTAGAAATGTACTCTCAGTTAATGAGAATTATCCGCCAGACGAAGGCGAAAGTAATGTGACATCCTATTTTGCACTTCCATGTTCACAGTCATCGTCATCTTCGTGAATGCACATAAAAGATCTACACTGCATTGCCAATCTGAACTGCGGGCCAATCAGCTACCCGCCCTGGTGACTACATTTCTATCCAATCTACGCAGCGACCTGTATATAGACAAGAACTACCATTGCAGATTAAGTTGTGCAATACCATTTATATAGTATAATTTAGTTCCACAGTTTGTAATCATTTTCAGAACATTACTCATTATTCATAGAGACGTGTTATTACAAACTTTATATACAATGAATGAAAGACAGATGAAACAAATTACGAAAAAGATTTGAATCAGCAAGCCATACGATCTTAGTCTAAAATGAACTTATACGAGTGTCTTTTGCCTTCTTTCAATTTGGGGTATTATATGTTTTATAATATTGAATAAGTTTTTTATATGTATTTTTTTATACTTCTTTTAAGTTTCTTTTTATAAAAGAAAAGTTTGACATACCATATAAAAAAGATCTAAGATAACATTCTTCTACAACTTATGCCCTTTCTTGTATCTTCTGTTTCTTTTAATGTTTACTGTGTTCTATGGGGGTTCAAATATAATGGTCGATACTTTTATATCATCTATTATGGACGTACTTATTGTTTAATGAATAGTAATAATTTCATTTTTTAAAAAGGAAATGAAATAAGGAAAATTTGCGCAATTTTAGCCAAATGCACACTACTGCTCGTATATACTTAATTGTGCAGCTTTGCCTTAAGAACTTTTATACACCATGTGAAATCAAGATTATAGAGCTGCAAAATTAATTCATTACATATGATCTAAAGTATGGCCTTTGAAATATATGTGCAGAGATAGTATTGCATTTGGAAATTTTTGAGCGTTTATCACTGTGGATACTCAAATGAAAAATACTAAAATTATGGTAATAATGTTTGCCATTGCTGTAAATGATATGGAATTGGAAATCTATTAAATGATTTGCTCTCACTACTGCCCGCCACCCTGCCTGCCTGCCTGCCTGCCTGTCTGTCTGTCTGTCTGTCTGCTTGCCTACTTTCTTAAAGTTTACGATATTCACTGGTTTCTTTTTCAAATCAGGAACAAATGTCGGAAGAATTTTTCACGATAATTATAAAGCGTAAGCAGCCGTCGTTACGATGCTATTCAAAATTTATTTTTGTTATTGGAGAGTCTGTAAATTACAATTTCTTAATTATTTACGCTCTATTAAAAATATAATCATTTGAAAATATGTTGTTTTCAACAATACATGGAACTTTAACGTAAGTATTACAGTATAAGTTTACAAGTAAATGGTAAATGGTAAAAATCGTAAGTAGTGGGTATTCTAATATTAACGTTATATTTAGGTAATATGTAATTAATACGATATACAAAAATTTAATAATATTATTTTTCATATCAATTATACCATTAATATTAATATTTTAACTGTCGGCGGTCGAAAATCATACACCTATCATAAAGCACACGCGGCAGTTAAAATGTTAATGATAAGTATAATAATAAATGCAGAAAATTCAGTCCATACTATATATTTGTTTCGTTTTATACAGCGAGTCCTCGAATTAAGCAGGTTCGTAGATACGCGGTTGTGCCCCCAGTTATGTACTTGTGCGTATTTTGTATGTGTTTATGTATTCACATATGAAATAAAGTTTTCTTTTCGTAAAAGAGCACGTATGGGTTTTAATTTTAATTTACTTTTCTAACGAACATTGTATACCGAATCTATTGTAGTGAGAAAGAACCGTTTTAATCAACCTCTGTAAAGACTATGACTAAACAAACATTACTCGACCGCCACCCACATGTTCCTTACCTACAATATATTATTATTAATCCCGGACCGATTTTTCTTCCCTCCCTATAATATACAGTGTATTTTTAATTTGACTTACGTAAACAGCTCTAGAATGAATTAACTGCATAAGTCGAGGACTTGCTGTATTATTTTATAGAAGATAACAGATTGGATCTTCGTTCGGTATTTTGAAACAGTGCTCTAATTAATTGTTTAACTTGAGAAGCTGTAAATTCGCGCGCGAGTGGTCCTTTACCGCCTCCCCATCTAATTTCAATTTCTTTCAGCGACGCGCCCAATACTTTAATCAATTCCAAAAATTTCTCCCATTTCCGTACATGTTCATGGATTTCCCGGGGATCCTGAAAAACATAACATTTTTCACATTTATTTAAAATTATCATTAAAAGGTAATAATGTTATTCTAGTTTAATTTTACAGGCATAACTCGTGGACTTTCTGCCAGGTCAAGTTTTTGCCACGACAATTAATAAGTATGTCTGTCACTGTAATTTCTTTTTTTAAATATAAATTAGCATTAAATAAAATTGTAAACTTACCGGAAATATTATTGGTGCACGTTTAACAATCATATCAAATAACGTCACCAATTCGGTTGCATCGTCGACAGGAATGTCTTCAACCGATATTACTCTAAGTATTAAATCTTCAACCATGGAATTCATGATGCATCCTAAAGTATTAAAGTATGCCAGTATTATGGTTATTTTAAACATTGATATTTATGTAAAATTTTATCGTAAAATAAAAACTGACCTACAGCTCTGCAATAAACATTTACAGGCAATACGTCTAGCCAAACTGTTTTCAATAATTCCAATTGTCTGATGCATTGCCTCAGTGCACGCTCGGTACTAGGTTGTAACTCGGAAGCTTGACCCAATGCGGATAGACCTTAGCCCAAACGAAAATTTTTCACTTATATCTTATTAAACATTCATGATTATGACAATTATGACAATTAATATTACCAACCGGACTCTTTGAGAATATCAAAAATAATATTTCGCTGATATTTCATGTGCTCTAAGAAATATGTCGATCCGACGTTTCGTAATATTAATATCTGATCGGCGAAAGTTAAATTATACTTTTGTATAGATTCCGGCAGCTTATCCCTATACTCGTGGCCCAATGTGAGGAGGTGGTGTGCAAGATACATACAATTATTATGGAATACAGCTAAACAATGATACAGTCAATTAAAATATTTTAAAAATGCCCTTGCTATATCATAGCGTTTCATTTTTAGGATTAAAATGGGTTTCTTACCGACTTGTTGCGGTATCGTTTCTAAAAATTTTCGATGGTGTTCAGGCACTAATCCAGAATACATTTCGAATACATTCCTGCATGTATAAAACAATCGAATGGCACAGGAATCTGTATTGCATGCCTCGTCTAAAATACTCCGCGCTAGCTCGACCGTTTCTTTCGCATTCTTGCTGAAATACAGCGTAGACAGTATTTTTAATACTTAACAAACACGACGCTAAAAACGTTCACATCTATTTCGGTGGAATATAACAGATATAGACTACCTTATTTGACATTTAGGAAATTGAAATGAATTCTCGCTTAATTTGGTGTCTATTTTTATTTCACTAATGCAATTATCTTCTGGACATTCAGGCGCTTCCTAAAAAATTAAACGAAGATTGCAAATTATGTAACTATACTAAATTATGATTATTTGAACTTGCCTCTGGTTCGTACGTGATACAATCGTGCAAGTCTTTTTTCATAATATTTCGAGCTTTTGCCAATAAATCTTGACAAACCCTATCGATGAACAATTTGTCAATATTTTTCGTATATTCCGAGAGAAATAGCTGTTCGTTCGTAATGAAGCCTACAACAATTGTACGATTATACACGGTCCCCATGGAACGTGAAAGCTATTACTTTAATATTTTTTCAATCTCGTACCTATTTCGACTAAAAAATACTGAAAGTCGTTGATCGTCTTAACGATAGGTTCAAAGTTTTTCAAATCCGCACTGGACGTTGGAATAATTTGCGAGATACAATCGGCGGTCAGCATCGCCGACAGTCGATCGAGCAAGTGCGGTTGTATTTGTTTCAGAAAGGTTTCGTCATCGTGTATTATCAGATCGAAGTGCTGATGGAGGAATTTAAATAACATTTCCAGATTGTAAAACACGCTTTTGAAACTGGGCGGTTTTTTTTTATACAGTATTTCGATCGTGAAGATTTTTTCGTCGATTACATACACGGAACAGTCGTCGTTAATGATCGGATCGATCACGTGATCTATAAGCGTGATCGTAAATTCGTGAAGATGATTCGAAAGGTTGTCAATGTAGTGTAACCCTTGAATTAAATCTTGCATATCGTCAAAATCGTTTTTTACGCTTAATGTAACGGCCTTCGAGTCTTTGTCCTCGACGCCGGTCCAACAGATTCGTTCGTGCAACAGCAGAGACGCGTTCGATAAAAACGATGTAAAGAGATTCATGTATTCTGTCTCGATTGCCATATAAATGTCGAGATCGCGTAGATCGCTTTGCGGATTGTACAATATCGTTTGCATGTTACCTAACGCTTTAGCTGCGTCCACGTACCGTTTCTTTTCTTGGTAATCTTTTATAGACTTCATGCATTCGTGTAAAGTTAACAGCTGATTGGAGAGCTGCAACATCATGTTCGATTCTTTTAAACCTTGCGAAAGTGTCTTCAATTCTTTCGTAGAACCGGACAATTGTACTTTGATCTGAAGTAAATAAATTATGGTTACAAACTGTTTATGCATCGCATAATATATATTTAAAAATATTCGTAAATTCAACGATCCAATACCTCATCGTCTATTCTCGTTTGCAACACGTTCATTTCTTCGAGTAATTCTTCTCCTTTTGCTACTAAATGTTGATCCCGCGTGAATTTCGATGCAAACTCGACATAATTATCGTCCATAAAATCTTTGATATCATACTTTAGCTTTGTTATTTCCTTTTGTATTTCCGCTATCTTTTCGTTTAAATTAACCTTTTCGAATTTATCTAGTTGGAGAAACAATACGTTCGAAATTTGGATTTTTACAAATGAAAAAAAAAGGTGAATTAATTCGTATTTATATTTTCGCGGGCAATTTCATACGTTTCTTACGCGCGTTAATCTTACTTGTATACGTTACGTGAATCTGTGTATATACGTACTTGCTGTGATCAGCACGTCGGTTAAAAACGATGTCATGTTGGCTCCGTTTTGTGTACTAGCCGTAATTAAGAATTACTTGGAATACTTCGTACTCGATTTAACATTAAGTATTATCATTTCACAATTGGGAAACACTCGAATAATTAATTACAATGTGAGAAATATAACCTCTACACCGGTCTTCACTGTGTCGCAGTTTACTACAGTCGCTGCCACATTGTCATTACATTCGCAATAACTGACAAACGTCAGTCGACTAGCGGTGAATTGTGCAAACTGCAATGCCCCCTGCACATGCACAGCAGAGACGGTAGGGATATTCTATTATCGCGGTCGGTAATAAATGAGCTGCATTATCGATTTCAGATAATGCATCAATTATTTTCAACTCCCTCTATAGTTTAGGATAGTTAACTTTACAATAGCACCACAGATCAAGTATATGAGTCAGGTTATATCTTTTTATATCCACTACATAATGGTGTCCGGGTCCAGTTGTACAAAAAATATGCATACGTAACTTTCACGGTTGAGTCCTAAATTGTAGGAAAGTTAATCGTTAGTGTACTTTGATTGGGCGTCATTTTTGGCCAGTGAGTCTGCCGTATACCTTATCTGCAATTTCACTGTCGCTGTTTCTCCATCTAGTGGTTCGATCGTGCACCAAGTAGGATGCATGTTAAAACGAGAAGTGGGATACACTTTACATGCCGTGTCCCCAAAACGGCACGAATTATTCCTCCTGGGAGGGCAAATGCTTGACTTAGCGTTTTACACGGATGTAAACATAATACAATACAAAGATAAGGCGAAAGGAACATGCACGTCTCAATAACGGCCTCCCCCACTGCCGTCGCCCACTTATTACACCGTTGGCCGCCATAGAATCAGCGTGATTGGTGTTGCAGCGCAACAAGCGAAACGTATGTTCTGTGGAGGAAAGCAGCTGAATCATAGTTTGGCCTGTCGAACGACGTACAAATGTCAAGTCCAGAGAAGTGCAAGCTTAAGGGTGGCCACCCGCCAGCAGGTAATAAAACAAATCGTAATATTCGTCGATAGAACGGGAAAGTATTAACGTGTTTATGCGATTCGTCGTGTGCACCTGTCTGGATATTTCAAGGCCAACCAATTGTTTAATTGTTTTCGATGGGAACATATGGTTTGTGTTTTCTGTTCAGTAAAAGCGGGCGGCATGAGGATTACCCAACATAAAACGCCGAAAGAGGAACGGGAAATAAAGCCGATCAAGGATGCGGACGAGAGTAAACCGTCGAGCAGGTACGTACGACGTAGATATTTCGAAATTTACCACGTATGACGCATACGATCAAAAAATTTGCGATTAACTTCCAATGTGAAGTGTTTGTTCGATCGACAGATAACAAAAAAAAAGAAGTAAATTGTGATAAAGACGCTAGTTATCTTCTAGATAACAACTGATAAACACGTGCCATAATAACAATGTAACAAATAATATTGCTTTTAAAAATGAAGGTTTCAAACGATAAACAGCGTTTTTATTCGTTTTCTTTGTGTTTCAGTCCACCCAAGACTATAATGATCAGTGGATTTCCAGCAAAGGGAAATGCAGATTTTCCTCCAGAAGCTGTACAAGTCTTCCATGACAAACCCACACCGACTCACGACGCTCGTCCCATGCATTGTTCGCGTCCTATCATGATACAGCAGCCTAGGAAGTGAATGGTGCACGTATACTCTATAAAATTGGGCTGTTGTAAAGAACAAGAGCCCTTATATTCAAATATTAAATTTAAAAAGGAAAAAAAAAAAAAAAAAAAGAGAAATAAGTACGTACTCAAAAGTTTCTGTGGGATACAGATTTGGTAATTTTGCGTGTTAATAATTTTTCAGCGTACCGCAAGGTCTGTTTCCCGAGAAGCTCTGGTTTCATGTAAAGCGAAAACTAAGTATCTCGCGAGAGTTTATTGCTGTTATTAAGAGAGAAAACAATTTATTTTTAATGCAACCTCGTGGGGTTTCCTGTAATCGGCATTTAAGCGATTGACTTACTCCGATCACTTGGAGTATCGTCCGTACAGACGATATCACTAGGTAACTACACCGTTAGCACGCTCTTAACTCTATTTTGTAACCGACGCACCTTGTTAGGCGTGTTATACCGTAACGTGTATATGTATAACTAACTGTCTTCGGGACCAGAATGCATTTCAAGATGTAGACCTCGAGGAAATAAGAATACTTTTAACACTATGTTCTGTTTACGAGTTTACGTGATTTCGCATTTTAGTTGACCTTAGGTATCGTAGAAACCCTTTTGATCCACGCACCTTGTATTTTATTTTATCACTACGAAAAGATAGTACTGTATTGTTTTTCGAACATGATCCCCGAGAACGTAAATGCCTAACGAAATTCTTAATAGTATTGACCACACAGTTTGTACGAAAATTAAAAAAGAAAACTACGTTCTTATACGTAAATAACGTAATGCTTCGATCACTTTCCTTGTTCCTTAGGTTTATCCTGGTTAGGGTCTTACCGCGGTTAGACGGTCACGCGATGTCGTTGGTAACCGTGAGTAGCATTGACCACTGTCGTCATGGTGAACGGTATGAATACTACAAACATAGCTGCATTAATGTGTCAAAGGCTGAATGAAAAAACTGTTTGAGTGGAGCTTCCTTCCTGATGTGTAAAGATGTGAATGCGTTACCGTCCGTGAACACCGTTTTCCGTCTGAAAATTTTCGTACGCCTACAAGTCTCTCGGGTCGCTGTAACCTTCCGGTCGTAAAACACGACCGTGTTCAAGGTCTCGTCACGATGTCTGCGAAAGACTCCACTGTGAAGGTTCTCGAGATCGACGCGCACATCAACAAAAATTATGACATCGTTCGACGTCTTGGCAAGGGGGTAATTATTCTTCCATTCATTTTTTACTATTCCATTCTCCTGTACTTAACGCGCTTTAAAACAATTAATACTATATCTATCGCGGTTTTACGCATATTTATTTCCCGACCAAAACGTTCTCTTTCGACACCTTTATTTTTAACATTTCATTTAGTAAAAACGATTATATTTATTAGCGATACTTATTCAAGCGAATGAAAATTTTGTGTAAAGAATAAATATTTTTTTTTATACAAAACAGGATAAGTTTCAGAATAAAAATATTATTTTTAATGCTCTTGTTTGCAATGTCTCTTTAATGTCAAGCTTTGTAGTGATATTTGTAGTTTAGAGAAATTATTTTCTCGAAAGTCCACGCACGTTATATCAATACAACAGGTTTGAAGAGTTTGTTTAAAATTGTATGAGCAAGTTTTAAACGTAAGAACGTCATCGTTTAGTAACGTGAAGTTACGTAACGTATAGTTTAAAAAATTATGCATGGCCTGCACGACGACAGTCGTTGATTTATAGAGTGAAACGAACATCCTAGAAAAAAGACAGTTGTGTATATACACGCAACTATTGATAACAGTCGTCGTGGTACCTACATCGCGGACAAGTATAACTGCAGAATCGATAGTTGAACCGTTAACAGACATAATCATGACAACGAGTATCGGAAGTAACGACTGTCGGTGAACCTTTTTATCCGTGACTATTCGATGTTAAATATAAACTGAATATTTTTAATCCCACCCCCAAGAATGGTTCTAATACATGACAAATTTTTTTTAGTAAAACACTTAATTCTGCTCTATCGATGTTCCATAAGATTAAAATTTTTTGGAATCCATAGTCACCATATCACGATATCGATAAGCTATGCGATTTAAGTAAAGTAATAAAGGTAAAGAAGTTCGTTTATGGATAGGAAAAAATTTAATTCGATTGATTGCAATTATTGCTACTACGATGTACGAATATAGGAAAAATTATTGCCAGCCGTTAACAAATGGGTGGTGGGAGCTATCGCGTTGTGTGCCGGAAATATACATATATCATAGAATAAAGGCTGAAGTAAAACTTATAACGGGTCGAGTGGAAAATTTTAGTTATATAACATTAAACAACGAGCAAATAAAAAAGTATGGTAAACAAATTATCGGGGGAAACTTATTTTTCAGTACGATATTGCAATTGTACGAAGTATCAAGTACCCACTACAAAACATGGCAGTGTGTTTTACTAATTAAAATAACTTTTGGACTGGCTAACAAAATTGTTTAATTTAAATATTATAGAGAACTGTTTATTATGATATTTTCTCTTCCCTATATCGACTTTAAAGGGGGTCATTGTAAAGGGGCGATCTCTCTACAAGCACATAAATGGCAAAAAAAATTAATTACGGCCGGTGGAGTCGTTTGAACTCATCGAACTTTTTAGCTAAGAACCACCATAGTGTACATGGTCGTAAGAAGATCCAGAAACGAACGACACCGTCGTTTAACATTGTCGTGTCGTTCCCATAGGCTTACGGCATCGTATGGAAGGCGATAGACAAGAAAAACAAGGAAACGGTTGCAGTGAAGAAAATCTTCGATGCTTTTCGTAACCAGACCGACGCTCAGCGTACATTCCGAGAGATAATGTTCCTGCAGTCGTTCGAGAGTCACGACAACATCATACGACTGCTCGGTCTGCATAAGGCGAACAACGACCAGGACATTTATCTCGTGTTCGAGTACATGGGTGAGTTTTACCCGGTCTGAAGAAGAATTCACAAAGGTCACGTGCCGCGGCGATTCTCAGACATTTGGCCTGAAACACGTTTCGGCCCGTTTCCCCAGAAACCGATCTCCACAACGTCATTAAGAAGGGCAACGTCCTGCAGGACATCCACAAGGTCTGCATCATGTATCAGCTGTTTAAGGCCATCAAATACATTCATTCGGGGAACGTGATACACAGGGATCTGAAGGTGAGTAGATCTATGCATCCTGTCAACCCTAGGCTGGTCCGGAGGACTATACTGGCCAGCTGTACAGAATGCCCCTGGATGAAATTCAGATTTAGCTATCAGAATATGTTAAAATTGTTGTTAGACCATAGGTCAAGATTTTGTGCCAGTAAACTGATAGTACTGTTACCATAAAAATGCAATTTATGGGACAAGACAGATTATTCTCACTCTGGGAACATTACTCTGGGATATTCTTTATACCAGTGATTTTTAATCATTTTAACACGTTGGCTATCACTGTTCAGGTGGAAAATTGTCCACCACAAACCCTGGCATATTTGGAATATAGTAGTATCTATCTGAATGTTCTGTTATCCAAACAGAGCTTCATGCCACGTTGTTTAAACATTTAAATAATTTGTGCTTGCATACAGGTGACTCTACATGTATGCAAATAAAATATACCTAAATACGGTACAATCGTAGGTCCATAAATACATGACATAAACATAATGTAAATGCTAATAAAATTAAGTTAAACAAACTGTATTCTCGTGTACGAATATTTTCGTGAGCCACTGTAAATCATCGAGGAATCTGTTTCGTTAAATTTTCCATTTCTTTTAAGTTTCTTACCAAATCGACCAAGTTCTCTTACTTCCCTCTTTACTCTTCATCGAATCCTACGATTTTTTTCATATTCCCGAAAGAGATAAACACAAAAACACAATGAAAAACAGTAACAAATAAAACCACGCGTGATTTTTAATGGCGCCAAAAAATATCGTAACTTACTGGTAGTCAGATGGCAGACCGCGATGAAAAAATCTTTTCCCTAAACTCGTGGTGGACTCTGGTAGCAGGAAATGGTACTACGATGTAATCGAAAGATCGAGGCGGGAAATATAACACGAGAACAGTTTATAGATCTTAAGTCGTTTAATTACGCGGACGTAAATTATGCAATTGTGAATGTCTCGCGTATGTGACCCGTGATAGCGAATGTGTTAAGCTCCACGGTATCATTTTCTAATCACTGTTTTATACAGTTGGTCCTATATGTATTCGTATCCAAACAAAAAAATCTACAAACATCAATGATCTACCATTTTATGCATTGCAACATTTTTTAATTGGATCAATAATTTGTAAATATATTAAACAGCAAAGATACGAGTACGTATAAGGCTGTAGTTTCTTGCAGCATTTAATTGGCTGATGTTCGTTGCAGCCATCGAACGTTTTACTGAACTCTAAGTGCCACTGCAAAATCGCCGATTTTGGATTGGCTCGATCGGTTACCCAGATCGGAGAAGGCGATGGCGAAACCGCCAGCGATCCCACCCTCACCGATTACGTCGCGACCCGCTGGTATCGTGCACCGGAAATACTCGTTGCATCGAAAAGGTACTCGGTCGTTTCTCGATGGACTTTTTATCCCAGACGATATTTTAACGTCCCCCTATCTATCGACGACGCTTAGGTACACGAAGGGTATCGATATGTGGTCCTTGGGATGCATTCTCGGCGAGATGTTACTCGGGAAGCCATTGTTTCCCGGTTCCTCGACGATAAACCAGGTTGAGAAAATAATGGCCACTCTCCCTATGCCCACCAAAGGAGGTAACTCGACGATAGAACGAAGGACGACGTTCGACGCTCTTTCACGATTGCTTTTTCCAGATCTGATTTCGGTCTGCGCCGGATATGGTACTAATTTATTGGAGAAGACGCCGAGCGGACCGAGACGTTCGTTGAAGGAACTGTTGCCGGGGGTGTCGAAAGAAGCGTTGAGTCTTATCAGTAATTTGATACTGTTCAACCCTAATCACAGATTAACAGCCGTGGAGGCGTTGGAGCACCCCTACGTGGCCGCGTGCGTACATTCTTTTCTACATTAATAGCGCAGCGTCCTCTTTTAATTTGGGGAGAGATATATCTCAGAAAGCGGGCTTGGTCGAAGAAATTGAACCGAGGAAAAGCATCGATGTTTTTAGCTGAATAAAGTATCTGAGACGATGTGTTTTTTCCGTAGCTTTCATCAGAGCAACAACGAACCGGAACGGGGATCGATCGTGATACCGCTTCTGAGCGACGATGTGCAGCTTTCCGTTGAAGAGTACAGAAATAAACTCTATTCGATGATGGACGAAAAGTGTCGAAAGCATAAAAATATGTGGGTAAATCCATCAACGCGGTTAACGATTATTGTTCCGATCTGGAGTCGTTACGGGTTCCGTTTCGATAGGATCGTAATCGTATTAATTTCCAAAAATCATAACAGAGCTTATCGACAGGTCCAAGTCCAGAATCAGGCGACTGTCGGAGCACATCAGGAAGGAAACCAATAATTATAATCCCGTCATCGGGCAAGGTGACGCGACTGTTGGTAAAAATCTTGTACACTCGTGCCAAGATTTGCGCAAAGAGAGAGGCAGAAGCGACTCGTACGAACCTTCTTGTTTAGAGGGTACGATCAACAATGTATTGCTGGTCTCTGTCTCACGATAAAACCATTAAACGATCCATTCTCTGCTTTAGCACGTGCGCAGCTACCGAGCAGAAAAGCGATGCGGCAGTCGCAAATCGATAGCGGCGAAAGGATTACGAAAACGAGAACGATAAGTACGTCCACGGAACCTCAAACACAAACCATCGCCAGGAATCTCCGATCGACCGGTAATTGTCTTAATACTTTATCCACCGCTTGAGATTAAAAGTACATTGGTATGAAAAAGATTAAAAAAACGGTCAGTTTATTAAGTTTCTTAACGTCTGGCAGTCAAGAACGCGGCGACGCAATACACGTACAATTCAATGAACGGCAACGCGAACAATTTCACGCCAAGCTCCACGAAAAGCTGTCTGCAGATCAACCAGCAACACGGACAGTTGTCCAAGTCTCAACGATCCATACAGTCGGACCAAGTAGCTGTGGTAAGCAAACGAGCTTGAGCGACAGTTTTTAATTCTCTCTATCGCCTCAGTGCTTAAAACTTCGTCGTGTTCTGTGCACAATAGTAAACGGACGATTCTATCGTTGCAGGCTACGTGTCGCGTGGGATTCATTTAGGTACTGTAATCATTTATATGTACGTCCCACAATTCACGCTTCTCGCACACGGAACGGCGTGCTTTTCTTTGTTTGCACCCAACCGAATGCTTTTGAAATAATTAACCGCGCCGTGGAATTTCATTTGATTTATTTAGTTTCGTGGTACGGTAGAACCTTCATTTCTATGACGGAGATTCGCGCGTCGAAGGTCCTACTGTGCTTTTTGTCGGCCAGCCTCAAACGTTTTTCAACAAAGGCTGACGATTTCAGTGCGCACCCGTGGGAAAATTCAACCAGTTGGATCAAGCCGGTTGGACGAAGGCGCGGAGAAGCTGCAAGCAGATCAGAGCGTCCGTCGATTGTGCGCCGCGGGCAAATTGGCGGGATGAGGATCGTCTGAAGAGCACGTTCGTTCGCGACGGTACCAACGGTCTTCAGACGAAATATCTCGCGAGGATGTCGGACGACACCACTCGTCGCTATCTGAAATCCAGCAGCAGCAACAACAGCACGAACACCAACAGCAGCCACGTGAACAGCGCGGAGTCGCTGAGCGTTTCGTACAATTCTGCCTCGAAGTGCCAGGCCGTTCGAAAGTATTTGAACCAGACGATGCCAGCGTACGTCGAGCCGATCCAAAATCGATCGGGATACGGCACGGATCATCGAACGATCCTACGGAACAACGCTGGCAACTTCGAGAGGCAGCAAGCTACAAATTACCCTCTGGTAGGTAACAATCGTGCAAGCAGCGGCACTCTGAATCGTTGCAACGCTATGAGAACGCAGTCGAAGCAAATCGCGAATGGCAACGCGACAACCTGTGACAAGAAATCGGCGTCGTCGCTGCGGGACGCGTCTTCTATGAACAGCTATACCCAAACGCACGGTGTGATAACAGCGTCCCTCTACAAGAACTTACGAAACGGGACTATACGGTGGTAAAATATCGCCTGATCGAGCTTTCGACGAAAAGAACGGCGACTTCACGGACACCGCAAAGGGGACATATTTTTATACGATTCCTTTCTCTCGTAGACCGTTCGAAATCTTCGTGAAATAAGACGTCAGTATCACGCGAACGAGGATCGATCGAAGTAAACACGCAGTCGCCGTCCTCTTCGTCGAAAGCTTCGAGCTTAGGCAAGTCAGTGTTCCTAAATAAATTCTTTTAATCAACGTGTCGCGCAATCGATACTTGAAATTCCCAGGGGAGGTAACTGCCGGAGCCTTTTTCCGAACGGAGACGTCGCGAACGCGAGCAATAGGAAACATTAAACGGTCCCGAGGCAATCGGTACTTTAAGCTTATAGGTAAGAGGTATCTCGCGAGGCCTTTTTACAACCCTTAGGATAGGAATCGATGAAACAGAAAATGAAAATAATCAGTAGAGATTCAATTTCACCGACTTCCTGTATCGCCGTTTTCCTCTGTCGCGTCGACGCGGAAGAAGGGTGGCAAAAATGGGCCGATTTTCGATCGTATCTCCTAAACAATACGAAATATACGATTATTTACCCGAGAAGCGACGGGAACCCAGTCAAGTTTTCTAGAAAACTAGAGATTTTGCTCTTTGAAAAGCAGAGAATCGTACAGTTTTTCAAAATCGGTCGTTTCGACCATTCTCTTTTCGTCGAACGAGGAACAATCGCTGACTACAGAGGTCCGATAAGCATCGAACACACAGGAAACTAAACAACGAATAAATACATAAGTAACTTAACACGAAGTCAATCGATCAAGGGGCCAGAAGGGTTGCAACGACTTGATTTTCACCCCCCTCCCCTCACGAAGAACGAGATGGAGAGTGTAAATTTCTATGTAATATACTTTCTTATAATACTTTTACGCGGCTATGTGATAATGTGTAATTTCTATGTAATATACTTTCTTATAATACTTTTATGCGGCTATGTGATAATGTGTAATTCCTATGTATTACCTGTCGTCGAGTAAATTTTTACTAAAGGTGCTGGACTTGTTCGTTGCGTGGCTTTCCGTGTTCTGATCAAAAGCGTCGAGATTGCCTTCCCTTTGCAAGACGGAAAATCATACGGTTGCGTTTACCATTTCCCATCTTGTGACGCAATCGGAGACGTGGAGCTACACACACGTCATGGATCGAAAGGATTGCTCATAGAAACGTTTCTCGAGCTGTTCTCTCGCGTATAAATGTATCTTAACTATCGATGATCAACGACCAGTATGTATCCTTCGAGCAAGCCAATCCTTTTGTTGAAAAAAAATGTCTTCGAGAAAGAAAACGCCGTAAATGATTGAGAAAGACATTGTAATAGATTTTATAGAACCATCAAACGACGAGTCTATGCGCGGTAAGATATGTAGAAACGTTAAACTGACAGTCAATTTAAAAAATACGATAACGAATGATTTTTCCTGCTGCGTATGACATCGGTTTAATCGATACGTCCGTTTCGATGATAGAAACACCGTGGTTTTCAGTTATTCGGTACTCCTGTTTAAAACTGTGAAAATTCAGAGTGTTCGACGTTCGCGTGACGCGTTTCGAAGATATTTTTAGAGTATTTCGCTTCCGCAGAATTCTAATTAGTATCTTCCATTCAGTGATTAGCATAGATATTGATGTCTCAAAGTATATCGAGCCTCTGCTTCTATTTCTGTTCTCTCTTCGAGCCGTTCAAGTTTTTGTTACGGCCATTTTTGTCAAGATCAATCCAATTCAAATTTAATCAAGCTCGATACTGCCGTCGACGTCATCTCGAGGGACGAAAGCGTTTGTTTGCTGCAATCAAATATTTACGGAAGGTCTATGTACGTTCAACCTCGTTCCGGTTGCATGTCCGTCTCACATGGCTTCTTATCCGTCCTTATATCGACGATTCTCCGAGGAAACGCAATAAATGCTTTCTCCCATTTCAACGGTAGCAGATCCTGCCACACGTTTCGACACAAGGATCATTCCCAAACCGGAAATTCAACCAATTCTGAACCATTGAAGATATTCAATACGTGACATACCTAAATATACCTTCCTTAGTTTACGAATCGTAAGAATAAAATAAAAACTGGCTGAACATTTGTTGCAAATTCTCAGCGGGTGCGAAAGTTTGAGTAGTTTCTAACAAGGCTTGAAACAGTCATGGAACTTTTCAATAGGTTCCGTTCAAACAGTTGAAATGGAATTTTTATAGGAATTCCCACGTTACAGGTTTCTATGAAAACAGATAAAGAAAGGTTCACGAAGATGAGTTCCAATTTGAATACAATTTACGAGAAATAATATTTCTGTGATATATTCCAGGAACACTTTTTTTTCTTTTCGTTTCTTCTGGCGAGGATAGGACTCGTCGTAGACGGAGGTGTAAATTTCTAGTGCAAAATGCAATTGAAAATGTAGAGCACATATTTTTTTATACGACATTTCGTCGTGGAGAAAATTGAGTTTGAAAATTCATCGCATTTCGAGTTCGATCGTCCAACGCCTGGCGTGTCTGACTATAACTCACTCTTTCTACTTGTTTTTGCGTTCGCTTATTTTTAACGTTCCTGCGTCAATGATTTATAAAAATTTTAAAAGGATATTCAGTGGGATATGAATGAAGATCCTGTTGGTTCATTGGTCTTTCTTAAATTTTATTTTCATTCGTGATAATATAAAGCATTTCCACTTTGATGAAGAAAAGTCATTGCATTTCTCGTCTGTTAGCAGCTTTTATACGTTTATATATACATGCAGATTATTAATCGTCTAAGAATCATCCATTTCACTCGCTGCAACCATTCATTCGTGCGTTAACAATGAATACTAAACAACAAGTTGTTGCTTAATTAACCTGCATATCAATTTAATATGTCCTTAAGCAAATGTTACGAGCGAAAATCGTGATCTGTAATTTGTACATATCGATGATGCTATGCTACCATCCGTTTTAATTGGTATCGATTGATCAGAGGATAGTAAAATTGACGAAAAACAGACGATATCGTATCAACGTCAATGTCTTAATGAGCAGATACGTAAACCATATCGCACTAGATCGCACGCACACTCGATTTTCCCGTAATCGAAAACGAAGTGTCGAGAAATTTTATTCTACGTCTTCGATTTATTTTTCTTCGAGGAATCGTCCGATACCTGGTTGTACTATGAGTTTGTTCTTATCCCGTACGTGTTTCAGGTAATTTCACAAGTTCTTGCTCGTATGGCGGGCCATTTCCACCCAAATCTGAATCATATTAGTCCCAGTGCAAGGTTTCTGTACTTTTTTACTTGTACAAAACTATACAGAGACTTATGAAATTACCTCGTATTATGAAATCTACAGTAAAATAACCATAAACGAATAAATAAAACAAAACGAAAGGAACCGCCTCAGAAAACAGTGGCTGATATTTGACTATTCGTAGATCAGTTTGAAAACTTTCATTGTATCGAAACTCTCGCCTAAGTCTCCGTCGTCTTTGCACGGCCATCGAAGCGTTGACACTTTATCCGCCGGCTTAAGATCAAAGTACATAACTTCTTTCGAAGCGTTTCGTCGTGATTTATAATCGTTAAAATATCATTTAATATTCATTTTGGCGACGAAATTCACACTGGCAACGAAAAGTTAGTTACTTGGCAAGCGATCGACAAAGTGTTAACAGCTCTGACCGACAAAAATAATTGAAAATTATTGTAATTAGCGAATCGAGGCGCTCATGAGCCACGCTGTTCGTCGGTGGTGACCAGAGTGTTCGCGCGAGGTTGGCTGACCTCGTGATCGTTCTTCTCGTAGCAGGTTTCCTGTTGTTTGCCAGCGTTCCCCGGCTTGCCAGCTGCCGTTTGTTGCTTCTCCCTAAGGCTTCGTAGCATGTAGCAACGCCGATGAGGACTGTGCTTGCTGTAGAAGCTGTCGTACCCGCTGCTGGACGTCGCCGTACGCCTCACTGCCAAAATCGTGTGGTGACCGCCGATCGCCAGCCCACATCCGCATCCGGGCAACATTTTCCGCTTTCGTAGCAGCCCTCGCCTCATCGAGCCACCGCCGGTACTGCACCCTGCGCACACGTCATCGATCACGGCGGTTCCTTGAACACTCTGAAACAGTATGCCAGAACCACCGGAATTGTAGGATGTCAAACACCTATTAAAGTTATTACTTCCAGTCCACAGACGTCTCTATCGATCCCCAACGATTTTATAGAAAATAGGATTCTGAAAAAATTCCTTTCTCGGAAACTAAAAGAGTTTCAGTCCAGGTCCCCTGAAGTAAATAATTACCATACAATATTCTCCATTACCTAAAATCGTCAAAGTGGCGTAACCACTGGAATCTAAGTGAAAATGCATGCCAAAGCACAAGGACGGCCGCAGCAACCGGACAGAAAGCAATAACTTTATGCGAATCGGGCATATAGGAGGTGGCTGTAGCCGTCGAAGGATGATTTCGCATAAATATTTATTTTCCGAACGGCGAGAGCGACGATTTTATTATCGTGCGTGCACGGAAGCTCGTCTAATTCGGTTCCGGCGAACACGTGTGCCCGGTATACAATCCGTTCACCGAGAGTCTATCGACATTTTCGATAAATAATTATTTGCATCGTCGAGGAACACTGATTCGGATATCGCTGTGGTCCCTTCGAGTTTCGAAGATATCGTCGAGATTTTGTGGTACGGACTGTACTCGCGCGAAACGCGTCACGCAACGACCATAATTTCACGGACTTTCGCGCGGAATTCATATTGGGGGTTTGATGAGATCGCGATACTCTCCGGTTCTACGCGCGGTCGTAAATTGCGGCTCATGGCGCGTCATATAAATTCCAAGAACGACCGGGGTGCAGAAGGGTTTCCCTGTTTTTCGACGAATTGCAACGACGAATGTCAATGTTATCCGTCCGCGACGGTTCTCTTCGATGCAAACGCGAAACACCCTCTCGTTGTATCGAGTTCCTACGCGTTTCCATCGATCCGTTGGTATATTGAACGCTGAAAAATAAAAAAAAAAGAGGCGCGCGACCGTAGTTTTAATTTTCTGCTGGCAGAATTTGTTCGGGGAATCGTAGATTTTCATTAACAGTCGCCCGGTGCCACGATCCTTACGCGTGTCGTCGAATCGATGTATGCAAATTTAGAAATCCATCCTTCTTCGGCTTTTATCGCCGATAGAAGCTTCGAGGAGGGACGAAAGTTTGGGATACCGTTCGATTTAACAATCGTTCCCGTTGTCGATAGCAAAGGGTGCTACGTCTGTTAAATTTCAAGGAGCTCCGTGCACCTCGTAATAAATATTTACTCACCGCAGGCTGGCCAGCGTACTGAAAATCGTGACTCGCGTATGCAACCACGGCGGAACATTCGGCATGCTTAGCTATTGAAAATTCATGGTTGTTCATGCAAACAGTCGACTTTTGGATTTTTACTGCGGCCTTCGCGCGATCTAATGGACGAACATTGAATATTTATCATCGGCGGGCTAATTTACGAGATAACTTTCACCAAGTTAGCCCGCGGATAATGTGATAACTTTTGCGAAATTAACTTGCAAAGGATACGGAAAAGAAAGTTTGGAAATCTCGCGTTGCATGCAAATCCCTGGTGCATCGAAACGAATTACTTTTATTTTTAGTTTGAGAGTTCAACCCTCGCGCCAATGCGAATAATCGCACATACAATTGGTACGCGCGATTAAGGACCTTAGACAAACGTAATGAAGGGAAAACCACATTTACATTTTCCTATGGAAGCAACGATATAATATTGTTCACCGTATTCAATGCGAGATTTAGTAGTTATTGTATTTACAACTCCTCGTGCAGCTTCGAGACGCTTTTGAAACGCTGGGTTTCGTTCGGGGATACGAACTTGAAGAATCCCCAGGGGTTTAAGAATTTTTTACGAGGCACTTTATCAAATAAAGTTAGAAACAAGTCCGAAAATTTATAAGAGAAATACGTGTGCGTATTTATAACCGAACGATGCTACAATGCATTTTGGACGCGTTCGCGAATACGTTCAACGGCGCAAACATTTTCGAACAAACTTCATGAGTTATGTCGTATGTATGAATAGAAACAGAAGCAAGAACTGCACGAAAGGTCAAAATCTGAATACCGTTATGCAACTTGCTGAAACTTCATTCGGACCGAATGTTAAACAGCGTGTGTGATCGAAAGTCACTCTTTGCTTTGATATTTTCTGATATGCAATATTAATTAGATTTAAAATCTGATGAAAGTCGAGGAATAAAGTTTGAAATTTTATTGTCGAAGAATTTGGCCGGAAAGGTAGGGGACACCGTGTAGAAAAGGGGCGAAACGAGAGGTAGGAAAGCCGCGGTGGATCACGGTCTGAATATAATCAAGATTCTCTCGGAGCAAAGTGGAGGGCTCGTTTCGACGTAGCTTGTTTCCGGTTTCCCGCGGCTACGCAGTCAAACAGGGGCTTCTTCAAATTGCGAAACACTCGCACGCTACACACAGAGACACATATTGCCGACACTTACTTTGCGACGAGGTTTTCGACGCGCCAACCCGTGGGGACCGCGGCGAAGAATCTCGGCCACGCTTCGCCGAAAATTGCGAGTCATGAAGCAGTACACCACAGGATTCAACGCGCTGTTCGCGTGTCCCAGAAAAAGGCAGTACGATAGGGCGTCCATCGTCGCTCTGCCATCATCTGCGAACAGTTTTCAGGATTTACTTTGCGGGGAGTTTCGAGCCTGGCTCGACCCTCTGGGAGTCGAGGCCGCCGATCATGCTTTTTCGTTGGTAATTCAATGAGAACCCAAGTGCCTGTCGGAGTTTACGTCGTCTGGCTACTTTTCTACTCTCCGAGGACTCGCCTGGGATCTACAGGGTGGATCAACGGAATCGCGATTGCCTTCATTTTTCGTTCTTTCTGATTTATAAGACTATTACGATTCAAAACAGTAGCGAAGAAATATTTCTTAACGACTCTGCCTTTGTTAAAAAGCACACCGAATCGCCTGCGACCTTAAATTAATTACATTTTCTCCGCGAAATAGAGCAGCTAATGTCGGGGCACTCCATCAAGGGTTTCATTTTATTTTCCGTATAATTTTCTGATATTCTTCGTTATTAACACTAAACCTATCACGACTGGTCGTCTGACCGGTTGAACGACTTATATTTCTTTGTAAAAAACCGGACAAAATTTGGTATCAAATTCTGGTTGGTTTCCAATATAAAAGGAAACATATAGCAAAGATGAAAGAAGAGAATCTTCAGTTTCCACCATCTTAGAACAGTCCAAGAACGTGTATTAAAAGTAATAAAACTTTAGGCGCGTGCAGTTCCGAAGTTATTAGTGTTTTATCAATTATTGAGCAGCTGTTAGAAGCGGAAAGGCTTCCCCTTTAAAATGGTTTTTGGTTTTTGACGATCCGACTTTCCGTTTTCGAGATATCATCGTGTAAAGAGAAGCGTAATTTTAAAAATTCCACCATGTCTCGCTGTCCGCCTTACGAAAGCCTATTAACGCGCATTAAAAATACTGAAAGTTTAGACGCGTGTAGTTCCGAAAATACTAGCGTTTTCTCCATGATCGAGGCGTCGTTAGCAGCGGTGAACCTTCCTCTTTAAAATGGTTTTTGGTTTTTGACGATCGGACTTACCGTTTTCGAGATATCGCAATTTATGTAAAAGGGTATTTTTCTTAATTCGATTATCTCTGTCTCCGTCTGACGCGTCGCGTTGTACCTCTTTGTCGCACGTGAGTCGTGACTGTCGTGACCTACTTCCGCGTAGTATTTCCAAGAATTTACTACGCACTGTTTACTATCTACGCGCGCGTTATGAATGGACTCGCGCGAGCGCGTAACAAAACGTAAACAAACCCTATCTCCGTAACTAGCCACCGCATCGACTTGAAATTAAAATCGCTATATCTCCGGAACTAATAAAGCTATCGACTCGTACAAACGCTCATTTTAAAGGGTATTTCATCCCCTATCCAATGACTGTACGAACTACTATATTTTATGCTGTCTTCTATGTTTGTTTTGCAATTTACTTTGACGCTACATACTAAAAGAAGTTTCCGCAATTCCTATTCCTCCACAAGTGACTAGATTACGTTCAAACGACTCTGTAAAAGCAATCCCTTAGACTACGTTTCACTCACTGCTCTCGTATCTACTTCGAGACAAATTTAAATATGAATTATGTTTCGATCGACAGTTTAACTTTTACCGTGGCATATCAAGTACCTTGTCTCTAAAATACCCTGCACGCAGTGTCGAAGAGGTGCTTAGACGTCTGAATATTCTTAAGGAAATAAAAAAAGGAAGGAGGCGGCATACTTTCGTGAATGAACGAGCACTCACCACCGACTTTGCCCAGGTCGATCAGGAGCATCAGAACGTTGTACGGTAGCCAGCAGAGAGCGAAAAGCACCGCCAGAAGGAGCAGTATCCAAGCAATTCGCCTTCTCTCACGTACCAGCCGGAAGCTCTGCGAACAGAATGCAGTTGCACAATTGTAAACGTTCACGGATTTAGATCGAGTCCCGAGTTTCCGTCTGTTCGTAATCGGAGGAATGATACCGCGGATAATATCCGTCGGACTTGGAGTTCTCGCCGGGCGTGCGGAATGGAAATTCCGCTCCGCGGGGCGCGGATGTACGCTGAGCGAAACCAGCTGCGGGAAAATCAAACACGCGGATTCGTCTAAGAACGGGGGGAAAAACGGCGGAGGAAAACCGGGACCGTAGGAGGCTCGTCTGGATGGAAAATTATGAACTTGCCGGGCGCGTTCTCTTCGTCGAATTCGCGGCTATTTGTAGACGTTGACGGGACCATTGCTGAATGGGGCTTTAACGAACCAAAGTTAGAGAATCGATGCTTACGCCGGTGGACAAAATTATGAGACACCTCCACTCCGACTCTCACTAACACGTACTTAAGCAGATACTTTTCCGAAGTCTGTGCATTTTGTAACGAACCAATGTGACAGTAAAAGTACATAAAATGGTAATGCCCCGTAAGTTTAGGGATAATAACTGTTGGGATTAGGGTTAATTATATTACCTGTCGATATTCAGCGACACGTGCCCCCGATGAATAAGATTTTCAGTCATGAATATAGGAGCCTCGGTTGGCAAAGTTTCGCGTTATCGAGTATGTGGACCGAAGTTTCAACTAACCTGTTGCGAACTAGCGCTTCCTTCGACGCTGTCGCAATCAAACGGCGGTTTCCTGGAGCACAGCGTACGACCCATCATGGAGTAGGACAGTATCACGACGAAACCTAGGGCAAACATATAACGAAACGTACGGAAACCACAAAGGGAAAGGGAAACGGACGGGAGGCGAGGCGATCGATCCCTTTCGTGGAAGGATCACGGAAGCGAATTATATGGCGAAGGTTGCCCAGGTCGAGTGGCGCAAAGATAAATCGACGATGTAGAATAAAGGATAGATGGTAAAAAATGGCCGGGATTTTTTATCGCCATGGAACCCAAAGTATCGGAGAGGCCATTTTTCAGGTCCCGAAGATGCCTAAATCCGCCATTATTCACCGAAAGTATGCTGCAAAAATTATTTAACAAGCCATCCGAGCGGAAATTTTTTACTACGCGTTCATGCAATATCAAGGAATCGAAAATAAATTAATTTCTTTAGAAGATAATTAAGAAATTTCTTAAATTACAAGCACTTAAGCGGTATTTTAATATTAAAAATGAAATATCGAGTTCTCGATGACCTTATCTTTGAGAATTTTCCTGTGCAGCTCTCTTCTACCTTGAGTGCCACATCTAATATCGATGTGATCCAAACTAATACACTTCCGTCTCGTTTCTACACCCTGAATTATGTCTTCCCGTTAGCGTCATCCGTCCTGAGCAACCCTATATACATCAGGTTCAGCCCTTTGGTTTTTCCTTCGAGAAAAGGGAACGACGGAGAGATTTTACGTCGATGGTAAGCTCACTATTAATCATGCTGGCTTACCGGGAATGGCATAAACCAGCACGAAACAGACAGCGCCGAAAAGATGCGCACGAATGCCCAGTAGCTTGAAATCTTCCGAACAAATGTAGAAAGCAGGTGGCAACTGTGACACGCGCGAGGTATTTTCTGCAAAGTTTCCCGTCGACGTCCAGGATTCGGAGAGAGTTATGTTGTCAAGCTCCATGCCGGGATTTTGAAGGGTCATCTACGAGAAAGATTGCTGAACGATCGTCGCGTCGATACGTCTTTCGCGAACGTGTATCTTTTATTCCCGACATTGCACATATCTTTATCGAAACTAAATTCGAGTTGCTCGTAAACTATAGCCTTTTCTCGTTTTGCAAGATAAAGCAAGATACCCTGGATATTAATTAAAATCGTGTTTTTAATCGTATCATCCTTTCGTGAATTGTAATCGCGCTGTTCAATTCAGATGCCGTAGGAATATTTATGAGCGGCTCGTGGCCAGAATAAAACCATTTGCCGAAAGGAACGTCCAGGAAATGTTCGCGCGCGATATTGAATCAACGAATTCTCTACGAACCACTCTTAGGACCGGAGAGAATATGATTAAAGCGACCAGCCAGAGGGCGATGATAACGATGACGGTGCTCTTGCGATTGAAAACGCGTCGAAACGCCATTGGACTCCTTATCGCCAGGTATCTGTCGATGCTCATCGCGGTTATGGTGAACACCGAAGCGGCCACAGCAACACCTACGGAACGCTTTGGGTTGTTAAAGTTTCGTGTCATCATCGTCAAGTTGTTCGAATCTCAGTTCCCAAGTTCTTAAGACTACGAAGATTCGAAGCTTCGAACTAGCGATGGGACTTGAGATTGCTTCTCGTTTCTTCGTATCTTACTATGCGTTGCATCACAGATTCGAAGCGATGTTAAGAGACTCTCGATCGTCTTGAAACTCGTAATGGTCTCGAGAGTTTCGAAAGTTATTAAACCCTTGACGTACGATTTAATGTAACTTTTCAAACGTATACTATTTAATTTTGTTTGAATTTGTTGGGACAAGGAATGCCTCGTGAATATAAAAATGTGTTGATTTTAATATATAAGGCTTGATGACTTTGATGACCAGTGAGTAGGAAGGAAAATCTGGAAAGTTACGGTCGTCGGAAATTAAATTTGAAAAAGTTCAGAATTTTATAAACCTTCGAGGCTCGAGGCTCGAGACTTTCGAGAGTGTTGGGCTTGGAATCGTGCTCGAATTGGGTGAAACTTTTCGCCAGACGTATAAATTCGAGCCTATTCGGTGCACTCGAGATCCCATCGCTAATCATCGTCCTTTTAAATCGGCGACGTCGATTCCATTACTCGGGACGAGGCATTTAGAATTTATTCAGTCAGACGGCGCCAGGATTGAACGCGAGATGGAAGGTCGAATTAAATAAAGAGAAAGCTAAAAACTGCATCGACGGCGAGGGACCAGAGGCGTCGTATCGCCCGGGAAAGCGTCTCTCCTGTGGAAATGCGACGCTTGCACATGCATGCACCGATACACGCGGCCGCACGGTCTGGCGGATCTTTTATGTATGGGCCAGAGTGACTCTCGTCCTCTTTGGTTGGAAGGCGTGTGTTATATCGTGGCAATTCGCGACGGTTATATTTTTTTTCCATTCAGTGGTTCCCGAGAGTTTTCGCAGGAAAATAGTGTGAACCTGCGTCCCGTGGAATATAACGGATATCCAGACCGTCTGATCAATCCACTGTGTTAACGATACGTTATGTGCTGGGCCAGTGGCAACGAGATCGAGTTTGACGCTGAAAAACTGGACAGGAGATACGTGGAGGATTTTATGTTTGAATATAAAATGTGAAAACGGTTCCCTGTACTTTAAATTAGAAAATCTAGGTCTTTTAAGGCAGTTTGTCATTTTAAATTAAACTTTTTTGTCGTGCAAAGTCACAAATCGAAATGAAACAGAAGAATAAAAAAGGATTAATGATGATTTACCCTGGAGATACGAGGACAGTTTACACATGACTTCTCCGTGGATCCAGACGACCGAGACTGCTTGACTGACGGCCACGGGCATACAAATTGTGGTCACAAGAAGATCCGCCACCGACAGATTCACCACGAAGTAGTTAGTAACGCTGGGAACAAAAAGATTTTTGGAATTTCAATATTTTAATAAGGAAATCTCAGTCACTGTGATCGACAGGATGATTGTGTATGCATTGTGAAAGTAATCGATCCATATAGTATATAAGTTTGCCAAAGACAAGATGGCGGCTCGTACGAGATCGTCGATGGACTCGTCTGTAAGGCTGACCCAACAAACTTTGTTTTAGACACGCGTTATCGTTCGTCAAGCCTCCCATTTTCGAGAATTCGGAACAAACTTGGCAACGAGATAAGGTAGTCATCTTGCGACCCAAATTATAAACGCAAGGTAACAATTAAAATTAAATCTGAAAGGTGGAAACTTTTCGAACAATTCTCCGTGCTCGACGTTTCAACATTTCATGCTTCTAAAGAAATGCAATTGCGTAAGATAACGCAGTTAATGAATTTCGCAAAAGATCACAGTTCGCAGATTGCATAGAGCGTCGCGTTGTGAGCGCCACTTCGAATACCGTCGAGTCTGGAACCGACATCATGGATGAATTGAAATTGGAGGTCTTATTGGGGTCGATCAGGAGGGTCTTAAATGGAAGCTCGTATATCAAAAAAGGTCGTAATGAATCGGGCGCTGACTCTTATTGATGATCACAAGGCGCGTCGTTTGAAATTTGGGCAGAAAAACATGAATATGGACTCGGCGAATATCGCATCCTTTAATTATAATCGAGAAACTCAGAGATTTTAAGCAAAAACAATAATGGATTGACTCGGTGCTGTTAAAGTTACTTTGAACGATACAAGGTCTACCATTAAATAAGTCTGCAACAATTTTTCGAAATGTGGATCGAGACGTTAATCATGCATCTTGAGGCAGTAAAACAATGCACCGTTTCACGGTAGTAAAAGTGCGTAAGCGTGGGTGGCTCTTACGCTGAATTGGCCAGCTCGTTTTCCTAATGGAAATCCTATTGAAAATCTTTGTAGTAAAATGGCACGTCGTTCCCATAAAAATGGAAGGTAATATTGCGCCGTCGGCGCTCTCGAAGCGGCCATTAATGATGATTACGAAGAAATTAACGATAATACCATTTGGAGTCTCGTCGGGGTTGCTCGACAAAATATCACCAGGCGGTAACGTTCCAAGCAAAAATATTCTCCCTTCTTTTTCACAGACAACTGCGACATTACGAAGCACGTTTCGAAAAAGATATCCTGGAACAAAGTTTACACAACGACTTGGGGAAAGAGTCTCGCTACAAACGAGCGATTCCTTTCGTTTCGTTTGATGAAGATTACAGAAATTATTCTCGCGCGCAAAGTATAATCAGCGCCGGGCATTGTTAATCCCGAGATCGATATCGGAGCTTACGATTCAATCGGAGGAACAAGCGACTTTTACGACGGTAGAGTTCTTCGCAAATGACGAGCTTCTAGGACGCTTTTGAAAAGACCTCTTCCACCTCCAGGTACTCGTGTTCTTTCACCCCGTCGAGTCATTGTCGTGATCTCGCGCTAATTTCCAAGCAAGCGAAAGATTAAACAATTTACGTTCTGGCTGTGTGTGCCACCTGTCCTACTTCCAAACGTCTTACCTCCATGCTTGAACGGCCAACCGTCGAGGAATCTTTCAAAACAAACTTCTCTTAAAATTCCAAAATACACGAAACGTTAAACAAACGAAACTGTTTTGCAGAAATTCCGAAAACGTTCGCGCCTCAAACACGATTTTCGAGGGAATTGTAACACTGATATCATGGAAGCTGTTTATTAGGATGTCTTGAGTGTTTGTCTGAATAATTTCTGGGACATCCTGGCAGCTTCCAAGTATCCTTGTCATCGTTCAGAAGATGATAAATACTCGCGCGATCCGTTTACCCCGGAGTTATTGTTATCCTTGCAACGCTCACGCTGAAAAGCGTTGGTTAATCTCAAGATTTGGAAGCCTGGGCCACGGGGCGGAGGAGTGCAATAATTTCAACTTGGCAAACAAACGTGCACCGTGGCAAAACAGTGGCGTTCGAACCGATTGTTTATTTGCACGACGCTTCCCGCTATCAGAAATAAGCACATGCCCGATGCGTTTCTCAATCCGGAGTCCAAGTACGTTCAAGGTGTATTCTTCCCGTCTCGATTACCGTCAGACTGCTCGTAATTAGTAGTCCCTCGCTTCAAGACAGCGTCCTCTCCCCGCCAACAAGAATGAAACGTATTGCTAACAACCCTGACGCAAATTCGGTCGTAAAGTTTTTGGTTAGAAGTTCTCAGGCTTAAAAACGAATAAAATTTAGCGTTCCAAAGTGAGACTGGGAACGCTCTATAAAAACGTTTTTTCCCTTTCGCGTCGAGGAAAGCACGATAAAGCCACCGAAAGCGTTCTCTGTCACGCGTCGCATCGAATTTCATCCCCTAATGAAACTTAAAATTTTTATATTTTTCATTACGTCTTCGTGACAGTCGTATCCACGGATCAGCGTGGATTTTCCGATGCAAATGAGCTCGGATAAAACCCTATTCCTCAAACACAGGCTGCCGTCGCGTAAGAGCGGGCTTCGAGATTATTTTCATCGGAAAAACTTTGCTGGTCCATTAATCGTACGGCAAGGTACGCTTCAAATCTTACACCGCGTATAAAAATATTATTTAAATTAAATAAAAGCTTCGGTTTTTAAGCGATACGGCGTCCATTTCATCGGCGTGTAAAATTAAATAAATTGCATTGCCAAACGCAGTCGCTTTGAAGTTCGCCGACCGAGCTCGTTGCCCTTTTTGTGTATTTGGTTTACTCTTTTCGCGCGTGGAAAACGCGTGGCTGACCTTAGCCGCGAAATAGAGTCCGTTTTCGACTCTCGATTCAAAGTAGCCGACGAGCCCGATTTTTCGCCTTGAAGCGAGAAATTACTTCCCGTCTGTTGCCTAACGAGTTTGCAGTCGGACGATGGTTACGCTTGTTTGCGAACAATATCTCGCGCTCAAACACGTAACCCTTCTCTATTTGAGCACTTTCTATTGGTGAATTCAATTTCCGCTCTGCTGATTGCGAGTTCCTCTCGCGTGTGTGTACAGATCGCCCCCGTAACTGCCCGGCGCTACCGAAATATCGATGATTTTGCGTAAAACAGAGACAGGGGTACCGGTACCATCAATGTTTTAAGTTATAAAGTAATATTTCGATACTGGGCGTAGACTGCTGCGAAAGATCACTCTGTTATTTTATTTTTGTTAACATATTCACTCGGTGAACAAAAATAATACACGGCGCAGGAATCTGTAGAAGGTATATTGGCTTGTAATAATAGAGAGACACGCAGGAATAGGAAGTTTGTAATTGGGTAGTGTGGTTAGAGGGTACAGAAAGATTTAGACAAAACCATAGAAGCATCATCGGTATGCGAGGGTGGAGAGTGGTAGACTTTGTGGCAAGGACCTTGTAAACAAGGGAGCAGAGACGAAGAATTCATCTCCAGCGCGCATTCAGCCAGCCAGAGAGTGGAATAATGCGATAGAATTTACGAGAACGGTAAGAGTAACGTAGATACTCAAGAATAGTCGAAGAGAAAGATAAGGACCATAAAACCATACCACGATAATCAGTGATGGAAATCGTTAGGGGATTGGGAAACTATAAGGTCAGACTGCGTTGACAAGATCCATAAAGATATAAAAGACGTAAAGAAGAAAAAGTAGGATAACATAGTTGCGTTAACATGGTAAAAACACCAAGATGGAGGATCAGTTTTCATTTAATTTGGCTTAGTTCGTTATTGTACAAGTATTAAGTGTTCTAAGTTGTTCGTGTTCTTGTTCCTTTGGTAAAAAGTTAGGCTGCTTGATATTGTTAGCGTGTACAGAGATGTATTTCCTATAACAGAGGAAGCGTAAATGAATTTTAGACGAAGTAGAGGTAAGAAGTATTGGTCAAACTTTAATTTATTTCTTACGTAACCAAAGGTTTCTTTAATTTCTACTTGATATTTTCTTTAGTAGAGTGTTCGAGTTGCTGAAATTACTGGTGAAGATAACAATCGTTTATTCTGTTAGTAAAGAAGAGATTCCGTTTCACGTTTTTGACTTCTTTCTTCGAGTCGAAAGGTCGTCTCGACGTTTGTAGAGCAAGTTGCGGAGTACCCTGTATTTGCTTTCGCTTGTTACGCGTGTCTCGTCTGGATCGACAATTGTACGTCTGTAGTTCGCCAATAATCCATGCATCCTAATTAAGCGTTTCCCGGAGACGGTCTTCCTGAGTTCTTTCCGTCGAAATTGGGTCGAGGAAACGCGCGACGTCGGGGAGGGAAAATGATACTGATAGCTCGACGCCAACGCGATAAATTATCGAGACCGTGAACGGATAAACAATGAAAAATTATGTCCATACACCAATGTCGCCCAAACCGTAGCTCGCGAACGAAAGATAATAATAATTCATTACTCTCGCTCGCTTCTATAATTAAAAATTGTGACTTGCAATTTTTTACAAGATATTTAAAAACGATCGAAACAGTAGAGGATATTTTCTGATGAAGTATCGACGAAAGCTCGAACGCAACTTTCAGGGACACCTATGTATTTATGCAGTATCTTTTTGCGGCAGGGTGTGGATATTTAAAATTCCGGGGCTCGACTACCCTCTTAAAGCTTTTGGAGGTTCGTTGCAATGATTCATCGATAAGGCGTTAAAAATTTAAAGGCATCCGCGAGGGCACGGGGTCCGCATTAACCTTGATCCCGCGAGGCTAATTCGACACAGTCTTATAAAGCGCCTCGCCCAAAGTTATAATTAACTCTATCGGGATCGATCCTGTTGTCCCAAAAGCAATATCCTGATAGTAAGCCGACAGGCGTGACAGGGGCGGCAGCCTCCCTAATCAACAGCCTATACACTCGATACCGTTTGAACCGACTAGTCCCCGCTTAATTTAGTCAAATCTCTCTTGATCCGCTTCGAGACGCCTCGTCAACGATCCTCAGATTAAATTGTTTCCAAAGTACGTTTAGCCAGCCCGATGGCACACGACCGTACATAGAAAATCTAACGCGACGAGTGCACAAAATTCTCGACGTCCAACGACCACCAGTTGAACGAATTCTATCAACCCCTCTCGTGCTTGAATCTTTCGCCTCGCTGCAGATCAACCCTACGGTGTCTTCCAAAGTAAATAAAATATTTACAACTGACGATCGATACAAAAGTTGTACCGTGACGTTGAAAAATAAATTTATCCCGGGAATTCGTCCAATACGTTTCTATTTGCTCGTTGATTAATGCGATGTAACTAACACGATTAATTCGCTTGTTTGTACGTTTCATTTTGGCCCTTCCGTTCTACCTAATTTCAGCTCGCCACATGATGCCTCGTAGATCATGGTGGTAATAATTCCGACCACCTGGACCTCCCGAATCGAATCTTTCCTCGACTGTAAAAATGACGTTACGTTGGATAATTACTAGTTTCTTCCAGAGATCCTTTTTACTTGAACCTTTTCCCCATCCGTTTCGATAATTTTCTACCAAATTGTACGCGTCCTTTTTATTCGTAGAACGGTTTCTGGGTAGTAAAATCTGACCCAAGGGCGTAATAAGTCAGACAGGGGATGATGGTTACTCGCGTCTTCGTCGAGGGCCGTAAAACCCGTTGTGTACATACCTGCGCATGTAGTGGTACTTGAAAACGACCGCGATGACGAGGACGTTGGCCGTGACGGCGAGTGCCATGACGGGGACGTAGAGGACGATCAACAAGTAATTGGTCTTGCTGTGGAACTTGTCGTAGAAGTACCAGAGTATGGCGGTGGTGATATCCACGCCGAAACTTTCGTTCACGGGCGTCGCGGTGGCATTCTGGGTGGCGTTGAAACCCGGAAACGTCGTCGACGCCAATCTCGAGTCGTTGTACGCGCTCGTAGACATGGTTGCCTGTCGACGTCAGGCTCATCCGGAGGATCCCGCAGCTGTCGATCCGCGGTGGAAACGGAAACGGCTTCCGGCAGCGACTGGCATGGAAAACCCCACTGGCCAACGTCTTGCGTCAACAGAAAAACCCAACTGTCAACGGTGTTTCCACGGTTATCTCGTCGTATCGTTCGGCCAAACTTGCCGGAGAAAAGTCCAACCCCATGTGCGATTCTGTTGTCTCGTACGGAGTAAACTCAATTACGCGAATACACAGGGGTTCGTGCCTCTCATACGCGCTGTCGACAACTGAATTTATTTCATCGGGTCCCGTTAGGGTCGGACTGTTCCCACATCGTTCCCTTTATTTCATTATCCACTTCGATCGTTTACCATTAACCAACTTGGAACTGATTTCCCAGAACAACGAAATTCGTTACGGCAATTTCGCAACCTGCCATACGAGGTGTTAACGTGTTCCTTTATATTCAAACATTGAAATGCAGGTACAATCGACGCGGAAAGTTCAATACGTGCTGTCGACGACTGAATTTATTCCATCGGGTCATGCAATTTGGCATACTAGATGTTATGGTTAACATTACGGAAAGCGAATTAACACCGTTCGATGTTGCGTTATTATTTTTTTTAATTTAGAAGCAGCGATACTTTCGACGAAACAAATATCCAAGCGATAAACGCACAGAGGAAAGAACTAATGTTTATTTCTTTTTTTAATTCCGTGTATGAAAACGACGACTCGATGGAGTTTTTACGAAAGATTTCTCTCCGCTACCAATCTCCGCGTCCGCGCGGGTGCTTCAATCGTTTGCTGATTAATTGAACTCGCGATGTTCTGAATCGCGCACGGATATGGATAAACGGGTAATCGTCGATCGAGGGAATTTTTCATTAATGAAAGCGGATGAGTGTACAAAACGTTTCTCATTTTTTCCCGTGACACGGCCTCGTTTGCAAACGGCTCGAGCTGTCAGAGGCAGAACTCGTCGCACGTGTGCCGGGCATGCAAGCTCGTTGTGTATCCGGCTGCACCAGCGAATGCGTTCTGTGTACCGGCAGTTGATGCACCGACAACTTTCTACTGTCCGTTCAACGACGAAACGGTGAAGACTTTGCATAAATTTCAAGTCGCGTCTTAAGGTGGATGCAGTTTGTCGACTAAACTCGTTTTACGATGAAATAGATCGCACGTGCGCGGAACAACGCAAGGAAACATCCTTCTTCCTCCGGTATCTTGTACGAGGAAATTTATATTTTCAGGAAAGTTGGTTAGAACCAACAATGTGCCTTTAAAACGTCAGCAATTTGTAGTTACATATTCGTTCACGTTCTGTTGATTGTAAATCCTTTTAAAAACATAAAAATTGTATACAGATTTTGCGATCGTATTTTTTTAAATAGAATTGTACATGTTTGTTCCTGTATCCTTATGGAGAATTAAAAATACACAATGACCTCGATACATATCGTTCCGATAATTTAATCTCTAGATATTTACGTCAGAAATTAATTAACATTCCGTGAATACTCCCGCGGCAATGCATTTACAGAACGTACGTTATTGGTCTTTTAGAAAGACCATGAACTATGAACGAATTGTTCTACGGAATATTATCGTAGAAATTCATAGGTTCTTGCTTGAACGAAGGTACATTTACAGGACAAAAACACGTGAAAATTCCTCGGTGAATTCTATAGAGATTTTATCAGATACTCCATTGAATGTTGCACAATGTGTGCAGTGCCAACATGACTACTGCATATTATTCGAGATGTGCAGGGACAATATTAAAGTTTTGAGGCCGTTGGATCGGAAGTTGAGGAACTGTGGAGTGGCCAGTACTCTGACTTCACAGATTTTCATCTGTAGACTAAACTAAATATTGTGATTTATTATGAAAAATAAAAAATAATTGCAATTGCATCCATACGATCGTAGGAAATGGAAAGAATTAAAATAGTCCATTTATACATTGATTAACCATTTTCAGCAACTGTAGCCTTATGAGTTGCTAACGAAGATTAAAAATAAATATAAGGACGCATGAATCATTAAGAAATTTTAATTATGTACGGACACAAACAAATATCTCACGATCAATTAATCGGTAAACGGTATGGTTATTGAGGTCATTGAATTTGTTTTTCTTCGCGATCTACGATGACTTTGAAGTCTCGTAAAAACGTAGCTTCGAGAAAAAATTCATTTCAACTTGAAAAAGTATTACGTTACTCTGAGAAGTTTCATCATTGAACAATAATCAAGATCGCGTTTAATCTCGTGAAAAGCTGACTTTTGGAAGACATTTATCTCACCTTAAAATAGTGTATCTTGTTCCGAGAAGTCTTTTTATAGAACAATAAATAAGGAAGGTTAGCCAAAACACCTCGTATATTCTTCAAACCAGAATTAGAAAATATAACGAATAAAGTATACGTTCGTATCTTTTGTATAGGGTTTCGACATTGGTTCGAACATTATTTTACAAGCCGCATAAATTTACTAAAAGGGCTGGAGTGGCCTGCGGGTTTGACTTTGTGCACCATTGGCACAGGGTAAACCTGCATTATTTTACCGTTATAAGCTACATTACATGGGCAGAAATAACATCGAATCTCGTTAATTAAACCGAGTCCATTAACGAATTAAATATAACGTCATCTGGCAATTTGCTCTTTGTGCTTTTTCAGTACAAAGAATTTTTTAAAGTTTGAGTCTGTTTTTCGCTGTTGGAGATATTTTAATTTTAGAGATAACCATATGCAAAATATATTTTCAACCCCCTCTGACGACAAAACGAATATCGATCTCGGTCCATACCCTGTTTCACCCATTTTTCTAAAAAAATAACGGAAGCTGGTAATAATTAAGAGGCACGATTAGGCAATTCTGAGACAATGCAACTCGAAACGTGCGAGTACCGCAATTGCACTGGATTTTCCGCGTAACGGGAATCCAGTGAAATCGGTGCATTTGGATGTTTATAAGCAGAGTGCAAATAGTCATTGCACCAGTATTTACCGACGCACGGGCAATTCTCTCACGCGTTACACCAACACGCCGCTGGAACGTCGTTTGCGTCGAACGAAACACCGTTAATATAGAGTTACAGACGTTACTTTTCAGATCTCCGCGTAGCTCTCCCAATCAACCGCCTATACACTACGAAGATCAAAAGCTTAAATCACTCCTGAACCGTGTTTCGTGAAAACCACCAAGTTATTTTTCAGGTATCCTCGGTGCTGAAACGAAACATCCGTGTCCACGATATTCCACAAATCTTTACCATACGATCGACGATCCCCCGTCACTGTCGTTGATCGATTCAGTTTATCATTTTATTCGACACCGTCCCTAACCCCGTCGGTTCGTTAGCAACAAGTTCGAGGGTTGTTCCACGAGGCACACGCAACTCGCATAGTTCACGACCGAGGGGATGCGCTCGATCAACGAAGATCGACGTTCGCCCCTTGATCGATCCTCCCCCGAACGACGATGACGATGCACGCGAGAAGTTTCGAGGAGCGGATCCACGGTAAACTGAAAGGAAGAAAATCGCAGCTCCCGCCGGAGCTCTTCAAAGCATCGCGGACGCGCCTGCGTCCTCTACTCCTCTCATCCTCTCGCTTTCTGCGCTCTGCTTTCCCGTATTACGCGTTACACCTCCACCTACGAGACCACGCGAACCGTCGATCCGTCGTGTTTGACGGACGTTATCATCCCTCGCGTTAAGCGTGGCGAAATCTTTCTAGGTTTGCTTCACCCTTCGAACAAACGAATCCCACAGTTGTAGATTTTGTCTTTAAAAACTTTCGACTCTGAATAAAAAAGAAAAGAAACGGAGCCCTGTACGATTCGAGATAGCAGACTACGAGCAAATGTATTCTGCATTAATTTATGCAATACAACGTGGGAACGAGTATATGTATACATACAATCTAAGACTATTACTTATGTAATATCAACGAAATACACAGTTTAACTTTACAAAGCTGGAGGGTATTAAGTCGAGGTCTTACTAACACGAATGTTGCAATTCCAGTAAAATTTCCGAGAGCATATAATAATTTTATCAACATAGACGTTCCGCGAGGTGCTCGCGTACTGGTTCTTGCAGTACTGGTGTTTTGGATTCAAACGTGATTTGGATAACTGCATGCTTTCAAAACATTGAAAGCACTATTTCCATCGCGCGAAATCCCCTGTAGAATATTCAAACGAGGACGATGCCGAATAGATATACGCGTAACATCGTACTGTATATCGGAAACCAGAGGATAATTTTGTTTCCACGTATTTCGCAATACAGAAATAGGTCTGCAATTGTCGAGCTAGATTTCCATCGGGGAGGAAAGTTGACCAGTGCTTAAAGATTCGCTGAAATTTGTCCAATGGAGATACGATGTATTTAGAATTTTTTAAAAAGTATTACAGCATCCGAATATTGGAAGCGAGTAACTGTAAACTGTGGGATTTCATCGATTTCGAGCAAAAACCTTTATCCTATTTCCACCATAGATCGCGACGTCTATTATTGGCTCTCTCTGCTTGCTTACAAAACTTCCACGATCCGTTTCTCGTTCAGGTAAGTGATAAACTAAATATTTAAATTTATTACAAATTGCTAGAATAAACAAAGAATACTCATCGTATTTAATACTAGCTTCTGCTCACAGCTTCGTCCGCGTGGGCGGTGGTTTCGCCTGTAACGATGAATCGAGAAGAAGAAATTCAGACTCAGTTTGTATTTTCGCCTTCCATTCCAGACTTCGGTTTCAGTTGATCCTACGTTCGAATTGGAAAAACAAATCGAGATCAAAAAGCCAATTTATTAAAAAGTAATATTGAAATTTCAAAGCCAATTTATTAAAAAGTAATATTGAAGTTCCAAGGTGAAGCTAATAGGAATTGAAGAGTGGAAATATATTATTATCTTTCACATTTTATTTCGTATATTAATACTAAGCAAATTTTGTCTCTACGGCCGCGAATAGAGTTTTCCAAAGTAAAGCAATCCTACGTATTCGCCTCTTAATTTTCGGTTGCGTCACTCCCGCTAAATTTCACAAAGAATGGAGGGAATTTCACGCGTATTCGGTTACGACCGCTTTTGTCGATATCCCGAATATCGTTTGACGTCAAAGATCAATCGACGGGACACGGGATCAGAGTGGCCTCTCATTTTCCATTTCAGCGTTTATTTCGCGGCTCTTTTCGGTTTCCCTTTACAGATCCGATCGATTAGCTGCTTGATCCTTCAGCGAAGCCCGTCAACCGATCGACGATGATCCCGAAGGCGATCTTCGAGACGTCTTTCAGCAAAGAATCACCAAATACGTCGTCATGCTCGAGATAATCTGCAAACACGACGATAAAAATCAGTGGAAAAGCCAACGACTAACTCGACCGGGTTTTAAACATTTTTTAAAATTTTTGGAGCGCGATATTTTAGGACGACTTATTCTCTGAATAATTTTCCACAAATGCGCCAGCTTGAACCTGTCAGATATAATTACTAATGTCATTCGTGACATGATAAAATACGAACGTGACTGGATTTAGGCGACTCGGTCCCCTCTGAATTTTACGTGCCATTCATATTCGAGCGACACGGTTAACGAGTTGAAAAATACACGTAACTTGTATAACGAAGAGCTGTCTCTTCGCATATTTTAATAACGATTTCACACATTTTCAAACGGTGTTTATTTTTAATCTCACGGATAAACAATATAAGCAAATCGAATGTAAACAGTAGAGTTATAGTCGCATTTAACGCTCCAAAAAGTAAATATTCAGTTGCAATACCATTTAGTGGTCGCCGGGAGTAACTCGTTGGTCGAGATCATTAAACACAAATAATGGCTCGTTTCGATTACATCCGACGTAATCGAGTTTATTACTACAAATTCCTACTTAGATTAATTTCATTAGCGATGGTTGACGATTATCCATTTTAATCGTAATCGTCGATGCTTTGATTAAAATTTGTATTCACTGTAAACTTGCACAAACGCAATTATCGCTTTTCGTCGATCGGGATCGTACAAATTTCGATAGAATCCTTCGTCCTGGATTCCTTACCGAGAGCAGAAGAGGAAGATCCACGCGTACGAAGCCGGCGACAGTAAAGAAATACACCCTCCGCTGTTGGAAATACGCCGTTGCCTCCAGGTTTTCCTATAATTATACACGCCGGAGGAATCGATAGTCGAAACTAGGGGCGCGTAGAATGGGCGAACGAGAAGAGTTATCAGTTCATTAAGTGCATGGCCCGTGTAAATGGGTGGAATGAAGTGCATGCAATTAATTTAAAGCAATTAACTGTCGAGGAGAATGCAGGCGCGATATGGCTGTGCACATTGACGGGGGGAATGGAGCGATCCCGCGAGGATGTGACTCTTCTCTATGTTAATTAGTTCCGAGGAAAGTAACGATAGCAAAAATGTTTGAACAACGCACGGTGTTAATTTCTCAAGGGCCCGAACGAGCACTCGGTATCTATGCTGCTTAAAAGTTTCGTGCACCCTTTGATCTTTGTAAAAGTATCTTTATAATAGTATCAAAGAAGCGTTACTTGGGTAAATAGTGTTCGGAGAAACATGAAATCTCTCTATCGAGGCTTTTGCGAGCAATTTGTTTTATGGACGAACCCACTTAGCTGTCTCACCTGCAGAAATACGCGCTTCATGGAAATGGACGAGGATGGCGCAAAGATAATCTCGCCGACACGATTGGCCTAATAAACAGATACCAGATTCCGTATCTGTTGCTTGGTACGAGCAACATTGCTTCGTCTTTCGCGAATAACTACCTGTTGCGCTGTTAGGTGGCAGACGGTGGTGATCATAAATAGATTCCAGGAGCAAACAATCGCCAGCATCGTTTCCCGGGCCTTTGCGAACTCCGTCAGGGTGTACATATTCAGCGTGTAGATCCTGGACATCGCGTTGATCGACATGCTCGAGAGCCACAACAACAACTGAATCGCGTAGACGGAATTCAGCGTCTCTGTCGCGTTCGCCAGAGTGCAATGCAACCACCATATTTGTCGCAACGTGAAGCGTCCGTACAATTTATCGGGTATCGACTCGTCTTTCACTGCGAGAGAGAATGGATTTTCATTAGAACGATAAGAATATTTTTCCAATAGACTATACGTTGGGAAACAAATGAATACAGCTTGGAATTAAACAACAACAATGTCTCTGCTCTTGGAAAATACGAAAAGTTTCAACAAATTCGAAACATCGAGCTTTCGAATCTAAAGTTTCTTCGTAATTAGAAGACCACTGGCAGGGGGTGAATTGTTTGCTTATCGACGAAATTTACGATTCGGGGAAAAGGCAGGTGCAGTCTCTACGGTGTCCTCCCGAGTAAACTGCGCGAATTTTATGGGAAACGAACGTCAACGATAACAAGCAGGCCTGCACGAATGAAATAAAATAGGATTGCAGCCGTGCAGTTGCTTGTGCGGACAGAGGGAAGCAAAATAGATTAAAGCGACGATCAATTATAGCTGCAAAGACGGTTTCGAGCGAGTCGTAAACGAAACACGTAAACACATAAACGAATGGTATTAGACGATGTATATTTCAAAAGCAAACTTACCAGTGGAGAACGTTAACATATTGCACAGTTGACGAAATCTCTCCTCGATAAGGTACGCAAAACCGACGAATATCAGGACCTGCAACGTTACCGCCGCGTCGATGATCGCGTATGCCAATCCGTGCAGAACTGGCAGTCTCTTTTCAAATCTGCAAAACGACAATATCGTCTGATTAAACCCTGTAACGTCCAACAAATGCGTGGCAATTTTAGAACGAGACGATTTTACGAGAGTTTGAAACTGAAATTTTGACGCACATTCTACTATTTCTTCCTGGATAAACAACGTATCTGGGTTGGATCTTAAGTCAACATCGAGGAACGAGAATCAAAGAATTTAAGAAATGGCTGCAAGCCTAAGAAAATGGAGAACACGAGTACTCTTACCTGTAACTTATGTATCCGACTACAGTCCAATAAGTCAAAATGACGAACACCGTGGCTCGACAGATATTTCGTACTTTGACGCGTTTGGAGGGATCGTGAAAATTCGTTGCTCGATCGAAGGTACGCAGCTGCGTTAAAACAGCGCGTATCTTCGAGTTCCATAGGGTCGACAAGAAAATGTCCGTGAAGAAGCACGAGTAGAAGAGAGCCACCCTCGAGAAGCTGAGGAACGCACCTTTGGTGTCTAAACTGCTATACGTAAATACGAACATGTGCATTATCACCAAGCTGCTTAGATACAAGGCCATCGATAACACTACGAGTAACACGTCTCGAGAGCTTCTTCTTTTGATGTCGTCGTTGACGGCGACGTGAGACGCACAACCCAGCATCCGGCCGGTATTGAAAACCGAACGCATATCGCCGACGAGCACCATTCTCTCGATGAAATGCTTCGATTCGAGATTGTGGAGTGTCGAACGACCCATAAATAACTGTTCGACTCGAAAACTTGGTCATGGTTCCCCGATGGTTCAGACCTTAAATATGTAATGTTCTTACATGTCAACGGGATCTAGATTTGTTTGATGATTCCCTAATACGATACGAAGTCCATATTTTTAGCAACGTAGGGTAGAAAGTTCGGGCGTATTGCGGAAGCGTAAACATGGCTCTGATTGACTTTTCGTGACACGCTTGTCAGTGCTTTCCGTTGGGATATTTAATTTCATCGGAACATTTCTATAGACAAAGATCTATAGAATTTTTAAACCTGTGTTTCTATGCAAGATAAAATCGTAAAACAACATACCTCGTCAAAATATATCAAAATATATCGTCGGTGAACTGAATTAGTTCTCAGATGTATGTAGACAGACGAGGTATACGAATAGACGAGTAGAGTAGTAGTAAAAAGTATTAAACAACATTTCCGTAGGACGTCAAACAAATTTGAAAAACGAAGCTTTAAAAAGCTGCCTATGGAAGCCGACAGATGGCTGTAGCAGGACGGTTTGGTGGATTATTAGACAGTGAGTCTCGATCGCGACCCCCCATTGACAGTAGCACGGTCACCCGTTGTTTATGCGGTTATGTGTATATATATTTGGCTGTGATTAATAAATATTCTACAATGGATAATAATTCAGTGCCGACTGTAGTGTTTCATCCTATTATTTCTTCGATACAGAAGATTGCACTTTACGAAACGAAATCTGTAAGTTAATCTATCGCACATTTAAATAAAACGTAAATGTTGTTAAAAATAAAGTACAATTTATGTTGCAGAGATTTTATTTGATGGGATCAAATAATGCCTTGACTCGTTTTCGGGTATTAAAAATCGATCGTACAGAACCAAAAGAATTAATTGTTGTGGATGATAAAAGGGAATACACCAAGGATGAGATAAAAGATCTAGTGTATATGATAGACATGGGTAATCTTACACGTGCTGGGCAGCGAAGTAACATGGGTGGAGTTTCAAGAGTTATTTCAGCTTTTGGTATTGTTGGTAAGTAACACAAGGCATCTCCTTCAATCTTACATGCGGTATAAACTAATGTTGCACGTATATGCTTCTATTATGTATGCGGTTGCCACATTTTGCAATGATTTTATTAATATTTGCATAATTATATGCAACATTCAGATAATACACAATTTGATGCACAAATCTATTATCTTTTATTGGCATATAAATACACAGGGTAAGGTATTTAAAACAGGCTCTCTGAATAATTTGTTTAATTTTTATGCATATGCATGTTGAATGTGAAATGTTACCCATATTAAATTGCTTTAGACCATACATTGATGCTCAAGAACAATGTTTTAAACACTTGTATTAATCATTTGAATGCTAGGGGATAATTTTAAAAATTGTTTTAAATTGTTATATTACCAGGTAAGTAAAAAGACACATTCGTTTAAAAAATGGAGTTGATCTTTGTATCTCTTCTATACCTCTACGCACACAATTATTATTTTTTTCTATTGCCTAATGTAGGCAAGTTATTTAGGTAGCTTGTTTTAAATACTTCATGTTATATTATTATAGAGGTGTTAGCTTAAGTCACACAATTTTGCATGTTTTTCACATTTTGATAGCATGTTTATTGTACTTTAGTATTAGATGCAAAACATCTTACATATTAATAGTATCTAAAACAAAGCTATTGCTAAAATTGTTATGTAAGACAGCTTATTTTATATATGCTTGCTAACAAAGGCAACAATTACAATGAATCTACACCAGACAACAGTATATCACAAGAGTCTGAGCACCAAGAATTTCAAAAGCCGATGTACAAACCAACTCAAACTAAATTCACCTGGAAAACAATGTGGCAAAGGGACAGTTTTCCTCGACCAGTGTCAGCTTTCGGTCTTCTTGGTAAGGGCTACTGAGCTTAATATGTAGGGTGAAACATATTACATTTCTATAATAACATAATGCTTGGCAAGGAGTCAAGTGGTTCTTTTTTTTCTTCTAAGAATTGTGTATGTTTAATTTGCACAGATAAACATGAAAATGATATAAGTGTAATAAGAAATTACTGTAAGATATTGAAAAATCAATGAAAATGGTAAAATGTATATCAATTGTACCATTCTGTAACAAAAGCATAGCTTTAACATGCTAACAGTCATCTGTTTTTACATCTTCGTAATAAATAATTAAATATGAAAATTTGATATTTAAATAATTGCATCAGGTTTATATGCAATATATTTTTATATTGGATATTCTATGAACATATCATGCTATATGTAAGATATTACAATATGAGTATGTTTTTAGTATGGTGTAACATTAAATTACATTTGCATGCCATTTTATGTGCAAATATGGAATCAAGCATGTTATATGCACAATATGCTAGGTGTATATTAATATACTTAATGCAAGTTTTATGTGGTTCCAATATAATAGAAGATAATTATGTTATCTATTTTAATAGAGAGTTTCGATCTAATGATTAATCGTCTTGTGGCAGGTTTTGTACGTTTTTTGGAGGGATACTATATTATCCTGGTCACAAAACGATGTAGGGTGGCTGTTGTTGGGCATCATACGATATACAAAGTTTTAGATACTTCGATGATTTATATCCCAAACGACACTGTACGCGTCTTTCATCCCGACGAACAGAGATACGTAAAAATGTTTCAAAGTATTGATCTTAGCAGTAATTTCTACTTTAGTTATTCATACGACTTGACACACACTCTACAAAATAATATGACTCCGCCGAAACATATTCGATCAAACATACCTAATACTTCCGACGAAGCCTCGAAAAGAGCGGGAAACGATGATACCGAGGACACAGACTTTTTTAATATGTGGGCATTTAGAAAAAACCAGCAGAGTAATAGGTCCGTTATAGCATATAGAATCAGAATTTTTTCTGTCTGAGAATCGTGTATTAAGTATTAATATTTTTAGCGGTACAGAAAAATATATCGACTATGGTGTACGGAGTAATCCAAACCGTCGATTTGTATGGAATTCTCATCTTTTAAAGCCAGCTGAGAAGGATTTACATCGAGATTGGATATTATATATTACACACGGGTTTATTGGTCAATCGAATGTCAGTATTTTCGGAAGGTCTATGTACGTAACTATTATAGCCAGAAGAAGTAATAAATATGCGGGTACTAGATTTTTAAAACGCGGGGCAAACTTCGATGTAAGTACTGTTGAATTACGTCTGCTTTTTACCATGATTTTGTTATTAAATAACAACTTTAAATATCAAGGGTGACGTTGCCAACGAGGTTGAAACGGAACAAATTGTTCACGATTCGGGAGTAAGCTCTTTAAACAAGGGTCGTTTTAGTTCTTTTGTTCAAATGCGCGGATCAGTTCCTGGTCATTGGAGCCAATATGTTAGTAAAATGGTTCCTAAACCCACTATTGCTTGCGATTTGGCAGATCCATATGTGGAAACAGCAGGTAGCAATATATGTATATATTTTCACGCGTATTGTACAACAGTTATTTGATCGTCGATAAAAAAAAATTCAGGTGCACATTTCAATCAACTTCTAAAGAGGTATGGTTCGCCGATTATAATTCTTAATCTTGTAAAAAAACGGGAGAAAAAGAAACATGAAAGCACACTGAGCGAAGAACTATGTATGGCTGTTAAATATTTAAATCAATTTTTACCTCCAGAGCATCATATTCAATACAAAATTTTCGATATGGCTCGAATGAACAAAAGGTACAATTACAATTAATTTATAATACAGTCCATGGAATATGTCGAGCAAAAGAATAAATAACGATAAGCGAATATATTTTTCAGGAAAAATGTTAATGTTATGGCACGTTTAGCAAATATAGCAAATAACGCGGTATTAAAAACGGGTATTTTTCAATCGCAAAACCCGTATTACAGTCAAAGAAATTTATTTTCTTCTCAATCTAATAACGCGAAGAAACTTCACAAAACGAACTCGAACACAGTTTTATCACAAAGTTCCTATAATGTTCAAAGTTCTGTAAATTTGGCAGCTGAGAATAGCAATAATTTATCTGTAAATTACAACGCAAATTCTAAGTTTACGGTAGAAAATAATTTTCACGAATCAAGTCACATAGAAGATACAGTGAAACAGTGTTTTAGCACAAGAGGCACATTACAAACTGGAATTATTAGAACAAATTGCGTAGATTGCTTAGATCGAACAAATACAGCACAATTTGCAATAGGGAAATGTGCTTTAGGATTTCAATTATGTGCTTTGGGCGTTTTAGAATCCCCTAAATTAGAATTTGACTCTGACTGTGTAAGAATGTTGGAAGAGTTATACGAGGATCATGGTGATACATTAGCATTACAATATGGTGGTTCTCAATTAGTTCACAGAATAAAAACCTATAGGTAAAATTATATAACATTAAAGGTACTTGTAAATGCTGTAAAATGCTATAAAAAATATTCGTTATCATTTAGGAAGACTGCACCTTGGACTAGTCAGGGTAATGACATTATGCAGACACTCAGTAGATATTATAGTAACACTTTCAATGATCAAGAGAAACAACATACTATTAATTTATTCTTGGGTAAATAATTAAACGCATAAATAATATAGCATAAAGGGGATCTATAAATGAAATTTGTGGAAACAAATTTCACAGGTTTATTCATTCCCGAAGAAGGAAAGCCTCCGATTTGGGAACTTGTAACAGATTACTACCTTCATCATAAACCAGCTTGTCAATATTCTCACAGAACAAAGCTTTTGACACAATGGTGGGATACTAACGTATTAAAATGTCTTCCATATGCTTTAAACGAAGTGACAAAAGCTTGTGCCGAAATAATACAGGTACAAAATTCGACCGAAGAAATGATCGATGTCTATTACGATTATCACAGGTATTTAAAACAATGTTATCACGTAAATATGGAATGTTTTATTTATACTCAAGATTACTTCTTGCAGGCCGTACGAGTTGTCTCTACTGTCTGAAATTTATGCGTATAAAATTAGTCATTCGGTCAGAGATTTTATGCCGAATTGTACGACGAGCTTTAGTCCATTCGCTGTACGCGTTCGGCCCGGTAAAAGAAGAGAAGGATCGGGTAATAAAAATTTAAGTATGAAAAATCCTTCTATGACTGGACAAAGTAGTACCAGTAGTACGACTTCAAGTGCAAGGTGAGATTCGTATAATTATGCAAGAATTAATTTTATCTATCATATAGTTATATAGTTCTAGCGAAGATGTGAGTACAGACGACGATGAAAGCCATCAACATACCAATGAGTCTCAGCTAATAACTTCGAAAGAAAGCTTGGAATTCACGTCTTTCGAGTCATTATTTCCGTCCATGAAAGAAGTGTATGGAACTCAACCCGAATATCCTAAACGAAACGATGTAGTACTGTATAAAAAGTAGGAATGATAGAAAATTCATTTACACACATCTTCAAGTATTTTTTTAATACGTATTAATTTTTTATAGGTTTGTATTAATTGGACGCAATGCAACGTATTTAGATTATACGAAATTTCGGTCGAAATTAATTCAGCAGACATCGTTTCCCGAAACTACAATTCCTATGGTAACATTACCGGTAGTAACAGAACACAGTATAAATATATATGAACAATATGTTAAAAGAGCTAATGTAAGTATGTTTGTTTCATATATGTAATCCAAGAATTAACTATAACTCATAGAATTATTTTTATATATTTAGATTGGTGGATCAGTGCCAAATCAAGACAATATTAATCTATATGAACATTATACGAAGCAGCATCAACAATTACTTACGAAGTCTAGCCGTTTGCGTTGATTCTATAAAATTGGTACATATATTATTTTGTAATTTAAATTAATATTAATTGTACAATGAAGTTTGTTAATATATATATATATAATTTATACTGTAAAACATATAAAATGCATACACAGTTACTTTTTCATGTACATTTTATTAAAGTAAAATTTCAGAGGTACATAAGCTTGCAAAGTATGCAAGCAGAAGCGGTGCCTATAGTCTACTTTAGCTTCTTCTTCGGGCGAATGTTATTTGTATGGCCACATTTCTTCTTACGGCAGTTAGTTGCACGCGGATGAAGGCGGGCATAACACTTTCGACAAATCATCTTGTCACAGTTGTATTTTTGTGCCAGGATACGAAGCGTAGGTTCGATAACACCTCCGCGAAGTCGAAGTACAAGATGCAATGTAGACTCTGTAAAAGATGTATGAATTAGTTACTTGGAACTTGGTTAAAGATCAATAAGTATTTGATATTTGATAGAATACCCTTTTGAATGTTGTAATCGGAAAGAGTGCGTCCATCCTCTAGCTGTTTTCCGGCAAAAATAAGACGCTGTTGATCCGGAGGAATTCCTTCTTTATCCTGAATCTTTGCTTTCACATTTTCGATAGTATCCGATGCTTCTACTTCGAGGGTAATAGTTTTACCCGTTAGGGTTTTCACGAATATCTGCATCGTGGTTTATCTAATTTTCAATACAAAGAAGGCACCGTTCGTATATTCAATGTGTAATCATAATGGAAAAAGAAACGTGATATAGATTAATTGACAATATCTTTAGACCTTATTGTTTGTAATATTAAAGTTTGGAAAGTGTGTAAATGTAACTGGAGAATTTTACAATCGACGTGTCGTTTACAGATGGGTATTCTAGCAACGTATCATATCGCAATTGTTTTTGAAATCCTTTTGTTTGAACTGTCGATTACCCAATAATATATCACTAGCAAAGTTGATCAATTTTAGGTAAACGAGCAAAACGTTACACACACATTAATATTACAAAATCAGTTTATATTGAACAAATTTAGAAAATATCAGATACTCACTGTACGCAAAATGTGCTTGCCACCAAACCCAACCTAAAAAGATTGAACGATGGCAGCACCGTACGTTCCGTTCTAACGGAAATTAAATCGCCATCTGGTGGCGAATAACTTTCCTATTCGTTTCTATTCATTTTGGCGGTATGTGCACGACGAAGATTATTTGTTCGTACTTTATGTGAAACGTTTTCCTCGATTTCGTGTTATTTAAACTAAATAAGTTGTAAGATCAAAGAAGCTATGCTTCAAGACTTGGATCAGATATGAGAAACTTGAAGCATTGACGGTAAATAAAAGAATTTGTCGCTTATTTCTATCGCATAAGAGCAAACTTTGTATGACCGTTAAAACGACCATTTTAGTACAATCGTGTCAATACTCGTGCTTTGATACTTAGATTGTTACTGGTTAAAGTTAATGCATTATATTCGTACGTTTACTTTCGACAAAAGTTTGTTTAAATAAGCCGATCAAGATTTAGTATGTAGCGATTACGTTAACGTGACGTCATAGGGAGCCATGTTCGCCGAACGGAATGGCGCGTAGTCATAGGTAGAGAATATAAACCGAACGTTCTGGATAAAAGATATTAAATAACGTCGTTTTTATTGCGAAGCATTTTGGCCAGGGAATAACGACTTCGAGGCGTATCTCGCGCCGGTACGTTTATAATTCCGTATTTGTAGAAACGAAGTAATACGTATATGTGTTACATCGTATTACATACGTGCGCGCGTGCACAGGCGCGTTATATCCGATGTACATACAGCTTCCTCGAGAACATGAAGATTCCATGCCTCCGGCCTCGGCGATATGCAAATTTCAGTAGTAACCCTTAAACTTTACACTCTGACCTAGATGCTCACCTGCCTAAAGGCCTCGCAATTAAACGTGTTTTACAGCATCCTGCTGAAATAGATGTGCGCGCGTGCGAGAGCATGATGCACGCACGGATTTGTATCTACGTTAACCTTCACCCTTTAGGTCCGCCATTTTAATGTTGCAAACCGTACTCCCGGGATAGAAATTTTTACTATAAATTTTTTAAATTATGTACGCGTACCATATAGGTTATGATTATAAAATAGCGTCATATGGTGTATTACGTAGTTAAGAAAAATATTAATACACATGGTTTTATGTATTTAAATAGTATATTAAAGCAAAATAGTCTCTTACTAAATGTTCTGTTTTAGGCAGAGGCAGTTCAAGGAATGGAGGGAATTGGACATGGACACGCTGCAAATAAGGAATCCCCGACCAGGGTAGCTGTGAAGGACAAATTGTTTTCCAGATACTGCCAGAGTCAAGATGTTTCATCCTTTCTGTGAGTGCAATATTTGAAATAATTGAGCGACACTATTTGTTGCAAAGAGTAGAAATGTAGGCAAACAGACGAGCAAGATAAGGAACGAATAACATCGTATAATTTGTATATTGTATTCCAGATTAGTTCTTGTCGTACGCTATGCTAAAACTATCAAACGTTTTCGCGACTTTGGACGTTAGCGTGTTGTAGATAGCGTGAACGATTCGTTGAATTTTGTCTGAGAAATATATTCGCGTCCTCGCGATTTCTCGCGGGTATACCATCTGGAGAATGCGTTCCATAAACTCGAATGAGTTTCGCGATACTTTGAAGAGGTATAGGAAGTTTTATGATACTCTACCGTCTCGAATGCCTTTGCATTCGTTGAACGAGAATCCCTTTATATCACCTAAGTCACGAGGCGGCGCGTTACACGTAAGGTGGTAGATAAGAGGAAATACGGAGAAAGGCGGTGGAAATGCGTAAAACGTATCATAAATTTCGGTGGCAGTAGCGGGGTAGCCTATGAAACCGCTGACACAGCTCGAGCTACGTATTTACTTTTAACGCATCAGCGAGCAACACTTGTTGGCTCAAAGCGTAGGTACAGGGTGCATCAGACCTGTAGGAAATATGTTAACTAGTCGATGCAGCTCGCCCTAACAAACACAATTGAATGGAAGTCAGTTTCGATATCTATTTCTAAACACGCTGGTCATTCTACGACCCTAGTAATGGTACAAAGAATTTAGCTTAGGAAATGAAGAACTAGATATCTTGAAAACGATTAGTTTATGGACACTATGTTTACTTAAACTCGTTTGCTCGTCTGTCCAAGTTCCATTAACCAGTTAGGGCTTCATCCGTGGTTCTGGCGCCTCTTACGAGAGGTGTATCGGGTTCCTAATCGGGACCAGGTTCTATCACAGAGTGGTCCAACTACTTGGTCGAGGCTTCACAGTTTTTAGAGACTCTAAATTTATATAAGGAGTACGATACTGCGTTTAGAATTAATTTAAATCCATTATTAGCTATTCGCGAGGGAAATGTCGGTACCCGCGATCGAGGAGGTCGCGTTTCTTCTAGCGTTCGATTTTTCTAGAACGTTACAGGAAAATTGTGAATCCTCGAAGTTTGATGTATTGAAGTTTCCTCGTTATAAATCCGCCAGCCGTTTTCTATACGGCGAGGCAGACGCATCCTGATTCGTTGCATCGATCAGCCCTGTTGCAGGAAGTTGCTTCGAGTTGTTGAGCTCTAATAAAGTTAGCCAAAGTCTCAAGGCTATTGTGGAAATTGAACGGTAACTAGATTTGCTTTTAGATGGGTTGGCTATGGTCGGGGAATGCGAATTAGTACGTTTCGTATGCATGCGAATAGAATAAATGTTAATACGAATATCCGACGATCCGTTTCAAAGGGAGGCGGAAGCCTGCGGTAAATAATGAAGCGTGCTTCACCGGTAACGTCGATTACGACAAATCGATTGCAATCGACCCGCCCGTTTACCGATTAAATTATAACGTTGCGCGACTGGAAACCAATCGACGCGTTATCGTTCGATGATCGATAAACCTCGATATCGACGGGCGAATCAGAATTTTCTTTCTTTGAGTTTCACCGATCGTTTCTCCGCGAACGGTCTTCATTTACCGCGTTATTTACGTTCCCCCCCGAAGAAGAGGGAATTTCTAGCGTAAACGGCACCGAATCGTCCCGATGTCGTTGTTGGTCGTTACTGCAATTGCCACTATGACACTCGGCCAGTTGTCCATTCGTGGATGTTTGTATCGCATGTTCGGCCGCGATTTCCATTTACACGCGCTGCACGCGACGCTCTTACCTTTGAACGTACGAATTAAACGCGCCCGGTCCCGTGTACTATCTCTGGAAATTTTGAACGATATCTCCGTAATACCGCCGCGTATGGATACAATTTACCCGCCACTTTCGACGACCAAAAGACCAATCAAACACGACACTGTCAGGGGTTTATCTACCGAAAGTTCCCGCCTAAACAGACGGGTCCGTTGATGAACCCCCTACGGTGAATTCGTGTATTCGTTAGAATAGTTAATAACGATGACAAGGATCACGTGCAGGCATCACCTCGGGCGAGCAAACTACGCGCATGTCGACGTTAACGAGAACACGGCCGTTATTCCGTCGATGAACCACGTTCGCTTCTTCCTTGCACTTTTTTCGTGACGAACCACCCTCGCGTCGTTGTTTCACCGATCGCGTATCGGGACGAGTCATAACTAATTACCTGTTTTTTTCGTACCAACTTCGTCGAAGGTATACATCCTATCGCAAGTTTTAATCCAGTTTTGGAACTACAGCGGCGTCAGGATTTCCTTTTCCGCTTACGATTTAGCTCGTTGGATATCTTAAATAATACCAGTTACATTTCTTAAAAGAAAAACCGGCAAACGAGATCCTTGCGACGGTACCGTAAAGGGAAACTGGAATAAATACGGTCTCGTGGAAAAGATACGCGAAAAATAAAATGAATCTCGGTTTTAGGACCGAACGCTATCCCTGGAAAAAAGTCCATAGCTCAAAATCGACTGTAAACCAACGCAAACACGGCGCACGTGGCTTGGACTTTGCAGGCCGTATCATAAACCTCCGTGCAACATCGACACTTGGTCGACAGCCGCGCCCAGTTTCTAGAATCGTTATAGTCGGCAGAACAAATATAGCGATCTACTTAAATCAGTTTCGAGCGGTCTATTAACGCTACTGGCCTTCCTCGGGAACGATAAAACGTTCGTAAACTCGTTTAAGAGGATACGCTTACAATTGTTCCACTCTATTTAATGCCACATAATCGAAAGATTCTTCGGAAGGAACTCCTTTTCATCGAATAATTGAATTATAGTTTCGACAAGAGATGGCCTCCACACGCATTTAGCCATTCGTAATAATATACATCCACTCTGAACAAATAAAAGCATAACTGTTCGATCAAATAAATGTCGCGAATAAATTATTACACGTCGTTCGTATTGGTTATCGATTATTCAAATGAAATTCTGTCCATTTCTGACTAAAAGTGTCCCTCCAGATCGCTGCCTGAATCGGTACAGGTATCTCCCAACCACACACGAGGTATACGAGTAGACCTTTCACCTTATGAACTTTCGTGGCCGAATCTGACTGCCATAATGACCTGAAAATTCGGAGGTGATTTTCGCAGCCTCTTCTCATGGATGGCGGTCAGTTGAGAAACTCACTGAATTAGTGTGATAGGCAGCAGCTAGTGCGTGTAAATGAATATCAATTAAAAAGTACAAATTATTCGCGATTCCTTGACTAGTTAAAGTTGTAAATAATTTACTAAAATCAGTCTATCCGCGGTTTCTATCCGAGGTATCCCTCGGGTTCGTAAACAAGCTTCGTGAGACATCGGAGCTCCCCCCATCCCGCCACCTATTTCGCGAGCGTAGCCGAGCACCTAGGACGGCCATCATTCATACTTTGAAAATAAACATAGCAGGACGTGTCGAGACGTATCGGCGTTTCGCGACCGAGGTGCGCATTTCTAACTTGTTTATCCTTCCACTATTATTACTCGCGTATTACTACTTACGATCTCTTGCAATACGGTTTCGATTTAAGCATTACTTAATTGTAATAATCGTTTGCGTACTTTAATGCATCGTTATTTCGTTTCTGTTACAGTCTCTTAATGGAACTCGAAATTAAGAAATAATAAGTCTTGTTGGAACCTGCCAAGACGTGTCGGCGTTTCGCGACCAACGAGGTACATACGTGTTTCTAACCTTTTAATATTTCTTCATTATTATCAATTATTGTTTAATTATGATTTAATTTGTACTTCATTTCTGTTGCAGTCTCTGATTGAAATTCGACGCCATGGGAAGTTTCATTGGCGCGTAAACGACACCATAACAGATGGCAGACGAGTCGACTTTGAAGGGAATATTGGTAACTTCTAAACAATTATAACCAAAATTAACATCCATATTAATATTTGTATACTTGTATCTCTTTATTGTATCATTCGTTGCAAGCATGATGATAATTTTATAATCGGCCATTGTTAAGATAAATTATGAAAATCTTTGACAAACCTTTTATCCACTTCGATATAATATCGAAGTATACAGAAATGGCGTCGGTAGATATAGACGATAAATTGAAATAATTTATATTTAACTGTATTCTGATCGCGATTAAATATTTCCGAGTGTTATTTATTTAATTGATCGTTCATATTTCTTTATGAATTGCTGTAATTGCAATTTGCATATATATTTCGATGCAAGTTTAAGAAAATGTAGTAACTTCGGCGTTGAAATATGCTATTCGAGCACAAATAACCAACGAACTTTAATTCTTGCAAATTTCGGAATATTTATAAAAATTACGGGATATTCTAACGTTCGAGAAAGCAAACATAATCATGCTTACAACTCTAATTATGAAACTTAGTGATATAATATTTATAAATTGAATAATTACTTGTACTTAATTATTTTCGTAGATAATATTTTATCGTTGAAATTCTCATTGATTGAGAATATTTCGCCTTCGTGGCATTGAATTTTTACGTGGTAAACTATGCATACAGTAGTATTAAGTAAAGCAGTATTTCTGTTGACGAACTTTTGTAAGAAGAAAAAAGAAAATCGATAGGCAAAGCACAGATGTGCTTGTTGTGTTTCTTGTCTCCTGTCCCTTTCTTTTCAGGTCTTTTCTTTCCAGGAAATTTGTTGGCCGCGCGCAATGCGGCCGGTAGATTCAGTGATTGTACGTAGCAACAAGTTTGTTTCTCGGGGCAAAGTGACCCCGAGCACGTTATCGTTCGCGATGTTAGGCAAACGCGAGAATAGAAGCAGTGTTTCTTACGCGGTATTAAATTATTTCCAGAGCCTCGTGGCTCTCCTTGTTTTCTCAATCGCGATAGTAGAGTCATTTGTTCGCCGATTTCAATCCTCGGTCGCGGTAATCAAATTTAATACTTTCCAATCAAAAAATTAATTATTTTTTCAATTTGACATTTAAACTCCTCGTTACCGGAATTAGAATCAGTGCATCACGGAAGAGGATTATTTGGCGATGCTCCACGAGCAAACAATGTAAGTATAAATTTATACTTTGAAATTTTTAATTAAAAATATCTACAGTTTTGACAATAGATTCTAATTGTTTTCTTACAGTTTTCTTACAGTTTCTGAACATGATCCTGGGAACGAGCAGCAGCACTCGGGGAGTATCGGGCGGTGGACCACGAACAAACAACGTAAGTATAAATTTATACTTTGAAATTTGTTAATTAAAAATCTCTATAATTTTAACAATAGATTATAATTGCTTTCTTATTCTTTATAGCAGGACCATGCAGGGGGCTTTGATGACTTCCACCGGGTAGCAGCAGCAGCAGCAGCAGCATCATTATGCAGTCATCCTAGAGGCACAAGTTCATCACTTGTAAGTCGCATGCTATTTGTGTTCCTCTGGTCCCCAACCATGTTGTAGGATGAAAGATCCGAATCAACACGGGTGACCAGTTGTATACTTAGTATTTTTGACGAGTTAAGTGACCTCGGGTATGAAAAATACCCATGAATTGTATATTTTTAGTGCAGGTTAGGGTCTTCTTGCACTCGCGTTTTTTAATGTTATCAATAAATATTATACAATATGATTATTACACAATTTTGATCAAATATATGAAATATGTTTATTAACTTTATATGAATTATATAATTGAGTAGAATATAAATTAATATAATGTGAAAACATTATATTAATTGTACGATTCAGTAAAATATTTTACATTATTAATATAATTACTAAATATTCGTTTTATCGATTAATACATCATACGATGTATTTTATGTGCAAGAAGGCGTTTCGCGACTGGTCGATTTTCAACTCAAAGGAACATGCATATTGATTATATTTTTACAAAAATTTACTTTGACGACAAAATCGACCAAGGTTAATTTAATATTTTGCATAATAATTTATCAAATTTATTTCAATTTGCAAAGTAAATTATTTTATCATGAGATCTTTATTAAAGTCTTACATTTTGCACAATTAAATTTCAGTCACAAATTTTTCTTGAATAATAATATCTTTCGATATTAACGTACTCTGTTGTTGATATATTACATAGAACAAGTCGAGTCATTTTAATTGAGAATAGATACCGTTTAGTTAATTATTAATAACCAGTATTTCTAGTCAGGATTTTCAGGATACTTTTCCGTGTTCGTTGCCTAAGTTCGTGCACATGCCCAAGTGTTATTTGCACGAGCGAAGGCAACGGGGCACGATGACTTAGTTTGTAACATTTACAATAATAATTTATCCGTGCGACTGACAATGCTAGTGTATCGTGCACGATGTACCGTCCACATATGTGTGTTTGTGGTTAGGATGTGGAAGTGCATCGTTTCGAAAGTTTATTACGATTCAGATACAGAATTTTTTGACATTAGATTCATAAGAATCGTAATAATAATATTAAACTCATAGTTATTATTTACTTGGCAATTGTTCGTATTGCATACACGTCAATAATGTTGTAAAATGCATGATGAATTAGCTTTTCGATCTTATATGATCATATATAAAGTATATTTTAATAAAGACTATATTAGATATATTAAAATGTTTTACATGAATAATAAAAGTACGCAATGGGCACTAGCTTTGTCAGTCCACTGCAAAAACTGGTACGTACACAATTAGAGTATGAATGAGATCGTGTCCGGGTGTCGGAGGAACCCCGGGGAGTCCTCTCTAGTTTAGGTCGCGCCCGGACATTGTGAATGAGAACCGTGGAGTGTTTGTTTGAGAGACTGAGTTTTGCATTTTTTTAAATATAGCGTTAGGTAGGTAGGTAACTTATTCTCTGGTGTGTGTGTTTAAATCTAAGTAGGTAGGGTCAGGGCAGGACTGTCCACATTAGTTACTCGGGTAGGCGCGTTTTCGCGTGGCAGTTCTGTTCCTGTAGTTACGATTTCGAGAGTAGAAATTTTGCTGATTCAAACGGTGCACTTGTGCTGTTTGTTTCGGCTTTATTTTCGACTCCTCGAATCGCGCGACTCTTAAAGTCGCTCTCTCGCGCTCGCGGTCGTGATCAGGTCCCTTTCGAAACGTTCGTCCCGCTCGAGATGACCACGTATGCTCTTTCAACAATTCGTATATTGTTGGAAGACTACGTATTGCACGAAATCTCGAGCCCGGTCTTTCGTAAGTTTCAGGCATCGGCAGGACCGCCGAAGAAAGAAAAGGCTCTATATGAGCTGAAGAGGCCCTGACAAACTGTCTCAAGAGCGGGCTACAACAAATGGCTTTTCATTCTCATCCTCGGATGAGAATGGAAAGTCATTCCTCTTACTATTTTGTCACTTAACTCGTCTGTAGTTGTAGTTAGTTTATTTTTCTGACTGGCTCACGTATGCGTGTACCTGATGGTACATGATTGCACCATACATGCCAGCCATCCCTCCCCATAACTCGCGGTTATGATATACATAGAGTAGCGAATATGCAATAATCGCGTTTGCATTTAGAGTTGCGAATTGTTATTTTTCGCGTTTCCTTTTCAGGGTAGTGTTGCGAATAATTACCATTCGCGATTGTTTTCACGCAAACTTAGGTACCGGGAGTTTGCTTTAAAAGTAGCGTTGCGAATTATCGATAAACGCGATTGCTCGTAGAGTTGCGAATTACCATTTTTCGCGTTTCCTTTTCAGGGTAGTGTTGCGAACAATCACGATTCGTGTTGCTTTTTTACTCTTTTATACATATGATGGACATCAACCGCGTTTGCAATTTTCATACTATAAATTAGCGTTGCGATCTTTGATCAATCGTGCGATTTTTTATTTAGCGTTGCGATATTTTCAATGCCCAAATTCTACCCCAATTGTAGTACTAGTAGTAGTTAGTTTATTTTGTGGCCAGTACATGTCTATGGACATGTACCAATAGCCCCTGATTAAAGTTAGAGTTGCGAATAATATACAATGTTCGCGTTTGCTCGTAGAGTCGCGAACAAATATTTATCGCGTTGATATATCAGTGTTGCGAATAAATACGATTCGCGATTGTCTTTATGCAAACCTAGGAACCGGGCGTTTGCTTTAAAAATAGCGTCTCGAATTATTAGTAAACGCGATTGCTGTTAGAGTAGCGAATCACTATTTTTCGCGTTTGCTTTTCAGGGTAGCGTTGCGAATAATTACCATTCGCGGTTGCTTTTATTCCTATAAATCGCGTTTGGAATTTTTCTATTATAAATTAGCGTTGCGATTGTTGATTTATCGCGTTGTTGCCCCGTAGTGTTGCGATATTTAAAACGTCTAACTTCATCCCCATGTGTGCCACTCTATTGTAGTTTGAAGTAGCTTGATGTAGTTAGATTATTGTGTGCATGTATGTTTCTAACTACAACCGAAGACGCCAGCACGTGATCCAGCGTTTTTGGGCAACGCGATTTGCATTAGCGTTGCGAAACATAAATGTATTTCCATTAAAGATAGAGTTGCGAATATACAATAATCGCGTTTTACTTGTAGAGTTGCGAATTCCTATTTTTCGCGTTTCCTTTTCAGGGTAGCGTGGCGAATTCGATACGCGATTGCTTTTATCGTTATTTAAGAATAGTGTTGCGAACGTACCGATCGGTTTGTTCTTAGCGTTGCGAATTACTATTTTTCGCGTTTACTTTTCAGGGTAGCGTTGCGAACAATCATCATTCGCGGTTGCTTTTATTGTTATAAATCGCGTTTGGAATTTTTATATTATAAATTAGCGTTGCGATCTTGACTTGTCGCGTTTTTTATTAATTAGAGTTGCGATTCAATGCCCAAAAGCTGGCCAAAATGCTGGCCACTGCACCAGGATCATCGAAAAGCAAGATGGGATTCTGCAAAGCCTCGAATGGCTCAACGTCATTATTAAAATTAGTGTTGCGCATGATTGAATATAGGTGCACGCGATTTAATTAATAAAGGAACCCTGCGTGGTTCATTTTTCGAATAACAAGCACCATTCGCGTATAGTTTTTCATTTTATAATTTAGCGTTGCGAAAGAAAGAATGGTCCACTCGCGGGTTGTTTGAATTTAAGACGAGTGGACGTTTATCTGAAATATATCTTTTTCTTTATATATTTGTCAAAAGAAATACTGCTTGAAAATACTGTTGTAAATAGACCAATTGTTTTTCCTAAAATCTGTAATTTTAGTTAAAAATGCTATATTATGATTAATTTTATGATTCCAATACATATGTATATCTATATCACTAAGTATTCATTATTAGAGTTATTTTTACGGGATATAATAATCGTTGCAACTCAATTGTTATTTATAAATAGTGAATGTTTTATAAATATTCTGTATTTTTTGCATAAATCAAAGTTTGTTCGCGATCATTGTTTTAATCGATGGAAAATAGAATGCTTGCATCAAAAGGATATGCAAATTGCAATTCGATGTTTCATATTGAGAGTTAATTACCGCGTAGAATCGACATTTTTGTTCGCTATTGCTTTTTCTCTATGAATCTAATTTAGTTTTGAATACAGTCAAATATAATTATTGCAATGTATACGTCTTGAAAAATTGTTTATTTCATAAAGGAAACGAAAAGTAAAATCACCGGTGACAAATGAATAAAATTTTCAATCTATTTCGGATTTATCTTAACATTGAGACGAATTTTCATTCAATTTCACGTAGTATTTATGTTTTTAAAATTTTTAATATCGATTTTTACTCGTGGAAGCTTCAGTTTATATATTAATTTCATAATCATTTTTTTCTGTGTTCATTAATACACTTTCATTTCAGCTATTAATCCTTTGACCAAGGTCTTGTTACAGAATATATAATCATCGAAGAATAGAATTGGAAATGGTGCACGGATTCCATCTTGATCGCTCTTAGGGAAATATTTCATACAATTTTATTTATTGTCTGATTTATGTTTCAGGGAAACATCGTGGGATTAATCAAGACACCAAGAAGAAAATATCTTTTCACGTTTCTCTGTTTTATATGAGTTATATTTATTGGGTATGAATTTTTGTTTCAGGACTACATCGTGGGATTGTCGAAGACACCGAGAAGAAAATATCTTGTCATATCTTCGTTTCATGTCGGTTATATTTATTGCATATGAGTGTATGTTTTAGAAAAACATCTTGGGATCGATGAAGACACCAAGAAGAGAATATTTCCTCATATTTCTTCGTGTTTCTACAGATTGAGTTAGAATATAAGTACAAATGTATATAGATTATAAGATAAAAAAGCGTTCTCCTGCCGTTTATTAAATATTATCGAAACGTGTGCGTAAATTTAAGTGCGAATGATTAGTATTAAGATACATATTAGTGTTCTAATATGCAAGGTCCGTACGTGCAGTTGCACATTTCTTGGTTGGATCTTCAGGATCCTTTCTTCGTTTTGTACGAGTGTCTTGTTATTTAAGAAGGAACAATTAGTAATAAAGTACACAATGATACTTTAGTAATTAGGATTCGTACGTGCACTTGCACATTCCAATTTCGTTTCTAGAAAACATGTGCTGCATTGTCTCACATGTATCAACATTTCGTTAGGTTTTTGATCTCTTCATCAGAGTTCGTGCGTGCAGTTGCACATTTCAATTTCGTTTTTAGAAAACATGTGTATCATCTCACGTGTATTGACATTTTGTTAGGTTCTTCGTCTCTTGATTGGGCAGTTCTTTTAAGAACTCTCCTTTCGTAGCTCGTTTCTAACTTTTCGATAGCTTCTCTCTTGGATAGGTATTCGAATTCCTCGCCAAAGGAAGGGTGGTTGGGGCGAGGCTAGGGTGGGTCTCCATACGCAGCAACCTCCTCGCGGTGAGACCCGGGTCATATTATTTCCTATGTAATTAATATAATTATTAATTGCATATCAAATAATATGAGCTAATGGCTGCGTTCTTCTCATAGTTCCACGTACCTCATTCGTCCTAGTATGCGGTCTAATAACACTGATTTCGAGTCGCAAATACGTTTTTGCCGAGTTAGTTTTTAAATAAATAATATATTACAATTTAAAATAAAAAATAGAGGATTTGCGGTGTATTTATCAATGAGATCCTTATTTTATTCCAATGAAATTAATCGATCGATGCTCAATTCTGGACCATACAGCTTTCTTTCCGTTAAAAAATAATAAAATTTATGTAATTTTATTGTCTGTCTCACTTCCTCTTGTGTTAATTTCTAAATCTGTTGATAACGTTGCGAGTGACACGAAAATGGTAATGGGGTCCCGGGACCCCAGAGAAACGGGCCGAAAAAATACATTAGGTGAAAGGTCTAATCGTATATCTCGTCTGTGCCCCAACTATAACATAGTTATCCATCTTCGTGAACACGATTCACGTTTCAATATGGCTCCATCGATAATTTGGTGTAGAGATAGCGTGTGACACGGAGCGTCGAATAAATTTGCAATTCGTCCCTCGAATCGTCGTCCAACGGTTTCGTTCGTTTTCTAACTTTCTTCTTTTTTTATTGTAAATGCCAACCACAATTGCTCCCGCGATACAGCGGAGGGGTTGAAAGAGGTTCCCTGGGGCTGCTGTCGTTGCGATAGGAAGCTCGTGCTTTCGTGGAAATGCAAGACTGTGTTCCTCGAGGATGTTACGAAACAGCGACGTTCGTAGCTATATTCGTGGCATGCTCGCGGAAGGTATCGCGGTCTAAAAGGAACTCTGTTAGCCTCGAAGGACGAATAAAGCCAACTTTTTGACCTTCTTCGGTGGCTTTCAGTCTGTATTACCGGCGACCGTATCGTTGCGCTATGCAGCCCCCGTGGCCGAGGGCGCCATGCATTTCTTCTCCGGCGCAGGAAGAGATAGGGCATCAAACTCGAATAAAATTATCTTTTCGTTAGAGTTTTTGCACCCTAAATTAACTCTTTTGCAAAATTAAATCCATCTGTAGATTAAATTCACCCTTTGGCAGATCAAGTTTTAGGATCGTTCGAACAAGTATTCCATGTTACTTTGCAAAGTTCTTATTTGCTTTGAATATCTAAGTAAGGAAGTTCAGTGCTCCGAAGAAGGGTTAAGAAGCACCGACGTAGGATATCGATTCGATGAATGCGCGGTGTCTTTACCCTGACCACGTAGACAGGTGAGTTTATCCCTGTGCAAACTAATAATGGAAAAGCCCGGCCGAGTTAGTAAGATCATTAAACTGCAGTGACCGCGATACACGGTCTGAAATTGAAGTCTAACTCTAAGGTGAACTCGTTCAACTACGGTTAACCTTTCACGACACTTTGACCTGGACTCCGTTGCACGCCTTTTGCCGAAGAAACCGCGATGGCCAGGGTTTTCTGGATCGAAAGTCGAATCATCGATCGGTCGAGAGACGCCGGGAGCCTAACGTTTCCTCCCGCAACCTTTTGTACCTTTCCACCTTTCTCGTTCCTTTTGCTCTCCTCTACTTGGCCTCTTCTTACGCCGTTGGTCCGACCCCGGTAACCTCCGCTTTTTCCTCATAGAGAATCGGTGGAGTGCAATTAAAAGTTGTTACCAACCTGGCTCGAAACGAGGTTTAATTGTGGCTGTGCTTCTTAGCCGTAATTAGAGTTCATTGACGAACGAACGAGTCTGCCCTCCTTCGTCTCGAGCGGCGATCCGGTTTATAAGCTTCCGTGTAATTTATCGCTCTTCGTCCGCCGCTCGACCGCGACGAGATCGACGTTAAATCGGCGTTTACGATCGATGGACGTCGATCCAGCGTTTTTCGTTGCCGGGGAATATGCTAACGCTCGCGAGGCGAACACGCGAAGCAGTTTTCCGGAATCGGAAACCCTTGGTCCACGCTCCACAGGTACACATTGTCGAGATAACGCGGATCCTCGTATCGTAAAATTTTGCAAGCGAACTCTCTCTCTACCCCGTCTCGATAAGAAACTGACGAACTTTCACAATTTTATCGGCCCTTTTGTAAAATTTATATTTGCTTACTTACAGACTAAAATGTAATTCCTTCGCCCTCTTGCCTCCGGTAATAACTTCACCGTTCCTCTTCGTACGTCGACGGCCATGATAAAAGGACCACAAAATGAGTATGAAACGCCATCGCGATCCGAGATAAAACTTTTCCATCAAAACCACATCCTCGTCCTCGTGCCCCTCGCCCCGATATACCGCCATTCGCATTTTGCTCGTTCAGCCGATTCCGCGACCCGTCGATTCTCGTCGGTCTAAATCTGCGACCGACTTTATTTCCCCCCGAACAGAGCCACCCACGTTGCTCGATGCCCCTTTAACCTTTTTTTTCTCTCGCGCAGAATGTGTCTAGAAACTGGACCACCGGGTTTACGGCTTTCTTATATTTTTTCAAAGCGATGGGTAGCAAACTCGAATCTTAAGACGCGATTTTTTCGACTCCACGAAGGTTTTGCGCTTTCTTGACTCGAGATTCTTTCGTTGTCATAGTCTGATAGCTTTCTAAAATCCCGGTCTCGATCGTTTCGCCGTTGGACACGCGAGAACGGAATATTTTTTCTCCGACACGGGAGAAAGACACCGGAAGGGGCGGGGGTGGGTGCGTCAGGGGGTTGATGGCGCGCGTCACACGGACATATGTATGCGCGCGATACGTACGAGCGCGGAGGACATCGAGAGGCAAGGGGGATGTGCAGTTTCGAATGCGGTAGGTGCAACCGTGCAGGTAGGACACGCAATGCAGTTTCGTGGAAATTAGGTCAGCGAGTTTTCGGGTTAGACAGAGACAGTGGGAAAGGAAGAGCGGCACAGAGACGGAAGAAGGTGGGGGGGGGGCGGAGGTTTAGTGAAGTAGGGGTTGCTGGACCGGGGTTAGAGGTTGTCGTCATCGTCGTGGGCGGGGGAGTAGCGTCGCCGCGAGATATCGTGGATCAGACCGCACCGAGAGGGAGGGATGTCGTGCCACTTGGAGCCACGGAAGGGAAAAAGGGAAAAGGGGAGAGTAAATGTATGTAAATTAAACGTCCCTCGACTTTATTTAGCGCGAGAGTTTAAAGGAGCTACCTCGCTTCCCGCTGGAGACTCGCTGAATAAGAAACTTTCTCGAATAACGCGGAGGGTACTGAGCGTAACAGAAAGGAGATGCATGCATGGTCCCGTACCTTACTTATTCCCAGTACCTGCTGTACCAACCTACAAAAGTCAATGCAACCGTTTACGCGTCTTTCAGTTGATACGTTAATTTTCCAAAGTTTTTTCTTCCTCCAAACGACCGAGTTTCTATCCGGTTTATGCTGTATTCGTTTAATGCAATCTGGTTTTTCACGTCCATGAACATTCCATGACTGTTTCGAGAACCAGAACCGATATCATAATAGTTTTGAATTCCTGGTGCACGCACCTTCTACTCGAGTTCCTCGCTGTTCGACGACTTTAGAGGGCTTGGCCATATGTCGTCGTTCAAATCCACTTGGTCGTCTTTGAAGCATCCTTACCCCTCGAGTACTCGTGTACGGGACTCGCAAACATCGCCATAAACTTCCATCAACGTTTCGAGCGTTTCTATAGCAGTTTTTCGAAGTTTAAAACAGAATTCAATATTTGTTCCGTCGCGTTTCACTGACGAGGTCCATCGAAATACGGCCACTAAAATATATCAATAACTTTTAAACGCCTCGAACGTTTTCGTCAAAACTATAAAACTTGATAGTTCAAATATAAAACTATCGATGAGAAATAATGTCTGGTAGATGGCACTTATGGCGCGTGCAGTATTGGTCCGGTTATTTATCAGGGAAACAGTGAGATTTGCGAAATTCTTTGAATTCTCGTGCTCGCAGAAAGATCATTATACCGGTCTGTAATTAACGTTCCGCGACGGTGAATAGAGTGCCATTCGAAACTGGTTCGAAACGGATAAAACGGTCCCTTCTTCCTTTGATTCGTTAAACCAGGCCGGAAGCCAGCGGTCGCGCGCCCGCTTCCGGTCCAAAAACTGCGGCACCTGATTCCCGCGTTATTTCATCTCTTCACAGTATGAATTGTCATTCCATTCGTGGCCTCGGTATTTCAAAACATCCACCTGATTCTTTGTTACTTGATTCGCAATTTTTATAATAGATTTTAATAATTTCAACGCGGCTATCAAACTGTTTCGAAATTCTCTCCCTTTTTTTTTTACGCGTTGGTATCGCGATCGACGAACGTGCGCGTAAAAATAGAAAGATTATCGTTGAATGGTTTTGAAAATGGGATGCGGGGGCGCTATTGGCCGCGGGAACTATTTTGATTTCGCACACGGTCGCTTAAACCCGCAGCAACGGGGGAAATATGCGTGTTATGCGAACAATATAAGCGTTTTGCATGGCACGATGCGGCAAATCGCGCGTGGTATAGACGCAAACGAGCGTGGCCTCGATATTTTCCGCGTAAAATTTCGTTCAACTTATTCTGTTTTAAACGCCCGACGCTAATCCGCGGGTGAACAAACGCAGCTTCTAGTTTTCGCGTATTATTTCATTCAAACGTTCCTCTTGCTCAGGGTATACCTTTCGAAAGGGAGATTCCCACGAGTATACGTACTACTTGTTCTTTGTAAAAGGTTTCCCAGAGCGAAATTCGTTCTTCTCGTTTGGACGGATTACTCTTTGAAAAAAACAGTTTCAAAGTTTCGCCGACGTAAAATAACATCCGAGCCTGGAATTCGCTTGGTCTAGTTTATCGTTCAAACCTAAAGGGTTCTTCTGATCCTGAAGTCTCGTATCCGTAGTTGCATCGGGTTTTCAAGGAAATCTGAAAATTAGTCGGACGACGCGAGTAATCCGACGAATCGCGACGTCGACTTTTGCGGGGGAAAGTTTACGTTAAATAGGGTACACGTCGCTTTGAACGAGAGTAACGAATTTTTAGAAAAACTCGACAGAGAGTGGCTAACAAAAAATTGTAAAAAACTTTTAATTCTTATCGAAATTGGATGCGTTTGGTACGGTCGAGATTTAAGATTTTTTCGAGTAGAGCAGACGCAGTCGTTCGTTCCAATTTTCAGTGATTTTATTGCGTTGTAAACGGCGGAGCCGAGTTTATTAAAAAGCATCTATTATGGATTATTGTGCGTGAAAATAGGACAATCTTATTCAGCCGAGGAAGGATATTTATGCAGGCAGTCACTGTACTTTAATATGTGCCGTGCTTGCTCTATTATGAGATATAAAATATGCCGTATTATGGTATTACGGGCGAGTTCATTTTATCGAAGTACCTGCGTTACCTTCACCTCATTCTAGTCCCGCGGTAGCAGTATTTGAACAGCAATTGACCCAGGCTGCTGTATTATTGCATTTCTTCCAATATCTGCGTAGATTTTACACCGTTGCATCGTACGAAAATACTGTCAAAGCATCTCGGTAAATATTTAAAGTGATCTTAAATTATTTACCAACGATGAAATATCGACAATCCGTGTCTCCCCTGAATACCGAAATAAAATTTAGCTCAAAGGGTAATTCGAAAATGAACAAAACGGTGGCTCCTGGAGGGAGGGTAGAATATTCGCGGAAAACTGAAACGGCACCCTATTTCACAGACTGGAATGAAATAAACATCAGAGTGTCAACAAATTCTTTTGGTCCCATGCCGGAATGCAATACCAAGTTTCTCTTTCTCAGTCATTCGAGTCGGTGTTCCGTCTCGTTTTCTCTCGCTCTGCTCTTCCTGGCCCCCCCCCCCCTTCCCCGTCGTTTCCCTCCGCGTGTGTGGGTGTGTGTGTCTCTTGCATTCGCTGGAAGTTCGTGAAAGCCACGGATAGTCGCGAAGTTGCGAATGCTTCGGTGGCGTATTACAAGCTGCAGCAGCTCCGTTCTGCAGGTTTCCTTCTATAATGGAACGGGCCAAATAGTCTAATTTACTCGGCGACTGGTCGACCAGTCTGAATATGCATGTGTGCCCGGGCTATTCACGACGGGCGAAGACGGCGACGACGTCGCCCCCCGACACTAGGCGTCCTGGACTCCGTGGAAGCGAACAGTTGTAGCTGCAGAGCGGCGCTCCGCGCTCTGCACACTGGTTCCTGGCAAACGTGTGCACACAGGTATGTGCACGCGTGTTCCACGTCGTGTCCCGAGTACGTCTCTTCGTACCTTATTAGGCGTCACCCGACACGAACATCGTCTACGTTCGTGCACTCTCCCAATTGGGTCAGTTGACGTAATGCAACAACGCGTACAGGAAGTATCGCGTACGACACGCACCGGATGTTAGACGTCGAGCAAAAATTGATTAACCGTCCTCCCTCGAAATCTGTCTTTCGTTTTCCACGATCTGTCCCATTCTACAGCCCCTCCGCGCCTTCTTCGCGTTCTGACGTTTTTAAATCCGCTCTTCCGACGAAAATAAGTGGAGGGACATTCTCGATACTGAAAGGAAACGCTGCAGCGATCGACTCTTTTAGATTTTCCCGGACGCGAATGCTCAGCGAGGTAGTAAGAGAAGGTGAAGGAGCAGGTAAATAGAAGTCACGGCCGATCGATGGTTGGATATTAGGAAATTCGTTGATCCGGTTTATGCCGGCGACGTCCTCAACCGGAAACTATCAAACGAATCCCGATTACCCTCGACTTCGGTGAGCCATATTTCTGTACCCTTCGCGTCGACGGTGAACTCTGCTTTGGGGGTGCCTAATTCCCTAATAGTACCTCTTCAAATCCCTTTGTTATTATTCGCTACAGATGGCAATCTAAATAAAATAATTGGTCAATAAAAAGTATCGAATTCTGTTCGACAACGCTCGACGTTGTTAATTTTCACGGAGAAGTCGTAGCCAAATTGACGAAAGATTCGAATACGCGACGAGTTAGGGCAGGGTTGCAGGATTGCCGACTCTTACTTTCGATTCGTTCTTCGTACTCGATTATAAACTGTAAACTGAGTTAACTGCACTGCCGGCAGTGCAACGGCACGAGGCTGCAGGAACGGCGGATCGGTTGGCGCGAGTTTGCGTGCCTCGAAACCGACTGCGCTGCCAGCAGCCACCGTCGCCACCGCAGAATTTCAGTCCCGAGGGCTAGCATTAAACGAGTTTCTAACATACATTCCTAACTGCGCCACTTGTGCCCGCTGATCGGATATTCAATCAGCCGCTGTGTACGAGAATTTATGGAACCGAGTACTTGACGGAGTTCGCGGACCGAATTTCGTGTGTTTCGCCGCGGCGTTCGCGGTGCAGTTACGGAAGCGAAACTTGCGAATATTCCCTGGGAAAAAGGGAGAGCAATCGTTGCGCGGCTGTTCCCAGCAACGAGCAACGGGAGCGCTCGCGAAAGAGAAACAAGAGAATTCCGACCGGTCAATAAATAACGGCAATATGATCGATGATCCGCGCTAACCTTTTCAGATTCCCTATAATTGTAACGAGAATTTATACAGGACGAGGCACGAACTAGTCCCCGCGATTTCTCAGCCATTGAATTTCAGTATGTTAAGAATAATCGAGCGACAGAATTTATCATGGGGGTGGAAAGTCGAGCACTTTGTATCGACGATCGCGACTCCTCTTCTTCGTGGAAACCGTTTAGCAGGTAATCTGTCGCGGAAGCAAATAAGTCGAACTTGGCGAAACCCGGTTTAAACTCGAGCCACTCGCGCGGAACGTTTAGGAAAGGCGCGCGACGCCGAATCGTGCTGCGTCGCGACGTTACTCGTCGGGAAACTTTTCAAAGCTGGCATCGTTTTGCCTAGCTTCGGGCAGTCCCGACGACGTACATTTTCTTCGTTTCTTATCGCGGCTCTTTACCGTCGAAGAAATTACCAGGGATTAGACTGGTAGTTTAGCGAACACGGCGCCTGTTTCGCGAATCGTTTACCCCCGTCACGACGCCATTTTCGCTTGTCCATTATGCCGATAACGAGCCAACATTTTCCACATTTTATATTTGCTTTAACGGCGTCGCGTTCGATTATAATTTTAAATTTTTCCGCGCCGCGACGCGACGTCCATTCGCAATAATCGCGATACCGATCTCTGATACGTACACACGACCCATCTTTTACGCGATTCTTTTAAAAACTAAATTTGTGCATCGAGAAGAAATTGCATTTCGTTGTTCGAGTTAACCGCAGATGAGAAAGAAGCTTGTTTATTCTGAAAGTACCATTTTCGCGATAGTTTACGATGCGTGCATTGCAATTGGCATTCACTGCGTTGACGTTCACGTGGGTTATATCAGTGCGTTATGTTTGCAATTTCCTTCGTCTGGCGGAGTCTTGAGTCCACATTGGCAAATTCCATGAATTTACGAAGTTGCCGGGAGCAAAAAATCGCGAACGAATTATTAAATTAGGGCTGTCGCTGACGTTTGTTGTAGTTCACGGACCGCGGGTTAAGAACCACTGCCGTGGAGGGTGAAATTAATTAAATACACGTGGAATAAGAACCTCTGGACGTCGTAGCACGCGACGTCGACGACGAAACGATTGCAGAAAGTCTCTCTCGTGCCACCGTCCATTTTTACGCGACGTTAAAAATACGCGCGAAGGGGCAGGAAGAAATTGCCATTGTTTCTTATCGAAGGCAGCCGTGAATCACGCGTGGCTGGTAAGATTCGAAGAACCTTGGGGTTTCAATTTCTCGAGGTGCACGTCGACGATGCACCGCGAGAATCGCGTGCATTTCTCGCGCAATTTTCTAACCGCTCGCCGGCCATCGGGGTTGGGGGAATCGAATTCGTTGCGGCAAATGGATATTTATGTGGCGCGCGTCTACGAGCTTGACGTAAACACGGCTACTCCGTGCGCGAGTTAGCGAGAAAAGAAAGACGAACGGTTCCGCGTTGCTCGAACTTTCGCGAACAACTTGCCCGCTGAACCGCGCTTTAAACTTCTTTCGCCTTGTTATCCCCGTCGTTGATTTCGACGCGCGTTAACAGAATCGGAGCGTTTACCGCGCTGGAACCACCATCCGCCATGATGGAAAACACCATTCTCATCTCGTCGATTGGGTATTCGACTGTTAATATTATTTGTACCGTGGTTTTATGCGTACTTACGCTCGCCTTCGGAAGTAGGTTAACGCTCTCTCTCTACGGTTTAACTTTAACGAAACGTACAAACGTTTTGTTGCCTTTGATGGAACGTAAAGGGCTTATTCTCGATCGAGCGTGGCAGGTCGAGGGTTCGCGAAACAAAATGTTCGCCGGTGAAAATCCTATTGCTTCGAATCCCGCGGACGGCATTCGCGTCCAAGTAACGTGGCACGTAGGGGAGATCCTCGTGGCGAGAGCGAGAACCTCGTTTAACCTCGAGAGGCCTGGCGCGAAGGAGAGAAGGAGCAGGTTGTAAAAGGTAAAGGGGAAGGGCCGGCGGGATCGGTGGTCTCTCCTTCTTGCCTTCGCGGCGGTTGCTTTCGACGTTGGGATGCTGTGTACTCTTCGTATCCGAGTAGCCACTCGAGAGTCTCGGGCTCTGCCGGTCCTTTGGCCTTGGACGGAAAGCATTGACCTCGGCGTTCCACTCCGAGAGCACAACCGGTCACGTGGACCACGGTCTACTACAAAATACGTATACTTACACGTTTCGCCTTTCTCCCTCTTCCTCTCCGTGTGTTTCCCTCTGTCGTTCCCTCTCGTTCACGCCAGCTTTCTCTTTACGTCACTCTCCCCCTTTCTTCTCACCTCGATTCTTCTTGGTAACGTGGACATACGGGAGCGTACGCGGCGTTCGACGTCGGGTATCCTCGGTTACGTGGACTCTTACGTGATCCTAGAAACGTCACGGTGCTTCTGACCCCTTCTGCTCGGATCCTCCGCGACCGCCTAGAGAACCGGAGGACCTTTATTTTTACATCGGCTGACGTATCGGTCGACCGAGTCAACCGTAGATAACTATTATGCCGTTGGCCGGAGTGTGCTTTTCATTCGATCAACGTCGACGTCGCACCCGTCGGGTTGCAATCAGGGGTAGCTGCGAAAAGGTGAACACTCTCGGATGCTCCGCTAACGACGTACAACTTGCGTCAAACGTATCAACCCTCGAACGACCGTTCTAGCCCTCGAATCTGATTTTCATTGTTCCATGCTTCGGTAGAAAATCTCTGATGAAATTTGTGAATTCTGTATTCATAAAAAAGTAGCGAAATTCTTATCCGTGCCATTTAAAATAGAAACGAAATGACAAACACGTATTTGCGTTGACCACGTTTGTGCATAAAATGTTCTATGCGCTCAGTAGGTCGACCGCATCGAGTATGCAAATATATTGCGAACATTCGTGGCATTTTGTACTATTTGTTGCCATTATATATGCACATAAAACACCGGGAACGGTTTTTAGAAAGAGACGGAGTAGCTCCTTAATTTCTTCTCGTAGATTTCAGCCATGCATATGTGACATGTTCTTTTGTCCTGAGAGTACCGACGGCAGTAATGAGAAACAGAAATATATTGTTCCCATTAGCGTCACCGTTGACTATTATAATCTAAGAACAAATGTTACTTCTTTCGTTCGTTGGGTTATTACACACATCAACAATTCGGTAGTGTGGACGTGTTCTTATCGAAAATTCAGACGGTAGTTCGCGCTCATTTTTCTTCAGAGTTAACCATTAATGTTGTTTTATAGCTTTTCAGCCGGAAGATAGCTTGTACACCAATTATCTGTTGTAAGATTTCCAGTCGAGGCTTTGATATGATCTGAAACTCGTTTTACGATTTCTGTTGACGTATATTGCACTTTGTATGGTCTCCCGGGCTGTTGACCCCAATAAATTTCTAGATTGCCCATAAACGGTGTTTTTGCTTCACATAGCACGAACATTTTTATTTCTTACATGGTTGGTTTATTCGATATAAACCGAACGAACCTCTAACGCCCACGATATGCTTCGAACATCTCGCCTGTTGTCAGATACTCCTCGAACTTTTACAATTTCTTATGGTTTAATCGCGTCCATGACAGAATCTATTTTGTGAGTCTTCTGTCGGTCCTCGAATCGAATAGGGAGAAACAGAAACAAAAGGATTCGATCGCCGAAACGAACACATCGCGCGCAGCGAACCATCGTCCTAATCGAAACAGCGAATCAAGGCCCCATAAATACGAATTAGAAGCAGACGTACGGTATGTACGGCACGCTGGGATCTTGTGTACACGGCCAACCGAGCGAAACTTCGAATTACACCCAATGTCCTGTCTCCACGACTCGTCCTTCGACGAAAGCACCGCGCTGGACAGCGAAATGATCGATGGGCCCGGTAAGACGCTCGTTCTACTGTTCTTCGACAATGGAAAAGTGTCCAACAACTTCCTCCAGCCGCGAACAATGCTTTGCTTACGCGAGCAGAGCGCGAAATAAAAACATGGACGCCCTGACTCCCGCCACATTTTTTGCAAACGGGAGTGCATTACGAATGCATACGTTTTCGAAAGTTTCCCTTCAACGGACGAACGGACGTCAAATGGATGTCCTTACAACGGAGTGCACCTGTACGAAAACTACGATACGAAGCGCGTCATGTAACGTATTACACGGTTCCGCGGGCATCCTCAACACGGCTACCAACAATGAAACGTCAGGGGTATTTTCATGCCCGTGAATTTGATTTCTCCGCAATCAGCTGGGCGGCGCGCATGCCCGACGCCTGGTCTGTACACAAGTTGGCATTAACAAGAGAATAAATTATCCCATTCGGCACGAACCCTTCATAACTCGGCAATGGAAATTAGCATAAGATCAATATTGCTTTTTCGCCGCGCCACTGACGGACCTTCGTCCTTTGGTTCCACGTTCCTGCCAACCGACGCGGTCATGCACAAAACGGTCAACCACGCTCAGAACTCGATGCTCAAAATTACCCTGCAAACCAAAAACGATCGATCCGATGGTTTACGCCACCCCTGGATGACGATCCAAGAACTGCACAGCGACTATAGAAGAGTAAAAAAAGTGAAGACGCTTTTTTCAACGATTCTACGAGAGTTTCGAAGAGCCTGGTGAATCGAATGCAAGAAAGGGCACACAGAGAGTGTACTGTACGTTTCGATTGGAAAATGCCCCAGAGAGCAGAGAGTCCCGGGGCCAGATTTCGCGCGGGTGTCACGGTAACACGCACCAGGGATGCGTGGAGAAGCTAATCAAGCACTTTGTCGTATTGCCTTTGCGAAAGGGGTAGTAGAATGCGGAGGTGAAAGGCGGCGAGCGTTAGTATGGCCATGATTAGGGGCTGCCGCGCGTTGCAGACGAGGGATTTGAGGTTAGGGGATTTGTAGTACAAATACGACATGTGGACCGACCAACCGACCAGCCGTACGACCGAACGACCGTCTATATAACGACCGCTGTAGGGTGGAGATGGGGAGCCACGGCGCATCAAGCGCGCGTAACACGGCTATGGTCTCCTCGTTACAGTTGCACAACTACCAAATTGTATTACTGCAGCCAGGAATCTCTGCGTTGCTTCGCTCCCAGAGTCTCCGAGAGTCTCCCAAGGGGATTTCTACGGTTCCACCTTCTCTCGTTTCTCTGCGGCGTGCACGCGCGCGTGCTGTTCGCGTCCTCAAAGCCAGACGCGCGGGGTGGAGACTTGGACCAAGTTCCCGGGACTTGATGAATCGCTCTAAAATTATTAGGTTACGGCGTGGCTGAAAATTACGTGTGACGAGTGGACGGGGTTAGTTTGGCAGGGGTTATATCCGTCTGTTGCTCCGGGTACAATTAATTCGAGCGTTTAGGATCTTTCGTAAAATCGTTGCACAGCTTCTCGCGGAGAGTAGGGATGGTGGAGGGAGAAGGAGTACTTTGGGCAAAGATCAACCCCGTAGTAATATCGTCGTAGATAGAAGCTGTTCGGCGCACGTGTTTCCAGATTGTTAAGACGGGCGCTGGCTCCGAACGGTGTTTGTGTTTGCTTATTCCTACCAAAGTAAACGATGCTCGAAGTGTGTGCTGCGTGCACGGTTGTTCCTCTATCTCTATAAATAATACGTGGCAAGTTTTGGATGCCTCTGCGGGTGCCGAATGTAGATCCGCCCCCGCGTCCCAGTGTCGAATGTCTCGTTTATGCTTTCGGTTGTTACCCAGAGTCTCTCCGGGCGCGTTTCGCGAAAGGAACTAATGAAGCAAAACACGACAAATTGTACGGGCGTAATTACCGATGCTCGAAGCGTTCTCTCGTACCGCGGTGCCGTTTATATTGCCGTCAAGATCAAACTTTCTCCCTTGGCGGCGCCAACGGGGGCAAGAGGAGGCAAGAATGAAACCGAAAGATCGAGATACGAGCTAGCCACTTGAAATTTCCATTAACGACCGATTCCACGCTAACTATAAATTACGGATGGAATACGTACGCCGACGTTAAGGGCGGATTCTTGTGTAACAGGTTCATAAAATCGATTTTTCCATTTTCTCGTAAATCAAGGGTACGTTACAAAAATAAGCGTGTGCAAATAGTAGAGTTACCGTAACGCGAAACGGCAACCAGTGTCTTGGAACTTTATTAAAAACTTTAAACATGTTTTTTTTATCGACTATTAAACAGGAAACGCTAACCAATTTGTTTGCATCGATCTGGAGCAAGACGAACGCTTCATTTTATCCCCGTTCGGCCTTTAAGTTCCAACGATATTTTACCGCGGACTTTCAGGGATCGTAAACTAGATTCGTCAACCGCCAAACTATATCAGGACCCATGAAATTTGGAGTTCTCTACGGTATCATGTAGGAAAATCGATCTAAACTTTCCGCGGTCCCGTTTATCGGAATGTAGTACATATTCGGGCAAGGTGCTCAGGTGTACGTACGTATATCGAAGACGCAGTGAAATTTCCTTCGTTTTGTAGGGAACCGTACAAGAATTCACGAGATAGTACTCTATAATTTTTTTTTACGCACTATCACAAATGGTTACAACTTTCATAACGCGCAAGAGAAACGAGAAGATAGCGAACATGGATATGAAATTGGAAAACAAACGTGGACAGCTTAGTAGGTACGCAGAAAGTATGGGAAATCGATAGAGCACAGCAAGATGAGAATGAAATTAGTCCGAGAGTAATTTATTTACGGCTCGTATAATAGTGGTAAACCGAGTTCGAAAAGAAATCCACGCTATTACAGAGATCGTTAGAGTTATTGCATATTCTGCAATGCAGTGTGATTATTCTATCGTTCGAAAGTCTTAGTCCTAGTATCTAATCCTAGTAAGGGAAGAAATAGTCCATAAAGAGATGGTTCGTTGGGTGATATAATAAAGCGTTGGAATATTAGAGCGATCGGTCGGATGAACATTCGTATAACGGAGGTTTTACGGTAATTACGTCAGATTTGCGGATGAAGTAGCGGGATCGCGGAAAAATTTTGTTACGGTAAGCGTTTGCGGTCATTGTGCCCGAAAGCAGAGAGATTTCGGGGGAATAGAATCATTAATCCGACGATAAACACATCCGTGGCGGCCGGAGTTCCACTGTTTGCGTAACAACAATAACGCCGCAAACGTTGTGCAGCTGGCTGCAGAGATACGCCGGGTCACGTACGTCATTATTGCGGGCTCGGTGCAACAAATTTTTTGGCGGGTCAGCTCAATAAAATCTGGTGTTTTAAAATGTACGAACGGCGGGTACGACTCGATAGCTTATCTCGAATAAAATGCGGTGTCCGGTATGATTGAATATCTGGTCCGGAGGAGCAAATACTCTCCGTATTTTTATTCCGTTTCGCGATTGGGTACGATTTCGATTCGCGAACGGCAACGGTCGATCGGTGATTTACATTTATATAAACGCGAGCGCAGGACACACCGGCAGCACGGTAAGGGGGAAAATTGATATTCCTGCCCGGAAAGTTTACCTTTTAATTGCAAAATCGACCGTACGCCATGGAAAATCACGGGAAAATTAATTTTTATGTTTGTTTTATTCGGTCCCGAGGACTCGAAATATTCCTGACGATATTTACTTCGTTTCTTCCATTGTTTTCGCGGGTCCCGGCTACCGCGTTTGAATACCTGTAATTTCTTCTTGGTGCGGGATGAAATAAAATGCAGGCGATAGAGGAGTAATCGTCGGTCGTTAGGAGCCGAAACGTAGGAAGATAACACGGAGAACGAGTCTCTAATTCGACGATCCGTCGCGGCGTATCACAATGTGTGGCCACGTGTGGCCTTTACGTAGGGAGAACGGATAATTCGGGCCGTGTGTCTATTAGTACGGGCAACTATCCGTGGGATTCGTAATCCAGTTTCTAGTTTACCTTCGATCGAAGCCACGATCCACAGTCGCGAAGGCGCGGGTACCGTGGCTGAGCGGCGAGTTGCAGCAAAGTTCGAAATGCCATCTGTTCGAACGGGTCATCATATAGCCGCATAGTGATAGATTAGAATTCGGAATTTCGTTCCGGAGGGCCGGTGGTAACGCTCCGCGAACGTTCGCCTCCGACGCCTTTGATTTTCGCGTCGGAAGCGTTAGCGCGCGGTTAATTAGGCGGGGATATTAATAAAGTTGAAGTAAACGCGTTTGGAAAACCGGTCTACGGGGTTACCGCGTCGAAGTTCGATTAAGTTGGCCGATCGTTCGTTGGGAGGACGTCGTCTCTGACGGGGGGGATTAGAGGGAGGGGTTGGAAAATTTAAACGGCATTTTCGTTGCACTTACGCGTCGAGCGATTAGAAGCGAGGAGAAGGTTGAACGAACAAAGCGCGCGTTTCGCGTCGCGAGGAAACTTTGCCGTTCGTTACGCGTGGTAAATTGCCCTCATAACCAGCTCGATGCTCTGTCATCTGGGTTACAATGGATACAACTAAAGTTTCTGATTCCATTTTCCGCGGGAGCCTCGTCTTTTCAACCGGTTCGCCGCCTTTAATATTTCAACTCGTAATAATGAACTGCGAGCGTAGGGGCGAGTCCGGCATTCAGGGATGGGCGCATTCGAATGATTTTGTAATTGAAATACGGTAGAGCCAACCTTATCGGAACGTTCTGTTATATGCGCGTTCTGTCGCGCGAATGTTTCATTATAGGTGACCCACAGGGGCACTAACAGATAATAGAAGTTAATAGTTCGAAAACGAAAAGAGATAACTTTATTCCTCTTTTTCTAAAGTAGAGAAAAGTTGGGTGAAACAAATAACATATTCAAATTAGGTTGAAGACAAGGATCCCCTTCGTGTTCAGGTGCTTTATGCATGTAAAATTGGTTCCGAAAACTCCAAGAAATAAACGGTATCAATCGATGAACAATGGCTGCCATCTCTTCCGCTCGTATTCGAGGCTGTATAAATTTCTAGCGGTCCGCTGGACGTTTTCCGGATGTATAATTGTAGAGGCGGAGGCGTAATTACCGGTCATGGGACATTTTTCAGTCACGCCTTCGGCTCTTCAAGCCGATCAGAGCCGGAAATCGAATGATTCGTCGCCGCCGCTCCTCCCCCCGCCGACGTCCAACGCTCTTCCAATGCATAACGATAGTCAATTCAATTTGAATCGCGGCCAAGCTCGACGGGACAGTTAATTTCGCGCGAATGACGGCTCGGTTTCGTGAAATTTGCAGCGCGATTCGTTCGAGCGGATCGTATAGATTGTTCCTGTTATCCTCTTTTCGCGTTTTTTTTTCCCCCCCTGTGGTTTATAGAAAATCGGCCGAGTCTACCGATCGAAATCAAGTTTCGCGCAAACGAAATTGTTTCGCGAGCAATACCGTAACAAATTTCGATTTCGAACCTATTTTTCTTCTTTTTTTTTCTCGTTCCTTTTCCGTCGGCGTTTTCCTTTTTCTCCGAGTCTCGAAGGGTCTGTCCTTTCGCGGGCGGAGCTCGGACCGTCGCTGCTAACGCCGTGTTGTCTCGGACCCGGGCTCCAATAAAGGCCAAAACGGACACCGCAATCTTTGCCCCTGATGCTCGCTTTTCTCGCTTCCTCTTTGTCTCCGACGTTGTGGCCGTCCTTGTCCAACGTATTCACGATGGCAAATGGCGCGCTCAGTCGGAGGGTGAATGAAACGAAGGCGTGGCGCGCACGTTGATTCATAGTGTGACTGTCATCAGAGAACAGAGTTGCGGAACATCGATTTAGAAGAACGTTGCGTCAAAGTTGCGCGATCAATCTTGTTCCTCTTTTTTTTTCGGCGTTTTAGATTGACGGTGTGTCGATTAACGTCACGCATCGAACCCGCGGGATATTTATTCGTTTGTTCGTGGAAATTACACCCTTTGTGTGTGGAAAGATAAACCAACGATATAAAGATGGGGAGAACTTGGTGGATGGTACCCTCTAGAGTTTGTACTTTAAAGAGGACCCGATGCAGGAATATTTTATTTTATTTTGGCTGGGTGAGGTTTGACGTTGTTTGGCGACGTCTTTTCCTAACGATTGGGCATCAATGTTTGGGACGAATCTATTCTTTTCGAGGGAAAGACGCCCCCGAGCGACTCGGAAGCGAAAATTTACTAATTAACGCCATTCCGATTCGATGATGGATCGGTTATGAGGTCGACGGATCGCATGAGTTACATTATAGCGAAATGAATATAACGTTTCGACAGACATTGCATACGAATAGCTGCCGGATATCGACATTTCCGTCATTCTAATGAGAAGAGTTCGTTTGGATGGCGGAGTGCACTGTGGCTGGTCCCGATAACTATTTGAATTTATAATGATCGAAGCTAGTATTTCAAAGTCTTGTCGATTCCGATGGCATTCAAACGAAAGCCGCGGATTGAAGAGTCCGAAGGGAGAGGATTAATCGGTCGATGGGGCAGCACCGCTCTAAAGGATAAAATGTTAAGTAGAAAGATCCATAGAGAATCAGATTCGACAGGAATTATGCAGTGTTGACTGTTTTCAGGGGGGAAACAGCATGAAAAGCGCGCTGAATATGAAAAGCAATACAATTTATTCGAAACGATCGCGTCAGCGTAACAGCAATAGAATCGACACCGATTTCTACGACTACCGAACACGAACTTTTATCGAAATAAAAATTCCTCATTACGGATTAAGAAAGTATCGACGTATTCCCTTGTTGATATCAAGGAAAAGTCCAACAAAAGATCACCCACGAATTAACAAGAATATTAACTCATCGCACAGCGGATAGACCGAGTAGATCAACGATAGATCGACGACTTCCCTCGCATATTTTCCTTGATATTCCCATCAGAATGCACGGTGAGTCGGATAATAATGAAGACGAATCGCTTCGGGTAATGGAATACCCGAATCAAATAGGGGGTGGCTGGTAGTCTTTCGCGAATTGAGAGATCGAATGAGTTCAAGCGAGACAAAAGAGCTGCTTGTTAATATATTCTTGATAACATCATTCTATATTATGCTCGAAAGTCTAAACGTTACTGCGCGGAGTCCCCGTTATTTTTTAACGATGAAGCATTAAAAGACGCGTGCCGTCTTCTTACGTTCATATCGTATTCTGGTCATAAATTGCGCAACGCCGCTAGAGCGGGTGTGCTCGGTTGCTATTCTGGTGATTATCATGATTATAGAGATACGTTTATGGTCGTTTGCCAAGAGAAATGGCAGCATCTACTAGAGGTAAAGTGGCGCGCGCGAAGCTACGGCACCGTTCTTATTGCAGGAAAGTATGGTAATCCGGCAAAGTGTGAAAAGTTCTACGAACGATTATTCAAAAGGAGAACAGTCGTTCTCGCTGCTCCATGGAAATTAGATCGAGGAATGAAATTCTTTCGTCTAATTAGAGCACAATATCTTTTCCAGAAAAAGGTTACACTCTAACCGTCGTCCAACCCCCCCTCTTCCTCTTCACCCTTTCGCCTGCGCCGTAGATCAAACGTTCCATGCGAATTAATTGCTTTCCCGGGGATGACAGTCTACTTTATTTCCCTTCAGCCCTTCCGGCAGTTCGCGTTGAGGCGCATCGAGCCCGCCCTTTGTGATCGAGGATCGAGCCAATTTTGTTGATACGATTATGAAATATTTCCTTAATGTCGCAGATATTTCTATCAACCTTTTCACCCGTCTGCACGAATAAAAAAAAATTCAGGTTTTCAGTGATTTATATTCCAACATTTAGTTACTTACGACATTTTCGTAATCACCGTCACATTTACTCCCATTCATCTTCCAAAGGGCCACCGTATTAATCGGTTAACTGTAACCTAGTTACCAAAGTAATATCCTTAGGAAACCTGTAGGTAAAGCGACGCCGTGTTCGCAATGGAATTGTTAATTACAACAATGTTACGCGAAGGACCAAGTTTGATCGATTTATTATTAATTCGATGAAAATCTTGAGGCTACTAATTCTGATGTGAAACACGAATGCTAACGAGCACCATGACGTTGGGTTGTCTCGTAAGTTCGGGTCGAATTTTGTACCGTGTAGAGCTGAAAAGACGATCAGTGGAAAGAATCTCCTGGAATTCTCTTGGAACGATGAAAGGTCGAGTCATTCTTTCGAATATTTAGCATTTTTTTCTGCTATAGCCTAGGTTGCGACGATAATTATCGAAGAAACGGATATTCGAATGGCCGCGTGGTTCGCGAATCGCTGGTAGTTTACGCGAACATCGATAACCGCAGATCGATACGGCGGAAAGTTTCTAATTGCGATAATCGATGTTACTAATGGAGGTTATTCAAATTCCACCGATAATGTTCTGGATTATGGTTGCGGTTTCTAAGTGTTCCCTATCCCTTTGTACCTCTTGATCAACGCGATCACAGTGACACGCGTTTGCAGTTTACACCGGGTGACCCACAGCGATGCTGCCGTTGAATAGCGAGCTGGTGTGTTTGAGCGATCTCGCACGGTCGATGGACTCGCATAAATTAGAAGCGTTAATATGTGTTAGGGCAATACTATTCTGGTTATTGCCCAAGGGATCATAACGTACCCTGCGCTCATTTCGCGCGCCGCTATTGTATTTCCCGTTCCAACGCGATTTTGCGAAACATGGTTCAGTGAATCGCGAAAAGTCATAAATCATACGCCTACGAATGGAAACAATTAATAAATACAAGGTAGAGGGCAGGAAGGAAGGTAATTCAATTATTCCTTGTTACGTTTAAGCGTCTTTTTCTCCCAATAACAGCTCCGTTCGGATCCGCGAAACTGAAACAGGGTTCCCGGAAAACATTCAATAGAAGAAATAATGATAAAAATTGAGGGCAGAAGGCTCGAGAAAGTTATTAGTTGAATATTTTTCATCAAACATCAAAACTTTATTTCTCTTCCTATTTATAATTTTTAGGGGTGCAATTATTGTATCCTCGAGATCACGAATTTTTGTCAGCCCCTTCTTTTTGAGCTCTACTATATCGGTCATTGTTCACATACGACGTGTCTTTTAATATAAAGGTACGTGCTTTAAATATAGAGAAAATGTGAAACGGCTGACTGCTAAAAATAGGGGGCCTAAATACCTCTCGACCACTTGGGAAAATTCTCAACTCCAAATATACTCAATGAACCAAAAGAGCAGTAATTGTTTTTATTCGTGTTGGTTTTCCTCAATAAGGATCTGATATTTCCCACCACACGGGCAGCAAATGGTTGACGCATATTCCAGTTGCGGTAGAATAATGATTTTTAATTAAATTTCATGCTAGAGACACGAAATTGCTATTGTACTAACCATAGAGTAGTATTAACGAGTCACAGCCATGCTCCATTCGTTTGCACATTGGTGTGGACGCATTTACGAGAAATAGTTTCAATATTTGGTATCACCCACACGCGTGGAAAGACGTTTTTAAACATAAAATACAGGGTGTTTCATATTTCAATAGGCAAATTTTGTAGATCTCTGAAAGCTTCATCGAACCAAAAGAACTTGCGTTTACTACGATACAACGTGAACGCAGATCTGCAATATTTACTTTTAGTTTGTTCATACAAGCTTTACTATTCGAAGCCTTTAATTATTTCCATAGACGATAGACCTTTCAATTGCCATATCCGCCATATTTGTTATTCGCTTGTTCGAGTCACGTGACATTTGTATTCCCAGCAGTGCTTTACAAGTCCTCGCGAAAGGATACACGGTTACTCGGCGCGTCGAAATTATTAAAATGTTTCACTTCTGGCAAACGCAATCGGAATGGTCATTTAAATATTATATTCCGCTATTGTATTCCGCGGTACGTCATCGATACGCACAATGAGCGCCAGATTATCGTTTGTAGCTTCAATTTTATTTCGATTCGGAGTTCGATCGCTCTTATCGGAAAACTGTATACTTGCCTGCATATTAGGAACGGTAAGGAAAAACAATCGACGGGATTAAGTACGCACGCATAATAAAAGCGTGCGCGTCGCCCAAGGATTTTGATTACGGCGGCACGGTCCCGGCGTGTGTACGGCGATGCCGGTGTCACGGCCGTTGATTGGCCGAGCGTTACGCGGCGACGTCTCCCATTGGTCGAGGAGCGGAGGTGCGTTCGATAGCCCGGCTCGAACCCCCAGTACCCGGCAGAGCCTCGCACGGGAAACTGCTCCGTTTACGTGTCGCTGGTTCACGAAGCTCCGAAGCTCTTATCCGCGGACCGCGTGCCAAAAATCAAACTGTTTCGGTCGTATCGTTACGAGACACTCGTTCGTCCATTCTTGCGTCTCCGCGACCACGACCGTCGACCGCGTCCAACGACGACGCCGTTCCTCGATCTATCCCTCCCGTCCATTGGTTTCGTTAAACGACGCGCGGTCTGGACGTTCTCCGGCAAAGTCGCCGCGACGCTGTTGTTTTTCTCCGGCTGTCAAATCGGAGCGGCGCGACGCCGCGGATCCACCGACCGCCGCCGGGTGTCGTTACGTGCTTTCATTGTGACCGAGCCCTTTTGTGTTCCGCGAAGCCCTCGTTTATATCCAGTGCCCTTTTGTTGCTTTTCGAAGGATTTTTCATCCAGCATCCTGCGCGACTCCGACCGGGCCGCTTCCTCTCCGCGCTCCCAGCCACTGGTAAGCACTTTTCTTTACGGATTCAAACGACATAAAACATCCTTAAGATGTTTTTCTCGATACGCAAACGCATTAGGAAAAATTAGGAATACCAAATAATCTCGATATTGCAAACCCAAAGAGTCCCTGTTATTGAATCGAGCGAGTTCCGTGTAGCGCCTTTGGCGTCCAGTCGCGTTCCACGCGCGGTTACGTTGCGTATCGCGATAACAGGTCGTACCTGGTCAAAGGTCAAGTCCCGGCGAACTTCGAACCGTGTTTATCGTGTTTCCGTCGATCGTCACGGCGACGTAAACATCGTGGTACGAGATGGTACGTCTACGTATGCAAGAAGTTCCCCCGCTGGATTTCTTTGTACGTGGTAGTTATTCACCGGAAAGCAAATACACCGTTCCCCCGGACCCGTTCGAGCTTTGAGCTTTCGGTCTCGATTTAAAGTCCGTTCGCAAAGAAACCGTCAATATTTGTCGACGACGTTTCAGTCGACGACGTTTCCGCGTTGTCGTTTGTCACGCTCCCGTTCAATATTTGGCTTTTCGCGGCTACCGCGGTGCTTTATGCGACGATCCACGTCACCGACGAATATTCCGCCGAACTTGTTGGAATTGAAAAGTATTTGCTCGGGGCTCGAGTGTGCTCACGAATAATTAGAAGGTTTGCGCGCTACGCGGGACGGGGACACTGTGATATACAATTTTAACAACACTTTGCTTTTAAACACCGTGTCGTGGTCTCCGAGAACCAGTGGGTGACTATCAAAAGGTACGTTCTTACGATCAAATAGCTGAATGTTGTGTTTAGACCGTGAAATACTCGATTAATCTTTGAATACCGTGATCTACCAATTTTCTGTAAATGTTACCCGAAGAATAGTCGATCAAAATGGTGGAATCTGAGTAGTGGATGCATGCAAATTTGAATTCGAAAGTATAGTTTCGGTTCTAAAGCGTTTGGAGCGAGGTAAATACAAAGGTAAACGCTGAGATTCATTGGATCTCGGTGCGCTATATTAGGATCGAGGGAAAATACTGCGAGTAGAGGAATTGCTTTCTTAATTACGACGACTCGTACGATGGACGATCGCTTCGAATCGAATCGCGGCGCTTTAACTTCTGGAATCCACTCGCACGCTTCCTGTTGGTTCGTCGAACCCTCGTCCTTAGTCTTCGTACTGCAATGAGACTAGAATTCATCTCCGTGGGCGAGCTCTCGCTCGAGATGCAAGGGCTTTCCTATTCCTAGCACTCTGCAAGAATCCACTTCTCTATCTGTACGTTTTTCTATAGTTAAACTCTTTCCAACGACGTATCTACAAGTATTTTACTGCAAGTGGAATTATATAATAAATATTGCAGAAATTCTGGTACATCTACTCGACACATTAAACACTTTTTTCCGTGGCTAGCACGAAATTGGATTTACATATTTGACCCACATTTTTAGACACTCGTGCGCCATAAATGTTTCGGTTAATATCCTGAAATATACAGGATTATGCGGCAAAGAGGTACATGATTAATGAAAACACGTTTATCTCTTTTAAAATTTCGAGTGCAATTTCCAAACGTATCGTTGGCTGTCTGAACAACAACCAGCCACTGTCCATCGTCATTTGCTCGTATAATTAGCTGTACATTTGTTCGTTAACACAGGACCGTGCTTTGTATTACCGTATTAGCTGAGATTACGTTTCGCAAAATTTAAACTTCCGCCATCGTTCCGTTTAATTTTCCTCCAACCGTTTCAGAAATATAACTTATATTATTGTCGATATCTCGACGGGTAACCGCGAATTTTGTACTTTAATTTCTATAGTAAATACCGGAGAAAGTTCCCGGGGGCAACAGAATTTCGTTAGCTGTTTTTATTACGCAGATTGATGGCTTTTTCTTCTCGTCCGTGCACGCATTATGTACCCGCGAATACCTTTTTTCTCTTGTTCGCTCGTGAAATTATAATAACCACCTTCGTCTCTTTCAACCCCTGGCGCATTTAATTTTTTAAATCCAACGTATTTCCTGGCGACGCACCTACCCATTAAAAGATTAAAGCGAGACAGCCCTCCCTGTACGAATGTAATTTCTGCGGTGTGTGCACGCGCGCTGTAATAATTTTATTTTTCGCGTTTCGAGCCGCGGAAGGAATTCGCGAGTGAAAACAGAAAGAAAGAATAAAAAAAAAGAGTAGAAAAACGAGCGGTAGGGATATTTTTCGCTGTACGCCGTCGAATCGTTTCGCCGTTCCGCGTCGCAGTCGTACGGATTATTTATAGAATATTGCCATATCCGCAATATGTAGATAACCACACCGCGCCGATATTGGTTTTACGTACGCGGATCTCCCCGGTTGCGCGATGCGTGTACATGTATTTTTGTTACGAATGCAAAGGGCCGCGAGTCGGTATCGAGCGAGAGCCGACCCGCTGTGTTTCCTATAAATATGTACCCGTTTCATGTACGAGTCGAGCGCGATAGACTTTGACGAACCCGCGAGAGGTAACTTATTTTTTTTTAAACAGACGAAAATCCCCTCGATCGTCAGCCATTGTTCGCCGGGGCCAAAGGCAACGCGCGCGTCGTGACGTTGAATGTAAAAGCGAACCGAATGTTTTTCCATTCTTTCTTTTTTTATTTTAATCCTTTACGACGCCGCACGCGAGTGGGAGCTCGCACGCGAGAAGACGAAAATCTTTCCTTCTCGTGCCCCGATCGTATCTCGTTTCTGTTTCCTTCGCGGGAGGTAAAAATTTCGATAATCGTGCGCTACGTGTATTGCACCGGGCTTTGCAGAAACGCGTGGAAGCAGCAGGAGCGATGGTTTTGGACGTCTATTAATTAGGGGCGTGCGGGTATTGTTGGAACGATTTATAGAATTTGCAATTCGCTGTAATGGCGTAACGGTACGAAGGAATGGCGCTGTCAAGGGCGAGGGTCTGAAAGGGAATCGCACGTTGTTACGGTAGGCGTCCGGAAAAGTGGAATTCGTTAAAGTCCCTTTTCGTTGCGCGGCAGGAAACTCGGATTACATCTTATTACACGTGAGAACACCGCCGCTGCATTTATCTTTGTGCGTACTTCGGGATAATAATCGTGTCCGTGAAATACCGCGCGCCTCCCGTACTGTACGTGAGAAAACGGTGGGGGGCTTTTCATTCTTTCGCGAACGTTTAATTGCGAACAGGAACGTGCGACCGTTACAGTCCCTCATAAATATTCGTTTGATCTTTTAAATCACAAATTTCTTCCAATAACGTTCTCGACCTTATCGGTCATCTTTGAACGCAAACGCATTAACGGAAATGTCGGTTCTTCTTTCTTGAAAACTAAACGTTTCGAGTTATATTTCTTTTTCACATACTCAGCTACCGCAAGAATAAACAAAGATAATAAGCATAACTGTTTGAACCATTAGAAAGATACGCTCGGTTGCTCCGAGTCTTCGTTATGCCCGTTCATTATAAACGAAACAAACATTCGTCTTTACGCCGTTTGCCGCAAATGTACCTACTCGAAACGCTTTGAACAAATGATGGCTGCTTTGGCTGGTTTTTACTCTATTTCTCGTTTGCCGCTATGACATCTTCCTTTGCTGGATGCTTTCTTGGTACGTTCTGGTCGAGGTATCTTAGAAATTCTTTCCGAGAATATCTTCAATTGCATTCGGTCTTGTTTTTAAGGAACGACGTTTTTTTATACGTCTCGAACGAAACTGGTTACCAGCAAAGTGTCTTCAGTTTCGTTCGGTCTTCTTCCACTCTTGGCAATTCGATATAAAAAGATAGAATGACGTTGCACACCTATTTCTGTAGAAACTAGGATTCCAAACCTCGTTATAACGTCCCATAGTCTGCTCGCGATTCGAACTGTTTATCGTCAGAGCCTAGCTCGGAGTTTGGCCGTAAGGATGAGAATTACTGTAACGAAACGTGATAAACTTGACGAAGCGGAAAGGGTTAAAAAGTCTATAGCGAGGCAAGGTTCGACGTTCGGGTACGTGTCTTCCCGTCGATACGCCACTTAGGCGCGTCATTGTTCGCCGAGGCCTGTTTTGTTCGTCGCGGAACGTTGTCTCTGTTCACGGACTATCAGGTTCGATCGGGATCCATCGATTCGCGATCGAAGAGGCTCTCGAATCGGGTATAGGCAAAGGGATACGTGCAGAAAAGCGCGACAGAGGCACGACGAAGCAGCCAGAGTCCTCGAGGAGGGCACGAGAGGTGACTAGAGTGGTTCTAGAGTGGCTGGAGCACCAGTGCGAACAGGACTCGAAGAACTTGCGGGGAACCTAATTCGAGGACGTACGTACCCGATGGTAGGGACAAGGGGTTCATGCATATTCAGCGTATTTGTGGTCAGAGCATGCTGGTAACTCATTGTACTGGAAGGGCTAGCCTTACCTTGACGCGAAGGGTAGGTGCATGGAAATTGGCGAGGGTTGGCGGCGTTCGTTACTCGAAAGCCGCGCGACAGGTGAAGGGGCTGTCCGTCTTACGCCTCTCTTTCTATCCGCGCACCTGGCCGATTTAATGACTTCGGTCTAAATTGAAATGGCCTTGGGGCTTGTTTCCGGGGCTAGGTCTGCTTGTTCCCGACAGTCTGCTGCTTAGACGCTAAAGCAATCTATCCTTTGATCTACGGAGGTGAATTTCTGACGGAAGGGAGCACGGGAAATTGGCTCAAACCACTTGTTTGGACCAATTTCTGCGATTGTTTTAACCGTCTAACTGCATAATTCTTACTTTCCTCTCCGCTCCCCTAAACGATACATGGGCTCATTTCAGACCTTCCAGTCACTGTTTCTTTAGCTTCAGACCATCATCTTATCTATAATGTTTTTTTTTAACGAAGTAACCGCATACGCTATGCTAAATCAATGGCGTCGAAGACCGCTAGAATTCCCTCTCAGAAAGGATAACAGGATAGGAAGCGTCTAATACCCGAGCCCTTTTAGGGCTTCCCCGTCTCGTAAATGTAAATGATATCCACCGGGTCGACGAGTGAAACAATGTCTGCGCGAGAAAGTGCTCGTCCCTAGTGAACAGGTGTGCCCAGCCATAAACTTTGTTGGCAGATGTTTGGGAAATTATTTCGTCCACTCACAGAGCACTGCTTACGGTCTGAGAGCACTATGCTTTTAATATCTCGGTTATTCGCGTATAAAATGTACGAATGTCCAGCAACTAGACGAACACATTAAATATTTTATACCCACACCGAAGTTTGTTCAAAGGAATTAGTGTAAAACCTAATTTCTCCTGAAATTTACCACGCGTCCAAAGTCGTATTTTAAACAAAAATTAACGGACGTTAAAGAGTTAATCGATATTGCAAAAGAGTATGGAATATTGATTGCTTCTGCTGGCATCGATGTCTCCGGACGTAGGGCACGATCGTGTCTCTCGATCCCTCGTTCCAAAGCATAGTTAAACACGAACGTTTACTGTATTTGTATCTCTGCAGTTTGATGCCCGACTGGTTTTATTTTATTTTCTTTGCCGTACCTCCGCGGCTATTTTGTGTTATTTTCTACTTTCCTGCAAATGGCGTTGGTCGTAATTGACCAACCTCAGGCAACACGGTATAACAACTTACTGGAACTCGTCGGCGACTAGTTTCTTCTAACAACATTTGCAAGGTCTCGTGGTTTCCTGCTGAGGGCGTGTATTATGTCGTTCAAAGCTAATGGTACGTCAACAAGTCTCTTTCGTGCAACGACGTGGAACGTTTTCCATTCGTACGGCGTTCTTGTTCTTGAAAACAGCGCGGAATTAAAACGGTTCGAAAACGTGGCGGTCGTTAGGAATTCTTAATCTTAATATCGTGACACTGCTCGGAACTCACCCTCCACTTGAAAACATGCTCGATGGCCGAGACACGGGCGGTGTTCATTTTTTATAAAAGCATTCGACGGTCGAATACTCATGGTTGGGAGAGAAAAATCTCGGGCATTCCAATTAACGGCGTCGGATGAAATTCTAATTTATCGTGAAGTTTCGTTTGAATGTCTTTCGGATTATGGGAGATTCGTAGGGAAAAGTGACGAAGACCGCAAAGGATTTTAGGAGTCGATGCTCGGTTCTTGCTTGAAAGCATCCGGATTTACATATCAATGGAAGATGTTTATTGATGACTTTTCGTTTCGAGAGCGAGATGGGAACAGGGAAAGGGACGAACGGAAGCGTACAGTCGAACGGGTGTACTCGTTACGAGTAAAAGTTGCTCCGGGTCCTCGAAGCATATTATTCGACGAGATATCTTGTTATTTTCGACGTTATTGCGTGTTTCGCAACGTATGCTTCTTTGGGAAATGTTTCGACGGTCCCGTCCCACTGTCCTCCCCATGATCAACCATTGTCTTTCGTCTTTCTTTTTGTCTTTCGACAAGATACGGAATAACAGGATTAAAGAAACAGGCTTCAGGATTTCCAGGATATACGAATTATTTGCAATTTCACAATGCGAATATTGTACAATTTAATATACAATTTAAACCGAGGAAAACACACCGTTCTTATGCGAATTTCGTTCTTGTCTCGGTCAGCATTTTAATGTTTCTGTTTCTAAAGCGAGAACACGCGAGTTTATTTACATGCACTGTTTCACAGTAATGATACTGCAGTATTCATAAGGTTTCCGCACGCCACTGACATAGATTTATGAATTAAACGAACATTCGGTGGTAAATCATGGGCGTCCTTACAGAAATTCGAGCTGTGCAAATTCGACACGAAAAATTATTTACAATTTCGAGAACATTAAATACGTTACCAGGACTTTATTCCTTGTGCTATCTGTTCCGCGATCGGGGAAGCCTTTTTAGCTGTATTTCGGGTGGGAGATTCGGTACCGAAAATTCTCGAGTTGGCTCCGAAAGCCCTCGACTAGTGCTTTGCATATGCTCCACTGCGCCGAGGATAATGCACGGCTGTCCAACTACTATTTCCTTCGACAAAGGACAATTTTGCACATTGCAGTCACGTAAGCCCTCCCACTTGCTCGCTCTCCTCATCTGATTTTGGATTCCTCGCCGCGCCTCCTCCTCGAGGTCAAAATATTACCGGGTTCGCGCGCCGCGTAACACGGCTCTTGGAATCGTTTTCTGTCGGTTTCCAACCACCGGTTCGCCCAGCCTCCGAGAGCTATGATTATCCCTGATTTTTCGAGAACTCGTGCCGTTCCCAGTCGCGACGCCGCTGGTGTTATCGGCACTGGTTCCCGAGATATCGCGTTCCCTGAAATTCGAATAATCCCGTTCGCCGGAAACTTGCGGAAATCTTATAACGTATTTCCCGAGAAGCTGCCATCCTCCCTCGCTTCTACGCTATCTTGATTTTACCTCTAATTACACATAGTCTATGTTTTCATTCGTTTTAGTATCGTTACTGGTCTGCAAATTGAATTCAACAAGACGCTAGGAAGCGACAGGGTTTGTTCTTTGAATCGGTGATACTACTGTCGTTACTATTATTTTATAAGACTATCCTACAACGTGTAGGTACTCGTGTTACATTTCCACGCGTTCTACCAACGGTACAAAGACTCAATTTCAAGTTCACACCGGGATTATTCAAACAGGAACAAGGTGTTTTGCGGTTCACCACAGTGTGACCATGACACGTACCGTTAATATTCCGATATTACTTTCGTTCCCGATAATACAAGCCCTACCCAACGAGGATCGATGATCAACGTATATCTTCTTCGAAAGAAATAAGAATTTTTTCGATACGATATGAAATAACTGCGTATTACGAGCAGTTCTCGTTAAGTTTATTCCCGAAAGTGCAACATTTCCAGAAATTCCGGCTAACTCCGGAGGAAAATTCTGTTTCGCAAACAGACTCCCGGATTAACTTCGCCCGAATATGTTAATGCGTCTGACTCGATACCATCCCCCGGTTGGATGCAAATCGCGTCGCCGCGAGAACGAATCACGAAACGAATTCTAGCGTCAGAATTAAATCCGTGTCGGTGCGATGGTAAGTCGGAGGTTTCTCCGAGACGGCGATCTTTTCCCTTATTTCCATGGACGACCGGATGTCGACGGTGCTCAATACCCAACGCGTGTCTTTGTTGTCTTGGCTTTTCCGGTTCGGGAAACCGCGCGATGTAAATTGGATTCTCGGAATCAGAATGGAGATTCGTCGGTGCGTAAAGCCCGGGGTTCGGTGTTTTTCGTCTGGTGCACGCGTGTGTGCATCGTTCTTGGCGTGCAAAGCGAGAGAAAGATGGAAAGGGGGCAGATCGTTGGGTAGGAGTAGCAGGAGGTAGAGGGTGGGTGGCGGGGGTGGTCGCATTGATTCTTCACCGAAGGCTGGAGAGTCGCTATAGAGGGTGGTTTTCAGCCTTCTCTTCTACCTTGTTTCGCTAGCTTTCCGCAAGTCTCTCTCGTTCGATAATGGAGGCTTGCACCGAGATGCCTACCTACCCGCTTATATCATACACACGATGCGCGTAAATATTTGCCGGGTTGCAGGTGCGTGTGTGGCCCCCGTGTACATGCAGGAATCCACGAGTATCGCGTGTGGGTGCAATATATTCTCGTAGGCGAACGGCACACACAGGTAGAACGGGCGTGGATACCTGCCACGAACGCGATAGGGAAGTTCGAGGCTGAGGGCACTTTGCGTGATTGGCCGAGCAGCCCGATGAACGACAGGTCTTAACCTTTCTCGTTCGTTTCTCTTACTTCGCGGAAACTCGTCGATGGGTCTCGTCAAAACGCTCCCGACACTCTGTATTGGCACTGATTGGGCCCGTAAGGACATACTCGTCATTACGTACTTACGTACTTTCCGTGCGTCGCGTGAACGGATCGAACAGCTATCGAAATAAGTTGTTGCTGTATTATTAAGATGTTACCGTCGATGGTTCTTTGCGGCGTTACGATTCGAACATCGAGTATCGTTGAGATTTCTACAGGATGACGTTGCCTGGCCATTGTACTATCACAATTGCAGATTATTCGAATAACTTCGTATAAATCTTTATGCAGATCACGGGTCGGCAAACTCGCTCCAAGAAGGCCGGGAAAGTAAATATTGAAGGCTTTGCGGGCCAAGAGGTAAAATCGAAGACAGTGTATGGACTGTATCCTATGGAGCACGATTTTTCAGCTTTGCGAACCTTTGACCAGATTAAATTACCGACTAAAATCTTTTTCTCATATTATGGGGGGCTAGAAAGCATAGAATAGTCTAGATCGAATACGATCTCGTGCGAGGGACTGATCTTCGTATTATTTCCTTCCTCGAGATCGTCCTATTTATCCCTTTTTTCGCGATATCATCGACCGCGCGCTCATTTATTTACGTTCCATCTTAATCTCTTACGTTTTATTTCGACGTGCGTACGTATGCATGATAATAGATCGTTTCTCGAAGTAGACTCCCCAAGGGCCCTTCCGACGTGTACAGACTGTTTACAGCGATACCGCAACCTCCCCTATGAATACCATTTGGTTGTATTTTCCGCGCCAAATTGTTTCGACCAATTAATTACACGCAGCCCTCGACGTTGCACAATAGTTTTACACGGGAGGGACCTTCCCACTTTGGCGTTTAGAAATATGGGTCGCCTTTAAACCCTTCTTTTCAGAGAAAAAGTACACCCTTAAGTACCTACACCTCGTAGCAACGAAAGACTGTTCCGCGTCGTGTACTCGAATCGATCTTTAATCTTTATCTTCTCGCGGACGCAAAAAATTTCCGCGGTCTCTGTATAAATCTTGGCGAGAAGCACTTTTCTCGATTAAAAGAAGCCGATATCTATTTCTCTCCGGTTTCCCCTTTTTACGCGGTAGATTTTCGACGCAAGGGTTTCCCCGCGTTTATCGGGAAACGATGGCGGGCCGGGCGGTGAGTAATTTGGTTAGGCGAAGTATTTTTCTCAAGCAATATTGGAGAGTACGCGGCGGTCGTACCACGTTTTGCCTTTATCAGGAAACTCGATGACGGCACTCCTATCGATTGAGGGTTGTTTGGAAACTTTACGCCCGGTGCGCGAATATTTTCATACGTCCTTAAAAAAAAAAAAGAAGAAATTTTCGATTCGAACGTTCCAAGTTCGGGCGAACGATTCCTCGGTATTTTTTAATCGGTACCCGTCGTTAGGGTCGTGGAATTTCAATTTTTCTGCTCGATGGCGAGCGAGTAATATTCTCCCATTGTTTCTTGTATTAGCGCGGCGAGGCTTAAAAGAAATTCGTTGGAAGATGGCGCGTGGAATTTCGCTCGACTCTCGTCGGATCGATGACAAGGTCCCGGAAGGGAGAGAAAATAGGGCGAGAAGGGTTTCAGGGAGGGCGACGCGGACGGCAGGTAAAATTGTCTTGCCAAGAAAATATTCTCTCGGCCGCGTTCGTCGCATTCCACGAGGATCATTACTTCAAATAACAGAAATCTTTCGAGTCCTTTCCATCCACCCTAACTTTTCTTCTTTTTCTCTCCGACTCGCGTTCCCCTCTACCTTCCTCGCTCTACTCACTGGCCCTTTGCAGCCCAGCACCCTAACTTCCTACGGACTGTTGTTGCTGACTGCATCGTTCCCGAATTGCGATCGGAGAATCTTGAGCAGCACAATCAGCTTTGTTGGTACAATTCGGTGCACTTACCGCACCGCTGACGAAGGATCCGAATGTACCGGCATTAACCGGTGTACTGATCACCGTTGTTGCTTTCAATGCAAGCATGTTCTACAGGGATCCCTTAAAACAATGTTATTTGCCGATGGTTCGGTTAAATTGATATCGTTGTACCTTCCCGTTAACGTACGGAGCGCTCTAAAATTATCGTCCCGGAAAATTCGGGAAATTTCGGGTCTTGTCCTGGTCGAATTGCTCGAATGACTCCAACCAAATAGGCAAATACCCAAGACTGACATTACACGCAGTACTATTAAATATGGCAAGATATTCAGCTTCTATCCTCTCGTCATTGACACGTAATATAATTATTCAAGCCCACTTTGGCCTCGATGTTGAACCGTTGAAATAATTTTCTGGTTATACCATACCCCGCGCCATTGATACGATTAGGAAAGTTTGGGAACGGTCGTTGGGGGTGGAAGCGTGCTCGAGCGTTGCGTTCATTAGGGAATCTTGCGATTGTGCCCCAATCACGGTTCCTTTGAGGGATTCCTTTGACGAAATAGTTTCCGTGTAACGAACCCGACGACAATTAATGCATTACGATCGACGATTATTACCGCCCTCGGATCGCATCGGGTTCGCCAGAGGGAACGCATAATTTTCATGGATTCGACAGACTGGTCACATTCATGGACCGCGTTCACGGTCCATCAGATTATTTTGTCAAGTCAACAAACGCGTATTTGCCGTCGAAGCACGGTGGCGGATCTGTGTTTTCGAGCGGGACGCGCCACTTGAAGCTTCGAACAGGTATTCCCTCTTTTCCCCTCCCCTATCCCCGGCGCATCTAGCCTGCAGCAATGTAACTAAATCAACGAAACCATTGTGCCACGGTTAATAGCTCAACCGAATTAAGCTCTTCGGTCGCGTAAATGAGCTACAAATCGTTGGGGGCCTGACAGGTTGCCGTAGAGAGTGCTTAAGCGAAAATATTATGTAGTCCTGTGTTATCCACCGTTCGAGAGCGTTAATTTTAATTCGTTTTATCGCCGAGTCGGGTTCTTTGTTCTGTTATTAGCACGTTATTTTCGCTTCGTTGCCCGCCGCGGCGAATTACCTCGCAAAACCGTCGACGATAATGGACGAAAATTTCTCGTCCGTGAAGCCTACCCGAATAGGGATCGACGATACACACCGCGGCCCCCCGGTATTGTATCAAATATTATTTCCCCATGTTTCTGCGCCGCCGGGAGCATTTGCTGTTTCACCGGAGCCCGTACCGTTCCAACGGGTCGAACAGAGAACACGGACCTCCCTGTCGAATCCATCGATGAACCGTATTTAAACAACACGAGTTTATACCTTTACAGGGACTGGTATTATTCATCCGTAATGCTCGCGACTCGATCCACGCGCGATTCTTTTATCGTGGCGGGTCGATCGTGACCCGCATTCCGCCCTTACTATCGGACGATTCGTAAAACGCAATGGTCTGATCTCGTGTCCGAATATTATTCAAATGTTTACGGCTTCTACAACCCTTTGATAAATAAATAAATCCGAATAAAAATTACATCTCCCACGAATGGCTCGCGCGTACGAGTTTTCACGAGGGATGGAAGCTCGAGGGGGCGAAGAAAATGATCGAGTCGAGAGCGTCGCGCAAGAAACCGCGATGGTAACAAACAAAAAAGTCGTTAAACGGCACTTAAGTGGCATTAAAGGGTGAGACCATGCCCGTACCTCGGTTCCGGATACTAACGACTAGTCGTGGGGTAGAAAAAAAAAAAATGAGTTACTCTCGCGGGAGGAGAAGCAGACGCGGCCGTGGCTCGTAAAATCTGAGACGAGAGAAATATATTGTATCGTTCGGGCAAAGAGTTGGCCCGTGGTATCCGGTGATTCTCGATACAAAAGGCAGGTTGTTCCACGCAGCTGATACCGTTACGGTATCCCCTTGGATTTGTCGGGGGTGGAACGCGGCGAGTCAAGTCGCGAGCGAGACTAGCTCCTTCGAGGAAGCTTTTGCTGTATTTTTTTTTTTTTACGGGGCGTTTAGCTTCGTCGACCTCGCGCGGCCGTAAAGATAAATTTTAGCACTCTCGGAAACTGATCTCTCGGCCGAAATAATTCAGAGTTAATGGCGCGCGATATATGCGCGCGCGGCTCGTTACCAGAACGAATTATCGATGTCATTAGCCAAGTTGAAATTAATCGACGGCCCCGTTATACGCCGATGGCGAAGGACAATGTTCTAGAATGGCCGTTTTCGCCGCTCGTCGGTTAAGAAAAATGTTTACACGACGCGCGTCCGTACGTTGACGGTGTCGCGCGTCAAACTGCCAATAAATTTGTCGCCACGGTCTGTTTTCGAAATTCAGTGCCGGTCGCGCTTAATCGCCTCCTGAAATATCTATCGGATGAACGCCGTAAATCGGTACACGTTTCCTCCGCGAACCGTTCACCGTACAAATGAAATTTTTGGTCAGCGTTGCAGGACTCCATATAAATTCTGTCAAGTGTGCAAGTGTTAATTGATATTTAAGAGAGACGGAAAGGGTCCACGTAATATTGAAATGACCACAGCACCAACTATTCAGCTAGTAATCCCCGTGTCTAAATTACTATATTCTGCGCGCAGTGGAGAAGCTTCTGAATCGCTTCGTGATGATATCTGTGTTGCATTCGGCGATCACGTGGCCCAAGACTTGGTCCGGCGCACGTGTAAACGTGACTAGACATTTTTCCGCGATTGCACCCATTCAGGAATCGCGTGCTCCGATTTCTACCAATTTCGCGGAATTCAGCTCGCGTCGTCGTCGTCGGTCCTTATTCTCGCGTGATTATTCGCGTGCTCGGCAGTATCGGACCGTCGATCCTGAAACGAGGAAACAGAAGGGGAAAAGGGGAGCCATGAAACAGCGTAATAAGCAACCGGGATTGAGTTAGGCGTGTCGAGCGTAGGCGGCGTCGCCGTCCCGACAAACGCAGAGTCGAATGCTCGGAAGGAAAAATCAGGAAAGCGGGAAAGAGACGGGGAATCGGTGTACGCGTAAAGGCGAGAGAAGACGAATAGGAGAGACTCGACTTGATTGAACTTGCTCGCGACACCAGGAAGAAAACCACTTGGAGCGAAAGTTTCTTCGAATTCCAAATAATCCTGAATGGATCGCAATTTCTGCGCGCAGGGGCAGAGTGAGGAGGGATATTCCGTGTGCTTGAATCGGCAGAAAGTTTTCCGCGCCTCGGCTTTTCATCGAGGAGGGCGGACGCGTTCCCTCGCGGCGCTGGGAATTCCGAAAATCGCCAGGGAAAATTCTCACGCTCGCGCTCCATCGTTTTCCGTTTGAAAACAGCGGGGCTTTTTGGGTCGGGGAATTTTATTTTCGATTTAAAAGCGTGTATTTTGAAATTCGTTTCTTTTTAATTTATTTATAATTGCAGTATCGAATAGGAGAGATCGAGGCTCCCGAAAGGGGTAAAAATAATCGAACATCCCCTGGTCGGACCACCGTGCGCGGCGGTTTCGTTTTGGTTCTTTTCTGGTCGACGCTCACGCGCGACAGGCGCGATTTATGTCGCAATTTGTAGACGATGAAACGTCTGGGAAAGCGGGACCGGTAATTAGGGAAATTATGCGTCAGTGTACGTCCTTTCGTGAATCCCTGCCTGCGGTTTCCGCGTAGTTTAATTGAAACGTCACGGAAACGAATAGATCGAATATAATTGCCGACCGTCGCGTTGACGTTACGTTGGATTAAACGAGTAATTAGCGGGAAGTTCGAAACTCGTTCGAGATAGGCACCTCTTTGTCGGCGCCCACCGCTCGCCTATAAACGAATAACAGATGCACGCGTACGGATTTTAAAGCAAAGTTCAAATAACAACCGTCTCCTAACGAATAAAATTAATAAGTGGGAAATGCTTCGAGGATAAAAATAAATCGCCGTTCCGAGCAGTTTATTTTCATTCGGTGTTCCTCGATCTCAGCTTGCACGGAGCTTGGGGAAAATATAATTAATATAATACGCGGTTCGAATGAAACGTAAAAATAAAATGAAGAAACGCGGGCTTTAAAAGCCTCGTGGATCGAAACGTCACTTTTTGTTTGCCAGTCGAGGCTAACGAACCGTGTTATTGTTTCGTTCCATAATGAATTCGCTTTTATTTTACGCAATTCACAATCACGAGAAACAGACGGATCTCCATTACCGCGCAAGGTGTTTGATTTTCTGTTCTCTCCGTTAAACAATAGTTTAATTAATGACGCACGCGAGACATGTTTACGCGCGCGTGTCTCGCTACCTGTTGGCAGCGAAGACAGGTCGCATTTCTTTGGTATCTCTCGATTCATAAATTATAACCTGTCGGTTACATTCGTGCATGCAGCGACTACGGGCCCCCGAGGTGACATAATCGATTCCGTTCCCACAGTAAATCACTGAAACTACTTCTGAATTAATTGACCGACAACCTACGGTACATTTTTTATCCTGCTCGGGATTAATTTCGCAATATCGACGAACGTTGAACGCTGTTTATCAATTTACGGGTGGCGGGATATTCGTTGCAACATTTTTTATCGTACATAGTGGGTTGTATTATCTGAAAGTAACGTGTAATGGTGGCGGAAATAACTACATGTTTCACATAAGATTATTATTTGTCGCGTTGCACCAGAGTTGGATGAAGTTCCAACGTTAAGGGGGCTCGAGAAATCTTAATTTTTCCTGTAATACGTTCGTTTGCCGGGGGATGTTCGCCCATCAGGCAGATCACCCTAACCGAAGAATGTTATCTTCTCGCCGGGGCGTTTCCCATCTTCCTTTGCCGGACCCTTCTCAAAAGATTGACTTTCCCACAAGGTGCGCTCGTTTTCGTGCCTCTCGTTTGTACCGGCGCCGACGGAAGTGTCAAATAGCTAGAGCATCCCCCCCGGTCCCGACCTGGAGAGTGTGGTTTTACCTGAATCGGATCCCCGGGAGATTCCTGGACGGAAACGACGCTTTCCACGACTTTGTGAATTAACGATTCCTTTGTGAGCGTCGGTTCTTCGGTCAGTTTGGTCCAGCGACTCGACGGTTTCGAGGTCCACGAACTGTCTTAATGTATCGTTCGATTAATGAATCAATCGGCGGACGGTTGATTGCGGTTTCCGTCGGTATTCGAACGGGATTCGGTCGACCGCCGTTAAACGTTTCCCTCGTTTCCTCGTTAAACGTGCCCTACCGACTCGACGATCAACGTCCTCCTAGTTCTTGGCGGTATTGCATTTCTCGGTCTTTCGCGCCCCCGACGGTGGAATTCGCCAGGCGACCCTCGGGGCATCCGTTGATCTCGAGATTAACGGATTAAAGTGAGTTCGTGCCGTCCACGCGAGAATACGCCGGACAACGAGCTCCCTTACTGACTCTACTACGCTCGGATGTTTCGCGAGTACACCGCAAATAATGTCCACGTTGCAGAATACAAATGCGCCTTTGCTGGAACGAAAATTCAACGATTTTCCGGTCTCTTCCATCCTTTCCAACCGTAGTCAACGCTAAGATACGTCCCACAGCGGTTGCTGGACGAAAAAACTCCCCTATGCCGCTTTCCGCTAGCCAATTCATATCTAGCCAAGTCGTATATTGTGTATTGCACTTATGATTTTGTCACGCCAATATTCTCTCTCCAGAGGAGACTCTGTTTCGTGCAACTTTGCACGCTTTTTGTAGAAAAAAGAAACGCAATTTAAGTTTTGGATCGATTCGTGATTCTGGCTCAGAGCCCCGTCGAATTTGGATCCGTGTAATATTTCGAGAAGCGACATCGAGCGGAAAGTCAACCGCGTGTATTGCCCTCCCCTCCCCCCTTGTCATCTTTCGTCTCTGATAGACGAACCTTGCCATCGACCCTTGGGGCATCTGTTAATCTCGAGATCAGCGGATCAAAGTAAGTTCGTTCCAACTACACGAGAGGAGCGGACGAAACGAGCTTCGTTCCCTTTCTCTCGTACACTCTTCCTCTCCCTTGTTCTCTCTTGGTCCTCTCTTGCCTTTCTCCCGGTCCTCGCTCGTCCTCTCTTGAATTCAGTCGGATATTTTGCTGGGAATCTTGCTGCGAAACCGTATCAGCGTCGAGTATTTCCCGGCAGCTCTCGAACTCCGTTGTACCGAGCCAACGCGCGGAACACCTATGGCGTTCGATAGTAATTACGTAGTTGAACGAAACGTTTCAGTTTTACGAGCTCCCCTTCGGATTAAACGTATGCCTCGGGGGAGGTGTCGCGGCTGCCAAACGTTACCCCATCGCGAAGAAGTTTAATGAAACCGTGTAACGGAAATACGTGCCGGGGTATTCCGCGCTCGTACGTTCCAACTCGGAGCAACCGATGCTGTTGGTTAATATCCCTTTGAAATTTCTCCGCAAAGTCGATAGAGCGATGTAAAAAATAGAGAGGTAGTCGAATTGGAAAGACTCGTAGATCAATTTGTGAAAAATAGAGAGTACTTAATTTCCAACGACGACGTCCGTAGAAGACGGATCGAACAAAGGTGCAAGAACACCGACAGTTATAGGATTTCTGTTGGCGGTAAAGGGTTTTTATTAATTTCATCGGGAGTAATTTATTCGGTAAGAACACCTAGAAGATAAACGCGCCGTGGCGGCGATAAATTATTATAAAAGCATTGGCACGTCGCGTGAACGCAGTACAAATCAACATGGTTGCAACACCGTGCCGTAACAGGCGTATACGGTAGAACGTATACCGACTCAATCGTTTCTCGACTGCAGGACAATGTTTTCTTACCGTCTCCATCAGAACTTTACCAACGTCGGCGTCGCTGGAAAGTCGATAGCGCGAGAGAGCCCTTACTAAAAAGTCATAGACGTTTATGGGGCTCGTATACCTGGTCAATGGCTTCCCCGCTATAGAACAGTGATACTTTTTACCACTTCTGCCGGCAATTTGGCCTCTGGATCGTCGACAGCGTGAGTGAAGCGTCGTAGGAACGTCCTGGAGCTTGCATCGGACTTGGATAGATATTTGAACGCTTCGAAAATTTGTAAACTCCGTTCAAGGAAGCTGGAAGACAACTATGAGATCCAAACACCTGATCTAAATCCGATTTAAAATTTCCCACGTCTCGGTTGGTTGACTTATGGCCGTGTATGTTCTAATTGAGAGGAAAAACATTGTAATGTAACAGTCACCGTAACGGGTTTCGGATAGAAGTATGCGCAACGAGTGCTCATAAATTTAGCGTTAACAGCTCCTGGACGATGGAACAATGCGAAAGAGCTCCAGCAACGGTACGATCGTTGAAAAGTCGATATCGTATCCGATCTCTTATCAAAGCCATGGGCTGCTCAACAACGGCGTAATGCTTTTTATCACCTTTACCGAACCTTCCGTCTACTCTGGTAGGATGAAAAGTCGATAGCACGGTTAAACCCTCGATCGCGTTGGTTCCGACGATGGTAGAATCCGCGCGGAATCGTATCGCGAGAAATCGGATTGTCGTCCGTGGCGGTTCAGCGATGTCGAACGCGAGTCGAGGCTCCGGGGCTCGATTGTACAGCAAGCCGAGACGGCCGTCTCGATGCATTGGTCATTCATGGTTCCTTCAACTTGCTCGTGTTTGTAAACATAGGGGAGAGCACGCCTTTAGGATTACTCACGGTCCGGATACCGGTCTGACCGATCCCCGACAGTACTGGTTTCCGCCTAAACTGTTCTCGTATTCACGATCCTTCGCCGGGACGACTCTCTGCTGGAACTTCTAGTAGCTATTAGCGAAACAGAGAAGCCCGACGGGAAATAAGTACTCGATAGAGCGTACGAGGTGGGAAGGGGGAACGGCGGTAGAAGTTTTGCAACGATTGAACGAGAAAACCGTGGAGCTGATAGAGCGAAAGATCAAACCAGACTGAGAGGCGTTGTTGGTCGACAAAGCGAGAGGCAGACGAGGAAAAAGACGGTGCTGGACCGAGAGAAGATGTTGGGCGGATCGGAGGGAATCGTGAGACCACGGATGGTAGGATCAGAACCACGCAGATGGGCAGAGAGCAAAGGGAGAACCTTGGTTCCGCGATGGTGGTAGGGATGGAACGTGGTTTGTTCACTTTCCCGAACGATCAGCTCGCTTCCTCAGGGCGCGGTCGTGACCTCCTACCAGTTGAAGGATTGTTCTTGATGAGAATTTCACTCGTAAGATCGTTGGATGGATCATCGACGCGGAAGGCTGTTTGTTAGCTGGTATCTTTATCAACGCGTACCCGTGCCAGGAAGTCGTTACCACGACCGATTTATTTTCATTATTCGGTTCGTTGGGCGCGCCTGCTTTTAAACACCAACGTTTTAATTCGACCCGCGTGGAAAATATTTCTATCTACGCGCGCGTACCGTATAAACGATTGTCCGGCGAACGCGAATTAGAATTCGAATCGACGAGATATTTCGTAACCGGAAAAATTTAACTATTCCACTCGTTTCGTAAATTACAATCCATTACCAGAGTTTTTAAATTGATTTTCAGTCACATATTTCTTTTAAAATCATTCATGCCAAGCAAGAGTTGGTGTTCGTGTCCGATTTCTGTGAATTAATGCACAAAAAATACTAGTAATTTTATACTCAGCTTGCTGTTGACTTTAATCCACAACGTCCAGCAGAAAGTAAAAAAATTTCTCTGTTTGGAATTAAACTGGAACGTTTTGGTAGTCGATAAATGTACACGAAGCGCGGTCGAGTCCTTTTCCGAGACTCTGGGATCGGAACTTTAAGAGGGCCGAACACTCTGTACGTATGCACGATCAGGGCGAGACAGTGGCTTTCTGCACAGTAGTCGAAACTAACTTTCTCGGTCCGAAAGTTTTTATAGAGTTTGGGGGAACACAAAAGGAGCCGTACCTTAACGCCTGGACGTCATCGTAGCCGGGGGCTTGTTTTAAGTTCTCCCCGTAAAACCAGTTCTTAAAAACCGTGTAAACTTTTAAGCGGCGCTCGCGAGCAGAACTACGCCGTGTATCGTTTGCGCGAACGTAGCTGGGAATAGTTGTATGCAATGTTCGCGCGTCGGTGCTGTTCTCTTAAAACATAGTTATTGCTACGGTGAGATTAAAATAACGAACCGTGGAGCGTTGCGTATGTTTACAAACGGAACAATCTAACGCGAGGCGGCTGCTAAAAGTGCTCGCACGATGATTAATTCGTAACGAAACTTTGTATTTCTTTTGACGAGTCTTTCGGGAAAAGAAACGTTTCGTTTACCGATCGATTTTAGTGCACAAAGAAAGAGTTCTGTTAAACTAGAAACGTGTTTTTCTCGGTCGAGGAGTTTCGTAAGAACGAACAGGAAGATATCGCGGTGGCCGCGTGTCGCCCGAAGAAGAATCATTTCGGAATCTCGTGACAGGGAACCGGTTTTTAAAAATCGTGCAAAAGTTGGAAGTAACGTTCTACCGGGCGGAACTGCATCTACCTGGCTTGTAGACGTCGACGTTATTACCTGTAACGATCGCGGTCGGGCGAGTTCGTGTTGTAACGACAGCGGTCGTAATCCCGGCGTTAAAGGAACATTCGAATGCGACTGTGATGGACACTCGTGGTCACAGTAGTCGAAACTAACTTCGTAGAATTGCTGAACCCGGTCGCGGAGTTTCGACCGGAAGGAAGGAAGGAAGGAAGCTGTCTTCGCGCTTGAATGCCTTTGCAAAGACCGTCGCTTAAACATTGTCTAGATGTTGTGAATCTAGCTAACGAATCGATTGTACGCTACCGCGACGGCTGCGTTCGCAATCGAAACTATACAGGGTGATTCCAGAAACTGGGACAAGCGTGCATAACGTCCGGGGTGGAATCTTTTTCTGCAAATATTAGTAAGATAAAATTTTCCAAACTGTTGAAAATCCTGATGCTGGGATCTAATGCATTTTCTGTAAATGATATTCTTTTGTTCGGCGTGCAACGCACAGTTTCCAGAATCACACAATCGTGCATTAGTTTTGCCGTATTTCACTACGCTTTCTCATATTTATTTGCTTTCCCCTGGTAGTTGCGTCGCTGCTCGATTTTATCTGCTGCTTTATATCAAGGTCTTCCGTGAATTACGTCCATTTACAACATTATTATATGGATATTTTATACCAAACCACAAATAAGTACTTATCATTATCTTATCCAACGTGAAAATTAATGCATTCAGTTAAGCCGCTCAACACATTCAATTACGCGGTACCGTTTAATAGCCACTCCATTATCATCGAATGTGTCCGGCATAAATTTCTTAAATTTATCTCTTATAAATTGGGAGTTTCTGTGTCAATTACGTGACACGGTCATAATATATTCCTGTAATTACGATTAACGACGCTGGGAAAACACAGAATCGTATCCGAGGTGTTATTTTTAGACAAATTAATTAACTGACGCGTTACATTTTACAATGCATCCAGTTCTGTATGTCAAATAGAAATCGTGCGACTTTCCTCGTTATTCAACGAGGTAAATCCAGCGTTAACGAACGAATGAGAATAAAAAAATGTAGGTTGATCGTCGGGAAAAGAAACGAGGAACGTTTGTCCAAAGTTTGCACTTTCCAGTAACACCCTGTATGTACGATCTCTCAGCGCGTCGAAGGACTGCCGTCAAATTAATAACGAACAAAGGATAAACGAGTAATGGCGGTTAAGTTCGTCGTCCACGATTTATACGTTTCGAATCTTTAGCGGCTCGCGGTAATTTGTCATTGTCGTTCGTAAAAAAGAGACTCGAAATCAATAAGCCCGAACTCTCGTTGCGCGAAAGAAACGTTCCCCGATCCGGGTACGGTCTTTACTCGAGTTGTTCATCAATTTTCGAACGCTATCGGTCGACGCCTACCAATTAAAGCGCTTATCTGTAAAGTAATACTCGATCGAATTATCTACCATTCGTTCGACGAGCGAACTGACTCTTCGACGAGTCTTGTGCGAGGCAAGCCGGCGAGACACGTCCAAGGTGAACCAGTGTTCGAAGAGCAGCTCCACGAATACCTAGAGGTACTCTACATACTTCGTGACTGGACGTTTGCGAGCTCATGTCGCGCTCACCTGAAAATCTGACCCCCAAATCGGGCACCTCTTCCTCTTCAAAATAACTTAACAATTCCACCGGGCTCGAAACTGACATTTTTATCGCGGAGAAGATTTCAGACAGTGATGGATCTGAAGGAACTCAAAAGTTTGGGGAAAGAGTCGACAATTTCACCCCTAGAAATAGAAGTAGAAAGTTACCCGATCCTTTTCTCTACCACCTCGTATATAGAATGCGGTCGTATGTGTCCTTGTTTGGTCCACAAAGTGTGAAAGACGTAGAACGAAAAATCGTCCCTGAGGAGACATTAATTTATACAAATACCGGGCGATAATTCTGGTAAATCTGGTACGAGGAATTCGTGAGGCAACGTTCAGCCTTTCAATGCCGAAAGGTTCCCCACCCTGTCTCTAGCGCGTCTGTACCGCCATATTTGGCGCATGGACACGGATAGAGTCAACATCTGGACTTAACACGGCTCACGAATCTATCCTTTCAGTCTTCTTCTCGGACGATTCGTTCGTTTCGCGATGTTTCCTGATTTATCGAAGCGTGGTGTATTCCTGGCGCGTAATGACCGCCATTATAGGCGTCCTGGCGGCTTGGAAATATATCGGTCCGTCGAAAACTTATGATCCCCGCGAGACGGAAGTATCCAACGTCTGCAGGAACCTCGATTTATCGGCCGGGTGCTGGTTCCCGTAGTTCGAAGACCAATTTTGAAGTTTTCTCCGCGTCCTGCGGATTATTCGCCGGGAAAACCAGTTCCCTTCTCGTAAATCGTGGCGCGTGGGAATGTCGCGGACGCGGCAGTGCCTTCCCCCCCGATCGAAGAAACGAATCTCGTCTTTTTTACCGGTTCCGGTTCGGCCGGCTGGCCGTGTCTGCGTCGGACGGAATAATATTTAGAACGGTTCTCCGTTGGAGAAACGTCTTGGCGCGACCGCGAATCGACGGAGATGGTAACGGAAGTACCGTGTATCGATACGAGAATTATATATCTCTCCGTGCAACGGGATTCGGATGGGTAATCCAGTCCGTCTTTGTCTCTTTGTCGCGAACCGAGACCGAACATCATTTCCGAGCAGATCGGGAACGATTTACGAGTCTGTAAATCTTTCCAACGAAAGGGGATTTTCCTGACGGACAGCCAACGAACCGTGTGATAGGATGTGAGGAAAGAGAGGCAAAAAAAAGAAAGAAAATAGACCGGGAGAAGGACGATCCTCGTTTCCCCGGCTACGATCGGAGCCAGGTCGGTCGCGTACACGGGCCAGCCGTTATAAATTCGTGTGTCCTAGAACCCGTACGTCCGTCCTCTCGTTGCACCTGCACCTGCATTATCCGCTGGCACAGCTGTGAGCAGAGCGCCGGCACGCTACTCGCCGGCGATAAATCGAGTTCTAAGTAATGGCCGATCGAGGCCGCGGTTCCGTGCTCTCCGGGATCAGGAATAAAGGGAAACCTACCCACAGTCCTCTGCAACCCCCTTCCCGCCATTCCCCAGACTACACAGGGTGTTCGGCCACCCGTGGGAAAAATTTTAATGGGAGGTTCTGGAGGCCAAAAATAAAACGAAAATCAAGAATAACATGTAAGGTCTACTCGTACAACCCCCGGTGTACAACACAGTAGAATCTTATAAACTCCCGTTATAAGAATATATTCTATTTAATGTCGGGAGTGTTGGCTATTTTAAAAGTAGAATATTGTCAGCTTTAAAGCATATTAGTGTCTCGGTAGATTTCTCAGAATATCGTCGTTGATATACTGGTTAATTCGATGTAATAAGCCAGCGCCAAACGTAATCACGTACCTCGAAAACACAATACAGCTGGGGAGTCTCTCGTATCCGAACACCAATTATCCGAATATCCTGCCATTCGAACGTGTTCTGTTATCCAAACAGCGTTGCACGAGCTCTGTTTGGATAACAAAACGTTCGGATAGTAGATTGTTCGAGCGGTAGGATATTCGGATAATTGCTGTTCGGATACCGGAGGGCTGTACTTGTACATCCGCCTTCGTGTTTAACCGTTTGCTTGACGCGTCGCGGTTGAGACGATCCTCCTCGAATCCCAGCATCGAGAACGTCTGTCAAAACTAATTCTGTTGATCGTAGTCGCGACAAACGATATTACACGTTGGTAAATTGTTCAATTTCGATCTTTCTTTGCGAATGTTAAACGCAATTTAACTTCTATACCGTAGAACCTCGATCATTGCACGAGAGCAACAAAGTTCGAAGTAGTAGGATAGTTATTTACTAACTTTTCTTTTCTGTTTCAGGTAAGTCACGAACATCGAACCTACTCGAATCTACAAAAAGTACTAAGAATTTCTCATCAGGTATTTATTATAGTAAATTCCGTCTGTTTTCCTTTTTCGAACTTTTCATGCTACCGCTCAGCTCGATTGGTCTTTTCTTTCCTTTTTCGATAAAACGCTCAAGACGTTTCTCGCTTTCTCCTCCGTTGAATAAATCATGGCTAAGGCTGTTAGACGATTGTCACGTTTTTCTTTTGCATTTTTCCCGCTCGTATGCATAAAACGTTCAACAATTAATCTGTCTAGACGAGCGCACGACCGCGGCGTTTGTCGATAAAGGAACGTAAAACGCAGCGTGATAAATGCTCGTCCGAGGCCTAAGGCTATTAAAATATAAAACGCTTAAACACAATTATTTCGACAATTAACAACGACTTTTACAACCAGTCAACTTCGTCGAAACCTCGGGCTACAAGTTGAAACAGAATTTGTTTTTTCAAGTTTAAAATCGAAGATGAAATTATATAGATCAGACTCGATTCATTTTTTATATACTTTTGATGTTTGGATAGGTCTAGTCGGATCAAATAGTTACAGAATCACGGCGAGAAACTAAAATCGATTCTACAAACACGTTTAGGGACAAGTATTCTAAGCTATTTCGATTCTGTTTGCAAACGGGCACTTTTAGTTGCGTGCTTGGTAATGCGAAGACGATTTCCCCGGAACATTCTGCAAACAACGTTACTCTTGTTTAGATTTCCCATACGCGGATGAACGGACAGTTTCAAAGTTTTGCTCGCTGATGAATGTTTAAAACGTCCAACTTTGATCGATTTAATTACCTCGTTCGACCACCGCAGCGTTCCTTAAACGTTTCCGTATCGAGAGATCGCATATGGTATTTCCACGTTTAAAAAAATCGGTTCGTTCGCGAACAAAGCGAGTTGGACTGCAACGCGTGTTACAAATGACAATCCTCGCGCAGTTTTGGCAGTAATAAATGCTGATCCACGTGTGAGTAGTTGGCAACTAGCACGCGATAGCGAAATCAACCGTGCATTCATTCCGGGGATATTAAACAAGAATAAGTATCATATTTATCGCGTGTGTCTTCGTCGAGATCTGTTCGTAAGTGCTTATCAAAATTCAATCAGTTTTTGTCTGTGACATTTTTTCCATTTTTCATAGAAATGAACATAATAAAATTATGTACGAATAAAATTTTTCCAAACTCTGTTCGTGGCTAGACTCTACTTTCGAATTCTCCGCTCCTCCGACGCGGTTGACTATTCCTTTCGAATCCAGGGCAGTAAGGTGGCCAACGTTGCCAAGAGAGTTCCTTGAATTTCGAACATAGGCCCTCCCCACCCCGTTGGACGAAAGCAGTAGCCTCGAACACGATGTGCAGGACCCGGTATCCTAGTCCTCCCTGAATGGCCGAGGTAGATCGTAGAACGCAGAGGCAGATAGGCCTTTGGCAGACTCGTAACCGTGGTCGAGTTTCCGGAGCAACGAACGCTTCCAATTTGCTTTGAGAGCACCTTCTCCGCACGTGCCAGACGTTGATCCGACAAAGGAGTTTCCGCGGCGTCGATACACACGGTCTGCCGGGATCGAAACGTGAAAGAGCCGCTGCAGATTGAAAAATTAAAGGACCTCTTTAAAAATGGGCTTCGAGTTAACCCGCGTCAGAGATACATAGAGTCGCTTCGGAGTATTGGATCGCGCTTCGCCAGGACGATGAAATAAGGCTCAACGAAGATTGATGGCCACTTTGTTATACGCGATATTAACCGTGGTCGGGCTACAGCTCGAATAAAATATCGAATAACGAGAGATCGGACGAAATTTCATGCTTCGAGGGGGACCTTGTTTGCTAGGAAATAATTTCTCTTCCATTTCGGGAGTCCGGGAGTTCCGATGTCTGCGCGTTCGGATTGTTTTCGCGTAGATTAGCAGCCGGTGACGCGAATGTGTGAAATATATATGCCACGTATTCGTACGCCGGGCCCTGTAATAAATACCAGGTGGTTACATAGCACCGTTCGTTCGGACGAGACGTGCAAATGCTTGTAATTACGTCGCTCTTGTAATTACGTTTAACCGTTTCGACCTGACATGGTAGCAACGCAAGGAAAGTCGGCTTGTCGATTAATTTCATGCTCAAACGAACACCAGATTTATACCGCGCGGCCGCGGATCAATGTACTTGGTGCGGTCGATGGATAAAATACCCATCGTATATCAGTCGGTTAGCTTTCACGGAGACAAGCGAACCACGTGTGTACGTCGCGTCGGGATAGTTATTAAAGCAGTTGAGTTTATCGCGTCAATGGAGGCAGACCGTTTGGGTCGTCGTTTGCGCGACTCGGTCAGAGGACGTAGCAATCAGCGTTTTAAAGAGAATTTCCGGGTTATGTGTGCACGGGACGCAGAGCACGACGCGCGCCTCGACGCGGTGCCACGGTCCATCGGAAAATTACGAAAGCAGTTAATATTTCCAGAGCGTGGCTCGATCGGTTTCCACGAGACGGAACACAACCGTGCACGCGAACCGTTTACACGAATCGCGATGCTTGAGGGACCGCGACGTCCTAGCTGAATTTATAAACCGTCCGACCGACGACGGCCCCCCCCCCGTCATATTTTAATTAGCGGAATGCCGGTGAAATTACCACGGACCATTCCGCAAATATCAATTAATCCAAGTATCGACGCCCCCACCGCTGCAATTAATACGGCGTAAATATTTAGATCGATGGGGTGGGTTCTATGTCGGCCATTGGGGGTCTCTCCGCCGCCCCCAACGTGGGACCCACGGTATTTAACGCTTCGACTGCCAGAACAAACGAATTGTTCGCGTGAACGATACTTTGCTTTCTGACAATTGGAAATTAGCGTAGATTTATTTTCTTCCACGTCCAATCTTGAGAATTAAAGTTTTAGTCGCCCAAATAAATTTTCATTGGTTTTTGCTTCCGAAACTTTGCTGTTCCCCTTTCAGCGAAGAAACGTCTATAAATAAATGATCAAATGAATTTGGTGCAGCCGGTTCTTATTCGTCACTTTCCGCAGGTAATATTACGTCGATTTGAAAGTTGAACGAAAGAGGATTCCGTGTTTTCGTTGGCGAGTAAAACTGTCGGACGGAACGAGCGTAATCCGAAAATGGCCGTTCCCGCGGCGCGATGTTTTCGATGCTCTTTTACGAGAGTTCGATCGCGTCGGTGACGAACAGAGAACCCGCGCATGACGTTCGCGATTCATTCGACGGCGTTCGTTAGGCGTGTTTTCACCGTCATTCTCTTTCTTTTTCATTCAGGCCTTGGTCGTGTCTCATAAAAGACATCGAACGGGAGAGGACCGACGATCAAGCGTAAAATCGTTGTCGATTGTCCGTGAAAGAGACGGTGCGCATTCTTCTTTCTATGTAACCAGAATTGCCGTTACGACGATTTCTCGGTTGACCATTAAAGAGACAAAATAGGAGGGCTCGGTGAAAAGAAAAAGCCCGCCATTCGAAGACGACGAATTCACAGTTGTGTATACGATGTGATTTTATTGCGTTCGTTTACAATTGAAACGTTGCACGATCATAAAGATCCGTAATACATAATATCCAGTCTGGAATTCGTTCCCCGGGTACCATAAAACGGACCAATCTCGATGGAATCGGTGAAACGCGATATTTTCTCGAACCGTTCGCCGACAGTTTCCCAAACTTTTTCGAAAATATTCCAAGAGGAAAAGATTTTTGCAACTCGATGAGAATTTCGTTAAAAACTAAATAAATATTAGATATTCTTGATTAAAAGTACGATTCTAAAAGACATGGTTGTTTATAGAATTTGAAATATATTTCGGTCGTCGGCTCGAAAGAATTCTCTTTTTAAAACAGCAGCTTTAGTTTCAAGCGCTGCAATTTATACTTGCTCGTTCTCGGGGCTCTACGTGTCCTAATTTTTTCGAATTTTCACTTAAGGGAACTCGCTACCTAGAAAACGTTAAAAAAGCACTTTTATATCGTCGAGTCTGATAATATACATCGTTGTACTTAGCTTGGTAAATTTTCAAAGACCGATCAAATAATTCTCCAAGTTTTTCCAAGAAGGCTAATCAAAATCCCGCGTGTTCGATTTATTTACCATCATTAATAGAATATTCGTACGAGATTTGATTGAAATTCCTTGGGCGGTTTGGCCGAAAATGGGTCACGAAGTTCGGCAATTTTCCATATGGATAGAGCTCGGTTGCGAGCTCCCTTAAAACTTTACGTACGCGTTCTTAATGCTCGAAACTTTTGAGGAAACGTAAAAAAGGTAATCGATTTCTCTGACCCGGTAACGTTTGGTGGCCTTTTAGCGAACGTTCGCGGCGATTGTTATTATAATTATGGCCCTTGGACAGCGTCGACAGGAAATTTTCCGAGTGTTTGCCGTCGACGGTGCAGCGAATTACGACGATGGCGCAACTGCAACGCGCGTAGGACGTTGTAACGATTCGCGTATCCAACAGAAGGAAGCGTGGGTGCTGTGAAACGATGGCCAGTGTTTATTCGCGGGACAGAGGGGAACGGGAAGAAAAACGAACAGCCGGCAAAAAGGTGGTTTTGATTAAACTGCAATGCGCACACGGAATAGACCAGGAACCGATAACACCTCGCCGCTGGCGATTCGCGACTCTCGATGTGCGCAACCCCTTTTGCTTTTTCTCTATTTTCGCAACGTCCACCCTTTCGCGGACACGTTTCGCGCAGGAAAGCAGATCCCCGCGACAGGGACGGGCGAAATGTATTTCAGAAAGTATTTCATCCCCCGTACGCCGTCCTAATTTGTCAGACGAGAAAACACCGCGAACCACCTTCCGCTGGTACGATTCACTCTTTATTCGTAACCGAATACAAACGTTAATTTGAATAAAATTTTTACGCTCGCTGTTTCAATCCCTTGAACATACTGACGCGTCACTGACGGTGCTGACCACGAAAATGTCTCTATTTCCGGAAGCTATAATCGCCAGAATGTAATCTGTGGACCTCGGGCTGGAACGCGGGAGCTAATCTGTTTTGTCCCGGTGAAAAAAGGAAAGAAACGAGAATGTATTTTTTATCGTTACGACTCGGTAATTAAACCGAGCTTAATTCCGTTCCTTTGATCTCGTTTTCATCTCGGATAATGACGTTCGTTCGTCAAGATCGTCTCCGTTGCTTTGCAGCGGGGGATTAACACAGACGGATCTGTGACGGTGTAATGCACCATTCGCGAAACGGTCAAATACTGTTGGTTCCAACGCGATCCAGTTTTCCAGCGTCATTGTGGATCGCTGCAGGGGCCACGGTTATCTCCATCTTTATCGGTATAATAATCCCTCTGTCAGTTACGAACGGACGGAGAAAATCTCTGTCGGTCGCAGCGATACTAACACCGTTGTGTCATATCGCCCCGTCCCTCGATCGAAGAATATGCAGAAGTACGTCACCTGCATTAGTTCGGCGCGAAACCCATTAGATAATTAAACTGGGAGCAGATTCCGTGTTGCGCGTCCCGGATGGCTTAAGGGGCCCAGTCAGGCCACGGAATTTTAAATATTCACCCACGCTGCTGCAGCGTAACTACCACACCGCATTTTCGTACAGAGGTAACATTCAAAGTCATTGCGTAACACGAGGAAGCTCGCGAAACATATTCAACTCGTTGACGCCATTTTGATTCTAGGCTACCGGTTGGGTAAGCGTTGGCGGCAGAAAGCCGATTAATAGGCTACTGGTCGGTAAAGCGTTCGATAGCAAGTCACTCTCGTTATTTTATAGCGTATAAAATAGTTTTGACCACGTTCGAGTACTTGGATGAATCGAGGCTCGAAATTTGTAGCCGTTGTATCGACACGTCAATTTCCGTTTCTTTGTCGCGCACGCGCAAGGTCGAAAATTACTTTCACCCGCGACAGAAGCCTCCGAGTCCTCTCCCCCTCCCCCCTCAGCCATCAGCCTCCCCCCAGTTAGGCAATATTGGGCTGTATGACATTTCACGAGTACAGATTTATAGGTAGAATCGTCCGGGACGATCTCTCTACAAAATGGCAATAGATTCATCGACGTGTTTACGCACGGGGATAGATTTATAGAGGCGAAAGGCTTTTGCATCGTACACACCGAAGGAATCGCGGCGACGCCGAAGGTATCGATGATATGATAATACCGTCCTGCCAGACGGTACACCGATCGCTGCACTCTACCGTAGATCGAGCTGGCTGTAAGGTCAATTGATTACGGGGCGAAGCCCGCGATATATCTTTCGCGTGTCATCAATCTTGCAAACGTGTTTGCATACATACATTGTCCTCAATGGCCCGCGATGGTTCGAGTAACCGCTCGATGAAGCGATTAAGCTACGGAACGGTGCCTAAATTGCGCGACCGAAAGGACGCCATCGCTCCTAGGCTTTATTTCGGCCCCCCTCCAACCCGTGACGGATCGTCAACATTACTGGTCGATGGTCGTTTCGTCGAATCTTGCAATTTTGGTCGCACGGTGTTGCAGAAAGTTCAAAACTACATTTACTGATATCTCGAGTGTGCACAGTAGCTTCTTCTAATATCTATATCAAATATAGAAGATATTTTCAATATCAAAGTAATGTAAAATGAGTTATCGAAAACTGGCTACCTTTTAATGGAAATATTTAATTTTGTATTTCATCGAATTTTTACAGAACTTTTTAGGTATTTAAATAGCAAAAAACTTGAAAGATTCCAGCGTGCCTCGTGGTGGTACTAAAGTACAAAGCATTTCAGAGACAGTCCTTGAATTTCGTCCAGTTAGTTTGGCGATCCATCACGCCGTGTGTTCCCCCTTCGATCCACGCCAGATGATTCGAGCTTCCGGTCTTCTGGCCGCAAACAGACCCCGAAAGAGCGGAGGTTCGCGAACGAAAATCGGCGTGTACATCGGCCGGTAGAGGATCGTGCGACTTTTCAACGGCGATTCGGACCGGACCGATTGAACCAATAGAAGGTACAGGAAGACCGTCATTACAGGATTGAGATGCGAGGGTCACCTCTTCCCTCCTTTTCCTCGGCGTGCAATTCTTGGTCATTGTCACGGTCATTTCCAATTAGAAGTTTCTCAACTGTCGCTTCCTCTCGTCCGACCGGTTTGTTTGTCCGATTTAATTGATGATCGACGGCGGTTCTTTGCTGTCCGAACCCTTCGGCTCCTCGCCCTCTCATTCTCGGTCGGTATCGATTGGCTGGAACTCGATTAACGGTTGCAAATTTAATTACGCGTAACCGCGCCCCGCCGTCGTATTTTCGACCCATTTCCACCCTCTTTCTTCCCCGGTACTTCGTCCGGGACCATTCTTCCCACGATCTCGCCTTAGATTATTCGTCGTTCGATCGATAATTTCTCAATCGCTCGTTCGTTATTCGTGGTTTCCTATAAACTTTCTTTCCCCGTTGAGACGTTATAGCTTTACGTTGTCGGAGAGCATTTTTCGGCGCTAAACAGCTCCTTTCTCGCAGTCGTTGTGTTTCCAGCCGTAGAAAGGACTCTTTCAGCGGAAGTAGCTGCTGGAATATTTAAAAAGCGTTTCGCTAATTTCGCCACGGAAAGAAAATACTCGGCTTAATTTCCACCATTTTACCGCGTTACGTTTTAATCGTATTTCGCTCGTCCGTACGAGCGACTCGATAATCGCTTGATAACAAGACCGTGATATTTAAATACATCGATTGGACGTCCATTATTCGACAAGTCCAAACATTTAGGAATCTCGAATTATTGAAACAGACCTCCTTCCTGGATACAAATAAAAGTTACCATCTGCAGAGTACAATTGCCCGTTTATTTAATATTTTTACGGACTGGGTGGTCGAAGGTCGAGGGACGGGACGCTGCCCCGAGAGAAAGAAACGTAACTTTTGCATCCCCAAAGATTTTCGAGTCCTTCCTCGAAGACCTAAATACTTCCAAAGTCAACACCGCCGTCGCATCCATTACTATATTACATCATAGCCGGTCTTGAAGTGCACAACAAATTTACCTTCACTCTTGCGCAGAATTCAGGACGAGAGATCCGTCGAGAGTGGTCTGACTGGCAAGCCGATCAGGCCTGGATAGAGTCGAAGCACGAAAAAGGCTCGATTCGACTAATTTAATAGTCGCATTAAACGCTATTACAAGGATCGTTGTCGCTAACACAATACTCCGTCTCGATTTGGCATTCTCGCGATCGCAGATACTTCTATTCAAACTGTACGATTTAAATTTAGAAAGATCGGATCGATTCCTAAACAGTAAGTCGCGTTCAAATTAAAATTTTCCGTTCAATGATTTTCAAGTCCCGCGTAGTCTTCTGCAACCGATAATTATCGTGTTCCAAATATAACGAGAGTTTCGTGGCTAAAGAACACTTCGACAAACGTTCGCGTGTGACGCGGGAATCCTTCGGGCGCAATTCATCGTTCTTTCCCTGAAATTAATCTCTCCAACTTTTCGCGTCTTTGTTCCCTTTCCCCGTCTCGATTAAAACAAACAGGCGTCGCCCGTTGGGCGCAGATTACACGGGAACAATAAGATAGGCGCGATAAGATACGGAAGGATGAATGCCAGGAGCATAATACGCGGTCCGTATTCAAAAGCAGAGGACACGGTCGCCTTTAAGCAACCAAGCTATTTACACCGATGATATCCGAGGTGGCGAATAGGAATCCTCGCGTCGAGATTTGCGGTTGCCTAGCCCAGGACCGTGTCAAGAGGGTGGCTGCCAAAGGCTCCACGGTCTGGGTAATATGATTATTCTGCTCTGTCGGATGGCCCGAATCCGTGCGGCAAACTTTAGAAGTTGCGCGCGAGTACCACTCCAAGATAATGAAACGATCCACAAGTTGTCGAGTGTTCGTTGCCTTTCCGCCCTTTCTTCGCCCCGTTGCTGGCTTTTCCTCTCCTTCCTTGCCCCCGATCTCCCAGGAGGGCCGTCCGCCAAAACCCTCCGAACGTTTCTTTTTTTCCCCGTTGTCGGGGGAAAGAGACATCTCGTCGACGTTAGTTTTATTTCTATCGGGCTAGATTTTATCGTCCACGGGGTGCAACTACCCTTGCCAAAACAGGCAAGTAATTGGGGGATTTTCCTCTCTATCGCGAGAAACCAGTTCCCACAAAACGGTAAACAAAAATCACCCGATGGTAAAATTTGGATTATTTTTTTAAATTTCGAGGGAGCGTTCGAATTCTTGTAGATTCCATCGTATCGAGGCTCTTTAGCCGGGCGTCACGTTCGCGGTTATGAAATTTCGGTTGATTAAATTAAGCGATTTCTCGTTGCTGGAACTTAGGCTAATAAAGGTCCCTGAATCGCGTTACCTTATATTCCGACATCTCATTAACGGTTGTTTACCGAGTGCCGTAGCAGAGGAGAGCGCATTCAGCGCACTAGGTTCGCCGGCTGCGTACTTCTCAGTCTCGTTGAGAAGTATTATTTCAACCTTGTTATTTTCCCATTATGCAGCTTAATAATAATAAGCGGCAAGAGCGACGCTGCTAGACGACGCACGCTCCCATTTTCGTATGCTAATAGCAACGGCAGTATCACGGCCTCGACCGGTGTTGTTCTTCGTTGTTTGCCGTTATTATTCGAAACTCCAATGAAGTTAATTTTCTGAAGTCATTATTCCTCGACTGTCGAGAAATAATTGCTAGGGAATTCCAGCCAGTGCGTACGCTCAAACGCTTTCAACGTTACGATAGATTACTTTGACTCGTAAAAAGAATATATTTTGGTATATTGTTTTAATAAGTAGCTCGTTTAATATAACATCTTGTTACACATGTAAATGCAATAATCTGTGAAAATTTATAACGTAGAAAATGCCCGACACCATTAACGGGTTAACTACGGTCGCGTTACGGTCAGGTTTTCCATCGATTAAACGTCAAAAATAATCGTTCGTCGGGCACGCGTCCCAGTCTTCCTTTATTGTAATAGTTAACGGTTTAGTCGATACACCCCCTCGCAGAAATAATTCTCCGGCACGCTAGGGCGAGATTCGAAATTTATCGTTCGAATTTATTGGATAACCATTCTCCCTGCACGCTAGATTCCCCTGCATTCGCCGTCGTTGTGTCACGTGGCACGAACTTCGAAACAATATTAACGCAGCTTCTGCAATGATTCCCCCGTAAGCCTCGACTGTCAGCGACATTGTTTCGCGCCACTGGGTTTGTTAGTGAGAAACTCGTTTAGTTACCAACTTTGGTCCCATCCACTTTGATAGAAGTCCTCGGGTATTCCTCCTAGTGCTTCTCAGACCTCGGTTTCCACCTTCGTCGTGGACGAAGTCATTTATATCAAGTATTTGAAATTATTTTATTTCGACATCGATAAGTGAAAAGTGAAAATAGAAGGTGCTTATCAAGTACCAGTGATGAAGATCCGAAAGGTTGGGAGGGAAACTTATGGCAGGTGCGTCAGACTTTCCTCGTGTCGTTCCTACAGCCTTCCTTTGGCTCAGTCGACTCATATCGCTCGCGAACGGTAAAGCGTCAAAGCGAAAGTACGTGTCGTGAATGGATAGCTTCTTAATTAAACTAGGCACCGATGCTTTCCACTCTTTTATCAATTACTTCGTTAATGAGGTAATTCGACACGAGTCAGTTTCATCGGCGCAGTCGGAAGCCGTTGGTTCTTTTTTTTTTTTCTCGCGTTCCGGACGCGCGGTTCCGATTGGCTAATGAGCAGTCGCCAAGCACGACAAACGAAGTCTTATTAAGGTTTCGCCCCCGAGCTACGCCTGCAAAGTGCTCCGCGTGCAGAATTTTCACCCCGTACGTGATCAGTCCCCGTTACCCTATTTCCATTTCAAGATTCGCGAAAGTGGAACGACACCTTCGAACAATCGCTCAAAAATGGCGGGCGTGAACATTTCTACGTTTCTTTTCTATTATTTGGGGAAAAAGTATACAGCGCAGGAAAAGATCTTTTCTTTTTATTTTTAAGATATATTCTTGTTAGTTTGTAAACTGGTGGAAGATAATTCCCGGGCGATTTCACGGAGGAGATTGGGTAAATGTATTTTTGGGGCAAACGTGACCTGCGAGTTCGCGTAACGAAGCTCTTTGTCGTGGAATATCAAGAGGTTGAACATCTTCCAAAAGCAGGACGTCCGAATTTCTCTGTAACGTTGCCACTGACGTCGATCGGATGGATCGGTCCGATTGTTATCGGCGACCAATGAGATCGATGTATTTATGTGACCCACATGTGCATAATGTAATGGCTCGGACCTAGTCTGTCCTGTGCAGACGCGTTGCGGCAGCTGCAGTTAATGCATCGCGGGACACGGCGTTACTATCGCTTACGTCTATCGGAAACCGAGCGCGATCGCACCTACGTTACCGTAAATCTGCATTACTGATTACCTGGTTCGACGAAATTGCCGCTCGAAAACCCACCCGTGCTATGGAAAAACCATAAATCTCGTTTTATCGTGTCGCGAATTTTACAATTTCAACCTGGACGTCCCTGCATTATTTCCAAACGCACGCTCGTCAACAAAAGACCAAACAACGAGAAACCAATTTATCGTTGCGGTAGGATATCTGAGAAAATTTAGAAACGTTGCTTACTCTGGGCAGTCAACTTAATTTCTAAACATGGCGATGTTTTTATTGGGGCATCTTTTCGATTCGAGGAACCTAGAATTTTTGTTGGATAAATATTGTCGGGAGTGCGTGATGTTTGGGCGCGTTTGTCGAGCGGATAAGAAGCGTGTTGAGAAAATGTCGGGGCGACGGTGGCCACTGGTTACAGAAGAAACAGAGGGTGGAAGGGACCTTAAAAATCCTGAAATCCTAAACCTAAACACGGGGGCGGTTTGCGGAAATTCGCACGGTTTTTCAAACTTTTTCTACGCACGCTCACCAACGCACGAGGAAACAAAATTTAAATGTAATTACAAGGGGAACGCTCTTGAGGAACTGTAAGAAGCACCGGGGGGAAACGAACTTGGCATTTATGGCAGTATTGTAGTATTGTCTAGACAATTGACATAATGGTGGCAATTATGCGGTGAAGGATTCACCTCACCTGTTTCACCTGGGGATGAGCTGTACCGGGTCAATGTCCTCTGTATTTTCACTCGTCCATGTAATCCTTGCTCGAAATTAATTTTAAATTCTCTGGTTTTTTATTACGATTAGGTTTGGGTCTAGTTTTTTGAGAGGTTGTGGTGCATCATGGCGCTTAGTCTTACATTTCCATCTATCGTTGGAACCCAGGTTCGCTATTGTATCTGCTGTTATACTTCATTAACCTTTTCTTCACAGAACTTTGCTTTATTGCAATTTTACTCTACTTTTTATTCATACTGCTGACGCATGGCTTCCTCCTGGGAATTCTCGACTACGAAGAATCCTATAACAGCATTAGCATTAACCTGTTCTATGTATTCTTCTAGTCCACGACTGTTTTAATTGCCCTAGAATGTAAATTCTTTCTGTCCCTAATAATTGCACTTCTATCATTCTTTACCATTACAGTAAAAAAAGAAACAAGGGGTCGTATGATTTAATAATGATATCAAACTTATCCCTCTTTGATTCTTAGATGGAATAGCAAGCAAAATTGAGCCTTCAATTTCTGTGTCGCGTTCCGTCCACGCACGGTCGTGGATTCGTGGATCGATGAACGATATCCGGAGCGATATTTGTCGCGTCGAGTAGAAACGGTCGACGACTCCTCGAGCACGGAGTGAACGCACTCATGGCTGTGAGAATTCAGGATACGGCGATGCCGGTGGGAATTGCGTGGCGTGCATTGTGCGCAACGCGCGGAAGATATATGAAGAGTATATTCCGGGCGCATCTTTCAATCCCTGCTGGATCTTCCTTTTTTGTTCCCCTGGATCCTTTTCTTTGCCTCCATTCAGCCGGGTCTCATAATTAGCGAGACCAGTGGCGCGTGTGGCCTGCGCAATTACGTAACCGATGCGTTCGCTTCAGGAACCAAGTATTTTCCTTCGAAAGAAGGGTTGACACTTTCTGCAGAGAAGGCGGGGGAGAGATCAGGGACGAAAGCAAAAGGATCTGTTCAATTTTAATTTGCTTTTGTCACGAATAAACGAGGGTCTATCGATCAAGCAAATATAATTGCTGAGTATCGTTCTTATTCTCGATAATTTTATATCATTCTTAACCCGAGACTGGATCTTCGAGTTTTTACATTCCAGAGGAGATGAATCATCCGTGGACATTAATGGTCGATCGCTTGATCAGTCTCATCTATTTCTCTTATTTCCTCCGACACTTCTGACTCGATTCCGTTCGTCCCGAAGCGCGCGCGGTACGCAATTCATTAATTAGAGCATGCGCGTCGATAAACTAATCTAGTCTAAGGGCCTGGCTTTATCAAGAGCCGAGTGGATCTAACTTTATTACGATCTTCGTCTCCTGGTACGGACGAACTCGCGTAGATTCTTATCTACGCGGTCGAGGAGGATCGAGGGCTGCGACAATTACACAGAACGGTGTACGAAATTTGATCGGAAGATTTAAAAGCAATAAGAAGTAGCAAATTTCAAAGTTTATTCAACGAGGTACAATAATAAAAAATGATACATCTTCGTTTTATAATATTTAAAAAATTACACTCCCTTTTTCCATCTCGATCGAAATTTGTTGTAAACGGCCATCCGGGAGAGCTGTCTTGTTAGCAAAATTTCGTTCCGCGAAATCGAGTTTCAGCGCGAACGTCGTTGTCGTCGCTTGGCGGTGTTTTCTGCGGTAGAAAACATCTGAATCGAGCTGTAGGACGAATCGTTGGTATCCACCAACGTAGACAATAAGATTGCAAGTTGTTCGTTGGTTCGTGTCGGTGTGGGTTCCGTAGATTTCACGGTCTTGGCTCCGGCAGTCGGTTGTGGCCCGTATTCCCGCGTCTGGAATTACGCGAATTGCGTAAGAGGGAATTGCTCGTGTGCGTGAGCGCGTGTAATTCGATTTCAAGTTCACGGAGAGAGAAAACAGGTAAACGCTTGTCACGACTCTGTCCCGTGGATCCGACGATCAAAGCAAACCGACTAATTCTATTGGAAATACGCGTGCACGGTGTGTGCGAATCGTTTAATCCCTCCAACCGCGAGTACCCCGAAAATCGCCCCCATATTTTTCCCTCGGGAATCTCGCGTTTCGTTCGATCACCAAAATTAACCTAGCATCGACGAGCAATTAAATTTATTTCATATCGTAGACGTTAACGGATTATTATTATATCGTTATACGCAAGAAACGTTTTATTAAACCGCGACGCTTTCGGTGTTCAAAACGCGCTCGCTGTCGACACTTTTACCGAGCATTTTTCCGAGAAATTTAATTAAAACGGAATTGATTTTTGCAACGCTCCTTCCGGGGAATCCTCCTTTAACGCGACCAGCTTCATGCGTCTTCCAAGGATTATCGAATAATCTATATAGGGGAGGCATAACCGGCGCAACGTTTTGTAGCGCGAAAAAAGAACGGGTACAGGCGGGAAAATTTTAACGGTCTCCCCTGTATTTTATCACGGCTGCTTGCATGATATAACAAGTAGTTATATGGACCTACGAGCTGCCGCCATGCCGCTTCACCGCAGGATTCTCGTTGTACTGCGCCAGGGGGTGTTATATTCCCTAGCAATGGGGTGGTAAAGTTTTTTTCCTGGCCAGGGTTATGATATACGCTCAAATCCTGGCTTAGTCTTCTCTCTTACGATTTTCGCGATAAACTTCTTACTTCTTTATCTCGGATTTATCGCGAACCGCCTCCGCGATATTATTAATAATCTCGTTTACACGGATATATTTTCTCCCGCCGCGTGTTCGAAGCAAACGTGAAATCTTTGTTCATCGTTGAAACATTTACACGATTTTCAGTAACTTATATTTTTCATTTTCGATAATATTAAACTCTCCTTCGAAAGGGAAGTGAACGATCGACAATCGTGACCAGAAAGGGTTGGGGGGTGGATGCAAATAGAAAAATACGCTTACTCGATCCTTTCCATTTCTATCGATCCTCTGCCTTTCTTCTGTTCTAATACACCGTGAAACGGAACGGCATAAAAGTCCTCGGAAACGCAATTCTTGGTCGACGATCTTGCTTCCCTTTCTTCTTGGTTCTGCATTCCGCGGAAACAGCGAACCGATGTAAACCGAGGGGAAGGAATACGGTGGACGAGCGTGCACTCGAGTCCGCCGGACGCAAAATCCATCCGCGGTTCGAGCACATGGAAGTCAACGAGGTTCCATTTCGACGTATAAAAATTTGTATGCATTTATTCGAGATCCGCGGACGGAAAACGGTAAGAGAATCTAACGAGAGACGCTTCCGCGGTATCGGAGGACGATTTGAATCAGAAAATTACGCTAACAAACCGAGCAGTCCGTTTCCCCCTTCTCCGTGGAATTGCGACAACGTGCAGACGCGGCTGAAAAATCACATTTCCGCCGATGAAATAGATTATTTGCCCCGATTGCCCGTTATATCGCCGTTAAACGGCCATTTTTATTGTCTTCGCTCACGCTTGACTTTCGATCGAATTCTCTTCGCAGCTGAGACCATTCGAACGTTATAGAATTTTATAATATTATTTTCTGCGTACACGTTACCTCGAGGTACAAAAGTATTTTAAGGGGACTATTCTGTGCGGTTACTTCATATTAATCGAGAATGTATATTCTCAATATTCACGTCTTCGAGCTGTAATTTTAATTAACTTTTCGATAGACCCCGCCTTTGTCTTGATATTGATTTACGTCGGTTTGTTTAGCAACAGTCGCCCACAAATTTTCCGTGGGCTTTGTGTCGAAACTGTTTCCAAGCCATGAAAGAACATTTACATCGAACGATGTTAATTAACGAGTCATCTTTGATCGTGAAACTTCCGCAGAATCGAGCAACGGTCTCGTAATGAACGCCGATGTACGGGTCGGCTCTTAAACCGCGGTACGAGCGGTAATAGAATTATTTTATATGCGAAATTTATTAATAACGGGATAAAGTAACGGAAGAATGTACGAATTTAAAAACTTTTACGAGCAAAGAAGTCCCTTTAGAAAAAAAATTAAAAGAACCTCGACGGTTAAGTTCGCGCGATAATTAGTAAAATGTCTAACCGCTGAAAGTTTCTCGAATTACACCAGTGACCGTATTATTATAATTTGATCGCGTATCCGCGTGAATCGCTAGAAGTCTCGTTTCGGCGAAAATATCGCGTGGGGCTCGAGCATTTACCGTTCGCGATGACTCGCGTGCAACGGCTCTGCCGGGTTTTCTAATTCTCGGTCGGAGCCTAATTAACGAGTCTAAGTAACGCGTGTAATTAAAGGGAGGGCAATACATTTGCCAGGCGGCGGTATCGCGAAGAAACGACAGGAAAACTAGCTGCTGCCACCTCTTAATGGCCCCTCCTCGCGTGCTCTCTCGTGGGATACGCGTTCGCGAGAGTGTGCGAACGTCACAAACCGTGAACACGGCCTGGATTATACAGGCTGTCCCAAAACGATCGGACATAGTCGACGCATGGAAATTCCTGTCGCACGGAATCGAAAGCTCCGATATCGTTTGCACCCCCGAGACACCGCTGAGTCTTTTTCACCCGTTGGGCATTTATTTCCGATACGTTCCATCGCATTACTTTTACTTCGTAATTGTACTTCCAGTTGTTTTAACCCGTAATTGATACACCTGGATCCTAGGGAACCGAGAGGAATTATTTTTCTCCGCTGCAGAGAAATTGGCTGTAGCTGTAGTCTCCATTATTTCTGTATCGCTGATACAACCTTTTTTTAATATTAGGACCGTTTTATTTATTCTTTTCAACAAAAATTATATTTAGTATGCAGGGAGTATGTAAATATGTGCGCGTACATAGGTGTGCGGTGCGCGTAGAGCGTCGCTCGGGAGTCGAGCAGCTCGCCCCGGAAGTTGGACTTGTAAATTATAACTGCATATATCATGGAAGCCAAACCTCGCGTTGCAAAGTGGTTGCAGAATTTTCGATTTCTCCTGGCGCAAGGAATTTGCATGTCTCGGTTTGTCCGATCGTCTTGGGACACCCGGTAGGCGGGAGCATTCCGGGAGTACGCTGTTTAACCCTCGCAGGGAGAAATTCGAATTTCCGGCTGCTTCCGAACTGCAGCGAAACTCTGGCAACCTGATGCTTTTAATATTCAGTTGTTTACTTATGCACGATACAGGGAATTCGAATATGGACAACCCGTGGCATACAGCAACCGTGTACATCCTCGGGCGATTCAGAATGGATCGCGGATAGAAGGAAAGCGGTTGTTCTTTGTTTAGAAATTTAGATAATTTTTTAAAAGAATAGCTCGCTCGTAATACAAAATCATTTTTTATTGGGGACGTGATACAAAGTGATGAAAAATACAGATTGTTTTTCTCTCTCGCGAAATATTCCCGGAACGGTCAGAAATATCGACAAAATTGCGAAACAAAAGTCACCCCTTCTTTTTCGCGTCTGCAAAGCTGTTCGCTGATAATTATTGAAAAAAGAAAAACAGTACGGCTCGAAACGTATGAATTTTTCGATAATTATTCGAACGCAGTTTTGCGGGCATAAAGGAGGGATGCAACTTTTATTTAAATTATTTATCGATATTTCTCGCCCGTTCTGAAAATATTCCACGAGAGAGAAAAATCTGCTTTTCTTTCAAGGGGTGATTTCACCCGTTCAAACGTTATTATGTTACCGATGGGAAACAGTTTTGTTTCACGGACGAGTTACTCTACCGGTGCACAGTGTTTCAAAATTTTCTGATTCTATTCAAACGTCCTTTGTGATTCCATCATAGAGAATTTCTTTTTTAGTTAATAGATATCTACTAATTTTCTCGCTAGAGCACCATCGTGTTCTTTTAAACATACAATATCATCACACTCGTGTTAAACAAGAATTTGAAATTATATTCTGCGAATTCGAGTCGAGATTTTATCTTCCAGAGAGGTTGGGTATCCTTTTCCCCCGGTTCGTGTTCCAGCGTCGAAAACATGGACGCAAAAAAATAGAAAATGGCGGGAAACGTGGTCTCCAATCTCGTATTAAAATCTGAAATTACTCGCGTGTCCGTGTTTCTCGCAGAAAAATACCAAGGAACGCTTTTTTTTCGTTCCATCGAGAGAATGACGCGGAAGGCGGATCGATCGGGTCGAGGATTTGAACGATGCCGCGTAAATCGGATATTCCGGTCGCTTTGCGTGTCGCAAATTGTGCATTTTAATGACGCACGCGTGTACGGAAATAAAATGTCGGAAACGAACTCTCGTCGTAGTGACCCGAACGAAAGTAGGAGGGAGTCTATCGATTGTCGGACGCCAGAAAATTGAGAGACTCGTTCCCGGGAAAGGGGGTGGGGGGGAAAAAAAAAAAAAGAATTCCGATCCGTGATTCTGTCAGTCGGCGTCGCATTCCGCGAGTTCATTCGTTTCGGTGGGCCGTACGGGAGCTTAATTTATGATGGGCTCCCGACGCGACCGGTATTAAAATCCATAATGAATGAGCAAAATGAATTACGCGCGCGCCTCGCGTCTAGTCGGTCGAGAGCGCCGCGCAACACTCGCTCAAATATGATTTTCGTTGCACGCCGGCTCCGGGGCCATTTTGAATGGATAATGTTCCCTTCAAGTAGGGAAATTAGTCTCCAAGAGCACGAAATACTACAAGGCATTATCATTTTATGCAGTCCTCGCCGGATACACCGCGAAACGTTCCCAAAGGTTTCCAAACTTTTTCGGAAAACCATCCCCTAAACAGAAAATTGATGGAAATTTATTTACGAGGAGTTGCATTATCAGCTTACGTACGTCGCTATCCTCGCGTGGACGTTCGGTAGAAAAATCCGTTAAAATTAAGATCACCCTGCGTTAACGCAAATTCACACGTGTAGTTCGTTCGCCGGAAAGTTACGGTCGAAATATTTCGAAAACTAGGGAAACTTTTAATACGAGAGGCTCTCGGTCCCAGAGTAGACATGTTTATTTTTTAGTTTTGAAGTGTCTCGAAAGTTTTTAATTATACGAAAACAAAACGATCGCTTAAACAATCCCTGTACTCGAAGTTGAATACAAGGTTCGGTGTTGAATTCGTTCAAGATCCGCTCAAAGCGACGTACGAGCCGAACAGAAAAAGAAACTCTGTCGCATTAAAGAAGTTGGACGGTAAAGCCTGGCGGCCATATTGCCTCGACTCGGCGTTAAGAAAAGTTTGTACGGTTTTGCTGGGTTTACCGATAAAGCAAAGTAATTGATGTGGCAAGTCGTTGGTTTTCGTTCTATTCATCGTACTTCGCGTCAGCCGGACGTAAGAAAATTTTCAATCGAGTCTGCTGCGTTTATCATTTCCAAAAACACAGCGTACAATTTTCACAATTTTTCCATTCGCGTGTACAAACGATACGCTCTGTATATCGTAGCAGCATCGGTCCGCGCATTGTTGGCACGCTTTTTTTCACAGCGACAAAGGCCTCTCTCCGTGCGTTAATACCGCGTTTTTCCGGCGACCGACGGTTTTTTTTCCATCGACGGAAGGAACGATTTTCGCCGCGTCCCGATCGAATCGTCCGCTAAATATTCTATCGTCGAAAGATTCACCGTCGAGGGGATTTCGGGATCCGTCAGCCGCCGGATGCGTCGATCGTTTTCACGAGGATTTCCGCCTTGGTCGTTTTCTGTCTCGCGACCGTTGAAAAGCATCCAACAGCTTTCGTCGAAAGAAAAATCTATTAGCAACTTGACGTGCTTTCCCTCCCACGCTCCGTGATCCGATTAATCGTCTATTTTACGCTCGACGGGGCGATAGAATCGTCTTCGGACTCCGCCCCGTTCCGCTTTCGTTACGTTTTTAATTAGACGCGAGTGTTTACGGACGTTGGTAATGTAAAATTATATCCGGAACGGACGGTACTCACGGCCAGAAAACGTTTCTCGAGGTTCGCCGGAGGTTTAATCAGTCGGATGCTCGGGAGGGAGCGCAAAGGATGTCGTCGCGATTACTGCAGCCACGAATGATCTTTTGTTCGCGACAAATGAAATTGGACGGCTGCTGTTTAGCGTGGCTAAGAAATTGCGATTAATTCTTAACGAGTTACACCTGTTACCGAGGACGAGAGACTTTTCTTGCCTTTTATCTTCGAGGCATCTTTCCGTAATTGAACGATACAAAATCCACCGAAATTCGAAACGTAAAAATTGTTTTCAGCGACCGTGAAACGTCAAAGCTGTCCGCTTCCGCAAAGGGTTAATGAATCGTTGGAGACGTTAAAAAAAAAACAAAAAAAAAAGAGGATCTCGTGCCAACGTTGTTTTGCCTGTAAATCGATGGGATGAAATATTTGATTACGCGGTGGAAAAATATCGCGAAATAATAGCGAGAGGGGGTAGCCAAAGCGCAGACAGGGCGCAATCATTCGGGGTATTACGTGTTCTGTTTTTCACCGATTGGCGGTTTGACCGAGATATGGCCGTGCCTCCATCAAACTACATTTCATCGTGTCTGTCTTGCAGAATTCGAGTTGCTGGCAGAGGGCTTGGTCGACGAGCCGGGGCTACAGCGAACCGGTGAGTTTTCTCTACCCCTTTAATGCGATTATAAATTGTAAACGGCTGCAAGGAACGAGCGGCTTTCTCCCATTCAACCTTCTGTCTCTTTTTTTCGTTCGCCGGTTCGTTATATCGCTCTCGGGGTACGCCGCGACGGGCTACGAGGCACTTAATTTTCGAGGCTGCATTTACAGAGCAGCGGAACGTCGAAACTACCGGTAATTAACGCGTGGCTCGACTCCCCTCGCTTTCGGATCGAAATCTGATCGTTCGTAGACCGTCGTTTTTCCCGGACGTTTTGCATTTTAAAAGAGTGGAGCGTCGATTATCAGGAATAATAGGCGGACAAAGCGTTCTCGATAAACGAATCTTTCGATAATCGATGCCGGAGAAATATACATGGGAAATGGTTTTAATCTGCCAGAGGAGAATGTGAACGTTACTTTCCACGGGTGATCCTCTCCTGTTACCCAAATATATGAAATAAAATAGGATGCAAACTGCAAGAATTTCTGTTGCGTTCGTTGAAAGATTTCGAAGAATCGAGCTAAGAATTTGCAAGAGCGATAGCAATCATCGGTGGAAAATTGTGTCGAGGAGAGTGGATGATTGAATAATTCCATTATCTCAAGTATCGAGGAGGCAGATAGCCGTTATCGGGCGAGATTTACTTCATTAGAGGGACGAATTCATAATTTCAATAGAGCCTCTTTCATTCAGAATCGGAATGAAAGGACATCTTCTGTTCCATCGGATCCGATCCGTAATTCCTCGACGTTGAAATAAAATTAGATATAAAAAAATGTATAGGCCGTCGATGGTTCGTTATTGAAACGAATAATGCGTCGTCGGGAACCTTTATCGATCCTTTAAAAACAGATATTTTTAGGTAGCATTATTTTTAAAAAATTGGGTACGTTCCGGAGCTTACAAAGTTTGATCTACTTTCGAAAATCGGTAATTGGAATAACGAATTCAAGCCTCATTTTAATAGTTATTTAATAACGTTTTCGACCGATCGCTGTCCTCTTCCGTTCCTGGTTTCTTTCGCGAAGGACACGGAGAATTCGGGAAAGGTTGGCGTTCCTCCTCACAGACGAGTTCACCGTAATTTTCAACTATTCACTCGCTCGCTTTTACGTCTCCGTAACCTCTTCGCGTTGCGATAGAAAAACTCGTTTCCGTGGCGGGTAAAAGGCGCGGCGAGCAAAGACAACCTTCGTACCTCGAGGTTCGTCGGCCGTTTCGATCCCGAAGTGCCTTCCGTTTCCTTCCACCGTTTACATTCTTTAACTTCTCCCGGGGAATTCATCCTTTTACAGAAACAAAGCTCGCAGATTCTAAACTCAATAGTTTAGAGATACGGCTGCCTCGTATTCCGCAGTCCCTTTACGTCCCCGTCCGTTCGACGTCGCTTCCGTTTGATCAAGTATGTCAAACATGCGATCCGATCCACTAAACTCCGCGATCTCTATCTTCCTGTTCGTTTCGTTCCCTTTTATCGGACGTTGGTCTTCGTGTTTGTTTCCTTTCAGGGTTGAAAGTAACGTTCGTTGTAAATTTTAGTTCGATGAACAATTTGTATTCTATATTGTCTACGAAGAACCTTATTTTCGGTTGTGAAACGATATCGAGATCATCTTGTACAGTCCACGGTTCACTCGAGCGCGCGTACTTGACGAGCATTCGACATCGATTTATCCCGAAGCTGAGCTTCGTTCGAACAAAAAATTCGCGTTTCGGGCTCTGTTCGCTCGTATCGCCGGTTAAGAGACACCCTATATATTTTTACCGCATCGGTCTCATTTTACGCGCGGGCAAGGGTTCTCCGCGTCGCGATGAATGCAAGCATCGGTGGCACAAGGGGGTGGTGGGGAAAAAAATCGTCGGGTTGACGGAGAGGTTAATTGAAATCAACCCGTATTGCCAGGATGTTCTTTCGGCGCAAACTGGCGTGCTTTCGCGGTGAAAAGAAAAAATGAGGGTCGTTTAGACGCGGACAAAGCCCGGCGCGATGTATCATCGTCGATGCTCGAATTTCCCGCCCACGAATCGGCCCGGAGCTCCAACTATTTCCACGATTTCATCGACGAGTTTCCCGCGTTCCGTCGGTTCGACGAATTTAATCGAACAACTCGTAGGCGACCAACGAATTAGCGGGCAAAAAAAAAGGTTCCTTTTACGGCACGACTCTGCTTCAGCGCAAGTAGAAAACAAGATCGATGGTCAGACATATTTTTAGATTCAATTATCTCGAGAACGAAGGCACCGATGGCGCTTCGTTTCTTCGCATAATTTGATTAAAATCCGGACTTCCGTGTTCATTGTCAGCCATGTTCGAGGGAATTCAGAATCCATCTGTTTCGCAGCACGGAACCCCCCGGGCGCGTTTGAGACGCGAACGATTGACACGCTTCGGAGTTTGCGGCAACTCCTATTCTCCTCCGCATTATTGGTTCGCCCGTCTCTTCTTTGCATTCATCGAACCGAGGGAAATCCACGGGACGGAAGGCTCGTCGATATTGGCCCCCTTTCTTATTTATTTATCGCGAAACGGGTCTCCCCTCGGAGTCTTTGTCGGTTTCGGTTCGTCGTTGCATTCCCCGCGTCTCGCTCTCGTTCGCCCCCGAGTCTCTTCTTCCGCCATTTCTTCTTTGTCGCTCTGGCGGCCGGTAATACGGGTGATATATTAAAGTTGAACTGCATTGTATCGAATATACGCGTGGAAGGGTGGGGAACGATCGGTTGATCCGGACCAGGCGACGTGAAAAGCTTCGGAATGCATATACCTCGACGCTCGTGCGCCGAGGGGGGTGAAAGGATGATGGCCTCGATCGTTTTACAGAAAGATGCATCTTGACACGAATGCCATAAACGCTTTTCACCTCGCTTCCGATTCTTTCCGTGACGTTCGCGAAATTCATTCGTCGATGGATCCGCGATCTTGCCGTAATGCCGTCGACGCGATTCGTCTCGTCACTTTTCACGATGCCCGTCTCAATTCTTGGCTCACCTGTACTCGATAGATACCCCGTAAGTGGCGAGTTTCGTACCGTAATTTAATTTTATTTCATTTCGTCCAAATTTGTCTTCGACGCGAGAAACAATCGTTCGAGACAGGATTCGAGATTTGTAAATTAGGGTTGGCCAGAGATTAGCCTGACCCTACGCCCTTCCGTCCCGAGATATCTCGAAAGAGTCTTCCGGTGGATTTTCGTCGAAGAATATTCCCGAAGGCGGATCAAATGGCGAGTTTACGCATCGGTGTCCCTCTTTGACGTGGTTAACAATGTCGTTTGCGTCCCCCCTGGACGACGGAAGTCGAGGATCGCGCGATAGAAATCGCTCGAGATAACCTCGTCGCCGGTTCGGACTTAATTTAACGACTCGTTCAGCGATTTCGAGCGATATTCACGGGTAAAGATCCTCGGATTCAGTTGGCGGAGCGAACAGTTAAAACGGCACTCGAGCGACTTTCCCCGTCGACGAGCCTCCGCGTTTACATCTCGATCCCCTTTTCCTTCGTCGTTTCGCTACGCGGAAGCGCACGGCCGTTGTAGATAAAGCGAACTTTATATATGTATACGAAAACCACGGTATAAAATACGGAAGCGAGCTCCCTCTCGTTCCCCACCCGCGTCTCTTCTCGTCCGTTCATATTTTACAACCCCCCCTCCCGGCTCTCTAACGTCGTCGAGGGCGTCTCTTACGGAGTTGGCAGCGACGCACTTGTGCCAGGTCGTTAGCGACGGCGAAGTCTTATCGTTTAGTTTATTCCGCCGTTGCTAATATTCTCGTCCTCGAAGAAAGGAAACATCGGCGGAGGGGGTGGGAAAAAATTCGGCGAAGAAAAAGCGATAAGTGAATCTTAATTCCGCCATCCACCGCGCTGCTCCGTAGCAATCTTCTCCGGGAACGTTGCGTCGGATCGACCGTTATTGCTCCGGGTATTCCAGACTATCAACGGAGATAGGATGAATCGGGAATGCAATAGGGCGTCCCAGGAAACCATGCCCTTTAACGAACATTCAGTAAACGTTGTTCTCCGTTCATATTAAGTACATTAGGCTGACGTCTTTCTACCAAGGATCGTTTATTTTGATAATGCGTCTTGGTTGTAAATGATTCGAATTATAGGATAATGTATGTATATACTTCGAATTGCACGAAACGTTGCTCAAGACTGTATGTTAAAGGAAATAAATTTCTAACGGATACAACACCCCCAGTGTCTATTTCTGCCGGACGAAACTCGTAGAAGACGCGGTTTCGGGGTTCCTTAAACGGTAGTTTCCACGGGGATGAACCCCGCGGCAAACTTGATATAAAATACCAGATATTCGCGGGAAATATTTCTGTGGATGCGGGGTATGCGAGAACTCTGGCGTTATTCCCGGCACGTCTGCCGTATGCACATATTGCATTTCTGCGTAGGGGAGAGACGAGTGCGCTCGTACCGGCTGGGGGATGACGCAGGAAAGGGGCGCGGAATGGGGCTCTTTTCGAGCTAAGTGCAGCCAACCCTCGAACCGCGTGTCTCGTTTGCCCGTTTTCTAGCGTCGTGTTCGAATCGGTGAACTTTCTCCCACTCTCTCTCTCTCTCTCTCGCTGGAATCTTGACAGAAATTACATCGTTTTCGAGGATCGATCGACGACGTTGCGCAAAAACAATTCCGTTTTAACGTCACGTTCGTTGATACAAGCCTCCCGGAATTGAAGTCGAAACGCGCGGTGTTTTCGTCGCTTTCATTCGACGATAAGAGATCCGCAAACTCTTGGGAAACTTTTCTCCAAGCTGGACGAGTATTCAGCCGAACGAGTACAAAGCGCTGTTCCCTTAAGGAGGGTATTCTCATCGGCGAGCGGGAAAAGAAGGTGTTCTCGGGGAATATCGCGCGAGGGAAAGCACGAGAGCGGATAATTTTAAATTTTAATATAAGATCGCCGAGCGCATTGCATTTCGACGTTTCTTAAACACGAAGACGCGAATCGCTCCCGAGATTCCACAGCGAGCTTTTTATATAAAATATCGCAGCACGTTTCCTGCTCTTCGAGATTCTTAAACGCGGAATGTACGGCTACGGTCTGCCCGCAAATCTGTTTAGGAAGTTTTTGTACGAAATCTGCGAACGCAAATAATATCAGATTTTTATAGAAGACTACGCAGCGCATTTCCTGCTCCTTGACATTCTTGAACACACGTATCCGCTTCCAGATTTTTCGGGGGATTTCTTGCACGAAACGTGTAAACGAACGCGGTATCAGATTTTGATGCGAGATCACGGGGCACGTTTCATACCATTTTTAACATCTTTTTAGTGTTAAATCTCGATGCATCGTCGTTCCTTAAAATTGAAAACGTAAACGCAGTCTGTTCGAGTAGTATCTGGGAAAAGGGTATGGACGCGAATAATATCAAATTTTAATATAAGGTTATGGAGCACGTTTCGAAAACTTTGATACTTTTTAATATTGTAAATAAGAATGCAGACTGCTTGTCGGACTCTTTCGGAAAGTTTCGATAGGAGAAGTATAAGCTCGAATGGCTTCAGAATTTAATATAAGGTTGTGGGGCATACTTTCTACACTTTGATAGTCTTTTGAATCGAATATAGGAATGCAGTATACTCGGGAGACTCTTTGGAAACTTTCGGTAAGAAAAGTATAAGCTCGTATAATTTTAGATTTTATTACAAGGTTGCAAGCGCGCGTTTTCTACACTTCGATGTTCTTTAATGTCGAATACGTGCTCGCAGTGGCTTCGATGGGAAGGTGTATTTTCTAGCTTATCGATCCTCTAATTTCCTAGACGAGTATTTTATTCAAATCGAGATTATCCAAAGCGAAGTAAGAGATTGCCTGGGGTTGATTTTCGCGCGGAATGCGAGCGTTGAGGGTCTCTGGTTGCAAGCGGGGAAACGGGAACGTTAAGTCAAAGAAATAGCAGAAAATTGTACTTATCCGGGGGCTAAGTGCACGCCGCGCTTAGAACGATTTCCGACGCCTCGTAGCTCGATGAAAATTCCCCGGAGCGCGAAGAAACAAGAGTGCCAATAAGTCTCGCGAATCGGATGTCGGAGGGGGTAAATTGTCAAAGGTGTCTGGGGGCGTATGCAAGGTTCTCGGGTAGTCTGGTCTCGATGTTCTGGCGGGGATCGAAACGCTGGAGGATCGCCACGGACGTCGATAGGCGCGCGAAACTCGATAGATCTTCGGACGAAGGTATCGCGTGGCTACCGGCGTCGTCGACGAAACGGAGAACGGAGCGAAACCGACGCGAACGTATATCCCGGTTGCAAACGGGGACGAGGAAAGAAGTAAGCAGAAATATTCCGCGATGGGGTTTATTCGCTATTTTATGCATTCATGACGCGCACTTTTATGCATTCACTTTTACGGGCAGGAAAGCGACTTCTTACTCGAACTCGAGGAACAGCCGGGACGCGAAAAAGTGCAGCCGGAGTTTCGATGAACCGAGGCAAACCCAACGAAAACTCTATGAAACTCGGATTAAGGGGATCCTCGTCTAACGGGTTCAAAAAAATCCATTTTTATTTTTCCGAGGGGATTATATCTCGAAGTCTCTTGAAATTCCAAATGGAGCTACGAGCTGCGACAAACAGATGTATCCTGATATTTAAGAAACAAGTGGTGGTAAACGTGTCCAAAGAATAGCAAAAATTGATACGTATTAAGTTTCTCAGTCAGGGCTGGGAAGCAGCGATTCACCTTTTCACCCTGTTTCTGTATATCATGTTTTAATGTACTTGAATTTGTATATTTCAACGTTTAGAAATGTTAAGGCATCGCTTGCATTCGTTACCTCTAATACAGAAGGCAATAGTTACTTAATCTCCGCAGGATTGCGACGGGAAAGTTGTAATAAACACACCCGGGGGCTTTGAACGTCGAGCGTTAAGACTCAACTAATTAATGTGTGTCGTTCCCGTCTACGACGGTTCGTTTTCGCAGTAATTAATCATTAAATCGTGCAGGGAGTTTGTGGACAGTCCAGCAACACGAGGAAATCATAAAACCGTTGCTACACGTAGCCTTCTCCATGAACGCAATTCAAACTGTACCAAACGCGTTTGATTAGACTCAATGACTAAAAAAAATTCCAGTATAAAAATGAAAGGAAGTTCTCCATCGTTCAGGAACGAGAGTTTTCGAAAACGCTGCCAAGACAATTTTTTATCATCATCCCCTGTTTATCGACGTGGTCTCGCCACTGGCGAAATCAGAGTTTCTTGTTCGTCGCATTCCCGCAAATATGCGTTTAATGCAATGAAGCGTTAGTTCCGTCGGAAGTCGACGCGATTGAAAGTTGGTTTTTCATTTCTCTGAAACGTAAATTCTTTACGGATACACGGCGCTCTCCCCTCGGTCGACGTTTCAGAGGGAAAGTTCGCCCGCCTCTGAGCCAGGTTATAAGGTAGAAACTTTATCGGCCGGCTGTAGCAGCGAGTTCTTTGCCAGGTTTTCATGTAAGGGATGCAACGCTCGACCCCGATCGTAGAATAGCCGGGATTTCTCATTAAATACGACTAAACGATCGAAACAAACCGTGAGCACCGCGTCCAGCCACGAACAGCGAAATTAATTTTACTGGCTTTCGGTGGCTGGAATCAAGGGATGTTCCTACAGTTTCATATTCGAATATTTTATCAAGGGGATATAATTTTAAAATATTTGCTATAAATATATCATCGTTGGAACAGTTTCGCGAGCGAAGAGAAAAAGAAACGCGGTGCATCGATTGAGGCCAGGCCGCGAACGGGGGATTCTTTCTTCATGGTCAGCGGGAGGATTCGGTCTCGTTTTTCAGCCTTCTTTACGATCGGTATAAAGTTACCTGGGCACCGGATGGACGTACAGGCGAGCCCAGGATACGAGCCTGCAAACACGTGTGTGTTTACATAGCGTCTGACCGCTTCCGGCACAGAAGCACGGCTTCGTCTCCGTCTGGATCCTTTCCTCGACGCTGGAACAGGAGTACGGACGAAATTTCGTGTATATTTCACAAGCAGGGCCGAGCGAGGGTGTTCTGTTATTTTATTCAGGATGTGGTCGCTCGCGGGGGGACCGGAAATCGCACGAATCCGAAGTTTCCCCTTCGTAAAGCGCCCTTGCTTTAAGAAAAATCGACAGTGGTTGGAGAAATTTTTCGGCGAAATTAAAAAATTTCAAATCGTTCCAAAAAAAATTATTTTCAGTCGCAGAGGTCAATTACAATCATTTTTGGTGAACAGACATATCCCTGAAATCCTAACTATTTTCGAGTAAAAAATTCCTCACCGAAAATACAATGTCTGACCATATATTGAGATGTTTCACTGAAATTTTTCAGCGAAATTAAAAATTTTCAAATCGTTCTAAAAAAATTATTTTTAGTTCCGGGGGTCAATTATAAACATTTTCGGTGAATAGACATAGCCCCGAAATCCTAGCCATTCTCGAGAAAAAAATTCATTATCGAAAGTATACGGTGTGGCCAGAAATGTCCCCCCAAAATTTCATGCGTATCTTTAAAACGTCACAACTTCTGAACGGATTGGACGATTTTAATGTTTAAAAAAGCAAACAACGCGTATTTTAGTGAAGAATATGTAGAAATTGTAAAAATATTCGAAAAGTTGTTCCTTGACCCCGAAAAATGAGAAAAACCACATAAGAGTGGTCCAATTTTCAAACAGCCATAACTCCTACAATAGTGAATATATTTCAATGAAACTTTTTTCTCAAGTAGACCTCATGGGTACCTACAAAAAAGTATTGGACAACTTTTCTGTAGGGTGTCAAACAAAATGATTAAAAATGAAAAACGGATTTTTAAGAAAAATCGACAAGGGGGGTAGGTGCCTAAATTTTTCGGCGAAATTGAAAAAGTTTCAAATCGTTCTGAAAAAATTATTTTCGGTTCCGGGGGTCAATTTCAATCATTTTTGGTCATTAAATATACCCTCGAAATCCTACCCACTTTCGAGAAAAAAATTCTGTAGGTGGACAAATTTTCGACTAAAATAAAAAATTTCAAATCATTCGAAAAAAATTATTTTTAGTTGCGAGGATCAATTACAAGCATTTTTGGTCAATACACATACCACTGAAATCCTACTCACTTTCCAGAAAAAAATTCGAATACGTGGTGAAATTTTCGACGAAATTAAAAAATTTCAAATCGTTCTGAAAAAATTATTTTTGGTTGGGGGGAGGTCAATTACAATCATTTCTGGTCTAGAAGGTCTAGAAAAATGGATCGAAAAAATACATCGAATGTAAGGTCTGCTCGTATATCTCGTCTGTGGTCGAAATTTGGTATCTGGACGAAATTTTGGTGATTTGCGTCGCGTACGTCGGTCGCGGGGGAGGGCAAACAACCGTGGAGAAACGGAGAAAAGAAAGTCTCTGTTCGAGCATCGATTTTTACGTTTGCGGCGATGGTTCGACGCAAGTAAACGAGGAGAAACAGAACAGGGACAAATAGAGAGAGAAATCGTAACCGTGAGGGCGCGAGGATCCTGGAGGAGAAAGAGGAAGTGAGACGTACGAAACGATCGGCGAAGAGAGTGTACGTAGGATTCTGCCGCGTTACTGCGGACGAGCCGCCGATTCGAGTCTGGTCGACTGATTTCTCCCCCTCGTCGTATCACGGTTGAACTCGAGAAAATTTCCTATCGCAGCGGATGCGGAGAAATGACGCGGAAAATCGGACGGAATGCCCCCTTCGGTCCGTTGCAATCTTTTAGTTTCTCTTTCCTTACATTTTCTTTTTTTTTTTTCCTTTTCTTTTGTTTTTTTTTTTTTTTTTTATTCTTCTCTTTCACCGTCGAATTTATTTTCAACGGCTTGACCGGTTCTCGTTAACGCTGGCAACCTCTCCCGACGCCTTCCGTCGTCGATCGACCGTTATTCGATTCATTCTCGGCCGTCGTTCCGACGAAAAGCGTCCGCACGAATAAATTTGATTACGTACCGATTGATACGCAGGCGGAGGCTCTTGAAACGGTTCAGCGGAATAACTCGTTCGCTATTGGCCACAGACGACTTCCGGTTCTGTTTTGCGCGAGTCCAAGGCCGATATAGTAGGCTGGTTTTTAAGTATTTTCGTTTTTCTTTGTTGGTAATTTATTGGAAATTTTTATTGAACAAATATTTATCGTATCGTACGAATGGGACAGTTAATTCATTAATTACGGATCAATTGTAACCAAAGGCTGTTAAGATGAGTAGGGAAACGAGAGTAGGATCGCGATGTCAATGGCCGACACGACATTCTCAGTCGACCGTTTCAGCATACGTTTTCGAGTAGGTTGAAGAGCGTCACGCTAGACTGAATTGAAATATTTCGAACATGTACACGCAGTCTATATCAAACCTTCCATGGGACCTTATTTCCGCTATCTCCATTTTTAATAGCTCCACATAGCGTCGAGTTTACGGAGAAGTGGATACTAGCTCAGAATATTTAACACAAAATAATTTAGGCTGAAAGGGTTAATAGAAAAGTAAAAATATGCTATATTATTTATACAGTAAACTCATATTGATTTTTTTAAACAGAATTATATGTTTTTTACGTGCCTTCTGACAGGGCATTTAAAGAGTACAATGATTTATAGTTCGAGGGCATTTAAGATCGTTAAAGCGCGATTACGGATGAAGATATTTGACTTTAAATAGGATAATGGGAGCAGGGAAGAGCCGCCTAATGCGTATCAATCGCTTAAATCGTACCTCTTCAATTTCTTTATCATTATTGAATATACTTAAGCACGATCCAGTAGCGAACATGTACCTTTTATACGTTTTTCTTCTCGAAATACAAAAAAACATGAAGATATTAAATCTACGTCCAAATACTGATATAATAATTTTGCGTTTATCGCGTCAGCATAGTAATTCCGGACGTTCCTTTCGAGGAATTATGATAATTACGCCCTATTTTCTCTCTTAATGGGTTCGATATCAACGAATTTTCGAACAATACCGAGTCTCCGAAATACATGCGTGTACACGTATATCGCTTAAATTTATAATACAAACAATGATAATGAACCGTTTAATCGATTCACGAATATACCTAACGCGTATTTTGCGTCCGGATATATTTGCCACGGTTAAATAAAACGTTACTTTCTTCGTTATCCATTGTAAACAATTCCTACACGAATCGAGCAAACTTGAAATCATAAAAAAAAGAAAACGAATCGAGTCCACGTTAAGATGTACCAAATTATTACTCGATTTTTTGAAATTGACGCGTTTATCGGTTCACGGATTCAGGCGAGATCGAATAGGACGGTTGAAACGAAACGTTCGTTTCTTTCTTTACGGGATTCCAGGGAACAGCGGTTCCAAGATTCCTGGATCAACCGTCGTAACATTATTTTCAGCTCAGTCCCGGGGCAAACTCGCGTCGAAGGAATACGGGGTCGAAACGACTCGAAGAAAGAAACAAATGGCACCTTCGTGGCTCAATCTATCGGCTCATTTGAATAAGTCGACCGTCGGAAAGAGTCCCTATCCGCGCCACCGTCGACTCCACCCTTCTGTTGCGCGTCCCTTAGCTCCTCTCGCGGATCCTCCATTCATCCCTCGTCCCTCAAAGGGTGTCTCGCTTCTGTTGTCGCCGCTAGAAGCGCAGACATCTTTACCCGGTGCCTTAAACGTCTCCTGATGGAAATCGCGATTACACTGTCTACTTTTTCCTCTTCCTATCGCGAGCAAGTACTTTCCAAAGGGTGACTCTTGCTCTCCACGGACCTCGGCATTGTTCTCGTTGGCCTCGAGGATCCTTCCCACGACTCGATCCCCCCTCCGTAGAAAAAAGGAATCCCTTTGAAAACGACAATATCAAAAAAATTACTATTTTTAATCGTTTTAGTTCGAAAGTCTTGTCACCCATGGACGGCAGTCGAAGCGTCGAAAGAGATTTTGCTAGAAATGGCCAGTGTTGATTCAAACGAGTCGATGAATTATAATAACGAGAGTTACCCGGTGCTTTATCCGACGGTGCATGGCACGGTCGAATTTTCGAATAACTTTCGACCGAATTTTCCTCGGCAATTACTCGACTATGCACCGTTGGTATTAATTTCGAGGAGCGAAGTATTCATCCGATGTTAAACTTGGGAGTCGGGCCCGGGGTAGTAAATAAGGAACAGGTGCGAACGAACGAACGAACCAGCGGGAAGTTCGGTTCGAGGAGGGCGGTATTCGTCGAGTTTTCTCGATTACGGTTGCCATTCTTTAGCGTATTTGCAACGCGTCGTCGCGCGAAAGTTCGCGCTGGCCCGTTGATCCTGGGCGAAGGAAGTTTAGCGGGCGCAAAGGACCGTAATAAAACTTGGAACGGAATTAGAATTCGAGCTTAACGAATTAATGTAACAGCGGGGAGAATCCGCGACGGTGTTTTAATATTCCCTCGCTACACGATTAATAGCAGCTCGATTTCTAAAAGCCACGGATTCTCTCGCGACCTAACCGCGTTGTGTTCCTTGAATAAAACTTGCAGAAATTAATCTGCCGTGAGAAATTACGGGTCGAAGGTATATTTAAAAAGGAATCGTGCACTTACTTAAGAACGAGTCCGGTCGTGTCCATTAGCGATTATGACTTGGCAACGTCCCGGCATCCTTTCCACCAATTTTTCCGCGTACGAGACGTATAACGACCTCCATATTTCACGAACGCCCCGCGTTAGTGCTTTTAATGATAAAATGCATTTTCTTCGAAGCTGTTGCTTCGCGCTCGCCTACGCGTTTTTCGATAAGACGGTCAAATCCAACCCGGTTCCTACCCCGCTCTTACGTATTCTATTTCGCGAACGTAACTGCAAACACGCTCTTATGTGACAATCGGAAACGACGATATCTGTACAAATCTCGGATGCATTGAATTTTCGGTACGCGCGTGCAACGCCGTAATCGGGGGAACGAAATCGAAGTAATAACCGCTGGAAAGGGATCGTAGAATCCCCTAAATGGAAGTTGCTCGCTCGAATACGCAATATGCGCAATATGTTTATGCATTATGTGGCGCGGTAGTTGCGGTCCCTGGAAGACCGAAACGAACGCCAGCAGCGTCCGAACGAACGGAGCTCTCGAAAATGAACGAATTTTCGCGATTCGCGGCTAATCGCGGTCCGTGCTTTTAGTTTACGAGAATGTTTGGGGAAAATGGCTCTCGAAGTATCTCTGCCGTGGCTCGTTTGCTCGTCGCTTTTATCCGGAGCTACGCTGTAATTCGAAATCTCGCGTTGGGTCTAGATTTTCAAAATACGTGGCTATCTTAAAGCGCGGGGCTTCGTGAAACTCTTGCAATTTTTGTATTCTATATTTCAGAAGCTCTCGGACATTATTAAATTCGAGTTTATCCGTAGCATCCAATGGGAAGGTTTAGTAAGAAAGTTAAGGGAACAGCGTAATCCTAAGAAAAATTCTCTAACAGAGTTTCTTCGGGGTGCTGTAAATTTCCCGGCGTTCTCCCGCCGATGTAGAAGTTATTGCGTGGAAAATTCCCGACGAACCGCAAATATTTATATCGAGGCTCCGATGTATGGCTTTGTTTCTCGATAGCGTTCAGAATCGCTGCTCTCGGAACGAATCGTTAATATCGGAGCGTTGTTATTGTTCCTGGAGGAAGGCAGTCCGTTCTTTCGGTGGGGGTGGGTGGTGGTGGGAGGGGGGGCGAATTGTGGCCGCGCGCCTGTAAAGCCGCAACCGGCGGTGATTTTTTGCCTGGAAAGCGGCAATTGAAGGAGAACGAGCTGCGGTTCTGTTTCCAAGGAACGGTTCGGTTTCTTACTTAATTACCGCAACGACTTTGCGCGCCTCTTCTTGTTCGCTTGTGCCCGCTCGACGGTAATTGTGATCTTTGGATGTTTCCCTCTCCGTTGTTTGCGGTCTCCCGCCACCGGGGAGATGCGACGTATAATTTTCCCCGTAGCGTCTTTCGCGGTTGGGAGAATTGTTCTCGCGAACAGAACCGTTCGCGAAACTTGACAGATTTGTAAACCGAACAAACAAGTGTACATATTTCCTTCATCTTCAACAATTTTAAAAATGTAATTATCTCATCATCTTGAGCAGCCACACGTGGAGACAAACGACAACAAAGATTCCAGGTGGGGGAAATATTGATAATTTTTTGGAGGTTTCGCCAGGAATCGGTTAACCGGGTTGATGTAGGGTGCCCCCGAGAGCAGGTTTTCTCGGTCGATTTCCGTTTTTCCGATCGTTATCGCGGGCCAGGCGAACGATAGGTATATTCATGACCCGGAGATCCATTAAAAGCACCGGTTCCAAAAATTCGTTCGCCGAACGGCGAACGAGGGAGAATATGTATGCGACGAATAACCATAAAGCACTTTCGAATGTCTCCAGTGGATTTCCTCCGAGCCACTCCGGGCCACGTTCGCCGCTATTTCCATAGGAAAATAAGTATCCTTTCTGCATTTCCACGAATCCTTCGGGAATTGTAAAACGGGAGGCGAGCCGCGATAATTCTGTAGGTGTCGAGAGAGGATTCGGAACTCTGGGAGGAATGGCACGTTGGCCGAGTGCCCGTGAAACTTGGAGGTGTTGCGGAAGAAAATGGCTAGTCGGTACCTCTTTCATTTCGTATATATATATACACCCTTTCATCCGTTGGCGGAAACCGGTATACATCGGGCTTGTATCTGGTTCTACACGCCGTTAAATAGTACCGGGAATGAGGGATGACACTTTTAGTGGCACTTCGTCCTTTCCTTCTCTCGGTATTTTCCGTTCCAATCTCTCCTGGTCCTACTCTGCGTGTTCTGCCTCGGCCTCAGGGTATTGTTAAGTTTTCCACCCTCTTACCCTTCTCGCTCATCCACGCTCCTAGTTCGACACCATTTCCGTGCAACCGGTTCCTTTTGTCTTTCTCGGCCAAATATGTAGTGTCAGACAACCGACTACTGCCTCGCTTCTGGCTATGCCCGGAATACCTCTTCCTATTATCTGCAGTCTGCCACGCGAGAACGTCGACAACTTGTAAGAAACGCGAGTAAGACGAAGGGAATTGTTATATTCTCGAGGCGCATAACCTATAGAAGTAGGCGTTCGGAAGAATCGATATACCGTCTGTCCCGCGACAACCGTGTCGACGATATCTTCCGAATACTTAACGAACACACCGATAGTTTAAGTCTCTTCCAACTTCGTCCGTGTATCGATAAAAATGTTCGTAAAAAGAACGCAAATAACTTTTATTTACGAAGAGACGACAACGCCCAGTTTCCTGAAATAGACAAACAACACAGTCGAACGGGTAGCGCGCATATTTTAAATATTTCTCTGTACCCTTTAAATTTATAATTATTCAAACGTGCATATAAATTTCTGCGCTGCGGTTTACCGGTCCACAGAACGTCGTGCCTGTGCGTTCGTATTCTTTTTCCTTTAAGATTCCGTTTAAAAGGGGTCGAATACCATTGGGGAAACGTCGGGATTAAATTTTTAATAAATCTGAATCCGAACCTGTATTGCTCCGCATCCCCATTTTTCGCTCACGACCCCTTCTCGCGAATACGAAATTACCAACGTCCTGTTTTATAAAATTAATAAAATTCCATTTTTAAATTTATTCATTAATTTTAATTAATAAAACGTAGAAAGAGATTAAACGGCTAAACGTTACGACAAATTTACGAGCACACTCGCTGAAGACTATAGAAATTTCGTATTATAATTCAGCTCTTGAAAGTACACCGTTCGTTAATATTCCGTTGATTATAGTTATACGGCGTCGTTCTCCTAATGAAATAATTTATGAATATTTCCTTAAAATGCAAATAGGCAATGCAATATTAATGTTGTCTTTGTTTATTATTCATTTATTTCGAAATATCGAACAAGTCGCTACATTTCGTTCTCGATCGTTGAAATTTCGACGTACCAGCAATTGGTAGGCCCTAAAACGCCTAAAATACAATCGAAGGGAAAGCACGGAAGCAAAATCCATGCCATATCCTTGGATTCTCTCGAGCAGAAACGCTCCTGTAACCGTGCACCGTAGGAATTGGTTATTGACAAAAGGCTAAATCATCCTTTTTGTTGTTTCGATCCTCGATTCGCTCTGCTGCGAATGCACCGTGGATTGCAGCGTTGTTCCCCGACCGGTTAACGCGTTAATCATCCCCGAGCGATGGGGGAAGCTACTGAAAAATATCCGTGGCAACGGTAGGCGAGGTTCGTCGGTTCGAGCGTTTTCTCAGATAAAACTTCATCTTGCTCGGTTTCCTGGCTCCTCCTCCTCGGGGGCTCGCGGAACCAAGTTCTCGCGATACCGCGACGGAGAACGGAAGGGTAGAATAAGAAGAGGCGGACCGATAAGTACTCCATTTCGCGATGGTATCGCGGCGAGAACGTTTTCCTGGGCGTTCGAATACGGAAAAGCGGCCGTGCAAGTCCATAGAAAGCGGGGAGGAATCGCTGGCATCGGTCTGGTCCGAGTTTCCACGAAGGAAGTGTCGGATCACCGAGAGGGTCGGTGGCTGGTCCGGTTACCTAGCACGACGATACCAACAAGGGGTTGCTTCTCCCTCGGGCATCGTTATTCACAACTATCCCAGACCAACGGTGCTTCAACGAGGGTGCGAGGATATGCACGTTGCTCGACCTCGAGCCGCGACGCGACCCTCTCTATTATTCAGTTGTCCCTGAAGAGGTCGCAGCCACCTCGGACGGGGGAAGTTCGCGACGTCTTCGATGTTTCCCGGAAACTCTTTTGAACCGCCTTTGCTCGGACATTTCGCTGATTTCGCGTCGCGATAGTCGACGAGTTCCACGAGACTTCGTCCATATATCACCGCTTTTTTTCTCCCTTGTTCGGGGGTTTACGACGTGTCAATTGCCACTCACCGATGATACTGTTGGACTCCTTCCCGGGAAACTCGCGTTCTTACCGTGCACAAAACATCTCTGTAGATCTCTGACAATTTGGAAGAATCCAAGGGGTTCGTTGATGGTAATATTTCCATAGAAAAATGGCATGCTTATTCCCGATCAAAGTGCCGAGAAGCTTTGACAAATTTATTCGAGAGGATCGAACTTTTCCGCGAGCTGGACAAGTTATGGACAAGTTGTATAGATCGTGGCTGTCCAGTAACAATGTTTGTCGAGTAACGTGCATTACATTTCGCTTTCTTCGTCGCCACTGTCATCGTTGGCCAGTTAGGGGAACGGATATACAGCGAGCTGTCGTTATTGTACGTTCCGTCGGGAGCTACACCGTATCGGAGTGAAATATCGAGATCGCGATATCTTGCTTACCGCGTGCGTACCCTGGGACTTTGTCGTATCCACTTTGATATCAATTTTGGCGAAAACATTAGGAAGGGTTACAAATTTCTTGGGCATTCAATTGCGTTCCGATACGTGGACTGGTGCTGTTTTGAAGTGGCTTCGATCGTCGTTGGTACGAAGTTGCAATTCCACATATACTCGGTGTATCGATCGCGATCTAACGCGAACTTTATCTTAACACGCGTTGTACGATCGGCCACAGCGACACACGACGAGAAGAAGTTCAGGACCACAGAAGCAAACAGGATAGCAGAGATAGAGAAGAACACTGGTCGGCTACGAAGCCACCAAAGAGCAATCACTGTGGTAGAAACGATCAACAGTGGTCATTTTTAAAACCTAAATGCAACACGATCTATATGCAATACTTATTTTAATAAGAAATTTTTTACGAAGTTTAAAATTGCATAGAAGAGTACTTAAAAATAGGAAATGTTTCGTGCAGCGTTGCTTCGTCAAATTTTTATTTTGACAAGACCGGTTTTCCAAGCGTCTTCCGCCTTCTTCACCCTCTGTTTCGCAAGGGTGGCTGGCGGATAATGTCCTCGCGACCTTTGGCGCCGTCGAGTAATCGCGACAGACAGCTCTTCGCGCCTTCTTCCCGGCGTTGTTTAGCAAAACGAACAAGACCGTCGCGGATGGAATTTTATGCTGGCCGCGGTAGTAAAAAAAACGTGACCGGGAAACGAGGACGAAGCTGGATTATGGAAATGCCCGCGGCGAATTTTTCTGGTTCCATTGGCGCGCGTAAACTGCAACGATGCTAACGAATCTCTGTGTCGAAAAGTAATTTCTGTTCCATTTGTTTGTTCCGTCGCACACGAGCGTCCGACGCGCGTCGGTGAATATGAAACTCGCGGATCACGTTTTATGCAATGTTTTTCATTCAATTAATCAATCTAGGGAAAATACACCGTGTAGATTTTATTCAGCTCGCAGGGATGGGTGGAGGGCCGTGCAATTCTCTTTATAACCAATTTTATAGCAGTGGTTTAACCCTACGACGGTTTCCAGAGTCTACTCTACTCTCGAAATTTATTTTCTATTAAAGAATTAAAGATACAAACGAATTTTGTTTATGTTTTGTTTCAAAGTCGTACCGAAAATATAACCAATTAAATTTTTAACGATACCAGCGATTCTGGTGGTCGAACTATTTTTTTTAATTAAAAAAAAAAGGTTAGAGACGACGCGATCGCTTATCCGAAACCGCGTTCTACCTTGAGAACGTTTCAGGGAGTGACTAACGCCCGCGGAAAATTTTATAGTCGAGCCATTATCGTAAAAGTCTATAGTAGGCCTCCGGGAGCAGGATTATGAAAACGACCGCCATAAGCGTACGTTACGCTCGGCTCGTCTATTGCCACGCGTGACGCCGGAACCGAAACGAACCGAAATGGCCGGCGCGTAGAATTTAATTTAACTTTTCTGGTTCGACCGATGCCGCCGCGAAATCGACCCTCCGCCGTCGTTCCCGGCTATCTCGGCCGTTCGGCTTGATCGACGTCAGTTAATTTAGACACTCGGAATATATGGGAACTTTTTTACCCCAAAACCGTACGAGGCTTGTTCCGTCCGCGATATCGGACTATTAACTCTCTGCGGTCCGAGATATTTTTAATATTTCGTTCCAGCGCGATTCAGCTATTTCTCCTTTACTGCTCGACATCGAAAACCTAATATATGTATTTAATTGTACGTCTACCAACGTCGTTGCAAAGTCTCTGTCACGTGAAATTGTCACGATTTGATTCGAAGTTGTCGAAGCACGCATTGTTGAAAAGGTTTGCACAGCGCAAAGAGATAACTATCGGGCACACGGTAACAACGTTTTCGCGATACGAGTTGCAGCGAAGTTGTAGCCATCGATATTAGATGTCGTGTTTACAGGGAAGTTATTATAACATCGACGTTGTAATTCAGAGTTGTTCGACGAAGCGACTTCGAGTTGCTGCGATGATTAGAACGACGTTTAGAGACGCGTAAACGGATCGAACGGAAAACCGATCACGTCCATGAAAAATTCAACGCGAAAGCAATTTCGAAATTCCCGTAATTAATCATTCGGTAACGGTGAACGTTCGGACCGCAACTTTAGTGGCGAGCATCTAATTTTTCATTTCATATATTGGTACTACGGGGAAATCCTGACTCACTGCAGTCGAAAGTTGTTAAACTATTTCAACTTCGATACGCCCGAACGTGTAAACGAGTAAGTACTAGCTCCAGCAGGAGTTAGAACCGTCGACGTCGCTAGGTTCGAAGTTAGAAACCGTGGAAACGTAGTTGCTGTATTTAATACACAGGACGCTCGGCGCGTTTCGGATCGGTTGTGTCTCGAATTTAAAAGACGAGAAGATACCAAATACGGTCTATATTAATAATAAAACTTTGAAGCGAAACTTCTCGAGACAAGGAGCTCATTTTGACGAACGAGGCTGTTATCACACCACGAGTACACTAGAAATTATACTCCTATCCTGAAAGCTATTTCCACGCTCGGTAGAGGTCTCGTTGCAAGTCATAAACCCGGTCCACGGAACGAAGTCTTAAAGATTAAAATTTAACTAAATAACCGAGCACTTGGCGCCGGGTCCTAAAGCTTTCCTCGTTCGATGAAGATCAACCAGGGGTCGCGCGATCTTTAAAAATAAATATTCAGTTTCACCTAACTTTTACTTCAAAGTTTCCCAGCCGGCATTAATTTACGAACGAGAGGATCCCCGGCCTCTTAAAAAACTACTTTCGAAGAACCATCCAATTAAACCGACGGTTTATCCAATTAAGCCAACGATTGCTCGCGGAGATTTTTCATTCCGTTTCCAACGAGGAACGCGATTTTCTGATTTTCGCGTTCCGGTGGGGGGGTGGATCGTCGGATCGGGCTAATTCCGGGGCGCGCGCGGAACGCGATAAATAAATCTTTAATGCGAGAAGAACCTTAGGTGCTTATCTATTTACTGGCTGCGTCGTTTTCCCTGCAGGCCACTTCATCCAGCCCCCGGTATGGTATGATCGTGGCTGTTGAATTTGCATACAAGGTGGCTCGCTGCGGTTTTCAAGCTTCCTTTTGTAGAAGGGATTGTTTCCACGTATAGACGGGGCGATGGTTCACGGTGAAAATGGCTCGTTCGGTGCACCGTTACAGGATAATAATACGTACCAGAATTTACCGATATAATACGTATTGTTTGCAAAGGCTTCCCTCAAAGAGCCGGCGGGCATCGGTTGGTCGCAGAAATATCTCAAACGCGTGCACGTACGGCCGGAATTCCGCCATTGTCCGACCAGATTTGAATTACTTTCCATTCGAGATGACATCGATCGTCGCCGCGTACCGCGCGGCTGCAATTAAACGCCGCAAATTTTCTTGGAGGCTTAAACTCTGTTTAAGGACACGTCACGGGGACTAATTGCCTAATCAGCAGCCTGGATTCCAAAGTTACGCTACATTTAAACTTCCAGCTAACTTGGAAGCGTGAACGATACCGCCGCTAAATGTTGCGCCCCTCCGCCAGCCCGACTAATTGCACGGTACACCGCGGAGTAATTGTTTCGTTGTTGTCTCCGACAACGTTTCTTTCCCTGTACAAGCTATCGAGCTAGAAAATCTTTGTTAAGAACTATACGACGTCTAGTTCCATTTCATCGTAATTAGAACCGTGCCAGAGCGTTTCGCGGAGGGGGATTGAGAACTCCTGGCCCGCTAGGAGGTTCGGCTATCGCGCGGGCTTCCCCTCGGGCTTTACGATATCGCAAAACGCCTCCGGACTCGTTTAAGCGCGATGGACGTCGTAAGCTTTACGATCGTCCTAGAGCAGACGGCCCACTTTCGCGATATTACAAATCGTTTCAATTTTCCGGCCCGAACTCTGCATTCCTCGCGGCGTTCCCTCCCCCTGGATCCTCGACAACAGCTCCCCGAAATCACGCCAACCCTTTGCGAACGCGAAGCTTCCCCACTCGCGAGGCACGGTTACCGCGGGGTGAAAAGGAATTTTCGGCCAAAGGGGAGCCTTGGCCCTCGACCCCGGCATTATTCCGCCTCTTTCGCGTCGCTACAATAGCTATCCCGACCGATATATCGATTCTACTTTGTATTACGTACGGAGCCCATTGAATTCGCCTACGCGATGTTTAGCTTCGAGCTGTCGTTTTCTTCGCGCCGGACCTCAAAGGCGCCCAACGCTTTCCGAAATATCGAGTCATCGCGTATTTCGAGCAGCCACGTTGGTTGCAACTCTAGTTTCGAACGATTGGTCCAGCACGAGTATCGAAAAAGCAAACTTATATGGCGATCGAGAGACGCGGCGGAAGTAGTTGAGAAACACTGAAGCAGGATGGAAAAGACTATAGCAGTAGGTGCTCCTGTGCGTCGTGTCGGGCGCGTTACACGAAATGCGGCATTAAATATTCGAACACGATCATGAAAGCCGTACGGCAACGGCGATATAATCCGATACCGAGCCGGTTTATGGAATTCGGCGGTGCGGTCATTAAAGTCTCTCGAGAGATCGCCGTTCCCCCCGTATCTACTATCAGCTCGCTTGACCCCATAGGTGATGCTTCGATCCTTTCTGCCTCGTCCTTCCTATCTTCTGGACCAAGGGTTCCCAAACGTTTCCATCCACAACAGAATGTGTGATCTCAAACTGACGATGACTCGATACAAGCTTGGATTATTTTAAGTGGTAAACTTTTACCATAGAAATTAATTATTTTATTATAGAAACCATTTGGCATTTCTTTGCACGTGGAAGTAGAATTTTAACTAAACATTTCCTTGACTGCTTTGAGCTCAAAGTTCAATTCTTTTTGCACGATTGGATAATGATCCACGACTGGACGGATACCCATAAGTGGCACCTTACTCCATTAAAACTATCGATACCCACACAGTGGACGTTCTCGGGATCCTTTTTGCTGAATCGATGTTCCGGTCGACGGCGAGCGGTGCAAACGCCGACGGCGTTGTTACGATTTGCGTGGTTGCTTGTACGTCCTGCGTCAGGAATTACCTGTTTGGACATCGAAGCCAGCTAATCACGATCGGTCGACGTCCTATCGTCGATCGATGCCGTGTTCTCCTTCTCGCTGTCGGTTTGCTTTGCATTTCTCTCTGACACGCACCGACGGCGCAGGTGAGTTACCGTCATTAAACGGAACGGACGAACAAATATGTACCGAGCCGCGTACGGCGATTCTTGAGCGAATTTCGTGCGCTCGTAAATCTCGTCGTGCAACTGTCGCGATGGCACGGGAATCGGTTCGTCTTATTCGAATCGACCGGGGCCAGTTTCGAACGGTTACGAACGGATTGTTACCCGGTTAACGGCCAACTATAATATTAACGACTCTCGAAGATAGAACGAGGCATGAATAATTTTACGCTGTAATCGATTCCGGGCAACTTGGCTCGAAGCTTCGTTCGTTTAGCGATCTAAAATTAGAGCAATCTGTTGTTTTGCTATTCAATGCCGGGAATAGAAAAGCGGCGTTTTAATCTTAGTGGACGGCGAAACGATCGATGGAATTTTTAGGCATTTGTTGTGGTCGAAAAGGAGTTGAAATAAAACCTACGATCCAAGACTATGATGTTAAAAGTTATTAGTCGAATAGTTCTGAATCTTAGGAACGTGCGACAACGAATGATAAAAATGGTCCATCATTTGAGGAAACGCCAGGAATAATGTAACTTGCCTCTCGTGGGCTTAGTTTAATTTCAAACGCGGTGGGAAAAAATATTTCCCTCGATTCCAGTCCACCGTCGCGGTCGTCACAGAGTAGATGAGAGTCGAAAAGGATTTTCGACAATCGCCATTTCCCTGCGACTCTCGGTCGGTTCCAGCTCTTCCATTTCGGCCTCTTTCATCGCCCCGCCCACGCGAGAGCTCGACCAAATTATCTTTAAAAAGAAGTGCACCGTGACCTCTCTCGTACCATTTTACATTCTCACCTCTGACCTTTCGCGAACGCGTCACGAGGCTCTGCATAGCTTATTCGCGGCCTCCGGGATGGTTACTTCGGTATTTAAAATCGCGAGTTCCATAGGTCAGCCATCTCAAATACCCGGCTGCAACCCGATCCATACGACTTTGTCCCTCGCTCGACCCTTATATTTTAATTTTTTAACGTGGTGGATCGATGGTGGCCAATAGCCATCTTCAATTTTAAAAATATTAGCTCGCGGACAACTAGAACAGATCATAGTTGTTGGAAACTAAAAATGCACGAAATGATTTCCGTGTAAGACTATTTTTCTACGCAAAAATGGGTTCTTGACACCGTTGGCATAGGTCCTGGCCTTGACGAGTGCCGTGATCCCTCGTTCCCGGAGCGTTTCTCGATCGCGCGGACGTTTCGAAAGTAAAAACGCGTCCACGATGAAAACGAACGGTTGAAATACGACGAGGCCGCGCGTCTGTCGTGCAAAAATACGAGCGACGACGAGCGGCGGAGTCGCAAAAAGGAAGAAGAACGGACGGCAAAGAGGGCAGCGCGATGAGTTACGAGCGGTCTCGTCGATTAATAACGCGCGGAAGCGCAGCTGGAAGTTTGACCAGCGGATAGCCGATCCTACGGAAGCCGAATAAACGTTAATTTATTTGCGAACCGTGGCTCTCGTTGCTCGGGCTCCAATTCGAGGTATCGAATACACGTACACGCCGTGCGTACTCGCGAATCCGTTATATGCTCGGCCCTTTCATCCCCCTGGCGTTACTCTTTTTCCTTCTCTTACCCTTCCTGAATCGCGAGGAAGAAAATTATTGCTTATCCATTGAATTAATTGTTCGCGCCACCGGACGAAAAGTCAGGGAAATTAATTTCCCGCGTTATGATCGAAACAACAATTTTTACGTGCGCGAAGGGTTTGCTGCGCGCAGATTTACAGAAGATCTAGAAAAATATGACGAAACTATACGCTAACTTTTTCTCGTTCCGAGCTACGTCCCTCGAGAAAATCGAGTTTGGAGATCCGCTTCGTGCTCCGAGAAGTGATTAAACTTCTTGGAACGTAATTTCAATTTAAAATTTTAAAAGATGTCTCTTGACAACGCGAGAAATTAAAGATTCGCTATTGCCCACCTGTAGAAGCCTGTATATTAACACGGATAAATACTCGGCGAATATAACTTTGAAGCAAGGATCTCGTTCCTTCCAACGAGGAATTCGCCTTTCCGCGATTGCTATTCTCCGCCCGACTCTGTCCACTTAATTTTATTTTCTCTTATCCGCTTTCGTTCTGGGGAGACACCTTTATCTACCGAAAGGTCTCGCAGGAACACTCGTTCAGCAATCATTCGCCATAGCGACGAGGATCGAAGGACTCGTTCCTTCGTGTCTTTCCCTCGATCGAGCTCTCTATCGCGGCGATTTCGTTCGCGTGGCGGAATCCACGAACCGCCTAAGGGGTGATATTCGCGAAAGGGATCCCCCGTGCATGGACGATCGAGCAGATGGTCACGTCGGGGGAACGTGGGCGCCACGCTCTCAGGAAAGTTCCATCTCATCAGCCATTAAACAAAGCAGCAGTAGACACAAAGGAGCGTCTGCATTGTCGAGAGGGTAGCTGGCAACGGCTCAAGAGAGAACCAACCCCCTGTCGACTAACGTCGAGAGGTGTTTCTGATTAATCTCCGCTGCCCCCTCGTCGGCCCCTTTTTCCTTTCGTTCGCGTCTCTTTCTTGCCAGCTCCCGGTCGGTGTACCTTTCAAAAATGCAAAACGTTCCGCGACGAGGGCGTGAAACCCTTACCCTCGGCCGTGGAAGACTACCCCCTTGCGGACGGATAACCGTCCCCGAAATATGCGACTCAAAGGGGCCGGAATCAATGCCACTCGCCGTCTTCCGTCGTGTTTCTCGCGATATATCCACTACCACGAATAATATTATATTTTGGGACACGTTTCCAGTCGTGGCAGAGAATTAACACGTGGATGGAAAATAGTGGAGGTCGTCGCGGGAACAATAAAACGACAGGCGATCGTCGACTGTCTTTATTTCCGTGTCGCTTCGCCGTCGCGTAACAAAGTTTTCTAATATTGGGAGTCGAAGATCCGAAAAGCGGGGACGAAAGTCTATACGGTGTGCCTTTAATATCCGTTATTGGTTGGTTTTTTCCCCTCCGCGCGATCGGCAGCCGAAGGCTGATCCAGCGCGAAACGAGGTAAGTACTTACAGGCACGGCGATACTTTTACCCGATAGAAAGGCGATCCCAATCGAGGGGGTATCTGCTTACTCGACGTTGGAAAGTCGAGATAATCAAGCGCGGTAACGCGAGAGTTCCGTGAATTGTTTGATCGACGTCCGTCCGTTCCTAACGAGGTCCGACAGAGCGCTTCTTTTCCACGAAGAAACTGCTCCGACGAAACAAAGCGCGTTTCCATAGGAAATAACATTTTATCGCCGACGAGAGATCCGCCATTGTCTGCGAATAATTGATTTCGGTGGGAACTGCGAGCAGTGAAGTATTCAACAAGTAATTTCTGCTATATAGTTTGCGTTTCGTTCGGTATTTGCCTCGTACCGCAACATCCTCGATAAAGCGTTCGAGGCGAGGACCGCTGGCAGCGCTTTAACGAGGGACGACGCGCCTGGAGTCGATTTTTGACTGTAACAGCCACGCAGGGACGGCCAGATAACTTTTATCGGGCCATTGTACTTTCACACCACTGAAAATTTAGGTCTGTGGAGAATGAAAGAGGTTGAGAACCAGCGACTCATGCTTCGTTGGCTTGCAACAAGATTTAAGGGTCCTTCTATCGAGGAATAGTCGGAAACGAAGAGTCCGATTCCAATGCCAAAGAAGCAATAACCACCCTGCTTATCGAATCCAACAACCCAATCCCTTAGACCTTCTCGGGTCGATCCACTTCACCGGAAGAGAAGAATGGACCAGGATATGGAACACGACCAACCGATCCAAGATACGCAACATTGTTCAAGACTTCTACCAACAAATACGCGGACAGGAAAGAATTACTCGCGAATACCTTCCAAAGATAATCGTGCATTAGAAAGTATTCTTTAAAATATTCCTGGCTTCGTTCGAATCGATCGACACAATTTCTGTTCCACATTATTTTTCTATTCGATATTTTACCGCGCTATCGGGGAAACGCATTGGGATTTTAAAAGGTTCGGGAGGCGGAGAAAGTAAAGTAAATTTTGCGGAGTCTGGGATGACGCTGGATTGGGTAGAACAGTGTTTTCTGGTACAGGTGGCGAAGTGTTTGCGATTTCGAGTGACGCAGTGTTTGTATGCACGGACAGATTCGGAATTCGAAAATATTTGCGGAGACGAGTGAATTTACACATATGGCTGGGTACGTTACACATACGTTCGGTTGGGTTAAAAACGGTGCAGCACGAATATCGATGTTATTATTTTGTAAAAAGAAATTAATTTCTTTAATACTTCTGTGTGGCACGTAATACTGTTCACGTTTCTTTCGCTCGAACCGTCAGAGTGATTAATTAACTTTGGTCTCGGACACCGGTGCCATTCTTTCTTTCTCACCCCCTTCGAGATCATTTCATCCGAAGGATTTCCATTAAGGCCATTATGTAGACAACTATTGTAATTTTTTTCGTAGACGTTCGTTGACCGTTGAATGTTTTTTGTTGCAGAGAGGACACGGAACCAGATTTCGGAGCCGGACTGCACAAGTAAGAAAAGCGTTCGACGGTTCGTTTAAATTGTAATATCACCGCTGGGTGGCGAGGGAGCGATTCATCAGGGGCATTAATTTCGTACGAATTTCGTGTTCTTCTACCTGGCGATTATTTCGAACGGTCGACCTTCCTAACGTCATCCCTGCGCGATATTTTATTGGACGTCTCGAAGGCCTCGTAGAAATGAAACACAGACGCTCGCGATGAATTTTCCCGAGAGCTATCGAGCGTCGTCGCCGTCTTCTCCATTTCTGTTCTCATCCACCCTTCCGTGGAATTAAAACCATCGACTTTCATTGTGCGGACGCCTCCCGGCGACAGGGATGAAACGCACCCAACGACGGAAATTTCTGACTTATTACGGCCGCCGCGTTGCCCTCGCGGACCGTTCAACCTAATCGCGGCGTTGATTTTTCCGCGATCGCGACGCTTCTTTTCCAATTCCTAAATTGTTAGATCGTAAGATTCGACGAATAGGAGCCCAGGTGAAACGTAAATTCGTTAATTTTTAATGCTGGTTCCCCCGCAAGCTCCGTCTGCTTGGGCGTTCGGAGAATGTCAAGGGAGTAATTTAGGGTCTAAACCCCATAGCGTGTAGCGGCCAGGGGTAGATAACCTGGTCGTGATCTCGGGATCAGGCGGTTACGGACCGTGGTCTGCGTAAATTCCGAAAGTTAACTCCCGTGTGCGTTGGTCACCGGGAACCAAGATGGCGTTGGACTCGTTAACGCTCGGTAGATCCTCGATAGCGATTTCCTCGCGGCGTCGGGTCATCATCGACGCGGGCGTCGGTGTTCTTGGTATTCCAAGAGGCGGATTGCTCCTCGTTTAACAAGAATGATCGTCGGTGATCGGCGTCTGGTACCCATCTACCCGACAAGCGAGGTGGAGTGCCCACCCATAATAGCCTCTCTCACGCGATCTTGAATTTAACCTATCGATCAGAGAGAGAGCGAGAGAACGGGGCACTCGATCGCGCGGAGTGGCTCGAAACGAGGGACGATCCGTTCGCGCGCTATTCCTCCAGAACTTCAAAGAATCCTGCGGCACGGCCTGGAACGAACGAGGATATTACGCAAAGTGTTTTCCTTTTGTCTCGAGCCCCGTCCAATCCGGAAGAAACACGAGCCACCGACGAGCAAGATCGAGGAAGCGACGGAGAACGGATTCTCGTCTGCTATTTTTATCCACTTTGCGCGCTGGGAAAGCCGTCTTGGGCTTTCGAACCATCTAACCTGTTAATATACCCGGTCAGGGTGGTATTTATGAACAACAAACTGCCGGCAATCGCGGCCAACCGAGACGCTCTTGCAAATTTTCCTTCCCCCGATCGGTGATCCATATTAACCCTTAAGCGGACCCTCGATCTCAACTGAATTATTTTATTTAATGTTGATTTGTTACCAAGCTCGTTATTTTTTCATTTAAACAACGTAACGTGTTAATAATTTGTATCATTCCATTAGAACTATAGGGAATTTTGCATAAATTGTTTGCAAATGCCGTGGACCGCATAAATCGTTGTCGCCGGGCCGCATCTGGCTCACAGTTGCCCATATGTGCCCTAAATGTTTTTCTCAATTCAATACACTTTTCGAAACGCGTTCGCGAATTGATACAGTCCGAACCATAGATAATTCCAGCCGATTATTACTCCGATTACTTCTCACCTGCGATCGCGATACAATATTAAATAATAATATTATCAATACTTGCAGATTTCGAAGTTAAATCCTCCTCGATGATTATAACGTCATATACCAGAAGGTATTTTTGACATAAACAGGTGAATCGAGCAAGTTCTCGGTAGGTTGGACGCAATCGCGAAAGAAACAAACCGCGAATAAGCGGTGTAGTAACCGGTCTGATCGAGTTTCCTCCAAAAGGACGGCATTGATACGTACAGCGTGTCTTTCTCCGAGATTGGAACCGTTAACGGAGATAAAGGAGCCGGTTTAAGGTCGCTTCTGCCGGAAGAACAACTATCTCTTTCCTCCGTCTTTCTTCTTACCGTTTCGTCGACTTTCCGCCGAGTTTTCCCTCCGTGCATTTTTCGCCCGACCACGCCGTTCCTGAATCGACTCTCGTTGCAACCTCAACCTTTCCCCCAACAATTATCCTAACCTTCCTCGAGCTGCACCGTTGCATTCTCACACCCCTCGACCTTTGGGAAACCGAGCTTCGGTCGACGAACAGTTCAATCCGTGCTCTTGGAGGAACAGACGGACAATTTCAGAAAAATATCACTGAATTTCTCAGTTTGTCTTTAAAATCGTTACGCGTTTAAATAGAGAACAATTTGTTCGACTATATCGAATTATAGAAATTTGAAATTTTCAGGACACTAGTTCGCGATACGTTATCGGTTTCTTCGTTCCACGGTTTCATTTTTTTCGAGCACCGTTTCCAGAATTGGGCGAAACGTCGAAAACGAGATTAGCTACGAACGGTGTCACCGAGTCATCGGAGGCTCTTAACGGGTCCGAACGCAATTAGTATTCATAGCGCGAGTCGCGCGGAGTTGGGGGGAGAAAAAACGGAAACTTGTTGATTACTCCAATAGTACGGAGGGCAGCGTTCGGTTAATTGCATCGCGGTACGCACGGCTAATTGCGAGGATCGAGTGTACGTACAGTGGCCGATGTTCGAGGCCGACCGTAATCTTTCTCGCTGGTTCCCGTCGATCCATTGCCGCGAAACACGGAATTTTTTACACTATCTCGTTGTTCATTGATATTCGTGAAATATTGAAAAATTTTTTCCGAAATGAAATTTAATAACTTGCCATTCGTCCTTTCGCTATCGTCATGGTTTCAGCCTTTCTGCACATTTCAAATGAAAAATGGAAATAGATTCTCTATTAAGACGAGTTTGACTCTAGCAAAGGGAAAATGTCAATGGTTGTTAAATTACACTATAACCGAGCCTTGAAAATGTTCAAATTCTCTGCGAGACTCGATGACAAAAAATATAAAGCTGCAGATATTACCTTTTATCTTAAATTGTCAATAGTAATGAGATACTAGCTCGATGAAACGCAATATTTCTTGACTATGGTAGATTTATTCCAGCGAGCAGTGCGCTGAAGCACTGTTAGCCAAGAATGATTTCACGACATTAAGCTAGATTGGGCGGAAATACACGGTTTCAAAGTGTTCCGGCGATAAGGCTACAAGCTGTGCACTGGACAGGAGACATTTTTGTAAATGGGATACTTGGTTGCACCAGGTATCATACGCCCAGGTTTTGCAATCGAACAATAATCCATAACTGGGCAGATATCCATAACCGGCACTTTACCCTGTTCGTGCTGGGAATTTCTAGTCGCGACATAGCGAGACGTTTAGTCTGGACGTAATTCTATTTTGAATTGAACTTAATCATCGTGGAAGCAAAGAATCTGATAGCACGTTTAAAGGATGTATACGTTCACGCGTAGCACACACATGCAAACATATATTACGCACCGTAAAACTAACGACCTCGATATACACGCAGATACGTTTGCATAAGGTTCGAAAGGGTTAATAATTGATCATGGTAAAATGCTCGGAATTCGATTTAGAGCGATATTCGGTTTCGTTATCGGCCAGTAACGCAATCAGAATTTACAACAGCAACATGAATTTCAGTCGTTCAAATTCAGTAATCTGCACACAATTTATCACACTCTGTGTCACGTACAACATCTATGCAATGGTTCAAAATGACTAATTTGCATACAGATAGAAAGAGATTCAATTTTTTACGCTCATTGCGTAAAAAGTGCTGTTGCTGTGACAGAAAGTCGTTAAAAAATATTTTATTTGCGCGACGCGAGATCGTGCTTTCTAGCAGTTGAATTTTTTTAAACAAACTTTTATTCAAGTTTTATTACATTTATATTTTCTTATAAAAGGTCTTTCGGAACAATTCTTTCGTTCGTATTGGAGAAATAATTGCGTTCAGCATTGTTGTTGTATCCTTTTCATTGTAAGTTCTTTTTTTATGAATATTGGAATTACGATTAAGTTTAAAAATTGGGGTTGAAAGTTGTGCTAGTATAATACAATCGAAGAGAATGACACAATCAACTTTTAAATATACCAAATGTTCCGCGATATTTGAACGAGCGAAATAATCAGAGGTTATACGGGAATATAAATGGTCGCGGCAAAAGTTCCACGACCCCCGTTACAAGTATTGATGACAATAATTAAAATAATAACGAGTATGTACCTATAAACGCGTATTAAGTAAGATCTCTGGCGTCCAATTTGTTCCCACCATGTTAATAGGACTTGTTCCCTATAATCTGTCCTTTTCTCGGCTACAGTGCTCGAAATAAATTTCGCAATTCTGCAGAGAGCTTATATACAGAGCCGAAACGTAAATCTGAGTTCTCACCCTCGCACCGGGGCGCCCGAATTGCCGCGGGTCATCCAGGATTTTATGTGTACAGAGAGTTCCATAACATGTGGTGCTTAATTTAGTTGCGCACGGTGGACGCAAAAATAATGAAAAGAATCCCCCTGTACCGTTCTTCTTTCCGAGGCGTAGCCATTTTGGTGCTCCGGATGCTTACTTTTTACGGGAACTGTTTCAAATTGCTACTCTCGGCCTGAGAGCGCAAAAATGGCTACGAATCGGGGAGAGGGTTGAACGGAACACGTTTTCCGCTCGATCGAGAAGCAGCAGCGAATGTTCCATCCCCGCATGGTCGCGAAGAAATTAGGATCCCGCAGGATCGACTTTGAAAAGAAGCTTCGGGTTCGTTGGTACGTATCTTGTTTGGTTTCCCCCCGGTGGCCTCCGAAAAGTCGTCACTTTTGCTCTTCGCTTTCGCGGGATGGCGGTCGGTCGCGACGAGGCGGGTAACTCGAACACGCGTAGGAAGAAACGTGGAAAGAGAAAGAATGGTCGAAGGGTTGAAGTAAGAGGGTGGAGGTAGGAGTGCTCTCGAAGAAGAGACGAGAGAAGAGAGGCGGCACGCGACGGGGAGAGATACGCGACGCGGTGTGCCCTTCCACGGAGGCGTTCGGACATCGTCGGACGGGTTCGTGAATCGTCGGCGGTCGATAGAGCAAACACGGCCGCGCCCCAACCCCCCGGGGGGCTCAGTGCGCGAGGGGTACTCGCTAAGGGTGGGTGTACGTAGGTGCGAGCGAAGGGGGGCTAGCCGGAGGGGATCAAAACCACCCCGTGACGGAATATCATAATTATTACAAGCGTTACGCTCCTGAACGGGGGTGGGTGGCCTTCGCGAAGGATCTCGTCCTCGCGAGGACCGTGGACCAGCAACGCTTAACTCGAACAATAAATACCCAATAAGGCAATTTATTCGTGACCTTTGCTCCGAACGGTTCAAATTGTTATCCGTTTACTGTGTTATATTTCATTCTGCAGCGGTCCAAAACCCATTTTGACCCTGGGGCCAATTTACGCTTCGCCACTACGACGCGAGCGTGTACAATCATTTTACAACGGCGAATATTTCATAGGCAGTTTGTCAGTCATCGGTATCATTCACGAAACATAGTTTTTTTTTTATGGGAACAAACGAGAGGGTGTAATTTATTTGTAAACGAACGTAAACGTATATTAAGTAATAATTTTATTCGTTCCACGCGTTGGGTACACAAACTTGGGAATAAATTGAAACGGCTCTTTCATGCTCGCTTGCTCCGCCATCAAAGAAATATGGATCGATAATGTATCCATTAAGAATACCGCATTATGCGTTGAGGGACCACCGATGTTAGTATGGCACTCAACGATGCCACTAAAGACCAGGATCGGATCAACGATTGTCCTCTGTTAGCAAAAGCAGCCAAAATCGTGATCATTTAACGCTTAATCAATTTGAAAGAAACTCGAGCACGATTATGAATACTGCTGGGTCTGTTTAAAAAGAATTTTGTTTAATAAAACAAAAACAGCACCGCGATTGCTTCATTATGTCTCCAAGTTTTTATCAACGCCGGGTCAAGAAAAGTCGTTCAGAGGGAAACGGATTTAAAGTTTTCAAGTCGTATTCTGTGACCTGTATAGTATTCTCCTCAAAGGGCTGTAACTTTTTTAAGTCCTCGAATATCGTCGTGCGATTCTAAAGATTTCAGTTCAAGATTTTAGGGCTTAAAACGTAGCAATTGTAGCAATTAACCGGTATGAAAACCTACCTTGATCCTGGAAAGATCGAGTCCATAAATCGTCGTACACGTTTCTTGTAGTTTCGATCGGTAAGCGATCTTTAAACGTAAGCTTTTTAAAATTCTGATGTCACAAGTACGGAGAACATAAATTTACAGTGCTCTACTATTCACGAGTAATTCTTTTAAACAAAATTAAGTTCGGAATAAAATTTTCAAGAAAATTCAGAGCCCCGTATGAACAATTTTGTTTCTGCCTATTTTTCGAGAAGGAATCGGACCTCGCGGTGTATTTGTCGATTAATCATTGCTTTGGTCACGGGCCTAGGAAAGGCTGACCGAAACGTCTGACCCAGTACGAGTCGTAGTTCCTTCCAGGTCTGATTTTTCTTTCTCCCCGCAATACGCTCGAGTCGGACCATTTATCGAGAGACAACGACCGCTCGAAAACATTCCGGTTCCGTCGTCCTCGTTTTCAACCCCCGTTTCGCGAGTAATTTTTTTCCTCTCGGCCGGTCTCGTTTTTCGTTGCTCGCATCGATTGCCTCGGCAGAGCTCGGTTAAGTTGGCCGTGTAAAACATTTCAGGCCGCGATACGCGCCGCGCCGAGGCAACTTCGAACGGAAAAGCAATTTTCTGCGTCTACTTGAGCCCCGAACAAGTTGGGAACGGTGTAGGCGGAATTAGGTTATCGGAGGATTTCTTCTTTCTTTCGTCGCAGTTTTCGAAACCCCGAGAGCCCGGCAGAAGCCACGAAAAAAATAATAATTATACCGAGTATTCTTTGCCACCGTCTCGAAAATTACCTTTCGTTCAAATTTTAATTAACCACTCGGTCGTTAGACAGGCATTGCATCGAGCTATACTCTCATTATATTTGTCAAGGTGTCTCTTATTTTAATTTTTACACTGCGCACCGAATCTGTAACCCTCGCGAGACAGGGAAGATTAATTTGGCGCTTGACGCGTGTAGAACAGAAGTTGGACTTAAAAGCTCGTGTCCAGAAAGTCTCGTACCCTCGAGCCCCGCGCGGGAGGGTTAATATAACTGTTATTCCGTCGAGAGAAGATTCCAGTGGTATAATACCTTCTCCAGTCAGCCTCGAAAGTTAAGCGCAGACCGTGACTTATGCGAACGTACGGTCTCGAACTTTGTTTAAGAGTCCTGCGAGGACTCTCTATCGCCAGTCACTACTGGCAGTCTAGAGGAGCGTCCGAGTTAACGTGCATTTCGAAGACTTAGCATAACTTCTCGAAATCTTTCCCTCCCCCTCGACAGAGATTTAGGAATTACGGGGAGTATCTTCTCGAAATTTGTTTGGTATGCCAAGAGACTATAATTCCGAAATCCTCCCGGAAGAGAAAGTCTCTGGCAATAAACGGGAGCATCGTTTCTCGTTCGATTGTTTCCAAGAAGAATTTGAACCGCCCACGCTCTCCTTAGTTTATAACTCGAAACATGTTATTTTTTATTAATTTTCCACGAATCACGGTTGCACCAGGAATTATGGAGCATCGTGTATAATGGCCGGGTACGATGGGCACACAGGGTGCAGCTTTGATAAAGTCGAGGCGGCGTAGCGCGTCGAGGGGATGGCGAGAGTAATCGAGACGAGTATTCGGTTCCCCTATCCGGTTCATCAGCATTACGTTCTTCGTTTCTTGGGCATAAAAGGCCGGCATCGCGACACGGCGTCGTCGCGAAAGAAAGGACGAGCGCTAGTTTCTTAGACGATCACGGAAGCAGCGACTTCAAAGCGTCAACGTGGCCCCGTAGCTTTTTTCATCCGGCGGCGTCGTTCTCGTCCTCGTCCGCCTCCTCGTGTTCGTGTTCGTGTTCGTTTTCGTCGCGGGCCACGGGCTAAGGAGGCATGCGCGTTATGATCCGTTTCAACAGATTGCCAAGAAGATGACGCGAACCCGAGGTTGGCCTCTCAAAGAGCCCGATGAAACCATCCGTTGGTATCACCGTCTTGTGTTTACCCCGGTAAAGAGAGTGGAAGATAAGGGGCGTAAAAAGGAAGAAAGGGAGGAGACCAACGCCGGGTGGAAAAGAAGAGAAAACGTTAATGTTGGCCAGAAGATGGAAACGGGTGGTAGAACCGGGTGGCAGGACGCAAATGGGATTGCCTCTCAAATTCCTCGAGGGCTCGTGCCAAGGACGAAGAAAGATTTGAACTTGGAGCCGTTTCTGTTTGTCTGGCCCGATGGTCTGATAAAGACGCCTCCCGTCGTTCTGGTAGCCGAGGGAATTGTCTCGGAAATTAATTCTTCGAAATTAATTCCTTTGAGTTTGCCGCTACGCGCCGCGAAACACGCCTGCCATATTTGTGTTATTCGCTCGTTCGAGATCGCGCGACGTTTACCATTCGGTGCTTCGTATCGCGAAGAGGCGACGCGTTGGAATTACTTTAATTTATTATGAGAATTCTTGTACTTTTCACGAAGCCCCGTGCAACAATTATATTATATTGCAAAAGTATATCGTTTCACTCTTGAAATTCTTTATTTGGCCTGGCAACGAAAGAGGTTGCGCACCGCTGCATCAGAGCGTCGAATAGGGGTGAAAGAGGGCAGTCTGAAATATTTTAAATACGTCCGCTAACCTACTCTCGAGCCTCGAAGTGGAACTTATTTCCGTTGCTCCCACTTTCAGGCCGCGATGAGGCTGATTTGAATCTCTGCTTTGGATTTTCTTTCCAAACCAAGGTATTTCGCTCTTATACGCGTACGCAATTTACTCCACTCTTGGTAATAAATATAATAATATTTAACTCGCACGAACAAGAACAGAGAGAGAGAGAGAGGGCGTTTAACGATGTCGTTCTCGGATTTTCTGCATAATGTTCCTCCCGTCGATCCAACCCTCGGGAGCAGTTATCTCGACGTTGAAAGAGATTCTCGTTTAAAAAAAAAAAAGAAAAACTACACCGCGGTTTTTCTATAAAAGAAAAGCTGTTATCGCGAAGTATATCGCGTTCTCCGTGAAAAGAGCGACGCGTCGATCAATAAAATTCGCGTCAACGTTTTCCAGCGCGAAGTGGTTCACGATGGAACGAGATCGCCGGCCCGGAAATCGTTAAAGTCGCCCCCGTTGGTGTAAATACTAGCGTTCCGTTCTCGCGATCGCAGGTGTTTCCTGTGCTTAACCGACTTCGAGCCGGGCGTTCCTCGGGGTTCGAGGAGCTTCGAATCTCGAATGAAAATACGAGGGCGGAAGGTTCGTTATAAGAACGACGGGTGGGCAAAGCTTTGCGGCCGCCCGGGCACTCGTCAGATCTTCTTCGTTCCGACGCCGGGTTTGAAATGCAGTTGCACGCAACGGGGTTGAAACGCGGCAGCCGGAGGTTGCATAATTAGGAAAATTGCGCGATTCCGACGAAGACGATACACGGTTAAGGAAAGTTCCGTGCGGGCGATTCAAAGCTCGCGCTCGCGAGTTTTCATCCCCTTTCCAGGGAGGTGAGCCTTCCCCGCCCCTCCCGCCCACGTAGACCGGGGTCGACGCGTAAATCCACAAGAAGGGAACGAAGGGTAGCGAAGATTCCTCGCCTTTTTTCGCCCTCCCTTTCCCTTTCTCTCCCCCTTTAGCGTCGTTCCTTCGCAAAGGAAGAAGCACTTCATCCGATTGTACAAATTATTCTCTCGTAAACAGTTAAAAGGAGAGAGCTTAAAGCGGGCGTGTTTCCTCCTCGTTGCTCTTCCCTTATCAAACGCGATGCTGCTCGTCGGGCCTCTGTGCCTTTGTCGTTGAAGTTACATCACGTTTGCAATTATGGGCTTTTGTGCGTCGGAATCGCTTCCCGAGTCTTGACTGTAACTCGCGTAAGCGGTAAACAGAGAGTGGAGAAGTAATTTGCGATATCCGGTTACGATCGGGGTTCCCTTTGCCGGTTGCGCGCGAGTTATGATTAATCGAGCGTTCCTTGACAATGCTCCACTCAAAAATCAATTCTCGTTGGAAGAAATTACAGTTCGTGTACAAGAATTAAGTAAGGCCAAGAGACAAATGCACAGATGAAGAAAGAAGAAAACAGAAAAGATGGTCCATCATTTCTGTGGACATCACAGAAAAATGCAAAACGAAAGGAGGGACGTTAAAATTATTGTATGCACGGAGGTCCGGCCCATCTTCAGAGAGCATCGGGAATTTCGAAAGCTGAAGATCGCTCGAGCAAGAAGGACGGCCAGCAAGGATGCAGATTACTCGGAGTCAACGCACGGAATGCCTAACGAGGACCTGCTCCTTCGATGGTTCCGAATCGAACCTGAGAGCAGCCTGGCAAGCCTTTCAAAGGCTACGATTCCTGGATTACGGGCTTCCGATTAAATTACCACGACTGGTCTTGACGTCCCCAGGGCGTGAAATATCGATCACTCTGCTTTGAGCACGCTTCTTAGAGTCCAGGTTGCGTCTTCCATATAGTCGCGGTCGCAACATCCGACTCTGACCGAGCATCCCATCGATGGGGAAATAGTTCCAGGCAAGATTCGCCGATTGTTTCTCGTGGACCATTGCAATTCAGGACTACGGAAGCTACCAAAAAATTGCCAAGATCCAAGAGTTTATTTTGGAAGTGTTTCGAAGCGTTTGGTTAGCACCGACTCGTTGTAGAACGCGATATCGTGTCGCTGGATCGGTTGGAGCGATCGTGGAGTTGGTCCGTGGTAATTGTTCACCGCAAGTTCCCCGTCCGCCCGGAACGGTGGACCAACTAATAGCCGAGATTCCTCTGGAAACGAACTATCCGTTAGATCGAAGCGACTCAAAGGAGTCTGGAACTAATTTGCGTTCTTTCCCGTAGACGATCGCTCGGCAGAGACGCGGCAAATCTCCGGGAATAAGCCGCAGGTGCGGCTGAGAGGTCGTTGGTCTCGTCTTTCGCGAGTCGGCCAACCGGTTGGCTGGTTGGTTGCACGAGACACGTAGACGAAGCGGAAGCGCCAGACCACCGTCGAGTAGTTTGCGGAGATCGAGAGTACGGAACGTGTACGCGCGTCGTGGAAACGTGTGTACCGCTCATTAGCAAGTGTCTGAACTTTTGTCAAGTTCTGGCTGGCAGCTACGAGCTCCCAGAGCTCCTTCGTTCTGGCGTTCCCAGCCGCTTTCCGTCTTCCTTACCAACTGCACGCGACGTCGACGCATTGTTCAGTCGTTGGCCCCGCGTTCCGGCGATCTAGTTACCACGAGCTGACTCACTGCATGGGGAATCTTTCGACCTCAAGGCCGCGCGTGACCTTCCCTTGCATCCTTAAAAAGTGTGAGATCGGATATTCTCGCGTTGCTGCAACGTTCCGCAGTTTCTTCCTATCGGTTACCAAATTCGTGTTTGCACGGTTCCCATAATATTTGTCGTCGCGATGGCGACACCCCTTAACGTCACACGTGTCGTACGTTCGCGCGGATAGAGTCTCGTTGTGGCGGTACTTCCTTCTTTCGAAATATATCTAGCAACAGGGAAACGTCGAGCGTCGTTTCACGCACCCCGGCGCGATTTTACGGTCCGCGCGTGACACGATTGCGGGACGCAAATCCGTCGGAGCTTTCCTTCGTATGTACACTCGCGACGAATCGCGTGAACGTCTGAAAGGAAACATCGCGTTCGATGTAATCGCCCTCGACCCGGCAAACCTTCCTCGTCGACACGCACCCCTTGCCCAGAGGGAGGAAAACACGGAACTGGGGTAAAGAGAACCGCGATCTAGGAACACGTAGATCCGGGGATCGTCAAAGCACATTAGAAATTTAGAATTGTTCGTTCCTCGTCCGCTAACTCTTGATCAGGAGTGTTCCAACCCTTTGCACTCGGAGACTTTTCTAACGATCTCTTTAGAGGGGACTGCCGAGTGCAAAGGGCTAAAAAGGCTAGAATATCTGAAAAGGAATATCGAAACAACCCCTCGATCGGAATAAAATATCGAGGACCGTACGCGATTTGGCGTCCAATGACCCGGCGTTAAACGCGCGTCCTTTGCTCGTCGGGATTTAATAAACGCGAATTTTCGGGAATATTTTTCGTTTCACGGGGCGCGAGCACGAAATCCTATTATTACGCGTGCGTTTTTATTTTAATTCGCGGCGTGCAGAGAGCGTGCAGTGACTCGAACGCGGGCGCGGGCGGGGCCGCTCGTTTGCCTCTATTTATGTCGTCTGCTCGACACTGTGTTATCACGAGGGTTGCGTACGTGGGTGTGCGACTACGGGGTAGGGTACGTCGGCTCGCGTGGACGCGAAAGTGGACGCGCGTACACGGTAGGAACCACACGGTGTTTGCACAGTCGCCGGCAAACATTGTAATCCGGTAACACTCCGGCTGCGAGGATTGGTTGTGGCTCGAGCGACGCAAGGGGGGTGTTCGCGTGTGTGGCCGCTGCCTGGGGAGGAAACGCGTGGTGCACGTGTGTGCGCCAGTTGTTGTGTGTGTGTGTGTGTGTGACGGTGTGGGCGGAAACGCGGGGGGTGGTAGCGCCGATGTGCAGAAGGCCAGGGGGGCCAACCGGTGCTGGGAGGAACGGGTTCACCGTAGCCCGGTGCTTTGTGCACCGAGTTGTCAGTCAGTCTGCGAATGAACGGACGAGCGAGCACATCCGGCTAAATCCGCTTCGAATTACGCTTGAACATTAAAACGAATGCGACCTTGTTCATAATGGAATTACGTAACGGCCAACGGGGAATTCTACCGTTCCCCCTTTTTCTTCCGTCGTTGCTTCGCCTGCTCTTCCAACGGCGACGCGCACTGCTCGGGATCGAGTTTCTCATGCACTCTCCGATATCTATCGATTCGGCGTCTAAGGTTCCCCTGTGTTCCGTACAGCCGAAAAATTCGAATCGATTCGAAGCTTGAAACTCTCGAGTCTTGATAGGTTTGGGAGAGTGTTTTAGAGTTTCTATAGGAGTCAAACATAAAGAAATTATCAAATTTATCGCGTTGCTTCGAGCGATGAATCGTTCCGATTCAAGAAATTTTGAGGATCGCATGCGCGCGAAAGACTGCTCGTCATTCGGCGCCATTTACGACCTATTTCAAGAATGATCGAACTGCCTTATATTCGAGGCACGGCGAGAGACACTTCCCCTCGTACTTTCGTCCCCGCGACCCCGCCGTCGGTTATTATCCACCGATATCACCCTTTTTAGTCGTCCCGGCGATTATTCCCGCCGCCTTATTCATCGTGCAAATATCCGAGGATAATAATCGTTTCCCCCTCCCGGCCCCCGATCGGGGCTGAAAATAAAAGTGTGCTCGACGGGAGAGTGCAATTTAAAAATTTCGCCCTCGAATTTAACAACTGACGCGAGGACAAGACCGCCATTATCTTTCGGTGTTATTCTCGCGTTCGGTTAATACTTCGCGGGCAGAGTTTTATCGTCGTCGCTTCGTTACAATTTTCTCCTATGACCCCGGGACGTAATCTACAATTTTACATTGTTATCTCCTCTTCGGTTTTCTTCTTTCGGATCAAAGAGTTCTTTATGGATCTTTCTCGCCCTCCACCTCGTAAAATTACAATATTAAATGTATGCAGCCTCTCTGTTTGCTTCGTTTCAACCGCAAACGACAAACAAACGCGCGGAGTGATACACTTTTCCGCGCAGGATGACACGAAGGGCGGTAACGGTTGACCCGACCCCTGACGCGGCACCGATTCCCATTAGGTGACACTAATCATTCCGCTAATCCATCTCTCGACCCCGTTCCACCGTCATCCTCCTCCCCCTTCCGGTCAATCCGAGCCTCTCCAATCTCTGCGCCCCCCGAGTCGGTTTAAAGATAACAAATGTCGGGCGTTTAGGGGCTGTGATTACGACGGGCCATTCGTTTCGTGCGTCAGGCCAGTTAGCCTGTTCGAGGTATCCTGGAACAGCCCTTTCTACCACCTACACCCCCGTTTCAATCGCCGTCTGCTCGCCTCCCCGTGTGTCGTCAATTACGTCAACGTGTCGCTGTTTCTTTCGACCTTAACACATACAGGGTGTTCGGCCACCCCTGGTAACAATTTTAATTGGAGATTCTACATTCAAAAATAAGACAAAAATCAAGAATATCAATTTCACAATTTCGTACTTCGAATACGAAAATCTAAGTTCGATTCGAATTTTCCGTGGCTGGTTATCGGGGCGGAGAGACGTCTGGAAATTTCAGGGGCTGGTTTCCAGAGGCAAACGTCGACCCGAAAATTAGTTGGATGCGTCGTCGTTCGGTAAAGTTCGCCGAATGATGCATTCGCGCCCATAGGTACTGTACATAGCGAGTTTATCAAGTAACTCTTGGAGTTACAGCCAAGTTCGCACCCCCTATCTATGACTGAACACCGCTTCGCACTAAATCGACCAATTCCGACCTTAACGCTCGGACGAAGCTCAGCGAAATGTCTCTTCGGAAGAGCCGTTACGTTCGAGCCTCTGGTTGCGGATTAACCCGCTTGTAATCTTCCTCCTTCACGCTACCGCGGACTTCGGCTCGTTCCGCTTCTCTATCCTTCAGTCAATGAATACGAAATGCCAAGTGTTGTACGACCTCATCCAGTCTCTCTTCAATGTCCACGGGGCCGTTGTTCCTAACTCGGTTCCGCTCCCAGCTTCCAACCGCGTCGCGTCATAAATGTCTAATTAAACGGGGCGAACTAATTTCGCGCTTTAACGGAAGCGGGACCATCAAGCGCGACGAGCTTCGTTTAATAATCGTCCGTCGATAATTCCACGGAATTATCGCGCGCCAACGATTTAATAAAAACACTGTCCCTCGGCGTCGCTGCATCCCACGAAAACATTTTCTTTTATTCGTCCGTACGAAATTAAAAAATTGAAAAACTATCAACCTGATATAAATCTAGAAACTTATTGGAAGAAATTTACTCGCTCGTTATCTTATTCTTTTTCGTGACCATTCCTTGCATGCACAAATTAAATCTTTAGCCCTTCATGCCTCGAGCAATGCACAGGTTGAACGCTCATAGTGGTCAGAGGGTTAAATAATATACGTTTGAAAAATGATTTGTAATCGAATCGTACGTCAAGGGGTTAATTCGGAGAATGAAATTTGCTTATCGCGGCGCGTCGTTTGAAGGAGCGATGGCGACCCGGGGCGAAAGGTCGCGAGGAGAAGGAACACGGAAGAAACGGAAGACGAAGTCACCGTAAACTTTAGCCCCGGAACGGCAGCGAGAATAGTTTGTACATTGCTCGGGCATTAATGCACTAAAGTGCGCGGGCGTTCGAGTCGGAGGCGCGAGGCGCGAGACGACACAAAGGAATGTGAAATTAAGGCAAACATTTCTTTTTCCTTTCTTTTTTTTCCCCCTCTTTCTCCGGGGTTCTGACTCCGCGGCCGCGCAGATGTATTGCACCCGCTTTAATGAAACAAAGTGCACTCCTCCGGACGTAGAAGGAGGGAAACTTCTTTGAGCGCGGCGAGGAAAGATACTCCCGCAAAATTATTCAAGTTCCTTCTCGACGGCGACGTCAACCTTTGCAGCGAGTCGGAGATCCGTGAAATATCCTCTAACCCGCGACGCGGAGGAGCCTTCTTAAAATCTGACCCGGTCGGTCGTCGTTAATTGATACCTTTTCGATCGGACGAGTCGCTCGTGAAATTGGATTCGATTCCGGGCTCCCTCGTCGCGGTTGTTTTTTACCTTTGCCTTTCCCGGAGCTCTACTGTTAATCCTGGATGGTAGCCATCCTTGGAAGCTGAGAACTCGTCGAGCCTACCTGCGCTTTAAGTACTACTGAAAAGTTTGTCGGAAGCCATTTTCTAGTATTCTTTGCAGAGAAGAATTTTATTCGATGACAGGATTTATAAAGGATATAATTTTTTTCAAGTTTGATAGCTACAGTATTATGTTTGACGATTAAAAATTATCGAACGCAGCGTTATGATAGTAAAAATCAGCTTCGTCCTCCAAAAAGAAGCGTGATTAATTAGAGCCGGCAATAAAAACTAAAGAGAACGGGGAGGAAAACGGAGCAAACAAACATACTTAGGAAACCAGGGGGATAGATAATTAGGGGAAACAAAACAAGACGAGGAAAAAGAGCACAGCAACGTGCACATGTGGTAGACGTACTAAATATCGTATAATGTTGTCCCCGGGTATATATTTATCCTTTCTTTGGTCTCCCTTTGTTTCCCCAACTGTTCAAATAAATTCATTCTGTTCTTGCAATTATACCCCGCATCGAGAAACACCGTACTCCTCAATTTTGGGTAATAATATTTCATTTTACTAAGTCGAAACGTTTACGTAAGAATTGATTTTGTAAAAGCCGGTAGCGTATGAAAATTGTCCGATTGTTAGGGTTAATTTCATGGTTCTTTGGTCGATTGAATTCCGAAGTTGGCGCGACGAGACGTCATCGAACGTATTCATCTCGGGTCAATAAGATCGCGGAACGACGTCGATGACGCCTCGACCCACTTCCTTATCGCGTACCGGGTACCGTCTTATCGGCGTAGACGTCCACCGATGCGTAGACAGCAGCCGTTGACAAGTTTCGGTATCGATAATAGGCGTCACTGGATCCGCGACCCTATCGTCGTGTTCCCGCGACCGCGCATACATTATCTAGGCCTGGCGCGAGACAAGCTCGCGACGAGTTTGCATCGATAATTAGCTCGCCAGAGATTTCCGGCTAATTTATGCGCGCACAAGACCCGGAAGTCCGTCGAAACACGCTGGATTACCAGCCAGGTCGGTGTAACGTGTTCGATGCAGACTCGCAGGTGCTCGATATACGCGCAAGAATAACGGGAAAACAGGCGACCACGATCGAGCGGGACAAAGGGATAGAAAATTATGGCCCGTGCATTGTTCGGACCAAGAAGAATTAACGTCAGCCCGAGGGAACATTAGAAACGTTATTTTTATAATTGACGCGACGATTGTCTAGAATTTCATTCGTAAAATCGACGGAGAATTAATATTTCGCGGAAGCTGGGTAAAGCTATGGGCGCGTGCGAACCTCCATGGTAGTCGTGACCGAGTTGTCGTTATCAGTTTTAGGTTTAAGCGTCGCGTTTAAACAAGAAGACGAATTCTATAGAGGGAGACATTCTCGGAGGCAGCGGCTCGTTATTCCGTAATGCGTTTATATCCTTTCATCCCCCGGCCGAGCCCATAAATTGTCCGCGCTTTCTTGCCTCTCTGGCCCTAGCCGAAGGACTCGAAAGCCTCGTTCTCCCCGTGGACCAGCCAGATTATTGGTTTATTATAAAACCTATATCCGCGCGCGCGTCTCTGCCAGCTCGGTCGCTCTCGACTGACCCCACCGAAGCTATCAAATCCCTGTCGCGAGATACGATGCTCGAACGATCGTCCGTTTTATTTATAACAATAATATCTGGTCATAGGAAAAACTAGAAGTCAAAGACCAATCGTTAAAAATTGCTCCATTGCTCTTTTAACTACTCTTGAATTATTTCAATGATGCGGTTCGTGGAGGTTTTCAGGTTAAAATCGAGGGGTGGATCGTTTAGCAAAACTTTGTACGTAGTTGCGCGTGTACGGTTTTTTTTTTTGGCGTCGTAATTTGGTATATTGGGCCTCCGGCAGCTGGTCGGTTTTCTGGTGCGAATCTGGTAAAGGGAAAGGATGATGATGTGTAAAAGGGGCGACGAATATTTAGGGGATACGTTCCCGGGACGCGGTGCAATCGACGTATATCTTACGGAAACGCATCCCGCCGTATGCGGGCGGTACGACTTCCATTAACTTCTCTTTGAGATAAATGAAGTTAATATTTGTACACAGCGTCGGTGGCTGCGCCCGGTGCACTCTGCGCCGTAGACCGCGTTGAATGCGCCGTCGGACCACTCTCTATGGAGAAGCTCGAAAATCCCCCGGAGGGTCGAGGTAATATTCTTTAATGCACACACGTACACACACGCGCGTGCCGTCGTGGTTATCTTAAAATCTTGGCGTAATAAAGTGAAGAAGAAAAGGCCCTTGGAGCGTGCAGCCCGACCCCGGTGGATTCGACGAAAAAGATTCGAGAGACACGTGAACGCACGAGGGTGGAAAGGATCGATTTTTCGTACCTTTTATCTTTCCTGCCTCGTCGATTCGTTGCAAACACTTTTTAGTCGATATTCGAGACATTTATAAATTACTATTTGAATTTGATAACCCCCCCTTACGATTCAAAACTTCATTTCAACGCTTCAATGCAGCATTCTCGAGAGCGCGAGTTTGAAAAAAGGGGGGCAAGAAACGTGTTTTTCGAAACCTGTAAGGCGACGTTCACCCTTAAGGGTAGAGAAGGGTATTGCACGAAGCACGACGCTTTTCCCCGCAACTTTTATTCGGCCGGTAAATGCGGTCCACTCGGAACAGAAACAGGACCGTGGAAAAAATAAAAACGAGAGAAAGGATCCGATTATTACGGTCATCGCGGATGCAAAAACACAGCAAGACAGAGACTGTCGCGAGGAGAATTTGCATGAATGGGGAAATGGTGGAGAGAATCAGAGGAGCTTGGCGAAATAGACGCCGGGACCGTAACAAAAGAGCAAAGAATTCGACGGCCACGGTATAACCAGTGAACAGATAAATTGGACGTATTTCGCCGGGGCTAGAATGTGAAAGAAAAATCGCTTGAAGGGGTAGTGGTAACGATACCGAGGGCTGTTGTCCTTAGTTTTTGTCGTTGGTCCTCGGTAACGCTTTCCCTTGTTTCTCCAAAGTGAAATGAATCGCCCGGGTCAAAGGGCGCAGGGATTTGCCGCGGCAAACACTCACAACGATCTTGTGTTTGCGTTTTCACGTCTGGCCGTTCAACTACACCGCAATGTTCTTCGGGCTGTTACACATTTTATCCTTTAGGATGTTACCGAGTTATCTCCGCCATTCGCCCAAACTGCACCCGCCAAGTAGAAAAGTAACATTTTTATATTTACGCTGGATGTTTATCGGGCTACAGAAATCTTTCATATGATTTTCTTTAGAAAGCATTATCCATCAAAGTAGTTGGAATTGATTTTATATGAACGTATCCTTCTTATTTTGGAGACGGACTGGTATAAAATATTCTCTCGCCTGTCCTTCAAGCTCTCACAGCCCTGTCCAGATCAAGTAGCGAAAGCATGATCTCAAAATTGCATACAGTATCGTTTTAGCGTGAAAACAGTCGTTTCTGAACGAAGACTCGGGGGTGAAGGGATGTAAATGAATTCGTTAATACACTTCTGCGCCCCGAGTCTCTTCATCGAACCACTCGAACGTTCCCCCTCCGTTTCGATTGGATTTTACAGAGCGACTGTTAATTATTCCCTTACAACCCCCTTCCGACCTTCGACCACCCTTCTGGCTTCTTTTCCAGCGTTGTGCGTTCGCCTCGCAGACCCCACGAGCCACTGGAAATATTAATTTCTCGATTTCCTACGAATCGTTACTCCCGTCCCTGGTCGTCGAAGGTCTGTCTTAATTGGTGGGATTAAATTAGACATCGACGGGCGAGGGGGGTAGAAGAAAACGACAAGAACGAGACGGTCGGACGAGGGGTGAAGAGGGGGGCTCGTGTAATGATTGCGTCAACAGCGACGGAATTGAAAATTTACATGATTATCCGTCGAGAGATTAATTTATGGCGAGCGTACCCCACCGCGCCTCTATTTCGATGGTATCTGGTAGTGATGGTATCAATCAAATGGCATACTCGATAATTACGTATCAATTTCTCAGTATTGCGTTCAGGTATTAAACAGGTTTTCTCCCCTACCCAGGTATACTCCCCTCCCTAATAAACGAGTAACAATAAATACGAATGGTTATAAACTACCCGTCGAAAGCTGTATGCCGATTGAAATTTGAATTAAAACGTTCAAACGGAGACGCGTCGCGAAACAAACGCACGATTTCCGGAGGGGGTAGAACTTGACACGGTCCCCTTTAATCCTCGTAAAAATATATTCAAACACGGTATCGTATCGCGGCCGCGTTACTTTTAAATCGGATCCACATTCGGCTCGCAATTTCCATCGGATTTTTGAGCAGCAAAGAGCGTGAAAATCTCCCACAAGCTATCGACCATCCCTCGAACAATGCGTCGAACACCTGGGGAGCGCCGGGTGTTTAACGATCATCGATATTCGTCGAATTAGGGGCCGCTTGTTTTATCGAACTGCACGCGGCCCGGAGAGGATTTAAGCGGCGTCTGTCCGGTCCACTCTGCGACCCCTTCGCCGCCACCCCTGCGGCAACCTAAACTTTCGCCCGAGGCACGATGATTTTTCCTCTTTTTCGGGGTGGTTGCATTATCTGGGAGAGGCGATTTCGTTCGCTGGTTCGAGGTTTTCCTCTTCCTCCGGCGGGGGGACGGAGGTGTTGGGGGTTGGGCGTGCAAAAATCCGATTAGCGGGGAAGCGGACCGCCGAGTGCAACGGGTATAAGGGGTCTGTGCACGTCGACTGGAAAAAGTGGGTGTGTTAGTGGCTCCCGATATAGTTCAACCCTTTCCCCGTTCGCCACCCCCGGCCTGTTTTCCCGGCTGCACTCGAAACGTCGCCTGTGTACTCGCCTGGCTGTGACGTCAGCCTCGCCCCCCTCTGCCACGAGTACCTTATTAATTTATGCGAACGTCGGCCAGATTTCGTGCCTCTTGACCGCCTCTTCGTGTTTCCAGTTTCTTTCGTTGCCTCCGCTTTTTCCGGAAGTCGTTCCACTCCCCATTCTGCCTCCCTTCATTGTTCGCCTCTACGTCTCTGCGTCTCTCTGTCCCGTGGCCGTTGACCCCTCCCCCTGCTTTTCGATGGCTCGTTCCTCCCCTTCGACGGGTACTTTTTCTACGGCCAGAGGCAACTTGACGTCTCTCGTCGAATACCATGAAATTCAAGCGATGTATTGTACACGCGGACCCGCTGGAGAGGTAATTGAAAACCCTGTTACGAACGATGGCATTGTTCGGTATCCCGGGCGTATCTACGCATCTTCGCGATACAAACCATGACGAAATGCAGTTCGTCGGGACGGATTAAAACCGTCGTGGAAACTGGAAGCAGTCGCTTGTTATCCGCTGGAAGAAATATAGAAAGATACGCGGGGGCTGGCGGGGTAGTTGCTCAGCTAACAACGAATGACGGAGTCGCCTGGAAGAAAACAAGAATTTTATCTTTCGGTGTGCCGTGGACACCGAATATTAAACTAATTTAATCGACGTATTGTTTCTGTTTCTTAAATTGGAACTCTATACATCTGGACCATTCGTATGCAATATTCGGAGTAAAAATAGGTCGATGCAGTTGCTTGGTTTTCTTAATAATTTCATTAGTCTCAGGTTCAAGAAATAATCGCCTAGGAATTGTTGCATCCGACATTGTCGTCGAGCAAAAGCTAGATTCGCCTCGTCTGTTCTTGACAATAGAGAGTAATCTCCCCAGTAGTTGTGCAAGACAAACTGTGGACTGTTTCACGCGCCAAGTACTCCATTAAACCTAAATCCCTTGCGTTTCCAAAAAAAGCGAAGACCATAGCTTTATGTTCGTATAGTTTTTATTTTTCTTACGCTCCGAATGGAGACAAAGGGAAATGTATATTCAAGGACCGCGCGGTATAAAACAGTTTTGCAGGCCGAGTTCGCGAACCAATCGAAGCGCCGTGTTGCAGCAATAAATTTGAAAAGCTCATCGAGAAAGTATCTTGCGATTAAAAATCAAGCGCGATCAATATTGCGCGCGTATAGCCGGAGAGTGAAACAGGAATCAAGGATTTCGTTTCAAAAATGTATCATTTAAACACGATGAAATATAATAAATTGAAAATTGTTAAGGGTATTTAATATTAGTACGATGGATGTCCATGTTTCATTAAAATCAACTTCGGTGTGTCACGTGTGCGGGCCTTTGGCTAAATTATTGCAGCTCTTGATCCCAGTGAAATTATTTAAATCGCATTTCCGTTTGATCTTTCGCGGCTCAATCGAAAATGTGCGTTTTGTCGGAGCTGCTTTGTTTTGCAAATTTGATTTTTATCACACCAACAAAACTTTTCGAATACGTACCAATCCGATTACCTCTGTTCCAAAAACTTACGATGACTGCATACTAAAGTTGGTTATTTAAACAATTTCTAAAGATAAATAATGTTTCGTACGAAGATCTTTAAGGATGTACAAACTTAATGACACGTAAAAATGATTGGAGATGGTCAGAGATTGGAAATCGCTGTTTTCGAACACTGTGCGTCGTCGCGAGAGCCCTTCGACCTCCCCCCTGTCCATCGTATGGGGTTCATGGAACGCCAGGCGTACATATCCGGTGGTCGGAATTTGAATTCCAGCTATTAAAAGAATGGCAGTTCCGAATCGTTATCGCCCGACGTCGGTGGGGTACGAAGAAGAGGAAGCGGAAGAGAAATGATTCGAAGGCACTCGACCGATTTCATCCACGTTCGGTTATTTCCTTTTTCTCTCCGCCGCGAGCCAGGGCGGGGGGAGAAAGGCGCCCATCGCGACCGGAATACGAAGAAAATGGAGCCCCCGAATGACGAAGGTTATGCGAGGGGAATGAGAATCCAGCGATGGTATTAGCCAGGGAATTTTCTATTTCAGATTCCGCGAATCCATTTTATCTTAAACATCGTAGCTCCGCACTGGCAGCCTACCCTCTCCGCCCGGCCGCGGAGGAATTCACCCTCGCGACCTTTTATCCCCCACGGGTATTTCTTCTCCTCTGTCCCCCCCCCCCCCACCCCACCCCACCCCACCCCGCCGTTTGCTCACGTCTGGGTCAACTTTGCTCGCGGCGAGGAAATTCTTATACAGCTTCTGGCCGCGCCTCTGGATTTTTCGCTCGCCGCGCCGCTGCCCGGAGATAGCGTTCGTTGATTTATGCGACCAACGCGAGAAACGTATCGCTTCTAAATATCTGGAAAACCAAATTTCACCGTTCAGATTCCTCGTATCGCGCCGTACCCGACCGCCGAGCGTTCGTCGCGGCTTTACGAGACGGGGGGAATTTATTTATTTATACGGGGCATTATCGTTCGGACGTGCACGCGTATCGCCTGGCGTTACGAACCACCTTCCCGTCGACGAATTTTATTTTCAACAAAAATACAAATTGTCAGGAGTAACGCAACGGTTAGCATACTCGAGGTGTTGTTGTATGTTTGGATTCGTAGTAAGCAGACGTGTCGGAGATTATTATAAATAGAGAAGAGTCGGTGCAATCAGAAGGATGTCTCTATCCTTAGTAGAGTGAATTTTTGGTGCGTTATATATTTTATTGCAGTTAGCAGGTAACAATTTTCTTCTACTCGTCTTGGTGTGCCAGTTATTCATTTATATTTCTGATTTCTGACTCAATCTAGCACCGAATGTTTGTGGCTCTGCATTTCTTACATCTGGTTCTGCACGAAGGTCTACAAAAATCTGTAGAAGGAAAAGTTGAACGGTACGATAGTGTCTTTTCTTTAAATAGAATTTACAAAATCAATATTTCCTAATGCACCCTCGCGACAGAAACGGGGGAAAATAAAGGAAACATCGGGCGTCGGTTGATGGAGACGGTAGTTCGATGCATTCGTAACTTAAACCCCGATCAAAGTTTGCACTCTCCCGAAACTGATACGCCCCCTCCAGCCGGGGGAGGCTCGATATTCCGAGAAACAGCGTTGGCAGGAATTCCGTGCGATTCGAAAGTCACCCGGGGCACTGTACGGGGACTCGAAAAATATGATAGGGGCGTTCGGGGCGGCGGAAAACATAGAGGAAAAAGGAAGAAAAATCGCGGTTCGTTCCGACAGGCTCCCAGGGAGCCGACTTCTGGCGCAGAACTCGCGAGTTTCCGGGAACGAGTACACAAATACACCTTAAAATTAGCACGCCAGCGCGGCCGTGCTCGGCTGCACCTGGGTTTATGCTCGGATACTTCGCAAACACACTCGACCCATTAGCTGGTGTATTTCCCGTGGCCGACGTTCCTCGCGCAGAATTGGTAAGGTAACAAACGCGCTGGCTACGTTGATGCACACCCCGTTAACGGCATCCACGTCGCTGCAACCCTCGTGTGTCTTAGGACAAACATTATCCTTGTTAGGGTGGTCCCATTATGGCGCTAACTTCCACCTGAAAAGATCCTTGCCCTTTTATTTAACGGTTTTCACCAGGAAAGATTCAGTTATCCCAAATCTAATATTTGTCGTAAACTATTAGAAATGTTGTTTCCCTGACATATTTATTAAATAGTTAAAACGGAAACGTAATATTTTCGACGCAGAAGGAACTACGGAAAGCACTGAATCATGCTGTTGCCAATGTTGTAATGGCGGTGGAATACTGGCTCTTATATGGTATTTTAGATTCAGTAGTAATTTGGGTAACTGCCTTCGGAACGCTTAAAGCACCATTTCCTCCACGTGGAACTCCCTGCATAATATTCGAACGAGAGAACAGAAATACGTGCAACATTATCCGATCTCACGATTTACAGCAGTTTCTGCTCGACGAAATATATTAAAACCGATCGCAACGTTGCTCTTATTTCGCGTCGATCTCGTCGCTCCTTGAAATATTAAAATTAAATTCGTCGTGATCGTATCTTTCTTATCCAAATTGAGTCACTTGGCATAAAGAACTTGTGACGTGTCAGTCTCGTCATTGTATGGCAAGGGGTTGATCTGAATTTTAAAAAGAAGCCTGTGGATCAACCCTCCGCTCTCAGCGACGCGAATTCGGAATTAATTTGTGAAATTTTCGACAACAAAGGGGTGCAAGTACCTCTCCCCGTCAGTTTTGTTCCTTTTTTTGGAACACGAGACGTTTGGTAGGGTACGCGGGGGTAATTCTCGCATTCCTGAGTATCGGGGGTCGCAGTGGAGGCACAAGGTGGGATCGACGTCTGTGTGTACAGGACTCGACAGTGGATCTAACCAGCCCCGTTTTGTAATTGAATCACACTCGAGGCCGTCGAGGCGTAAAACGCGGATTAAATACGACGCATACGTGGAAGCGAACCACCGTTCGGGGTTCGTCGAGTGGGAGCCCGTGAAAGGGACTCCGCGGGGGTTGAGTGGCTCGCGGCGTCGAGAGTCGACCGACGCTTTAAAATCTAGGAAAAGCTCGCCTTCCTCGCCGACTTAATATGTATTTTAGTTTTCGCCGAATAATTTCCGTGTACTCGAATATAATAATCCACGAATCCGGGGGAGGGTTGTTCACCCCCTAATGAAGGGAACCCGGAGTCATTCTCGCCGTTGCTCTTTTGTCTGTTCAACGCGAACAGCCACCATTCGTGCCTCGATAATAATTGATCGGTTTTATCGTATACGGGGGTATATTTATTATCCAATTTCTTTAACCCTTTCTTGCAGGAATTATTTGGTAATTATTTGGGAAATGGGCCACCTATTTCCTATATAAAACTAGTATATTGGGATTGAAATATTTTAAGACGATAGAAGAGTATCTGTTCTATCGGGGAATTAAAATTTTTCTATACGTCGTTACACCGATCGGGGTTAATTCACGTTTCCGGATTTCTTTCCGGACTAACGAGAGGGCGCGCGACGAACCGACCGTATCGAAATCGCGCGTTTGATCACCGCGATCGAAACGTATTTATGGACCTCCGATGAGTTCGATTCGTGCTTCGCAATCGTGGCCCTTGATTCTCCGTTTTCAAGCCGGGGCTAATTGCGCGAACCGAAGCCTGATAGCGAGATTCGTTTGACCGTTTTCGAGCCAATTTTTCTCTCCTATCGCCCTTCGCTACGTTTATCGCTGTTAGAACCACGATCTGTGAATTTCGTTGCATCGAATGTTCGACAAAATGCCTGCCGTTATTAGGTTAATGGCCCTTTGATGCTACAAAAGATAATATAAAACCAAAAAATTCGTATTCCCTCGACTACCATTTTCAATCGAATTTTATTCTTTGTTATTTCCTTGTACATCAATTATCTAATATAGTATACAGAGTGTTCGACCACACGTGGGAAAAATTTTAATGGGAGATTGTAAAGGGCAAAATAAGTAGAAAGATATAAGATATAATATTTAAAAGCTTTGTTTCGAGAACGGAATCCGTGAGCCAGATTTCCAAGGGTGGTTCGCGAAGAAAAAGGTTACGAACTGCTGCTCTAGTTTCGGCGGACTCTTTGGGCTAAGAAGCACCTAGAGCAACCAACAGGATTTTGTCTTAATAACCAACAGAGCTGAGAAAGGGAGAGTATCGGTAACCGAGGGGCGTAACGTGGACAGGAAATTACGTGAACGTGAGACAGAGGCAGGGGTCGGAGATCGAGAGGGAGCCGGTTCGAAGTAGCAGCGATCGAGAGAGTTTGATGAAAGGGTGGAATCGGGCGGCGGTTGTGCAAATCGAATCGCTTTTACGGGCACTTGAATCCTCGCGTATCCAGCTCGACCGGGCCCCGCCGGCCACAAGGACACGTTCGAGAGTTTTTGATTCCGCCAGGTTACCTAGTCGAATCCGATTTCCGTCTCTCGATTCCGTTTCAACCATTATGCTCGTTGCTAGCGAGAGGGTCTTGCAAATCAAAACTATGGACTCCCGGGTCAGCTTCCGCTTGTCTTCGAACTGCACCGTCCCTCTTCCAGGGATCCTTTCCTTATTTCAATAGGGGGATGAATCTATCATTTTCAAAGACGTACATTTATCGTTAAACGCGCGGGTAACCAAAGAAGTTTCAGAGTCGACCCTTAGAGAATTTTATTTCTTTCGAACTATTCACTGACATAATAAACAACTATGAATATAAAATAATAAACCATCGCCAAAGCGGTCCTCGATGTCGAGACGCGGCGATCGCGAATTAAAATTCCCCGTCACGCGCGTACGGAACGATGAATTTCACCTGGACGTGTTTACGAAATTTATGAACCCACCCCCGTCCGGTATTTTTGGAGATTTCTACGGGATAAAAGAAGAATCATCAATCTCCGCGACCCAGTTCCCGGTCGCGAGCGGGCGCAACGAAGCGGTCCGAGACGAGGATCTTTCCGGCCGGTGCCGTTTATGAGCGAACTGTTCTCAAACTGTTTCGTAAGAAAGATAAATAGACGCTTTTGATAAAACTTGCCTGACACCGTACCGAGCGCATTGAATTTCATTATTATACGAGGGCCTGATTTATCGTCACGACGCAGCTCGCGGCTCGGCCGGAATTAACCCTCCAGCGGCGCCCCGAAAACGCGACCGTTCGAATTAATTTCCAACGATAGCTCTTACCGACCATTATTTCTCGGTTCCATTGTCGCTAACTATCCCTTCGTTTGCATCGTTTGGGACACGATGCGATATGAGTGGCCAAAGTGAAAAGATTCACCCTCCAATTTTAATTTTTAACTCGTACGGACTTCCTCAAATCAACACAGCTGTATTCCGTACCTTTGGAAAATAGCGGTCGTTCTTGTCGCGTGGGAATTGATTTTTATTTATTTTAATCTTCCGCGAGCAGTGCCTTTTCTGTTCAAGAAACTTTTTATTGAATATTTCGTATCGATTCAGTGGGGAAAGTGCACAAATAATTATGGTACAACCCTAGTAATACCGTCCAACATCGTCGCGCACGAGGGCAAACAACCCGATAGATCCATTTAAGTTCGCGGCGTTACCGTACAATGGACAGCTTGAAATATTGGGGACGGTCCTTTGTAGCCGGAAAAGCTTTCAAAATATTTTCGGAGATCCACTTACGAATCGTGCTCACGCAGCGGTAAAGTCAATCCCCGTTGCCACAATGGAAGCCACCCCCCAACGGTTTTCAAAGATTTATTTGTATTCCGTGGCTGTTCGAACGCGCCCCGTTATACCATTTTTTTGGGCAATTTCCTCCGACTCGCGGTGTTTCGACTAAAAATTGTCCCACGACGATTCGACTGTTCGATCAAAAATTGAACCAAGCAGCTCTCGATCCAAACATTACCCAAACTGTTATTATATTTTAAGTTTGACTGTTACCAGTTCAAAGAGCCTATTATAAACGATAAATCTGAACGAAAGAAAACTTGTTTGTTGAGATATTTAACCCAGGCTACGAAGTCTACGAGAGTGAGACTATAAGGATTCTCTCGTTCGGTCGTCCAATTTGCGACACGTATTATCCTAACGAAGACAAAACGGCGCGAACTTTCCGGTCCTTAGAGAGGAAATACTCGGCCTATTAGGGTGTTTCGCGCTGATCCGTCGCGAAGTATCGCCACACGTAACCCGGGCGAAACTTTCAAAATTGGCGGCTGCACATCCCGAGAAGGGAAATCTGGCGCGGCGACTGCATACGTAACGAGATTGGAAGGGATATTCAAATTACGGCCTCGGTCTTTCGGAGTTGGCCGTAATGGGCCGGAGTCCCGCTTCGATATTTTTACCCACGACACGTTTCCTTCATCCAGCGTGTACCTGCGCTCGGCTACGCGGAATCCAGCGAATCGCGAGCGCGAGCCGACTGGCGAAACACCGACCGTGGAAAACTACGAAATGCTATGAAACTTTTATGACGCGCCGCCCCCGGAAGATGCAGAGGGTCGATTTTCCCGCCTCGTTACGCCGAGAACACGCCATCGACTTCCCGTCGAACGACAGCCGGGGTTAAAAAATAGCGGAGTTTATCGCGAATTAGGCGGCTTAGTAGTTCCAGAGGGTGGGAAATTCGGGGGTCGAGCCAGGCGTAGCCCGGGCCATTTGCATCGACCGTGACGTTTGTCAGGTTGACGGACGCGAATCACACCGTGCGCAATCAGTATGTGTGGATTCGTACGTTTATGTGTGTGTGTGGGAGACCAGCTGTTTGGGACGCTCTGAAAACTGTCATTTCATCGATCGTTTCCGAATCATTGATACGGCTGCTCCACTTTGCGCTCTCTCGATGCCTCCGCTTGCTTTTCATTTCCGTCCCGTTGTTCCTAGATGAACGGGCGCGGCAACGCGATCTCTAGTTTCCACTTTAATTCCCGTCCGCCTTCCTACCCCCGTTCGTTCATTTAGACGCGCATCGGTCGACGATACACGCCCCCGTTCGTTTATTATCGTCCGCCGCTCGTTATCCAAGTCCGCCTCGTCCCCCCATCTGGATGGCCGAATATCACCGCTGGATGTTTTCGCGGTTCGATTCGACACCCGGGACCATCGTCTCGGGTCAGTCGTATTTCCTTCACCCCTCGAATACGCGCGTCGTTCCCATCTCTGAAAATTGCGACGCTCTTTCGATCGTCGGTGAACCGGAAACGCCGCCCGGAGCCCGCAGATCGGACGCTACATTTTTTCATTATCTTTCTACTCGCGGTTTTTGCGAACCTTATCACAGGCACTACCCCTTTACACTCGTTTGTCGTCATAGAGACGATATTATACGTTTCATCGTTGCACTCGTACGCCGCCATTCTACATTTTATTACTATACACGTATTTGCATTAGTATTTCGTTCGAGGGACCCTTGTGCATTTCTTTATAAAAAAATCATCAAAGTAAAATAACAAATACAAATGTAATGCAAGATTGTATTCTCGAGGGAAGACTGTAACATGTAAAACGTTAATGGCGTCGAGTTTAATCCAGTAAGGTCCGCGGTAATTTTTCTACGGTTGGGATTCGAGTTAAGACCGGTCAATTGCCGTGAAAATTTAATGCTCGTAGTTTTCGCGAGGACCTGTACGGTCACGATTAACCCGTTCCGATCGTTGGTGCCGTTCGAGTTATTTAATCAGGCACAGGTGCGACTTAAACGACGACGACGGGGAACTAAAAGCAGCCGGAAACCGTGCGTCTCGAGGCAACTTAACGCTCTCAGCTATTTTGGACTCAGCCGGAAGCGAGCGCGGCAACGGTCGAATTTTAGAATCGGATCGACGAGTCGCGGGAAACTTCGTAGCCGACGATTTCCACCGTCGCGATCAAAGGAACGCGGAGCGAATCGATGCTACCGGCGGACCATCGCCGTCGAATCGGAAGCTGTAATCGCATTTCCATTTCACCGTTCTCCGCGAGCACCGTGCAACGCTCGTCGTTCCGGAATCCGATCGAAATCGGAATCGTAAAACGACCGACCAGAATCCGCGTTACGCGTTCGCCGACCCCGGGACGCTGTTGCATTATCCGACTTCTCCCCCCTCCTTTCGAATAATTAAAACAGACGGGAAGAAAAAAGAATTTTGCTGGAACGCGGGGGAACAAATTTTTCGAGGCTTATTAATGCTAGATTTTCGAACATTGCGTTGATATTTGCATTAAGATGCAGTTTTTCATGAATTAAATTCCCGACAAATAATAGTCATGAGTTCTGTTAAGCTTGGAATCTGAAACCCGTCGAATTATCGCGTCCCGTATGAATAACGTTGATAGGTTCGTAGATCGTCCTCGTTGCTAATTAACGTGGTTCGTAGCACAGTTTGCCTAGGATTACAGTAGCATTCGTATAAATTTCGCCGGTAATTTGCAGTAAGCCGTCGTTTGCGCGCGCTCGTGAAAGAAGCAAAATGGCGGGAGCGAGGGAGATAGTTCTCTTTCGGACGACTATCGGTTTGCAGTAAACAGAGGCAACAGGATTCCAGGCGATTCCCGTGTCAGCCTGTTACTCACGTGTCTTAAAAGTTATCTACCTCCCCCCGGACTACCGATGGGAGAGAGCTTGCAATCGGAGCTTACGATTTACTGCAGTAATTACCGAAATTACTGCACCGCATAATGACGGTAATTATCGCAGTAATTCGCGGTAATTGCCGCGGCAATTACTGGACTCGAATCCCGAAGACCGTCGGAAAGGTCGACCGGTAACCGTAGGCAACGATTTCTGGCCCTTTCTTCGCCTTCGATCCCTTCTCCCCTGCTATTATCGATTCTATCTTAAGAAAATGCACGGCTATCGTGGCCCGAAATCCAAGGTCGATTCGCGGAACACGCCACCGCGGGTACCTCGCCTCGCAAACACGAAACCTCTTTCAGGCGTTCTCGCGGCGATCGCGAAATTTCCAACGTCGACTCGTTTTTCCATTTTAACCCCTATTTTTTTTCCAGCGTTAAAAGCGCCTTTGTTGAGCATTTCGCGGAAAAATGTAACGCGCACGATGCGCTAATTGGATCGTTACTACTTTGTTGCAGAAGCAAGTTGCGAGGAGGGAGCCGGCTGAAGTTTCGGGGCCGAGGTGAGTTTATTCAACGTTTCCGCGCGGAGAAAAAAGCACGGCGAAGTTAAGCTTTGGCCGAAAGTTGCTCCTAAATTACGGTGTTCGTGCCGGCGACCGAGGTCGTGCATACTTAAGTACCCTTTCGGTCGTTTCCGCCGTGCCATCCGGGCTCCGTTGTAATCTTTCCAACGATATAGACGCATTAGCGATAATTGACCATCTTCGTCGCCTCCACGGCGACAATTCTTTCCCCAATTAATTTTCATTCCCCGTATTTATCCGTTAACGTTCTCGACGCGCCATTTATCTCTCTGCGAATGCACTACTACCGAGCGTTTCAATTTTTAGTCTTTGGAAATTATTCACATTCCTTGCTGAAATATCTCAAACCAAATAACGCCCTGGAAGAAATAAGTCGGAGTTTGTTTTTCGTAAGAATGTCAGGGATGGTTACAGGCGTGTGGTCAGATTCAACGACGTTCTTTTACGACGCCTAATGACTCGCGAAATAATTGAGTGCGTTCGAACAGGCTTTTCGCGGGAAATAAGAAATGGCGAACGAGCGTCGGGAACGCGGAGATGGGTTAACTGATGCGAAAGGTGAGTCGTCGTGTCGGACAGTTTGCGTTTCACTAACTTTCCTCGCATGTTTATCGCTCTTTGAGAAACGTCATTCTTCAGTGTCGCGCCCGGGCTACATCTACGCGACTGGCGGCGCGAAAAGACATCCAGAAATCCATTCGTCAAAGCCCTCGGAAAGATTCGTCGCGACAATGTCGGCCCTCTTCTTTCGCTGTCGTTAGCTTTCGCGCAAAAACGTTTCGAACATTTTTGAAGGGCGTAGCAAACATCTCGAATTACCCACGAAACTTTCGTATAGAATTTGAACAGATTTGAACAGATTATAGGTGCCCTCCACCTACATTGTTTTTGAAATTAGCGTACAAACATTTTGTAGTTGTTCAGTTTCCAGGAAAGTAGACACCACACCTGACGGGGGAGCATCGACGAATAAAAGACAGATTGGAACAAACGAGGGCACGCATTGTTTAGTCAGCAACAATTTCCGGTAGCGCGTTGGGAATCGGTAATGCTGTCGCGTCGATTTTCGCGCTAGGGAGGGCGATTGTTGCGTCGCGGGCGCCGGGGCGCGTCAATTATCCGACGAACAATGGATTCTTTAATTTAATACCGGAATCGATCCTCAAAATCGCGATTCTTCCGCCGCTGGCGTGTAATGCGTTATTCGGTGTATCGCGGCCTGAATACGGCTTAAATAAGCGTCATAACAGAGGAGAATAATTGGCGGGCATTTCGCGTCAATGGCGCCGTTAATGCGTTCGACTGTGGCATGCATTATGACGGGCAAGTTGATCGGTAAACATACGAACATGCTCGCCATGATTCGCTATTGTGTCCCGCGAATGGAAAATGCCGTTGAAAACTTACGGGCTATCGAACGCGAATTAATACTAATTTTTTAACATCGCGACTCTTACGCTATTTATCTAGAATAAACGATTATCGAAACTATTCACTGTTTGTTTGTTTCGTAATTTTAGGCTACTGTATCCGTACTGAAACAAGAAAACTATTTTTTAGTTTTACTTAGCCCTTAAATGGATCAATGGGGCTGCTCCGTATTATCAACAGTGTTTGAGTAAAACATTCGTGAAAAGCGCCTTTCAGAATTCTGAGTTAGAAAACCCCATTAAGCCTCGACTACATTCGCTCGGTCCCAGGGACTGTCGCTATTGTTTCTTTCTCGGCTTGTTTGAAATCATTTAACCTTAATGAGCTGTACTTTTCAAAAACCTTCTTAAATCCCCAGTCGTCGTTCCCTATGCAAAGCACTTTTACCAACGATATTCGTATTCGACGAGTAACGTTGTTTAATTTAATCTCTCAAAATAGTCGATAATGTTCGAACCTGGTCGGAGGAAGAGGAATTCGGGAAATTCCAGGGAAATGCAATAATTACGCAAAACTGCGTTACACGATACACACCTTCTTCCGCGATACAGCACGCGTTGGAATACATTATTTTATGTTGTATCAAATAACTGCGAACAACCTCGTTTGATACAAATACCAGGTTCACGAAATAAAAATTAACGAAAGCGAATTGGTTCTTATTAATCGTAAATTTCGATGCGGAAGTAAATTCTCAGAGAGACTCGCGAAGAAATTCAAGGGATCCGGAACGAAGTGCAGTAATTTTTGCTCTAACAAGAAACATCCATAAAAGTCACTTGGTTTCCCCCAATTTTGATAAAACTTTGCAGGTCTGCGGAACGACCAAATATAAAAGATACATATTCCTTTCAGCGGCGGTGACGCAAGTTCGAGAGACGAAACTACCCTCGAAACTTTCGCCCTTCTAATGCCGTCTTGGAAAACTATCGGGGACACGGGGAAAGATTTCAAATAAATTTTTTACGAGGTGAAAAATTCTTGGATAAACATTTCTACGTTTCGAGGTGTTTTCTGGTTGAATATTTTTTAAAATGAGGCGCATCTAAACCTAAACCTTTTGCACAGTGTGTGAAAACGGTGTTCATACGAGTTGCTATATCATTAGTTAATAGTTCGACATTAGATCCGTGATCAGCGACCTTAAAATTCTAATGTACTGATTCTCGTAGAAATGAAAGATCAATTTAATATTTTCTTCGCGTTTTGGTCACTCCTGCATACAGTGTACCATTTTATCCGTGGATCCTCGGATCTTCTAATGGCTGGAACAAGAAGTCGGCGCGAAACTGCACTCCGAACCGTATCGTATCCGCTGGTGATCGATATTTATGGCGTTACGGCGATGGTTTCGGTTACGTCGAAGCCCGGAGTTGCGGCCCCCGGAATCGGTTTCTCTCGAATTTCATACCGTCCGTGTACCAGTACGAAACGGACGCGTTGCCTCGCTTTGCGGGGCTTAATTCCGTGGAATTTCGGGGCGGTGTTCTATTATGATACAAACAGGAACGGGCCCCGCGGAGAATTCCTAGCAAGTTTCCCTCGAACGCGTTAATGCTCCGGACGGGCTGGCTTCAATTTCGTTCCGCGTCTGGAAGATATACAATCTTGCAACGGAGTTTTATTAAGAGCAACGGCTGCGCCGTAAAGTTTCCGCGAACTCCGCGGCGGACGATACTCGGTCGGTTTAATGAAAGCTATTGTTCGACTGGTTCCAACGGGGGGTCCTCGAATTTCGCCGGTTTCGCACCAAACTCGCGGCTAGACGTCGCTATTAGCTACATTTTTCGTCGAGTAATTACGCTCATTTACATTTTTAATTACTCGGCCCCCCGGCCCGGCGCGCGTTTTCTCGACGCGAGTTATTCAGAGGCGGTACGAGGGAAAAAAGGAGCACCGCGGCGATCCCATTGTGAAGAGTTCGCTTAACAACGGGCCCCCCCCCCCCCCCCCCCTCCCCTCCACCCCGTCCCTGTACACTTTTCCAACCTTTACCCGGGAGAATTTTCGCCGGATATTTTTTTTATTTTTTCCGCGCGCTTTCGCTTTGACCCGCGCGCGCGCGCCGCGTCCATTGACGTCACGCGGATTATCCTTCGTTGCGCGTTTCACCAGGCACGAAGCTTCAATTTAAACGTCGTTATAATCCGATAATTCTCTCCTTTGTACGTAAGCGCACAATTATTTGCCATGCAACTCTCTCGAACATCGAACGACGGACTTTGTCCCCCTGTACCCGTCGCGTATTCGTTCGTCGTCGCTTGACTCTCGGTAAATCCATTATTCCTGATCGCAAATCCTATTTCCATCGTTACGTACGCGGGTGTCTCGTGATTCCCGGTACGGACGGCCGGAAAGAAGGATCGATCCTGCGAGGAATCGCGTGCTGGGAACGCCTCGATCCTCCCACCGTCTTCTTCGAACCTCGCCAGGCCCCGAATCTCTCGGACTCTGACGATATTTTACAGTCGTAGATCGCCAGATAGTTAGAAACGAGAATTCTCACGAGTAGAAAAATATAAATTAAAATTCTTGGATACAGAAACGAGGCTGATCAAACGTAACCAGAAGCGGTGAAAAAATATTAATTTCGCGACGCGGACAGCATTTTTCGTCTCCGGTGAAATTATTGCCGGGTCGCAAAGGATGGTGGGAATGGACTGATGATAAAGGAACACGTTCCCTCGTAATTTGAAACACAGTAATCGCGCGGCCACGGTGGAAACGAAATGGTTAATGAATCTCGCCGCTAGAAAAATATTAGAGAAAAAAAAGGAAATGACGATGGAAACGAGCTTGATACATTTTCGCGGGGGAAAAGCGGAGGGTCCCCCTTTTAAAGGATCCCTGAAAGCACGAATAAATCACGTCCCGCGGGTTTTCCCTCTGTCCCTCCCTGCGGACCGGTATCACCGTGGGGGGTGGCACAGTGGGGTGGAAACGAGGACATGCCGTGCACGTATAGGGCGTGTCAAAAGTAATGGTCGATGTCTGTCAAACGAACCGATGTCGAGCACCGGGAAAGCCCGTGGAAACAGAAAAAAATGGACGATTTTCCCGAATTTTAAAAGCCCCGTACAACGTGCCATCCGGCCTCTCTCTCTCCCCGCTCTTCTCGCGTTTTTGTTTTCGTTTTCCTGGGAATTACGTTTCGGGGGAGGGAACGCCGGCCAAACGATATTTAATCGCCGTTTTCAAAGATTTTCGGACAGAATTCGGATTTAACCCGTCGGAATTTTGGGGGAAAAAAATGTTTCGTCTCACTGTCGGCCCGTGATTTCGCGTCGCGCGAAGTAGGAATGATTTTTAAATGAATATTATGACAGGATCGCGAGATTGCTGTTTCAGTATACATAGTATACATATATTAATGTCACGCGGCCGCGTTCTGTCGTGGATTAATTTCCATATTTGGCGTTGCCTGTCCGTGTGAAAAGTGGCGACGTAAAAACCGGAGTGCGCGAAATCTCGTTAGAAACGTGTATTATCCGATAAATATTTCCCAATCGATTTTAATTTTAAAACGCTACTGCATCGTATAATAAAGCCAGCGAATGCAGCGGACTGTTGTACGTTAAATTAATGAATATAATAATCTAGTGTCAGGCTTTTACTAAAATTCTAATAACGTTAGGCTTACCAGGACGTTTCTAAATATGGAAAATTCGACATGGTGGGCCCGGTTAACAGTGGTTTAACATGCCCGTTATACGTCGTTAAGATTGTTATTATGTCCGCAAAATTTAATTATATTTTCCGCGATGTCCATGCAAATATTCGGGATATAATTATATTTTGCGGAAATATCAAAATTCTGAACGATGTGTCAAAAGTACATCAAACCGCTATTAACGCGTCCCCATCATCGTGTAAAATTTTCTTTAAATAAAAATATCCGGTTAATTCAGCGCGAAAGTTGAAAATTTTTTAACTAATTAATACGACGCGGGCTAATTAGAGCATCGTCGTTACTTCTTCTTCGTAACTCTTGGCACTTGAAACGAGCGTAAGAATATTTCGCGAAAATTTCGAAAGTTTCGAAGAGAGAGTCGGGCAGATTTGATTCGCGATTTTCTCTTGGAAAGAGTCTCGCGACTCGTTAGGATTTAACAACGATAACGGTGGAAATGATTGCGAGTAGGGGTTGAAATGAGCATCGCTCGCGGGTACGACCTGGTTGACGATAACGAGAACAAAAACAACAAGGCTCGCGCACGATACATTTTGCAAATCGCGTTATCGCGATAGTATTTCGTGCCCGTTCTTGTCGAGTGATTTATTTATCAACGCGGAACGACGATGGTTAATTAAAATCTATCGACGCCAGTAATGACGAAAGCTCGACTGTCGCGTGCGCCACAGGTATATAATTAAAATGGTCCGTTCGAATTTATACGTCGCTATTATTATCGTCGTTATCCTTTAAACCTTAAAAAAAGCGAGCGCAGAACGAAAAGCTAAAATTTATATTATAATTCCTACGCGTTTTCAAAGTGCCAAATTCCGTTCGACGATCACGTAATGCAGGGGGATGTGTATTCTGTCACTTTCCAGTGAATTTCGAAGACAGTTCTCGTGGCGTTGTTGCGGAAGGTTCGAGGGAATTTTCTCGAGATCGAGTCTGATACTGGATTTCTGTGTAATACGTTATCGCGAGCGTCCACTATCGTACGTGCAATTCTGTGCACGCACGCGAGTCGTACGCGAGCTGCAGACAAATGCGTTTGCTCTGGACGCAGCGTCGCGTTCAATTTTCCATGTAAACTAGATCTCTCTGGTCTTTTGAGGGGTTGACCGAATAATTAAACCAGCCTTGAGGAAACCGCAGCACCGGAATACTAAAAAATTCCGTTTCCTTCTGGTTCTCGTATTCAAACGCCACAGCGAATCGACAGGGCCTCTTCGAACCTTCCATATTTATCTGAATCGCAATTATTATCATTTTTTCTTCTCCGTGGATCCGATAAGGCCCCGAGCGGACTGTTGTTTTTATGCATTTCGACGGTGAAACACGACGCTCGTCGAACCGACGTCGCGCGATCCCGGCGAATCCCGGGGGCCATTCTCGCAGTTTAATGGCTGTTCCTCTTAATTCCTCCGCTTTAACAGCCTCTTGCAACGGGAGAGTAAAATATACGGCACGGCAGCCGGGCCGAAACGATCGGAACGGACGTGTTTATCGCGTTCCGCGTCGCTCGGGCGATACGGTCGTTTTACCCGAAATTCGGGGCGTTGAAAACGCGCCGCGAGCATCGCGAATCGTAGAAAAGTGTACGCTACGAACAAAACCGAGCCCCGATTGTCGTTCTTTCGAAGCGACGTTTGCCGATTTTTCGGCCGTAGCGCGGAAACGCCACGGTCGATAGCTCGCTACACAGATGGCCGAAATGTATTTCAAAAATGCTGACAACGTTGTTGCTGAACTTTCACGGTATTAAAAATCGTCGGTTTTATCGCCGTTTTGGCCCGAAGAACGCGTTACTCGCGCTAAATGAACGAAATACTTGTCTCTTCACGAATAATATAAAACCCATTGTTTTCATTGAAATAGTCAGGGGTTTGTATTCGAGTAAATTTAAAATACAGTATAAAGTATTTGCAAAAATTTACTCACTTACGAACACAGTGTAACAAACAACATTTGACCTAACTAAATGGAGAAAGAACAAACGGGAAAAATAGACAAGAAAAACAAGTTACGTTTCATTTATAGCGAATCACGAGTAACTGTGGGGCGTATAAATGGCCGCCATAAGTTCGCGGGACTTCCGGGTGCAGAAGTAGAGCTTTGGTCTTTTATTAAGGGGCGGTAAATCGCGCGGGACCCTCGAAAAATCTGGCCCACGGTCAGAGACCGGATGCTCTCGGGTGCCATCCGTGTTCCTGCGTTTCACCGTAGGAATACTTACGAGCCCAGAGGGTAGTCGGGGTGGAAATCGTCGCGTCACCTGCACGCACTCGCAGAATTGATGCTCGACGTTGGATCGACGCGACGATAACATTTGCATGCGCCACGTGGGCCTGCACGTGAACGACCCGAACCCCCTCCCTTCCCCCGTAACTAAATAACGAACTTTATGCGCCAGCATTTTCCGACGCGGTCGCGACAAATTGTTCTATTAAAAAGTTAACGTGCCGCGGGATAAACCGACTGCCAGGACGCTTTCGTGTTATTTTTACGCGGCCCTTTTCGGACCGTCGGACAGGGAACTTTGGGAATATTGTTTTAGGATAATCGCGGGGGCGTAGCTTCGACGGAGCTCTCGGTGCTGCTAAGCGCGCTAAATATTCAAGGATAAAATCGTTAACGAGCTTTAAAGGCAACCGGGGGATCGTATTAGGCTTTGCATCGTATGAATTTAATCGCGATTTTAAAGTAGTTTAAGGAACTGCGCGTAAACGGTGCTTTGGAATTCCAGCGGAGCTATTTTAACATAAATGTCCTGTGGACTATTTTGATAGCAAAGTACTAAAATCAACAGAGTGTTTCCCTTTGCATTGACATTGAAGAACTGGTAACATACATATATTTGTTTTTTTTGTCTTGTGGTGTGGTATGATAGAGTGAAACGAGGAATTAAAGAAGAAAGTAGGTTTCTTGGATCGTGTGTAACCGATTCAGCGGGGGCGTTATTAGCGAATCGAGTCGTAACGTGCCGTGAGAATCGAGCCATCCCCGGCCTAATCTTAACGGATGTTCGCGTTAAACGCGATGAATCCCGGCCTAGCTACGCCTTTCGATAAACGGTTCACGTGCAAATCGCTCGTGAAGATTAGCTTGGCCGTTTACCATTCGCGAAATCGTCCGTGCCGCGAGAAAACGGCGTATCCATCGACTATCGATAGTCGCGAATCCATTCCGAAGTCCCCGTTCTCGCCGACGACGGTTTCGTGCTCTCTGACGATCCGCCTGGTAAGTACAATGGGTCCTCGATGTCGCGCGTTTCTCAGGAAAATCACGTGCACCCGGAAACTGAACGCGTTAGCCGGGGGGGACAAGGCGATACTTATCGCGAGATAAAGGTGCATGCGAAATTGCCACGTGCCCCGCGCGATAAGGCTCGTTAACACCAATGTTCCTACCACTCGCCTGAAATTAACCACGATTTTCTGAGCGATTCTCGAAAATACTTGGATCGAAGTTTTATTGTTGGTTTCCAGTGTGTCCAGATCGTTAGAAACTGACCTTAATGCTTCCAGAATATGCCCATAGATCATAGACCAAGCTTGACTCAAACACTTCATATATTCTATAGCTTAACAAGGAATGAAATGTCACCAGTATATACAGTAAAACGCATAGTACTGTGTAACATAAAATCGTAAGGTTTGCAGGAGATGGTTTTAAAAAAGGTGAACTTGTTTTCGCGGTGTCGACGTGGCGGATAACTTTGTCGCGCGAAAATGTACGCGTTCGCGTGGTTTTGGTTGCGAACGACACCTTCGATGACGGTAAACAATACTTCTCTGCCCGGCGTCGCGAATATGTTATCGGTTTACATAGCGTCGGATAATATCTGAAAGCGTCCCCCTGTCACGTGCAGCTGCGTTAACGGAGCCGTTGCACGTTGTACAGCCTATGTTTTACTTTTCGAGCTCGCCACGACGAGCCTCCATTACGACGATATCCTCCTCTGTCGTTGTTAAATAATAAACGCGCTGGCCCCATTGGGATTCCAGGATTTTCGATCCCATTTTCGCGACGCTCCTCGTTACCACATTACCATCCGCCATCGCACCTGATTCTCGCTTATGGTCGACAAAGTGTCGCGCTAATGTAGCCCGGCCACGATTTTCATCGTTGTCGAGTCGAATAAAATGATATTAATGAATTAATATTTCGATTTGGGGAAATATACTGCAAATAATAAGCGGAAAGTATTAACCAAACGATCGCCACGAATTTATAATAAATATGACAAGTTAAATTTTGCGAAGCTCGAGTAAATATATGGTTAAAAAATAGAAATATGAATGTTGGTCGCCAAGTAAATAAAATAACATTTATCGGAGGCGTAGTAAAATAAAGTAATATTTTTTGCCCGCCGTCTAGAATAATATGTTTAAATTTAGAGTTATATTGAATTTATGCAAAATATACATCGGTGTGCTCGGTCTCTGTTGGCACAAACGACAATATGGTCATTCACTGTGAAAAGGTAAATCGAAAATATGGAATAAAATTTTTCATACGACTCTGTGCCTTTGGAAAGAATAATTTTTAATATTCGCGGCGTGCAATTCGATACGACCTGGTTTAAACGTGTCCGTCCATTACCGACTATTTCTACTCCCTTCGATACTCTTAATTTTATTTCTCGTCTATCCTGACGTCTTTCATTTAATTAAACTCTGTCGAAACGAATAATATTAAAAACAAGTAGAAACGATAGATAATGGCCAGACACGAGCAATCTCAGGCGACTGAATTTTCAACGCCATTTGTCTCGAAAACAAAGAAACCTTAATTTATTTTGTTACGTACATTTACAGGTTTATTATCGACGTTAAAGAAATATATGAAAATTAACGTCGATTTTTATTACGTATAAAAAAATACGTGGAAGGTTCCATATTTGATTTCGTAATCGTGAACATTAAATTTGCACAGTGTATTTATTTTTACAGAAGGGCTCGCGTCATAATAACAGCTGAAGCGTACAAAGTGTACCTTCAGTCTTGATAATTAAATTTCGTACGCTTTTATTCGAAAGTATCTTTATTATATTCGCAAGTTTATTAAGCTTACTCTCTCTCTCTCTCCCTCTTTCTCTCTTCGGTAAGCAATTCCCTTTGCACACGGTACATTTGTTTTTAATTTGTGTACGATATCGCGCAAAACATCCTCGCAGATATAAAAATATAACATAATATACTATAGTCACGTTCGATCGGAAAAATTAAAACATACTCAAGCGTGGAAGGTTTCGGTTTATTTCTGAATAGGTTATCGAGTTAATACTATCGACTTCACGTTTCAAACGGATATTTAATATTTGTCAAGCAATCTCGTATCGTATGAAATTTAATCACTCGAAGCAGAGGATGGAAAAATATAGTGTCTCGTTGGGATTCAAATTAGAGTCTATCTATTTTTGCGCATGAAATTCTAAATGTAAAAATCGTTCGAGTACTCTAAAAAATTAGAAAAATACTGGTTCGAGTTTTCTAAGTTATCGTTTGAGTTCTCGAAGTGAAAATTTCCCGAAAATTCGCCAACGAGGAAATTCGATCGCGAGCACTCGACGCTCCTCCTTTCCACGGCGCGTTGAAAACTGGCGTTGTTTACCGAGGGATCGATCGTTGTTTATAAAAAGACGCGTACGAGTGTGTCGACCCTTTATCCGCGGGTCGCGTCCTTTCCGTTTTATCGAGGGAAAAAATTGAATGCGCGTCTGCGATACCGGTGACAACCCCCATCCACGTAAACGTCGGCTATCGATTATCCCATTGATTCCTTGGTGTCCGGCGAGCCTGTCGGAAATGCTCCTAGCGTGCATAAAATCCCGCGAAAATAGTCTCGAGCCAGCTTTGCTCTTCGATTCGCGGACACAGGAATACGTGCACGTTGAACGAGCAACGAAATCTCTTTTCCAGCAGAGTCCTGGATAAACTCGAACTTCTCTCACGACGATCGCGCCTGTTGTAAGGTTTGTTGGATAAAGATTGCGTTTCCAAGGCCACTCGCCGAGACTGAAACGAAAATCGCGGTTGCAAAGGAGCCCGTTGGAGGTCGATTGGGGTATGCTCGATATTCAACGAATAAACTGAACGATATTTCTGGCCGGCTCGACGGGTACCGGGGACGATGGACAATTCCTGACCACGGAAAATAATGAACAGGTCGACCGAGGCCGGCCAGTATTGACACTCCGCGTTCATTTACATCGTAATGATGGCAAAGTGTCAGTGGCTGTCAGGCGCACGATAACACGCTGCCACGAGGGGCTGACAGGGGTCGCGCGGCGGTGGGACAAGGAAGGATCGAGGGTACTGCTCGAGGGACGGGAAGAGGGATTTCGCGGTCGGCTAAACAAATTATCGCATTTCGATAACGAGGCCACTCGTAAAGTGGTGGCCGCCAGTCGAAACCCGAACCCGGACACGGACACGGACACGAACACGAGCGTGGCCCACGCCAAATCCGTGTTCCGTTCTGTTCGAGAGGGTCGAGGGTCGAGGAAGAAGGAACGAAAGGAATCGAGCAATCCTAGAGGTTGCATTAAAATTGGGAATCGAATGGGCCAGAAGTGTCCTTCGACTCGGGGAAGAACGTTTGGGCGAAATAGATACGCGATAGAAGCCACAGAGGGGCAACTTTTTACGAATTTTTGTATACCCTTGCGTGTTATCACAGATCAACGATATTAATTGTTGTAACATTTCGTTAATTAACTACATAAACTATATAAACAATTTATAGTTCAGTTTCATCATAGACCAGTCGTATAATAAATAGGAGTTGCTGAAACTTCTTTTAGTATGTAACGTCAAAGTAAATTGCAAAATAAACATAGAAGACAGCGTAAGATATAGTAGTTGGTGTAGTCATCAGATAGGGGATGAAAAGCCCTTTAAAATGAGCGTTCGTACGAGTCGATAGCGTGATTAGTTCCGGAGATATGAGGATTTTAGTTTCGAGTCGATGCGGTGGCTAGTTACGGAGATATAAGGGTCCGAAGTTTGTTTACATTTCATCGTGGCGCGCTCGCGCGAGTTCATTCACCGCGAGCACGGGAAATAGTAGCGCGTAGTAAATTCTTGGAAACACTACGCGGAACTGGGTCACGACAGTCACGTTCGTGGGGTAGGTCAGCACGACGCACGAGCGAGCGAGAGGTCCGACTCGTCAGACGGAGACAGAGACGGTCGAATTAAGAAAAATACCCTTTTACATAAATTACGATATCTCGGAAACGGTAAGTCCGATCGCCAAAAACCAAAAACCATTTTAAAGGGGAAGCCTTGCCGCTTCTAACAGTGTTTCGATTATTAATAAAACACCAGTAGTTTCAGAACTGCACGTGTGTAAAGTTTAACTGTTTTTAATACGCGTTGTTGAATAGTGGAAACTGAAGATTCTCTCCTTTCATCTTTGCTATCTATTTACAAATATAGAATGTCCCAAAATAGGATGATGGGAGGGGGGCGGTAAAAAAGAAGTAAATCGAGCAATCATAGGGGTAATATTCGCGGCTGAAACTAGGAGCAGAGTGGACCAGAAGTGTCGTTCAACTCGGATTGTTCGGGATTCAGGCTCGGGAAGAGCCGTCGGACGAAATAGCTGGACGATGGCGGCGGGCGGTAGTTTCGAGCAGTGCCGGATGTAAATGCCGGCACACGCTGCCAGCGCAAATGTTGGCTCTATTGATTGCGAAGACCGTATAAACTCGTTAAGGAAAGTTCGCGTGGGACGGGCCGCATATTATTATACCGCGTGCTGATGATCGCGCCGGATAATTCGAGCAACTTTTTTTACTTCCCCCTTCGTTCTAACGCGCGGTTAACGTTCCGCGCATATTTATTAATTAAAAATATTTCGCTACGCGAATCGGGGAGATTCGATCGACTGCGATTTTTGTTTCGAATTAACACCTCGACTGCATTGCTTATCGCTCATTTATTTTAGACTTTAGTGGATCATTGGGGCTGCTCGGCAAGTTTAAACTAATAATAGTTCATTATTTTTTAAATGCTTTAAAGAAAAGTTGATTTCCATCTACCAATTTGGTAAAAATCAACATTAAGTAATACAATTCAGTGAAGATCGAGAGTCCACTGGAGGGTTATAAACGTAATATATGTATATAATATTTGATATCGAACGGTAACGTTTAAGTTCGCGTGGCGTTGCAGCAGATCCGGTATCGGTCGAAACTGTTTGTCGTGGGGATAGAATTGTCCGTCACCGTATATGTATCCGAAACGTAATCGAGGTATCGACACGTCCCGATGCTGAACTGGTAATTAATTGCACACGGCTAATACCTTGCGCGTGCAACGGAAGTGACTTGCGCGTCATCGATGCCTCGGTGCACGCTACGTTCCTGGCAACGACCCCTGACCCGACCCGGGGCGACCGCCGGTGCAGTGACGTTGCGGCGTGACGTCACCGAGTGCATCTGTGACGTCAAGAGGGTGCGGACCACCGGAGTAGGGACGATCCCGTCCAGGTGAAACATTTTACGAATCGGGTCAAGTTGCTTAACCCCCACCACCGCCGCCACCGTCCTCCTGGCTTCTCCGTTTCGTTAGCCCACCGTTTATCGTCTTCCACCCCCTCTGTTATCGGACCAGACGACCCTCTTCCCCGCCTCGATCCTTTCTTCCCCGTTTTCCTCGTTCCATCGAGTGATTTTACGGTCGTCGTTTCGTGCCGTTTCGAAAGTCTTTGAGTATTTCGCCGGGGCACTTTGCGACACACTCCAAACACACCCTTTACGCGGAGGCAAACGATCCACCGCATCCGGGCGTCTTTGACTCAGGGCCACTCGAGCGAGGCAAGAGCAAAGGATATGTTTTAAAAATTAACCTCGAGTCTCGCTTTTTCTTTGAAATGCGCCTACGATTCTTCGGATTGGATTTCTCTCGCGACAATGCGCGTCTTCGAAAGCGCATAGAAAGGCGGGATTTTAAAATCTGTAAAACGAAATCCCGGGTGCTCGATGCTTGTCCGTGGAAAACGTGGCGTTGACAGGAGCGATTTCGGCGACTCTTAACGTTCGCAGAGGAAAATGGAAAAAAGAATATCTGTGATTGGGAATGTTGTGACAACGTTTAAATTTTTTACAATGACACGCGTCGTGACATTGAATGTCACGGCATTTGAATTCGCGGTTCGGTGTCACGCGAAAATGTGCCTTCGGAGAGAATATCGAATCGCACCGATATTTACCTATTTTTGGTTCCCGGGTCATATATTGATAACGAATCGATGGAATGGCTTCAATTACTTTCGATATTGGATCCTTTTTTCGAACGTTATATTCGTTTCGAATACGCGCGTGTTTATTTTTCACCATGGTCGCTATCAGTGCGATACAAAAATGTGAAATAGTCGTTAGGAACTTAATATGTACTATCATTACCAATATTCAACAAACTTTTCCGAAGACCCAACAAGTAGAATTTTTTTGTCTAACTGGATCGAGAACCGAGATAACTCTAAATATACTTTGTTCTTCGACTAAAGTGTGTTCTGGCTATCCCTCTAATCCAGGGGGGGAGGGTCGTCTGGTTCCAATTCGTTTCGCGAAAGAAATTCCATTATACCAGTGTCCCCCGAGTTCCTGTAACTTTTTCTCCCGGACGATTCCAACCCCTCTTTTCGACCAACGAACCGAGCAACCATTGTCAAACGGAAAATTTTAAATTTTTTATTTGGTTTCCTACTAACACACAATGCAACTAAATATACACTAGATAATAAACACGCAATCAGCGGTTCCTGTAGGGTATCTCCCAAATTACAAAAAATATTATCAGACTCTGTTAATTAATTGGAAATTCGTAGCACGTCGAAAATTTCGTCGTAACACCTGTTGCGAGGGTCTGATCTAAGGTTTGAACGCGATTTCGCGACTCGTCCGCGGTTCGTTAGGGGTGTCTTTCCATCGTACAAATACTGGGTAGTCGGTATGTGGACACAATAACCGAGCAAACTTCTTCTCTGGTTGGTCTCACCGTTCTCTGTCCACGAACGGGGAAAACCTTTGATCCGCTCGACCCACGAGTCGTCCAAAGGGGAAGTACGGGTCCGCGCTCTTATTGGAAATAAAAGTACCCACGAGGTAAATTGAATGTGTCGCGATAGAGGTGAACGGAAACGATTTCCTTCAAAGCGCCGCGCCGCGGCGGCGGGCAACTTATTTTAAAGGGCAAATCGGTATCGAGTGCGGAGAAGCGGTCGGTGGAACGGCGTCACGTTACGAAAATTCATACGATCGATATAATCGAGATACGCCCGTTGCGTTTTATTAATATTTACACAGGCGAAAACTATTCCGGGGACGCCGGGAATATTCGCGCCGCGTCGTTCCTACGTTTTCCTTTCCCGCCGCTTTCGACCCGTATTCGTACAATTTCACCCTCTATATTTTTATTTCCACCCCCGTCCCTCTGTCCCCGGAGCTTTGAAACAATAACACGTCCATCTTGATTCCCCTGTCCTTCTCCCTCGAACCAATGTTTTTATTCTCCCTCTCCGTCATTCTCGTTCCCCCCTTTTTCGAGCGTTTAATCTCAATTCTGACGTAATATAATAAAACCAAGCTACGAAACACACCCGAAAGAGAAACCAGTGGTCGACGATAGATCGTTAAGGGGGCCAGGCACAACACTCTTGCGATATAAAAGCATTGTTTCATGCAAGAAAAAAACAAGAGAGATTAAAATCGAAGGACAAGTTGGAGGCCTCATCCCCCCACCCTCGTTAGAACGTCGCGTTCCTCCGCTGGCCCCCCATTTTCTCGGTCTCGGTTTTCTTCCCGGGTCGTTGTTTCGTCCGCGTTTTTTTTTCTTTTACCCTTTTGCGTTCGGGCGTTCGTCTTTTTTTTTGGAATCAATAACGGTGCCTGACCCGGGCCGGCTAGAGCGGGTCAAGTGGCCATCCGCGCCTGCAAAGTCCCGGATGCCTCGGTGCGCCAAATGCACGGGGTAATATTAGCGAGCTAGTTTCGGGCGGGCGAGAGGAGAGGGCCTAGACTCGAGCGAGGAATTGCCGAGTCAGCTCATCGGGATCGCGCTTTGTTCCGCTTCGGCGGGCTCGACGCGCACCGGAGGGCCATCCACCGTTGCATTCCGGCTTAGACGAGTCGCACTCTATCTTGTCCGCCCGTTTACCCTTCTCTCGGCCGCCCCTATTCACCCTCTGTCGTTCGAGCGCCTTAAGCCGGAAATTCATTGCTCTGCCACGCGACGCGCCCCCCCTTGTGCCCTCTGTTGTCTCGCCCGACGTCAAACAGCCACGGCCAGCTTGACGCGATACGACCACACCGACGCTTCCTTCGCGATAAACGCGTCGAGTTTCCTGCGAAATAAAACGTGGACGCCGTTTGGGCCCGTGGAATCGACGTGACAAAGACACCACGTCTTTGGAAAATGGAATAATAAATGGTCGGATTCAAATACACTTTTAACAAATGAGGTCATCCACTTGATAGCAGCCTAAACACGTATATACAGGTCTTACAAAAAGACCGAACTTGGTCGGGTCCACGAAAAGTTGGGAAAATATTCCGGTGTATTCTTTCATCGAGTTTTAAAGAAACTTGCCAATGGTGTCGTCTCTCGCGCGATCCTACGGTTTTGAAAAGGAGCACAAACGCATATTGCATATTAATTTTTTCGTGTCTTCGCTCGAAAAAGGCTCGCCCCAGTTTCGTGGAATACTTTGTACATAGGCACCGGGTCGTTTCGCATTCCCTTACGGTACGAAGATTATTTTTGAAAAAAAAATAAAAAAGAAACGACGCCAGGGAGAATAGATATCTGGTACACGACCTTCTGGCGATAGGGGTTCATTCATGAACGCGAAAATGTAAGGAAGATACGTCAGGTCAGGACGCAGTGCTGACGTCGGACGCTGGCCAAGGTTCGCGGGTCAGCGCAGAGTTCTGACGTCGAGGGGTTGAAAATACCCCGTCCACCAGTGTGTCAATAAGCGATACTGTTTTAAATTAACCTCCTAAGGGATGTTTTTCGAGTCTGCGATCCCAAATGCATAGATTATCTGTCGAAAGCAAAGTAAAATCTCATACATTTTAATACAGCAATGTATTGCTCCTATCTTCTTGAAAGACCACATTCGTGAAACATAGAACCGATGATTCCCGTAATGAGTATCCAAGTTAAATCCAAGGAAAGTCTCCGAGCGTCGTAGCCGCGGTTCTTGTCAACGCTTCGGAACTTCGGCTTCTTCCTGGCCCCGCGATTGCTCCCCGAAAGCGTGTGCCACGCTGGCTGGTCCCAGGATCCAGCAAGAAACGCCAGCCAGCCACCGACCTACATCGGTAACATTCCGGTTTTTGCGCGACCGCGCGGCTCGCGACCGCGCCCTCGTCCGCGCCAGGCCACGTAATTGTTTGACCCGACGCGCGAACCCACGGCCGATGTTTTGCGGCCGTTTCGTACCGAGTATTTGCATGTTAAACGTTCTCGTTATCTTCGCTTCGACGTTAACCTAGCGCCTGTCTTTTTACTTCGCCCCGGAACTTTCAAAGTGGAATGTTAATGTCTGGGGCCCCGGTGCTAGTGACGGGTTGTTAGCGCCGACCGTGGATTTTCGACGGACCGATTACGGTCGTTCTCTCTCACGCTCGAACCTCGCTATTATCAGTATGGAAATACAGAAACGCGAAGAAAGTTCCCCGTGAAATTACACCTTACGATAGGTTTTTCGTTTGCTCGGTTTCGCGAGCGTACATTTTTACTTGGAACTAATCGTGCACACGTTCAAGTCATTCTCTATCGTTTTACATTCGCTACCCTTAAAAATTAAAACGCTGGGCGCACGAGGAAAATGCCAGTGATTAATAAATGGTGTTAATTTTGGAAAGGACGTTAATTCGGTGCGTCGGTGAGTGAAAAGGCGATTCGAAAGGCTACGGTCGCTGATTACAGAGAGGATCCCGGTGATTTGCGGTCACCTATGGGATTCGCAGACGGTCCGCGGGGCCAGCGATTTCGCGAACGAGGCGTTCTTCTTTGCGATTTCGATCAAAGGGCGATTAGATCGAGTCGGAGACGGTCGTCTAATCAACGCGGTGCAAGAAAGGGAATCGCAGGACGATCGAGGGGGTCGTTGACGGCTGAAAAATGTCCACCGCTCGCGACAGTTCCGGTTTGCCGCAACGCTGATCCGGGATTTCGCGATAGACGCGCTCGAACTGGACGTAATTAATAAGGCTTTAACGCGTCGTCAGCTGCGCCTGCAATTTTTCATCTCCCCCGCCCTCCTCTTGGGGGGCTTCTGGTGCCGATTCCGCCAGCCGCTGGCCCACCAGACCGAAATGATGGAAGAGGCGCCGATGTTCTTGTTGCAAAGGGAATCAACCGGCGCGGGGACAGCGACGGGAGGCAGAAAAGACCTCCAAGATAATTCATTAGCCGCGCGAGGCATTGTTGTGATTCATTATCGGCGCTCGCCGGGCAGCCTTACCGACTCGGCAATTTATTACGAGCGAACGGGAATTATATGATTAACGAGAACGCGCGTATACGCGGCAGAAGCTCGCGGGATATAAATCCGGGACGAATTTGTTTGGATATTAGCCTAGGGGACGTTCTCCGCCCCCGCGTTTTAGATTTTAGCACTTCGACACACTTGGGGGGGAAAATTAGGAATTTATCGAATCAAACACGCGGTGTACAGAAACGATATGCATCGTGCAAAGAAAAAGCATGGACGTAGCGATTTATACTCGTATCGTAAAGGCTCGATGAACGCAAAGAAGACGTTCGGTGTCCGATCCACGCCGGATGTATTGTCCGAGACGTCAGCCGTTGCGTTCGATCTCGCGACGCGGACAATCGGCCGCAAGATCGACGAAAGAAAATGTCAGGAAACGTCGAGGAAGACTTTGAAGTTTCCCGACACGGTCCAGCGTCCCTTGACTACACGCTCCATCGCGTCTCTCTGTCGGTCGATACCGATGCTCGTCAGTGTCCTCCGCCCTCTCGCGCTTCTCTCTCTCTCTCTCTCTCTCTCTTCCCTCTTTATAGTCACCCCTTCCTCGGGGCTGCTCTCAACCGACGAGACTCCGCGTGTTACGTCAGTGGCAGACCGACCTCAAACCTTCCACCTTACCCGACGTCGCCGATGTCTTCCTCCCTCGACGTCGTCCCTGCCGGTGACGTCACGCCTGCTGTCCTACTCTACGCTCGGTTAAATTCATATCGCCGTCCCCGGCACATAATAACACATCGATTATCAATGATCGACGTCATCTACGACTTTTCGCGCTCAGATGCCCCTCGCAGTCGTTACCGTGCTTTTCGCCCCCTGCGACAGCCGCCTCTAAAACCTCGGGGAAAGAACGCTGCTGGCCTACCAGCTCATACAGTACTTAAGATTCGATAGACAATGTTCTACCGATCACCGAGTCACTAGTTGTTAGCTTTCGTCTGAAATATCCTGCTTGTAGCACCAAACATGCGTAATATACCTCGAGAGGTCGATCCTTTATATAAGAACAGACCTTCAAACGACGTTGTTAAATGTCTACATTATGGTTAAAGGGCTCAAGGTGTCGTGTATGCTCTTCTTTGTACCAAACAACTTTCGTGCGAAACATTTATTTATCCATAAACAATGGAGATATTTTGGAAAGAAATACGAGTCGGAAGAAAATGGGTAACCGGAAACGCGACCGTTCTCGCAGTGATGCGAAACGACGTGGACTGCATTCGCGTGGGCGATGCAATTTCGTGCCGGACGTTACGTAATTACGGAACAACGAAATCGCTCGGAAGGACGGCCGCGCGGTCGGTGCAGAAGTGGCTGTATCGCTATTAATTAAAAATTGAATTTTTCCGCTGACTCTGCTGGCACGGGCTACGGCGAAAAACCCCGGGAAACGAGTGTCGGGCAAACTCGATACGCCGAGTGCTGCTGTTTCGACGTTATGTAACTCGATTGGTTAATATCCAACGTAGCCTGGCAGTCGTTTTTTAAACCATTCTCGTCCCGATTGACCCGCGACGGATTCCTGATCGGTCCCAAGATAGTCAAAAACCAGCCATCGAACGCTTTTGGATATCCTGTGATTATCCAAAAGAATGATCTTCAAACTTTGTGGAAAGGTTACAAGATTAGACGATACTTTCTTATAAAAGTAAATATTTATTTCAAATATATTGCAAATAATTATACAGATAAATTGCATCAGATTACGTTCGCTTTAAGACCACTCGATTTCCATTGTACGTTGACTCGTGTAATTATAAACGAAGGCAAAGACAACAAAATTCAGTGAAAATTTATACTCGACATGCAGAAAAAGAATGTCGTGTATAAATTGCCGTACGTTGGTCTCGTTAGTAATTTATTATCGAAATAAAAATGGCGTCGAGCTATCTGTCTTTGACGCAGCCGAAGCGATCGAGCTCATAACGGTTCAGGAAGTAGACGACGTCGGTAGTCGAAAATTGCTGACACTGTGTGCGCTCTTTTTGCGAGCACGTTGCCTGGTCACGTACACGCGACGTACAAATTAATTAAAATCCAGAATCGATAGCGGGAACGCGGGTTAATGTCGCTCAAATACGCGTCGACGCGGAAGGAGCAGCGACTACGATTAGCGATCCGTGCACGCGACGCGTCTAAAATGAAGGCGGAGATAAAAGAAATGGAAATAAAACGAAAGAATCGGACGCTTCTGTTGATTAAATTCGCGGGGTACGTTCGTCTTCCCAGCAACAATGTTTGTTCCGCCTCTGTTTCGCCGCGGCAGTGAAATTGCGAGCGGCAGACGTTTGTTCGTATTACCCCCGCCGCGCTCAAACAGAGGGATCAAAAGTTATCTAATTACAGAGAGAAGCAACGATACGGGAACCGGGACTGCGGGACGAGAGGGAGCAGAAAAGTTCCGCGAAGTGCTCCGTCCGAGCGGAGTTTCCTTCTTAAAATAATACGACTTCTGCGAAAAGTCTCGCCGTATTTTCTTGCCGCTCTACACGTGTCTCTCGTCCCTTTTCCCGACAATGTTTCAAAAGGCGTTCCGTTTCTTCCTTGCATTTCGATCTTCCAACTTCCCCCTGACACGTTCATTTATCTAGATTCGCCGTGTACTCGACGCGTGTGACATTCGGTCAAATTCTAATTACAATTTTCGAATTCCAATTGTAAGATTCTTTTCTCTACCATTCGCTTGAAGCTGTTTCCTCCAACGGGGCCAAACAGTCGTAAGCTTGGAACGTTTTCGTTCGAAGGTAATCGTCCGCGATTCTCTAGCCGCACAGAGAGTGCTTTCATAGCTTTCGTCGGCGCAATCGGACCATTCGACTCTCGACATCTTCGAGCGTCCCCGTTCGACCGATTAAGGACCGTCTCGAACGCGACCGTGCACATTGTAATTCACACGTGGTTTGTGTGGATACAAGGAGATTGGACTCCTCGATGGCTTTATAATCCTTTGGGAAATCCAACACGGTGAAGGTAAATACTCTGATTAAACATCGACGTTGCCCGGCAAACTTGAACTTCGGACGAGCGAGCAGGTTTACCGCCTTATGCATCTCGATTGACATCGCGACCTATGCTGTTCCCGCTGCAACTTTCTACTCTATTGTACCGCGCAGGAATTTTTTTCCTGCGGGGGTACGGGGACGCGAGGGGAACGCCACGACTCCCACGTCCCCACCGACGCACATTTACTGCGCGAACCTACAAAAATTATACCGCGATCATCAACGAAATTATTTTATACACAGACATATCGCTGTGTTATCAAAAGAGAATGTAGCATCAATGAAATGTACATTTGAAAAAATTCAACGACTTCTGACGTAGCTTTGGCAAACCGAATTTTGCTTTTTTCGCGGAGAACGTTACGATCGAGTAGGGGAGCGATTCCTCGTGGAAAAATTAGGTCGAAAGCGTGGAATAAAATTTTTCCCCAGCCCCGGAGGTTCGTTCTCGAGCGACCCCAGTTTCAAAATTTATCGAGCACGCGTATATTAACTGCGAGTGAATCATTATTTATGAAATCATTCCACGCGTAGCCTCGACGGGAATCGGATAATAATATTTCCTGTATTTATGAATATAAACACGAGATATAGATTCTGCAACTGTTGTGTTTTAGTTTGTGTACGAGTTTTGAATCCATGTAACGTAAATATTTGCTGTTCCGAACCTATACAAGACCAAATGCTATTTAATGAAATCGATACAACTCCACTTTTAAGTTCTTCGTAACAGCTTGGATCGGAACGTTTATACATCGAAATAATTATTTTTAAAATTAATGTTCAAGGATTTGTGCATTTTTCGCTTATAAATCGCCGTTTTCGTGCACTGTGTGACGCGACGTGAGAGCGTAGGTTCGGCGTACGTTCGCGAATTCCAAGATGGCAGCGAACGATAAAGGTCGCTGGTCTTTTCGCACCATCTCGCGGTATCGCGTCTGGCGCATGCACACGTTTCGCGAGTCGATGCCACCGTAAGGTACACACCCAGAGAGCCAGGATATGCTCAAGTTAATACGATATCGGATTAATGGTGCTGCAAGGGGCCAGCAGGTTGAAAGATACTACCGTTAGCAGCGTACGCTTACCTCCGCTCACACACGGACGCCATCGCGCGAAAGGCTAGTCTTACGAATGTCTCGATGGACCGATCCTTTCGCGTTTCTATTCCCCCGAACACCGAAAAATCTAACAAAGCAATAAGCGATATCCTACGAATGAAAAACGAAGTTCCCTTTGCAATATCCTCTCCAAAGTGTACTTTGTCGACTCCATTTTTAACCGAATTCGAATCTCTAATAAAATATAAGCGTACGAGAGAACAGGGGCTGGATTTTATTTGAAACGAAAATAAGAAATAATCGTTCGAAATGATATTTCACTCTTTCATTTCCCGTGCTACGTAATTTGAATATAACCGAATCGATTTATTTGACGTAGCTGGCATTTCACATATAATTGAAAATAACTGTTCCATCGTTTACATACCGGATAGTAAATATTTGTTCGCTTACCTGAAACTTTACTCATCGTTTACGAATTGTCGATAATTTTATAACGAAGCACGCAACATTTTTCCTCTACTTAAAATCCTAAAATGAAGTAATCGTTGTCTAAAAAGCGGCCGCGTTTCGGAAAAACGGGACCAGACGGTTCGTATTTCCAGCACGGTTATATCCCTCGATATATATAATAATAATTATTATTAGTACACGCGATATTATATCCGTGCAATTAAATTACAATCCGCGGGGACGAACGTGCGACCGTTTCAGCGATAAAGGATCGCGTGTCGCTCGCATGTTAATCGCGAACAAATGTTTGTCGCGTCGAAAAGGGAAACCGGTGAATCCTCCGGTGCTTTTTTATGCAGATTCGGCACGTGACGTAGAGGAGGGGAGTGTGGGGGGTGGATTTTGGAGGGGGGGGTTAGCAACACCGTTGAAATTACTAGCCGGTGCGCGTAATCGAATTTAACGAATGGAATATTAACGGAGTTTACGCGGCCCCGCGACTGCATTATTAATTTGGCCGGTCGACCGCGGCGTCCCGCGCGTAATAACTGTTTATAATTTAATATGATTCCGTATCGGACACGGGGAAACAAGATTGTTTTAATGCAAGCCGTGGGGAACGGCACGCGGGGAATTTGGCGGTTCCCAGCGCGCACCAGCCCATCGAAACTCGATTTACTTAGAGGCATCGCAGGCATTGTTTCCCTGTGGTTTATTCCGCCGTACACTACGCCCGTTACGTATCATAATCAAACAGAAAAGAATAAAACACGCGCCTGGAACGGTCATTATTTATCACGAAACGACCATTTCCACGACGAACGCGAAACAACTATGGTTGAAACTTCTAAATTTTTTAAATTCTTGCCAATCAAAAGACATTAGTACTAAATTATTTGTTCCTTTTTACAGATGTCACGGATCGCCGCGAAAGCTGCTTAAACAGAGGTCGATTGCGGCGGGTATGTAACATGGAATATTTCGATAAAAATATTTTCAGTACTTTGCAACGAGGTTAAACGCGTAAGGATAATTTTTTTAAACCGCGTTCGCGAACGAGAACCAAAAAAATTAACGACCTTCCGAGAAAATTAACCATCGGAACAAATTCGAATTTTCAACTAATTTTTTCGACCGGGCGAAATTCCTATTGAAGCATCGCATTTCACGTCCATTTTTTTTCTCCAAATTCTATAGAGCCGTTTCTGAAAAATCCGCCGCGAAGCTTCGTAACTCGTTCCCACGGAATTTTCGCGTGCAGAATTCAGGAGGAAAAATTTCCACGAACATTCTTGGGAATAAAGCCCACCGATGTGATGTTTTCGTTTGTAATTCGATCTGTTATTGTCGATAGTTAATTCCGTAGCGATCCGTCTTAAAATTGTCACCTTTTTTAATCCGTCGAGGAAAGAAGAGAAAAAAAGTGTGAAACGAAGCTCGGAGTAATTCGGTATATCCGTTGCGCGAAAATAAAAATAAATTCCCGTGTGGCGAACGGGAGAACGAATGTGGTGCGTCAGCATTATCGACGTCGATCGTCGGTGGTTAAATTAATACGCGCAATTAATTGTTCGATTAAAATAACCCTGGGGTCGTAGGTGTATCGAAGATCAGCTGGCTAGTCCCGACAACCGTGAGCGTGATCGATCGTGTTCCCTGCAATTAATAATCCCGGACGGTGGCTGAGGCCAACTATTTCCGGATTTACGTGTGTCTGGGCGATCCGTGGAGGCTTTGCACGAAAATTCGGTAACAATCGAGTCGCTGCGCCCTCGCGACGGGATATAGACAGTTTCGTTTCCCCCGGATCGTTGCTCGAATCGTCGGAAACTACGTATAACAAGCTCAAAGCAGTCGCGACGCTGTGTGGAACGCATTCCCCGGCTAAGCAAACTCTATTCACTCGTTATTTGTTCGAGAATTCCGTTAACTCCAAGTACGGAGACAAAGTACGAAGATCGACTGGAAATTTCATTAACGTTTCACGCCGGGCTTCCGGAACCGCGGAATAGACAATTTCATAAACTGATAACGGTTTTTCGCCATTTAATGAATCGAGGAATTTATCGTGTATCGATTCGGGACTCGAGTTTAGGCGAAAACAGGCTGGCGGAAGAACGAAAAACAATGGATAAATTGGTAAATTATTTTATTAAAATGATTCGTAGCTTCGAAGCATGGAGATTTATAATACAGTATTTTGAGGATTTTATTTTAAGAGTCGCCGCTCCGCTTTTTCTGGCATCCATCTTGTCAGAGTGGATGGGCCAACGTGCTATTTTATCGTTTCTTATATCCTCCACCGGTATTTCCGCAGTCGTTATTCTTTTCTTCTCTTGAAGTTTTCTCTCCATAGAAAATGAATTAGATCGTCCTCTCTTTTTACTGTTTCCCTTTTCTCTTGACACGGACAGGCAACAGTTTCTCTTTTGTATTCTAAAAGGCTGTATCAACGCTGCTCCCTTGGCTCGATAAGTAATTTCTTTTACACAAACGCCAAGCATTTACTATTCTTGTTAATAAATGAATAACAATAATCTGTAAAACACACGTGGAATAATTAAAAATACGATTGTGCTGGGAATTCGTGAAAGTGTGATCGATCGAGGGACGCCATATTGGCTGGATTTGGAAACGCGATTTCATCGGTGTCACGGGACGTCGAAGATCGCGCGAGTGACCGGAATAAGCGACGCTGGTAGAACGATCGTGTTAGCGTTATTAATAATTCGCGTCGACGTCGGATAACGTTCCGAATTTGCACGGTCGACGGGCACCGCCGCGATCCGGCTCTTTGTCATTGAATTATTAACGCGCCGGCACATAGGCGCGATCCAAACGACTTCGCTGGAAAATAATTCTTCTCCAGTCGGTGTTTACCACCCGCGATCGCGAATCGAACGATGCAAAAGTCTTTTCGAGGCTCAAAACGTCCAAACATGGGTCCTGAGACAACCGTGAGCGAGATTAAAAAATAATTCAACGATACATCTATTGCAAATGGGTACCAGAAGATCGCTAAAGTATTTGCACGTTTAATAGTTTAATTAAAAACCGTGTGGACCACGAGAGATTTTTAAAGACGGTGACTCTCGTCTTCGATCGAACGCGTTAAAATGGAAAAGGAGACGAGAAACGGGCGGGAAAGAATTTAGCCCGTAATCGACGATCATGCTCAACGGAATAATTGTGGGAATTCGGTGCCGCGGTTAGCCGGTGCATGTAAACGTCATATCGCGTATCGGTTCGCAAGCTGATACACCGATTCAATGATACCCTAATATCAATCGGGTTTCAAATTTTCAGCTTGTTACGCTCATGGCAATGATTGCCATGGATGCGGTGAATTATTGCCTTGCAAATTCCAGCGATGGGTTCTGCCGGAAGCAAATTCGCGACTACGTTCGATAATTTACTATCGATACGAGCGAAAGGGGGGGGGGAGGGGGGGGGGCGACGATAGGGGTGGAAATTGAATTCGTTCCGTCGCGTGCGCGAGAAAAAGTTGACGTTCGTTGGAAAAACGGTTCGTCGAATTTTTTCGAACCGTTTCGACGACACGGTCCCCGACGGTCCTACGATCCGAGAGCGATTTCTCGCCGATCGATCGACGGCCAGAGATCCCGAAAATTGAGTTTTACGCGACGGACGCGCGTCGCGCAGAGACTTCGAGCTTCGTCTCGGTCTTTTTCTCCCCTCCCACCCCTTACTTTCCCCCAGCTCCTGTCTGCGAGAAACCCTCGAGGAAAGTAGGCGGCGGATCGCGATAAAATTTGACTTCCAAATGGTTGAGTCGAAGTTTCGTTTCCGTCGAGATTCCGGACGATTCCCGCGGTAACTTCGCTCTCGCGACGACTCAATTTCTCTTTCCCCGGGCAACGCCGAATCCTCGTGCTCGCGCCGAGGGGAAGAAGGATCGCGAGGCATTTCTCCCGCGATCGGCCCTCCGAGCCGCGAATTCTTTCCCCGTGAAACGTACAAATACCCGCCATAAATAGTTCGCCAACCAAACCGTATAAATAATCCGCGCGCGCCTCGTTTCGTCCATTCGTTCGCCGCGAATTCTGTCAATGTAAACTCACGATACACCGAATTGTGAGAAAATGTAAAGTCAATAATGATTTTTAAAATGTACGAGTTGTTTCAGTCTTTGGAGTATGGTTTCGATTTCTTCGTGTGTTACTTTGACGAGCGTCGTTTTCCTTAGCCATTTAACCCTGACGAAGTAGCTGCCGATCGACCATCCTTACACGAATCTTACGTTCCCCTACGAACCACGCGTTCCTTTTTTTTCCACCACTCATCCGGGACACAGGTTTATTGTTGAGCTTTATGACTCACACGAGAGAGCTGGTCGTCCGTGTTTTACGATGCTTGTTTAGAGGTTGCTCCCATCTCGTCGCTTCTGTCGAGGTGCAATTTCGAGGGCGATTTTCCTCGTTCACGAGCTCGAATAAAGGAAAGCCCCTCGGTCGACCCGCGAGATTAGATCAATTATACAACGGAAGTGGTATTAACATTCTGATCCCACTGTTACGAAATCTTCGGTTTCCTGGATCCTCGTTTTCGAGACGTTGTAGCACGCTTCTGGTACTTGAATAACAATTTTTTAACGGTAGACTCGAATTTATTACAAATAAAAAGAGAATGAATCGACAGGGTGTTGCCTACATTTATCGGCAAAAATAAAAAATTTCAAATCGTTCTGAAAAAATTATTTCTGGCTGCGGGGGTCAAGTACAATCATTTTTCGTGAATAGACATAACCCCGAAATCCTACTCATTTTCGAGAAAAAAATTATTTACCGAAAATATAATGTCTGACCATACCATTGATATGTTTCCCTGAAATTTCCTGCGTATCTTTAAAACATCATAACTCCTGAACGGATTGAAGGATTCTAATGTTTAAAAAAGCAAACAACGCGTATTTTGATGGAGAATATGTAGAAATTGTAAAAATATTCGAAAAGTTGTTCCTTGACCCCGTAAAGTGAGAAAAACCACATAAAAGTGGTCCAATTTTCAAACAGCCATAACTCCTACAATAGTGAATATATTTCAATTAAACTTTTTTCTGAAATAGAGCTCATGGGTACCTACAAAAAAGTATTAGACAACTTTTCCGTAGCGCGTCAAACAAATTTATTAAAAATGAAAAACGAATTTCTAAGAAAAATCGACAGGGGGTAGGTGCCTAAATTTTTCGGCCAAAAAAAAAGATTTCAAATCGTTGTGAAAAAATTATTTCTGGCTGCGGGGGTCAAGTACAATCATTTTTGGTGAATAGGCATACCCCCGAAATCCCACGCAGTTTCGAGAAAAAAATTCAGAAAGTGGACAAATTTTCGACCAAATTAAAAAATTTCAAATCGTTCTAGAAAAATTATTTTCGATTGCAGGGGTCAATTACAGTCATTTTTGGTGAATAGGCATAACCCCGAAATCCTACTCATTTTCGAGAAAAAAATTATTTACCGAAAATATAATGTCTGACCATACCATTGATATGTTTCCCTGAAATTTCCTGCGTATCTTTAAAAAATCACAACTCCCGAACGGATCGAAGGATTCCAATGTTTCAGAAGGCAAACGACGCGTATTTTAACGAAGAATTTGTAGAAATTCTAAGAATATTCGCAATGTTTTTCCTTAGCACCGTAAAGTGTCTCGGAAACACCCCCGTGTCTCGCGTGACTCGGTACCCGAGAATCGTTGTCGCTTAATTTCGCGAACCTTGTCGAGAATTAGACGCCGCTGCAACGGCGTCGTCTCTGTTCCGTCTTTGCAGGTCGCGGCCTCCCCGGCTTCGTCGATCGTCGGGTGAAACCAGCCGCTTTCTGCAACACGAAACCGCGCTCTGACGTGCAACGTAATTTCCTACGTGCCTCTCGCGCCCCAGCATCCGGAAACACGGAGCAGACAACAATGAAACCCCGACGACGCCGTTCCAACCACTCGTTCCCTCGCCGGGAGACGCGTCTTTCCGCCGGCGAAGAAGTGGAAATTACATCAAAGACGCGATTGTTCGACGACCATTGTATCGACTACCGTCGGCCGAAGACACGCGAGAACCTAGAAATAAACCGGGACGGAGCGAGTTCGCGCCTCGAATTCCGTCGCCTACGCTCTAAGAATTAGGCTACCGCTTTGGATTCGACCGAATCGCTTGATCCCTTCTGCAAGAGTTCGATTAATCGACTCTGATTCAGATTTCCAATTGCCAACGAGCGAAGGCTCGCAGAATTAATTTCGGGAGTTTACGCCTGTCGCCGTGGCCCGGCGTTAGTCTTGCTCGGGCCCCCGCGAATCGAACTAATTAAAGTTGCACCCGCGACTAGCGGAAAATTGGAAAACCTCGGGTCTCGTTCGCCGGAGATCGCACTCGCGGGGCTGAAAATTTCCGGACATTTATTCCGGAGCCCGGACGGATAATAACGTCGTTCCCGTTCCGAGCAGCGACGCTCGCGGTGTACGCTACATATCACGATTCATACCTGATGCGTTAATAACGCCGAGATAATTCTCCAGCGACGTGTTCCAGGGCGAATGGCCCATTTCACGCGTTACGAGCTTCCTCGCGCCTGGGCCCCCGCCATCGAACCATCCCTGAAAACTTTCCGGCGAGCTCGAATCGCGACGACTTACGTCTCCTTCGGCGATTGCCTCCAAACGGGATAATTTTACAAAATATTGGGCGTAAATTCAGTTCTCGAGGTATAAAACCAGTGGATGCAATATAAAAAATCTCTCAAGTATTACATAGCGCGGATGCTGGAGTTCAGGAACTGGATTTTAAAGAACTACGTTAACGTTAAGCGACTATAACCGAAGAAACGCGTGGCTTTGGGTTGGTTTCGAGGGGGAGGCGTGGTTGGAAGAAGAAAATGGACGGGCAAGATACTCGAAAACGGCAAGTTTCCCGTGGCCGGGGCCGCGGAACGCCTCTGCCACTTGTTCGCCGACGCTTTCGCGCTTCCGGTCGTTCACGAAAGGCAACGGCCAACGATGTAGCGAAACGCTGCCGGAGGCGTCGAGACGAGGGCTGAAGAGGCAACACGGGGATAGAAGTGTTTCGACCAGCCCCCGAGCCGCGAAACGAATGTACGAGCTAGCTCGGTAATTAAGAACGAAGGTGGGCAGGTCCTCCCGACAGAGAAAACTCGCGTTTTTCGCACAGACGCGTTTCCGCCTTGCCTTCCTTCGTTTTTTCGACTCGTTACTCAGTCTACGTCGAATGTTTTGGTCGCTCGAGGCTCTTGCAACTACCCTCCTCGCGATACGTAATCGAGAAATGGAAACGAGGACTTCGGGAATAGCTTCTATGTTGTTTTCAGTCCTGAAGTGGGTCCCACATGCTACGGGACACCCTGTATTTGAATTCCGTGGAGATAATTGCATTGACATCGAGTGGATGATATCGTATTTAAAGTAAACTTTCGCGTGATTTAAAGGGTGGCGTAATTTAGACGTTTCCGAGCCCCGAAAACGAGGATCGCGTCAGTGTACGAGGGCAGAAGAAGATGGATGGAGACTAAACGACACCAAAGGGTATTCGCGTCCTTCGTTTTCTCCCCGCGTCGTTTTTCCCGGAGTTTCCAAGCCCCGGGAAAAGGATTCGAGTCTCTCTGTTTCCGGCTTCCAAGTTTCCCCAGTCACCGTTGCCCTAATTTTTTTCGTCCTTTTACCTTCTCCGATCCCCGGGTTCGGTTCCGTGCCGGCTCTTAATCCGCGATCATATCGTCGATGTTGATCCCCGAACGTGTTTCGAATCGTCGGGACTCAGACGGGGGATTATCCGTTTCGCGATATCAGACGCGGGGGGTGGAAAAAATGTTGCGAACGCGGAAGGGAAGATCTCCCGCGCGACGCGGATGGCTCTTCCGTGATTCCGACGAACGGAAAGTTTGCTCGATAAATCGCCTTTATCGTCGAGAGACGTCGTCTTTTACTCTTTCGGTTGGCTCCGCGTCACCGAAACAACCGGTCAAATTGTTAGAGTTTTTATTAATCAACGGGTGTGAGAACTCTGGTACAGGTGGATTCTCAGGGGCTAAATGTGAATAAAACCATTTGAAAATTGATATCGAACAGGCACGAAAGTTATGTTAGGTCTGGTATCGTCGAGAAGCAAAGGTACTCGATCGTTTCAGTCTTTCCTGCGCGGAGTTGATACAGTTGTTCCGAGGCTTCCACGCTGGAAGCCATTTCCGTTGAAAAGCCGGCGTCGCGAAATATTCTGTCATCCGCAGAAAGTGCGTCAAAGGCGCGGAAAATTGGAATAAATTATTCGCAAACGAAATGCTCGCAGGACTCCGGGCGATCCCCGTCGAAGGATCGACAAATTTATTCCTGTGAACGATTTTGAACGACGGTGTACCTACGGGACACGGCGTCGATGAAATATTAAACGGGTACGCGAATAATTCGAACGGATAGCAATAGAACTTCCAGATTTTTAGCGATCCTGCTTTTGAATAATTTGTGGTTCGAAATATCTTGTTGTGTTTACTTATTATTATTATTATTATTATTATTAGTCATTTATTAACGGGAATAAACTCTTTAGAACAAAAGATGTAATCATTCTATTTACACAATTCTGAGGTTCGAACGTTTCAAATTTATTTTGAGAACAGTAATTTGACACTGAATTTGATCTGTATTGCCAAATTAGTAGAAAAGCTTGACGCCCAAAATGGTGAATTTAATTTTGGGATATCGCGAAGCTCGTGAAAAGAATAGAAGCACGTGTCCATGCCTGTACAGTGGTTTTTGGAAGTCGAGTTGCGTGGGTGTGCAGGCTGCCATAGGGGCGCGTAAGAGGAAGAGAAGAGCAGTCGGCAGACGGGCCGCCCTTCGCGTTTTTCTATCCGATATTCATTTACCATTCCGGTGCGCGGTAAAAGGGTGCATTTGCATGGAAATTTCTCTCGACTCGTTCCCCTCGAAAGGTGACGCGTACACAAATCCACCCAGCCCGTTTCTCGCCGGACGGGAGAAAGGATTAAAGTATCCGGCCGCGGAACAGAAATTGTTGGCGAAGAGGAGAAAATTATCGCGCGCTAGGGACGCGCCGCGAGCGAGCCCCTTCAGCCACAAACGCCCGGGCGTATCTTCGCTGGAGAGATTCACTCGACTTTTTTCAAAGAAACACCGCCGTCCGCCCCCAACGTTGGAGCTTTCAGTAATCCTCCTTTTGACTCTTCTCGCGCCGGCAGCCTCGCGTTTTTCGCCCCGCGATTCGACGAATGCGGGATGCTGCACCGCACCGAGCCTCCAGTCAATTTATCCGAGGGAAACACAATCGACGAATTCAACGTCGACGACGAAACACTCGCCTTACATTTCCGAATCGCGCGTTTTCGACGTCGAGTGACGAATTCTTTCAACCTTTTCAGTCTATTAGAACCAAGAAGAATCATACAATTGCTTAACGAGTCGCTATTTTTTAATATCAGGCCCATGTGGAGATATTTTAATTCGAATCCTATTGGAAAGGCGAACAATGGTGGTAACTAAAATCTCGATATTTATTATAAAGGGAATTTTATTTGCTCGTCTAGGATCGACGCGATAATTGCGTAAAAATTGTATAATTATTGGTCTCTCCGGAGCATCAATTATTTGGCGACGAGAGACCAATGTTCGTACAACTTTAATACAATTCCCATATCGATTCGACTCAAATAACATTTCCTTTATTAGCATCGAAATTTTAATTACGTGGAATCGGATGGAAACTTCGCTCCTTCCGTAGTTACTTTCTATTTGGGCCACCTTATTGTCGAGTTTCGCTAATCTTGAGTTATAATTCAGGTGGTGTAGTTAGATATTCTCGGTGCTATGAGATTGTTTCGAAAAGCCTGCCCCGGAGTAGAATCTACTATTTATTATCTTCCCGGCGAGTCCAGCGGCGGATCAGGGACGAAACACGATTCTCTCGTTACGAAATAATTTATGTATTCGATTAAAACGGATCCGTTTCCAACAGCGTCGACGAAACGCAAAGTCTGCGCGGAGAATCGGTCGTTTCGTATGCAACAAACCTTGGCACGTTCGATTTTAATCTTCGAGCTTAACCGCCCCCATTAAACGTTCCGTATTTTATCGTTCTCTTTCGACTCCTTCGAACGAGCTGAAGCAGCATTCTCGAAGATCTTCGCCGAGTTAGAACCGATTCTGCGGTTATCGTTCCGTCGAAACGAAAGAACAGCGTCCGACGAATTAACGGGGGGTGGCAACGAAAAACCGGGGACTTTTTGCGAACTCGTACGTTGTACCAGCTGGTATAAATCGTGCACGACTCGAAGATTCGCGAGTAGAAATTGGCTGGATGAGTGGCAAACGGGAGGGGGTGGGGCTGCCGGATGGCGGAACGATGTATTTACCTCGCGAAACGAGGAGTCGTAACTTATGCGGCCGCGGAAGAAACGCAAATAGACAGCGCCGGATCGAAACGCGAGAATAATTCTCCGACTGTCTGAAAAATTGCGCGTCGGTGAAAGATAGCAGGGAAGAAAAATATTCAAAGTGCTTCCATTCGCGAATATTTCACGGATACGTCTCGGTTCGGATAAACAGAATTATACGACGATCGAAATATAATTAATCGGTAAACTCGATCCAGCGTAAAAGAAGAGGTTCTAATTGGAATCGTTTCTTTGGAACACGTAACTTTCAATTCATGTTGGTCGTGTCTCTTTTCGTGTAATTTTCATGACTGAAATTAACCATTATTCGGAGTAATCTTTTGATACGATATAAATACCAGATTATAGTTACGTTATCCATAAACGTGGCGGGATCTCGCGATTACGACTCCCCGAATTACTCCCGGGCCGCGCGGAGTGTCGCAATTAACGCGTCGCGTGGATTGCACGGCGTTTCGCGACACCTTTTCCCCCGTAAACACTCGTTTTCTAGGAGTCTGGCGAGAGCCACGGACCCCTTGGAACCCCTTTTTAATTCTCACTTTCGCCCGTGGTCCGCGTCGCGGGTTTACCCGAAGAAAAGAAAAGCTTCCGCCGGGGCGGTCGCAGACACGGCTCGCAAATGGAAATTGGTTGCAAAGGAATATTTACTGGCGACGTTGGGCTAGGTGAAAAGCTGTAACTTACGCGGCGGAACGCGAAAGGGGCGAGAGCATAAAGGGAAAATGCACCGACTCCGAGGCAGCGAAAACTATGACACCATGATGTGTTCGAGGCATTCCCGCGGATTGGCGTTTGTCATGTCGTCCCTCGCGTCCCAGAACGCCCGCGCCTGGAAAATTACGCGAAGATACAAAGCTTGAATACGGAGATACCGCGGCAACTAAACTTTCACATTTAATTAAAATTCCGTTTCATCAAGAAAAAGTGCAGTTAATATACTTGCAATTTCAGACCTGCTCTTTAGAGATTTTAAAAGATAAAATTACAAAGTCTCTATACTTGTTTGCGTGAAAAATGTAACCTCTTTGTGAGATAGAGGGTCGTGATGTATCGCGTGGGGATTCGTCTCGGTTAATTTTTAGTTGCACCCCATTTGGCAAATTTCTAGAGGATACCCGGGCAGGGAGGTGGTTCTGTAAGTACACGGGCGAGGGATGAAGTACTTAGAACGCGCATCATACGCTAGACACGGTGATTGATGGAAGAAGAGGCGGCGGAGGGGGCAGGGGAAACCAATGGCACGAAGATAAATTAATAGCGTGGAATTTCTGGGAGTCGGAGGCAAACTCGTGGTCGAGTCAGTTGGTAGTTCCATGGGGTGGGAGGGATCCCGCCTACTCTTCCTCCGTCCTTTTCCCTCCTTCCGTTCCGTGGAAGCAGCCTCCGAAAGCATCGGTCCCCGCGTGCCATGGATCCCGTGGCACAAACCCTTCCGAATCGAATTGCCGCTAACTCCCGTAGACGCGGGGTATCGTCTGGCTATGTCCGGTGCCTACTAGTTACGGGCTTGTTCCCGGACTCTCTCTCTTACCCCGCCATTCGATAACTTTGGATTTCATTAGACTGGTTAATAAAGCTCGTTACCCCGGGTGCGCGTTAATCGGCTGGAAACTGGATTATACGAGGTCCGCGTGGCTCCTTTAAACGCCAATTAATTGCGTGGATCGCGTATGTCGGGAATCGGGCGTCGATTTCACCCCGGGCAGAAACGTTTTCCCTATTTGTCTCGTGCGGCCCAACCATATATACGGTCCAGTGTGGGCGGTGCTGTTCCTAATGCAAACGCGAATCGAAATTGTACGATGTTTCTCGCAGATAGAGTTACGAAATGAAATTTCGAATTATCGATCCTAATAGACGCACGTAGTCCTCGTTTCTTTATGTTCTACACACAGGATTATTAATATTCTGCTGATGATCCCAGTGAGTACCACTTGAAGAACATGTCCGACCAATATTCGATCTTTCTACTTGCTTCGGTGAATATTCGTATCTGTAGTGTTCTTTGTTTTAATTGATTATATTTTTCCTATCAATTCCCTTCCGTATACTATTCTCCAAGCTTGGTATACCATGGGATTTCTCAATATTCTTCAAACGACCCCTGTGTGTACCATTTGAGGAACATGTCCGACCAATATTCGATTTTTCTACTTGCTTCGGTGAATATTCATGCCTATAGTGTTCTCTGTTTAATTAATTATATTTTTCCTGATCCATGTACTATTCTCAAAGCTCAGCATACTACTTTGTAATCGTAAACGATGCTGTTCTTCGGTCCAGCGATGAAACACTAGCAAACCTGCAGTTTATTTATTTTTCTTTTTTTCCATTACTCGTATAAAAGAAGTGAAAACATTCACCGTGCCCAGGTGCACGAACGAACGGATTAATGTATAGTGAAATCAACGGAAAACAAACAATACACCATCATCAATATTTACTAAACGCCAGCGCTAGTAGAAATATCGAGTAATGGTCAGGCGAGTACATAGCGTTGCCAAATGAACCTATTTTTTTTCATATCGATGCTTTCCGTAAACGAAGGCTCGTGCAAAAATATTATCGTATGCATTTTATACGCTTTCGCGCGAGGAATCGTTTCGTTCTCGGAGCAGATTGGGAAGTCGATCGAAAAGTCAAAGACAATGACGGATGACGTTACGTTTCCGATCCGCAACTACCGACAACAAATTCGACGAAAACCATCTTCCACGGAGGTGTTCGTGTCCAAAGGGTCGATCAATCGCGAGGGGTTCACCGGTGACCCGAAAACAGGCGTCGAAGAAGTCGTAAAGACGGAAAGGAAAAAGAAACACGAAGGGTGAAAATCGATGGAAGGGAAGTCTCTCGTCGAATTCGTTAATCCCATTGGCCGGTGTCCTTTGTGGCAAGCTTCAGAATTAAATTTCCGGTCCTGCGGAATCCAGGGAATCCTTTGACGGTCGTCGGGCCGACGGTAATTCGATCAGCAATCATCCGGGGATAGGTCGACGACGACGTCTCTGTTTTTATCCGACGACGTGCCACGCGAACGACGCGACAAGTCATGGAACAAATAAAAACATTTCCATCGTTCATCGACTTCCGTAATCGCGTCAACGATATCCTCCTCCTCGGTACGCGGAGCTTGTATCGTCAGTTTCCATCTTACAGAAAACTTTACGGGGCACGCTGGGCCACTAAAAAACGATCTTCGAGCGTAAACTATCAATTTATCGCCCCCGAAAATGGAAGAATTTCTACCCGTTCCAGCGTCGACGTCGATTTTATGCAAAACAACCCATTTCACAGTGTTTCTAAATTCGAAATTATTTTGCCCGCCGCCTCGTCCATATTCATGCCGGGTAAAATGATGGAATAAGTAAAGTAAACAAAAGTACGGTGTTGCCTGCACACGCGTGAATTTATTATTTGAGTAATTGCATAAATACGGAGAACGACGTTTGCATCGATTCTATCGATTTTGCACGTACAATACAGTAGTTAACTCGCTGGTTAAATTCTTTCGTATGAACACGCAAATATCACTGATCTGATGGCTGAATTATTTTTCTGTTAAAACCTACGAACAAAATCGGTTTTACGAATGCATTCTTCTTTCTTTGGTTTTTGGAAAACCAAACTAATTACGATGCTATCTTTGTGAATCCAAGAGGACTACGGTGCAAGCTGGTAGAGTCTGTGCTCATCGATAACAACGAACGCCCGCATAAATTTAGCGTCGTCGAAGTATTGCGGGATTGGCGTTTATATATGTTGGTCCTGGTATTTATTAATTTGCGCGTACTCGGTCGCATGCAGGCACTCTGCCGTTGGCGTCGCGACGCGGCGTCGGTGCATCGTTCACGGTTGTTTCACCGGGTTGCGCGTCGATGGGTGCGCGTCGACCACCGATCGTCTCAGTAGCAAACGAACCGGGCAGCGAGACGCACGTACGCCACTCCCGACCATAACCCCGACCTCCAGCCTCTCAAACGATCCCGTTCATTTGCATTTTAGTGGTCTCGTTAGCCTCGGGGCTCCATTTCCCGTTTCCACGGCGACAAGCGACCGAACGAATCCGTTCGAGCTGTCCTCCTCTTCCTCGTCCTCGTCCTCGTCGCTTTTTAAATATTTTCTCTTAAAAACGACATGCATAGGAACGTTGCATTACGTCGAAACCATCTTCGTTGTCCCATTATTTTGAAAAAGATCTTGGAGAAAATTAAATCTAAGGGTACGAAAATGAAGGGTTGAATGTATATGTATCGAGAAGGATCAAGTTTCAGAGTTTAATTCTAGTTTATCTAGCTTAGTTTCATGATGATTTTGGGGCAATTCTTTCGCGTTTTCTTGGACGTTGAGGGGTTCGAAACAGGCTGGCACGCCTCTTTTCTTGGTCGCGCGGAATAGAGCCACGAAGAGGGCGGAATCGAGTAAACAGAATTATCGGAAACGCGGCCCGCGGCGTGCGGGGAATAAATTTAGATTTACCCGATTTTCCGGATCCGAAAGCCCAGTGTCCCGAAAGCTCGACAGACCGTTTCCGTGCGCGGTTCTGCGCGCGTCGCGTGCCGAATAATCTACTCGATGTGTTCTCCCAGCGGGCCAACGAGCGAAACAATATTCTGGCAAGCCCTCCGCTCTCCTCTTTGCTGGCTCTGCGAACTGTCCGCGGTTTGCTTGGGAACGCGCGGAGGAAAGTGAACAAGGTTACCCCGGTATTTGCATATTTCTGTTTACGAAACGACGGATCGAACGCATCCAACGAAAAATCCTCTTCCTCTGTGTCTCGTCGTTCATAGTTCACCGATGCTCGCTGAACCCAACGATGGCGTCTGTTCCCCTGGTGTCTTCGTTAAAAAATAAGGGAAAAAATTCATGAGACACTCTGTTGCGACAGTTTCCACAGTCGCTGCCAGAGGGACGCGCTCAACCCTTTCTCTCCCGCAAGCACTCGACCAGCTATTCCTATGCATCCACTCATCTCGCGTTTCTATGTCAAATTTCACTTTCCAACAACAGTCAACGTATCTGAAACCTCCCAGACGAAGCTGGAGCTGCGGGTGCTCTCCGTGGGCCGTCTTAAACGTCTCGATAGAGTCGAAGAAGCAAATTTGAGGACATTGTCGAATAAAATGGTTCTCCAGAAGCGATACGCAAGGTCCGTTTCCGCGACACGTACGCTGGTGGAGGAAGCTAGCCCAGGTTGGTACCGGGCTGGTACCGTCCAGAGGGACATCGATTTCCTGGCGAGCGATTCGATGCTCGCACACGGACAACCGCACACACACACACGCGAACACACGAACGAACAAGGTGAGACGAGCTCTCGCGGCGTGGTGTGCGGTCCGTAGCGTACGCGCGCGCCTTCACGTGCATTATTAGGTGACCGATGTGTATGCGGGCCACCGTGTGCGTTCACACGTACCAGCCACACGGGCTCGAGCTAATATCGCTGGCCGGATGGATTTATCTAAAATTAGAGCCGTCGTTCGATCAACCGGGTTGCCGATTCCGGGCTCACCCACGCCCGTCGAGTAAAATTAGCGGTCGACCGCTTCCGACTCGATCGACTCCCTGTATCTTTGAACGATGCAGGAGGAACCTGAGAGAGGAAGAGGGTCTTCCACGGAATTCTGAAGCAAACCCGGCCGGTTCGCGTTGCGACTTTTGCTATTGATCTTCTCGAAACTGGGAGCGGTCAAGCGGACGCTGTCTCCCGAAGCGAGAGTACCCGTCGTCGGAGACGTTGCTTTTCCCAAACATTTGCCCTTATCGAGCACCTATTCCCCGCAAAACGGCTCTGCTGGGCCAAGTCGTGGCTCGTGTCCCCCTCGACGCCTGAATTTGCGTTTTTTTCACCTCGATTCGATCGCTGAAAACTTGCAATCGATGCGCTAGAGACTCCGGATCCTTTAGTACGTTTTTCAGGATCGCGATGGGGGAATATGGAAGGGTTCGTGAATTTTCTGAGCCTTGTTCAGGTTATTGTCGATCAACAGATTATGAGCCGCGACACTGGTCGTTACATTTTCGACCACGCTGGAGCGGATTCCGTGGACCTGTCGCCGATAATCGGATCTGCTCGCCGCGATTCGACGAACACGATGGCTCGCGTGCTTATTCCTCATTGGAGCGTTCAAAACACGCGCCTCCTCTTTAAAAAATTTTCTTCTTTGACATCGGTCGATATACTTGTTGATGCTCAGCGAAAAATTGAATAAAATTGAGGGAGGCGATCAGCAAAAATAGTGGAAAACATTCTATGAGAACGTAACTTGTCAAGAAATCACTTAGTGTTTCCAGCGTTAAAGTCGACGATACGTCTCGATCCCTCTAACAATTTTCTGGACGAGGAGCTTCTCGCGACCCCAGACCGTTTAATTTCGGCCGCGAGGGAAGTCGGGAATCGAACGCAGTCGATAAAAACCGACGACAATCGAGGGAGCTTTTCGGGAAGCAAGAACTGTCGAATCTTTCCGCGCCGCGTTTCGTAGCCGGTCTCACGATTGTTGGAAATGAGCGCAATCACTGGAATCGTCGCCCCTCGGAGACACTTTCCACGGGAGCAAACGATTAAATTCGAATTTGCAGCCTTCCATTCCCAATATTATCTCTCGCTTCGCCCATTGTTTTAAGATTCCACGCTTAAAAGTCTCCGACCTTCCTTGTGTTTCTTTTTATAAAAAATTCTGGCTATCATTGATCATTTTCAACGTTGTTGCACAGTGCAGCGTGAAATATAACAAAGTGGCACTCGATTTGAATAAGCCCATATATAATTTAATACAAATTTACGAATCTACTCGTCGTCCCTTCGTTTTTGTAAGAAACCGTGGGTCCACGATTCCAAAGCTAACGGATTACGAAGTCGAAGCCAGTCCTAAGCTTAAAATGGCCGATTAGATTCCGGAGTCGCAGTTTTCCGGCTCGATCGGGGTTAACCCTTCCTCGCTGACGGCGTTTCCCATCGAATAGCTCGAAGGGGGGGAATTTCGACTTGTCGTGTCCTCCGGTAGGGAGCCATTTAATCGTCGTGGAGGGTGGTCGGTGGTATTTACCTTGTCTGGTAGCCCGGGAGCGAGAAAAGAGACGAGAGTCGGGGCAGAATCGACAGCTGGAGGGAAAGATGCAAACGACCTCGGAACTGCGTTCTTACAGGGAGGTGAATTAATGGCGGACGTCGCGTAGGGGGTGGGTACCGCGAGAAATCTGTTTATTTTTAATAGAACTCCGGCTTGCGAGCGGATTGATGGTCCCACGGATTCGTCCCCGGGAAAAGGTCGCGAGATTCCCTTCCTCGGGGTAAATTACGCCGGATGTTTGCCTAATGCTTTAACGATGGCAATTCGTGAGACGTACCCTTAATGTTTCATACACCGGTCGATTCAGACCGCGTCGCCGTTCGGTTCTCAATCATTACAGCTTTATGTAGATTTATGGTACGTCGTATTTTATTGGCGGATATCGGCGTAGTCGTATTTATTCGGTGCACGGCAGAGAGTGTACCGTGCTTTGCCGTGCTCGTTCCTAAGAGGTCGAGGACTCGCTCCTCCCGCCCTCCCCGTCTCACTCGCGTGAGCAGAAAATACTGCCACGACATTTATATTAAACTCTGCGAAACTATCGATCCATACGCGTGTATATATAAACCGCGTCTTTTCACGCAAATAGACATTTATTTATAACGATTTTATACCGATCGGTAGACGCGAGGGTCGATCGAGCCTACTTATTTTCGACCTTATCCAATGGTCCTCCGCCAATAAAACCACTAACGAGCCTCTTCGACTATCCCCCCGCTCCCCCCATTATTAATCGAGTATTATTAGAGTCCGACATTCTGAATTGATACTTCATTAGGCAAGTTACGTTTTCATTTTTCACGATTTAATCACGGTTCATCGAATCCAGCAATTCGTAATCTGTTTCAAACTCGAACTGTCAGCCATCTTGGTTACGGAGATAGCAGCGCGCCAGTAAAGAAAAAGGAATTTTCTGATTGGCTGGTGGCTTCTTCAGGTAGCACTCAAGACGGCAGATTATCGCTTTAGTAATACGTTGCTCGCTGTGTTGTTTACATCGAGTTGTGCGCCACGTACCTCTAGGTTAGAACTCTGCCAGTAAACACGTCCTTCGTCCCATCGTCTTTCCAAACAACGTCGAGCCAGAATGTGCGAGCTTCCTTCTAGAATCATCATGCTAACAGGTTCATTTCGATCTATTTTGCTTATTTTAAATAGGATATCTGTGACTACGGTGTTAAAGAAAGATCCTAAAGAGTGTATACGATAAATTGTCTTCCGGGAAGACGCGTTTACGTTGATAATATTGTACCAGTGGATTTTCGTAGGAACACGGTATATCTCTCTTCCTTCCGCGGCCAGTGGCTGGCTCGTTTTAAGTGCGGGTATTTAGCAATTTATGGTTGGTAGTCGTCCTCGCGGAAACGCATCTCTGCGACGGAACTGCCCGGGTGGTTGAGCCGCGAACATCGCATTAATGTCAACCAACCCAATTTCCTAGGAAACGCAGCGGGCGAATTCGAGTGGATAATCTACGGCCACGCGAATAACGATGGCCGCTACGAACGACGATTTCGTGTTAATGAAAAAGTCCTGCTGCTCGACGGATTGCATCGTTTTGTGGTCCGACTTTCGAAAAGGTAAACAAAAGGTCGACTTCACCGGTACGTTGCATCTTATCGTAATACGCTTCTATGGAATTAAATTGTGACGAGAGTTCTAACATTGTATCGATAGTTTAAGAATAATATAAAGTGAGTGAGATGTGTGATATTTTCTGGGACACCCTAACGTCTGAATAATTCGCCCCGTTCTTTTTATATCTATGACGTTCCGCGAGAAAAGAATCTGGTCCGCGGTTAAGCGAGCGATTTCCGCAACGGGCGGACATACGTCTTCGAATTTGAGTCGCGTTACGTAAGAACGATTTGAAAGTCAGATTTCACGGTTGTGCGCGAGATGAAAGCTGGGAGGATCGTTGTAATCCCGGTCGAAGACTTCTTCGTTCGTGGTAAGCGAGAAAAATCTTCGAAAGCGGTCATAATTTAATCTTTTCGATCCTACGTCGCGGTTACCTTGGACTCTATTTTATATTGACCGAAGGTAAATGATCAAATTCCAACGATGTACTAATCTGAGCATATTTATTGTATATTTTTCCCATCGAGTATACGAGGAAATATAATATTATTTGCTTTGATAAACAACGATGGAGTTCTTCTTTGCGAGATAAAAGGAAATTAGACTATTTACTTTGTCGGAGGACGGAAAGGATTAGCTTTAAGGGAAGTTTATTTCGATGGGAGGTTACAAATTCACGGTGGTTGCTATCTATTGGAAAATCAAACCAAAAATGGCCATCTTCGATCGTTGTCCCTTGGATGGCCGCCGTTCGAGTCGATGGTCGCTGGCAAGAAATTCCTCCGGTTCGGTTATCCTTAGTCGTCGATTACGAGAGATCGGTCCGACGGTCTTCCGCTCGGCCCCTATTATCTCCTTCTGATTGGAGTAAGATGTCTTGATGGAGCTCGACGTCGCTCCTCGATTAAACCCGGATACAATAGGATTTCCGAAGTCTCCGGAGAGCCGGGAGACTTTCGCGAACGCAGTTTCAGTTGTCCCACATGTGTGTGCGGGTGTCATTTGCCGATAGGAGAAACAAAAGAGCAGAAATTACTACACCGAGTATCTCATTTTAATCTTTTCCGCGTTCACATCTTCGAATCTTCTTTTTCTTAATGTTGCAAATTAACACTGTTTCTACCACGATTTTTGTGGGTCGGAGGGTCATTCGATTCTCCCATCTTTAGCAGGAACAGTGTTAATATTTAAATTTCAATTAACTTTGTTCGAAATTAAATTTTTGTTCAGCATCGAGCATTCTACGAATTTATATTAAACGATTTCGCTACGTTTAATAGGACATTGAATAATTCTGATAAATTTAATGGAATGTTACACAGTTCTATTAAACGTGATAGAATATTAAATAATTTTATTAAATTTAATGGAATATTAAAGTTTGGCTTCCTGGATGGTACGTGTTGGTCTACGTAACTTTGTTTCGTGTCGCTTTCCAGATTCGTTCCTACGAAGAATAAATAATAAAATTTGCCTTTCGTGCCCCCCCCCCCCCAAAAAAAAGTAACTAGCTTACAACCCTCGTGAGTCTAGATTTCCGCGGGAAACTCGAAACTCGAAACTGTGAAACGTCTCTGTTACCGATTATTGTCTCAGATCCGCTTCCTAACGTTTGTTAACAACGTTCCCGGGTATTTTTGCGTCCCGCGTGGACGTTTCCAGCTCCGCCCTCTCAATCAGGGCACCGAAAGCAACTCTGTCCGGTGGCTCTTCGTGCTAGGCTGCTTCCGGCGACCTCGAGCCGGTTCGCCTTTCGGTCACGCGATCGCTCTTACGGGAATTTTCCGAGCTGTAAATTGCAAAAGTTCCAGCGTCCTCTCCTGCTATCGTATCTACCCCGTCCCCGCCGAAACTAACCGTTGTTTCTTCTTGTTTCAGATCCCCAAGGCGTCTCTCTGGATCCGAGCGAACACATTCGAAGAGTAAGTTTCCCTTAATAACCATCGTCGAACCGTGCGCTCGATAAAAATTAACTCCATTTGAAATTATTTCTGGCAGAGTCCTCGCCTCGTTTTCAACGGAAGCCAGTGTATTTTCACTCTTCGCTATGAACGGAGCATTCACATCATTTTATAACGCTAATGCGACATTCGATCATCAGTGCTCCGTCTCTCTCGCTCTCGTTAGATCCAATGGGGTCTCAAAAGCGAAACAAATCAACAGAAAAGTTTATTGTATGAGTTTCAATGGTTGTGGTCCCAGATTCCAAAATGTAACATTCCCTTATTCACCTTCGATCGACAGCCAGGCCCAAAATTGATCAATCGTATTTGTACCCTTCCCTCGTAAGAGCCACCAGCGGTGCATCGAGGGATTATCGTAAACGTAAAGAATGGCGCGAACGATTCCGTCATAGGAGAGGTAAAAATTGCATCTCGAGGGGAATTGCCGGAATAATCCCGCGAACTCGACCCGTAGTTTTCAGCCGGGTTCGCGCCGGTCCTTTTATCGAGGTCCCGTATTTCGAGCGCGTTACGTCGGTATTCGTTTATATTTTTCCTCCGTTTCGAGACAAATAAAAGATACCCCGCGGTTGAAATCTGAATAAAGATACGGGACGAACGCCCGCATAAATTCGCGACTCTTGCATATGCATGAGCGCGACGGTTTTTACGAGGTTTCTCTGCACGCCGTTAGATACCACTTCGAACAATGCGTCCGCTCGTTATTTAGGGGTGGCGAAGGATCCTGTGCGTTTCGGAGGCGGTGAATCACGGATCTTCCTGCTCGATAACCGACCGAAACGAGAATCCCGTATCCAGAATTAACCGAACTTCCGTTAACGTCGCTCTTTGTCGTCTCTCGTCCCTTTCAGCCTCCCCCTTTCGCGCGACTTCGACGCCCACCATACCTTTTTTTCCACCTCCTGTTCCCCTCACATAACCGACGGGCAACCGGAATCGCACCGCGCTTCGCAAATCGCTGCAAAGTTTCAACTTGTGTCCGTTTCCGAATATTTTATTCATACTCGAACATGTGTAAATGAATTATTCATCCGTTCACCGTGTCCCTGCGTTTTGTATTGTTTCAGGGGACGAACAGGTCCTCGAGTGTTTGCAACGTTAACGACAGCCTAATCTTCCGATTCAGCGAATCAACTGGAAAAACATTTTCCTCGTTGAACTTTCGTATTTCTTTTTGGTATCTCAAACAAAACAACATTCGTTTCGAAATGCTTATTTCGCTGGAAATCTACACAGGGGGAGTTTGAGTTGTTCGAAGGGGGTGAGACGGTTTCAATAATTTTGAAATCGAGCAATATTGCATTTGACGGAACGTAGGAACGCGAAGAGCGAATGGAAGCGTGTTCGGTATTATTTAGGGGAGGCACTCGTTTCGTCGCGAGCCAGACAAAAGCTGAGCTTACGCGGGTCTCGAGGGTTGAACTGTTCTTGCTTAACAGGGCTCATTGTGTCTGCCGAGAATGGAAGGGGATCAGGTGTCAAAAGCTACCCCCCTCCCTCCTCCCTTCCTCCCCCGAACCAACGATGCATCGTATCTCGTTATTATCTATTATGCGGCACGTATCCTCGTCCTTTTATCGCGTTTGTCTCGTTTCTCCCGTGGTACTCGCTCTGCCGCGTGTGTCAGACGGAATAACACAATCGCCACTGTGGGCTTAATCTGTACAGGACGTTCAGAAAAGGTAATAACGGTTATTACGCGTGGAGTTTGTAACAAGCGTTACGTTTACACATGCTAGATGTGTCTGTTACGGAACCGGTCTAAGTACATTTATCTCTGTTTCGCGGCACAAAAGGTTTTGCATTTCCAGCGACTCGAAAATGTTGATAAGGGACGACAGACTACGGTTCCGTGGCCATTCAAATTAATTATTTTACTTCCTGCGCGTCGCGACGCGACTTAAACCATGCGAATTGTAGGTCGGCGTTAAACAAACGATACTTGTACGCAAAATTTATTCTTGAAAAGCAAGAATTAAACTGGTATTTGTGTATCCTTCGTATGCTCTATAGGCCTAAAATCCTCAGTTATCAATCAACCCTCGTATGCAATAAATTCTTCTCCCTCTTCCTCGAGTAGCAACATATTTTAGCGAACGTTCGTCAAAGACCTCCGAGCCCCCACTTTGGCCAGGCTGAAAATAATCAGAGTTTCCGTTCACGACGCGGGGATTCCATGGAAATGCACGGTCGCGCGATAATCGCGAACTTTCGTACCGCGCGGCAGATAACGAAAGAGCCAACGAGACGCGAAATTTTCTCGACCCCGCCGAAAACTTTTCCATTCTCCGGGAGTGGCTCGAGACAATTCCAACGGACGTCGATGGGACGCGACCGGTATCGGGGGAGGAAACTTTTCGACGAGCGATACTCGCGAGCCACGCGGCGTCCGGGGTCGAAAAAGGTTACGGAAGTAACTGTTAATAACCGTTATACGAACGTTTCTCGCGACTCGAGCATTCTATTAGACGATACGATAAGCGTCCCGTGGTCCGAAAGTTTAAGCAGGAGCGTCCGAGTACTTTAAATTGTACCTGTCTCGATGTGGTCCCTTTAGCGAGCATTTGGAGGACAACCGAGACGAGCTACAGACGTTCGTTAACGCTCGCGGCACGATGGACCGTGAAATTTCGGCGGTCCCTTTGATCTTGCGAAAAGTCGCGTGGCTGAATTATTAATGACGGTGCGCATACATGCATAGATGCATGTTAATTCGAAATCGACCGCGTCGTGGGGCTTCGTGCGAGCCACGACGCGGTCGAAGGCGGTAGTATTTGTTTTGAGAGCCATTGGTCTTGAACAGACATGGTTAAAATCGCGTCGAGTTCTCATCGACAAAGCGTTTCCAGTACCTTGTTATTCACAGAGAGAAACACCACGCTCTTTCGTATCTTTTGGTAATTTAATATTCTCCAGAATTGTAATTTGGCCCTTCGTATGCGATTTGGAGAATTTTGGCTCGGGAGGACGCCTCGTTCGAGCGGAATAGGTTGGTTCCAGCGTCCGCGGGACGACCTTTCGCGTTGCGAGCGATGGTCCCGCGGAGGATGAATAAATTAAGACCGGGGCATCCTTGCTTTCGCCGCGCGGGAACCAGTGCGTGGTTAATTAAATTTTACACGCCGCTTGGCCCCGGAGCTTCGTTCGGGGCATTCCTTTGCGGCTGATGCTCGGACGAAAGTATTCCAGCCAAGTAACGCGGGGGCTTTTTACGGTGTACCTTCCAGGCAAGGATAAACAACTTTCCGTTTCTACGGATCCTTTTACCCATCTCTCCGCCCACCTTCTCGATACCGCGTTCAACCCTTTAAACGTCCAGCCCCGTCGCTGTCACGCTTTCGAAATGAATTCTTTAAACAATTAATCCGCGCGGCGTTTCCACTCGAAATCAACCCTTTTGCGGATCCAGCTCGCGCAACATCGAAACGGGTAACAATGGATATTCCCATTACAGAGCGCGAAAAGGTCAATCGGTTTTAGCTTATGTGCGCGCTCGCGAGGTGCTGTGAATTACGCTCAAACGCGAACTGGCCGTCGAAAACTGCTCCTTTGTTCCACGCCAATTACATTTTGCAACTATCGATTCCTACCTATGGCGAATTATCTATGGTCGAAGTACCGAAGAAAGTTAAATTCTACGATATCAGAGAAAAAAGTATTTTAGAATATAGTTTCATCGACAGGACTCGATCCCACGCTCGTCCTGTTACCATGCAGATGCCTTACCAGCCACGCTACTTCCATTTACGATATAAGTGGATATAATTTATCAAATAAACATAGGAGAAACCCTTAATCCTCCGTTAGTTCATTATTTTTTAAGTGCTTTAAACGAAAAAATTCTGAATATGCGTGCACTAAAGCGGGAACGTAAACGAGGCCTTCCTCGATTTTGGGGTTTTCTTTGTACGAGGAGAAGTAGGTAGCCCAGCATACAGGGACCCTTGCACAATGTCGAGAAAGCTTTGTCCCCCGGGCTAGCCAAGCCACGCGACCGGACATTCGATTACCCCGAAACGGTCGCGAACGTTGAAAACCCCGTTCGTCGTAGCCTCCGTCAAGCCAGAAGGGATTAAATCAAATTATAATGGAAGCTCCGCGAAACCGCCGTTATCTGTTTGTCTAACGAAAGCAGCGGAGCAACTCGCGGAAGACGGGTAAACGGATTCAAGCCCGTAGCCGGGTACGTGCACGGCCCGCGAGACGATTTCGACTCGGGGCACGCGACGATCCACGTGCGGGGTGGTCCGAGGCGAGAAAAAAATCTGTCGCCCGGAGACACGGTTCGCCAGGAGGCGAAAAAAAAGACAGAGAGAGAGAGAGTGAGTGAAAAAAAGAGAGGAACACAGCCCGGAAGAATCTGTTTCGCGAGGAGGAGGGGACGGAAACGCGAGAAATCCCTTACGGTGGGCACCCTGGGGGAGGGGGTCGCGGGGGGGTTAAAAAAAGAAACGAAGAACCGTCCAAGGGGGACGAAGAAGAGAAAATGGGTAAAAAAAGGGTGGCGTATGACACGAGGGACGCGGCCAGGGCACCTCTGGAAGTCGTTACGAGCTTGGATGCCGCCCTTCCGCCCGATCAATATTGCGTTGGTGGGGCCGAGGCAGCACGAGCCATGGCGCAGGACGCAAGGGGTTGAAGGGAGGGGGCGAAATACGAGGCAGGACGGGGCGAATGGAACGGATCCGCGGCCGCGGAGGAGGCAGAAGTCGGGCGGGCGGGGTGTCGAGGGGTCCCGTGGGGGATTCATAGGCGAAAGAGGGGTCGTGCGAGCAGCCGAGTGGGGGATGTTTGGTGGGGGTGGTAGCAGAGGAGCCAACACTGTCATGGCGCCGCGCACCACCGCCAGCCAAGCGGCACCTCCAACTACTCCCTCGCGGTGTGCAACGCGCTGCTCGCGATTTCTACCCTGAAATTCGTCCGCGGGAACCGCGAGTGCTCCGGAGGTCTCCGTACGCCCGGAACCCTTTCCGTCGTTGGTCTGGAAGAGAGCACACGGTCGTGCGAAGGGAGCGAGTCCGTCGCTCGTACGGTTCGCGTCGCAGTCGTGGGTTCGCTGCTGTGTCGAGAGGAGCGGTTTTCGAACGATAGTGATCGTATTCGGTCGAGAGAAAGGAAGAAAGAGGTGTGCTGCGAACAGTGCGCGACTCGAGTTTGCCAGGGAGGCTCGAGAGTGTGTCGGTGGCGGAGGGACAGGGTGTCCCGGTGACCAGGACGCGAGAACGCCTCGTATCGACCTCGAAACTCCGGGGGTACGAAGGTCGAGGATCTCGGGAGTAACCGCGGTTGCCACCCGCGACTCGGTGAAACGGGAACGTCGTTGATTCGTGTGAGGTGAATCGATGGTGCACGCGGAATCGTGACGCGATCGTTTGTCGTTTGGGTGGTAGCACGCACGATGTCGCGGCGCGATGCGTCACGTGACTGAGGGCCCGGAGAGCAACGACAGAGGGTAGAGGGACGCGATACGAGGATCCTACCTCGTCGAGGACCATCGCGATCCACGGGCACACAGGAGTCGCCGTCCCGGGTCTCGCACCGACCACCGGCTAATAGGAGTAACAATGTCCTAGCGAAGGCAGGACCGCGTCCAGGCCGATCCCCCTCGCCCTGTTCCGTTTCTTCCGAAAGAATCCTCGCTCCCTGACCTCCAAACGCCGTCAACCCGCCGACCTACTCACGCGACAGTGCGCGCGCGCGCGCGCCCACGCACACCGACACCTTACGAACACGAACACGATCACGAACACGGAACACGAACACGCCTACGGTGCAGAGATACACGTGCGCGACCAGGACACGCCAGAAGACACCAGAGACGCGCGCGTCTACGCGTACGCTTCGTCCCTTCATCTTTCTCTCTATATATTTCTCCACTCTCCCACCTACCCCGTCTCGGTCTTTGTTACACACGCGCCCCGTTAACCTTCGTCTACGAGCTCACGCCTAGGAACAACGGCTTACGGACACGCGCGAACCACCTACACAACTACGTCGTAAGCCGTGTACCCGGAGTACAGAGCACACAGGCTTCCATCCCGAATCCAGCCAAGTCCAAAGTCCTTAATCCCGTGGGGTGATCCTGGCCCCGCCCGTACGCGAAGGAACCACACCCTGGTCGGAGAAGGAACTCTGGGATACGGATTCTCCAGGCTCTCGGTAAGCTGAGACATCCGATCGTACGACCATTTTGCTACTCGCGGCCTTTTCTCCACCGGGATTTTTCCTCGAGCACACCTGGAGGAATCGTCGCGGTCTCGGATCGCGGTGGAACGTCGTTTCGCGGATCGTTCCTCCGGTTTCCGCGTATCTTCGCGTCGCCATCGCCGCCCAACCACCCGTCCACGTCGATCCCTCTCTCTCTCTCTCTCTCTTGGTCGCGGTGGATCTAATAGCGCACATGGCCTCGTTCCATGCTGGATGCAACTTGCAACGCCGTCGCGCAGGTTAGGTTCGGAGGGTGGGTTAAGGGCAGCGCAAGGATACGCGGTTTCGTTGCACGAACTTGATACCCAACGTCGCTCGTGGATCCTGCGGATCGATCGGACCGCTATTTAACGCGACTTTCAACGTCCCAACCGCTTAGCGGTCGCTTTTTCGCGGTCGATATAGTGTACTCGTAAATACGATCAAACTAGGATTCGATCGTTTCTCACTGGTCATCGGTAGCTCTCGAATCAACCACCCAAAATCGCTATCGAATTTTAACTATTCGTCTCAACGATGGAATTTAATTTAATTCAAATTTTATCGACCATTTTATTCGTAACGAAGTCACAGATTTAAATTCTAATATTCGAAAAATCCTGCACCAGAAGCGCGCAGTAATTACGAGCACGGTGGTCGATCGATCGTCGACGCGTCGCGGCTTGATTTCGTCGCTCCTTTGATGCGACCAAGCCAGAAAATGCACGAAGGGCAGGTTCACGGTTCGTTGGCTGCATCCAATACACCGCTCCGGCGGAATATAATTTACAATCTCGGCAAGTATCAATTTGCAATAATTTATGCGCGCTTTTTCCCACCGGCGAGTTATTTACGAGCCCGTTACGCGTGACCCGCGGCGCTTCATCGGGAACTACCGAACCTAACCGCGTGACGTCACGGTTTAACATCGACGATGATTATGCACCTGCGTCTGAAACGCTACGTTGCAACTGTGTCTCGGTTTTTCCTTTTACAGCGCGTGCCAATTTAAAGTCTCCGCCTTCTTATTGGTGCCTTCGAGCGAGGGAAATCGTCAATGGAATTCCACGTACTGGGTGGCTCCGTGAAACCTTTCTCAAAAGTTGAAAAAGATTTTCCACCGTAGACTTCCTTAGAAATTAACAAATCGAGGAAACTTTCCCTTCCATCATCGATTGATAAAAAATTAACAATATTCTTTTGACGCAAAGCAAAGATTAGCAATTCTTTTTTTATCGTTCTTTGACCCTCCTCGAGCCTCGATAACTCATCCGTCGACGCGCTCGATCATTTTTTCGTATCCGGAATTCGGTGATACGCGAGACGCGGGGAAAAAACGAGGATATCGCGCAGCACTTGTTAAGTATTCAAATATGCCACGCAGAGGAATTTGTTTTTATTCTCGAGCAAATATGCAGCATGATTCCGGAAACTGGGACAGCGCTGTTGTAACTCTTCTGTAAACAGTACGAACAAACAGGTACTAGGAAAAAATTGAACCTTGCTATGGAGATGATACTTTTCCGTACAGATAAATTCCGCTGTAACTTTTTGTAGTTAAAATGCGCGGAAGACTTTGGATTGATATCTACTCTTTCGAACGTTCCCACGCAAATCGATTCTTTTCGTTCTGTGTACGAAACTATTAAGGTATGACCATTGAAAACGGGCTGGCCGTAAACGAAGAGCGAGTCGCGATTAAATCGAGCGGAATTAAATTGCGTTTCGTGATCGGGACGAATGAAATCGCCGCGAGTCGAAGCCAGCGATTCAGCACGATGACGCTTCGGTTCTTCGGGGTCGAAGGATACCTTTCCGCGGACATTCTAGCGCGATCACGGTTAATTACTATCTCGAATCGCGAACGTGTTGCTCGTTGAATCAATTGCTGCAATGAAAAATCCTATTCTTAACCGGGGGGTCCAAAGGAACTGCATTCGAGTGGCTCGTTTGCACGGTTAAATAGGGTACCTTTGATGTTCGATCTCGATTTCGAAGAATTTCTTTTTACTGAGCTCTGAAACGGTGGAAAGAATTTATACACGTTGATCGAATCAAGGGAAATAATTGAAAATTCTCTTTTTATTGTCTTTGAAGCCGCGAATATTAGGCGGTAAACGATTGGAATAATATGACTTTCCCCATCGAATGACGTTTTCGAAAAACGACAGCGCAGGTTTTTCAAGAGGTTCCCTTGGTTAGCGAGCTCGCAATTGCGCAGCTTAACCAAACGTTCACCGATGCGCGAAGGGGATGACGATACGGTCGAAGGGAAAAAATGCATTGTTGTTCGCGGTGTAGCGCTTACAAAAGGCCATTCGGTTCGCGTTTCTGTCGACCAAACTCTCGTTTAATCTCTCTTGACCCGCATACGCCTGTCGAAGCCGGGATCGACGAAAAACTGCTGGCACGGTTCGAAAACAAACCGTGTCCGTCGTTCATAATCTCGCGGTCGTTTCCATGTCTTCGTCGATGAAGCCCCGCCACAGGGATCGTGAGCCCGAAATCGTCCAACGATTCGGGAAACTGGAACGCGTCGATTCCGCTGCTCGTGGCGCTTTCGGTCCTGGCCCGCTCTATCGTTGAGTTTTTTTTTTTTTTTTTTTTTTTTATTATTTTTTTTTTCTCTCTGACGAAGGGAGTTAATATCACTGTATTGACGAGCGAAGCCCGTAGACGTAGCCCCGACTACGGCGGCCCATTAATGACGATCACGGTGGCGAGAATGAAATTTAATCGTTGCCCGAGCGTGCAGTTGCACCGTCACTTTTATCGGGCGGGTTTTTATGGAGCGGAACACGGCTATCGACTGGAAGAGGAAATTGATCGATAAATCATCGACGCGCGCGAATATTGGCCCTTTCGTGTTTGACAGATACGCTCATTCGATGGTTAACGAGACTCCCAACAGTTCCTATATTAATCCGTTCGCTTTGCGATTCGAGAGGGTCGTCCGAGAGACGTTCAATTTCCTTTCTCTGCCCGGCGAGAATAGAAAACGTTCTTTTCCCGCTCGAACGAATCCGATATTTACGTTCGCGACCGTGTCTTCCGGGGTGGAGGGGGAGGGAGGTCTATGTCCGACACTTTTAAGAAATTGATTTCTTCTTTGCAGCTTCCCTCGTAGGAGTTTTATTGAAATTCCTGAGATTAATGGCGCTTCGCCGTTCACGGGGTATCAATCGCTGTTGCGAGAATTTTTACGGGAATCGAGTTACAAAAAAATTCGAGCGATCTCGAACGGATATCCCGAATAGTTTTCGCGTTATGAAATTCCGAAACTGCCCCAGTTTTCCCCCGTCCAGCCCGGAACAACCACTTAAATATTAAATGGTTTCGCCCCGCGTACGACCTCGCCGCGTAACGGGTTAATTTATTCAGCGGGTCGGCGATTTTTCCGACCCGATCCGGAACACCGTCGCTGCCCGTGACAACGATCTGTCCTTCGAGTACCGACGCTGGACGAAACGATCGAAATTCCGGCCGCGAGATCGTGCTGATTCCGCGGTCACGCGATCCTTTTCCTCGCCAGTTTCGTAGGTCGAAAGTTGAAGGTCTTTATTTGGCCCTCGGGACGACACGCGAACCCCGAATAGCGCCGGATACATCGCGATAAATTAATTTTAACCGTCGAGGATACGACGATTTCAACGATTCCAAACCTCCACGGTCAAAGCGATAACGATTGCATGGATCGATCGGCCATACTGCAATCTCGTTCCTCGGTCACGACACGGTTTTCAAATTTTCTGATACGAACCACTTACGTAATCTCTCGTTGCATCAATTGCATATATTTCTGTCGATACCCTTCGTGTCGATGAATTTAATTGGAACCCATAGTATACATTGGAGTCCTTACGTCGATAAAATTCAACGCAAATTGCTGAAAAATAATATTTTCAATATGGGAAGAAGCAATTTATTTATTTCGGTACCGTTCAGCGTTGTGGGTGTTTATTTTATTTTATAACAAAGTTGAAGGTTCAGTTGAGGTTTTCGGGGCCCGAACCGACCACCGGAAGTCCCAAAAACGCGGTCGACGGACGCTGAAAGAACGAAACGACGCTCGCGTGCTCGCTAACGATGTACCCTCTTTTTTCCGCGAACGACGCGCACGGGTCATTCGTTAATTTACCGTTTTAATTATAGGAGAAAGGGAGAGGCACACGAGTGGTAATGACGCCGGCGCGAGCGTCGAGCAATATTTTAATTTACGCTATTGGGTCTCAATTAAAGGGGCGCCGGCGGTAATTACGAATCGGACGCGGGGAAATTGAAGGCGCGACCGCGGAAAACGCGAACCGTATTTGCGACCAGGTCTGTAAACGCTAACGAGCGCTGTCAAGTCGCTCGAAACGCGATCTAGGGAAGGATAAATCGGTACCAAAAGAAGCTACGATCCACGATCGGGTCCACTTCTAAACAGAAGTCGAAAAACGAATTAGTCGATATGATTGGATCGATTCGTAAATTAAAATGTTAGATGCTGCTGTTAGAATCTCTCAAAGTATTTAATTCGACTAGGAAGTCTGTGAAATTACCAAGTAATTTGTTTCTTAACTTTTGTCTGTAAGCAGAGATCGATGGGCTCTTTTGGCGAGCAGATTTATTCGGTCTAATGTAGCTCCACAATGCGCCGCTTTATGGAAAATCAATTTTCATAAAACCTTCAATTACACCACGTAGCCGGCATCTATTACGTTTACAGTAGCGAAGGGTGTAATTAAACCTGGCTGTCCAGTTAACGATGTGTTTCCGCGAAATGTAATTAAATCCAGTCGATTCATGGCTCTTCTCTCGCGATTGATCAAGAGCTCGATATTTTCGAAAAATTCTGCCAAGTACCCGTGCAGAGTAGTTCTTTATAGCTCATTTTATTTCACTCGTCGCGTGTAATTGAAACGATACAACGGAAGAGACGAGACAGATGCAAACAAATCAAGAGCGCAAAGAGACTTCGTATGCGGTACAAACATAATATCTAAAATGTTTATCTAAAACCATTTGACTACGATGTTTATTGATATTATATATTGTATCAAGCTCCTAAAGGTTGTGCAAATATCGTGTAATATTCGATTTCAAATATTTGTCGTTAACGATGGATTCCCGGAACTTCAAAAAGATGTTTACTGTACGAAAGAAATTCATTCTTCGTTCGGAAAATGAGTTCTCGCGGCAGGAATGGCTATTAATCATTACTCCATGTCGGATGAAATCCTGATCAATAGGGAGACAGCCTTCTTCCCGTTTGTCATTAATTTATGTCACACAAAATCCTGCCCAATACTCAAATAACCTCCTTCCTGTTAACTCATTAATTTACGTCGTACGAAATCGTGCTGAACAGCGACGCGTACTTTTTCCTATTAATCACGAGATTTTATTATATAAGGTCTTGACACAATAGCGATATAATCTTTTTTTAAAAAAACCTGATCGCTGTATCCGAAGCCCAGAGATAATCTCTTCGGTTATCTGGCACGCGGAGCAGAATATTTATTGCTACGAAAAGCTCGTCGTCCATCTGGACGTTCGTGTCGCGTTCACGATTCACAGTAAGTTTATTCTATTCAAAAAATTCCCAGTCAAGTAGATTCTAAAAACCAAGAATATTATGCGCGATAAAAATAATAAGAAAATCATCCTTAGACCGTTTCCAGGGGATAAAGTTAATCTTGTAACTCGATTATTCGTCACGAAATATTCTCCTGTAATTTCGGGATAATTTTGGAAGAAGGGTGTTAAGTTTCCGTGCATTTTCACACGGTCCATAAAGCATGATCACGGTTTTGGACGCAGGGACGATGACAGTGCGATGCACTAGCGCCTCGGGAGCATCCGAATGCCGACAGCGGTTGTTCATCACCGTACGCGTCAGCCAATTTTTCTTTTGTCCCCTTTCGCGAGCCTTTTAATACCCTGACGAATAGCCGGTGCTGATTTTCCCCGTGGCCCCCGTATATTTTCCTGTCGTCTGCGTTGAATTTTATTTTGTCACGGCTAACGACGCGATCGCTCTTCGTGCCCGATTCGAAACGCCGCCCGGAGCGAGGCAGCGCGTACAACGCGTTCACCTCCGTGCTCGCGACAGATCGCTACGAAGCTACTTGGAGACACGACTATTCGACTTTAAAGTCGAACTCGACTCCACAAAGCCATCCACTGACGTCCCGGATAAAGCACTCGCGTCTTTGACGTTCCACCCTATTGAAACAAACCCCATTCGATTCGATAGATTACAGCCAAACAAGATAGTTCGAAGCTCGGTCGAGAGCTTCTACCACTGGATTATTTATTCAACCCGTTATCTATTTGCCTTCTGTTGAAACGAGAAACATTTTCGAGGTTCGAATTTGAATCTATAAAACAAATTCTAACTTCATATGAACTCAACAACTTTTGTTTGCATTCGCCGTCAGCTAGAACCATTATTAATACGACGGTTACCCTTACAGTTCGAATACTTTTGTGATCTACGATGTACTAGCAAATCTAATAAAGTCTATAACGCGATCGAGTGGCCACGGAAAAACTATTTTCCCCGCAAAGAAGTATTCCCCAAAACGCATTTCTGATAAGCCAGAAAGGTCTCCGATCGGAATTCCGGTGATGCTCGATTTTCGCGTCGCTTCGACCCCCCTTAAAAGATTGCCCACCTGTGGGTAAACACGTTGTATATTCCCGGTGACGACGCCAGTGAGGATATATCCGTCGACGGGTGTCCAAGGGCGAAACCTCTGGATCCAGAAAAGCGCAGCGGAAATTGGAGAGAAGTCGGGGTCGGTTTCCGAGCTGGTCCGCCGATCGGAAGCGGGTATCATCGTCCTCGAATCCGTTTCCCATCGGCGTCAGCCACGCTTCTGACACTTACTACGCGTCCGATATATCCGTCCATTTCAGCGGTCCGAGTGGTTCGCGAAAGGGTTGCTCGAGAGCGGCCCTCGAGGCTCGCGAAGGAGGGGAGGGTGTGGTCCCTGTCTCGAGTATTATTCAAAAGTTACGGGTGCTCGTTTCACGTCGTCGTGATTGCAGGGAGCTAGCAACGCTCGCCTAATTCGCTCTTAACGACCCTTTAAGCGGAATTTAAACGCGTTCGCGCGTCCCGCGTAACTTAGACACACCACCGGCGTCGACGCTTGTTCTCCTGCCTCGCTCGCCCCATCGTATCGCCTCTCCCTTTTACCCCCGATAAGGGTGAAGCAGATTTTCTTCCCTCGTCTCTCTTCTCGCCGCCTTCGTCCGGGCTGTTCACCGAGATACCGTATTATGCAAACGGACTCGATCGAAACTTCGTGCTCGGTTAAGTTTGCGCCACGTGCTTTGGTCGGCTCGTAGACAACGCTTAAGCACGACCATCCTTGTTTCGGTGGTTTGCGACCCGTCGCGATACACGTGTGTGTTCTCAGGTGCGAGTTATCGGGAGTTTCGTTGCGTCAGCGATCCCGAAACTACGGACTTTGGCGATAAAAGCTACCCCTCGAGGAGATATTCACCCTACCGCCGGACTAATTGATGGCGCAAACGATATTTAATTATTATATAGAACAGCTCGCGAAAGTATTCCAAACACTACCGATCTGCATCGCTGACAAATAGAATACACACGTTAAGTTCAAGTTTTTGAAATAAGATTGTAAGGAAAGTTGCATAGGAGCCTCGAGGATGCATACTTAAAATTACAAACGCATCTGATAGCGAGTGGAATGGATATTTCCAATTGATTAAAGTTTCGAAATCACGTCCATCGAAGCGTCAAAGCAGAGCCATTATTTTCCCTAGTCTTTCGCCCCATTTCGTGGTTTATTTTATCCGAGTCGCTGTAATTTTTGCCGCCCCCGCAGTTCGTTAAGCTGATCAGAGATTCGATAGATCGCGAAAGGAGTCGTTTTGCTCGCGGCCGCGACAATCCTCTCAGCGTCGCGACGCCGAAACCCGGTTAGGAAAATCGGATTCGACTCGCGAAGCCCGCGTAAAATATGCCCCGCGTCGACGACCGGAATTTACGACGCTCGCGAGAACTTTTCTACTTGATAATCCGTGTACCGTTGAAAACGGGCAATAATTCACGGGGCGTCTAGATTTCCGCGACTGACGAAGAACGGTGGCTGCTGTGGAACCGATCGTCCGCCGCTCGTAATTTTATCTTGGTACCGTTAAATGTTAAATTTATTTCAACGTCTCGAATTGGGAATTTTTTTAATTCCAGAATTAAAAGGATACATTCAAGCATAATGTAACTCGTATTAATAATTACTCCCACAGTAATTGTTTCGATATTTTAAACAAAATGGTTGAGAATTCCACTGCGTTTCAGGCCAGTTCGATCACCAATGAATGCGTGAAACCGCGGAGGAAAGAGCGTTAATAAAGTCGGTGATATTTCAAAGAAAATGGCCACGTTTTCCTGAAAATTCCATGGCGTTTGGGTCTGTTGGATGTGTTCGAGGCACGGAATAAAAGTTTGAAATAACTTTGCGCGATCGTTTGGCCGGTTAAAATATTGTCGAATTCCAGGGGGCGGAATTCGCCGGTGGTCGTTCGATTCGCGAACGGGCCGTAGCCGGTTGATCCGCTGACCCAGTGGCAGCCCCGATATTGGTTTCCCCCCTTTCGCGGTGAAATAGGGGAGGAAGAGTAAATTCTCTCGGCGGCGGCAATTTCCCTTTCGGCGCTGGTCGGTTCGGCAACGGTTATTGCTCGCCGCCTCCGTGAAGTCGTCGAGTCGTCGGTGGCTGTCGGTGGCAACGGGCGAAAGCGAGACGGCTAAGTGCACTTCCCCACGGCACGTTCGATTCAATTGCAGCTGCGGGCTGCTGACCGACTCAATAGAAACCCGAACCCACCCCCTGTCTTCTTTCGTCCCGGCCGCCCAACGGGCGTTCCTTTCTTTCGCCCATCGGAACGGGGCCGATGTCTCGTTCCTTTTTCGTCGTCCTCTTGCCCTCCTTTGCGGTGCTCGCGAATCGAAAAGAAAAGCGCGCCCCGGCTCGAGACTGCGACTGAAAGTCGCAATCCACCCCCCCTCTCGTACCCTCCGGGTTCGCGCTGTTAAGGGGCCTGTCTAGTTCCAGATAAAGGAAAATTGATTTTCCCTTTTCTCTACCCCTATTGTCTTCGAGTTCGAGGAAAACATTATGCCGAAAGGACGAAAGGACTCCAGATATTAGCAATCTTTCGATATTCTTTTTCCACAAAAATTTACGAATTCCCATAATTTAAATTTCATTTTAAGCTCAATTTTCGAAACAATGTCAAAGCACAGAATTGAAAGATTCTTCGTTAAAAATGGAAAGTGTGCTTTCGTTGCAGCGTGCACGAAAGTTGGTCGTGTTTTCTGGAAATTTTTCGAGCCGGTTGCCATCCGGGGTGGTGAAGAAATTCACCAGCGAACGGTTGACAAAACCGCTTTTCCGCTTTGCTTCGCGGCCTCCTCGACGCCGCTTTCCTTTCGTAGTCGCGCTAATTGCGGCTCGTTTAACGCGTTCCCGTTGCCGCGTTAACCTCGAAACACTCGATTCGCCGAGGTGCGGAGAGCACCCAGTCGAGGAAGCGTTCGCGAGGCGCCCTCGCACCTCCGGGGAAGATGGATCGACAGGAAAGAGGTCGGTTGGAGGAGATACGTGACGGAGAGGCGCGTTAATTAAGCGCGAAATTACGAGGACCGTACGCCACGGTACTTTATTTGCCCCGCAATTTACGCGCATTGTTGCTACCTCGTCAATAGCGACGCATTAATTAACCTTTTGACTCGCAACGATAACTATTTTAATAAATAATCGCGTCAGAGGATTTAAATCCACCCCAAATAATAGGCAATTTTCAATTTGTACTGTTATTTTAACGCTAGAACTACCAAAGCAGTCAAAATTACCCATTCGTAATTTCCAACGAATCTTGCAAAATATTTACTCGACTGAATTTTTGAAAATTTGCTCATTTCCATTTCATTATACATTCTTTCACGTATCTATCATTTTAATTTCTTCGATACAAAGAAATACACTATAATAATCGGTAGTTCCAGTCAATAGCTTGGTAATATTTGCACAACCAAAAGTGCCTCGCATCTTTCTGGAATCAAATTGGAAGATTCAGTAAAACCGATGCATAGTATTAAAGTCTACGTTTCTTTGCCAGTATTGTGAGTCAGGAAAGTTCGTGGAATTTCGTTTGAAGGGTCGGTGCATCGTTGAGAATCGCTGCTCCCGCGTATAGAGCCAACAAACCCGACCCAACGTAAACACAACGGTTTCTCTATTCGCAACGCAGACGTGGCTAACGCAATTTTGCCCGTCGCTTACGTGACATTTCCACGAGAACAAGCCCGATCCGTCGTTAGAGGCCACCGTCGATCGTTCTCGCGCGGTTGTCGATCCGTCCCACGAATTCAAGTCAAACACGCGGGACAAGCTGTACCGTGGATTCATCGATTGAAGCCTCTCCGTTCGACGAAGTCGCTTCACCTGCGCGCGGATGAATAAGTGAACGAGCTTCCAGGAACGGTGCAACGCCGGTGAAATGTTGATGAGACAGCTTTAGGTTTGCTCCACATTCTCTGGACTCGGTCCGCGGCATCGTTCCACTACGAAACCGTACACAGTTTGACACGGTTTCCGCCGCGACATCGCGATCTGAGTCTGTTCGACTCTCGAGTCGAAACAAAATTTATTCGCTGGATCTATCTATAGAGCATCAACGAACGAAAGAACAGTCCATAGCAAAAGAGAATGATTTATTTGTCTCGATCGAAGGCAAAGAAGAAGTTATTGAAAACTAAAACCGAAGAAATGGAATTCCGGGGGCATCGCGTGGACGTAAGAGAAGGGTAATTGAACAATTGAGCGAGAGCCGTTTCTCTTATGGGAGAAGAAATTAGAGGGGACGGAAACGCGATGCTTCTTCGTTGTTTCTCGCGTTTCACCTCGGGGAGCTTTACGATCTTTCATAACCGGCGAAGAGGCTGAGGAACTCTCTTACCCCGGGAATAACGGGCAGCTTTAACGTTATTACACCGTCGACCGAATATAACGGAGACTCTCGTGGCTAAAGGCGTAAAGCCCGAAAGGATATCACCGCGCCAGAGAAACTTCCTTCGCGAAATAGCGGCTGTATCGCCCAGCGTCACGAGACCCTTCCGATTCGAGACTTTCGGAGATTTAACAGCGAAGAAAATCAGGGAAACCTCGTACCGCCAACATCGACGATGAATAGCTGCCAGAAATCGGGAGGGTGAAAACGTCCCCCTTGTTTCTACGCGTTTCACCGTGGACGGCGATTATACGACAAATTAGTCTCTTAGAATGTCGATTAGTTGGACCAAAAATTTCGCCAGATGCACGAAAACATTGTCAAAAGATCAAAGTTGCGCTTGAAATTCTACCGTATATCGAGGACCACCTACAACCATAAGCTGTCCCCCCTATCCACGGTGAGGAGCCCATCCCGATTCTACGGTCCTGAGAAACCGAAATCGAACGATCCCCGCGCGGAATCTCGTCCGTAGGAATCGCGAGGCTCGCGAATCGAGGCGGGGGGAATCCTCGGTATCCGTCGCCATCGAGGAATGGCCGCAAAAGTTTCAGTTATTTCGGTACGTTCGCGTTCTGCACGGTGTCGTTTCACGGATGCCTGGTGCCTGCACTCGCTAGTCGCGTTTCGGTATTCCGCTGGCAGTTTTGCGGTCGGCGAGGTGACGATGCAGTCGCAGCCGGTGCCGGCGACGCGTTTTGCGGCGCTCGCGGTCGTTACGCAACGCTAGAGTCGCCCGCCAGCACGCTAAACGCTTTTGAGGTTTACACTGGAATGGTGTACCGCAAATATCGCCCCCGAAACCTTTCCATAAATGTATCCCGACGAGCCACGCGACCGGGACAACCGGGACTCCGCCGTCCAGACTTTTAATTAAATTTCCCAACGGGGGTAAAAACGCCCGTACGATGGTTTCCGCTTACGTTTTATGGCCGTTCGAGGTCCCCTCGCGAGGAAAAATGCATCGTAAGAACGCTGGTCGTGGCACGGTGTTGGAAACGTTCGAGCACCAAACGATCTCGAGATTCTTGCGAGCATCGAACCAGTGGTCAAACATATCGTTGACACATCAGAAGTCCAAATAAGATTTTTAATTAAATTTCCCTCTATAATTTATTCTTCGTGCACTTTAAATTTGTTAATTCGTTTATTAGAATATGAGAGTTTAATTGTCCAAAGGAGAAAATTCGAGACGGAGTAGGAACGATTAAGAGCCACTGTGCAAGATGGTCGACACGTGTACAGGAGAAATTGCTTCCTGTCGTGCTGGGAAGCGGAATACTTAATATTCCGCCACCGATACGATATCAGGGAATACGTGTCCTGCAGACTCTTATCGTAGCTGCGTTAATTATGACACGATGGCGTCTCCGTGTTCCTCGCGGAGGCCAATTGTTTCGTTATGGTGATTGCCCCGACTGCACCGAGTTTTCTACTCTTTTTTTCCGAGCGGACAAAAACGGTAATGGTCACGACAAAGCGGGAAGGACACGAAAGTACACAGCTGCCCATTAAAACAGAAATACAATTTCCTCGACGGATACTATTATCTTATTTTGTAGCGTTTACCTTTCGAACAGTTCTTTCACATGTTCATAATTTTTCATAGTATGAATTCGTTCCTACTTTGCCTCTATTAAGTTATCCAGCGACTTATGTACGGGAGCATATGTCTTTCTAGGCTAATAACAGCATATACCTCGTCTTTCCACGGTAAATGTATATTTATCTCGACTTCTCCGCGTCATATTTTATTTAATGCTTATATCTCTTTCGCTTCTACCGGTATAACTACGGATTATTATTATTATTATTATCGTTTCAAACGTTCCTATTCCACATTCGAGTATCCAGCAACTAATGCACGAGCATATAAGTTAAAGAGTCTTGAAAATTTTTTCCAGAGAAACTATAATCAGAACCGTTTTCAAATTTTCCACATAGCCTCCTCGATCACTTACCAATCTTCTAGAATTTTTTTTCTCCAGCTAGAAGATTGGAATAAGAAGTTACTAAATTCTGAAAATAGCGTCCAACCGAGTCTGAATGTGAGGTTTATTTTTAATCTTTTCGATGCGTTTCCAATATGATTTCATACATATTCCAAACACGGTTCCAGAAAAGAGTCGAAAGCACGAAGACCTTTTCAATTACAAAAACAAACGATCCCGGATATTGACGATACGTATTCCGAAATGCGGTTCTCGAGTCGTTCGAGGAGAATAATATTTTGACGCGGCGGCAACGTTGTTGGTAACTTCTGGACTTCTCGAACGTCGGTTAAATAAACCAGTCCGCTAACTACAATCGAGTTAAGTACCCGGAGCGTCGAGGCAGTCGTCGATTTCACTTGCCGAGAGTTATCGGCGCCGTCGACGTCACTTTCAGCCGAAGGGGCCTGGAATTTGCATAGAATCCTCTGTCTTGTTGATTGGGTAAGTCGAACCGTCGGGTTCGAGTGGCTCTCGACAAATTACACCCTCGCCGATTCGATTGTGTACGTCTTGGAGAGAGAATTTGCCAAACGTCGGCCGGTTCGAAACGATAACTCGCTTGTAAAAAGCACCCCCGATACCCTCGCGGTAAACAATCGCAGTCGATTAGCCAAGTTTTCTTTGCGGAGAAACGACCGGGCTTTTCTCGCCGCGTCGAAACTTTCTTCCACTTACCGGTTCGCCGGCCAGAAGCAAACGCCGCGATATTATTCGCGGAGACAGAGGGGCGCGAAATTTCGTTCGCCTCCTTAAAAGCTGCGACGCGAGTTCGCCGATCCCGCACAAAGAACGACGGGATTACCTAGAAAGAGAGTAGTTTGCCGCGGGGGGTGGGAAAACTCCCACTGCCCGGTGCTCGCCTTTAATTCCGATACATAAAGTTCCGTCGGGGGTAGTTCGGACCTCCGTTTGCATAAAGTGGATTCCGAGCTTCGTCCATTTTCGTTTCTCGATTCGTTTCTCGATTATTGACCGGAACAAACAATTTCCAATTATATTGAATATTGAATATTGAATCCTCTAATTGGCGATAAGCTTGAAAAATTATTGGTAATCCGGTGATTACCAAAGTTCTCTTACTCGCCAGCAGAGGGGTACGTTCGACTTGACCCTCGAAATTAAATCGTACGTCAAGGGGTTAAACGATCGAGGACGATGATTATGATAGTTCTCCCTTGCTAATAACTCCAGTTGGAACAGTTCTTCCCATCGGAGTCCGTAGGTCACGTATCCCGCGTTGAAACTTAACGGAGAGTCGGATCTCAATCATTCATCACGCCTAACATACTACGCAACTTCGTTCTCTCTCCAATTTCCTCCCGCATCAGTATTCGGAAGATCGTTGGAACCTTTGGTTCTCCGAGTCACGCCTCCGCGTCGCTCGCAGTATCTCCGAGGGTCCTATGTTCAGCATTACGGGCTCCGATGTTCCGAGATTTCCCCGGAGTCGTTGCACCTTAACCACCTCCCTCTTTAAAATCCATTTCCATCGTATCACCCCACTGTCCATCACCGAATCCACCCCCAAGCTCGTCCCTCTAACCCGGACGAAGTCCGTTTTCGTTCTCACCCTTTCTTTCATTTCCCCTGGCGAGCTCGTATCGTGTTCCTCCATCTTTGTCGGTAGTCTTAAACATCGTACTCGTCGAGTCTTCGATCTACAGTTTTAAATCAATCCTACGGAAACGATACTTTGATCAAATTTGCTCCGTATTAAAGAAACCCCCTGTGACGACTGAAAACGAAGGTAATTTTCAAGAATTTTTGGGGCATAACTATGAAACTGTTTCTGATAAATGTTTAATGTTTCTGGAAGTACATTTCTTGAACTACTTCTTGTAAAAATCCGTTACAGGGATTTCTCCCCCCAAATCATTGCGACGTTTACGATTAATTTTGAGATGCAGCCACTTTGGCTGCGCCACTGGGAGGTTTTAGTAACCGTCTCTGGATATTCTCAGAGTCCTTACGAGCGTGGAGATCTTGCGTCTACTCGTAAACTATCCTCCGGTGAGCCGTGCCGGAAGTTAGACTGCTAGTCTGAGATACGAGGGTTGAAACGAGGGCGCGGCGAACGACGATGTAATTCGAAGTGAAAACGATTAACGAAACTGTCGACATGTTGCTGGACGGAGCCGTGGAACCGTGGCTGGATTATGACATCGAATCCGTTCGAACCCGTCGACGTTCCATTGCTTTAATTGGCCACCGTCCACTGAAAGCTCGCTTTTATTCTCGATCACGCGGCGTTTCCATCGAATAATAATTCCGCTCTGTGCATAATTTCTCGTTAGAAAACGGGAGGACATTTTGCAACCAAAAACCAAAGAAAGGAGTCTAATCTGTTCGTTCTACAATTATTAATTTTCAATTAAATAAAGAATTTATGATCCAGTTTTATCGTACACTAGTCGTACGATCGGTAGGAATTGCTGAAACTTCTTTGGGTATGTAGCGTCAAAGTAAACTTCAAAATAAACATGGAAGGCAACATAAATTATAATAGTTTGTATAGTCATTGGATAGGGGATGAAATGCCCTTTAAAATGAGTGGTCGTACAAGTCGATAGGTTTATTAGTTCCGGAGATATAGCGATATTTTAATTTCAAGTCGATGCGGTGGCTGGTTACGGAGATACGAGGGTCCGAAGCGTTTGTTTACTTTCTTACTACGGCCTTGTCAAGGTCGTTGACCGGCACGTGACGCGTGGGAACTAGGTCACTCGGCCGCTCGGTCACGAGACACGTGCGAGAAAGAGAGGTCCGGCGCGACGCGTCAGACGGAGACAGCGATAGTCGAATTAGAAAAAATTACCCCTTTACATAAATTACGATATCTCGAAAACGGAAAGTCGGATCGTCAAAAACCAAAAAGCATCTTAAAGGGGAAGGTTTACCGCTTCTAACAATACCTTAATAACTAATAAAACACTAGTAGTTTCGGAACTGCACGCGTCTGAAGTTTTGATATTTTTCGTACGCGTTAATAGGCTATTGTACATAAGACGGGACTAGAGATAGTGGAAATTGAGTAATGTCCGATCACAGAGTTCGTTCAAAGAAATTCCGGAGGCACGATTTCGGTTGGGGGGATCGATGGTGATCGGGGAAACGGTCCCCGGAGGTTATAAATTCTCGATCCCGTCGCGATTACAGGCGCTAACGATGTCGTTATCGATTTAACAGGGACTAGTTACTTTAGACACCCGGCTCGATTCTCGAAAATCCAGCTGGAACGTGAACTCGGTGTCGGTATCAGAAGCCCCATGAAATATCGAAATATTCATCTGGCGTAATCTGGCGTGCAATATCAGGTCGGCGGTCGGGCGAACGGGTTAAGCTCCATCGGGCCTCCGATTCTGAAATTTTAAACAATCCGACCGAGGCACGCGTAACGTTTAATTGCTCGAGGGCTCGGCGAACGTGCACACTCGGTTGCTTGATCGCGCGTCGAGCACCCGTCGCGATTGCTTTCAATTAATCCACGAGCATGCGCGAGACCCTCGCGACCCCTATTCTGCACTGAAAGGTCGCAATTAAAGGAGAAAAAAGGATCCTGCGAGAGCAGAAAGGGCGGTGAATGACGCGTTTCTCTCGCCGAGGCCTCGTCGCGCGCGGGTAAACACTTCCCCCGCCGAGGGTCCTCCAGTTATATTCGACGATCCTTTTCACGGGGTTTTGTTTCTCCCGATGTTGGTCAAACGTCATCGAGCGACCTCGGGTTCGTTCCCTTTTACCCAGGGATTCTATCGCGGACGGGGTCGTTCCGCAGTTAGGCGCCAGCCTTCGCGGTAATAATTAACGCCCTCATCATCGTGCCGACAAAAAAGGGATCTACGCGACGCGCGAATGCCACCACAAAACGAATCTTTTAATTACGCGAGAATCGATCGATGGAAATTCAAAAAAATGATTGTAAACTCGATGGATCTTATTCGAAAAACATGCGCCGCTTAGTAGTTCAGAGACCGTGTGCGCAAGAACGTGCGAGGGGCTTCTGAAAATGTCAAGCGCGTTCGCGAGCGTACGTTATTCTTTCCCCGTATACTTGACACATTTACGCTCGCAATGGCTAGTAAGCTCAAGGATACCGAGAGAGCTCCGGGCGCGGAAAAGTGCATCTGATTTCCCGACGAAACGGCTTCTTTGTGAGGCTGATGAAGTCTCGCGGCGTTCCCTCTCCCCCTCCTCTTCGTCATCTGCTCGTTTTCTCGACGACCTGCACGGCTTAACCCCGGTGCAGTGGTCTCGAATCGAACTCTTTACACCCTTATATTAACGCGGGCGATATAATTCTTCCACGGTCAATTTTTACTAATCACTGATCGAAATCAAACGAACCACTCAATGATAATAATAATACAAGAAGGCTTAAAAGAACGAGACAATACCTCATTTATCGAAATTACTGATCTCAAAATAGTCTCAGTTGTCCACGAATCAAAACTAGAATTGTTCCAAAACCACATCTCGATAAAATTAACGTAAAAAGGAAAAAACAGTGAAAAATGGAGGACCAAGTGGTCCGCTGACGCAAACTACCGAGCTATGGAGGAGGTTTTTTAGGCTGTCGCTGGAACCAGCGACGAGTTAAGAGGGTAAATGGCCTTAAGGTCGTGTCGAGCGAGAATTCGAGGCGAAGCAAATTTTATGTCCGAGGCGCGAGCGAACGAGCAACGTAATTGGATCGATATTACGGGGCCAACTTCGTGCGCCGAGAGCAGCCTGGCAATTTCAATTTTGAATAGCAATCGCCCACTCGCTACGTGATACGGGAATACAAAAAGCACGGCCGAATTTTCACAATTGATCGAATCATGGCTCCAGCCGCCGCCGGAATCGAATCGCGCGCGAACGGCGAAATTGCCCGTGAACGCGCGTCTGGTTCTGCCTTGTTTCGAACGGGCGTCGCGACGCTGATTGCGAGGATACGGGGAAACGTCCTTCGAGATATTACGAATTTTCGAAAAAAAAAAAAAAAAATAAAAACAACCCCGTCGATGCCTCGTAAAAAAATCCAATTACTGGGATTCTTCGACCTGCTGGGTTCCCCTCTTTATTCGTTGTTCGATATTTTTAATTTAGGAAATGGAGACGATGTCTCCATTTTTGTTTATAAATTATACTGATTTTGAGAAAACAGAGAGTATACATAAATGCACACGTTCGTGCATATTGAATTGTATTAGTAATGACCAATCATTAAACACAGATTTTGTCATATGATCTGACCAGGAAATGGCTCATTATTTGTTGTTCTTTCGTGTAGCCCTCCATCTTTAATAACCCTGTTATCCGTCACGCTGTCTTTTCCTTTTCGTCGCCAACACATTACCCGGGCAAATTTTGCGTGAATTTGAACAAGAGAATTTAATTTCGCGTCGGAAGATCAACAAAACAAGCTACCCCTTCGCGCGTTTGCTTTTGAATAAAATAGCCGGATTAAATTCGAATTAATTTAAGCGTTCGAAAGCGGAGGTCGCGCGAACGGACTCGAAAGGTATTCAAAGTATTGTATTTGCGAGAATAATTCGAGCGTGTGGAGTATGACCGCCGTGTCCACGGTGTTTTGGTAACTAGCGGGCAAAAGCACAGTTTTAACGTCTACGTCTAATTCAAGCTGTATTTTAGCGCGCTGATTACCCGCGGTTGCCGCGTACTTGCCGTTATTAACTCGAGATTTGCATACGACCTGCAGCTTACCGACACGCTAATTAATTCTCTCGTATGTATATCGCGGGCGGATGAAGTTCGTCGCGCAGACAGGAACAGCTCGCGAGACAACCGTATCGCGAGGGATGAAATTGACCACGAACTTTCGTCGATTTGACCGTACCGTACGAGTAATAAACTCGCTTTTCCCCTCGTAATTGATTGGAGGTGTGGCGAAGCGAGCTGTCCAGTCGAAACGCTGTCCGCCGTTGGCCATAAATATTCCACGCTCGATCGCTGATCGTCCGGCAAAAATAGCACGCTGTGCACGTTGGAACGACGCTTCCACCCCTAGCACAGTGGTTCCCGATCGTCCAAACAGTGATCAAAAATCACTTTCCTCGGTCTTCCTACAATCTTTTTCACCGTGACGGTCCACGAGTTGTTCGATTCGACGATACAAATCACGCTCCGGGAGTCCTTTCTGCTATTTTTCATGGATTTATTCATTATTTCACCCATCGACGTTTGGCAATTATGGGGTAAAATAAATGGTAGGGTCTAGAAGAGTATTGAAAGAATTTGTGTCAAAATTTGTGTCGAAACAGAATGAATCTTGGAGTTTTATCGGTGATCGGGGGGCGGTGGCGTGACACGATAACTTTTTGCAGTCGATTACATCGCGGATCGACGTGGGTGACGTCGAGGTAGGCCAATTAGTCCGTTTCGTTTCGTTTCGAGAGCCGAGGAATAAGCAGATCGGGGTTAGGCGGTTGCGTCACGCGAAAACATTGGCTCGAAGTACGAAGCCTGTAATTCGCGCAATTCCGCGGATCATTGGGTCTCGAGCAATCGTGTCGATCGTTACCGAACCGGAATCGGTAATTTAATGTCTTCACTGGTAGATATTCCGTCGAAGAAGCGATTTATTAATTGGTGCGGGGGTTCCTTCGTTCGTTTATTCCCTCGATTCTTATTTATTCGCAATTACATTAATTTCCACCCATCAAGGTTCATTCGGAAGACCGTTTCGATGTATCTTTTACAGTTTAATCGAGTCGTATTTTTAACAATTTCCCAAGCCATCGATACGCATACTTTTTCGAGTTTTTAAATATTGAATTGGCGCAACGATATTGTAATCGGATCTATATCGCGCAGGTTACACACGGCACGGTATCCGCGATTGCTTTTTTTCTATTTCAAAAAAAAAAAAAATGTTTCGCTTTTGCCGCAAAACTTCCCTACGTTTCTTCAAAGCGACGCGTCGAAAATGTTCAATATTTCATATTTTCGTTTTAGATGTATTCATACCGGACACAAAAGGACGTTTCGTTTCGAAGGTTCGTTTATTTTAATCGTTCAAAATACCTAGAAATATATGTACGTTTCTCTCGCCTTATTTTAAACTTCCCTGTTTAATTTAAATTTATTTTATATCGATCTATTTCAAGTAATCCCACATCACCAGATCATTTAAGCGTACGCACGCTATAAAAGCTAGCAAAACCAAAGAAATATAACACTTAAAGAACAGCAAAAATGTGAATAAATCAGGACCAGTGTAATTTTTTGTTCGTCCACGAGAACGTTGGTAAGTTGCAGCGTTAACAAAGCCTCGGATAACGGCAGATAAATTCCCAATTCCTTTGCGAACAACATCGAGGAAATCCGCGGAGAAAATCGCGATAAAAGTGGCGGTGTCCGATAAATCCAGGAGATTCCATTTGACCGGTTCGCTCGGCCGTCCTTCGCGTTCGATTTATCCGGCTGCGTGTGTCGACCGTGACGATCGTTGGGGGATGAAAGGAGCAAGGGATTACACGGGCAGGAGATATTGGTCAATCCCACTGGCTCAGCGCTAATAACCGTGGAACACGAAGACGAGTTATGACAGGTGGTGTCGTGGGTCGTTCGGTGGGGTGGAATTGCGCGGACGACATGTGCCATTGTTCAAAGCAGAACACTACCACCCTCGCCGCTGCCCCCCTTCCCACCCTCTCGCCGCCTGTGCGTCTTCTATTAGCGACGTGCAACCCGCCCCTCCAACCCCCCCCCCCCCCTTCCTCGAAGGTGCTGACGGGTTTCCCGTTAGCCCGCTTACTCCGTGTAACATACTGAATCCCGGTTACGGCACACGCTTCATTGCTGGCTTAAGGTAACGGGACATCGATAGTTGACTCTGCAAGGTAGATACACCACCGGTGGACACCTTCCAGAACCTGTCACACGGAAAAACTAACGCGTTTCCTTCGATTCTTATTGCTTCGTCGTCGGTAATCAATTCACACCCTAAGAAGCTCCTCTTGAATTTTTATACTTTGGAATTTTTTGGAGGGTAAACAGGAGAATATTTTCGTATCAAGTTCGAATCGTATATTCAGATCTATGTTTGGAGAGTACCCACAATTTTTTGCGTAGAAAAATGTTGGATAATTTAGAAATTACGCTTCAGAGAATGAATTCTGATTATTCGTACGGAGCTCCTTGGAAGAATTGTAGGACGTTTGCTAAGTCGTGCGTCGATTGTTCGAATGGACTGTGAAACGTCTTAAGATTAGCATCTCCGGCCATCCTTTTTAAGATTTCCGAGGTGTCCGAGTCGTTCCGTGGGGCGGAGTTCACCGGGTAGACAGTAAAACGCGACCCCGTCTCGGAATAATATCGGCGTTAAAGGCCAATAATCGTAAACGCTGGCGACGCGTCCTCCCTTTTATGAATGTAAGCGAGGCGGACGACGAGCGTATACTAAAAGGCCACACGCAGCATCCAAGGAGCGGTTTCACGACGGGCATATTTCCGCCGCGGTGTCGTTGGCTATCGATCCAGAAGCGACACTTTCAGGAAACGAGGGTGTAAAAATGCTCGTTCCAATTTCGAATTGGCAGTGATTCCGATTCAATCGAACAGAGAATGCTTATCGTTCTTAAGCAACAATGTATCCCCGAGCTCAGGTATTATTCGTCGAATAATTTCGACGCGATTTGCAATCCAACCCCAACATTGATCCACGCGTGAAATTTATTAGAGTTAAATTCATATTTCAAAAACACTTGGAGCACATAAAAACTCCAATTTTACACGATTCTCCGAAGTTAAAACCAGCATTTTCCAGCGTCGAAGGATCAAAGAATGTACCAGGGTCGTGCGTGTATTGATTACCCCGACGCGTTCCGGTCTTTTTCGTCGACATCTTGGTTCGAGCGTGTCCCTATCGACGAGCCCTACGCGGTGGTGTCTCGAAGCGGCGTAATTATGGTCCCCCTTTGCAAAGTTCCTCCCTTTGCCACTCTCTCCCCCCGGGAACCTGGAATCGATTCGATCCTGCTCCGGGCACGTATCTCGCTAATCGATGCGAATCGCGTACCGCGCGGAATCTCAACTAGGAAGAATTCAGCCGTGCTCGATAATCGTCGCGTAATCGCCGATGGCCGGGCGAATCATTAACCCCCTCGTCGCGAAATATTAACGCGCCGCGTGACGTTCTTCTAACGAGTACCCTTGTTTTTTCAGGTGGCGATAGCGGCACACTGTGGGGGCTAAGGTGGCTGTCGCGGAGGCTGAAGCAGTGGCGAGGTTGGTGAAAATCGGCGCCGGGAGCGGACGATCCGGGCAGCGGTAGTGGTGGCGGAACGGCAGGGGTAGGTTTACTCATTCGTAACAGTAAACCATTCTTCCGTTCATTAATTATATAATTTTTCACTGTGTGATCTTCTATCGATCTCATTTAAATCGTTATATCCATTGCTACCTTTGCTCGAGTGCTCTAATGAGTATTTCCCGTTCACCAAACAACAAATAAATAATTTCTCGTTCGTACACGTTCACCACACGCGTTTCATTAGTCGATTCCAAACGGAGACGTTCGAACAGTTTGTTCGAGCAGCGGTTACAGGGAAAGTAGATCGAGTCCCGATTGAAATAGCGGAATCGTCCGATAATATCGGTCGGGCCATCCCGAACGTCCGATATCCCTGTCCCTCGCTATCCGTCGAGCCTCGAGGCGTCGCGATCTTCGTTTTCTCGTCGACATTAGACCCTGGCAGACGTCGAACGAGCCCGCCAGGCCAGGGAAAGCCGGTTGCACGTTCCAGGCGTCGCTGAAGGGGGCATTCGCGGCGAGCAATCGAACTCTTATCGGACGATTGGAGCACGGTTCTCGGCGCTGGTAATCGGGTCGCGATAAGAATCGACGGATTAAACCGTTCGTAGGGGGTGGGTGGATCGATTAAGGTATTATCTCGCGGTATTATGCCGCGTTCGTGACTGTGTCGCTCGATTAACGCCGCGCGGATGGATAAAACGGAAAAGAAAAAGAGAAAACGGTGCCCGAGACGCACGGTTATCGCGGCTCGAATTACGCCTGCCTCGGGATTAAGTAACCGTTGCTCGGTGCAAATTGAAAATACCGCGATCCGATAACGAGAGGGGACGCACCCTCTGCTATTTATCAGCGACGCTGATTACTAGCCCCCGGGAAACGTGTAATTATATTCGAATACGCGATTACAGGAACCGCGGCCCAATTGAAACGGAAACGCGCTTCGCTATCACTTTTTCTAATTGTTAATAAATCGTTGCTCGCGTGCCCGGGTCCGACTCGCCGTTGCGTGCCCTTCGACCGTCGCTTGGTATCCTCCGACGAGGCTCGTAGGAAGATCTAATCGCGCCTAATTGAAAAAAGAACACAGCTTTTAACTCCGACGCGTCGTTTGTTTCGTTCTCTCCGCCGGAAATAGAAATTGTTTTCGTTGTATCGTAACGTGCAAACGTTGGGGAATCGTGCCGAGTATTTGGTAATTTCATTTTCGTATTGTTAGTTCGAGAATCGTCGTACGGAATTCGATTTCTCCGTGGTCAAAGGGTTGCTCTATCCCCCTTGAATTATTTACGCTCGGTCCACCTGATCGAATCCTGGACTGCCTAAGCCGGATAACACGATCGTTTATGATTTACAGGTACTATGGGAGCGGGGGTATGGGGGGCGGAGGAGGGCTACAAGCCACGGACCTCCGGCGAAGGCTCGAGTCCCGGTGTTCAAGAAGCACTCTTCCCCAGAGCCCTCGTTCCTTAAGGCACGATGGCTCCTGCTCGACCCGCAGGAATACGCGCGACCAGGAAGAAAGGTGTGCAACTATCGAATCCTTGGAATTTTTCAAATCTCGATATCGAAATTACGATCTGTCATCGGTGGTTGGAAATCCCAAAAATACGATTTAAAGTGTTTCTTCAAATCACGTTGTTACAAAGGTCTTTGACTTTAACTTTATGGTTTTGGTGTTTCCTGTCGCCGCGTATCCTTCGACAAACGGTTAAAGTTCGTTTCCACGGCAGGGTTGACTTGCAAGCGACCCTCGCTTCCGGTCAGCCCACGTGTACAGGTTCCCGGCCGTGCAGACGCCAAGAGGACGAAGAGAACGCAAACGAGAAATATGTGAGGCGCTCCAAAGGCGGAACCGGGCTGTTCGGTTCGCTGTACGGAAAGCTGCGGCTATCCGTCGGAAGGATCCTCAGCCATGGAGCCGAGGAGGAGGAGGGCGGCAACGGTAGGAGGCATCGACTTCGATGGTGTCGCAGGGACTTCCGGTGGATCGCAGACGTGGCGACGAGGACCCTTCTCATCGGTATCGTGCTTTTCGTCACGCCAGGTGAGGAAAACACACCGCTCTGTCGGCGGCCATCTTGAATCGACTTCGCACAAACCATCCGCGAAACTGTCCAATGTCCCTGATTTTGTTCATAATCTTTTGATCGACAGGAGAAAAGACACGGAGTTTGAACCGTGTCTGCCCCCTAATAGTATCGTTACTGTGATCTATCAAGATAACAGCGTGCGTGTTGTTCAGTGAATTTTCTATAGTAGTGGATGCATAGTTTGGGCTTCGGTGCTCGAGGACGCGTTTGTTTCATTACCGTTTTCCGGTTTCCCGGAGTTGTACATCAATTAGCAAGTCCCGCTAATCGGAACAAGTCTACCAGGTCACGATAATAGCTTTCCATCTTCTCTCAAGTACGATCGATCGATCGATGCTGGATTCACCGTGGCGTGGCTGGCTGCGCGTAGGTCAGAGCCGTAATGACGTCGATTGAGATCGAGCGAAGGGTTTCCGTCAAGATACCTCTTGCGATTGCTGATACGTGTCCGCGTCAGAGTATACAATTACGCGAATGCTCGGTCGTTCACTCGTGCGTACCGCCATCGATCCCCGCGACTCCAAACGATGGAAACGCTTTCGTCAAACTACGCATAGAAATCGAATCGACCGCCTAAATCGAACCCCGATGCAACGCTCTAACTTAATTCGTAAAGAGGAGATCGATAATTGTAGAAAAAGAAATCAGCAATTCCAACTATTTATTTGTCAAAGGGAACGAATGGTATCGCACTTGGCTCGGAGCTCACGACGCTACGCGATTTCTCACAGTTTTTTCCCCCCCGTTTGATTCTTTCAACGCGTCTGTCTTCGATGTGCTTGTCAACTGACGTTTCCTCGCGTTTTCCAACCGAACTCGATGCTCGTTTGTCACCGTGAGCGACGCACGCTCGCTACTGAACGAAATTTTAAAGAACTGTCGCGTGGAAAACGAATGGAACGTCGGTGAATGTCACGGAAAGTGACTTTCGGTTTTTTTTTTTCATTCGTTCCCATGCTTGTTTGTTCGACGAGTTTCTTCGTCGCGAAAAAGATAGAAAAATTCGAGCGGACTAGTAAGAAGCATCGTTGATCGTAAAAATGTGAAAATCGATCAGAGAAACAGTATCTTATTCCAATTATACGTACCTCCGGAAACGAGAACTAATTTCAAACGCAAACAATAAATTCCCCGCCGTTTCCGCGACGGTTAAAAAATTTTTGGTCGGAAATTTCCACCAGCGGGAGCAAAAAACGCGATACCGTCCGAATCAACGCCAGGCAGGCTCTCCGACAGCGAAGCTCGGAAAAAAAAAAATGAAAACAACCATGAAACCATACCATTATTTTCCCCGCACAAAGGTGCACTATTTTAACAGAAGCGGATTCAACGGCGCGTCGTCAAACGCGAATGTGCGTAGCTTTTTGCGTCCAAAGAATCAGAATGGTGTTGCAGGGAAATGCAATTGCTTTCAGAACGATGGCAGAAGGCTATACTGATTCCAGAAACTGGGACACGTGGCTCTTTTATAAGCGAAGATACGAACAATTGATACAAGAGAAAGTCCCCTCGCACTTGGTTGTTTTAATGGAACCCGTGCACTTTGTTTCACCTGAATCGATTTTTCAGATATAAAATTCGAAACTTCAGAGACGCGTATCGAAATATTCTCGAGCCCACTCGATTCTTTCCTCCCCCGGTTTTCAAACGGACCAGCTCTCGCGGCCAGCGAATGTTAAAATGAAAATTAATTACGCGAGTATAATTGCCACACAACCCGTAAACGCAATAAGAAAGGTAAAACGTTTAAACAGCTGCTGGAATAAATTCCTGACGTAAAATATGAAACGTCTGGTCGAGTGTTGCCATTTCAATGGTCCATACTTTAATTCTTTTATGCGTTCGATGACAAGAGCGTACCTCGAAGAGAAAAGCGAATGGTTTTATTTAAGGAACAAGTGCAAATACACATTGCACTTGCATCGAACAAAACGTTTATATCGTCGAAAGACAGTTCTTCTTCTTTCTTTACCTTTTCTAGAATCGTACCGTGGTCCGACCAGCGCGAGCGAGAGTATGTTGTAGTTCGCGGTTAATAAAGCACGGGTCTCGAAACGTTAAATATTTTCCCGGGGCACTCGAATACCTTTTGCGCGGTATTTCCGACGTGCCGCGTTTATTTACCACTGTTTCGAACGAGCGTAAAAATCAGCGGCGCACTTAACCGATTTACCAGAACGAGATGAATAAACTGACGTCAATGCGTGCTCGGTTCAAAGGATGAATATTCTGTTTTTAATACGCGAGGCGCTCTTACGATGCTCGTTAGCCTCATCAACGTGGAACAATTTCATTAAAACTTCGTCTTCGTTTTCCCCACCGAGCTCGTTTCCCGCCTCCCGCTAATGACGCGTTCGCGGCCACAGAAAACTATGAATCGATGCAACTTACACTCGCATTGTGTCCCTTTCGAGTCGGTAAACATTCGCGTTTCACGTTTTAAAAACCGCCGAACAATCCTTCGACTCGGTTAAAGTGCTCTTTTCGAGAGAAAGTTGTCAATTTTGATAAATTAATAGTATTTTATCCGGGGACTCTGTTGATATCTCGGTTCTCGCGATGCGAAGCTTTTCGACGTTCATTTTGTAAATTATTAATAACGTAAAAAGTAGTATTCTAATATACCCGGCCTCGCCGTTCGTTGTTTTGAAATATCAGAAAATTTGATCCGTACATAAACAATATACTTGATTAGCTTGCCCGTCAAGAGTGATATATTAGTGGCTAAAAGTGTCGTTGCATATTATGGTCCGGGGTTCATAGTATCTATACGCTTTATGAAACTGGCGGTCGTTAATCATTTCGTCATGAAAAGAGGTCGCGAGTGAAAAAAGTTTAAGAACCGCTGCTGTACGGATACTTCATAAGCGTTGTCCTGGCGCATAACCTACTTTCTTGCTGCCAAAAAACCCTTGCGAACTCTCGCATTTTTTTTCGATCTTCGACAGAAAAACTTGCACGATGCTCGAACTTCTCGCCTTTGGATTTTTGTAGATCTAATTAGAAATGTAAGAGCAGACGACTTCTTTTTTCGATGTTGCAATAATTCCAAGATTTACGCGTTCGTCCATATTTGTGTGAAGCTCAGCGTCTCTTTGAGCAGCCATGGACGAGACGGTTTATCGTACGATGAATAGTATGTCTAGTTGTAACGACACTTATATGGCAGCGTCGTGATGCCATTCAACACGATCTCTTTGTAAGGCTGTACAATAACCCCACACACTATACAATTATCGTTCAAACAGTCACGTCAACCGAAATTGTATAACGTATCGTGCGATAAATCGTTACGCTTATTGGCCCCTATCACAATCACAGTTAGTTATTCCGATCCGTAATACCGTACATCGAGCTTCTGAATGCACTACACTTCGTCACTTATTACACTTCGTTATTTACAATTCTCTTTCTTCGACGTCCTACGAATTTTATTTGTATTTGATCATAGAAAAGATTGTCAGACTCGAACGATATTTATTTAGAAGGATTTAAGATTACCAGAAGTTTTCTCAGATTACGAATTGGTCGATTTCGATTATTTTGTTCACTTATTTCCTGGCGATTTCGCTGAATCGTCGTCACCTAGGCGATCGTCGATAAACCAGATGCTCGGGCTGGTAAATTCCCGCGAAATTGGTAGCGTGGATTTCAATATTCGATTGTTTTGGCGGGTTGAATGCGCGACACGCCGGATGCGCCTCTCCGAGCGCACCCCTATTGGGACCAGCAAACTTCGAACCCTTCTATCGCCTCTGCTATTCTAACGCCCCGTACATCGAATACAATTCTACGAGATATATTGCCGAGGAATTCCCATCATCCATATTACCGGGTCTGCTTTCGAGCCATGTCGGTTCGAAACACTATAACTTTCGACCACAGCTTCTATTAAATCCATCTAGGTAATATCGAGAGTACAATACTGTAGAAAAAAAAATAGAATGTGATTTAAAGGATGCAAAAGACAGGCACGGTCCAATTTCGTTCGAAGCTCGAAAGAAAAATAGGGGAAAGGTTATTCTATTAATATCGACGCGAAAGAAGACCTCTGTACCGGACATTGTTTCCATTACAATTGATTGCCAAGTAAAGTTCTGCTAGCGCCGCGAGGCGATCAGTCCGGGGGAAGATTGGTTCGCGAAGCGGATGAATTTATCGCGAAAATGGCCCCGGACATAAGTAGAAAGTTGAAATGGAGGCAGACACGGCGAGAAGAATGCCGGGGAGCGAGGAGATGGGAGGGAAAAAAGGAATCGCGAGCGAAATTAGCGGGAAAAGTTGTTTAATATAGAAAGTTCGGCCGAGACAGGGCGAAGGGTGGACGAGGGGGCGTGGGGGTGGCTGGCAAAAGACGGCCATTGTGATCGCCACTTGCACGGCGAGTCGTCGTCTTCGTTTCGCCGGCAACTTTTCCCAGTTAATGCCCGTAATTTATTTATTTCCCAATTATTTTCCGGGCCCCTCTGAGAGTTTGCCGCACGCGAATCGCCCTTCGTCCCCTCCCTCCCTTTCCCTCTCCGTTCGCCGCGAATACTTAAATCGATCCAGTCCGACGAATGGACTCGCTGGTGCACGTAATTTCCTTGAAAAGGGCAGACACGCTTAAGACGCCCATTCTTTATTTACTTCGACCCCTGACTTTCCCGGAATCTTTACAAATTTCTAGATTTTTGTCAATTTTTTTACCGGAGGCTGTATTAATCCCTTGTACAACGTTTCGTAATCGTAAGGCTACTTACTTGTGATCGAGCGTTATACAGAAGTAGCATATGGGATTCAGAGATGGATTGTATAGAAGAAAACAATAACAAAAGTTCATATAAACATGTGTTCTATTCGACCCAGTTTTCAAGTTATAGCGAATTCTGTGTTGGAATAATTCTCTCTAAAGATGAGAATAGTTGAACTAATTCCATTCAACTAGTTATGAACAGAGCCCGGTATCTAACGTTGAATCTGTGAATACGTCAGACATAGAAACGAGATAGAAATTTATAATTTCGACCATACTCGAAGAAATGATCGAGCCAACACTGATGCACTTATCTTATTATGTGTAATATTGGGTCCTCGAATCGTACGTTAAGGGGCTTATTGATAAAGAAGGGTAAACTTGGCTGGCGTTTTGTTGCCGTCTGGCGTGTCGAGGAGGGAAAGACGTGAAATTACGTAAGCGATTGACATCTTCGACGAAAGTACGGTTGCCTCCGTAATGCGGCAAACTCGCGATCCCGGCGGCGTCGGTTGGCAAATTGCATTTCAGGCCGCGATTAAATTCCTCTCCGGATTGCAGAGGCCCGTGTCCGTGGAACGGCACATGGTGGCCATAAATTACGTCGCACACGAGGCATCCGCCGCGTGTTGGCGTCGAACGATTATGGTTTCTTCCTCGTAGCTGCGTTGAAAGCAGCCCAGATGGCAGGCGATGAAACGAGTTGCAAATGACGTTGTCCCGTCCCGGAGGGTACGTTGCCCTTGCTAAAGCCCGTTCCATACGGGGGAGAGAACGCGCGCGACACGACCCGCGATCGATCGAGCCGTAGTCAAAAGAACCGTAGTCGACTGCTCGCGACGCCGGATTCGAACGCGTCGGGACGCTTTCGTCGGCTCGGTGACCGATTAATCGCGAAGGTCGCGGTACCGCGATGCACCGCGGCTACCTTACCAACGGGGCGGGGAGGAAGGATATATTTACCCGAGGAGCACATCCAATTACGGTAAATAATTAAAATCTACACTCGAGGCGAAAGTTAGCGAGGACGGTAGAATGCTCGTTAACCCCCCGGTTAATTGCTTCGTCCGCGTCGCCTCTCGCGTGTGCGACGGGCTTAAGCATCCACAGGCTCACCAACTATTTACCTTGCACGCGATACACGACTTACGAGCCGATGGAGTGCCTGCTTAATTTCACGGTTCGTCGCTACCTGAAAATTCGGCCCGAGATGAGAATCTTCTCGCGCCCGCCTTGTTGTCCTCGACGTCTCCTCTGTCCCCGTAACCCTATCCTCTTCTCGACCAGCCTATCGTGTGTCCCGACTCCGCGACAACCAAACAATCTTATTTATTTCTGTAGATATTTTTATTCGAAACGCGATACTTTACCTATGGACGATAGACTATCGATCGATTGTCATGAAAATAAATGGAAATTATGCAGGACTTGCCAGGAGTGGCCAGGGTTTCTCGAAAGGCGGTTGCGTAATTTACGGTTTCCTCGAGCCGTGGACTTTGCGATCGTGGCAGATCAGAGCGGTCCGGCGAGCCTTTTCTTTTTCTGGTAATTCCCCATCCTCCGGGGCGCCGATGCACGCGTACGAGCGTGATTCCAGAGGCTCGCGTAGTCATTGTTCCGCGGACGAAGACAATTTCCACGGCGCTTTCACGCTCCGGCGAGCTCCCTTTGGAGAGTCTCATTTAGTTTTTTGGGCGGTCGCCCGCATCGCGCGCCCCCGGGGCCGTCGCGTCCGTCGTTCCCTCGGATTTTTCCGCTTTTTCGACGCCGGAACTCACGGCGTGTTGATAAACGGGCCATATGAAAGGCTCGAACACGGTCAAACGCGGCCTCCGTTTCGATCCCTATTGATTCCTTGTTTGTCTTCTGCTGGACCATTCCTGTTTCGAACAATCGTCATTTTCAAACTTTCGTTCGTTTCGCGACGAAAACCTTCATTTACCATACAAAGAATCGAGAACCATAAAAATTCCTGTATTTATTTTAATCGATCAAAAATATTACTTAAGTGTTACTCATTTTAGTTTAAACTTGTGGAGGGGTGCAGCTTAAGGGTTAATGTTTGAAAGAGAGTCCTTACGAAGCGTTTTCAAATTTCGCGTCGTTGCAGGGAAAAGTTCAACGATTCGTCGGGATCACAGTTTTGCTAATTGTGCGCCGACCCTTCGACCCGGGGCTCGCGAACCTGTTTTTCGCGATAACGAGGTGACCGCGGTGCGTAAACACGCCCCCGCTCCCGTTCCAGGCTGAAAGTTTAATGACGGTTGACAATAAAAACAGTTGCTCGAGAGACCGGGGGCCACTCCCAGCCAGGGTGATCGCGATAATGGCACAGAAGCGCTCGTTGGGCGTTCCTACGTTCGAATTATTATGCAGAATGCGTGCGGGGGACGCCGTAAGAGGGTTAAAGCGACGCAGAAACGTCGGTAAACCTCGATTTCCCGCAACCTCGATAATTTGCTTCTGTTATTAGCGACGCTGACGGGCCTCCGCGTTTCTCCTTGTCGCCGCAGGAATCGGATTTCGCGATCTGGGCAATCGATTTGATATTTACGACAGATTTTCGCTAATAAATTCAACGGTAATGCACAGAGGGTGAGGTGTAGTGCAGTGGAACTCGAAGTAATTTCGACCAGTTTATTACGCGTTCGCTGATTACTGCCTCAAAGCTGGACAGTTAAAATTCTGTTTAACGTGTTTGGGGGGAAACATACCGCCGATATAATTTATGGCGATGGAAAGTTTGGAACGAAAGTTTGATCGTCGACCAAACTCTGCATCACCGTTTGATACAGTGGTCGATCAATTTTCCATCAAAACTGCTGTACACTAGTCTCTCTCTAGGAAAATATAGAATATATAAAGATAATGTTTCAAGAAAAACGATCAACACAAAGAATTTGCTTTTACTTTCTAGATTATAGTTTAAATTGGAAATTCGATATTTGTATCCGGGTAAGAATTTCAGCCGTTTCCGCGACAGACGACGCGTACTCGCAGCCGTGTGTTTGGGGATTTATTACAGGCCCTTTGTCGCCCACGCGTGCGGAAAGGGACGTCATAAACCTGTCGTATTCGTACGCGACGCGAGTCAAAGGGAATAGGTATCAAAGTCAGATCCATTATTCGAATGGATCGCCTCGCGTCGCCGACCCTCGTTTCTCTCGCCGCGACGACGATATTTCCATGGTTTTCGCGGATGTTTCTGCCCTTTGATGTGAACTCGCGTCTACGCAGGAAGTATTTTATCCTCTGGAAAGACACAGCCGGTCTTCGCGTTTCAAACAATCGTACAGAATTGCCTCTGAAAAAGGGATCGTTAAACAACACCGCCTTTTACCGTTCCAAAAAATTAAATTTACAATAACACAATTACAGCGCAAAAAGATAACAGCGACGAAATATATCCAGTAGATTTTCAGGGATCTAAAGTTTCTGGATGTTCGAGAAAGAGCACGGTTCAGAACCGCCGTGACTCGAGCAATTTTTAAACTTCTAAAACTAGGATATTCCTAAACTTTCGGTACGTGTAAACAAAAAAGTCGGTTCTCCGAGCCCCCAAAAAACGGGAGCTCTTTAGCTCGGACGTTTAGCCCCCCGACTCTTCTTCGGCCACGTCGAAAACATCGTCGAGCTTCGCTCGGTGGTTCGATTACTTCCATCGAATTTGCAGCGAGACTTTTGCTCGCTTAACTGCCGACCGACTCTCCGCGGAGAGAGTTGGAAAAATACGGGGACCGGAAGTTGCCTTCGTAAATCACAAAGTTCGACCCCGGTGCCGGCCAGGCTCGCGGAAAAGTTGACGACGCGCGCTAAACCCGACCCGGAGACTTTTGCAAAATATCTATCGGTCGTCATATTCAAACTTCTCGCGAATTAGGCGTGAGAGAACTTTTGGAATTCGTTCGTCGCCCCATTTTTTCTCTTTGTCCGCGAACTAAGGCTTGAGGACTCATTGATCGGGTCAAACGTCACTCGTGTGCGTTTTATATATTTTATTTACTATCTTTATTGCAACTTTACGATCGGGAACTCTCTGCCAGGGGTTGTAGAACTTTGTCCAAGATTTCGTGGATGATTTGTGCCAAGTACGAGCGAAGGAACGATGCTGATAGAGAAGAATGGCCGGAGGAATAAAGGTGTTTCGAATGGTGTGTTTCAGGTCTCTGTCACCAGGACGCGGTGCACATTACGGCAATCCTGGGGGAGAGCGTTGTCTTCAACTGTCACGTAGAGTTCCCCGGTGAGCACCCAGTGCCCTACGTTCTCCAATGGGAGAAGAAGGTAGGCGACACGGTACGATATCGGACGACACCCTCTGCTCTCTATATCCGTGAGTTAAATACGTGGGCCCCGCTCGAAGAGGAGTCGCGATCTGGTATCAGCGATCGAACGAAAATCGAAATCGAGATCGTGATCGCGAGGATACACGGTCCAGTTATTCATTATTTGGACAACTCTTTCGGTAAAGCTTCAGACTTTACAAGATCGTGACTGCAAACAGTGAGACTTCAGTGTCCACCGTGAAAGTATTCCCCATTGGTAGTCGATGCATCCAGTTTTTTTTCTAAATACATACTCCGAACCGTGCCAAGTCCCCTTCGTATTTCGTTTTCGTTCCGAGGACGAAAAAGTCACGTCCGAATTAAGGAAACGGGGAGTTTTTCATGGTCCCTGAAAGGAAGACGAAGATCAAAGGGCGGAGATTTGGCACAGTTGAAGAGAGCCAGGAAGGGACGAGTACCGAAAAGGACTTTAAGGAGTTCCGACAATGGCGGAATCGCCAAAGGAACTGCTTCTAGAGTAATAGTAGCCACTGAAGTCTCAAATTAGCCGCTTTTCGCGATCGTGCTTTAGACGAAAAAATATTTCTCGAGGTCCCCGTTTGTTTCTACACCAAGGATACATTATTTTTTGCCGATGGTCGCCGATGCGCGAGAGGGCGGAACGGGTCGATTACGAATAACAAGTTGAAATCGTGACGCGCGACTCCACCCGATTTGAGAATATTTCGGGCTGATCGAATTGGAAATCCACCGAAATCGTCGACTTGGTTCGCTGCCGCGGCTTCTTTTTAATTTCCCCCGGTCGAACGTTGCGTAATCGAGAACTGGAGCGTGAAACCGGCCGGCGGGTGGAGGCGACAGAAAGAGTCTAGCGTACGGATGAATGGTGCTCTCGTGTGAGCCGCGCGATCGAATCTTCCGCCCTCCCGACGCCCACCGCTTCGCCTGCTCCATCCTCCCCCTCCCCCCTCCCTCCTTCGCGTCGTTGCTCTTTTTATCGTTTCCTCTGCCAGCGACAGACACGGTCACTGGCCGACCTGCGCGGCGATGTGTCTATTTACGAGTGCCCCTCTTCGCTACAGACCGTTTCAATTTTTAAAACCGCGACAACGTATCCTGGCCTTTTGGCGCGGCCGCGTTTCCCGTGTTACGCATCGTTCGCGATGAAAGATTCTAATCGTCCGCTGTTGTGTCAGAAACGTTCGATCCGTCTGTCCTTTGAAGCTGGATAGCGACGGCCAATCGTAATCGACTCGGGGGCTTTCAGTCACGAATTTCCACCGAAAAATAAACATTTATTTTTTTTTAGACTGATTCCTCGTCGGGAAAACGAAGCATAAATTGTAGAACAAACTCTTTTTCGCGAGGCTTCGTTTTCTAGAAAATTGGTTTAGATTTTTATTAAATTCGTATAAAAAATAAAAATTTAGTGATTTTTTTTTTATTAGACTTATTCTTCGTGAAAAGAGGAAGCGAAAATGTAGGAGGAAGTTTTTTCGTACGGGGCTTCGTCTTCGAGAAAATTGATAATGAATTCTGACTTCGCGTCGGACTATGTTTACAGCTCGACTACTGAGATTGACTGTATCTATTAGCATTGGCGTTAGGAAATGTTGATGGCAGTATTATTCGTGTTAGTATCTTGCAATTGGTTGGATTCTAGCGAAATAATATCGTATCAATTCCAATGGAAGTAGATATAAGCGTCAACAGTCAACCGCAGTAGTTTAGACGTACGCATGGTCAGACGTCCCAAATGAATTTTCAAACTCGATTTTCTCGAAAACGGAGGCTGCTATGGAAAAACTTTATTACACATTTTCGACTTAGTTTTCGATGAAGAATAAACCTACGTAATCGTTGCACCAGCCGACGGAGAGAAGACAAGCCCCAGTGAAGAGGTGTCAAATATTTTTTCTTTAAGAACGTTTTCGAATCTCTATTTCTCGTTCAACGTTTCGACTATAGTTTGAGGACCTCTTCGCGTAAAATTGTATGGAAAGCAAGGCTTGTTCTGAGAGTTTTGGAGGGCAGTGTAGGGCCTCCAGGTGCGCTGGTCTCTTCATCCGGTCGCTGGCGGTGAAATCCGCCGGCGTAGGATTTATGGTCGCCAGGCCCGGAGAGTCGAAACGGGCTCGATGGCGATACTCGATCGTTAAAACGACGCGGTAGCCTCGGGTCGGGTGGTTTACTCGTTCGCGTGGGCGCGTCCTGCGCGGGATCGCGTCGTTTTATCGCGACGAGTGCTACGGAAACACGCTGATACCAGAAGCGAGGCGAACGGGGGACGACCGAGCGGGGCCCCGTGGGCACACATTACGTTCTTAAAGCATTGCAATGATTGTCGACGATACTGTGAATTGGCTTACGTATTGTTTATTCGACGATTTGTACGCTTCAGTGCTTTTACGTTACATTTTTTTTTTTGTTTTTCGTTCGCGTTTTGTACAATCCTCGTTTTCGGTTGGAATCGGCGGCGAACGGGACACGCCTCTCGTTCCCATCCGGAACGACTAACATATTTCGTTGGCTTCCCGCTCGCGTAGCGTACAGTAACTATTATGTACAACAGTTGTTTCCACGATATACATATATATATATATGTATATATATATATCTATTTTGTATACGTATGTATCTGATCCGGACTGGAGAGGGCAGAGCACGTTTTTCTACGTCGATCAACGAAGTCATCCGATCACACGTTCTCTCAGCCAGCAACGTTTCCTTCCGATTCGATCGATTCACTCGCGCCTACGGTTTCTCCCTCATTCACGCTCTGAACCCATCGTCACGTCATCGTTCACCCTCTGCAACCCAAATCGTATCGATTTTAAAACAAATTCATACGAACCGTCGATGAATTTCGATTTATTACAAGCTGTATACAGATTGTTCGTAAATCCAGATGATATTCAGCGGTTACGGAGGGTGAAACGTCAGCGAGGGGTGCAACGTTCGCAGCGTCGCTGGACCATTTCGTTCGAATTAATCGACCGCGATTCCGAATGGAAATTTCCATCGATCCCAAACCGTCTTCGTTTCTTCTCGACGCTGCGATCCAAGTGCCCTTCCACTCCCCCTCCTACCGGGTCCCTTTTGACGCGGGGGAGTTCGTTGCACCGTTTCGAGAGAGAGAAACGCCAGTTTCTCATCTCGCGTTCGTCTAACCTACCTAACGATCGACAACAATTTTTCTCTCTCCTCTACGCTCCCCATGGCAATCTATGAGATCTGTAAGAACGTTTCTAAATGTCTAGAAAAATCTCGCTCCGAGGAGCGTTCACACGTTATCGTCCTCTCGATCGGTGAGCTCCATCGGATCCATAATGTTCCTCACAAACTTTTATTCGTTGCTTGAATTTCTTCGCCAAGTCGAAAATGAGAAGCGTCTATCCATTGCTTCCAAATTAAAAATCAAATTATATACTCAACCTATTGCTAGATAAAACCGAGTAAAATTTAACAAAACGTCAGAAGGTTCACCCTAGTGCTTTCATATCGTTATTCTACGCATTGTAACATACATTTTTCAGTGTTTCTCTGACAGTTGAATACATCACAGTAGTTAATTTAACCCTTAAATGGTCCATAAATGGTCCTTAAATTAAGTGTTTCATTTTCGAGACACTACGCATCGAAGGGTTAAAAGCTTATTTTTGGTCTAAATGCACACCACTCGTGTAGGAAAGTTGCAATAAAAATGCCCTATCGTTAACGTGTTGACAAATAATTCGAGTCTTTATCAGAGATCGTACAATCGAGCTCGCCGATCGCGTGGAGGGTGACTTCCGGGGTAGTGCACTTCCCCTTCCTCTCGGAGGCGGAAAATCAGAAAATCACGTCTCTGTCTCTCTAACCTCTGGTGCTTTTTGCATGAGACGCGGGCGCTGGCGGCTCCGCGGATCCTCGGGAGGGACGACGACGCGATTATTCGCGACCTCTGACCCACGCTCGCGAATTCCCCTCGCGCGTACACGCGTGGAAGTTTTAATCAACGTGGTCCCTGCCGGCGATCCCAGAGCTCGCACGCGAGCACGACCGCGAACCTAACACGCCACAAGACGAATGGTCTCTAGTATCGTCGGCGCCCCATTACAAAATAATAGCTGTGCCCGGCGATGCTTTATCTCGTTGTCGTTGCGAGACAGTCGCGATCTGCATGCCTCCCGCCTCCCCTAACTTCCTGAGGGCTAATCCACGTGTCACGTGCGAGCGTACGATGCGTCGCGACGCGTCCCGATACGCCTCGTGGCCGGACCCTTCGATCCTCGATAGAATTTCCACTTCGTCGGGGTCTCAAAAAGCCACGAAATGTTCAAACTTTGATTAAATTCGCATAAAAAATAAAAATCTGGTGATTTCTTTTTGGTAGACTTATTCTTCGTGAAAAGAGGAAGCGAAAATGTAGGAGGAAGTTTTTTCGTACGGGGCTTCGTTTTCGAGAAAATTGACAATGAATTCTGACTTCGCGTCGGACTATGTTTACAGCTCGACTACTGAGATTTACTGTTCCTATTGGTATTGGCGTTAGGAAATGTTGATGGCAGTATTATTCACGTTAGTATCTTGCAATTGATTGGATTCTAGCGAAATAATATCGTATCGACGCCAATGGAAGTAGATATAAGCGTCAACAGTCAACCGCAGTAGTTTAGTCGTACGCATGGTCAGACGTTCCAAATGAATTTTCAAACTCGATTTTCTCGAAAACGGAGGCTGGTATGAAAAAACTTTATTACACCTTTTCGACTTAGTTTTCGATGGAGAATAAGCCTACGTAATCGTTGCACCGGTAGATTAAATAATATCTATATTATTAAACATCGAGTCAAATATTTTGATTCTCTTCATCCACCCGTGAAATAAAATAGAGAATCTTAATTGTCGATCTATTGTTACTCGTGTTGGGGTCTCGACACCCGATTTTCGTAGAATTTGGCGGGTTCGAGCGCGTGAGTTTTCCAGCGGCAAACAAAACGCGAGGCGAGTTCGTCGCGCCTAGCTTCACCGGATTTCGAGACGATTACTGGCTCCCCGTCGATCGGTGGAAACGCATTAACCGTGAATTCAATATTGACTCGGCAAACCTGCGTATCCATCGTCGTGTAATTAATTAATCGATCAATCGATTCCGCGGGACAATACTGTGATTGCCGCAGTGACAATCGCATCCGTTTCCGCGCGCCGGGTTTCTCTTATATAACGATCGACAGCCAGGCTCGCGAGCGCGCAACCGCGATCACCGACTTCCTGTGCGATCGCAGTTCCGTCCGAGGACCAAGTCGATATAAATTGATTGCGAGTATAATGGCGTCATTGTTCGGTTATCATTAGCGGGCTCGTCTCCGCGACCCTTCCGACCAACGATATTTTTCTTGATGGAGACCCTCGCCGCCGGAAGTGCTGCCTTTGTTCGCCGATTACGGGGACGGGAGGCCACTCCGGGGACAAATTAAGCGCGAATGACGGTTGCAAACGACTGATTCAGAGTTTGCATGATTTTTTAAAAAATTGATCTGTTCAAATCAAGTACACTCTGCTTTGTAAAGTAGTTCGAAGTGGCGTGAAGACGATGGACGGATACCTAAATCGTATAAATAACCCTAAATTGATTTATTTATAATCTAAACGTCCACGGGGAGGAATAATTCACGACACGTATCGATCACGGCAGCCATCTAACAATAAATCGACCTCCGTCGTTTGACCGGAGCGAAAATAATTTCGTTTCGAGAATTAAACGGGCTCGCGTATTTTTCCCCCACATAAAACACAAAAGGCTTCGAAAACACGGTGTTCGTTTGCAAAATACAGGTTGATGCGGGCGCCGCTACAAAAACGCGGTATAAACGTCGATCACCGCGAGACCGAAACGTGCAAGAATTTTAAATGTTTTTTATCACGGGCGAATAACGAACGAAGCAACAAACCGAAAGGACGATCTAGATATTTTTCTAAGAGAAGTCCGGACAGAAGCGCGATTAATTGCGACGTCGCGTCGAGCCACTCGAGAAAAGAGATCCGAGGATCGTTCCTTCCTGCGAGAACGGAGCCGGAAATCTCGAGCGTCGAAACGATGCGCCGTCGCCATTTCCATTTCCAGGCGATCCGCGCGACAGCGGCCACGGGGCGTAGGAGGGGTGGCGGGCTGTTTTCTTTTTTATGCGCGCATAAATCACGCGGGGAGCCCCGGGGCTTACGAACCGTTTCTCCCTTGCCCCTCGATTCACCCCGTGCCACTGCGGCTGACAACTAATTTCTCTTCCCGTCCGACTTTTTCCACAGCCGAGCCGCGGACGCCGCGCGCGACCGCTTTTCGCGCGCCTCTTCCGCCTATTTCCGGCCTGCATTAGGTCCCCGCATCCGTCCTCGTCTTTCAAACCCACCAACGCACCGCCATTTCGCTTCTCAAGGAGGGCAAACCACTGTAACGGATTGAAAATTCGATCTCTTTTCGATGCTTGGGGTTTTGAGAATAGAAACTAACTGCTCTTTACTTACCCAAGCATTTTAGAATAAATAATTATTGTTAAAAGTTCGAACATGCGATCGAAGCTACTGTCTTAGAGTCTCCCAAAACGAGTTAAGATATCCTCTCGAACCGATTTCCTCGTTTCGATGTTTAATCGTCACGGTGTTTAATTGCTCGGCGTTTATCTAAATGATATTCTCGTTTCGACTAATGGGAACACGGGGAACGGGTACTCGATCTCACGCAGAGCTTGTTTCCCAGACAACGTCTTAGAATCTCCCGAAATGCGCCTCCGAGATGCGAGTTTCGAGGCGACTGCTCGCTGAAACGTTAATTAACAGGAAATTCGGGGTGTCGATAGGAGTCTCCTATTTTGACGATTCGTAGGAACAAATAGTGATTATTCACGAACAAATAAGAAAATAATTCAGTACCATTGATTCGATTTAGTAGAAATTTGCTGAATTTTTTCGCCGAAGTATATTCTACTGTTTCCTGTTTTCCAGTAATATTCTCGTGCCGTCCCCCGACTTGAACGTGTACCCGTCGCGTTGAAACAAATGTTTATCCGCGGGTAATTTGCGTACGCGTCTGTTTGCGCCATCGAGCGTGTTTAGGCAGGGAGCGATCAAAAAGAGTCGAATTGGGGGTGTTTGAACGAATCGGGGTTGCACTTCACGCGTGAATCCGAAAAGCGAACTTCCGCTAGGAAGATTTACATCCGGTAGCGTTGGTCTCGTCGGATTCGCGGTTTTATCGTTTCGGAAAAATATCACGGGGATTTCAGCCACGCCTGCACAGTCAGGTGAAACAAAAACTTTTTAATTAAAAACTACGCATTGAAACGAAGAGGAGCAAAATTGCTCCTCGGTATGGTTAACATAGTCAAACTCATATTTGCTCGAGAGTAAACTTACACTTTATTAAAAATACTACACAAGCCAAACGGGAAACGAGAATTCTCATATTATTCACATATAACTCCTGAAAATTAATTACAAAAACACTATTCTACCATGTATTGCCAAATTATAGCCAATGAAAAAATAGTTTCCCTCCTCTGGAGGACCACAGCAACCCCCGAAAGTTTGAAATCGGAATTTTTGAGGCTCGTCTCGACTGATGGAAAGGGTCGAGGGGGTTGCAGCGTAAATTCGAGGTCGACGAGTGACCAATTAAGGCAGACGCGGAAGAACGATTGGCCACGCGCGTTGGAATTGTCAAAGAAGCGCGAGGGGGAGGAAGAATGGACGAAGAAAATAAATAAACGTTCGCGGAAAAATGTGTTAATGCCCGAGGGTGGGGTGCAACAGAGCGCGGGGTAACGAGGCGAGTTTCTCTTCCTGTTCGTCGCGCTCCTTTATTTTCCAAAGGGGTCGAGAGACGTTTGGGGGTGGGGGGTGGAAAGGGGATGACCAGTTGACGGACCGTTGGGAAGGGTGGACGTTCCAGTCGCGAGGGAGAGACCGCCGGACGGCGCAGAGTGTAACGTAATTTAATGAAACAAATGGAGACAGGAGTCAACTGCGCGAACACGGAACGACCAGAGTGGGAATGAAAGAAACAAAGTCGCAAGAGGGTGGCTGGGAAAGGGGATGGACACGTAGGGAGATCTGGGGGTTGACACGTTGACCGTTATGGTGGCCATTGTGACCAGCGCCAAAGTTTTCAATAGCGATGGTCTTTCGACCATATTTTTACACCTCTCCTGAGGCAATAATTACGCACACCGTGCATTTTACCCACCCACCCTAATCCAAATATCCGAAGGGGACTAAAAAAAGGGTTGGGAACTTTCGAAGAAATCGTAATAAATGGTGAGTTGGAAAATTAATCCCTTAAACGTCCCTCGATAGTCGAATCTGAGCTTAGTTTCCCTTAGTTTTAATAATAACTAACTTAGAATGATATACCCAGTTTATAAAAAATATTGTAAAGTAAATTCCACCACTCCGGGGATCCCGTAACAGAAAAGGGCTCGATATTGCGTGGATTAATCTAAAATATGTCCAAAATAATCTCCCCGCGGCGGCGGTAAATTCCTTGAAACGCGTAACGATAAATTGCAACGTTCTTTCGATTACTTCCGGTATAAGCACACGCCCCATTTGTTCGTTGATTCATGGAACGTGGCGGACGTAATGGACAAGTGCAATGGCCAGCGCGGTCCGAAACACTTGACACCGTTAAATTTTCTTTCTGCCGGGAAACCGAAAGGAAATGTTCCCCGCGAAGGGACGTCCATTTCGGGGTAAACGTGGAACAACGAGCAAATGGAATTTACACTGCACCGACGCCGGGAAGGGGCTGAAACAACGTTGCTGTCTCTCGTTAAGCGTTGAATTGAAAATATTTCCACCGTGCTTCTTGCCACAAACAGTTATTTCTTTTAAAACAAAAATTCACTCGTATCATTATTTTTTCTATTTATTAACACGAATGATATTTTTACAGTCGAGGTGGAGAACAGTGCTCATACATAAACAATCTAATATAGAAATACGCATACACAAAATAGAATTGATATCGAGACTCATAACTTATTCAACACTTTGACTGCCACGTTATCCATATATGGGTGACAAGAAGAATTGTTTAAAAAAAACAAATTTGAATAGGATTCACGAATTTTAACATGGTCACGAAAATAATTACCAAGAGAAATTTTAATTTGTACAGTTCATGATGATCTGACAGTCAACGTGTCAACTTTGAGATCTTCTTTTATCTCTAGATCCTTTTTCATCTGGTAAAATCTCAGATCCTGAGAGTCCTGGAGCTCACGTTGGACAGGTTCATAGTCGCGCGACACTCCGGTACGCGCTTAGACGGATAAAAAGAGGAACTCGGTCCGCTCGCAATTGAATTTCTCTCGGCGTTTCCGCTCGGGAAGACATTCTGTCCTGAAACCTGACTCCTGGTCCCTGTCCCATCGCCCAGCCCCTCGAGGAACACCCCCTTTCCGTGGAGGTCTGGCGAAAGTTGCCCGCAACCTGGCAGGTTTCCCATCCGAGATCCCGAATATTTTCTTCCCTCGTTGCTCCCTCGGCGTCGTCCTCGTCGTGTCCGCAACGAGGAATAAAAACCCTGAGTCCGGCGACTCTGCGGCGTCCTTTTTTCGTCCCGGCGCCGCGGGGTTAATTATTCCCCCCCCTCCCGGGCAGCGTAAACAACAAGGAAATGCAAATCCCGGCGACTCCGGCCATTGGGCCGAGTGGAAGTCGTTCGAGCGCCAGTCGGTAATTAGGTTTTTTTCTCCAAGAACTGGAGGAAATTTTACTTCGTTATTACTATTCATCCTAGCACTTTCTGGGTTTTCTTCCTGGAAAAATTCGTAAATTTGGAGAAATACAAGGTGCCTCATAGCGTGTGGGACTTATTAATCTAGTCGATAGAACTCGAATATTGGAACCGACTCGATATTAGGACACGTTGGAAGTAATCGATGGACTCCATTAAATCTTTCGCGTCTCTGGTTCGAGATCGAGAGCAATTCTTGCCAGAAAACAAAGGGCGTGACCGTTTGGTAAAAGCACGGTGACAGAACCGCTCCGGATATCGAGTTCCAGGGACATTCGAGCTAGGAGGGTGGCTTAAGGGGTGGATGTGTCCTGCAGCCCTACGTGCACGGAAGGAATGGAGATGAGGGATAGCTCGGGGCCAGCGACGTCGGGCGCCAAAGCACATCCCCCCACGTACGTTCGTTGAACATGGCCCGCGGGGTGGTTTATGTAATGTAAAGCTGCCCGCGCGGGGGTGGTCTACTATTTTTAAGCTGTCCTATTTTTAAGCCAACTACAGGTTAACCGGCTAACGTACAATCGATAACGCGAGAGAGCAGCGTTTCTCAAAGCGCCGCATCGACGACCGCAAAACCTTCGCCGCGAGGAACTTTTCTCCAAACCAAGCCGTAAGAATTTTATATTCCGCGTTGCTCGGGACCATCGATCTCGTCCAGCAGACCTACGGTCGTTCACGACGCTTTTACACCTCGATCGCTGATTTTTAACGCATAATTATCTAGGATTTTATTTCTATAAAATGTCCTCCGATTTTTGGGAACGGTGAACGAGACCAGGCTTCTCGCTGAAAATTCGTAGAATTCAATTTAAAAGTCGGTAAACCTGTCCGCGAAAATCCACGTATATATTCCCAGAAAGTTTCCATTAAAAGAAAATTCCAATAACTGCGTAATTATTCGCCATCCCCGGTGGGAATCCCCTACCCTTTAATTGCTTCGGAGTTTCGAACTTTCGATTATCTCGTACTTCCGTCGGTCGCGTTCGAGCGAGAACCGTCGTCCTGGCGATCTCAAAGCGGGTCCAGCGTCTCGCGACGGATTACGAAGAAAATTTAAATTGTACCGCCGTTGGACAACTTTCGATAACTTGCACGGAGAGGGAGGGAACTTTATTACGTCGCTTATAAAATTAATTCCGCCTCGAACCACCCCCTCTCTCTCTGCGCCGTAACAAGATTTCCTCGCGCGTCCGCGGCGGAACAGACTTCTCTGACCGTACACCGAACCGAATTTACATTCCCCGCCCGCGGAATATCGAACCCGAACCGATCTGCATATTAACAAGAACCGACGTCCTTCTTTTATGCGTCTCGAAGTTCCGCGCGGAAAGACGCTCCTCGAACGTTCGCGTTCCCTATTAATTGCGAATTATCCGGGACTTCCGCCGCCGCTGCGGTACATTCGGACCGGCAAATTACTTCCTCGTCGACGATTCTTCGTTTTTTACCGAATAAAAGTAACTCGGGAGGCTGGAAAATTTCCTCAAAAACGAGGACCTACGCGCCATTTTATAATTCTCGAATCTCGTCTCGCTTCAAGCCCAAGGAATCGGTAAAAATATTAACCAGAAGTACTAATTTCTAATTCTAATTAAAGGCTTTGTCTCAGTTTTGGAAGTCGAGGCGTCTGAATATGAAATAATTTCTGGAAGCTTGCACTCATCAAGCGTAGCATGCAAATGATTATTTACGGCGCAGCTCGAGGGTTCCGCGAAATATTTACAGCACGGTTCTTTGTCGCGGAACGTTGTCTACAGAGAGGTGGCCTAGCAGCGCGACAACTTCTATTTAAACATACAATGCTCTCCGGCAACGTGTCAGAGTCTCTGGCTCCCGCGACCCTAAATCGTTCCCAGCGACGCAGGGGCGTGTTACCGTACGGGGTTAGGAGGTCTACATGCATAATGCAGAGCGCACGGAGGCCGAGTTGAACTACTCAACTGTGTCAGGGTTAAACCCCTACCTCCGACGCTCGATTCCACGTGCGGATTCCAGCCTGGAGTCTTCCTCCCCCTACCCGCTTTCTGGTCGTTTCTGTTTCTCCTGCATCGCGAGTTCAGGGCTTCGCGGCTCGTTATGTTCGCTAATTGGCGGCTTCGTCCTCCCTTTTCCAGCATTGTTGCTATTAATGCTGCCCCTCGAGATTGGGGGCCGCCTAACGAGATAATTAGTGGGATCTGACCCGCGAAACCCGTTTCATCGATGCTTCCGCTCGAAATCGAGACGAAACGCGATCCATTCGAACGATCATAGCGACAGCGATCCTCCCCAGAAAACAAGATTCCGACGTCTCGCCAGTAGAATAGGTCGACGTTTAGTCAGACTCGAGGCCCCAGGGTGGAAATTATTATTTAGATTGTTATTCGCTTTGAATATCGTTCTTAGTTACTATTTGATCATTGATGCTTCAATATTTCTATTCGAATAGCATCGCTTGAGGTGGCGCGCAAGTAGAAATGGTCGACGCGGAGTCAGACTGAAGGCTTCCAGTAGAACTGTTCGAATGATTCATTACTGATAAATTTTACGAATATTCCCATTATGGAATCCATACTTTCTTGTTAAAATAATACGAAAAGCCTGCTCTTCGAACGCGATTACCAACCGTGCCGGTGAATTATCCGAAGAAACGTATCAAACCATTAACCCGAGGATAAGGACGAGCCGAGTTCGCGAAGCGTGGGTGCAATGAAATTCATCGAGAAACTTGGCTCTCCCGTTGTCGTCGTTTCACAACACTGATCCTCCTTGTATTGCAAACCCTTTCCGAGGTACTTGGCGTATTAGTTCCTCCCTGTGTCGTTGCGTTAATTGTTCTCCCGCGAGAGCTGTGTCCTCGTAATAAGTTCTCACGGAATCGACGAAGTTGCGGCGTTAACCGAGAGAGTTTCGCGAAATTCCGTCGTTTAATTAGACTGTACCCCGGCTTCCGTGAAGAGCTGGCGAGAATTATCCGAACGCACCCCGGCAAAGAAAGCCTCTCAGCTTTCTCCGACACTGTCCGTGCACGGTACCCGATAAATCAGAAATAAAAAATTGGCGGTCAGCAGCGATTATCCGGGACGAAAATATATTTTTCCAAGATGGCGAATGCTCGCGATTACGAACGAACGTTCTCCCAGATAGTCACGCGATCCGTCGTGCAGCAAGGAGTTAAAAGAACGATATCGATTTACCGCTGTCAGGGAAACGGGCGGAGAAGTTGCCGCGTAAATAGAAAGTTTCGCGAACCAGCGCCGGAACAATTTCCCTGCTCTTTCTTCTCGCTTCCGAGCGAACTCCATCGGCTTTGCCCCGACGATTCTCGAAAGAACTCCGCCGCCCCATCCCCCTTCGTAGGGCGGGGGTTGGAATTTCCACGTTAATGAATTTCCACGCGGAACACAGAGCCCGCGACTCCGGCCGCGAACAGGCCGGGCGAAAACTTTTGAATGTCAGGGCATTGAAACAAAGCGTCGGGGTAAATATCGAACACCGCCCGGAAGTTGCAACGTTCTCGATTTTCCGACGGCGGGATCTCGCCCTCGGAACCGCCCGATTAATATTAACGCCGCGCCGTAGCGATCCCGACGGCGAGAAGCAATTTACACTTAAATTCGACGCGATCGAGAGCAGCTCGCGGCCGCGCTATTTCGAGTCGCCGCGCGATCGATATCTCCCAGCCATTATAAATAAATTTAAGCAGGTTATAATTACGCGGATATAAAATACACAATTTATATTTTTTCATCATTCCAATGTTCCAAAACACGTGATCGATTAATATCATTAGGAGGATCACGATTGGCGAGGACTTAAGGTGGGACTGAAACGTTGAATGAATCACAAAAAGATTATTATTGTTATTATTCATTTATTAACAGAAATAAACACTTTAGTACAAAGATGTAATATGTAAGGAACTACTGTGGTACGTTTTATTTTCTAACTGGAAGTTCAAATAGCGAGAATATTAATTTTTTAAATCGTGAGACCGAACGAGTACTCCATAGTTATATTCTCCGACCCTAAAATAAGAATGAATCGCCAACGAGTCACGTTCGATCGTGCTCGAGGCGCGCTCGTCGCCATCGCTGGCTCCCGCCTCGTTAACATTTTACCCGTTTCGGTTAGCTAGGACTTCCGCTCGATCTCCGGAGGACACGAGAGAGCCCCTTTAAATATATGAACCTTCATCTCCCGGCGAAAGAACCGGGGACGAAGGGACGTTCTGCTCGCCAGGGCGATGAATTATCAAAATTTCCGCAACACGTGCCGCATGCGGCTTCCGTTCCTTGCATCCGCTCCATCGTTCTCAGGACGAACTCGCGCATATGGAAAGCGATTCGTTCCTCCCTGGGGGAGGCTCCTGGGTATCTTCCAAACGCCGTTTTATTTCCTCGGCTCGTGTCGTCCTCTTTGCCAGGCAGTCGCGACATGAATCATCGAGATTCATTCTTCGAAGAGGACCGCTGAAAACGAGACCCTCGTCTCTCGTTGACAAGTTCCTCGACGAAAGGTTCCTCTGCTCTCTGGGGCTGTGAAACTCGAGGGTGGATCGTTGGGGTTAACGCGAGCCATCCCAGGGACTCTGGTCTTTGCCGCTCTATTTTGCGAACGCCTTTATTCCTTTGTCACTGAACATCACAGAGATAATGTAATTCTAGATGTGATTTTTTGAGAAATATTTCGAGTTCGGTCTTGTATTCGGTTCTGTGATAACTATCACGGACAAGTGGTTGCACGGAAAAGAGAAACGACGAAAGCACCAAGCGCGTGGGTGTTAAAAAAAATGTCCCTCCTTAATGGGACGAGCGCGACAATTAACGACGAAACGTCGTTAAGCTTACATCGTCGTGGGACGGGATTCAAACGTTATAAAAACGGCATTTCGCTTACGCGCCAACCTAATAGAACGTGGCGAGACAAAAGAACTCATGGACTGAGAAAATAAAACAGTCACCTGACCTACATGGGCGGCGTAGGTATAAACGGCGGAGCGTTCGCGCGAGAGAGCGCGACTTGTTCCGCTCAGGCTCGTATCCTAGCAGGAGGGAAAGCTTGTTTTTTTCCTCTTTCCCATCTTTCGTCTCCGGGGTTCCGTAGATCGAGAAAAAACCCGGAGTCGCGCCCGGATACGGCGAGAAAATAGCTGGGCTCGGCCTACTCTCCTCGAAAGTTCCATTCAGACCAGTAATTTATCCCAGTTTCGTGCATTCTCCCTCGGCAACACCCTCGTCGCGACGCCTCTCTCCAACCCCGAAATTTTTATCGCGTCTACGCTCTCGATCGCAGATCGTTCGCTTCCTCTTTTCACTCTATCAGACGCTGTTCTCTTTATTTTAAAATGCACCTGTTCTTGGGGGACTCTCATGGGGTTTCTTTTCATTGTTATATAATATTTGATGATATGGTTATTTATTTAAACAGGGAACATTCAATTACAAATAATTTGATACAATATAGAACAAAAAGTAAGAAGAGTAAATTCAATTTTGAGGTTCGAGGCTAATCAAATCGATAAAAATTAATTTATTCGCAAAAAACGGAACGACGTGGGAGTACCAGGGGGGCGGGGGGGGCGGCAGGAAAGTAGAAAATGTTCGATAAAATAACGGCGGTCGAGCACCGATGCGTGTCGCGTTCCGCACCCTCTTTTGTTCCGTCGAACGCGGAACGAGCGGGAAACCGGAAGCGTTGCATGCGAGGAACTCCGCGTGGCATTCAGTTTCTCCCCCCCCCCCTCCCCCCCCCGTCGCGGCTGAGCAAGCCGCGCGCACGGCCAAAGGAGTTTTTAGAGTGGAAGGAAGGACCAATTGTTTTTTTCTCGAGACATCGGGACGCGGGAACGCGCTCGTTCATTGTTTATTCCGCGGGACACGTTAGGGAGGTAGCGCGATATCGAACGAGTTCCCCGCGGACTCCGTGGCAGAATAATATTGAAATCGTTGCGGTTCGCGGTTTGCGAGCGCCTACGACTGCGACGCCGGCCGGCGACGACGCCGTTCGTCGCCGCAAGTAGGCCAGCTCGAAATAGAAACCGTCAACTGGGGCAGTCAATGGCCAACGTACGATCGTCACGACACGTTTCCCTCGCGGAGTTTCCTTGCTCCTTCGACTTCTTCTTTTTCCTTCTCTTCTCGCCGTTCCTCTTTTTTTCGCTTCTTCGTGCGACGGTAGAACCGGCCGGATCGTCCGTTTCTGCGAACGATTTCTCGCCGCCAGTGGCAAGTTCCGATAAGTATCGCTCGACGAGAACGGGAACTATTTCTCGTTCGAAGAGTGCATATAATAATTGCATCGACTCGCGTTCGAAATGGTACCGAAACAATTACAGAAACGAGTCAGAACGGTCGTTGGCGTAGCTACGGGGGTAGAATTGTATAAATCGTGCGTCGAGGGGTTAACGCGGACGATTATACGCGTCGAGCGTCGGCCATTTTAATGCACGTGCTCAAGGAACTCCGCCGTTCGACTGGCTTCGTAATTTCCAGGAACATCGAATCAACGAGGCGTTCGTAAAGCAACCGTTTTACTACTCCGTCTCGCTCGAAACGCACGGAAACAATAACCTGAGACCGATCGAGGAAGCTTTTCCGTTCTCGTCGAATGCATCGACCCCGTTGCACGGGTGCCTCTAGCACTCCTATCTGTGTCAGTCTCTGCCACCCGCTGTACGACGATCATCGATCCTCGATAACGAACGTGTAAACTCCAATTTGTATTTTTCCAACGTTCCACCTAACGTTCAAAAACAGGGGAACGATGGTTGCGTCTTACAAACTCTCGAAAGCTGTCGTGGCCTCTGATAAATTAGAAATTAATCTCTACAAAAAGGAGCTGTTCGAAGGCCCATGTTCTAGATTCGAGTATCGACGATCGACGATCCCCTCTGCATGGCACGTTTCGCACGCATGGCATGAGACTTTTCGTGTAACTCTTTTCCCCCTGAATTTTCCTTCCCTCCCCGAAAGCAGCGCTCTCCTACGGCCACGCACGTACCCGGGGATTACTATTTCATCGTACTCCTTTGTTCGCCGTAGCCAGAGTCTTGCATGGAAAACGACAGTTGTCGCGGGGCGTCCTCCCGTCCGGGCGAACGTAACGAGCATGAAAGTTTCAGAGGATCCCTCCTACGGCTACGTCGTTGGATCAGAGATCCCGTGTGCTCGTTAGGTTCTGCCTGTACGCGAGAGACACCTTTGCCCACCTGGCCAAAACGACGGGCGGGTCGCGGCCGCTCCGTAGATCGTTCCCGCTCTTCACACACGCTGCATCCCCTGTCTCGTCATTTGTCATTTTCATTATCCCGGCAGCTGGTGCGAGCGAGTCTTGGACCTCGTATTTTTATCCTTTGATCGCGAGTTTCCGTCGTGTTCTGTCTCGCGAATGCCCGGAACTCTGCCTCAAGATCTCGAGAGCGTTTCGCGATGTAAATAATAAATAATATCTTTCATTATTTCGAAGCCAATTCCTCGTAGTTTCATTTCTGGAAAATGCAGTGTCATATGGGATTATTTAGCGAGCATAGTATTGATTTAAGAAGTCGTTCGAACTCTTGCAATAGTTGTTTCCTGTAACAGAGTGTTCCTAACGAAATTTTGCATAAATTATACACCCCCGATATATTTACATCGCGAACGTATCATCGAGATTCTGATCACACTCGAGTTATCGGTGCAAAGCCAGCGTTTTCCGAGTTCCCGAGTCCCCCGGAAGGACGATCATCGAGTCACTGAACTCGAGGATCCAATCTTGGAAGGGAGCACGGACTCGAGAAACGTGGTAGCGACGAATTTAGCAGCAGTTGAAAATCGAAGCTCGACGCGCGATTCCGAAGAACGTGTCTCGCACCAGTATGTACCCGTTCATGGCGATCCCTCGTTTATGTTGCGTGTTGGTGTTGGTGCAAGGGGCAGGAGATACCGATATACATATGGTACGAGTCGTATCCGACCCACAGTGGCGATGGTTACGAAGGTCGAGTCTCGAGGGTGAGCCCGAATTCACCGTTCGGCGTGGCGAGTCTCAACCTGACCGACATCCGCGAGAGCGATCAAGGATGGTACGAGTGCAAGGTCGTCTTCCTCAACAGGTCGCCGAACAGTCACAAGAATGGTACCTGGTTCCACCTGGACGTCCACGGTGAGTACTCTTCGATCGCGTAAACGTCTTCGAAGACTCTTTAGACGATAACTTCGTTTCCTTTCTTCGCTCGACGGCGATACGATGTTCTAACACAGTCGAGATGTACGAGCAGACCTTGTTCCTTATAGATTTTCGTGGCCCAATCTTGTTAGCCATACCGATCTGAAAATTCGGAGGTGATTTTTAAAAATGTCAAATCATTCTGAAAAAAATATTTTTAGTTCCGGGGGTCAATTACAATCATTTTTGGTGAATAGACATACCCCTGAAATCCTATCCATTTTCGAGAAAAAAATTCCTCACCGAAAATACAATGTCTGACCGTATATTGAGATGTTTCACTGAAATTTTTCAGGGAAATTAAAACTTTTCAAATCGTTCTAAAAAAATTATTTTTAGTTTCGGGGGTCAATTATAAGCATTTTCGGTGGATAGACATACCCCCGAAATCCTAATCATTCTCGAGAAAAAAATTCATTATCGAAAGTATAATCTATGGCCAGAAATGTCCCCTGAAAATTTCATGCGTATCTTTGAAACGTCATAACTTCTGAACGGATTGGACGATTTTAATGTTTAAAGAAGCAAACGACGCGTATTTTAGTGAAGAATATGTAGAAATTGTAAAAATATTCGAAAAGTTGTTCCTTGACACCGTAAAGTGAGAAAAACCACATAAAAGTTGTCCAATTTTCAAACAGCCATAACTCCTGCAATAGTAAATATATTTCAATGAAACTTTTTTCTGAAGTAGAGCTCATGGGTACCTACAAAAAAGTATTAGACAACTTTTTTGTACAGCGTCAAACAAATTAATTAAAAATGAAAAACGAATTTTTAAGAAAAATCGACAGGGGGTAGGTGCCTAAATTTTTCGATGAAAAAAAAAAATTTCAAATCGTTTTGAAAAAATTATTTTCAGTTGCATGGTTTAACTACAATCATTTTTGGTCAATAGACATACCCCCGAAATCCTACTCACTTCCTAGAAAAAAATTCGAGAATGTTTGAAATTTTTCGAGAAAATTAAAAAGTTTCAAATCATTCTGGAAAAAATATTTTTAGTTTCGAGGGTCGATTACAATCATTTTTGGTCAATAGACATACCCCCGAAATCCTACCCACTTTTGAGAAAAAAAATTCTTTACGGAAATATCTCCCTGAAATTTCATGCGTATGTTTAAAATATCATAACTCTTGAACGAGTTGGAGGATTTTGGTGTTTCAAAAGGCAAACTACGCGTATTTTTGTGCACAATATTTAGAAATGTAAGGTCTGCTCGTATACCAGGTCTGTGGTTCTACCAAACACTGTTTCTACTCTCAATATTTTTCTTAAATTTTTGTAATTTATAGATCGTCTAGATAACACGATTACATCGTTTATTTTAGAAATAATTCAATACGCGTACGTCGTAATAGTTAGAGAACAGTATTATTCTATCATTGATCCGACACGAAGGGTGTCGGTTAAATTGTAGCACGGTCGACGAAGAAGCGACTCCTTATAAAAGAAACGGGACACAAGAAAATAAATCGATTATAAAAATTGAGAATGTGGAACCCAGTATTGTAAAAAATACAATAACGGTGAAACAGAGACAAAGGTAAAATTTCATTAGATAATTTTAAACACGTACAATGGGAACGAAAGTACCGCCAACAATTAATTCTCATTTACTCGAGCGCGCTTTTATCGTTACTTTTTTTTCGCGAGACCCTTTTTTTTACCGCCGTGCCACGATTTCCAGGACACCCATTAGAACCGTGCAGAACGTTCTGCACGACTAGCCAGCCTAATCGTGCGACCCTTAATTGGTCGGCCGACGCTAATAGTATCCAAATACTATTATCCGCGTCTTGTAACCGGAAACTTCGTCGTCGTCGTTCGCGAAGAATTCTCCTCCTTGTACCGTTCGCCTCGAGTAACGAGAACCGCGCGGTGTCGCGCGATATCGATTAAAAAATACTTAATTACAGTAATAGGGGAGGGTGTCCCCGACGAGCTCGCGCGGCCAAGCAGTTCTAAGTCGAAAGTTCGGTCCGTTTCGCGGCCGGAAGTTGGCGAAGTTGCGTCGATCGTACGCCCGGAGCGTCTCATTAATATTACCCCGAAAGCTTAAGAAGTGTTTTACGCCCGCGACGAGGGGGCGTGCAATTTCACCGGAAACTCGAGAATCGTTCGTGCCACTTTGCTTCCGTTTTACAAGGGCCTGTAAATTTTTTACGGGCGTCGATTCGCGTTTTCCCTCGCGGAATAAAATCGAGAAGAAAATCGGGTAAGCGTCGCTGATAAGGGGCGAGACGAAACAGGGAAGCGGGGATGTGTGCGGGGGGAGGGGAACAAAAGAGAACAGAGAAACAGAGAAACGGAGGCGTGTCATTCACGGTGAATCGAATTCAATTCTTTCGTCGACGCGATAAAGTTTTACGCGTTACGTAGACGCGACGTCGACTACGTCGTCGACGGGGTCGCTGAACCGAACGACGGAGGCGGTGGAGAGGTGGGTGGTGGTGCAAAAAAAAAATGGCGGTCGCGTAGAAAGGAAAACTTATTGCCGCGTTTTGTTCGGCCATAAACGACGACGAACGGCCCCCGGGGAAGAGAAACATTTAGATGGCTTAGGAAATTTCGCGTTCTCCTTTTTCTCTCGTCGACGCCTCCGACGTATCCTCCTCCTCCCACGTGCTCGCGTTCTCCCCCGAGTGGCTGGTACGCTCGTCTTCGTCGTGCCCACGGCCACACTCGACGACGTCCCTCCTCGTGGATGACGGCGGAACGTCAGCGGCGACGATTGCGACGACTAAGGATTTGCCAGCGGCGTCAAAGAGAGAACCACTCGGCCAGCGAAAGCGTTCAGCTCTCCCTTTGTACTTTTTTTTTTTTCAAGTCGTCTCTCTGCCCGGTCGTTTGCTCGCGTTACACCCGTAAACTGTTGCCCCCTGCTTCCGTGCCGGTGTTTTCGCCCTCGGCTCTTTGTCCGCCTCGTTTCTTCTTCTCGTTCTTTCGTGCCTTACGCGCTCCACCCCCTACCAGACGGCTGTATACCTTGCAAACTGCGAATTTGTTCCTTTACTCGATTAACCCCCGGCTACGTCACCGATTCTCTCCTCCACGAACCGAAAATTAAAAAACAGAATACTATGACGATTTTGCATCGGTCCTATAGCTTGTAAGTTCTTTGTTTCCTGGAAGTATTCGTCAAAGAAATTCAGACGTGTACTTTAAATTTGCCAGCGGTCGGCTAAAAGAGTCGAAGAATCGAGAAAATTATAATTTTTTGGAGCCCCGTAAAGCTCGAGAGACCTCGTGGATGCTAGCCCGGGTAACATTTCGTTGAATTTTCTTGTCTCCCGTCGCGGATTCGCTTCCCGTTCCTTTCTTTATTCTTCTCTGTTCTCGAGCGACGCTTTTGCGCGGCGAAAATGGACGATCCTTTGTGCCGCGGTCGGGATCGCTGAAGGGCCAGCGTGATTCCTGCCGAATGGGGAAACTCATCGGAGATAAAAACGTTCGAAGAGAGCTCCCGCGGAAGCGTTTTCTAAGCGTTGGCGCGATTCGAGGGCTTGATTGTTCCCTTAATGCCGTTTCCACGGAGTAATGCATCGTCTCGACGCTGTCGCGGCCTCTTCTTCGACCGTTCGACGACCCCTGCTCGCGCGAAAAATATTCAAATATTCTGTAAATAGTTCCATCGTGTCGAGCAAACGGGCGAACATAAATTTTATTAATTTGCATAGCTCGTATATTTAGCGACAACTGTTTGCGAAAGAAGGGAGTTGTAACATCGATCGAGGGGTACGCTGGTCTATCCTCTTTGGACCGATCTCTTTCAATTTCACTAGATACGTTCGTGGCGTCGAGAACTGCACGAGAGGATAAGAACGCGTGGTTTGTTTCCGCAGCACCGCCGAAGTTCAGCATCACGCCAGAGGAGATAATCTACGTGAACGTGGGCGACGCGATAATATTGAACTGCCAGGCGGAGGGCACGCCGACGCCGGAAATCCTCTGGTACAAGGACGCGAATCCGGTCGAGCCGTCGAGCACCATCGGGATATTCAACGACGGCACCGAGCTCAGGATCTCGACGATCAAGAACGAGGACATCGGGGATTACACGTGCATCGCGCGTAACGGCGAGGGCCAGATCAGTCACACGGCCCGCGTTATTATCGCTGGTGAGTTATCTACACGCTTAATTCCTCGACGTCGCGAAGATTTTAAATCCCTATCCTCCATTTTCCCTAAATCTCCTCGAAAAGTTTCTGAATAAAAATGTAGACTTGGGAGGAAAATACGCGAGGGTCTTGCAATAGCGCTTGGAGTCGAGAAGGTGGTATTTATGGGAACCTTTGGTGGTAATTGTAGGTTTAAACCTCTTGGTGGTGAAGTGACCACGGGTGATTACATGTTTATGATCTTACGATCGGGCACACCAAGGCGTTGACACGCGAAGCAACGCTAATTGCACCTTCCTCGCACGAGTCGAAGTGTACGTGGGTATTAAGATATCCCAATTTATGTTTTAAGGGTATGAAACTCGATTCCATGTCGAACGAATGCAGGAAAATTCCAATTGAAAAATATCTACTGATACTGTAAGCTATTAAAAGCGGTTCGTGCGTGGCTGTAATCCAGTCGATTCGCGGTCGTGCCGCGACAAAAACCCTCGTAACACCGGTTTCGTTTCGGAAACGTGATAATCGGCCAGACAATGCAGCTGGAAACGTGACAGACACGAGTCTTGTTGCACCGAAGATTAACTCATTGGAGGATCGTAATAACTGTGCATTGTCCCTTTGATGCCGTGTCGTAATCTTTGACCCCAGTGGCTGCCAACGCAAATCCAATACTCAGCGAGCTTCGTTTCGTTTCCAAACTAGCCTTCCAAAATAATCCCATCCTCGTTTCTCGAGCTGGTCAACCCATTATTTTCGATCAAAGTTTTTTACGAAGAGATGCTGACGTCTGACAACTTTCGATTCGATTAATTAACATCCAAGTTAAATTGCAGAGCAATGGAGACGAGACGAACGTTCGTCGAGCTTTGCTCGCCCTGTGCTCGCCGAACGTTCGCGTGAAACTTTTGTTCGGGCTGGAAAATTATTGCGACTTGACTCGACCTGCTTTTTATAGAGGCGGCGATGACTCCGTAGCGGGTCTCGCGGAGAAGTTGAAACGGAAAGCTCGAGAGCTGAAATCCGCTTTGGATGGATTAGCGCAACGGGGAACGTCGGGACGCGTTCGTCGGAAATAAGTCGCCTTCCGGTTCCCGTCGAGCCGGCCGCCGACACCGCGTCAGTTTCGAAACTCGCTGGAAGAATTTATCCGCTGTTAATTAACGACCACGGATCGTTTATATCATCCTTTACGGAGAAACATGTTTCCTTTCGACGGAACAGACTTGCGTCGTTTTTACGAGGGGCTCTCGTCCGTTTAGGGGAAAATTACGAAATTATCGAGGCACGCGGAAATTCCATTTTCTTTTTAAATAGACTTACGGCCATCGTAATGAACGGCTCAATTATCGGGCGGGTTGTTGTTAGAAATTATCGGGGTATTTTCGGTAGACGACGATCGATCGAGCTCCGATAATGAAATTCCGATAACCGCGACGCCAGAAAATGCCACGTCGCGACTCGACGGTTTTTGCGTTCCCCGGATTCGTGTCGACGACCCTCCAGGAAATTCCCGTGACCGATTATCGCGTCGTCGATCGATCGGTCCCGATTCCCGTGGATCCGTCGAAAGAAAGGTTCTTCGTCGTAGCTACGCCGGTCGGGGGAGCTTTTACCAGCGATTTTATGGAAGTTCTTAAAGTCTCGTTTAACCGGAATCACCCCCCGATGGGACCGCTGAACGTCCCCGGTAACGGTATAACTTTTACGCCGCTTTTAATCTCCGAACGTCTTCGGGGCGCTCGTGAAATTGACCAGTCGAGCCGTTTCAACTTCTATGTAACTTTCCGCGTTCCCATCGCGTCGCATATTTTAATTAAGAAGGATCAAACTTATTGCATCCGCGAGGGACCGGACTCTCCTGGCACGAGCTAGCAAACTACCCCTTAGGAATCCATTATATTCTACGTGGAATACGGAACCGTCGCACGAACCCTCTCTATTTCACAGGTTACTTTCATTTTATTATCAAACCTTTCGAAATGTTCAACAAAGCAATGCAAAATCTTTTCAAATTTACTGTGGACCTTTTACTATGACTATTGTAATCCTCACGAAGATTATCAGTCCTCTTTTCTTCAATTTCACAAAGCTAGTTCGTGGCAGGTGTAGTAAATGTTTCGAGCGACAGTAGTGTATAGTTGGTACTTCGATCAAATCCCCATAAGCAGCCATATCGATTTTCAGGGCAGTCGAGCGCAAAAGTCGATGGTTTCGCCCGGAGGCTGCTCGCGATAAAATTCGCGTTAGGCAAAACGGTTCGAGCGTTAGGCGTTTCGGAGGACGGTCGTGGTCGGAGGCCAATTAGGATGTTCCTCGCGAATGGGACGAGTTAAAAGGCGATTTGTCTCGTTCTCCGTGCGAGCTGCCGGTGTTTTTCCTCCCGTGGCAGTCTCGGCTCGTTTTCCACGAGCACCGCGGATTTGTAAGCTTCGTTACGAGGCCGCGGAAACATCCGTCTTCATCATCGCGCGCGCTTCCTTTCCTCCCCCGATCCGCGTCGTGCTTTTTCTACGGCTAACGACTCGACGATTTAGGGGAAGACGCTCGGCGTAACGACTTTAAATACAGGTGATTCTCGCGAGCTTCTCGTTTCGACGAAATTAATGGTGCATCGCGCGCGGAGAATCGACCGACGGATTTCGATCGTTGGTCATCCTAGGCCTTGCAATATTTTATAAGTCCGTGCTTTGGAAAATTGGCTGGTAATTACTATATTTGGGGAGCCTTTTCATCGTGGCGCGGACGTTCGAAAAATCCGCTGCCGCGGGCTTCGGGATTCGGGGCTTTTGGGACGCGAGATTTATACGAGCGGCTGAAAGTCTGCCGAAAGTTTCGGACTAATAAACCCTACTGGCGTCCCCGGTTCGAGTCTCGTTGCGCAGTCACGAGCGAGCCCCGGGTGCAAAGTAGACGGGCTCTCATCCTCCGCGTATAAAACAGCGCCGACAGACTCGCGCCACTAATGCGGAGGATCCTCGAACCGACGAGGCAGGGCAGAACTTGCTCCTCTCGCCGGCGTGAAACTTTTGAATCTGCTCTTTGAATATTTACCGAGCTTCCTCTCCGAAATTCATCCCCGTCGAGTCGTCGTTTCCGTCCGTTCGAGCGTATATCGCGCCGGGACGCGCTTCCTCTTACGGAGATTGCCGAAAAACGATCGTTAAACGCGCTACCCCGGTTTTACGCGAAACGAACACTTCCTGTATCTTCTTTCTACCCGTTTCGACCCTCGAAACCCGGGAACTCGCTTCTGATTATTCGTAATCCTCTCCTTAAATCTAAAGGGTTAAGGAGGTATTGCAAACTTTTATAAATAGAAATAAAGGCAATAATTTTAATAAAAATCTACGGATCTACGAAGGTCCCGTTCCACTTTTCCGTTCGGGAAACGTTCAACGCGATGATAAAGTCGCGCTAAATTACGCGTCGCGTTAATTTGGAATTCATTGCTGTCGCGGACGCGGAACTTTTTAATTCGTCTCGTGAATATTTACCGGGACGGTTGGATCCGCGGCACGCGCGGTCTGAATTTCGCCGAATCTCATTGGCCCGTGCAGGATAGCCCTGCTTTGTCCTCTGAAGTTAACTCGGCGTTCTCGGAGTCGCGGAATTCTCGGTCCTCGGTACGCTCGCGGCTACGGTTTCCAATTCGCGCGCGTCCAACCGCGCGCCGCCATTGTTCGTGGAGAAACGGACGCGACGGACCCAGCGGGAAACGGAATCAAAGTACGGATAATTTTGGCCAGCCAACTTCTTCGACGATGGCCGCTTCGACCGACAAACTTTGCTTCCCGTTACCCCGGTGAAAGAAACATTTTTCGCTCCTGAAACTGGACGATTCGGCTCCAGATAGTTCTTCGTTTTCTAAATAATAATTATTGTTATCGGTGTATTGTATTGTTACAGAAGACCGAGACGAGAGTCGTAGCGGCTAGACCAATACCAATATTTCATTTTAATTTCTTTTACTTTTGTTTAGTTACTTTTCATTTTATTTGAATAAACGGCCTAGTCGTCAGGCTAGGCGAAGGAAATTTATTTTTTCGTATACCATTGTATTTCCCTAACATTCCTTTCCCTCGTAATTCGGACTCAGAGTCAAAGGATGAGGGATCAGGTTTCTGTATAAACCTTGACCTTTGGCCTCTCTCACCTATTTTAACATTTATACAATTTTTAAAGGCATATTATTATCATTAGCGATGATGGTCGAACGCTTCGATGAGAAAGAAGATGGCGACAGTTCCGGGGAACGCGCTGCAGCCGCCTTATAATTCCCCGGCGAGCAACGATAGATCGGATTGCAGAAAGTACCGCTGAATCCCGAGAAGAAGTTCGGTCTTTTGTCGGGCGTGATCGATTTCCTCCCATTATACGTCAAGATCCTCGTAGACGACGAACTTGTTCCCCCCGTCTCCCGGGCGCGCCCTCTCGAAAGCCGCAAGTTTTAAAATTCTTCGAGCACGGCAGACCTCTTGGATATCGACGAGAATATAATGCACCCTGTTGATCCTTTTTACGAAGACTCCGGTGGGAAGAGTCGTCGCGAGCAAAAGACGGTTCCTCGAGCGCGAACGCGTCCCCCTTCTTTCTTTCTTTCGTTCTCACGAATCGATTAAAACTTCGTCCACGGATTCAAATTTTTAAATTGGAATTCGATTGGCACGCCACTTTCCTACGAACGCCGCGCAAAGCACAGCTTCTTAGACCATCGTGATAAAACACGAAACGCCGCCACCATCGATCCGTCGACGTCTGTTCGAATATCCATCCCGTTCTGCGTTTGTTTATTTATCGACGTCGTCTAGCGAGCCGATTTTCACTCTGTGGAACGATGAAATCTCGTTTCGCGTCGGGAGGGGGTTGGGGGGTTAAAGTTAAAAGCTTCTGCGGGCCCATCGTTTCGGTCAGGATATTGGTTGGCCAGTGTATATCCGGCGTCAGCGACTGGACGACTGACGTCGACAGCCTGCCGTCGCGATAGACACCGATGGTTGATGACTGACCCCACGCTCTGACGCTCTTTCATTACTTTTTTCTCGCCTGCAAGCGCTAGATTCCACCCTCACAAAGCGATCCTCCCGACACCTTTCGCTATTCACGGATCTAACGATTCGAACGGTAAGAACGACGCGACCGTTTTTAAACAAAATTGCACAGCGGACTTTCGAGCAGAAATTGTCAAACGTAATGTTCGTAACGACCCTTGAGATGTCTAAAGATATTTAAATGATCGTCGTTGGTCGACAGGCGGAGCAGTGATCACAGTGCCACCCACGAACCAGACGAAGCTGGAGGGCGAGAAGGTGCAATTCTCATGCGAGGCGAAGGCTCTCCCAGGCAACGTAACCGTTCGCTGGTTCCGGGAGGGTGCACCGGTGACGGAGGTCTCTGCGCTGGACACGAGGGTGTCCATCAAGACGGACGGCAGCCTCGTCATCAATCCCGTCAGCGCCGACGACTCTGGCCAATACCTCTGCGAAGTAACGAACGGTATCGGTGACCCGCAGAGCGCCAGCGCTTATCTCAACGTGGAATGTGAGCATTAGTTCCGCCATTGCTACGGACAACCCGTTTTATTCCCTGTTCGTTCCCTTTATTTATCGACCACGCCAAATGGAAGACCTTTCCAACCCCCAACTGGAACGTTCGTCGTTCCTTAAATTCAATTCAAAGTAGTGGCTACGGAGTTCGTAGCCTCGAGGACCCAGATTGAACTCCGCGAAGAATTAGAATAATCATTTTGGGAATAGATATTCACTGGTCGTCGTTTCCTTCCAGATCCGGCGAAGGTCACGTTCACCCCGACAGTCCAGTACCTGCCGTTCCGTTTGGCGGGGGTGGTGCAGTGTTACATAAAAGCGAACCCGCCCCTTCAGTACGTGACCTGGACGAAGGACAAGCGGCTGCTCGAACCTTATCAGACGAAGGATACGGTTATCATGAACAATGGCTCGCTGTTGTTCACGCGCGTCAACGAGAATCACCAAGGCAGATACACCTGCACGCCTTACAACGCGCAGGGCACGCAGGGCAGCTCCGGCCCGATGGAGGTCCTCGTGCGAAATCCACCTGTGTTCACCCTCGAGCCAGAACCAATTTATCAGAAGAAGGTCGGCGAAACCATCGAGATGCACTGCGACGCTCAAGAGGCCGAGGGCACTCAAAAACCCACCCTTCAATGGCACAGGGTACGCTTCGTTTCGAACAGTATCGGTCCACGGATCTTCGATGATCTGGTACCTATTCGAGATATCTGAATCGTGGGTAGACAGGATCGATCGGTGATAGGCACAGGATCGGGCTGATGTTTCATTTGGGTATCCAAAACTTACGAACGTCGATGGATCGAGTAAGATGGAGAAAATACCCATCTTCGTCGACTTCAGTGGAGATTCCTATTAGGATTGCGATTGTTGAAGTAGTTCCTGTTCAAACAATTAACGTTCCTAATAGGAATCCATCCTTAAGCGGATCTCCCCGTGTTTAGAATCACATAATACGATTATCAATCTGTTAAAAAGGGTCAACTAGAGACTAGACTACCATTCTATTCCATCATACGTATCCCCGTCAATAATTTGAACCTCGATTTCCCGCTTGAAATCGTCAAGTTTCAAAAGGAGCAAACGATAAACATTTCCCAAATTCGAGACACGAGGAAGTTCTTGTAAGTAGGGGGGTTGTTCGATGTCGCGACGCGCGTTGTACGGTTCGTTGTCAGTGTAGCGCCTCGACTCGCGTTTGTATCGTGATTTCAATTGCGCAGAGGAACGGCATGTCCATACAGCGCAATCGGGCGAAGATCGTCGGCGGGAATTTAACGATCGAGAGCCTGCGACGCTCGGACTTTGGGTTCTACCAATGCATCGCGTCCAACGAGGTGGCCACCATTTCCGCCTCCACGCAGCTGATCGTCGAGGGCACGCAACCCCACGCGCCCTACAACGTCACTGGGGCCGCCACGGAATTCTCGGTGACGCTCACCTGGCTGCCAGGGTACTCCGGTGGCCCGGACTACAAGCAGGATTACACTATCTGGTGAGCGTCCACTTTCCACGCCTTTTCGAGGAATCGAATTTCCTTTTAAAAAAATCTCCAGTCTGAAAAGTCTCCACGATTCATCGGATGTTCGTCTTATTTAAAAATGTTATGGACGCGATAATTACATTTTCCATCGATGGAGCTCAGATTATTTTCTCATCCAATTCATGGTTATTCCCGGAAATATGGATTACTTATTATTGATCTTATTTCGTGAAATGGCTTTGGAATTAATAATTCTACGCTCGATGCAACGAAATATTGAAATATTCACGTTGTAGAGATGTAACGTCCTTTGAAATTTTTTAGCGGACTACCTCTTTGCGTCGTTAAAATGGTAATTAATAGGACAAATGTACTTCATTGATATTTTGCATACCCACCGTCCATCATGTATATTTATAACTACGAATACACGATATGGTAATAATTTATATGAACCATCAGTATGCAGGATCGTCCAACGGGGTACCATACAAACTTTATTGCATTTTCTATTACCAATTTGACGCAAATGTTACGCTAGAATGCAATTTTGTATTGCAAACAAGGCTTTGCGAATATGTCGAAGCTTATTCGAAACAACCGGACCAAGAGAAGTCATGGTTGCGTGAAAATCCATCTGGTTCACGAGTCGTTTGCATTCGCAGATTAAAATTGGATGTACCGTGAATCGTTGTATCGATTAATTCGATGAAAATAAAAAATTCGTTCCGTTTCACACAGGCACAGGGAAGCGGGAACGTCGGAATGGGAAACGATTCCAGTGACTCCTTCGGGCAGCACAACGGTGACGATCAACAGACTGACGCCAGGTACGCTGTACGAGTTCCAAGTAATTGGGAAGAATGCCTTGGGCGATGGGATGATGAGCAAACCCATTACCATCAGGACGCTTGGTAACGACCACTTCTTAACTTCCTATTTTTTTGTATCGCTAGAATAAGTGTACATACCGCGACGAAAAATCTAGGACGAATTTTCCGTGCATTTTGCACACCAATTTACCAGTGGACCAGAATTCATTTCTGGCGCGACAAAAGTCATTAATTTAGATTTATTAATACTTTTACACGATGCTTTAAAAATTCAGTCACTCCAGTTTGATTTCAAACGGCAGCTCTCGTCGAAGTTGGCCAATTATTTTTGTCGTGTTACGAATTAATTCTGGCCTGAGATGGACAAAATTTTATTCTAGTAATGGTATTAATTCGGATTTTTCTTTTATTTACTTACAAAAGCATTCCACGCCAATGCGATTGGGCATATGCATATTAAAAATGAAAATTTACGAACGAACTATCGAGTTATTTTTTGAACCGTCAAAAAAGCGATGTCTGAGGAAAGATTTGGCGTGGAATGGCTCGAGTTCGCGGTGCTAATATTCACCGATTTTCTATCCGGAAGCTGTACCTTTTCGAGACTCGCTAATATTACTAACACAACGCTACTAACGTTCCACGATCCGTATTAACCGACTAACCGAATCGCCCTCTGTGGAAAACTCTTTCCTTCTCTGTTTCCATCTGCTTCTGCCTCGAAGACGTGGCACTGACACACTCAGCGACTCCATCCTCGAGCGCCGGTCAAGCTGCAGCCACGGATCAAAGCGGTAAGATCGTCGATCGCGGACGTAGCCAATTAATTAGTCGCGATCAACTGCGTCGCGGAAACAGTTCGAAACGAGGCGTACGAAACAACCAGACGTCGGGATGAAAGCCGCATCAGAAATCAAAGGGACGATCCCCGGTATTCGAGCGCGATCGACCATAAAACCGTCCGGGGACCGTGAGGGTTCCTCCTTAAAAGCGGGGCTCGCTTCGCTGACAAAGAATCTCGGTTGAACGATTCCGTAAAGACGCCTCGCGCTGAAGATGCCCTCCTCGTCTCTCCTCTCCTCTCGAGGCTCACGGGAAAATACCGATTCTGCGCGAGAAATTCAAAGTTACGTGGGAGAGGGCTCTGCCTTTCACGAGTCGAACCGGGTCGAAACAGAGCGAAGAACGGGGGAGGGTAAAAAGAGGGACCCGGACAGGGAGAGGAAGAGGGCCAGAGAAGAGAAAGGGAACGAAGACTTCCGTCGCGACTTATCGTATCGGAAAACCCATCGAGCCGTTCATTCTGTTTCCGCTTTTATTTCCTTCCCTCGAATCCGCCGGTTCATTGCCTTCCATTTGTACACACGCTGCCACGATTTTCTCCGCCGTCTGTACAGATTTTTATCCGGTCCTCGGCCCCGGACGCCGGCTACGAGACTGATCTACCTCCACCGCGTTTTCGTTCGCCGCTTACGCCCTCGTAAATCTCTATGGTTGCGTCTCCTTTGGAGTTCTCTGCATCAATTGTAAAAATATCATTTCTATGGGAAAAGTTACTTCTTGGTCGAGCTAAAAATTTAATAATTTATGCTTAATTCAGTGTAAACTTTACCCCCAAAATCATTTTCCTTCAAAAAATTTGTATTTCGCATTTTCGAACGACCGTATTACCTTCGGTCGCACCCTGTACGCGGCTCTAATGGAGACCCACCCTGTCGCGACGTATCTCTGTCCCGTTGATTCGTAATTCCGCGAGATCGCGACCGCGGTCCATTCGTTTTCCCATTTCCATGTAAATAATAGGCGGCCAGAGGTTCCGAGCTAATAATCCGCGAGCCCTTTCGCGCACACGAGCGTGGATACACGTGTTCCAGCGACCTTTGCTTCCCCTTGCTTCGATCTCTGCCTTTTTCCGTCCCCGTCCGTTGCCGACGCCCACGCATCAGCGGTCTCGAAACTCGTTAGCCTGCCACGAGTAACGCGATTACAGCCAGCTTAACGAGAATTCCGGTGGATCGGATTCGCGAGGCATCTCCTCCCGGTCCAGAGCCGGACCAGTTATTACGACACGACCAAACCACCCCCCTCATCCTCGATTTCTCACCTCTGCCATTTTGTTTTCTCTCGTTTCAGACATCTTAGATTATAACACTCTCGTATTACCGACCGATTCCACTGGCAACACACTGTTCCCGCCAATCACTCGTCCGAAAGGTATCGACTTTTCTTTTTTTTTTTTTTTTCCTTCGACTCTCAATATTCAACCACTTTTCTGTTCTTGCGCTTTGTTCCGTTCTTCGCGTGCTTGCGTTACGTTAATTCCTTTCTCGTTGCAGTTGGGTTTCTTTCGGATACCCCGTTACGCGTTCAATGTCCTTTCCGTTCCTCCCACGCTCGAACAACGCAATATTGCGACCGTGACGCGGAAGAGGAAAGGTCCTGATCGTCCCTTTCTCCCGTCGTTTAAGCTCCCACGAGTCTCGGGAATTAGCCATTAAAGATTCGGGTCATTGGACATCCACGGATCAAAGAGACGATCACCGAGTTCGCCGATTTATAAAATAATGGGAGGACAAACGAATCTTCTATCTAACTTTTGTTATAAAAGAGTTTTTGGCTGAAAATGCTCGGTTCGAGATCGCAAATGGCGTCGCGTCGAGCGAATCCGCGTCCGGTTCGTTAGGGAGGGCCGAAAATGGCGCGGCCCGCGATTAAATATTCCTCGATGCGAGCGAACAATTATGGATATTTTGACCCGCTGGAAATTATAACCGACGACGAGCGGAACGGTTACGGCGCGGACAAAAGCGCGCATCGCCCAGGCCCGCGGCGGGCAAAAATTTCCGCTCGCCGCGGCGCGAATTAATTGCGACCACTCGCCTCGGTAAAAAGCTTTTTCGGCGAATACAATAACCGCGTTTCGGTTATTCGCGTTATTCCCAGGCACCGTGCCGCCTCCATCGAGAACCCATTTATATTTTTATGGCGTCCGCGCTGAAAGGAATTCTCCCCTCAGCGTATATTTCCAACCCCTATATTTCTAACAGGAATTAACGTCTTGGGTTTTCCAAAACACCGAGAATGGAAATTCTTCAATGTCCAACAGGATGTTGTTTTATTCTAATTTTTTTCTGAGAGTGTTTGGCGCAACAACGAGGTATTATTATTATTTTTAAACGGTGTGCGTCGTTTGACCGTGCGCGGTCGACGATTTATTCAGTTCGGCGTGCACGTCCGCGGAAATGAGGTTGACAAATACGGACATTGTAAATACCGCAGTAAACGATCGCAGAAATATCGATCAGAGCGACGAGGTGTGTTTTTCCATCGTGACAATTTATCGCATTGTGCCCCGGGGTATTGTTTAACGTTCGCAAATAATCGCGAATAATGCCCGGGGAATTTCATCGTGACGGGGAACAACGGCTCCGCGTCCGACGGTTGTTGCGTTTCGTCCATTCTCTGCCTCCCTCCTGCTCGTTTTCTTTTTTCGCGCGCCCTCAATTAACCCCCCAACCGCTGTGCATCAAATTAATAAATTCGAACAAAGATCCTTTTTTTGCGTCTCGCGCTCGCTTCGAATAAAATCATTAATATAACTTAACGGACTTTGTTGTGTAACTTCGGTATACTGTTTATACTTAAAATTATCCTTTGGTGCAATTAAAATGAAACACGAGGGATTGAAGAAATATTTAGTAGATTAAAATTAGTTCTTTGGAGAGCAAGAGCAGAGATTGGGACCTTTTTAACGACGCGATAAACGAAACGGCGTGAAATAAATCACGGTTCGCCATAATCTAATCCCACAACGCGACGAGAGACGACCGTGTAACGATATTGACGCAACGTCTTGGAATCGGAGACGCGTGAGGTCAGCATCTTTCGTCACCGGCTGGCATATATTATGTTACGACTTAATTACTTCCGGCATACATTCGTTAGGCTTATTAAGCGCCCGTAATCCCAATTCCAAGCGGCGGTATTTCGCCCCGTAACCGTAGAATCGCGCGCTGGAACGTGCGTCGCTTAGGCAAACGCTGGGTCGAAGTGGTCGTTAAGAAAAGTAGCTGTCGCTTCAAAAGTGGTATAATTTTACGATTCGAACGTAGGGAAGTCGAGACTCCATAACCCTTCTCTTCTTCCGCCACCCTCGATTACCGTAGAGTCTGCCCTGATACTAACTTTGAACTGGTCGTAGAAATAATTGGACTTGTTGCAAATAACGAAACGCAGTCAATTTTTGAGGGAACGAATATTCTGTTCGAGCTTTAAATTAATTTCTTCTCTGGTTGGGGGTGGCTTGTGAGAAAAATTCTAACAAGAAATGAAGTCTATCTCGATGGATGTTTCGTTTTTCTCGACACTAACGTGATTTAAATCGCCAGGACCGAAGCCAGGTCCGCCCAGGAACCTCACGGTGACGGAGATCAGCAACGGTTTCTTATTGACCTGGCAAGCACCATTGAAGTTCGAGCACCTCATTAAATTCTACACCATCAAATACAAAACGGACGGACCCTGGAAAACGCTCAACAAGGGACAAATCCGACCCGACGAAACCAGCTATTTGGGTAGGTTCAGACCACCGAACGAAGGAATTAAACTCAATACTCTATCAATTTCGGTTTTATTGATCAATTCATTGCATACATCAGCCCTTTGCACTCGGCTGTCCCCTTTGATAGGATAGTAGGGAGCACGGAAGGTTAAACGTAGCGACCGTTTCACGATTCTCTGTTTCATGTTGGATCACCGACGAATATAGTGAAGAATCTGGTCGGTGGTAGGACCTACTATTTCCAAGTGTTCGCGAATTCGGCGACAAATTACGGCGCCAGCGAGCTGGTGAAATTCCCGGTGCCGGCTCGCGTGAAGCACAAGGCGATCACCGCGGGCGTCGTCGGTGGTATACTCTTCTTTATCGTCGCCATCATCCTCAGCATATGCGCGGTGAAGATTTGCAATAAGCGGAAGAGACGAAAACAGGAGAAAGGTAGGGAGCTGCAGAGGACATCGAGACGGAACTCTTCGTCGTTGTTTCTTCGAGTCTGGCCTGCACCTGGGCTCTCGGTCGCGTCGTCTTCCTTCGTCGTTCCTTCTCCAAGACACGTGCCGATAGTGATCGAAATTATATAGAACGGGGCACCGGGTTTGTCTTGGAAAGTGGCTCGGGAAGGCGACGACGCCCCGACAACGCAGTTGCTGAGCGAGCACCAGTGAACGAGATCAGACAACCAGTTAACATAATTTTGTAACATTGTAGAACTGCTTTCAGCGTATAGTATGGTGGCCTGCCGGGTCACCGAAGCCAGGAACGGCGCAGGGCAGGGGCCCCAGGGAACAGTGCCTTTGAAAAAGTGAGTGTCAATATCGGGATCTCCCACATACCCCATACAGGTTCCAAATCGCCTAATTTTTTTGATCCCCCTAACGGGGATCACTCAAAGATTAATACTAAATCGAGGACGTAGACCGAGGAGGTCGCACCTGCGCTTCTAATTAATTAATAACTTCTCTGCTCGCGAGAATTTTGACAAATATCCCAGTTACGTTCCGACGATGATGCGAATCGCTGTAGACACATATCAGGGGCAGATGCGACCTCGAAGAGATACAAGTACATCACTTAGGTTTAGCCAGAGCTAGCAATTAAGTCCACTCCACCCCCTCTTACGAGCATTAGGCGACCGAAGCACCGCAAGCATTTACGAAACCTCTCACGAGTAATCGATAGCTGACAAAATATTCGAGCTATTTATACATATTCATATTGTCACGGTGATAGTCGCGGGTATCGTTCGTTCGATGACCAAGGAAACGAGAAACGTCAAGAGAAACGTGTAAGTATGGGCCAGCGTTCTCCAAAATGTCTCGACCATCGAAGATATCGTTTCTATTAGCAACGCTTGAAGCTACTCCTCGTTGAGGCAGAAATTTCCCTTTTTTAAAATCGTTCTCTCCAACTTTGGAGATCGCTGGTGGCGGAGAAAGAAAGATCTATTGCGTTCGTGGCGATAATTCTTTCTTTCTCGAACTTAAACGGTTGTAGAACGAACGATATCGCGGTCCGACGACGTATCTTCAAGAGACAGAGAGACGTGGGAGAGAATCCCGTGGTTCTCTCCGTCCGTCTCTGTTCAGTTTTTTTTACGGAACAGCGGTCACTTCCCTTTGATCGAGAAAAGTAGTCGCCATAAAGGACGAACGAAGCGAAGAGAACACGCGTACGAGAAAAGAAATAATCGAAACGAGGGAAGATCTCTTTTGATCTTGCGCCATACATGACACAACGCGAGCAAAACGCGTAGATTGTTCTGTGTCGCGGTAGCGATCGCTAAAACGGCAGACTAAACCGCAGCAGCAGAGGTATTTTGGACGAGGTTGGAGAACGATTACGTTTCGATGGTCGTGTGAAGCAAAACGATGAACCCTGACAAGCTCGTTCGCGTCCGTCTTTGCGCGTGCACTTGTTATTCGAGCGATCATCTCGCGCTCGGCCTGGTCCGCGATGCTGCACAGTGTTATTGTTCTCTCGTAAGAATGCGTTTGTCGAACGTTACAAGACGCTGGCGCCGCCCGCGGACGAAGAACGTATCCACGGTGAACACCGCCATTTTGGTCCACGGACCCGTTTACGCAAGCAGCGTCGTTCTTGTTAAAAAAGCGTCCTGCATTCACGACAAATGCGATCGTTGCACTCGATTTCACTGTATGCTCATCCTTTGTTCGATTTCGATTGGTCGTGAATTGATAAATGCGTTGCAAATCTGTTGAAAAGTTCATACAAGTCCGCACAAAATATACAGATCCATAAACTCATAAATTTTGTACTCATGCATTATCGCTACTTTTCATTATACATATATTATACGTATGGTTAGATTTGTTAAGACTCGAATACACACCAGCTCGTTCCTAATACGCAACTATTAAGTCGAGTACCACCATAAGTCAGGCGACTCGTTCGTGTTTGCAATGGTACTATATTAGTCCAATTTATATCAGGAGTATTTCTTCCGTGAGAACAATAATACTCGATTCTGGAGCCGAACAACTGTGAATTCTAGCCCTTATCGAGTGATGATGTAATTCTGAAGGAGCTGGCGTCTAAATTTTAAAGCCTTCCTTTCGAGAACTTTTAGGACCGGCCAGCTCCTTTCAGGGATGAATCGATTCCGCGATAGAAGTCGATTTCCCCCATGACCAGACCGATCGCGTCCCGCTCGAGCCTCGCGTTGGCGTGCATCGTCCGTTGACAGAAGCGGAACAGAAAAACAGAGAGAACAGAGTTAACCGAACGATAACGGCAGAAATGAAAAGCTAGTCGAGACAGAGAAAACGGTCGTGAGAGAGCACGCTCGCCGACGTCATCGCATTTCCCGACGAACCGTACGTATAATAAAAAAAAAAAAAAAAAATAAAAAAAAAAACCAGAAAAGAAAAAGAAAGAGAAAAATCGGCCCTCGATAACACCGAGGTGTTCAGCTTTTGAAATCACGCCAAGCGGACTGCACGTGTAGTAGCGGGTGTACTCAGCCGACTATTATGATTTTCCATCGTGGCATCCAAAAGTCCACAATACGACTGCAGTGATGCCTATTCTGGATCGTATGTCGCCTTTGTTTCCCGCGACGAGCCATTTCGTTTGTCGTTCGACGCCCGTTTCACTACCCCTCTCTTTGTTTTCGCCCACACCAACGCCATACCGTCCCCCCTCCCCCCTCTCTTTCCACCCCTGTTTTTGTTTTCGTTCGTTCACCCGCCGCCGACCAACCGGGGAACATTTTTCGCGAATAATTCAATCACCGTCCTTCATTTTCACCGACGCCGTTTCTACTCTCCCACCACGTTTCCTTCGTTTATGTGTTATTTTATCGAACATTACGCTCGAGATCGCCGACACGTCGATTCATCCACGAGTTTTCCTATCGGGCTTATCGCGAGGGTGTTCCTCCCCTTCCCAGGATAAGTCTCCACGATCGCTTTGATCGTTTTGAAGTCGAACTGGAAGGGCTCGCGATTCTCGCGATATTATTTCGACGACGCGAGCGCTCGCCAGACGCCCCCTACGGCCATAAATGTTTGCATTAACGTAATTAATGCTCGTTTCATATTTACGTCGACGATATTAGGCCAACGGCGCACGGGATGTGTGCATTTGCAAGCGGTTCGAGCGCTTCCGGCCCGCAAATAAATCGTCGATTAGCCCGCGATTAATCGAAATTAAGCGGGTTTCTCGAAGGAAATTTTGGGAATTTTGTATGCTGATTAATATACTTTTGGAGACGTTGCCTGAATTTTTTCGTGTTACTTACTCTGATAATTGGCGAGTTGAAACGAAGGCACTCCGAAGAAAATAATTTCACTGCAAGCTTGTAGATTATTTTTCTATTAGAATTTTTAGTTTAGGGTAATAGTGGGTGTTTACTCTGCTATTTTGAAAATGTACTGTTGCAACTTCAAACTCGAAACAGAGGTAAAAAAAATCGAGCTTTTATCCAGTCTAAATACGAGAAAACCCACTTAATTCGAATCGATAACAGGATACAATTTCGCGAACAAATGTTGCCATTACTCTTCTCCAATCGAGGGCGAGTCATTTAGCTTGATCACCTTAAATTACTCGCAAACTGTTTAATGCAGAACTGTTGTAAACAAAAATCGCAGAGCGATCGTGTTTTCTCGCGAATCTCGACAATTTTTAGAACGAAACAATATCGTTTTCCAATACGGGTTATTTATTTAATATTTTATTTTACTAGAATTGACATCATTAAAAACAAGGTAGTATTTGGTACGCAGTATTTTCCCATATTCTCGAGCTGGTACAGAATTCCGAAGTATTTAAGAGGAATCTTCAACTACTTAAAAATTGTTTTCCCCGAGGAACAGGAACGGAATTCGCTGAAAAATGTCAAGAATTCTCGAGCACGTACCCTAGGCTGACTGCATTTTCAACTAATTAAAGAACAGTTATGGAATGTTAGATTTCGTCGAAAGAATTTAGATGAAATTCGTACAAAAGAAAACAGTTTCAATTTCAATGAAATTCACAATGAAAAATAAATGTTCTCGGTTGGTAAAAATCTCGTGATCGATCCCGATAACTCGCCCTCACGAATCGAAAATTCGTTGCTTGATCAATAGAAGTTTTATTGTCCGTGGAAATAAGAACAGAATCGCCACCCTCGCGACTAGCCCTATTTTTTCGTTGTACAGCCAAAGATGGGTAACAAAACAAGCTCGAATAAAATTATAAAAGGAAACGGTACGAATATAAATTGTGTGAAGATGTTTGGTCCATCTCTGGCCGTACACCCTCGCGCAAATACGAATGCTGTCGCGCTTATATCCCGAGGGTTTTCACGAAACGAGCCGATAATGCACGTTTATACCTACACGTATATATCCAGAACGGGCTGGACGGTTCAGCCACTGCCAAGATTCTTTTTCACCGGCGGGTCCGGATTCGTGGTCGTCGCGCACGGTTTCTCCTGCCGCGTGCACGAACCGTGGAACACATTTCCTCGTACGGGGATCAGAGGATCGTGAAAGTGCATCGTATCGCTCGAACGGAGGCAATTCCGAGGGAGAATCGTGCGCGGACTGCGAACACCGGTCCTGGTTTCGAGTCCTCGACGATCGACGTTTCGAGGATCGCGGTCAGAGCAAGGATCAGAAGAGAGCCAAACGCGAGATAGAGAGATTCTCGGAACGGGGACCGAGAGATGCATCCGGAGAGAAAGAGATCTCGAACAGCGGTCTTTGGGAGAAAAAGAATCCTGCATGAGGCACGAAGCGAACGCAAAGACTTCTTTCTCTCCATCCGCCTCTCATCCCCTCCGTTTCCCCCGCGATAAAAACGAGAGGAACCACGACGAAAGCGATAAAGGATAAAATAGAGAAATATGGAAGAAGAAGCTTAGAAATGAAAGAAAAGAAAAAAGAAAAACGTGGGCGTCTCTTGTCCTCCTCTCTCTCTGTGTTTTCTGTAGGTCGACAAATCTAAACGCGTGCGGCGAGTCAGTCTCGACGCTGACCCGTTGCAGCCCGTTGAATCCGCAACTACCACCACCACCACCACAACCTCTTCATCAACCACCACTTCCTACGCAAGTAACCACCCCCGCCACTGCCACCTCGGAGCCGGTCCACGAGCAGGCCCCCCCGAACCGTGATCGTGACCATCACGCGCTCCACCACGATAATCGAGATTACGAGAGCGTGTTTATCATAGAGAGGCGGAACAGTAAGCCTAACCTCCGCTAGCCACACTGAAAAATAATAATAAAAAAAAAAAACCAAGTACTGCTACTACTATTACTGCTACTACCATCACTACTACTACTACTACTGCTACCACTACCTACTACTACGTACCCGAGACAACGGTTGCTCCCGAGACCACGAAATATAAAGATCTCGCCGACGACGGGTATACCATGTATGTGTTTTTGTGTGTGTCCGAAAGACCTAAACGCCGAACGATATATGAACCGTCGATCGGTCAAACGAGACGCCCGATCGACACTGTCGTCCGGCACTGTCGTTGATCGATCGAACGAGCAAATAAAACGCCACTTGCCGCTGGGGACTTGTTCCGTTTTACCAGTATTACTACTACTACTTTTACCTACTGTACTACCACCGCTACTACTACTACTACTGCTACTATTACTACTACTACCTACTGTGCGAGACTACAGCTCTGCCATGTTACCTGCTAGGACCTACTAATCTACCACTACCATCTACTACTATCTACTACTTAGGATGATTGTCATGACTGTAGATGAGATCGGCAGTACAGGCATATACAGCTAGGAGTCACACTAGTAACATCCAGTCAGTACCCTAATACCTTCGTTCGGCGGAATTAGGGAGTACATAGATAAGAGACACTCGAGGCAAGACGGTAGATGCATACGGTTTAAAAATGTTCCTGTTTTTTTCAATCGACGCGCGGATCGTTTCGATGATCGACCGTCCGTCGCGCTCGAGTCGCTCATTCTCTCGATCTCGCCTCGACCCATCGTAATCGTATCCATAGTTGGACTTGTTCGCTCACAGTTTCTTTCATTTCTCTTTTTATTTACGTTCTGTCTTATCTGCCAGTCGCATTACGCTCTGCGCATACTGTCACTCGCCCTTCTTTTCACCCGTTTTCACACTCGTTCTCTGTCACTCACCCTTACCCCTTTTCTGTTTTTTTTCGTTCGCCCACTGCTCACCAACGTTCACCGTCGTCACCTCATCTTCGCTCGACTTTTCTCCACTTTTAGCAGTTTCCCATCGTCTCTCGTTGTGCCACTCGCTCGATCGATAGACGATACTCGACGTCCAAGCGACTCCGTGGCTTCAACGTGCTCTTAAATTTATATCAACGAAACTCTGTTCCGTATTATCGACGACAGTGTGAAAAGAATGATTCGTTATATTTGTTATAGAAACATTTTACATAGATTTTGCACGTTCCTGACTCGCACGAATTGTTTTCGGAGGACCATCGAGGTCGCTTGGATCTCTTTTGCTCGTATATTAAAGTGTTCCATGGATCTCGCGCAAAATTTCTCTATAGTAGATGCACCGTACCGAATTATTTCTTAACGAAGGATCGATAGCTTGCTTCGTTTCTTTAGATGAACACTTTGGGCCGATCCTGGCAGCTGAGAAGATTTAAAGTAACGTCGAAACAATATCGACGTATTCGAGATGTTCTACCGGTATCGGCCCCCCGCTGTTTACTCTCACCTTTAACCCTTTTTTTCTCTTCACGTTGCGATCTCGATCACGACAAACGTACCGATCTGAACGGGAGGCCTTCGTTCGCTTATTGAAACCATTTTCTCTCACGTAGCATGTCACACATTGACTGAGCATGACCAATAAGATAAACGCAATCGCGCTATCGTTGCGATAGCAATCGGGACGCTTGACAAATCGATCGAAATTTTTAATCGAAAAAAATACTTCTTGTATCCTTTTTACTGTTTCCAGTCTATCGATTTTAGACGAGCCGTAAAATCGACGCGTTCACACTCGAACACTCGGACATGAACAATAGGTAAGCCGCTGTCGATGCGGCTCTACCCCGAACTGCATCCCAGACACGATTATTCATTGTAATATTCATTGTTGATCGTTTTTACACGACGTTCGTCGTTGTACAATTTGTTCGATCCTCGATCCCTACGATATACATTATTGTCTGTGCTTATAAATCCCTCCCACCAACACCCACGACCTCCACGTCCGCCATTTACCGACAATATTTGTATCGTTGCATCGAATTCTCGTTCTTTGATTATTATCCGACCGGGCGCATCCCCCGATTTCTTTCGTTTTTCGTTTTTCTCGAATATCTTCATCAACAGCGTTGGGCAAACGTCGCGATTAAAATAATTGTTAACTCGATCTTAACATTCTTTGTTCCCCGAATAAATATGAAAGAATAAGAGTATCCCAAGCTAATTGTTTTATAATTTAATGGTATTACTTGGCTTCGAAATAACTTTTCAAATGTATATTTAATTTCGCGAACGCGTGCAGAGGAAATTCTTGACGATTTCCGTTTGACGATCGATAGATTTCCGACTAATTCTGACAAAATTTTGGTCGATCGATGCCCAACCCTGATCATCCGTCACTCATCCGTGATTTATGGTTTTGTTTCGACTTCTTTGAGTATATTCCGTTGCGAACGGGTTTGCTCGCGATCGACGAATGGAGAGTCTCGGCCTTCGTGGAACCGGAAACACGAGACACACTCCGTTGGTATACACGTGTTATCTATTTGCTCCCTAAACCACCACCGCCTAGAAGTAACGTTCGGTTATTTAGCGTTATATTTCTTATCATTATCGCCACGATATTGTTTTTTGTGAATGTAATCGTTGTGTTACAACATTCTCTCTCCCCCATCTTTCCTTGCTGCCGGACCCGAAGGAGGAGAAAAGGTGACGAGTTTCGGAGCACCTAAATCCACGATTGCTATCACTTTAAATAAAAAAAAAAATTATACATTGGGCGAAAAATATCTGACAAAAAAGAATTTAATTTAAATCAGAACAAGATAAAAAAAAAAATTAAAAAAAAAAAGAATATATGACAGAAAATTCCAGTCACTGGCAACGCCCACCCACCCACAACCCACGTCACGCCCGACCACTCGTGCACCGGAATGCGCATGCGCATGCCTTCCCTGCCTGCATCCGTTATTCGTTATTTATATACGTACACGTAAATGATTCTTAAAAAAGATTATTATCTTGTACGTTACACTTGTACGTCTGCCTTTCGTTGTTTTGTTTTTACTAGCTCCTTGTTTTTGTTCGTGTTAACGTTGCGTGTTTTTTACGACGTTGTTGTTGCACGTTCTCGCTGTGTACGGTCGACGATCAACATCGGAGGAGGAACATTTCTTTCTCGAAGGGAAATGCGTAAAAATAACGAGAATTTCTTATTCAAACTATTTGATTTTGTCTGCAGAAAGTTTCCAGCCATTGCGGAAGTATAGTCGATGGAAGAGATGCAAAGAATTCAGGAATTGAATGAATTAAAAAACCTCAGGAATGCTGACATACACGTCTATAATTTTAGATTAATATGAACCTATTCTGAAGGTAGTTTTTCTATTTAAAAAATTTTATTCCGACTCGTAACGCTTTGATTGACCCGCTCAATTCATGCGCGTGCCCCCCTACGATTTGTTATACCAAGCGCGCGTGGAATTAAAAGAACCGAGTGACTGTATTTACTTACCACCCCATTTATACTCAATTCTTGTCAATCCACTCTCATTATCGGTAAATGTAATCCATGAAGCCGATGTCTCACAACCAGCAGCAGCCAATAAAACGTGAATCATAATAATTGCACACGGTCATTCTCTATTGAAATTAATTTTATTCTCGGTAAATCAGACGCATCATTTGTAATCTTCCTAAGAAACATCCCCCAGTGTCTCTTCCATCGTATAGATCAAGGCTCGCCAATATTTCGAAAGTTTGAACGACGCGTAAAAGGTTTTCTCCTTCGACGATGACCGTGCGGCCGCCGCTGGCTGAACCCGCCACCGCTTCGATCTCTCTAACGCCCGTTCTGTCCTACCCGTAGACCTAGAAAAAGCCGAGTACCAGGTCTAAATCTCCTGCGGGAGATCCTGACCCCGGACACGCCGGACTCGTGTCGCGGTCGGCCGCTGGGTAAGATCTCGCGCGCGGCCGACGGCCGTTTCGTCGTGGCGGACTCGGTGGTCAGCTCGGCGAACAACAGCATCCTGGACGCGTCCAGCAGCGACGACGGCGGTTTTCTACCCAAGCAGCGTCTCAAGTCCTCCTGGCGGCGGCCGCTGGTCGGCACCAGCCAGCTGAGCCTCAGGTCCGACGGTAGCGGCGTGTCCATCAACGGCGGTCTACCCTCGATCCATCATCTGGCGACGGTGAACTCGCTGGCGAGGATCGCGCCGGCCATCTGCACGATATCCTCGCCCAGGTTCCTGGCCAGCTCGCCTACGGGTCCCCAGGTGCCATGGACGCCCCTTTACTTCAGCGATCTCAGCTCCGTGAGGCAGCCGTCGTCTGGCGAACGTTCCTTCCCGACGCCGCCCGATTACCTTCAGCTGCGCACCATGCACCAGCGATACAGCCAGGAACTGCCCTCGCTGAAGGCCATCCACGCGGAGTCCAGGAGGTTCGTGCCCGTGCAGCCGCTGGCCACGTCCTCGCCGCCTCAGCCCGCGGGTAGGCCGAGGGCGAGGCTGCCCCCCCGGCACGCCAGGCACGCGAGATCCGCGCCGGAGCTGGCCGCTTCGCCCGACCTCGAGACCTCGCCCGAGAGCAGATCCAGCAGCTCCGGTTTCGGCAGCAAGAACACCTCGCAGCAGAACCAGAGTTCGAGGAGCGGCAGCACGGTGGCCGAGTGGCGACCGCCTCCGTACAGGCCACCGCCCCCGCCTCTGGTGGGCAGATGGCTGGAGCTGCAGGACCAGGCCAAGGTAGGGCACACGCACATTCAGACGACCGTGGACGCGGGCAGCGTCGACGGCCACTACGAGTTCGATCCCGTGTCCTGCACCCCGACGCCCACCTCCGCCTCCACCCCCACCAGAGAGGAGAGGCCACCCGTACACCAGATCCACACCATCCACGTGCCCCACATACACCAGGTGCACACGGTACACCATCAGCCCACCAGGTACACCAGGGACAACATCGAGGCCAGGGTGCAGGCGATGAAGGCGGAGTTCCATCAGTTCCGGCAACGACAGGCGAGGAGGCGGCAGAGCGCTCACCTGGAAAGTGCCTGTTGACGGCACCTGGAACCTGGTACCAGGCTCTACAGGCATCCTTGGATCCCCCATAGCTCGTTGTCCACCTCAGGTTAGCGAAAGTTGAGGAAACACGGACGGTTGTATATCCGTTCGTCGAGGCAGACGAGAAGAGATTTCGTGGGCTAGCGGGAGGCGCAGAAGTCCGAAGGAGAACCCAAGAAACCCCCCGGCTGTGACGCAAATTTACCTACGCGAAAGCGATCCCGAGCGGGCGTCGATCATCGAATCCGGAGACCAACCGTTTTGAAGCACAACGAGGATCATCTCGAGCGATTCCACTGTAGGCAACTTCAAGTCAATTCCACTGGGCAACCATCTTTACGAAAACGCTCGCCAGAGGCTCAGGATACCATAAATCCCGCGAGCACCGACGCGGTAGAACTATTGTACGTTTGTAAGCGGACGAGAAAAGAACGTCGGAGGTCTGATCCGTTGCTGACACTCGAGGCGAGTCGAACTTCCTCCGGGTAATCGACGTTCCCATAGGAATCTCGGCCACGGCGGACGCGCACCGACTTTTAGCGATACCGTATTCGTGAATAGTAGAGGGAAAATACTAACGAGAGAACCGATGGTAAACGAACGGAGGAAGTTCGCTCGATACGACGTCGGTGGACGGGGTTCCGAAACGAGAAGTGCGATGAGAATTCTATATTCGAGCAGAAACGGTAAGACGCGACGGCATGATACTCCAAAGAAACTGTACCGTGCTCCGTAATACCATTAACGAAATGAATTAATGAAAAAAAAATAAGTAAATAAAATAAACGACACGTAAGGTTAACCGTAATCGTACACTGTAAGTGATAATTAACGAAAAAAGATGAAAAAAAAAAAATGAATGCGAAAGCGAAGCAACAAAAAAATAAAACACGTAAGATAATCGAAGAATTACTACACGCGTATACACACGTACATGCATACACGTACACTCACACACACACATAGACACACACACACACACAGGAGAAACTAATAAACAAAAAAAAGTAATTATATCGATGAGCAAAACGGACTCGTGAAACGTGATATTAGGCCGAAGCTTGCCTCGAGATTGCTTAAGGACTCACTCGTACTGCACTGCCTGTTTAGGGTTTCGCTAGCGACCCAACATATTATCGGCACAATAATTTTTCTTAAGCAACGTAAACGTGAAAAAAAAAAAATAAATAAATAAATAAAACTAATGTAATGTTCTTTGAAAAAAAATCTACGCGCGCTCTCGGCCGGCCACGAGGCTCGCGTACCACGCGCGTGCACGCCCACACGTGAACATCTCGAATCCGCTCGCCCCGTCTTTTCTACGTGTACATATATAACCGTGTACATATACATCGCGCCATCGGGCCTCTTTTGCCCGGCGAGCCTCGACTCGCCAATACGCGAAAACGCGCGTCGACGACGTTCCGTCGTGACGACGGAAACAGGGGACACGTCTCTTCGACATCGCGGGCCCAAGAGGTCCTAACCCCCCACCTACTCGAACCACGAATAACACACGCGATAACGTGCACTCGCGTCGGGAGCATCGCCGATCGGCCCTGGTACGTGCAATTTAGGGGAAAGAATTTAAAGAGTTACACGCGCGCACGGCGCCCCCTCGATTCTCCTGCGCCGCCATTTTCTACGCGCCTCGAATATTAAATTTCTCTTCGATTCGAGGATACTCGATTTTTGCTTCTTTTTTACGATGTTTGAAATCGGTAATCGATGTTTAAGCGTTCGGTAATTTTACTCGGAGGATTGCAAACGCCAGTAATTACAGTTTTAACCCTTTGCACTACGAATTATGTTTCAATTTTGTCACCAGCAACTTTTCAGTGTTTTGAATTTTCTATTTTCTATTATTATTGAGAAAAAGCTTCTTTTTCTAAATTTTTCCACGTGGAAAATGGCGTCTAGATGTTCGAAGCGTATCGTAGCGATTGATGAGAGAATCGAGCGCGCGCAGGCAACACATGGGACACGTAAACCGACACGACACGCACACTAAATACGGAGAGAACGAAAGAGAGCCAAGGCACATACGGTCGAGTACAAGACACCGCGATACACGCGCATACACGAAAGGCGTTCTTCGAGACCCACCTAATTCTCACCAAAACGCATTGTATTAAATCATCATCGGAGTCGAGGGTACGAAGGTCGAGGTCCGCAGAGCGTTCGATGGTGATATACGGGCTAACTTACGATCGACGTAGAATCGAACGCGACCTAAACCGACGATCGTTGGTACCTTTCAAGACGTTCCGCGGGAACGGTGCCCGGAAGTTGCTTCTTCATCTTCCGTTGCGCTCTAATTTTTTTGTTCTGGCGTTCACCGAAGGGATCTAGAGGGACGATCGAACGCTCTCGGGCCGCGACGACGCGCGACCATTTCCGCCCTCGACGTCTCGGCGTGTTTCACATGATTTTTTGTTCTCTTTCTTTTTTTTTATAGTACAAACACTTATTTATACGTACGTATTATACATAATTATATTATATAAATATTAGCAAGGGCCCTACTCACGATTCAACTATACTTCGGCGCACCGTTAACGAAAACCAACGTTGCGAACGACGCGGACGCTCCATAATTTTTCCGTTACAAATGTACAGTGAATCGCGAAATTATTAGGGCCGGTGACAGTTCGATAGAGACCAGCCCTGGGGGCTTTGATATTCTTTTTTTTTTTTTTTTTAGAAGATATACGAACGAGGATATTCCAAGGCCCATTTTCCAAATATAAAACGGTGTTTAACCTTTCAGGGTCTATTTTTCGATGAGAGAAACGTCAAGGGTTGATTTATATTTCGAATCTATCGGATTGTCGGCCGTGCCAATAATTTGCCGTTCTGCATCCGAATGCGCGCGCGCGACTGTGTGTATGCGTGTAAGATTGCGTGAGTGCGTGAGAGGCGAGAGACTGAGACGAACGATAGAAACGGGAGTTTCGGAGCGTAAGAGACAGGCGGAACGACGCGAACGAGAGACGAAGCGAGGAATAATGCACGCGCGCGTGTGACTGACGTTGGAAAGACGCGGGCAGAAACCGCGCGAACCAACGACGAACGCGTGACATGCTCGCGATTATGCTCGGTGAGAGAGAGAAAGAGAGAGAGGGAGAGAGATGGAGCAACGATACGGAAAGAAGTAAATGAAATAACAAAACGAAAAAAAAAAAAAAAAAAATAAATAAAAAAACGGAGGCGACGCGAAAGAGTACCAATATTCTAAAGTAATTCTAATGATTGACTTAATAATTTGATAATTAATTGATATTGTAAATCGTAAACGACCGTAGCGTGTAGCGTATTAATCAACGAGGAACGACGAACCGCGGCGACGATTGATTCCATTTAAAATTAATTAATTACTCACCCCGGGATTGTTGCGAGGGCAGACACCGTGGGGCCGGCGAGCGATCGCGCGACGATCGATATATCGCGATCGATCGCGTCGCTGGTCGTATCATAATAATTAATCGTGTTTAGAGGCACGCGCGTCGATCAATGCCCACGATCACGTGATCGGCGAGATCACGCGTACGAGCACCGATATTTCGACGACTCCCGAATCGTCGCTACGAACCAAAAGTGTATTCGGAAATCGTCTCGATCTGCGTACGCGTTTCCGTTCGACCGTGATCTCGCCCGATCCCCGCCCACGATCGTAACAGAGCGTGCACGATCTGCGTGGTAACGTTCGCGGCGTCGAAACGCGTTCGATATCACCGCGATAAAAGAAACCATAAAAAGAACAAAAAAAAAAAAAGTAACAATGGAACAGACGATCACGATCGATAAATCTTTTTGTACGTCGAACGGCCGCGATCGGATCGAATCACCCCTCTGTTCCCCGTTCACTCGAGCTCGACGAGCAAAACGCTACCACGTAGAATGGTCGAGGGAGGACGATCGGGAAACTCGTTCGATCTTTTTCCCGATTTTCCTCGGGGCCCCTCGCGCCGTCGAACGAAGGCGAGAATACGAGAGAGAGAGAGAGAGAGAGAGAGAGAGAAAGAGAGAGTGAGAGTGAGAGAGAGAAAGAGAGAGAGAGGAGAAAAAACCAACCAATCGATATAGGCATATAAGTAACGTGTAGATATATCATAGTTAGATACAACGATCTCAAGAGGACGCGCCGAGAGTGGACGATCTCTGGATCGAGGAGAGGAAAATGCATTCGCGGACGAGGTTCGGAGCGTTGTTGCGCGTCACGAATGACTCCGGAAGTTTAAGCTCGAAACGGCAAAGAGAGATTTATCGAGACACACGCGTGTGTACAGCAAGTCCTCGCGACGATGCGAGTCGAATGATCGAGATCGAGTGGAATGTTGGAATGCGTTCGACGATCGCGAAAAGTTTAACGGACGTGTACAATACTTTGTAAAAAGAAGAGAACACTTTATTTAACCCACCACCCTACTGCATGAATTTTATCCTATCGTACGTACCATTGTTGTTCGAGCAGTTCGATGACCCTGTAAAAAGAAATGCACGAATCCTGCGTGAAATTGTCCTGGCGATTTTTACAGGGACATTTCGCAAAGAGGGTTTGGTTAATATCCGGGTACAGAGTGTGCGAAAGAACGCGAGTTGGAAGCGTGAAATCGAGGACTTGCTGCATATTGCTTGCTAAATCTCTGTATACACACATATACAGTTACTCCCACTCGTGTTCGTGCACTGTAATGGCGATTCGCGGTAAATTGGAGGAAACTCGTTTCTTACGATCATTGAAATATTAGTTTGCGTATGAATAAATTAAAAAATTTGTCGAGGATCGTGATACAAGTACTAAGAGTTGGGTAGTAATTTATTACCTTGTAATTCAAAGATTAAGGAGCAACAATGGCTCCTGATGAACGACCAGCGATATTATTTTTATTCTCTTTTGGTACTCGTGTAATTGATTAACCCCTTCGGGTCTGTACTTTACAATAGTAGGTTTTGAAATTAATACAGTGCACTTATGCTGGATGTTTTTAGATACAATGTTATTCTATTTAGTTTTTATTCGGTTTTCATACGTTAGTTGGGAGTCAACTTTTTTTTAAAGTAGAAACTTCAGAAACCTGTTAACATTAAAGAAAATTACTTTGTATAACACAGTGTAACAGAGAACGTTTGGTAAAAATAAATGGAAAGAATTCGCCATAAACGAGTTCCTTTTCATTTATAGGGAATCACCATTACAGTGCACGGCCACGAGTGGGGGTAATGTATATATATATATATGTAATGTACGTGTGTATATAGAGATCGAGACGAAGGATCCGATATAGAAGGAGAGAATGGACAATGGTTTCGCGCGATCGCGCGTTAAGTGAACAATATGGTTGAATCGTGAATTCGTTCGTGTAACGTTCGTCATCAACAATCATTATCGATAACTTCGTTTTACGTCTATTCCTTTCGTTCCTGGACAGCCTTCTTCTTCGTCCCACCCCGTTTCTACTTCGTCCCAGTTCACCGCTTTCTATTCTCTATTTCTCTTTATCTTCCAGTTTCTGATTCTTCTCTGTCTACCTCGAATCATCGTCACGGCATTCTTTGCGTTCGCGATTACACCTTCGTCGCGTTATTTATTTAGAAATTCGAGCGAGTATGAACGTACCCGCCGGATGTGGACGAAATTAATTTAGGTATTCGCTCTTTACGTACCTGAAAGCCATCTGGCATAGCGTATTTTTCAGAGTCGCGAGTGAAATTCTCATCCGTCGTAGCTGAACGTTCGCGGATCCAACGCGAGCACGCGCGTACGCGCCCGCGATAGAGCAGAACGATCGATATTTATCAGTGACGATTCGGTCGCTGAAACGCTCGTCATTCAGAGTTGCGATCGCGTGAATCCTTCTTGGTTTCGTGGCCAGTAGGGCCTGGGACTTCTCGAATCAGAGATCCATAAAATACCAGTGCGTTTAGTCGTTTCATTACCTTTAAGGAAATCGTGAAATAAATTTTAAAAGACACAAAGAACATAGTACTCGTATCATCGATTTTCCAAAGCTCGAGTCTAAACAGCGTAGGGCTCGATCTTTTCGAGATTGTATTGCGAAACGCTTAAATATTTGAGCGACGTTGTATATTGATATTGAAATACTAAAATTTCGAAGGGTCCCAGGCCTGATGAGATCGTGTGCCGTTTCGAGTTATCGATCATCGTCAGCATATATCTCCGTTCGATCGCGGGGCACGCGTTCACGCGTTCACGCGCGCAAACGGATTCGATTTAATTTCCTTACGGTTCGTCCGTGAAATCGCTTCGATTGCACTCACAGACACACACGTACACGCGTACACAAGGTAAACGTACACACGTACACGCACACGCAGCAACGTTCTTCTGTACCGTCTGTCCTCACTACTTTCGCTTGTCGTCCCTTTTTCGTCCTGTACGCGCGACACGAAAAAAAAAAAGAAAAACCAGAGAAATAAAAAACTAATAAGATATACAACAAGAGAGACGCGTTTTTTCGTTCTTTATCAAATTCGCGAGTGCTCGCTGTTCACGCCCATCCCATCATTTTTTCACCGTTTTATTGATCGACCTATGCTTTTTATCTCTCGAACCTCTCCTCCCCCCCTCCCCCCCTCCCCCCCTCCCCCCACGAGAACAACTCCAAGACGTAACTAACCTAGGACAAATTGTAGACAATTTATTATCAAATAAAATGAAAAATAAAGCGACATTTGAAAGGATACAATGGGTGAGGGTGTCTGTGTATGGGATTACATCTACGTTCAACTCCAAATCCCCTCTAAAATGCGCTCTATCAAATATATCGAATGAAGTTCGATTTACCGGTTTGTAGGAACCGAGGGATCGATAGATCTTCGGGTATACTGACACGCGTTGCCCCGGCTTTTCGAACGGCAAAACTATACCTATAGTTTATAATATATTATATTATCGTGTCTTGATATAATATATTACGTTAGTATCATATACATATATATATATATATATATATACATATACGATAGTTTATAAAGTTCAAATTTAATAAATACAAACGTATTTTAGAAAATTCGCCCATCGTGATACTTTCATTGCGTCAAGTAGATTGTTTCCACTTCGTCGGGGATTGCAGGATCTCCGGTGGATCGTTGGATTCGTAATTTTGTCGGCCAAGGCGGCGAAGATCAATCGTGATCGTTGCTCGACGTAACCAGGCCAGTGTCCAATCGTTCGGGATATATTTTCGACGGCTGAGGCAAGAAACGCGGAATCTCGGTCTGCTCGTTATTTCGCGGAGAAGCTGCGTGCGATCCGCTATTAAACGCGCGTACCAAGGAACATTTGCGCAACCGCGTCTACGGCACTGATTACCGGGAATTACCGCAATTTCCATGATTTCCCTCGATGCGAAACGTCGCGGGTACGCGTCGCGAAAAATTAGAGCAACGCTCCGTCGCGACTTAGGAATGGTGTCGTCGCGAGACCCAGGGAGATCGTTCCGCGTGTAAACATTAGTGGAAAACGTTTTACCACTCGGAAAAAAGTAGAACAAACGTCAAACTTTATAGTTACTTCTAACTGTTATTCAATGAAAATGCAATCGTATGTTTCCAAGCATCTAAACGTTATTATTGATGAAAATGTGATAGATAGTAGTAGAGAAAGCAAGGTTACGGGTCGAGATGCAAGCGAATTGCTCTGCAACCTAATCGTAAGTATGATATCTACGATACGATATCTCACGATATTATATTTTGATACTGTATCTCTTTCTCCGACACCTGTTTTCGTACGTATTTCTCGTGTTACTCATTTTCTACACCCTATTTGTTTTTGTTTTTTTCCTGTTAAACCGGTCCAATTTACGTAAGTAAAGAACACAAAGAAAATTCATAATATTAATTGCAGCTTGCATTCTCGGAGAAACTGGAGTGGAAAATCGTTAAGAAATCTGGATAATTGTTGCAACCTTCGAGACGATGTTGGAGGGGGATCGCGCGGGAACCCCATTTTCGATTTCCCGGGGGATTCATTGGGTCGCATGGCAGGTGGACCAGGAACAACTCGTTTCGTTCCCTAGTATGACTCGTCGATGAAATAATACGGCCGGTATCATTATGCACGCATTTATTTCCAGTGTCCCGGGCACGTCCAATCCTAGATCGTGATCCATGCGAATGGATCCATTATCTCAACAGCGTGACAAGGCTGTGGGCAGTCTGATAATGCAGCAAGGGACGGATGTGACGTAATCTGAGGTCACCCACGCAAATGGCGCGCGGCTCGGACTATGCAGTTTCGTCGTCGTCGTCGTCGTCGTCGTCGTCGTCGTCGTCGTCGACAACTCCGCAACAAACTACGATCGATATTCGATGTATCGAAAATATCGACGCGATTGAAAAACTTGCGAATATTTCAAAGAAAACTTAATCCTCTTTAGCGAACTCTGAGTCCAATTGGATCCATATTAGAATTACATAAATCTCAAGATAAATAGATAATTGTATATTCTATGACGTATTTAAAGCCCTGAATTTTTTATTTTTAACCAATTTTACAGTGAGCTTATGAAATTCAATTAGAAACATTACATTGGCATGAGGAGTAATAACATTTATATTCGATTGAAAATGGGCCCACTGTACGCCGTTTGAGGGCTAAAATTCCTAGATTTTCGTAAAAATTATGAGACATGTAATATTCTCGAGCGGAGACGATGGTTGAATTAACGTAAACGTTCTCATTAATTGCCAAAAGAGTTCTTGAAAGTAGAATGGGGGGAGGGGGGCATTTTCAGGGCGAGAAAGAACGCCGTGAACTCGACGAACGGTAAATACCCGCGACCGGAAGTCGGCGTCTTCGTTACGAGAGCGCCGCCAACGACAATTACGCTGCGTGGGCGTATAAATAAAAGGAGGGACCCGTGCTGTACACCTATCGCGCGAACCTTTTCGAGGCAACGTTCCTACGAGCCTCCCGTCGAAGATCGTTCGTTAAATCAATCTGATAAACATAGAAGAGGTCAATGTCTGCCATCGAGCCGATGGAAACTAAAGCGCTTCTAAATTTAAAACCATCAACGCTCGATGTGCAATCTAGTTTTTGCTCGAAGGCCGTTTTGTTCTTCGTCGCGTCGAGGTTCGCGGAATGCACAATTATATCCCGACGATGGATAACGATGTGGAGGCCATTTTTCGATAATGCAATAATGGCACTGTTCGCCAGGATTCTTGGGGTCGATGCACAGTAACGAACTTTGTAATAAATATATATGCAAAACGCTGATATATAGTTTCTTTATAAAAGCATACCAAAGAGAACATAGGAAAACGCGTTTTACAGTAGAAGACCCCCTTGATCTCCGGCTTGGGTTAATTCCGTCGGATCGCCTTTGACCACGAAACGTCGGCCATTGAAAGGACATTGGTTCGCCCAGCTGAATGGAAGATGATTCTCAAGTAAAACGCGCAGAAAAATACAATGGTACAATGGTAGGATGCAATTAAAGATTACATCGGAGACGTGATGGAACACCTAATCAGACATAGTGTTTCGAATTCGATAAATTTAACCTCTTAACTATTTCTCGTGTCGTTCTTCGTCGGGTTGCTTCAACCAATACCTTTATTTCATCTTCGTCGGCTTCAACTGACCTTACAGAACGTGATCTTCAATACGAGAATTGAATAAAAAGAAAGTTGCCTTTATTTTCAGCCGTCACAGTAGTTTCTCCCCTTAATTAAAATAAAATTGACTGATCAAGAATACAATTAACGCCCCTGTCCTTAAGAAAACGAAACTACTTTCCAAACACAACCCCAATAAATGGATTTTGCAAGTCGATCGCTGGAGAGTGCATAGTGGGTGTGTCTAAAGCGCAGCGTTGGTCGCTTAGATCGCGATCATAGAATCGTCTGGTACCTTGCAGGTCTCTCCACTCCCCCTACACCGTGTCTTGTTACCCCTACCAGGTTGCTCGGCTCGTTACCGCTTCTGTTCGGCGTCGTATCCGCTCGGATTGAGCGAGGCGGAGCGATTACACGCTTATCATCGCGACGAACCGACGCACTCGGTAACCGTACGTTCCACGGTGGACCAGCTCGTCAGGCTGCATCGATACAGACGTCCCCGTGTTTCTCGATATCCCGCGATCACCCGTCAAACAGCGATCGATCGTCGCCGGTGATAGATCGTCGAAGGAACGCGACGTGAAACTCGGTTACCTCCCCTTCGCTCGCTCCCCCACGAACTCGATAGATCTGGTGCATCGGAGGGATCGCTGGAGGGATGGAACGTTGAATCTTTCGGAGGATCAGCGGAGCAGAGATCGAGGAAGAAGGAGAGAGGCTGATCCGGAGCGCAGCCTCGATCGCGAGACAGTGTGCCGCGTTAATCGCTGGTGGTGGCCGATGGTCGATGAGTGTGGGTGATGACAGATGTGTTTTGCTCCCGTGTTCCGTTCGCCGTCGTCGTCGTCGTCGTCGGTCGCGAAGCGTGACCAGCCCCAGCCACGAGATCGGATAAACTGAAACAGAGACTCCGCCGAAGGGTTGTAAAAAAATGTCGAACGCCCCGAGGATCCATCAGCTGCTGGCGATCTTCTTCTGCTATCAAGGTGAGCGCGAGAAACCGCGGAGGTTTCTGGTTGATATTGAACTTTGGCGTTTCGCTCGAGATCTCGCTGGTCGCGCGTTATGCGGCTCGAGGAATTAGCCAATTCGCTGAAATTGAGTAAAATCCGTCACGCGACGCGCACTACCGTCGTCATTTGGTCCCTCGTTTCCATTAAAACGTTGGAATTCGGGACGATCGATCGAAGAAATTGATCATCGCTGGTAATTCGTGTTTATTTTCCTCTTTTGCAGCTTTCAGCCAGAGCTTGATACTGGAAGAAGAGAAGGAGCCGACTTACCTGACCGCCGGGGTGGGAGAGTACGCGGTGTTCAATTGCGATTTAGACTTCCCGCACGAGACCCCGATCCCGTACATTCTTCAGTGGAACCGTGATGTAAGTAACGGAGTTACCAACTGGTAGAAATTGTGGAATTCTTGCTTGATCGTCGGCGATTTTCATTTTTGAGGAATACATGTTACATTGTCAGTATGACAGATTCCAATAGAAATAGCTGTAGAAAGATGATGAGTGTAGGAATTCTAGTATGCTTGTTTGGTCGTGATTTCCACCTGAACAAATGTATTTTCATTTTGAAGAAATTCATTGAAAAATCATGTCTGTGAAAGTATCGAGGTAAAATCGAAGTTCTTCCCTTGTCAGAATGGATCTTGACGACTCCCCACGGTAGACGAGCCAGGACAGAGTCAGTTTTTGAACAATTTTCCTCCATTTGCGCTGTTATGCAACAATAGTAAATAATATCGCTTAAATCTCGAGGGTCGCGTGAACTTACACAACGATGACGCGGTTTGCGGTTAAGTGAGGAAGATCAGACTTCGACTCATCCGAATGCATTTGGTGTCCGTGTCGTTCGATCGACCTTGAATGCAGAACATCCATCGATCAGTTCGGGAAGTGAATCCTCCCTATGGATCGTGTCGACAGCTTCGTATCTTTCGTATAAATTTTTTAAACCACCGGACAGAGAGGGAATTTGCGCAGCGAGCAAAGAGCGATCGGTGATTAAAAAGCGTTAAATTGGTTAAACGAAGCCTGATGGTTGGCTAATTTGTTCCCGAAGAACGAGATCAGCCGCGTAGAAAAGTGGTCTCAAGGCAGGGTAGGCGATTCGATTTCTTTCGATTCGATCCGCGTGGGAAACGCGCGAGTCTCGTTCTGGGTTTCCGTGACTTCGAGTCTCGATTTCGACGCGTCGCGCAATAGCCACGACGATCGCTATTGCGGTCGCGATTGCACAATTCGCAACGATACCGATTTGCAACATTTTGATCGAATGATATCTCCCATATCCACCATGAATTATAAGTGGTAATTAATTATTACGTTAACTGATCGTTTATAATATATACGGGTGCAATGGTAACATTCGACCGCCTAAAAATGGCGATTCTATATCGAGGATTTCGATTGTATCGTGCTTGCTATGGTGCAGTCTTCCCATAAACTTTTTAACCAGAAATGTAAATAGTGGCCGTCTCAGGGTCCCCTACGAAATTTTTAAACGTCTCACAGTCTGACATCCGCTTTTAAGCACAACCTTGTCGTAAAGTAGCTTCTTATTAGGGCTCAGTCCTCGCATAATCGCCTGGAAACGAACGTGTCTTGCGATTTGACTTTGTAATCGAAACACAAGGTACTTCTGGCAGCGGCAGACAGAAGGGGTGGGGTTACAGAACCTTGAGGCCCCCCCCCCTTCCCCCCTTTGACCGACAAAAATTGGTCCATGCGACCTCACTGTTTATTATTTCTTGGAATTTATCGATAGCCTTCCCATTCTACGCGTATAATTCATCTCCATCGAGAGATTTGGTGTTTTGAATAGACCTGTAGGCGACGAAAGAATGGAGTTCCGTGCGGCGGGGGTCGAACGGTACCCCCGGAAGCGCGAAAGACGCAGTTTCGCGGATGTTGCATTCGAGACGCGTGCAGCCGCACGCCGGAAACAGATTGAGCGTCGCAGCACATGGCTACCGCATAAAATCAAGTGGAACTTAACCTGATTGGTCCCTGATGCGTATGCAAAACAGGTGATGGTTCCCTCTCTGTCCGTCGAACGGTTGGTAATTGGAGTACGGGACGCAAGGCTGCATTATATCCAGTCACGGCGAGTCCGCGACACGAGGGGTCCAACCAGTGGGTCACTGCTAACGCATTGTCAGACGATTAGGGACGATTAGCGGCCTTTTCGCCAGCCTCGTTTTGACCGCTAGGGCTCCCGTGGGTTCCAGTCTTTTTCATTTTCCCCGGAGGACGCACGTGCGTCGCGTCTCGTTCCGCAATCTTCGACAAAGATGGACTCCTCGTCCGTCGACGCCATCTTTCCACGGTACTCGCCTCTCAAAGTCTCCGCGGAGGACCACGTTCGCGTTCTTTTCTGCCTCTGCCAGGTTATCTCGTTCGTACGATAAAAATTGAGAATATATATTTTATTCGTCCGATCGAGGAATCATTCGACCAAAAAATCGACGGACGTCGACGTGTTCTCACGATCGGAATCGATGGTTACGAAATCAGTTACCTTCCAGGTGGCCTCGCGAATGTAATAGGATGTCAGAAGTACGACCAGATCAATATAAATTCGCTGACACCCATTTCGTAACACAACACCGTGAAATTGTCTATTGAATTTTTTGGGGGCAGGTTATCTTGATGATTCTTTTAGTTTTTTGGGAAAATTTCTGTTTATGGAAGACACAGCAGTCGATTCTTTAGAGAATTCTGCTCGAATAGTCTCCCTCAATTTTATTATCAGCAGGGTCAGTTGCCCTAATATGGAACACATGTTTCGCTAGCTTGCAGAACTTTTACAGAAACTTAAACATTATGAATTTATAGGAAATTTTATGCTCTTTTTACTGATCGACCGTCGCTGTGCACAGGTAGTTGGTTGATTGTTTGAAAACTGGGAGTGTACCTAATTCACACGAGAGTTCGCCATTCAGGCGAAAATGGACTTCCTCTTCCGTGATCGGATTGCGAATAAAGTTGTTTCCTCTATCCGTCTTTTGAATACGGGCTCCATATTGTAGCCATTGTTGATAATCGATCCACCTTTATGCACCGCTTGCACTTTATGCGGGGGCACATGTTCGAGCGTGATTGCCTACGCTGAAACGAAATTCGTGAAATTTTCGAGTTCGCAAGAACGTCTGAGGGTGGATATTCCTGGTTCCTTCCTATATTTCCCCCTCAAAGGAAAATCATCCACCCACGTTCCTGGTTACTCGTCGTTTCTAACATTTCGTGGGGCCGACCGAGTTCCTAAAACAGATGTTTGACGATCGTTCGCAGGATCGAACGATCTTCTCATGGTACAACGGACATTCGACGGTGGGTATGGGTTTCAAAGATCGCGTCCACCTCCTGGAAGACGCGGTCAGCCGTGGTTACGGCCAGGGTAGCATAAATCTGACGAATATCCGCGAGAGCGACCAGGGATGGTACGAGTGCAGGGTGATCTTCCCGAACAGGACGCCGAATTCCAGGAACAATGGAACCTGGTTCCACCTCGCTATAGATGGTAAGGTCGCTCACTTTCTCGTATCCGTTGATCAGCTAATTCGATAACAGCAAGTGGCGAAGGGAATTAACGTAGTTAAGCGCCGACTGACTAACCCTGAGCACTGAAATGGGTCACGCCTGGTGCGACACTAACGCTGGACGAAGAGGCTTTAGCCGTGAAAATCCTGCGTGATTTTCAGCCAGGAGGAAGTAAGCTTTTAATAAACCATAGTCTTACATGCTCTCGCGAGATCGTTCCAACCCGAAAGGGGAACTCCTTTGTACGATCCGACGAACGAAGTTTAATTCTCGTTTCGAATTGACCCCCTTCGCGGCCGCGAGATCAGAGTCGATGATTCACTCGTTAACGCGGACGGAATCGTAGTTTTTGCCGGTAGAATTCTGTCGGGCGTTAATAGAGAATTGAGTCACCGCGGGGACACCGACGACGCTGTCGACCGCTGGCGATCCGAATCGACGATACAAATTCCCTCGAGGTCGTTGAACAACGCGATGCCGCGAACAAAGGACCGCGCCCTTTCCCAGGAAACGTGGAAAAAAAACGTCGCGAATGGGAAAAGGATACACCTCTGTCACGCAACGATTCGGAACAACGCGTTCCGTGCGCTTGATTTACGCCAACAACTCGATTAACCGGCACTAATCAATCGCGAACGATTAACGCGTTGCAATTACCGCTGCTGAACGAAATTAACCCCCGGGGTGAAACAAACTCGTTCTTTCAACGTTTATCGAGAACTGACCGACTGTAATCGAGATCCACGAATTCTTCCAAAGATCTCGAGAAACATTGTGCATTGGCAAATTGAGCGAAACACATTTTTGGATCTTTACTAGCGGGCACGAAACAGGAGTTTGTTTTATCGACGAGCATTCTGTTAACGAACAATTAACGAGAATCAACGATTAACCCTTGCTACCGGGGCCACTAATTGATAAATAAATTACTATAATCCCGCTGACGCTTACTAACCTGACACTGGGCAGACTCGTTAAATCGTTCAACCCAGGTGCGTCGCCGTTCCCGACGTCTGTTCCAGGTAAGACGTTGCTGGCGATCCCGCCCGTAAACAGAACTGTCATGGAGGGTGAATCGGTCAATTTCCACTGCGTCTTCAGAGGGGAGAAGTCCATTGTGAGTTGGTTCCGCGAGGGCACGGAGATCACGAAAATCGAGGTAATCGATCGCGATCACCTCGAGTTAACCCTTAAGGGGCTCTTCTATCGTAAACTGGTGCAAGATTCGATTCTTTCTTTTTGTATTTTCTTCCGGTTGCTTGAAATGTTTCTCAATTTTCTGGACAGGATTTCAAGAGGAGAGCGACCATCGCCGAGGATGGAGCCTTGGTGATCAATCCGGCCGCCATGGGCGACCTCGGGGAGTACACATGCGTGGTGACAGGCGAAACTGGGGAACAACAGAGCGCCTCCGCCTTTCTCAACGTTCAGTGTGAGCGCACCTTTATCTTCAGAAGAGTCTCAGACCACACCCTTGTCGATTTCAATTAAATTTAACAGGCTGATCTACATATCTACATCTATAATATGTGTATATAAATTTTAATTCAAGTCAAGGCGAAGGTTATTTACGCTCCCCGGGAAGTCTACCTTCCATACGGAAAGCCAGCCCTCCTGGACTGTCACTTCAGGGCGAATCCACCCCTGACGAACCTACGTTGGGAGAAGGATGGATTTCTGTTCGACCCGTACAACGTTCAGGGCGTGTTCTACAGGAGAAACGGTTCTCTGTCGTTCACCAAAGTGGACGAGACCCATTCCGGAAGTTACACTTGCACGCCCTACAACGAGCTGGGCACGGAAGGGCCTAGTCCCACCATCACGGTGGTGAGTGGATTTCCAAACTGTCAACGAATAAAATCGCGTTGGATATTTACGAATCAATACTGCGAGAAATAATTTCTCGATCACCGAGTGTAAACGTTGTACACGTTCTATCAGATATTGCATTTAGAGAGAGTTATAGAAACACAACTGTATTTCGGTTGATTTAAATAATGACGAATAAATATGTGAACAGTAGGTAGACTGGTCGTCCAATTGCGTTTCGTAATGCGGGCAATCACGTTCGAGAAGATTGCCCCCAACACGAAACAAAATTGGACGAATAGGCTGCTTATTATTCGCGTATTTAATCATCGTGGTTTTATGGTCGAAGCGTACATGAAAAAGGTGATTCTTTCACGAAACAAATTATTTTCATTCGACCAATGATTGACTATCCTGGTCATCCGCCTAGTGCGTTTTAAGATGGTAGACTCATACAAAATGGTAAAACAAGAAGTGAGTTCCATTTTACACGAATCTCCCGCCCCTTAATCGGTCGATATATTAATTTTCCTACGGTGTACGCGTACTTTCGTTCGCGTTCCAAGGTACACCGATTCGACACAAAGAACGAGACGATGGTCATTAAGACCATTGACCGGCCCGAGCCGGGTGCTAACCGTTCTTTTATTTTCCAATTGCACGCTTCCAGAGGGACCGTTTCTTGTCGCTGTCGCGTCCATCGCGCGTCCGCGAGACCGTTTCTTCGTTCTAACACTTTTCCCCCGTTGTCAGGTCGTTCAAAGGCCGCCGATATTTACGGTGACGCCCCAGCATTTGTACATAAGGAAGCTGGGAGAGACCCTGGAGATCCCCTGCGACGCCCGGGACGGAGACCAGGCCCATCGGCCCTCGATCGTCTGGTACAAGGTACAACCATTTCCCGGATAACCGGGGGAACCTTACCCCGGATTACCGAAACGATATCTCGAGTCTCTGATAACACCGATTGTGAATCTCGGTGCAAGATACGATCGATTCCAAGAATGAAAGATCTTCACAGTGATCGAAACGCAGCCAAGAGAATTTCGTTTTGGTTATCCGGGTTGCGCCGTGCGTGGTTTTTGGTGGATCGCCTTTCTTCGTTCGAAACTAAGTAGAATAGTAAGAACTAACGGGGATTACGTGGTTTAAAAGGATGGTTCACCGGTGCCGGCAGACAGGACCATGATAATCGGTGGCAATTTAACAATCGACAGAATCCAAGAGCAGGATAGAGGGCTGTACCAATGCGCGGCTAGCAACGAGGCCGCCACGGTAGTCGCCGATACGGAATTGATGGTCCTGAACGTTCCACCGAGGGCTCCGTACAATTTGAGCGCCAACAGCAGCAACAACGCCGTCACCCTGACTTGGGTGCCGGGATTCGTCAGGCCGAAAACGGAGTATTCCGTCTGGTAAATGAAACGCGAAGAAAATCAAAGAGATCGTCGAACGTTCGATAATCATTGTTTGGACAGTAGATTGATATCAGGGAGGCTTTTCGTTGCTCGTTTTCCTATGGTGTAACGACGTTTGCTATTAGGTACAAACCAACCGATACCACGGAATGGAGAACCATGAAGATCTTGTCGAGAAAGATCACCGAGGCGACCGTGAACAACCTAAACGCTGGACGAGAGTACGAGTTCATGGTGCTCAGCCAGGACAAGCACGGGGACGGGATGTTTAGTAAAACGCTACGGATCTTCACTCAGCCTCGTACGTTACATAGAAAACGTGGAAAAACTTGGAAGTAACACTGTGTATATTTCAGATATGATCGACGAGAATTCTGCGTCGGAGTATCGTAGCCCGCCAGGTAGGAACACCTTTGTAACCCTTTGCGCTCCAAATTATATTTCAATTTTGTTACCAGCAGCTCCCAACTCTTTTAAAACAAACAAATCCAATTAAATATCTCTTGAAACTTGTTTCGCAAAGAAAAGATCGATTTCCCTTCTTCCCTCGGGTATTATTTCTCTGTTTGAGCAAACTGCACAAACCTTATGCTTTCTTTCGGAATGTACGAAAATGAAATTTAATTCTATCGGTTTGAACTTGAAAAAATGTCGAGCGGGACTCGACAAAGGGGCACCTGACATAAGAACCGATGTCGAGTCGCGCTCCACGCAGGAGTGCAAAGGGTTAAGGGGTTGTAACGCGTGTTTTAACCCAGAAGACGAGAGAATGGGTCCGCCACTGAACGTTCGGGTGCAAGCTACCGTGGAGGGTTATTTGGTGACCTGGGAACCACCAGCTTACGGCAAGGAGCAAGTGAGACTCTACACCGTTGGCTGGTTCAGGGGCCCATCCGAACGACTGTACGGCAAAGAGGAAACGACCGACACTTACTACCTAGGTAATTTCCGATCGATTACCAACTAAACATTCTGATTTTTAGAAGACCCTCAGTCTTTTTACTTGAAAGTCAGTTCCATAGTATTTTCCTCGGGCGATTCCACGAACGTCGGAGCTATTTTTTACAGTAAAAACGTTGGAGGAGGAGAGTTACTACACTTTCGAGGTGGCAGCCGTGTCGGTGGCGGACGACGTGGCGACCAGCGAGCGTGTCAGCCTGGAGGTACCAGCGTATCGTAGAAACAGGGCGATCTCCATGGGTATCGTAGCCGGGATCGGGTTCCTGGCCGCCGCCCTGGCCGCCATATGGTGGGCCAGGAAACGTTTCTGTCAGTCGTCGAACCAAAAGTAGGAATGCAACTCTACAGCATCGTTCAGATCGCGTACGTCGATACGGGTCAGCCGCGATTCGCTGTCCTAATGTAGCGTTGTTCGATTAGCCGTTAGAATACACGAAGAATTTCGTTTTGCAAACGACGAACAAAAATTTCTCGATTCGTTCGTGAATCAGGATCTGCTGCTAAATCTCTCCAACGTTGAAACTATATCGAATCTATCGTTTTTGTTCGTCGTTCGGAGTTTGCGTTTTCGACGATTCGCCGCCGTTCGTCGCGAATCAAGTATGTAATATATTATCGAGACCGACGTTAGACGTAGATTTAGGGGGAGTAGAACCAACGGGGGGTGTTGGGAGGGCCGAGTTTGAAGCAACACGACCGTCAGAATTTCTATCTGGGACGGTTCAACTTGCTGCGTTTACGTACATATAAGTTACTACGAGTGTTATTGCATTGCATCGTTACATTATGTATCGTTTAAAAGCTTTATTAGATAAGTGCACGTTTATTAAGGATTAGTTCTGGCATTTGATCGTTATTCGTGTATGCTGGATCGCGAGGAACGGGTTTTATCCGGAGAGGAGATCGTGGCTGAGAGCCTCGCGGACTTGGTATTCCAACTAAAAAGGCTAGGGCTATATATATTTATATATATACATGTATACACATCCGATACGTTTTTCTATTGTAAATAAATTGTGTCGATTATCTATGCACCGAGCTTCCTTCCTCTGACTGCCACTGGGCGCTCAACGACCTCGAACACGCGATAAGTGTGATTAAAATCGAAGATAATATCAACGTAATACGTTCGAAATAAGTATCAGGACACTTGGACGAACCATTCTAACCTCGCGAATGTCTGGAACATTTTTCTATCGGAGATGCTTAGACAAATAGCGACAAAACTTAACGCGTACGCCGTTGTACAAGATACCTGTAGTCGATAGAAACTTCATAAAATTAGGAAAACAACATACCTTTAGCATTCATTAGCATATAAAATTTCTATGGAGCTAAAGTATCTCTTAAATAGTATCTAATTATAGCTTTAATCGTATGTATCCGTGTAAACTTACTTCTTTGTTCCAAACGTAGTGTGGCTTTATTTAGCGAAATAAACAGTTTTCGATGCTTTCAACATTGTCTCTTTTATTTACCCTTAAGGTATCGATAATAAATACAAGTACGTAACAAGCTATGACAAGCAGATTTGGGAAAGAATCACGTTCGGAGATGTCGTTCTTCTTCCAAGCGTTCCTAATACGTGAACTGTGAAACGCTCGCGTAAACTAGTAGCCGTTTCACACGGTTCGTGCACCTTAAGATTACGGTTTCGTGAGGCAGAAAATACTTTCAGGTACCAGAATCGTTCCGCGACGATCCAAAAACGAGGGATTACTGCATCGACGATGTAATGAAGTCGAGGAACTCGGTGACTTTGGTGTAGACACCGGGGTAACCGGGCTCGGCGCATTTATAACCGTACGAAACAACCCCTATCTGGTAGAAAGTTGATACGCCCTGGGGCAACATCAGAGGCCCTCCGCTGTCACCCTGCGGAAAATAATTGTTTAGATTGAATTTAAAAGGGCAAACACCACTGTGCAAGGTATCGAAAGTAAGCTTACCTGGCACGCATCTTTTCCTCCCTGCGCGTATCCGGCGCACAACACTCGATCGTCGATCACCGCGCTCGCGAATCTAGAATAAGCTTGTTTGCAATTGTCGGGACTGACTACCGGCACTTGCACTTCCAGGAGATCCGCGCTGGCTGGCCCTCCTAGAAAACCACAAGAAAAACGAATGAAACAACTGTGAAATCGTTGGATAAACGTGACTTACTGGTTCCTATCGCCCCCCATCCAGCGATGAAAGGGAAGTATCGCTCGAAATTCTTGCTTCGAAGAGGCTCCTTCACAGGTAGGCAAATGGGGTAAACGTAGCCTGAAAATTGCAATAATCAAGTGACATTTTCTACCTCTGTAATCAGTTCAGTTCAGTTTGTGGTGGTTCCAGTCTACAAATTTCCGGGGTTTCGAGTTTTATAGCGTATTAATAATTGTTCGATTCGACGCTTACTCGTAAACTGTACATCCTCCACCAGTCTGAGAACAGCGATATCGTTCGAAACCCTTGGCGAGCTGGTGTACCCAGGATGCACGATCTTCTGCTCGATCTCGATCTGGGCCGGTTGGGCCCCGTCGTCCTCTTTTTCCAAATTCAAGTCACCGATACGAACCACGTACAGATCGTCCCGTACCGCGCAGTGGGCAGCTGTCAGGACGTGTCTCGCCGATATCAGGGAACCCCCGCACAGCCATCTTGGTTTCGTTGGGTCTTTAATGCCGCGGTAGCCTAACGCGGCGATCCAGGGCCACGCACCTACGTTCCAACAAACCGTTTAAATACACGAAACCCACTGATATTTAATAATTTAATGCGTGAGTGTACTGAAAGACGCGTACCTAGCGACGCTGGCTCGCCACCGACCACTTTGGCGTGGCTGATGTTGCTGAAACCACAATGTGGTGGTTCCAGGGGCCCGTAGATCTTCTCTTCGACCACCTTACCATCTCTGGAAGGTTCCACTGTGTTCGCAGGGCAGCAAACCACCGCGTATCCGTTGTTGTTCGAGCAGATCGAACGTATTAGGAAATCTCTTGCCGCCAGACCATCGCGTAGCAGCAAACTCTTCAGAGGTTCGCATTGTCTGATGCTCAGACACACTCCTGGCTCGAAATTCGGCGTCACGCATCTCTGGCCAGCATCTTTACAAACCCACGATAGTCTAATTAAAACTTCATCTCGAGGTATTCAATTTCCAGATGTTAGAATTTTTATTGCTTCCTGTTTACGAAGTAATAAAAACAACACAGAATTTTAACCGTAATTAACATCCAGCAAACGTAATCGACGTATGCTCGAACGCCTCATTGTGCAATTTGTTATTACGCGTCATGACATATGTTTGAATAATACTCGGCTATTAGCACGACGACAATACAAAAACACATTCACGCTGAATAATAATTTTCCAACAGCGAGCCTAGGAATACCCGCGCGTAATCGAATTAACGAAATTCGTGAAATACACGACAAACATGAACGAATCATCCTTATTTCCTCGTACGAACTCGCTAAATTCTTATCTACTCTAAATAAACATTTCAAACGACGAATCGAAGATAACTTTTCGCCAGTTACTCACTGAACAAAAAAATTGAATTATTTCGTAAATCGAGAACGAAATTTATTGTAAAGATCATTTGTGTAGGTGTGGTATTAATATTTTCGAAAACGATCGTCGAACACGACTTGAACGAAATACTAATCGTTTTGTAGGTATCTACTCATTTCCCAGAGTCTAAGAAACAAGGAAACGCATAAATATTCCTGTTTTTTACGCGAGATGCAGGCCACGATTATGAATTTACGGATCGAATTCGAAATTAGTATTCGCCGTTTGAACGCAGCGAGGATTTCAGGGAACGCAACACGTAACACTTTGCACGTTAATCGATGATATGTCCCTGACGATTACACGCGAGCAAGAAATTATTAACAAGAATAAACGAACCCGACGGAGGATTCTAAAAAGAATATTCCCACGATTTTCAAAATCTGATCGCGAGTTAATCGAGCACCGAGTACCGGAAGATAAGAAACAGATAAAGAACCAAAATATTATCGCGCAATTATTCATTCGTTGACAAGAAATTATTTTTCCATCAAGGAATATCAGATTGTACGGCCAAACTTAAATGTCAGACTATGACAATTCTTCTTCCTGTCCGAAACTCGTTGTTTAAACAAAGTTGTTCGTGGAATACGAACGAACGAGGATCTGTGAGGCTTGCATAAATTTTAATCGATTCCGATTTGCGCGGAGAAGCAAATCTCGACGAGAGAACCTGATTGCAGATGACGTAAAGTTAGTGTTAATACTTAGGTTACACATCCGACAGTGAGTTATGGCTGTATTCGTCGGCCATAATGTGTAATTAAAGCAAATAAACTATGTTCGGACGATGTAAGATTACGGTATCCATCTTGGTCCACAACTGGGTCAACAATAATACGCGTCTTTGTAATAGATAAGACATTCGTGCTCGAAATAATTGGAGGACGAAGATGTAGGACAGCTCGTTGATCCGACGTTATAGATTTATTTATTTAAAAACTTTCCATAGCTGGACGGTGGATTCACCCGGCGTAATCGTACACTTGATCTATTACTTTCCTCCGCTGTGGCAATTTCGTTAGAACCGATCGAAAAAAATCTACATTTTATCGCGACTCGCGTAATACCAACTGACTCCAATTGACCTCCATCGTTGACCAGAGAGCGTGAACACTTGGTTCTCTCGGTTAGAAGGTCTTCGGGCCTTGATAGTGTTTGGACGATCGTACGTCATCGGTTGCTTAACTTTCTCGGTGAAAAGCGAAATGGAATCCCCGAAAAATCTTAATTTTAGGGAACCAGCTCCAATCTTGGCAAACCAGAGTAACGATATTTATCAAATTACTTCGAATTACTGAGAAATGAATTTTCTTACAAATTGAGAAACATATTAAAATCGTTTCAACGTCCTGCAATTATTTCGAGCACACTGTTGTTTGAGGTTTCAATTTGTAGAAAGTTCTCCATTTCACCGAGGGACTTTCTTCGCGTCAACGTTCTCCGTATTAACGGTTACCGTTGATATTACATAACAGTGTAAAATTATACAACTCGCCTATCGCGTGCGATTCATTCGAACAACCTCGAACTTTAAGTAAACATTATCTATCGCGTGAGAAACGCTCAGCATCTCGAGATTAGCTGGAAACGATGAAACTTAAAGCTGGTACGAGCCATTACCGCGCCAAGTATCGTTTCTTCGACCGTTTAACGGATAGTCGCCAAGGATCTGTGTTTTTCAACCGAAACGATTATCTGAAACAGTCGGTTTCTCGTTTCGAAAAAAGTTTACGCGGGTGACGCGACCGTGATGGAACGTTAATTGTTCGCGTTTGCAAAAAGCCAATCAAAAACTGCAAACCTTGAGCAGACACGTGCACCAATGGATGCAGCAGGGCAATTAACGCCAAACACTCGAACAACATCTCGGGGATTTGTCCTGTAACAAAATTAAACCCGACGAATTGAAACCAAGTACACGATCGATTTAAAAAACGATCGAATTAAGAGACGCTTCGACCGAAAGATAACATTGATAACGTTTCCTATATGCATTAGCTTTTAAGCTTGTTTCGATCATCGAATTAATATTTTCTCGTCTATCATCACATAAGAAAATCGTTCCCGATAAAATTAGAGCACTCTGATTGAATTCGAGACTCGTATCGACTCGAAAGTTAAGTTTCCGCGCGCAAAACAATTCGAAACTATCACAAACTGTCACGAACCTCCTTTGGACGCTCTCGGTGATCGACTGACACTGAGACTCGCGTATCACCGGTACCCACGCTTAATAAAACACCAGAAATCCTCAACGATCTATCACGCAAGCGCTGCACTTATCGTCGTCGCGTAAAAACAACGTGTCCCTCGATCGTTTATCCCGATCGAGCGAATCGCGTCCAGTTTCATCCGAATTATTACGCTGAAAAGCATTTTTCCATCGTCGACGAAATTCACCGAATCGTAGCGCCTCCGTAATTCGTCAAAACATCGTATCTATCCGCGATTAGCATATATGCAAATGGAAAACGAAAGGAAAAAAGCAGAAACGCTCGATCACGCGGCGATCCCATGCTACACATTTGCATTAATTGTCTTGGGAAGCAAAGACTAATGGGAATGTCAATTATCAGCTTCGACTTCGCTGGAATTTCGAGAGTATTGGCTCTGGCGATCGCAAACATTGACATTATAAGACTCCAGTGGAAATACGAAGGAGGCTCGATACGTGGGTTTAACACTGACCAATTTCTACAAAATTGTTCGTGAACAATTATTATAGAATTCGTGGTTCCTGCGTTTTAAACCAGTGTATGGATCTCGAACGGGAATTGCGTTTGCAAATTCCCTGGGAGAACGTGAAATAGAATAAAAATGTAAGCGATCCTTGGATAGTTGAATCACGCGTGGCCTCTGGTTTCTCCGAGTGAAATGTTTTATACACTGTATCGAAAGTAATCGCGCGCGTAACGCGTTTCTGCGAACTCTGACGTCGAGATTCACGGAGATTTCAATGCCTGAGCGTGACGCGTGACGCCTACGTTCTGCACCGTCGCGCGCGACCATTTAATTCTGGCGACGATAAGCAAAATTTGTATCTTGATAAAAATTTCGACCCGCGAGCAAAAAGCAAAACAATTCTTGATCCGTTCATTCAATGGGAATCCTTTCATTCAACGAAAGTTGTAATCTTAATTAAGGTTCAACGTTTCAACCGCAGTTAAACGAATCGTTACGCGATTATTTTAAAAAAAGCTTAGATATGACGCGACGATTTATTTCCAGTGTTTCCCTAATTTCGATACAAGGTCGTAGTAATTAGAACGCTTCCCGTTTATTATGCAGGCTGTGAAAATAATTGCCAAGTGTATCGTGATAATTGCGGTACATTAGCCAAAGTTCCGGATCGTTCTGCACGGTGTAACATCAATGAAACAAATTCTAAAAATGAATACAATACATATTATGTGTACGGGTTACACCAAAGTCCGTTAGCTCCATTTTCCAACCACTCGTACTGCAGCATTGTTCCCTTTATTTTTACAACAGAGTTAAAAACGTGTTACTATGAGATACGTGAACTTTGAAATAATCATTTTGCCTTACAGTGAACATCCATCTTCATGGGACAGCTATGTTATCGCGGCTCGTAAACGCGTAGGCTCGATGATCGACAGTTTCAGAATTACATAAATCTTCGAACCCCAGTTCATTTATTATTTGTCGTTTCTTCTTTTTTTAACGAAGATTAATTATACTGTAGAATGTTCGTTACGCTCGTTCGAAGCGCGACAGTGACTTCATTCACGATGCAATAAATTTAGAATATTTTATCATGGCGATTAGAACTTTGCAGATGATAATATAATAATGAGACATATTAAATTGTGGCAAAGTGTGGCATCGAAAATGCGGAGTGCGTTCGACCTCAACCTCGTTCGAATGCAGGCCATCCTTTCCTTGTATCAGACTTAAATCATTGAAATAAAATTTATTGGTACAGGAAATGTTAAATTTATTGTAGGAATTCGGATTGTAAAGTTTTGGGCGGGTTTGATCAATATACGTTGGTTTTTTATGTAATAGCATTCATTTACACTTGATATATGTACATATGAGCATTATACAATTGTTGTACAAGTATGACGAGTTTATTTGAATTATCTTACAGTCTATATTCTGAAATGGTACTATCCGTATCGGTTTGTTACGATTTCATTTGTGTAGTTTTACCAAATGTTGTTCGTACGACTTTCAAGTATTGCATTATACCGTCTGCACGCAGCTCGTATCTTACGTTCTAATCATAAAATACCATTCGTTACGATGGTTATACAGTCTAAAAGGATAAAAAGTTCATGAGATGTACTTAACGAAAACTCATAAAAATCTGTATACCTAATACAATAACTAATATGATTGTTCACATATATAAGTACGTTATTCAGAGATTTGTCTAAAGATGTAAATTTTCATTATCACAGAAGTATTTTCTCATTTATATGTATCGTTAAAAGTAATACGATTGATCATACGATGTACAAAACATATGTCATCTACAATGAAAAAGGGATTTCCTATATTTAATATTCCCCCTATTTGCATACGAATGTCTACTATTCGTGTGGCATGAAAGTATGAATAAATCTGGGAAATGGTTTAATCTGGAAAGAAAAATACGTATATTATTAATATTTTCATTTCCGATGTTTTGTTTTCTGCGTATGGAAATAATTAATCCATCATAAACATGAAGCAGAAAGTAAACGTTTGGAAACAAATCTTTGTAAATTTACTTGCAAGTAGCATTTTGACTATCGTGTTTTTCATCCCAATGGTACTGTGCTTCCAAATCTTCCAGTATTCTTCTAAAAACAAAAGGTCTCGTTATTTTGTTTAGCTGTAATATTAAAAGAAAACAGAAATTATGAACAAAATGCCACAGGAAAGTATCGTATTATACATTATATTTTTTCTCCGAATTTCCAAATTTTATCTCCTATAACCATATAAATGAGAAATATATGTTTGCTTCCCTGTCAAAGAATTATTTCTAATTTTCTTGTGCATTAATGTGCAATTCATAGATTAAAAATTTTTGCGTACATTTTACTAATGTACCATTAATCACTAACAAAATCTATTACATGCTTTTATACGAATTTAAAAATTTGCATTCGTAATATAATTATTATTAATTGTACGATTAATGAATTAGTATATAAGACTGTTAATTGTTAAAAAAAGAAAGAAAGCTCTACATAAATGTATTACTACTTTTTAAAATCTGACAAAATAAGACTTCATTTATAAGAAATGAGATTAACATTTCTTTATTTATTCTGTATAGAGATGCTACTATTTCGCAGTATGCCTTCTTTTTTTTTTGTTAACCCATTCCGTTTAACTATTGTATAATATGAAAATAATGTTTCATCTATTTGCTTGTTTACTTTACACATATTATCCATCCACTGGATAATATCTCCTGAAAAATTAAAATACCAATATTACATTGTTATAATGTACTTCAAAATTCAACTTTAAACATCTAAAATTATGGTCATAAGAAGACCAACTTTAGTTTCCCGTTAATTGTACTCGTTTTTGCATAATTTAATAAAACTGTGGCGGCTTGAAAGAAACTCTGCCTGGCTACAGTGGGTTCATCAATAAAGCAACCCTAACCCTAAGGCCCTTAGATGCAGGGACATTAAATAAATAATCAGTCGAGGAATGTGTACATATACGAATAAGTGGTCGGAATACTTGTGAGAAAAATAAAAGACGCCCATCCCTCTATCGACGAGTGCGAGAAGCGCCGCCACAGAACAGAAAAAATAAATAGTTTGAAATAGGTCTCCACTTACCTATAACTCTTCGCTCCTAATCGTCGTTTCCGCATATAAAACATTATAATTGATCCTATAATTCCTACCATTGTCATAGAGATAGTGGTTGCTACAACTAAACCCACAATAGATATATGAAAACTGTAGACACGTTGAATAGTAATAGGTAACATAACCTTCACTTACATATCATTCTGTAAGCGATGATCGTAATATCTAGTTGGTGTTTCTTAAGGCACTTTGTTACATGCGATAGAGTGCCATTTACTGTTGGGCACTCTAACTCAAGTATCTTACAAAATAGGGGGAATAAGTCTATGTTGTTGAAGGGTTCCAATTTACATTTGGGGATAAATGCAGGACCTTTTGCAAAAAAGAATGGATGCATTTCTAACGCTGCATTATCGTAACCATGTAAACCAAACTCCGAGTCGGCATTTACTAAAAATAAATATTACGTTTGGCAATGCATAAAGCTTATACATTTCGATAGTTTCGACATATCGGTTATCGATTCGATATTATGATTACCTGTAATATTAAATTTCGTTTTATAATATTCTATAGCTTCAAGAAGATTTTGGAATGCATATCCAACTTCTGCAATAACAAAAATAGGACCAACTCGTGTATTGTTTCCATAATGATACTTTTGAGGAATTTCCTCTCTTTTATAAACCTTGAATGTCTTTATTTCCTCTGATGCTTGTTTCAGTGCTTGATAAATTTCATCTTCTTTACCTAGAAAAATAAAATTTGTTTTGATCGCACTTTATGAGTCCGCGAAAATTTGACAAATCTTTACGAAAATTATACAAATCAAGTTAGCAAGCCAAAATACCTGAATTAGGAAAAATATGTAAACCCGGCGAGGTACCCACAAATTTGTAATCGGAGCTGTTAACATATTTCGTTAGATCTATTATCCTGTCTAATTTAACAGATGCCATTCCATGATCACTTAAATGAACAACGTTTAGATCGTGTAAACCATGTTGATCTATTTTATCATGCAGATACTTAGTTATGTTGTCTAATTTCCTAAGAATATTGTTAAATGCAGGGCTGTTTATTCCAACACCATGACCATGATAATCTGGTTCCTCGATATACATTATTCCAAAGTTTATTGGATGCGTAGGATGGACAAACCATGATATTAAAGTATCTATTCTTTCTTCCCAAGGTATGGTTTCTTTGAAATTCTAAAAGGAAATATAAAGTATTATTTCAATTAAAATTTTAATTATAATTTCCTAACAAAAAGCTACCTCTGAAAATGTAGGAGAAATTCCTTGGTACTCAAATATCCCACCAGGCCACATCATTGTACCACTCCTTCTTTGAGCACCTGCTTTCTCATTAACAGTCTGTTGCAATAAAAAAATGTATGGGCTTTATAAAATTAAATACTCACAAGTACTTTTACATACTACATTCATCATTATTTTCTACATACCCAAATAGGAAGAACATTATTACCATAGTGATACAGATTGTAAGAATACTTTGTTGTATTTCCTGAAACAGGATCATAAAATTCATTATCCACAACACCATGTGATTCTGCATACAACCCTGTAGCCATTGTTTGGTGATTGGGAAATGTTTTTGTTACAAAGATGTTCATTATATAATCAGTGTGCGTGCTTTCGTGTTTTAATTTGTTCATAAAAGGAGTTAGATTTCTGTTAAAATAATCATATCTGTAAAGCACACAATTGATTAGTACAATACTTGTTCCTAAGTTAGAGAATAAGGAAGTCATATATTGTACCTGAATGCATCGTACGAAACCACCAGTAACTTTGGATGCTGGGATATCAACAATCCATCTTTGACATTAATCAACATAATGAACATTAAAATAAACATGATTACAGAATTCATGATGATCAAATCTTGCATCAATAAACTTGGTCTCTGGCAAGAAGGGATGTTATCCTATTTGGTTGGTGGTTGTTGCACTATTCTCTTCATAGTTTCAAAGCTGTCTTAACGATGTGTCTTGGTCTGTCTAAATTTAGAAATACAAATGTCTGTGACAGCGATAATTGTCACAAACAGAATCTATCTTTTTTTTTTTTTGTTATCAAAGGTATCTCTTCTCAACCACTCTTTTGAAACATGCACGTAGAAACATTGTGTAAGATTTTGTTGCTCTTTAAAAACTTCATCGAATTATAGAGACTACAGATTATCCGATGTTAGCTAGCACGATAAAAATTCGAAATGTTTGCCAATTTTACGGCACCACCATTTGCCAAATATGTATGTAGCTATCGTTTTTCCTCGTATCTCATGAACTATGGAAGTAAAAGAGGAATGACAGCTACCCCTACTAACGCACGCGTAATACGGCTACTGCTACTACATGTTAGGTGAATGGAATCACAAGGTCAATCTGATTAGAAAAAATCGATAAAATAAAGTCATCTGAACCTCGGTCGAACGTCATTAACTACACATAGATAAAGGAGCGTACACTGGCGATGTGTACTCGAAGTGATAACTGGTTTTACAATACTGTACGGAGACCGTATAGTTATATTTAATTCGGCAGAACCAAAGCCCCAAGCAAATAATATCACGAAACAGCGACAGAAATTTCTCTGTATCTCTTACCAGAAATGTATCGTTAAGTATACATAGTAGATTTAAAAACAAAAAGCCGCGATAAACAATTAAAAACCACACCAGCGTTAAAATAAATAACTTATACCTGATAGTGGGTCTATACAATACTTAGTCTATGATTTATGCCCTCGATATCGTGCCATCTACGGCAGAACCTCTGAGTTAGTCGAAAAATACTACTATGTACTTCGTAAACAAAATTTCAACGAAATACATTTAAAAAAATACGCATTGTTTGTATTTCGAAACATTAAATCCTCCAATCCGTTCAGGAGTTATGATGTTTTAAAGATTAGCATAGGATGCGAATGTAGAATAAGGTGTTCTGGTGCAGACCAGGTTCGTCGTTACTAGTGTCGTCGTCGATGCGCTCGATTACGCCAAATCTGGCCACACTGGTCCTGTAGTATTTTCCTCTTAATGTTACCTTTATTTTTTTAAAAATGATTGAGACAGACAGCAGTCAAGATCAAAATGGATTACGGTCAGATGGTAGACGTGCATTAGAATTAAGACAAATTCGAATAAAAATGGGAGTATTTGGTCAAGCTGATGGTAGTTCCTATATTGAACATGGTAATACTAAGGTTTTAGCCACGGTGTACGGACCACATCAGGTTAATATTTGGTTTTCTCCAACATTAATGTATAACAAATTTTTCATTTATTATCTGCGTTATAATTGTACAGCCACGGGGTTCTGTGGGAAGAGGTTCAGGTAAGGTTACGAAAGGCATAGTAAATTGTCAGTACAGTATGGCGGTATTCAGTTTATCTTCTGGAGAACGCAAACGAAAACCAAGGGGTGACAGAAAATCGCAAGAACGATCGCTACAGTTAAAACACGCTATGGAAGCAATAATACATCTAGAATTATATCCACGTTCGCAAATAGATATTTATGTTGAAATGTTACAAGTTGATGGAAGCGATTTCTGTGCATCCGTGAATGCAGCTACTCTCGCATTGATCGATGCGGGAATTCCTATCAAGGTGTGATATTAAAATTAAAAAATATTTTCATAATTTTGATTAAATTGAATTTTATCTAATAAATTATTTATTATTATTATTGTTTCATAGAATTATGCTGTAGGGTGCACCGTGACATTAATCAATATACCATCTCTGGAAGATTATGATAAAACACTGGGAACAGGAGTGTTAGATGCAAATTATGTAGAAGAATGTGCTCCTGGTGTTACTCTCTCTGTTGTTGCATTACCAGATAGCGATACTGTATCAAAAGATGGCTTAATAGTAGTAGCACAAGGAGCAGGACAACGATTACATTTGTCACATCTTGAATCTTTAAAAGCACGTGTATTATATGGATGCCAAGACATAAAAGCTATTTTAGACCATTCTGTTAGGCATTATTTAACAGAACAATCTCTTCCTTCACTTTTTCATGTTACATTAGATTAAAAATCAAAATAGAAAAATTGTACACAAATACATAATATTATAAACAGTATATTTAAACATTCTTTTTATAAAAAATTGTATACAAAAGTTTCCATATAAAATTGACTTTCTCCTGGAAAATATATATATATTTTATTATATAATTTACTTATATTTTGTACATATTTTTTACAGTTAGTAACTGTCTATTTCTTCAGTTAATTTTTGTTATATTTCAAATTTTTGCTGCAGGATATCTTTCCATGATCATGCCTACACCCTGCAATTTATATGATTATTTCTTTAAATGAATTTTGTTTCATACAATACTTAAAAAAAGGAAGAAAAATATGAGAATAAGTTTTGTGGCAATTATTTTTAGTTGTCTTACCTGACCACCGGCTGCACAAGCCGCAATCAATCCAAATTGTTGATCTTCTCTGATAAGTCGATTAGCGGTATGCGTAGCTAATCGAACTCCAGTTGCTGCAAATGGATGTCCAATTGATAAAGATCCACCCCATGCGTTCCATTTGTTAAGATCGGGTACTCCGACTTTTCCAGATCTACCCAAGTAATTTTGTGCAAACCAATCAGAATCCATTGCTTTTAAGTTAGCCAAAATTTGTCCAGCAAAAGCTTCGTGTATTTCCCACACTCCAATGTCTTTTACATTCAATTTAGCTTTTTGTAACACCTGTAAATTGAAAATACATAAAAGTACTAAGATCTTCATCAATTTTTAATACACACGAAATAGAAAATATTTAACCTTCGGTATTGCGTACGTTGGTCCTAAAAGTAACTGGTCAATTGGATCTTGGGAGACATAAGTGAAATTTCTTAAGTATGCTTTTGGAGTAAGGCCAAGTTGAAGAGCTCTATCTTCTGTCATTATTAAAGCTGCAGATGCTCCATCGGTTAAGAAGGAAGCATTAGCAGCAGTTACAACTCCATATGGCTTGACAAATGCTGGTTTTAACTTTTCTAATTGCTCAAGCGTAGAAACACGAATGCCATTATCTTTATCTACCACCTGACTTACATTTGGAACTGAAAAAGATATTAAAATTAATCGAATAATTTCTGTTATTATAACTTAACTATCACTACCTTTGTAAGGGCTCAAATCTGTAAAATATCCTTGTTGTTGAGCTTTAGCAGCTAAAGTGTGCGAACGTAAAGCATACTCGTCCTGTTCCTTTCTGGATACATTAAATGCAGCTGCCAATCTATCACAACTGTGCCCCATCACCTCTCCGCTAGAAAATTCTGCTACAGCAGGCAACTGCATTTATATATAATTTTCATTAATTACGATACATACATGTTTCCAAAATGTTCTATTGTCATACAGGATAACATACATCTGGTACAAAATGTGCTGGTCTAATGCTAGTAAGAAGACTTAATTTTTGTCCAACTGTTTTTGCTTTGTTGGCTTGTAACATTAAAGATCGCATACGTCGGCTATGCCTAATTGGTATGTCTGTCATAAATTCAACTCCACCGGCAATAATTACATCGTATGCACCGCAGGCAATCAAACCCATACCAGTTGTAAGTGCTTGGTTGCTACTGATGCATGCCATAGTTACTGTATGTGCAGGAGTACGATCACTGTATCCAGCTCCTAAAGCTGCTTCTCTGCCAATATTCGAAGTTCGTACTTCTTGCATTACTGTACCATAAACTATATATTCGACTACTTCTTTGGGAAACCCAATTTTTCTTTGTAAAGCCCTTGTAATAAAAAAATACATTAAATCGATATAAGTTCCTAATATGGAAAATAAAAGGATACATATTAAAATTGACATACACCAATGAATGTTTTGCAAGATCGTATGCTATTAAGTTTTTATAACTTGTTCCAGATTGCAAAAATGGTGTTCTAACACCATCAATAAACACTATATTCTTAACAACATTATTAGTTTTAGTTGCATACGATTTATTTACTATTACTTTCCAATAATTTGTAGTAGTACCTAATACAAAAAATGAATTATATTTCAGTAAATAACAATTCAATTATATATATATTATAGATAAAGAAAAGTAATTATTCTTATCTAATTAGTCATTAATAGACCAAAGTATTTTTTGTGTTTTTCTTAATGTGCATTGTGTCTTCCAGTACTGTACTTTGTACCCACATTATTAAAAATAGCAATATCTATCACATTTAAATTATACTTAATTTTATATATTATGAAATAATTTATCATACCATATTTAACAAGTCCTTGCTTTAGTGCAAAGCTACTTTTTACAAAGGACATCATTCTTTTAATTAACACAGATATACAAATTGTCAAGTAAAATTTTATTATGTGCTTCGATGGCTCTCTACGTTCTGTTTGCTTATATCAACTATATGAACGAAAGTTCAACTTGACCAGTGATGCCAGAAAAGCACCGTCGGGTGCACACTCACACATGCTAGATACGCGTACGTGAGCTCGTGGAGTTTCGGAAAGACGACAAAGGCAAACTGACGCATGCCCTCTTTCTCGATTCTCCCACTTCCTCTTTCTCCCACACAACTGAAATCCGACCTCCAGTCAACGGCATACGATTTGGATTCTCGACTGCCCAGGCATTTTTACTTTCCGACCTATGTAGGCGCACATAAGCAAAGTACCCATAACGAAAAAAAAATTTTGTAAAATTTATTTTACGGAAATACACGTTTTAAGACCTCCTGATCATATTTTAATTATTGAAAAAAAAGAAATTTTTTTTTATTCCCATGTATGAGCACACATATGTATATTATTAATACGATTTTTGAAAATAAATAAAGTAAAACTTATCTCATTGAAATTTTTTCTAGAAGTTGAGCTGATGAATACCTAGAAAAAAGTATTAGACAACATTTAATTTTGATTTCGATTAAAAATCAAATTTATATTGTTTTAAATTCGCAGCCATTAGCTCGGTGTTACCCATAATGAAGAAATTGTTCTTCAAAGGTAACACCGATTACCAGGTCTCACCACGAGGAGGTTGCTGCGAGTGGAGACCCAAAGTGAGATCGATGGAACAAAGTTCGATCGACCTTCCTTTTTACACACTAGATTACGCAAAAAAAAAGATGCCAAGTAATTACTGTTCTAAAACAAAGGAGGAAGCTAAATTATGGGAGACGCGACACGACGAAACGCGACACAATACTGCACAGTGCAGTAGGAATATGAGGTGCGACACGTACCGAATAGCGGGTCAAAAGGGGCAGCTCGTTGCCTCTCAGCGAGTCCAATTGAAGGGGAGGAGAATCGACGCACCAGACACGGGTTCTCCATTTCTCCCACGCATCCTGCTGGGAGCCCGTAGGACCCAACCCGGGACGTCTGACATAGGAGAGAGATCCTGAGTCGGGGCTACCGCAGACAGGAACAGGTCCCCTCTACGGCCGATGACTCTTTCCCTAGAATTGTCTCACCAGAGGACGGCAACCGACCCTTCGAACCATCTAAACGGCCGATCACTTGCTTTCTACATTAAAGCAGCGGTGACCGGAGAAACGAGACTGGAAAAGAAGCTATTAATTCATTCATTACTTGGCAATCTACGCAGTAACTAAAATAATATACAATGTAAATTGAAAATTAACGTCGTAGGTGGAATTGAGAATTAATGTGAATTAATGGAATATAGGAAACATCGGAAAAACAAGGAAAACAAGGAAAAAGAAAAATTCGACGTTAATTTTTACATTCGCGCCGCGCCTTAAAATTAATCGCTTACGTTTAACGATGAATCCGACGTCATCTGTTGGCGATCTAGAAATTGACCTGCATAAAAACTAACGTAAAAATTAATAGGTACATATTAATAATACATGTACACAAATATAACCTAAATAACAAATCGAAATCAAAACCAAAACATAATAGGAATTGACCAACCCAACGCAGTAAGATAAAGAAACGAATTAATAGAAAAAAAACAAACCAACGATGTGCAATAATAGATTAATTTGGAAAAGAGAACAACCCATCGAAGCGTAAGACGAATAACAGAAAAATTGGAAAAATATCAACCCAACGATGTATAGATAAAACCTGAAAGGAAAATAATTGAATAAATTAGTGGAAGGAACAACCCAAATATGTACAACAATACCTATATACCTATACATATACATAAAAAGGAAGAAAAACACAATACATGGATTAGTTATATTAATATTAGTTACGTGTATACCAAACGGTGATCCTTTTCTTCCTGGTCACCATCGCAGAAGATATCTGAAACAGAAAAAAAAAACGCGTGACAGTACCCCCGGCGGTTCCAGGAGTACTGAAAAAATTTGCCCAGTTGTGTCCACTTTTATGCAGTCAAGCCAAAGTATCAACGAGCCAATCAGCAGCCAGTCCGCTGGGGGCGACACTCCGGTAGGGCGACACTTGCTTCACCTAAGTTTATAAGAGACCCCTGTGGCTCGCGCGGGGGAGTTATCTCCCAACCACCAAACAAGACGGACTGAGAAGATGGCGGCCAAGAAGATGTTTCACGAGCAGCGGCCAAGGGACAAAACCGGTCTTTTTAAAGACCAAGAAAATCTCATTTGTGGGAACAACTTATGCAATGAACTGAACAACTTTTATATTTAACAAACTCAGAGACACTTTACATCTCTGTTTTGTAACAACTTTTATATTTAACAATTCAGAGACACTTTACATCACTGTTTTGTAACAACTTTTATATTTAACAATTCAGAGACACTTTACATCACTGTTTTGTAACAACTTTTATATTTAACAACTCAGAGACACTTTACATCTCTGTTTTGTAACAACTTTTATATTTAACAACTCAGAGACACTTTACATCTCTGTTTTGTAACAACTTTTATATTTAACAATTCAGAGACACTTTACATCTCTGTTTTGTAACAACTTTTATATTTAACAACTCAGAGACACTTTACATCTCTGTTATGGAATAACTTATGCAATAAAACTGAACATGGTATATTTGCCTATACATATAGGAAGGAAATTCGTCGTTAGTATTGTCGCCCGTCAATGCACTTAATTATGCAAAATCAGTATACTATCTAATTTTATTTTTTATTATACCGGTTTGTAATATCGTAAAGATCAATGCAAAAACATTATGTACAGCTCTTGTATTTCTTTGATTTATCCAAGTAGTCAAAGTATAATATTTTACAAACTTTTGATTCAAATAAAATAACGAATGACACAAAATTTGAGTACCTGTTACATGCAACCTATGTATAAATGCATAATAACTAATATTGATATACGCATAACGAACTTAGTTTGTGATATTAAACATTAAGAAAAGTGTAAATTAATAAATAGGTTTCAAAATAGGTATTCCAGGTTTAACAACTTTCATAAACAATTGTTCAGGGTTATTTGGAATATTTCGAGCTACGTGATATGTATTTAGTTATTTAGCTGTCAAATATATAATTCGTACAAGTGCAATTGTGTTTTTGGGGGTGATTACGATAAATACGCTCAACGAGTATCGGATTTTTTTGACGATTTGTTAAAGTGCAATGCTGTACCATTAGTTTTGATCGATGGTGGTTGCGAGGATAAGAAACTGCAAACAGTTATATCTAGAACTAGAGAAAAGGTTCGTACAGCATCATCTTATTCTCCGATCTGTCAACAGAAAATAAAATTTTTGTCCTTTACATATTTAGGAAGTTTTCAACGATGTTACGAGAAAGAAGAATGTTCGTCATGTGCAATGCTTATTCGAAGCTGATAATGCTATAGCTACTGTAGCAAGGGTATTGAATTGTCCTGTATTGAGTTATGATTCAGATTTGTATGTGTTTGGGACATTGTACATACCATTTGATACATTGGACAATTACACGGTGAAAAGTTCAACTGGAAATAGTTACACAAAATGTTGTAAAATTTATAAAGTTGAACACTTATTAAATTCTTATAGAGGTTTAAGTCAATCTACACTGCCATTAGCTGCAATAATACTAGGCAATGATTATGTAAAACGTGGTACATTTAGAAACTTCTTTCGTTATTTAAAGTTACGACGAATAACAAGAAAAAGGTATAGTAATCGACAGTATTGTATAGAAGCAACTTTACAATGTTTGAGCGGATTTTACACCTTGGACAAAGCAGTCATTGGAATACTATGTAGATCACCTAAAACCGTAAGACAAAAAATATTAAGCATAATAGAAATCAATATAAATGGCTATACAAATGCATCTACAGAAATACTTGTTCCATTGGGGTTTTTACAGGAATATGCAGCTCGTGCCACAACACATTCCATAAACAGAATTTTTAAATTTGATGGAGATGTTAATAGTCTAATGTACATGGAAGAAACTGATAAAAATGGAGACTTTGAATCATCCGAAGAAGAAGAAGAAGAAGAGGAAGAAGACGAAGTTGAAATATTAGACATGCTTAAAGGGGTCAGAATCTGCTACCACTAATGCACTAGCTAATGTACCTAATTTGTTTGTAGATGAATTTCTTATGGGCAATTATCCTGCATATTTTATGGACTTGTTGGTTCGACGTTTATATATTTGTCCTGTACAAATAGAGGATTATTCCTATCCATTGAGCAATGTAATAAGTTTAAAAATTATTAGAGTTATATATGCATTTCTGCAATCAGGAACGAATAGAAGGAGAGGTTTCATGAAATACATGATGAGAGACTGTAATAAAAAGCTTAAATGTTACGAACCAGAAGGCACTGACACTAAATTTTCTTCCCCATTACTGTCCCTATCTAATCTTAGAGAAGTACCATTAACGAGTCCAGGATTAAAAAATAATGTACAAACATGCGTCATTGATTTTTCATTACCATTTGAATTTAAATTCAAGTTATATAGACACAAATATATAAGCAAAACCCATATTGAATGAAAAATTGACACGTAAATACACGTTTCAAGACCCCCTGATCATGTTTGACATGAAACAATACTTTGGAAATAAATCGTTAGAATATAGTTTATCAAGTAAGACTTTCGAAATTATTTTCAAACGATTTATTTTCTAATTGTTCTACTATTTCAAATAATAATTTTTTGATTTTATAGCAAAGAATGTTTATTTAATATCAATTCAATAAATTCAATTTGTATTTGTACATTTTTCGCCTATTTAGGCAAACATACCATGTTCAGTTTTATTGCATAAGTTGTTCCATAACAGAGATGTAAAGTGTCTCTGAGTTGTTAAATATAAAAGTTGTTCCAAAACAGAGATCTAAAAAGTCTCTAAGTTGTTAAATATAAAAGTTATTCCAAAACAGAGATGTAAAAAGTCTGAGTTGTTAAATATAAAAGTTGTTCAGTTTAGCGGTTCCCACAAATGAGATTTTCTTGGTCTTTAAAAAGACCGGTTTGTCCTTTGGCCGCTTATTTTATTCCTGTAAAAACCCCAATGGAACAAGTATTTCTGTAGATGCATTTGTATAGCCATTTATATTGATTTCTATTATGCTTAATATTTTTTGTCTTACGGTTTTAGGTGATCTACATAGTATTCCAATGACTGCTTTGTCCAAGGTGTAAAATCCGCTCAAACATTGTAAAGTTGCTTCTATACAATACTGTCGATTACTATACCTTTTTCTTGTTATTCGTCGTAACTTTAAATAACGAAAGAAGTTTCTAAATGTACCACGTTTTACATAATCATTGCCTAGTAATATTGCAGCTAATGGCAGTGTAGATTGACTTAAACCTCTATAAGAATTTAATAAGTGTTCAACTTTATAAATTTTACAACATTTTGTGTAACTATTTCCAGTTGAACTTTTCACCGTGTAATTGTCCAATGTATCAAATGGTATGTACAATGTCCCAAACACATACAAATCTGAATCATAACTCAATACAGGACAATTCAATACCCTTGCTACAGTAGCTATAGCATTATCAGCTTCGAATAAGCATTGCACATGACGAACATTCTTCTTTCTCGTAACATCGTTGAAAACTTCCTAAATATGTAAAGGACAAAAATTTTATTTTCTGTTGACAGATCGGAGAATAAGATGATGCTGTACGAACCTTTTCTCTAGTTCTAGATATAACTGTTTGCAGTTTCTTATCCTCGCAACCACCATCGATCAAAACTAATGGTACAGCATTGCACTTTAACAAATCGTCAAAAAAATCCGATACTCGTTGAGCGTATTTATCGTAATCACCCCCAAAAACACAATTGCACTTGTACGAATTATATATTTGACAGCTAAATAACTAAATACATATCACGTAGCTCGAAATATTCCAAATAACCCTGAACAATTGTTTATGAAAGTTGTTAAACCTGGAATACCTATTTTGAAACCTATTTATTAATTTACACTTTTCTTAATGTTTAATATCACAAACTAAGTTCGTTATGCGTATATCAATATTAGTTATTATGCATTTATACATAGGTTGCATGTAACAGGTACTCAAATTTTGTGTCATTCGTTATTTTATTTGAATCAAAAGTTTGTAAAATATTATACTTTGACTACTTGGATAAATCAAAGAAATACAAGAGCTGTACATAATGTTTTTGCATTGATCTTTACGATATTACAAACCGGTATAATAAAAAATAAAATTAGATAGTATACTGATTTTGCATAATTAAGTGCATTGACGGGCGACAATACTAACGACGAATTTCCTTCCTATATGTATAGGCAAATATACCATGTTCAGTTTTATTGCATAAGTTATTCCATAACAGAGATGTAAAGTGTCTCTGAGTTGTTAAATATAAAAGTTGTTACAAAACAGAGATGTAAAGTGTCTCTGAATTGTTAAATATAAAAGTTGTTACAAAACAGAGATGTAAAGTGTCTCTGAGTTGTTAAATATAAAAGTTGTTACAAAACAGAGATGTAAAGTGTCTCTGAGTTGTTAAATATAAAAGTTGTTACAAAACAGTGATGTAAAGTGTCTCTGAATTGTTAAATATAAAAGTTGTTACAAAACAGTGATGTAAAGTGTCTCTGAATTGTTAAATATAAAAGTTGTTACAAAACAGAGATGTAAAGTGTCTCTGAGTTTGTTAAATATAAAAGTTGTTCAGTTCATTGCATAAGTTGTTCCCACAAATGAGATTTTCTTGGTCTTTAAAAAGACCGGTTTTGTCCCTTGGCCGCTGCTCGTGAAACATCTTCTTGGCCGCCATCTTCTCAGTCCGTCTTGTTTGGTGGTTGGGAGATAACTCCCCCGCGCGAGCCACAGGGGTCTCTTATAAACTTAGGTGAAGCAAGTGTCGCCCTACCGGAGTGTCGCCCCCAGCGGACTGGCTGCTGATTGGCTCGTTGATACTTTGGCTTGACTGCATAAAAGTGGGCACAACTGGGCAAATTTTTTCAGTACTCCTGGAACCGCCGGGGGTACTGTCACGCGTTTTTTTTTTCTGTTTCAGATATCTTCTGCGATGGTGACCAGGAAGGAAAGGATCACCGTTTGGTATACACGTAACTAATATTAATATAACTAATCCATGTATTGTGTTTTTCTTCCTTTTTATGTATATGTATAGGTATATAGGTATTGTTGTACATATTTGGGTTGTTCCTTCCACTAATTTATTCAATTATTTTCCTTTCAGGTTTTATCTATACATCGTTGGGTTGATATTTTTCCAATTTTTCTGTTATTCGTCTTACGCTTCGATGGGTTGTTCTCTTTTCCAAATTAATCTATTATTGCACATCGTTGGTTTGTTTTTTTTCTATTAATTCGTTTCTTTATCTTACTGCGTTGGGTTGGTCAATTCCTATTATGTTTTGGTTTTGATTTCGATTTGTTATTTAGGTTATATTTGTGTACATGTATTATTAATATGTACCTATTAATTTTTACGTTAGTTTTTATGCAGGTCAATTTCTAGATCGCCAACAGATGACGTCGGATTCATCGTTAAACGTAAGCGATTAATTTTAAGGCGCGGCGCGAATGTAAAAATTAACGTCGAATTTTTCTTTTTCCTTGTTTTCCTTGTTTTTCCGATGTTTCCTATATTCCATTAATTCACATTAATTCTCAATTCCACCTACGACGTTAATTTTCAATTTACATTGTATATTATTTTAGTTACTGCGTAGATTGCCAAGTAATGAATGAATTAATAGCTTCTTTTCCAGTCTCGTTTCTCCGGTCACCGCTGCTTTAATGTAGAAAGCAAGTGATCGGCCGTTTAGATGGTTCGAAGGGTCGGTTGCCGTCCTCTGGTGAGACAATTCTAGGGAAAGAGTCATCGGCCGTAGAGGGGACCTGTTCCTGTCTGCGGTAGCCCCGACTCAGGATCTCTCTCCTATGTCAGACGTCCCGGGTTGGGTCCTACGGGCTCCCAGCAGGATGCGTGGGAGAAATGGAGAACCCGTGTCTGGTGCGTCGATTCTCCTCCCCTTCAATTGGACTCGCTGAGAGGCAACGAGCTGCCCCTTTTGACCCGCTATTCGGTACGTGTCGCACCTCATATTCCTACTGCACTGTGCAGTATTGTGTCGCGTTTCGTCGTGTCGCGTCTCCCATAATTTAGCTTCCTCCTTTGTTTTAGAACAGTAATTACTTGGCATCTTTTTTTTTGCGTAATCTAGTGTGTAAAAAGGAAGGTCGATCGAACTTTGTTCCATCGATCTCACTTTGGGTCTCCACTCGCAGCAACCTCCTCGTGGTGAGACCTGGTAATCGGTGTTACCTTTGAAGAACAATTTCTTCATTATGGGTAACACCGAGCTAATGGCTGCGAATTTAAAACAATATAAATTTGATTTTTAATCGAAATCAAAATTAAATGTTGTCTAATACTTTTTTCTAGGTATTCATCAGCTCAACTTCTAGAAAAAATTTCAATGAGATAAGTTTTACTTTATTTATTTTCAAAAATCGTATTAATAATATACATATGTGTGCTCATACATGGGAATAAAAAAAAATTTCTTTTTTTTCAATAATTAAAATATGATCAGGAGGTCTTAAAACGTGTATTTCCGTAAAATAAATTTTACAAAATTTTTTTTTCATTATGGGTACTTTGCTTATGTGCGCCTACATAGGTCGGAAAGTAAAAATGCCTGGGCAGTCGAGAATCCAAATCGTATGCCGTTGACTGGAGGTCGGATTTCAGTTGTGTGGGAGAAAGAGGAAGTGGGAGAATCGAGAAAGAGGGCATGCGTCAGTTTGCCTTTGTCGTCTTTCCGAAACTCCACGAGCTCACGTACGCGTATCTAGCATGTGTGAGTGTGCACCCGACGGTGCTTTTCTGGCATCACTGAACTTGACTGATGTGGAGCAGTGACGCCAGATTGAGCCCCGGTGCACTACTCACATTATGCCAGGTCACACGTACGTGAGTTCGTAGAGTTTCGGAACGTCGAAATTCTCAACTGCCCAGGCATTTTTACTTTCCGACCTATGTCTTTTTAGTTGTTTGACCGTTTATGATTGCCATCTGTTAGCAGCGCTAAGAACCAAAAGATATTGTGTTTCATTTTACGTTTGCTAGATTCCTAGTATAGCATCTGATTCCAAGAAAACGAACGTGGGGAATTATTTTTTATTTATGGTTGGATAGTTAGACCATGTATATTTATGGTTGGATATGACAACTGTTCGTCTTTTCCTACAGTTCAGTCATGTTTTCCATACATTTCTAATTATGTATTATCACAGTCACAGCCGACTTCGGTACTAGCCATGCTGAATGTATAACAGTAAAACCGTGAGAGTCCGATTTTGCATTGGATGGAAAGAGATGTATAAATGCTGCGTACTCTTTCTATCAAGTGTAAAATCATACTCTCATGGTTTTACTATTTCTCGTTGAGTACGGCTCGTATCGTACGAAAGTTTACTGTGCCTGTGGTATTATTGTTACATGGAAATTAACCCAGTTGAATGCGGGAAAACTGACAGATTTTCCCGCGTACGATCTTGCCTATATGAACAATTTACACAACTATATAACAAAAGATTAGTTTAATGCAGTATCAGAATGAGTTTAATACGCTCCATTGTAGAACGTGAAAAAGGATATGGTAATTAATTTTTAAAGGTTTTATATTGCGAAGAATTTAAGCAAGTTATAGATATTAAGTAACAGGTTATATACCATTAAATATAGTGTTGTGCTTATTGTAATATTCAAGACAATATTTGTGCACTTAATGTAAAGCATTGATTTTGTAAGACATAAAATAAATTTTACAAAACTAATTTACGTTTCTACTTTCAGCATCTATACGAGATTATGATATTGCCCTATACCGTTTGAAATCTTATCAGGAAGATGTCTATCGTGGTATAACACCAAACACACATGCACTTGATTTTAATCCAGAACCACCAGTCTTTGCTTGTCGATTTTGTACTACAGAAGGTTATGAGCAAATAATTGCTTTAGCAAATGAAGATGGTAAAATTGCGCTTCAAAATACAAGTATTAAAAAAACATCCAACCAACCATTAGAAGGAACTCAGGTATTATTACTCAGTGATATTCAAGCACCGGAAGTATAAAATATTAACAAGGCAAACATAAAGTATTTTGTAGTATATTATCTGGTAGTTGAACTAAATTTAATGAATTATCCTTCTTTGAATTCCTGTAGAAAAGACTAGTATAAATCAATTTGTTGATTGCATGTAAACTATAATCGTTTAAACAAAGCATTATGTTTCAGGCACACTGCAACGCAATATTTGATGTTGCTTGGATGCCTGGTGAATTAAAATTAGTTACAGCATCTGGTGATCACACTGCTAGATTATGGGATGTATCTGGTTCTGAAATAAAACAAATTGATTATTTTCATGCTCATACAAGAAGTATTAAAACTGTTGTATTTCGTTATCATGACAAAGGTAGACTTAATATTTAATGTATTTGATGATAATATTTGATAAGGTCTCAAATGTATTGCAAAAAATTAAAATTTAATTTAAAAATTATTTTAGCTGTGTTTGCAACTGGAGCTAGAGACGGTTCAATTATGGTATGGGATATCAGAGCCAACCATTACGAACATCGTAAACCGGATAATTGTATTTCAAATGCACATAATGTTGGAACCATAGGTAATGTGCGACAACGTAGAGTACTTAGTCGTGCATCCAGAGCACAAAGTATTACTGGTTTGGCATTTCAAGACGATGTTACTTTATTGTCGTGCGCAGCCGGCGATGGGTAAGTTTATTTATTTTGATAAATATTCATTATACATATGGATAAAATAATACAAATAAATATTATTAATATTATAGTTTAATAAAAGTGTGGGATTTGCGTAAAAATTATACCGTATACAAAAAGGATCCTGTAGCTAAATATACTATGAATTATACTGGACATAGTACAAGAAATGGATTTTCATCGTTATTAATATGCCCAGCTGGAATTACATTATATGCAAGCTGTATGGATAATATTATATACGCATATAATATATCATCTTATAATCCTATGCCCAGTAAATATAATAATAATGTTCTTGGTATTAAATAATAAAATAATATTTGCATGCTCACTGTTTTTACATATTAGTTGCAGAATTTTATGGGCATCAAAATTGTTCATATTATGTTAAGACTTGTTTAAGTCCTGATGGACTTTATTTGGCTAGTGGTTCCAGTGATGAACTGGCATATATTTGGCGTACAAATATGCCAGGACCACCGATAGTCCAACTTTCTGGACATTCAGAAGAAGTTACTTGCATCGCGTGGTGCAGTGTCGGCGAAACTAAAGTATTGATAAAAATCTAACATTATTTTTTTCGCACATTGATCAATTTTGTGTTTACATTTAAGATATTTAGTGTCTTTTAAAATTTTGCAGATAGTAACGTGTTCTGATGATTCGTGCCATAGAATTTGGAGAGTTGGTCGCGAACATAAAATAGAGAATGAGGAAGTTCAGATACGTGGTCACGCAGAAGTTGTTGTTAACAAAAACCCTTTAGAAAATTTGAAATTAGAAACTACACCAACCGTTACACGACGTTGGGTCGTATCTCAGGAACGTACTCCAGGATCTGATACTACACCGAGTATGTGGCCATAAAATTATACAAATATTGTAGGATATAGCTAACTGTGAGAGTAATGGACGTGACGAACTTCTTAACAAGAACTTTATTATACACCAAAAATAATCGCCTCGCGCTACACAAACTTGCTCTGCACCCTTCAATCGCTTCAATCAATCTGCCTTTTGCCTAACTCCTCATACACACACACACATACACGACTTGAGACAAAAACTGCACGCATTCTGCATTCGTCCTTCGCGACCTGTCGATCGATCGATTTGTTTCCCAGGTTCGCACAGCTGACTCCGCTCCGGTCACTCGTCTCACACATTCACACCCCACAATATTATGTTTTATGACATATATTAGTATAAACGTTATCTTCTTTTGTGTAGATGCTGCATTAGAACATGGCTCATTGGATGTTTATAACCACTCTGAAGATAAACAAAGTCAATGTAATTCTAGTAATTCGGTGAAAAGAAGTTATTGTCATATGATGATGGGATCATGGTCCGATGGGAAATTTAAATCTATTTTGTCACCTATACAAGAAAATCATGAATTTATTGCGAAACGGGCTCATTTAGAAAATCGTGGCGCACGAAGATTATTTAGCCCAAGTAGTGATAATAATTCATTGTTGAATAAAGGTTATGAATCAGATGAACCAAGCATAAGTTCAAGCAGTACAGAAAATAAAAATAGTGTGATTCTCTTTTCTCCTACATTAAACCTACCGAATTTTGTAATTGATGGCACAGCTCCACATCTACTTCAATTATCTCCGGAAAAATACAAAGAAAATGTTGATTGGTTAACAAGAATACGAAGAGAGAAGTATGACCAAAAAGGAAGCAAATCAGTCTCAGAAAAACTGTGTAGCCCTGTTTCGCATGTAACGCCCGCTAGAAGAAATAGTAGATCACGATCAACAGAACCACAGAAGGTATCTAAAACTCCCAAAAGTTCAGCTCCCTCTTTATTAGACTTTTTTAAATTTACCGGAAAAGATTGTGAAACAAGTGCGTGTTGTGATGATGTTAATGTAATGTCTTCTACAAAATCTTGTATTTAGTGAAGAAGATTGCTTCTACCTAACCTATACTTTGTGTTAATTTCATACGCATATTGTTAGATATATATATTTTATAAAATAGCACGAAATTACATTCAAAGCGTGGATCAATGAACACGAGGAATATTTCAGCATGTTTTTTATTATCTATTCTATGGTACCTTATAAAAAATTTGAATGTAATGCATGTAAAACAAATTTCATAATGTAAAATAAGTGGTATTCGATATAAATATGAGTATTTATTACTTATTTAGTACTTATGAGAGATTATATACTCAATTTAATGACAATAGTATATGAAGTACCTTTTATATGCAATAATAAATTATTTTTATAAAAATATATAATGAAAATAGAAAAGTTTATGATTTTTTTTTTTTTCAATATATAATATTTTGTTTATTAAAAAGGATGAAAGAAGCAAATTGTGGAAATAAGGAAATTCACAGAAATAATTTTTAAATTTTATTTATATCATATATAGTTTCTATTAATTGATGTTTGATCGAGGACAAAATACTTTTACTGCGCGCGAAAGCAATTTAATCTTAACTGTTTTCAGTTCGTATTCTTCGTTATCAATATACAATGTGTTTTCATTAGTGATCTATAAATAGATTAATATATAAAAAAGGTAATAAAATGACATTAACTTTGATTATTTTTAAGTAATTAAACACATACCTCTTGTGGAATTAATTCAATATCCTTTGCTTCTATTATCTGTTCGTACAGTTGTTCATTATTATTTTCTTGTTTCCAACCTTCAACCACGAACGAAAAATAATTTTCACACTTCGGACCTACATTACATAAACGATAATTTATGATCATGATTACAAACGTAATATTATCCAATTCTGTACAGTGTTCCTTTAATTACCCTTTTTCACTTTTAAAGATGATAATGGCGATGATGACAAAGCTTGTGATTTGTCTATATTGGATGTTTCTATATGCAGTTCGCTCGTTGATACAGGTAATTCGTGACGAACACCACAGTTTTCATTTATTATTCTGCTGTAATCGACGTTGTCTAGAAAGTACATTAATATTGTGTAACATAACATTTAAAACATTTTATCATATTTTAATATCTGAACGTACCTGTTATAGTATTTCTTCTTGAAACAAAGGCATGCCACCACCTTTTATTTGATGATACAAAATCTTTTTGATAACAATGGGAACAACCATCACAAGGATTTGTATAATTCATTAATACGTCGTAATTCCAGCTCAAGGTCTCCTTATATCCATTAAATACATACGTCGCGTATCTGTGAAAAATATATTGTAAACAACAACAACAAAAAATTAACAAAACTATTCGAGAATACAAAGAGATTATACACACTTTTTTAAAGGTCCCCAGTACCAATATTTCTTAGCAAGAGCATGTGCATTTTTCCATGCACCCCATTCAATCGTTCCCATAGCATAAATTGGTCTTACCGGCTCTTCAGAATTTTCCTTCATTCATGAAACAAAAAATATATAGTTTAAATAGAATACAAAGGATATTTATTGTATATAATCCAAACATACTTCGATAGGTGCAATCTCAATCATATCCATCATTTTAGATTTTTCATCTATAATTGCCATTGTAGCTTCTATACATTGCCTTACATTGGTCAAATTATCATATTCATGATATAAGGATTTTGCAACTCTGTTTGTTAATCCCAATGGTAGAATACCAATAGGACACTGTTTAACTGAATTAATATTGGAATTATATTTTCTTACTAATCCTGTTAAAACATCGGACAAAGTACCATCTCCTCCTGCCACTATGATAGCATCAGTAGGTGTATCTAAATTCATTACAATTTTTCGAGCCTCATTATCAGATTCAGTCTCTATTACATTCACTGCTATTCCAGCTAATTGTAATAGCGGCTCACAATAATTTGTATACAATTTCTTAGCTTTTCTGTATATAATAATAATAAATCATTACTGACATAACTAATATGAATATGTATTCATAAATAAACTATATACAAACCCTTTTTTAGCACTTGGATTTAAAATAATAGTCACATGGCGATTTTTTCTATTTGTTGGGCATGGCATATCACCATACTGCGATACGTTTTCACAATGTTCTCTCATTAACTGCTCTGTGCTAAAAATAATATTATTTTTAATATTATATCAATAGTAAAATAAATTATACAAGTAATCCGTATTTACGATCAAATGTTTTTATTGACAACAATGAAATTAAAGTATTGATTGTTTAAGATTATGTCTTACTCGTATGCATCTTTACTGTATGAAATTCCATATGATAATGCTGCAGCTCCTACGAGGGATTTCTTCCAATTATTTCTTATAGTCTTAATAAATTGAAATACTTTTGCCATTTTTTATAGTCTTTAATTTTAATAGAATAACCTATTCAAACACACAATTGTCATAATGCACATCAATTGATCTATTAACAATGCTGAATTCGTATCCAATTTGTGTTAGCGTTTCAATTCGAATATCGTGGCGAACGTATTTCTTTTCTTTTAAATAGAAACATTTTTCTTCTTAGAAATAGGTTAATAGATATTTATTCCGTCTCGAGACGTTCAAAGAAACACGCGTATTTTTTAAAAGTGTGATTAATTATAATTAATACTAAAGAAGATTAATTTAAAGTGATATGTGCGATTAAATAAAAGTGAACGTGAACAATATTCAAGATTTTCCAGTCTAAAAATTTGTGATTTATTTTATGGGGATCATTATAAGTATGTAGCATGTACTCATATTTAATGTGTTTTCAGTAGTACGAGATTCATGCATCTAATTGTAACCCAATATTATTCTGGGAAAATCATACATTAAACATCGCTTGTTGGACTATAAATATAAAATAGACATAGATATTTATTGTATTGTAAACACACAAAAAGGCGCAAAAATTCTTCTATATAGAAGAAATTGTGATTGGTAACAATTGTAACTAGCGTTTACAACAAATCAAATAAGTTTTCGTTAGTTACTATTGTGACGATAGCTCCCTTGGTCGTCGACAGAGGGGCTCACTTAACCTTCACCTCTCTCACTAGTTCTTGACCTGCTTCCGATTTCTATGGAGATGACTGGAATTTCTATTTGTGAATTACCAGTAATTTGATCACGTTTGTTCTTAATCACAGTGATTTGTAATTAGTTTTGATCAGTGAGAAAGCATAATAACTGTTCTTTGCGCGCGTCGTCAGAATCATTAGTTAAATTGTAAATACACTCTTAACATGTAGTGTATATTCTATACATGAAGATTATTTTTCTCCATGATTTTATAAACAGGATGATTTATTTACATCGACCCAATTAAATATCGTTGATGTTTCGTTAAAGTAATTTGAAACTTGCATGGGCAAACCGCGCGGATCCATGCCCAGCATAATGGCGACATCTGATGGAGACAATGAATATTACAAAAGCGATTCTTATAAAGTGAGTTGTGCGTTTATATGTGAAGTTCGAGAATATAAATACAAAAATTGTTTAACTCGAAGGGAGATGTTGTACAGTATAAGCGACTAGTTTATAAAGTGGGATGTTAAGTATATGTCAAAGACTATTCAAGGTTTCTTCCATATTAAATTTATATTTTTTTTAAAAGCAATCGGGAAGAACACGATAAGACAGATATAGAGCATAACGTTCGAAAGGTTATAAATGCCCTTTGTTATTGTATCGGAGATACAAAGTATAGTATATAGACATTAGCTTTCCGTTTTGTGCAACTGAAATACGTTGATAAGCATACATGTATCCAAATGTTCAGAAGTCGGATCATAATTGCAAAATTGAAGAGGATCAAGAAAGCAAACGATATTACTTAATTTTAATTGACATCGTTTAATCATTGACGAGTATTTTAAAAAAGCATACTTTTTTCAGCGAAATTGTCTATAATTCCATTAAAAGCCGCGAAAGTATCTGGCAGAAATCACGAAGTTGAACGAAAATGACCGAAGCAAAAACGAACCGAGCGATGGTAGGGGGTGATCGGGACGGCGTCCCGGTCGCCACCTGGCGGTCAGTCGGCAGTCGTAGCAGCGAGGCGCAGGAGGAAGTTCGCTCGCCATATTTATTGTTGTCGTCGATGGGGTAGGCTAGCTGGAGTTTCGAGCTTGTGCAGTGGTAGTGCGTAATTCCTACGTAAACTAGCATAAGTTCTCACATGCCCGTGCCGGGCTAAACCTTCGCGGAAGGTATCACGGACACAGTGTAAAATGTCTCTTACATAAAATTGGTGGGGCACTGGTGGCTCAGCTGTCCTACTCTGTTGTCGAGTGCGCCGTTCTATGTGTGCATGTGTGTATACATATAATATATGTTTGTGTACTCCCCATTCTGTTCTGGTTCCGTACTGTTCGTTCGGTGGTGCTGGAGTGTAGTAGTAGTGTAGTAGTAGGTGAAGGAAGAAGGGGTGTGAAGTGCACCAGTGACAGAACGGTAAACTCGTTAGAGAGGGTGAGGTAAGCAGGAAAACGGTAGAATATACGTGAACAAAAGGTGTGAAAGGTGGAACAGTGAGACATACTGTGCGATAGATGTAAGAAAATAGAGGGGTTGCCTCCCCTTTTCATGGGGTCGGAGGGTCGTCGCACGTTCTTGACATGAGTCTGTCGACCCGCCAAAGTCCTTGTCTCTTCATCCCCCGTCTCTGATACGCGTCCCTGTTTCAAATTTTTCTTCTTCTCTCATGGCTCGAACCTAACCTAACCTGATCGGCACGCTGTCCGTTTGACATTCGCCGTTATAATCTTCTCTGGCAACGTCGTCATTAGTTTTTGTGTCGTACATTCGTATTCGTCGCGGTCGCGTGCTCGATGCTTTTCTTTTTGGAGTTCGCTCTCGTGATTTGCGCGAAATATAAAAGAGGTTCTCCTTTCGCGGCAGAAAAATCAATACGCTTCTTCAAACATTATAGCGACGTGAAATCAGCTGTTTCTGTTTTACTTCGCTTAGCGAGAAGTTTAACTTTTTCTCGGATATGCGCGATGGTTTTTGATACTCTCGTGTACCGCGTACGGGGTTTGTCGATTTTAATTTCTCGCATTAAAGAAGTTACGATCGCAGTATTATTGCACTTTCGCTCTTACGTGTGAAAATAAATTGTTGCAGGAAAAACGTTACGTCGCGCTCTACCGTTATTTTGTGCCACAGTTTTACTTGCTATTTGTATGCTCGATACATTACCAACGGTGTCGTTCGATTTGCGAAACAGAAATTTGTTCCGGGTGAACTGTTTATTTACATTCACTTTAGTCGTTAACGCGTTAAGAAGCATGCATTTTTCGTTGATATTAGTTGATGTAAGCCCGGTTTAAATTTATCCTGTACAAGTGAGCATGATCGAATAACAAAATACGAAAGTGAAGGGTGACCTTGTAGCTTCGCGATGCAAGCACGGGAGTAACAATGATAATAAATAGTGTCCGAAAATGTAGCCATTATTCAAGTTCGATCAACGATGTAATTTTTCTTTATATTTTTCAGATATCGTTTTATTGCTTTTCTTTTGGCAAACTGTTCTTTTTATCTTTTTATTCAACAAAATGTTGAATATTTCTGACGGCAGATTGAAATAAAAGGAAAGGATTTTCTTCGAATATAAAAGAGACCCGTTTGCAATTGTGGTTGTTATTGTAATGTTGCGTGCACCGATTCGAGGTGCAATTAAAAGTGGCGGGTGTCGTAGCTGTCTCTGGTGGGCAGCGGTATAATAGAGGGGAAATATCGGGCGCCGTGTTGGCGGTGGTAAAACGGTGGTTAGAGGCGTACATTCGGATTTACCAATTACCCCACCATGGACCCAAATCAGAGTTCAATCGACAAATTTCATATCTATTAAAAGTGCCCCAAATATAACCGGGTAGCCGTTCTCCAGAATAGGGGTTACCCAAACTTTCCACCGTGTTACTATTTTGCCTTCGTTTAACTCATTTGCATCATACGAACAAATGAAAAATATGCTCTCGTCACAAATTTTGTAACACATTTTTAGTATATCTACAGCGTACGAGCGCACGAGCTCTGAACCTTTTTTCAATTAAACCGATTAAAACATTTTGGTCATTTCTTTTATTAATTCCTCCGATATACCGATCAAGTGTTGTCATCCAAGCTAATGTAATTTAAACTTCTTTTCTAGCTATCGCAGATGAAAACATTAGTCCCCTTAAAAGTAACTTGGACGTTGAAAAGACGAGAGGATTAGAAACGAGTAATCGAGCAGTAAGATTCAACGGCCACTATTCTTTGCGAAGAGCGTGGCGATCGCGTAATACAGTAACGGAGCCGACTGTTGTGTCTACGGGAACAATTCCGAACGCCACGGATACGCACGTTCAATCGAATTACAGTTACTTGAACCGCGTACCATTTTTCGGAGAGAAACAGTTTCGTATCGTTTAACGTTGGGTGCAATTTCTTGCATTGTCCCGACTATCAGCTACGAGTTATACGCCAAAGATACAAACAACAGTGTTTCGGAAAGATTGAGAAAGGGTTCAGAGCAGATTGTCGAAAGTAACGGGTGCGGTGCGATTGTTTTTATCTAAGTTAAGGTTAAAAGTGAGCAGACGTATCGTTCTGAAACGCGGGACAGGCCTTATTCAGGGAACGCTCTCTGTATCCTTACGAACTTGATCAAGCTTTCGGGGGGCAGTTTTGAATGCACGGGCGAGTCCCGCGCGGCGGTTCGCGAGGTCTGGTCATTTTGTTGTGTGCGTATCATTGAATAATCTCGAGAATGTTGTCCCAACAGGCGGCGATTCGTGTGGAACAAGGGTGAAGGGTTCGCACGTTGAACGGTGGCTCGACTCGTGGGAGACGGCGGCGGGTGTCGTCGGTTCGTGATCGCGGAGGGGCCGTCGACGGAGTACACGGTGGTCGTCGAGGGCGCAGTGGCCCCGTAGTGTCGCGCGTGCTGATTCGTACGACAATTAAAACTGGCGGGCAATCTGGCTCGGTCTCACGTGGTGGTGGGTGGTAGCGGCGGCGGCAGGCGCGGCGGCGGCGGCGGCGGCGGCGGCGATGGCGGCGGGACCAGAGGCACAGGGCCGGCTGCTGTGTCCTCCGGACCCGGGGCCGGGGAACACGCCACCGGTCAACCACAGATACTCGAGTGGGAGGAGACCGATCGTTACTCCTTCGACGACTCCGACCGCTTCGAAGAGGATTCCTTGTGCAGCTGGAGCAGCGAGCCCGAGTCGCTGTGCAACAACTGGAGGGGATGGCGACGACCCCCTGCCGGTTTCGGCACCGCCAAGAAAACATTGGAAGGTGAGTCTTTGCAACCAATTGTCTTCGGGGATCTGTTACCCCCCTTCGTAATTTATTCCTTTGTCGAGACGGTACGTGCTCGTCACGTGACCTAATTTCGTTCCCTTCGTTTACCCGGTAATTAAATAGTACGCCGAGGGGTTGATAAATACCATTTAAAAATTGTCGAATAAAAAACGAACAATAATCCGGGGTGCTCTTAGCGTAATCGAAGGCCATCGGAACGAATGGCGGGGTAAGTGATATTTATTACGTAGGGAAATGACGGTGGTACACGAAATTAGATCCACGATGGCGAACGCTCGTTTTGCATAAATCCATTCCGTACGTTCAATTTCCATTAACCGCTTTGATATGCCGGCTTAATCGTCGGCTCGGCGACATGTTGACTGATCTGATGCAGGGGGTCCATTATCTTCGGCAGCTAAGAGGTATGCATTGTTACTGGGTCCGCGTGATAGGCGTGTAGCGATGCGTTGTAATTCTCGTGTCTCTTTAAGTGTCGCTTAAGGTACCAGCAAGGCGTATGACGCATACAAATTCCATGGCCCGTTGGCACGAACGGGCAAGGTTAATGATTTCCCATCTTCCTGATGCATCGTCACGTTCTTGCCAGTTGATTCGTTCTTAGGACTCCTCCGTCTTCGACGACCGTGAGTTCAGAAATTCCGTGAATCGCTTTCGGGTTCTTAGACTCGTTAATTTTCCTTCTTCCTCGAAACGTCGCGCGTCATACGATTTCGCGTTTTTCATTCATACGTTCTTTGAAACGTTTTCGTAACAGTTACGTTGGAAACATCTTAGTCAAGATAATAATTGGAGGGGTTGATAGGGGAGCACAACCTTGTTTTCGATACGTATGAATCATTTGATCGATCTATACCATTGTATCACCAGATAATATTCAGTTAGAAAAATGATAATTTGTCGACGGTGTTCGTCCAGGCGATGCTAATGGCCTCGTCAGCAAGGCTTATCCAACAAACCTTGCCTTAGACGCAGTTAGGTTTCTGATGGTGCATTATTCATTTGAATAATAAACCATCAGCGTTCTATATAGTACAAACTCGGTGATCCGACATATATGTATGGAATCGGAGCACTGTCGGATTACTGAAAATAATTAGCATTAAACGTGCTACGCAATTGTAGAAATAACACTATCTTATTTGTACGACACTACTGCATAAAGAGATACATAAATTAGTGAATAAATCGTCAGGCATAATTGATAATACTCGTCGCTTATATGTTTCGATAATTCGTGGAAAACATATATTGCATTAAATACATTACTTTCTTCGGTTCTAATATCTCTACGATAGTTAAAGGGTCAATTCCTTGTCCTCTTCAAGGCGTCCAAATTGGAGTAAAATCGAAATAGATGCGTTAAAATGGACGATTCAAATTTCTCTTTGTTACTGTAATTTAGTTGGCACGTGGCCAATGCAAGAACGCACGCAACGCAAATTGCACTCTTACCGTTGTTCGCGAGTTTATATTACACCTTACGATAATAATTTGCTGTACGGTTGCACTTTAGGCGTCGGACCGTGAAGCCTCGGGCCAATTTATTTACCGCAACAGCGATCTATAAAAGATGCAAAAACTCGATTCGTCCAGGGTTCACGCGATCTTTAAATTATTTTCAATGTGAACGAATAACTAAAAGGTTGATACAAAGAAACCCGATGCATTACGAAGCAGTTTATAATACCAGCTATTTTCTCTCGTACTATTTAGTTTATTAGTAATCGTAGCTAATGAAGCGTTATTAATCAACGATATTATCGAAGCGATGAAATCGTTCGATCGTCATTCGGTTTTTCCTACGTCAAACCGTTTTATCGTGCCTTCGTCTATCCATAATTAATTGCTTGCGCGCTATAATGCATTCGACATGTGTTTATTCGGTATTTGCTAGAAAATAGAGGTCGCGAAAATTAAAGTTCCTCAATATTTAGACTCCTTAGACGTTCCTTGGCATACAAAAACAACTAGATTCCAGAGTATATATTGTCTAACTTTCAACCAAATTTTGGTATTCGTAATATAGTATAAGAGAAAAAGTGGAATTGTTTCTAGAGAAGTGTACCAGTCGCGTTTGTATACGTTCTGAGAATTGAACGGCTTGGCCAGGGAACAACATCTTTTTATCTTGACAATTTTGTAAAGAGCCTCGAACTATGGCTGTTCCCCGATCCAACTTGGAAGTCGCTGCAAAACAGACTTTCCAATCGGGACGAACGATTTGGAGCGATACGAGAGCGTGGCCGTCTCGAGTCATTCCCTACTTATACATACACGCGAAACAGTGAACTTTATGCACACGTTCGTGCACATCTTTCTCTGTGCGACCAGCCACGAACAGGGTAAGAGAGATTTCGCTCCATCCTCGCTTCTTTTCCCGCGTGTGCTCCGTTCCTTTTTCGCCACGGTCCTTGCTCCATGGCGAAGCGATCAAGGCCGAGAAAAAGACTAAACGGAGAATGGAAGGGACGAGGAAAACGAATCGTGCTCGCTCTCGTTTACGCGCGTAAACGGTCGCTCCGACCGGAGATTTCGAGCGCCTACGACGCCGCGGGATTTTATTACGACGAACAATAATTTTTTGTTTACGGGGATCGATCACTCGAACGAACGGAACGCCGGCGATTCCATTCAATTTCCATCCGAGAAGGTTCCGCGTAAACATTTTCCTCTTTATCGGTACCTCGTACGAAGTTATTTTCACCGTTTTATTCGAAAGAATTTTGTCAGGCGGATAGAGATTCCCGTGGTATGCAGTTACGCGTGATCCTTAAAGTGTTGATACACTCGAACGGATATTTCGGGACGATGGCGGTTGTAACGGTCGTACCATAAAACCATGCGGGTATTTTTAGAACCGGTCCATTTATGACGCCGGAGAAATAATACTCCGTGCACGTTGCGCTTTAATTTACCGTTAATAAGTGGCAGGGAGCGCGGGAGCGTCGTTTTTAAACGTTTTCTTCGATCCACGGGGCGCATCCCATAAAGCAACGTTTCCGAAACCTTTTTCGTTCGACGACACAGCGTGGTTACTTTCTTTTTCAAACGAGAAACGTACGCTTTGTACCAAAATACAGTCTATTTTTTTTGAAACTGCGTAGAATCGACGCAGAGATTACAGCCACGCGGAGAAAGTACATGTATGCATACGTCATTTTACTTTCTCGACACACGCGTGTCACGGGGTATGCATTTAGAAAGTACGTTTGTTCCCGGAGACGCAATTCTTGCGTTCCACGATCCATCTTCGGCGATTTGACTCGCGGCGGCTATTAATTCTGTCTACGGTTTCAAGTTTATCGTTCATCTGCTATCGCGCTGTCACGCGACCATAATTTGCCGCTTTCTGTCGCCACGAGCGATCGTCATCCGGCGACGTTTTCTTACAACCATGAATCAGGATTGTCGATTCTATAAATCTAACTGTTTCGATTCCATGCGCGCAATCACTGTCGTTTTTCGTCCGTTGGTCAGCTGTTCCTTCAACACCCGGTACATTAGAGTATTTGATAAAACAAAGACGACCTTAGCCTTTCGTTATTAGGTGACTAACACTTCAGACGAATTTAAACGTTGAAATAGAACGTGATGAGTAACACGCTTGGATAATTAGCTGATTCACGGGCTAGCGGGTCATGCTATAGCTTTCCCTCATCGATCCTACGGACAAAACCTTTCAATTTTATAGAAGAATCTTACTTCAAGTTGGTAGTAACGTTGCTTGCTGTAGATGTTTGAAAACTAACTTACGGGGTAGATTAAAAGGAAGTAGAAGTTGGATCGAGCCCGAACGATCCGTCACGGCGGTACAGACGCCTCTCGAATTTCATTAACTGCACCGGTGACGAGTGATGCAACGACATCGTCGCGTCACCCGGTACTCGCCAAGTGAGCAACCCCGATGCACGTCTATGACACGCCTATACCTATTTGGAAGCGTGACAGCACGGTATAGTGTACGGTCACGCGCGCCACGCCATCCGGATTTCAATTAGACTAATGCACCAGCACCGTTGTGAAAGGAATATTTGTTCCCTCCTCTGTTGCGCGGCTCGCAGAACGCATAAAGCACGAGATCTCGGGCCAAACACGTGCGATGTAGCGCCGAGACGCTTTTTACTCGCAGCCACCGAGCGTCGCGGTTTACGTGGCGCGATAACAGTTTCGATTTTTAGCGGGTTCCCTTCTCAATTTCAATTTTCTTCCAAAATCGTTTTCTTTAACGCCTTATCTATTGTTAACCGATTGATCAACCACGAGGTATACGAATGGATATGGACAAATTTTCGACTACAATAAAAAATATCCAATCGTTCTAGAAAAATTATTTTCGATTGCAGGGGTCGATTACAATCATTTTTGGTGAATAGACATACCCCCGAAATCCTACGCAGTTTCGAGAAAAAAATTCCTCACCGAAAGTATCATGTGAGGCCAGAAATGACAGCTCGAAATTTCATGCGTGTCTTTAAAACGTCATGACTTCGGAACGGATTGGACGATTTTGAAGTTTAAAAATGCAATCAACGCGTATTTTAGTCAAGAATATGTAGACATTCCAAAAAATTCCGAAAAGTTATTCCTTCAGCCCCTAAAATGACAAAAACCTGATAAAAATGATCCAAACTTCAAACGACCATAATTCCTACAATAGTGAATATATTTCAATGAAACTTTTTTCTGAACTAGAGCTCATGGGTACCTACAAAAAAGTATTAGACAACTTTTCTGTAGGGTGTCAAACAAAATGATTAAAAATGAAAAACGGATTTTTAAGAAAAATCGACAGGGGGTAGGTGCCTAAATTTTTCGGCGAAATTGAAAACTTTCAAATCGTTCTGAAAAAATTATTTTCGGTTCCGGGGGTCAATTTCAATCATTTTTGGTCATTACATATACCCTCGAAATCCTACCCACTTTCGAGAAAAAAAATTCGAGGTGTGAAATTTTTCGACAAAATTAAAAATTTTCAAATCGTTCTAAAAAAATTATTTTTAGTTGCAGGGGTCGATTACAATCATTTTTGGTCAATAGACATATCCCCGAAATCCTACGCAGTTTCGAGAAAAAAAATTCAGTAAGTGGACAAATTTTCGACTACAATAAAAAATATTCAATCGTTCTAGAAAAATTATCTTCGGTTGCAGGGGTCGATTACAATAATTTTTGGTGAATAGACATACCCCCGAAATCTTACGCGTTTTCGAGAAAAAAATTCATTATCGAAAATATAATTTTAGGCCAGAATATTAGCCAGAGTATCTTTAAAACGTCGTAACTTCTGAATGGATCGGAGGATTTCAATGTTTCGAAATGCAAACAACGCGTATTTTAGTGAAGAATATTTAGAAATTCGAAGAATGTTGGAAAAGTTGTGCCTTGATCCTGCAAAGTGGGAAAAACTTGCATAGAAATGAGCGGACTAAAATCTAAAGTCGTTTCTTTCGCGACGGGGTGGTATAAATAACAACATTGCGAATTAAATGTGCATTCTAACGGAATCGCTGCGCGTTGTGCTTGGCATGCATTAGACATGGCGGTGTTTTCCAGAAGTTGCACATCTCGGCTCCAAGTGGACGAAACATGTTTATGCGGGAAGCAAGGCGGAAAGGCACGTTGGCCATTACGCAGGCTATTCTTAGAACAAGTCTGGAGAGAGTCTTAATGGATAAAGAAAAATAGAGAACCGTTTTCCGTCTCTAATACGCGACGTTTCGTGGCGGACAGTCAGGTACTCTGGGTGTTGATTCAGTGTGAGATTAGAAATTAGAAGAAAACGAAAACGTTGTTTACACGGACCGTTCCGTTTTCCAAAAGCAAAGAATACGTCTACGTTATATTTCTGGATAGTAGTTGAACGAAGAAATGAACAAATAAGGAACTCCTGGAGGCCCTTCTACGTGGGGGTCCGAAGCTGAAGCTTCATTAGCTTCGTGGTAGATGTGCCTCTGGGTATGGGAGACCTTCGGACTCTAATCTCGGAGCAAGGGAATTTTCTTTTGGGTCATTCTTACCGCTGGAGTCTAACACAACTTTGGGAAATGAATAAAATTGCTGTTCAAGTAGGTACTTGAAATTGAAACCAAGTCAAGTACAGGGTTTTCCAATAATAGCGATGGAACAAATCTAGATATTGAAGACTTTCAAGAGTTCATTGTCTATTAAATGCCTTCGTGCTCGCGTCAGGATGATGAAATTACCGTGGAGAGGTATCTACAGGTTCTTAACATCACGTACCCCTCGAAATCTTATTCGTTCGAGACGTTGAAAGCGAAAGGGTATCCACCGGCTCTTTCCTTGGTAATTACAGTACGGAAGATTATTTTCTACCGGTGGAACGAGGCAATTATCGGTAGCACACGTGTGCGCCGTAAGTCACTACCCGTCGCGAGTGCGTAGAACGAAACCGGATACGAATTCACGCAGCCCCCGATACGAAATGTCTCTTTGTAATTTTCTACGGTGTCGGGTTTAAACGAGTCCACGTCGATGCGAAAACCGACGATCGTGACCGACCATTCTGCGTTTTGGCCACGCGCACGAAGCACAAAAGCCTCTTATTTTTATTTCAACCCTTTCGAAACGATAAAAATAACGTTGACCGGCCATCTGATCTCAACCATCCATCGCTGGTTTCCTTTAGGAAACCCGGGTATTTCGCGTCCACGCGCAAAACGAACCACCCCGACATGCACGATATCGAAAAGGTTAAAAACTGGTCGGATTCATTCGGCTTTATCCCTCCCTCGAAACGTCGGGAAAACAATGGCAGGAGTGTTGCAGGATGTATTGCCGAGAGTAGAAAAAGAAACGACCGGCGGGCGAGGTTGGACGCGAGGCTAGAACGGAAAGGGATGGAGGGCGAGCGAAATGGGCCGTTGCTCGAGGGTGACAAAGGGTGGTCGTGAGAGATGAAGAGCGGGGGAATGTACGACGGGAAGGCAGGTTTTGCCGGTCGATGTTGCTGGTTGTTGTGACTCGCGTTTACGTGGATCGTCACGCGTGTGCGTGTTCGCGCGATGAGAACGTATCTCGAATGAAAAGCGGTGGTTCTGTGTCGCGAGAACGGTACTTTTTGCCTCCTTAATGGATGTTTGCTGGTCTAAAACGATAAGGAACTGGAAAATTCTTGACACCGAACCGTTCGTTTTTCCTCTCGTCGACGAAACCCACAGGGTAGACATATGTATATTAATCCAACACGATTGAACAAAGAACCAAATATTGCGCTCCGTCCATGGTAAAGTACTGTGCGTCCGCGAGAGGTTGGTTAGCGAAAGGAATGCGGATCCGTTTTGTTTAGAATTTGCCAAGATCGTCGCTATCGGTCGAAAGGACGATGCGTAACGTATTCGTGACCAAGCTCATCGTATCGAAAGAGTCGACGAATGGCTTCTTCCTTGGAATTCCACCGTGAAAATTACTCTTTCGTAATTCAGGATGGGAGTCTTTGCACGTTCAATTTTCTTCCTGTATAATTCATTAACCGGACATTCTCCCGAGGTTGCATCCTCGTAACCGTGAAAGTACACGATCAGAACCCACGGGTTACAAGCTGATGGAAGCTCGGAGCAATTTCACGCGAAAACGGCGTCCGTGGGATTTATACGAAATATTCTCGCACACGTACGGAGGAAGGAGAAGAGCATCGCGGTACACGCACGGACGCGCGTCTCTGCATGCAAATACCTGACCGTGCACGACCACTTCCGCGCACGGGAACGCACGCGTACACGTCGCGCGCAGAATCGCGTAACACGGGTAAAATATAAATTCTGACGGCGATATGATCGCGGCGCGGGCATATCGACGCGAAATTTCCACCGGGCTAATAAAACCTTTACGTGATCTACAGCCGTGCTCGTATTTCACCGGGTTTAATTACGCTCCCTCGAATAATTTCATCGCGAGGAAATGCCCGTTCTACGCCGTGGAAAAATTCGCATCCGAATGGCGCGCGGCCGCGCGAAATTAAGGGAGACAGTCGGCCATTTTCGGCCCCGAAAATAGACGGTTCTTTAGAATTTTTCTTTTTCACGGCGGTAGAGTAATTGGATCGGAATGAGAATTAGTAGACGCGCGTAACGAAGTTTTACGATACACGTGTCCAGTTTGTATGGGGAAAATGTGAATATTTTCCGTAGAAAAATTGTTTGGATCGGGGGATGGCGTTAATTTTTTTTTTTAATGGTCGTAGAGACAGAGACCTCGTTACATAACAAAATATTCAGAATGTGGTAAAGTTTTGTAGGTGCAATTTTTCCAGCTGCAAGAGTCCCTGCGCGCGCATCGTGTGCCGATGGCATCTCGCATACGTTTCCGTATAAAATCGAAATATAAATGACCTGGAGAATTTAATCCGGGTCAGCGTTCGGAGGGGGAAGTTGCGTCGGGGTTTTTGTCGACTGAAAATATTTCTGTCGAGTTAAACGAACGAACGGTTCGAAATATACGCGCGCGTTCACCCTTTTCGCGTTTCGTATTATGGTTTTTCGGTTCTCCCGCGGCGAATAATACTCGACTCGCTCGATAGACATCTTCGAATTATCGAATATCTTTACAATTAATTTCTGAAGTCGCGATTTCTGAAGCACGCCGGGACGAAAATTCCTATCGTTCGCCGTGAAAATCGGTTTTCTCCCTTTTCGGAGTTCCCGCAGGGTTGTAGCTGGCACTGGTATCGGTGCATATAAATCACGCGTGTACGTAGAACGTTTGAAGTTCCTGGCCCGACAGTGATTGATGCGGATTCGTGGGAACGTGTGTGTAAGCATTAACGTGCGTCGAGTCATCGAGCAACCCGGTTAATGAGATTCCACAGAGAAACGAGTCCACCGGTGTATCTCGCCATGTTGCACGCATTAACGATCCTTCTGTTCTTAAGAGGCTCATTTGTTCCAGGGTAGGCCGTTAGTTTAATTTCGCGCTGCGTCGTTGTAGCCTTTCGACTTCTCGATTAAAACACATAGACGCGCCTCCTTTCTGCGTTTCATCTTCCATTCCTTCCGTTCCTTTTGTTGTCCTCGTCGTAGCGAATATTCCTCCCTTCGATCGTCGACGGGTAAACTTCCGTCAACGGTGAATCGAATATTTTAGCGGCGAGTGGGATCGTTTTTCGAACGAAGATTAATGCCTCGTGGATACGCGGACAGAAAATATTCGGCATCGCGAATTCGTGCCCGAACTATTTCAATCACACGAACAATTTCGAATAGAGTTTATGACATGGCCGTGCCTCGGCCAAGTTCTGGGTCGGATGTGCTCTTCCAACCCCGTCTGGAACTCGTAGGGTTAAAGATCAGGCCTCAGTCAGCACGCTCGAGAAGTTATATCTGGAATTCAGCTTGGATTACCGTCAGAAATTCCGTACCGCTTTCAATGCCGATCCTTGTTAGCTTGCGCGAATAAAACTCTGTCGGGTCAGGCTTCCAACCAATTTGTCCCAATTACGTTCCCCTTCGTTCGGTTTCCATTTTTACTCTCTATTATACGAAACGTTCGAATCTCCGTGATATTTAAACGCGTTTCACCTAATTGAAAACCATAGAAACTAGCGCCGTAGATCACGGAAGTTTGGCAATTCAGTCTGCGACCGATGGTTAACGAAAGTGCAAGAAAGTAGCTCCAATATGCTTCCGGTGTACGGTACACGTTGCCTGACTTATCACACATAAATTACGACCAAACTTTTTTATGCCGTAGAGTTGATCCGAATTTGAACGATTCCCCGTACTTTCACGCGACTAACTTCCGTTCGCTCGCGAGACCCAAGAAGTTTACTTCGACTTCATCGCTCTTCGAGACAGTCTGGCTGCCAACGTGAAATACGTACTTAAATATCTTCTCCGCGACGCGTTCGCTCGTATTAAATTAACATCCTTCCACCGAGACTGGCTAATAAACCGAATTTCTGTTATTGATGCTACTAGTGAATTTCTTGGATCGGTGTCTCGATGGCCAGAAGAAATATTAAATTCTGTTTCAAAGTTGGGAAAACTTCGAAAGCGCTACGAAACTTCGAGGGAAGTTCGTGGTGATAATTATGTGCGCTCTCGAAAGTGTTCGACTTAATTTTATTAGTATTTACACGACTTGCATAGCATATTTTAATTAAATTCTTATTCCCAAGTCGTTTCCACAATAATCCGGCTTCTCTTGATGTTCGCTGTCCTTCTGGTTGCTCGATGGCCCCCAGATAATCCGTTCTAGGCGCGCGGGCATTGAATTTGGAGAATCGAAAAACCGGATCACCGATCACCAACGTTGCTCGAGCCCCAAGTCCTGCTCGTTAACGAGGATCCTCCGCGGGAGATTCGCACGGGCACGGTTTATCGTCGATCGTAATCGCTCACGTTCGAAATATCGGGCCATAAATTCAATTAACCTGACGAGCGTCACGGTCGAACTGTGCTCTTGTGCGCACCTATGCAAGCAACCGAACTTCGTTATGGTGCATCGATGCATACGTGTCCTTGGGCAATGGCCTTTGAACCATCGCTCAACCATGCTGAAAACTCCGCGTTTGGGTCGCAGGAGGAACTGTTACAGAATCTGCGACCCCACGGTTCCTCGTTAGACGTAATTTCACAATTTCGTCGACGATGCAATTACCTCTGCCAATAAATGGGCACGGCAATTCATTTTATATTTTAGTAATTATTCAGCTTTTCGTCTTCGCTGATATCGACGATTTTTAGCTAGCCCCGCGACACTCGATGGAAACGTTTCGGAGACGCATGCAGAAAAGGGATAAGAAGGGGGATGTTTGGCCGGTCGCCAAACGAGTAACTTATGATACTAGCCGCAATAAAATTATCTCCACGCTCGCTCCTACCTATATCGAAGATTTATACTCTTTTTACGGACTCGCGCGAACCCAAATATTCTTTATCGGGGAAGATTCCGTTCGAGATTTACGCGAGTTTCGATAGCTTCTATTTTCTCGATCCGTAACAAACCCTTATTCCGTTACGTAAAGCTAGCGTGAAAAAAACTGAAACGTAATATGGCTGTACGTCGCGAGAAATTATATTTCCGAGCGCACTATAATATCAGTGGTGCTTTGCATTTGAAATGGCGTTCAGTATTCTTTTGTAACGCGCGCCTTATGCTGCCTTCACACCGTCTATCGCGAATAAATGCTGCCCGTGTCGTAGGTGGCGCCGTTTATCTCCTTTATCTTTCCATTAAAACGTCAATGTTAACCAGCCGTTCTTTTCCCGCGGATCCGCGGGACACCTCGAAGCCGGTATAAAATCGTTCTCCCTGGCAGCCACCGGACATACACGTGCCTATTACCTGGGACAAAACTAGTATAGAACAATGGAGCGTCTCCCCTACGTAATTACCGAGCAGCTTGGCTGTTCGAGAAGGGCGAGAGCCCTCTTCTCTCGCTCGTTCCGTTCACCTAGTCTTCTGGCTCGGTTCGCGATTATCGTGTACGTGTGCATGCACTCACGTACGTACACGGTCTCGTGTGGATATCGACGCGCACGTGTGCGTCTCGTACCTATCTGGCCCTCTGCCGCAATTACCGGCAGGCAACAGATGCGTGTACTCTCGTTCCTGTTGCACGTTTCTAACTCGGTAAAGCGTTTCCCCTCCCGGAACGTTCACGCACGTGACACCACACGAGTCTGCACAGGCGGGCCAGTCGTTCGATCTGGCCGCCCAAAAATTCTTTTCATTATTTCCTCGGTTCACAATGTGTCCATCTACTCGTCCACGACACTCTAAGCCAGCGATTCTCAATCTCTGTCCTTCGATTTCCTCCTCTTCCTTCGATTAACCTTTTCTCTACCTTTAACGAGACGAGTCTTGTCAATCGAGAATATCGAGAATCTCGGAAATTCAAAGAATTTAAATGAACGATGATAGTGTATTAAAGAATCGAGACCTTGCACACCCCTGCCTTTAACCTTTTCGGTACTATAGACAAAAGTAGCGCTTCCAAAGGGTCTAGTGTCAGATTTTTCCCTCTCCCACACGCAAAGATGCTTTGTTCAAATTTTAGCGTGAAAAGAAAATTCGATAGTTTGCGAGTCGCTGCTTTAAGGCTTTAGGGACGATTGTTTCAGTCCCCCCCCCAGGGTAAATTGGACACTTTCCGATCCTGTCGGTCGGGGTTGTTTACCACGAATAGTCCCAAAATTTGTTGTGTAGAGTAATGGACAAAAATTCACCATTATCATCGTTACAAAGGAGGAGGGGTGGGACAATCGACCGATGAATTACGTTTTAAGGCACGCTTTTACGGCGAGTTCTCCAGAAACCTATTACGAAACAACGGACTTCTATGCTTTGGAACGACGTTGTAATTTCCCGGGGAGCCGTAGAGGCTGGCCTAACAATGGAGAACCCGTAAATTTATGACATAAAAACGATCATAAACTCCGTGCGCCCGTAACGAATTAATCAATCTTAACGGGCTTTATGGTTATTTAAAGTTTAATTTCCTGTAAATTATGCTTTTGCTTTGTGTCGTAACTTCCTCGGTTGTCCGCGAATATCGATCATCTCGTAATCCTAGGTCAGTAATTGCGTGCGTAACCATTTTCCTCGATGGCTGCGTATCGATGCACCGACGCGCGGGAAATTCAAACAAATTATTCCATATTTTACTACGAACGTAAACGTGGACTTTTTACGACAGGTGAAAAGATTCTAATTCGTTGGGCAGCGTAATTGGCAAAGGAAACGAATACATTCCGGCACAGTGATACGTTTCAATTAAGAAAGTATGAAAATTCTTTTGATCCGGCGCACGTGTGCGATAAAGTCTTCCACTTTTCGTGGAAATATTCGCATGTCATTAATCGTTCATGGAATCACGTATAATGGAGTCATACATTATGCACGATCGTACCAACGAAAACAGCCGCATTTTTATCGCTCCGCTATCGTCGACTTTCATATCCATCCGAGCCCGAGCAGCCTTTGTTCCGTAATTTACGGATATTCCGATCGAATCCATAGCCATTGGCTGATAGTGGAATGGAAAATTGGAACATTACGCGGATCCGTACGCCCTAAGTGCCTATGTATGCGCAATACTGCGATGCATTATGCATGAATTATGGTATTAACCGGGGATGGGAAAATTTCTTATTTAGGTAAACATTTCGAACGAGCAAAAGCTCTATAAAAATTATAATCCAAGGCGCGGGAACTTCAGTTAACTTTAGTTTACCGATGAGAGCGTGAAACAAAGGTCGGAGAATAAATTTCTCGTTTCGTTCCGAATGCTCGGGGATCACAGTTCGAGATACACCGAGTTATCCAATGAATTAGTTACGGAGAAAATCGATGACAGCAGCTTGAACTTGACCGGATTACAAAAGCATGTTATAAATGCCACGGAAAATATAAGAGGGAAGAAGCTAAAAATAAGAACGTCGAGAGACGAGGAACTAACTCGAGGGAGAAGCGCTGCCACCGTGTTACAGAACCTATGCATAAAAATATAATTTATCGATATTGTCGGCACAGAAACTTGCTATTAAATATTATCTTATAACTCGAGTAACACAACGTTTCGAACAAAGAAGTCCCGAGGAATGAGGAAACAAATATTTCCCAAACATTACCACGATTCTTTTGTAGGAAATTAAAATACAGAATCGTAAATTTTATTGTTGACACGCTGAATCCTAACACCGTAACGCGACGAACTCGACGCCCCACGATCTTTCTAGGATTTCAAGCTGGACGAACGTGCTGCGCGTATTTCCGCTCTGTTTACATTCAGCTAGGAGAAACCCAGGCGACGACACAGATAAGGGAAAGCTGAAGGGACACGTGCAAGAAACAGAGAGGGAAAATTGTAACCAAAGACAAGAGCGAACGGGAGAAGTAAAAGAAACGAGCGAGACAAATAAGCCAGGTACAGGCGGGACGAAGAGAAACTAGATCGTCGGAGGCGAAAACGAAAGTGAGACGAACGAGGGAGACCGTAGAGAGAGAGAGAGAGGAACGACTATTAGATGAAATAGAGCAAATGGGAAGGGCCAGAAGTGTTGCTGGAAAACAAGACTGTGACGGTGAAAAGGTGAGATGGAATGAAAACAGACGCCTACGAACAGAGGTTTCCAATCGCGAGTCACAGTTTCCATTGGGTGGGCTGCAGAGATCGTTGTAGAGCGTACATTTTTCGAGTCGTCGATTTAACCCTGGTATAATAATTCCCATACGGTCCTTCCATACGGTGGTTCCACGTAGAGCAGGCCTCGATTTAGCGACATTTCAACAACATCGTGTACACGTTTATCGAGTGGTTAAACCGTGTCAAGTTGTGGTTATTATCGACGTTTCGTTTAAAAAAATTGCTGGGCTATTGTACGATCCCCTCGTTGAAGCCATATGTCCGGGCAAAAGTCAGTTGGCGCAGCGGAAAAAGTTGGGAAACACTGGTCTAGAATAGCATAGACGAAGCGAGACGGTCGAAAGAGGAAGGATGGAGGGAAATGTAAAACGGCAGACACACGCGACCAAATGACAAATCGCATGACGGTAGAACTTTCGAGCTCTTTGTCCCCTACTGTCTGGGAAGCTGGCGGAACGGTTGGGAAACGTGACGGGGATGAAACGATAAAAAAGCAGAAGGAGGAGAGGCTCACGGAATCGTGGCTTGATTTGGAATTGTATCCGGTTAGATCTGACGAGGTGACTGGATAACTTGATGAGAAGCGGAAGAGAAAAATAGACGGTCGAGAAAGACAAATCCGTGGAAGTCCTTCTCGTCTCTGAAAAATACGAAACTGTACGGGGAACGTTCGTCGAAAGTTTTCCGCTGGTTTCGCGGATATTTTGTACACAGTTTCGTTGCAATCCGCGATACCGAACGATCGAACCGCGAACGGTTCCGCGTCGAAACTCGTTCGATTTAGAGAAATTCGAAAGACACAGGGCTGGTGCGTCAAACAATCGCGAAGCGAATTCTGCGGTGGAAAGTGATTTACAGTTTGTATAACTAACATAATTATTTGAGTCGCGCGGATAGTTCCGGCAAGTTCGAAATTGGGTGTTACGCATAGTTGGGACTTTCCTTGCTACGTAACCCTTCGATAGACGGCGGATTAAAATGTCGATTATCGAAAACTTTGCCCAGACCAACGTAACCCCGAAGTCGTAACAAATCGAAGTTTAAATCCACCGTACTTCGATCCAAAAAATAAGACAGTTTATATCGACATAGATAGATAGATACATAGGTGTCTAGAAAATTAAAAAAAGGTTACTTTGTTTTTGTTGCAGGTGAGTGATAACGTCCCTAATGAATTAGTCAAGTGGCAGCCAGCAGATAGGTAACGTAAACATTAAACTTGCACCTCGACGCCTGACCAAACCTCTATCGAAAAGTTTCGTTTTCTCGAAATTCTAAATTTACACGCGAACGGATCGCGCGAATAAGCATAATTCGCAGAAACCTTAGAGAAGCGAATATGAACGAGGGAAGCGACAATCGGGGATAGTCTAGTCGAGTTTGATCGAAGAGTTGCTAAACCGGGGATCCTGAAGGTTTCAAATCCTTCAGGAGGAGCAGGGGTCGAGGGGAAGGTTGGGTTGGAAGCCTCGAAGCAAATTTCTTACTGCAAACAAACTACTTAATAGCTATTGTTACGGTCTTATCGTGAACTTTCTCGGTGGGGTGGGGTGCAATCTTAGTCACGCCGTTGGAAGAAGTTCGCGAAAGGAAGGGCAGAGCTTCCTCGTGAAATTCACCTTACGGCGTAATTCTGTTTTGCCGTCCGAAAGTCCCGGGAATGTTGGATAAGATGGTCGTCGGAGGGGTAGATAGGAAGCAAAAAAAGGCGAAGGGGTAGGAGGGGGTGGCGGGTATGGAGGGAGAGACGAAGGTTTGCGTTAAAGTGTATTCAAAGCTCGCGAGACGAGCAACAAGAGCAGGAGCAGTTTCAAGCAATTCGAGGGACGTCGTTTCGCCTCCAACCACTTTCCGGAATTTCGACAGCCCTGGTAATTGCGGTGTACGTTGATAGTATCGATTAAAATCAGGATAGATCTCCTTTTGGCTGTATTTATTTATTTACGTTAGAGAATGATCAAGTTTAAACGGTTTTAAGGGACGTGTACACTTTTCTTTAATTCAATTGATCTAATTAACTTAGGGTAGCGCCAACGCGTATAAATAGATTTGTTTCGTATTTCGCTACGTATGGATCGATAATTAAATTCGAATGTTCGTAAACAACATCGACGGCTTCGCCCGCTGTAAGATGACTAAAGAGATAATCCCAGTTCGAGTTACCCAACTCATTAATCCTATTATAATGAGCAAGCGAGAAATTGCTACACGTAATAGGATGAGTTTTTTTAATGCTTAAATATTACGCTTTTAATCGGGTCCTCTTATAGTGCATCGGTTTTCGATTTTGTAAGTTATCAGAAATTGTTTTGAAACTTGTGATACGCGTTCGATTAGCGGCGAATTTGAACGATCGCGAGGATAAATTAAAACGGTAATTGGAACGGGGGGAAATGTTTACCTTGGGGAAAGGAGAACGAGAACGAGAACGGATTGGTCGAACTCGGAGATGAACTTCGCAGAGGTTGAGGGATCAATACAATCTCGATGGTTCGATTTTCACTTTCGCGCCAAGTCTACCTTGACACGATGAAACGCGATGAAATACCGTACAGTCGGCAACGAGAAAACTGCACTCGTGAAAGGGGACGACGAACGTGTGGGTAGGGGTGGGGTGGTGGTGGTGGTGGGTTTCTCAGGTGGTGTGACTCGCATTTAATTACCAGGGTCTCATGACCGTCTCTGAAAAGCTAATGTCGCGCGATGGCGCCACGTTCCTACCCCTTTCGTATCGTTATTCGAGTTGCTCCATGGACCTAAAGGATGGTGCTTAGTATAGGAAGGTGAGTCACGAGTCGAAAGGAGAAACAACCTCTAAACGACTGTCGGCCATTTTAGTATGGTCACCCGGCGATGACAAAATTTAATCAAGCTACCTAATATGACCTAGCGAAAGTTAAATCGCTGTCATTCGAAATACAATTGACATTTTTACATTTAGCTTGTCTCAAAGTTGGAACCGTTGAAATCTACAGATTTTTAATCGTAACGGGGATCTGAAAAAAGTACTGGAGTATCGATCAATTCGTTTATATATAAATGTCCTCTATTTCCGGTGGGTTGCTTTGACGTGGATGCTCGTTTCTTAGCCGACTATCGAGAACAAAACCGTTTAATTAATATCGGCGTTTGGTTCGGCGTCTCGAGAGTGAAAACAACACGGCGCCAGCGACTAAAATCGTGATTCATCGTCGGTTCGATTGCTGTGATCAGATCGGGACCGGGACAATCCTCGATCTGCACAGCGTTTCATGGCACCGAAGATAATGATCGCTTTCCTGGCGGTGTGTCGTAATTTAAAGCGACGTTATTTTGCGCGCGAGTTTCTCGCTGTCCTTACCAAGTCTTGTCTTACCGGTTGCAACAATCGGATAATAACTCTCCTTCGAGATTCTGCACCATCCCACGTCCTCCTTCTTCCCTTGTCCTTGTTCATGGAAGGAGTTACATGACGTAAGTGCATCTAGAGGAAGTCTATCTTAACTTCGATCGCAATGGATCGCGATTCTTTGTTCCCAGAAAAAGTCGTTGTGCATCATGTTTGGTCGTGGAAGTTGTTAATAATGAAAGAATAGCGAATAGATATATTTCATTTGTTCTGACACCATTGCAATACAATTTATACAAATATACAGGATCTATTTCCTCCAGTAAATTTATATTTACATTTTGAAGTTTAATTATTTTGTATTCTGCAATAACTTTGTAATATGGTCGTATATTTGTTTAACCATGGATGTTGTTATGTTGTATTTAGATAAAAAAAAAATGTAAAAAAGTGCTTTTGCATCGGCCGGGAATCGAACCCGGGCCGCCCGCGTGGCAGGCGAGCATTCTACCACTGAACCACCGATGCTTACATACGGAACTTTCTCAACACTGAGAGGAGAAATGCTCTCATTACATAATCTAGAACCCACCAGTGCACTTATAGAGTACATTCTGCCTGCCACGGCTTATTAATATAGTAAATTCTATGCAGAAATAAATCTGCGAAGTAAAAAAATGAATTGCAAAAAAAAAAATGACTCATATTTATAGTGTTTTTTTTACAAAAAAAGTAAACATTGCATCGGCCGGGAATCGAACCCGGGTCGCCCGCGTGGCAGGCGAGCATTCTACCACTGAACCACCGATGCTCGTGAAAGTATTGCTCTAATCAATAGTATCTCTGGACGTAATGACAAAGGTTATTCTTCTATAACAATTCTACGATTTGTATGATTATAGACTTTACTCGTACAGTAACGTCACTAAAATATTTTTAGAATCGTGATATAATTCTTGACGATTGCTTTTTATTTTTAGTTTCAGCAGACCGTGTCTTTAAACGTTGTGTACGTACAGACACTTTCCTTGTTCGGAGGAAAACAAGTCGTTTATGTTACTTGACCGAGACAATATCGTATCGTTGATCGGTTTCGCCGATGACTTTGGTTCAGGGTCGGCCATTGCTCTTTCGTGGTCCGAGCATAACAAAGAGAACGAGCCGGAGAAACGAGTATGCTCGTCTCGTGCTTTAAAGTTAAGTACCGAGTCCTTTCCGTTGTTGTTGCTATACTCAAATGTTCTCGATTATTTTTCTCTAGTTATCGTTCCAATCGTGCAATATGCGTGGTTGGAACGTTGTTTTCGAAGTAACTACTGTACGTTGTATTTATTTTAAACACGCTCGAATTCTTCGTGGAAAATAAGCCTGAACGTTTATACAGATCCATCATGTTTTTTCTCTATTCGTTTCGAGATATAATCGACCGTTTGACTGCCTATGCACTATGGCTAACAGAAGTCGAATCTCGAGGAAAGCCCAGCGATAGGACAGGTATTCGACTCCGATATCCGGTTTGTCGAGGACCGAAGTCAATGCACCTGGTCCGCCTCGCCGATGCGATCCCTAAACTGCGTCTCCCTCTTACGCAAGAGAGACGGACTCCGGCCATTTCACTCGCGGTTCTTTTTTGTTTTTCCTCGTTCTACCTGAGCTTACCGAGGACAAAAAGAATTCCTTTTCGTCGGAACGTCAACGTAGTCCGCCCGTAACGGTCCCCCGTCTTTCCACGACGCCTATTATCTACCTTGAAAAAGTCGCGTACGCTGAAACGCATCTCTCACGGCGTCCTGTTCGGCTTCGTGTGAGTGATTTTAACAGGGAAAGGTACTTCAACCGGTTAAACTGACATTTACTGGTTCTGTATAGACGCGGCCTTGGCATCGCGTTTCTTTCGACTCGCTCTGTGTCGAGGTTATCACGATACTCAATTTCACCTCGGCGTTGCTTTTCGTTCGCGGTACGAGTATTATTTTTGGTACGTTGCTTGAAATTGTGCATCTATCTGGCGTCGCGATACCGTAAACGTAGATTACACAGCCTACGCGAAGAACCTGGTTGTGAAAATGGCGTAGCGCGTCAGGGTTTTTGAGAAAAGTGTGGTTTTATAATAGCTCGAATAACGGAGAGATCCAAAGCTCTACTGTAAGTTATTACGCTTCTGTACGAAAATGGTTTGCTTCTTCTATTCGTAATGTGTATCCTTGATCGCAGAACCGTGTCGAATCATAAATTTAAAAGGTAATGCCTTGGAAACGTAATGTCCATGATTATAGAAAAGGGCAGGGATAGCTATCTCCGTGAAAAGGAGAAGAGAACCTGTGCCTGAGAGCCAGATAAAGGGAGGAGGGGCCAGGTTTTAGTTCAGGTGACCCTAAGAAGCTACGAAGGTGGTGGCTTTGTCTCTTTACAGAGTTCACGGCCGTCTCCTTTCAGGGACCATAGGATCGATGCTACAACGAGAGCTCTAGATGGAGGGGAGAGTCAAACCGATTCTTGTGCAACCTTCCCTCTACTTTTTGCGATTTATTGGAACGCGAGATACCCAGGCAACGCAAAATCGATAAATTAATCAACGTAGAAAGAAACAGAACCGAATTGGTCAAAATTGTGGGGTATCTTTAGGAAAAATTAAACGAGAATTAGAAAACGTGAAACTATCAACCGTTACCCTTTAGATAGAAAGTAACAATTAATTTACAATTTTTACATTAACCATTACTCTTTCTTATTTCTGTTGTTTCTTCTCGATCAATCCATATTTTCGATTTGTAATATTGCAGGATAAATAAGGAAAAGAAACGCAAACGTTATCGCGAATATTCGATATGTTATCGACGCGATAGAAACGTCAGAAAGATATATCGCGTGTAAATAGTAACGAAATGATTATTTAGACGCAATGAAATAAGAGATAACTCTTACACGAACCTTCATAATTATTACATAAACTTTTTCCTTGTAACAAATGAGATAAGTGTTAAAAAAAGAAGATTTACACGGGCGGATTTGTAGCAGAAAATACTGAATAGAATGAGCCTTTGCCCTGCTAGATGTATTAATAAATTGGAGCAAATATTCTAAATTAAATGCGTTAGTCTGTACAAGCATGATTATATTAAAATTAGAGCTTTCAAGCAATGAAAACGTTTATTTTATATAAATATACAAAATTTCATTTTATAGAGATATAATGCCACTTATATTAAATTAAATATTAATGATTCAAATTGAAATATCGCATGCAACAACGATATATAATTTTCGATAAATAAAAAATTGAAAATGATAGGAAAAAAAAAGGAAATGCATCGGCCGGGAATCGAACCCGGGCCGCCCGCGTGGCAGGCGAGCATTCTACCACTGAACCACCGATGCTTCTGAAATACGTTCACTTTATAAACAGGGATGTACGCTCACAATGTTCTATTTAATCTGTTTCCATTATTAAATTAATTTCTATTTTCATCGAGTTTTCTATATTATCGAATCGAAATTACAAGACAGTTTAAACATTATTAGAAATCGAACTTCTACTGTGACCTAATCTCCGATACAACTGGAAAATTGAGATATTATTAAGGTTTCCAATTACGAATGAAACGGAACCTTTGTTATATCAGAAACTAACGTTCCGTGACACAAATACGAGTGGAAAGTTTTATAACGCGAAAGGATTTGTTTCCTTGAAAATGCTACCCATGTTTTTGAGTAATGGTTCGGGGGAGTGAACCATACAAGTGCCCCTTTTTCACATATGTTTACGATTATGTACAGAACGGTCCGGGCACGGCTGTTTTTCTTTTCCACGAACCCGCCGACATGGCTGTCTGCCCCTACTAGGACGATCATAACCGTGTACACGCATACTTTGATCGCGGCGATAAAAGAAGAAAAGTTTGTTAACCTCCTCGTATCGTGTGGGATCGTTAGAAACAGGCTATGTAAGCGCAGACTTTACGTGCACGTTTGTTTTTCGGGGATTTTTACCCCGGTCGAACAATGGCCAACAGCGGTCAGCGGTAACAAACAAAGAAGCTCTAAGCTACGTTCACTAACGGTGATGTTTTTTAAATTTCACGTTTGATTTTCCAATTTCGTTCCGTTAAAAAGTCACGTAGGGGTTTTATTTTATTGCTGAAAATACCGTAAATTCGAACCTCCGAAAAACATTTGTCGACGCGGTCAGTTTTACCGTTAGCTCGTGCCAGGTCACAACACCGAGGAAAAGTTTAGATTTCCCTCTCTAAAATTTTTCCCGAGAATCTACAGGATATCGCGTTTCAACGAACAGTGGTCCCCGACTTCCCGAAAAGCGTAAATTTTCCTCCGACGAGGACAATTTCCTCTGCCTTATCCGACAAGTTGGCTGCGCGCGACAACGTCTTATGGTTCAATTATTTTCTGAAACTGCAGCTGTATTATGAGCAACGGAGCGCTCCGAAACTGGACTAAATATAGGCAAATTAGGGAGTACGTTTCTATGCAGGCTGAGTGACAGGTAGGCCTGGAACTTTCACCGAGTTAGATTATAAATAAAACCTATTATCGCGTAATTCATCCGGGGATCGTTTGCTGACAATACCAGACGGGATTAATATCGGACGACGTTTCAAGATTAATATCGGTTCACGTGTTTTCGTCTTCGGAGGGTTGCTCCGAAGTTTTTGAAATGTAACGCGTCGAGAGAAGAGGAGACGCTCGCGAAACTATTTCTCTGCCCGTTTCACCTCCCTCGCCCTTGTTTTTCATCCTGCGCTCTCCAACGAATTTGCTGTATTTTCCTACCGACGTCATAGACGTAGATCATCGAAGATAAATGCCGACAATGCAACAGCTGGTGGGTTCCCGCATTGATTCATCGCCCGGCGCGAATTGATTTAACGCTGGGAAACGATCGAACGCTATTTTTCCCTGTTTGTTGCGCGACCGATCGCGCGATAGCTCTCGGAGAATGCTCGCTGATCGATTATCGGGAAGGATATCGTGTTAATTGCGAAGCTTACTCGATGATTCTAAGTAGGGCCACTAAAAAATATTCAGGCAATTCGTATTGAACGAACAGAATAATTTCGCGAGCCGTAAGCAATTTCATTACGATCGTCGCCAATAATTCTTCGCGGCTCGATTTCTTTTTCATTCGTATTTCCGTCGTCGGTCGTAATCGGAGGGGAAATGAAATTCCCGGGAGAGAAAAGCGAACCGTAATTTCCCTTCTGGAAGGCCTACGGCACTGCTGTTAGCAACAATGGCTCGCGTGTCCCTCTATGAATAAGTGATTCCCCTTCGAACGCGTATGCGAAAAGTCTAGACCGACGCGAGTACAGGTGCGACGACTCCCACGGCTTCGAGGATCATCGTCGATCGCGTCCTCTTGCCTCTCGTCCGTGTTTCGAGCTCCTGTATTCTGGTCTCGCTGTTTTTTCGTCGGAAAAATGGCGGATATTCGACGAAAAAGGATGCGCGTCTCTCCTTCCCCATTTTATTGTTTTCCCGATCGTAAAACGGTAAAGTTCTTAATTTATTTTCGATGCAAATTGTCACATTCGATCGAAAATATTTACGAATTATCCGAAGTCAATGGGCACACGTTTGCAAGGCCTACACTTAATTCGTTTTTTATAAATCGTTCGGTCTCCTCGTTTCATTGTACGGCTCGCGAAAGTTCTCGTCGATTTTCTGTGACCTTTTCGCGAGGCAGGCCTGCTCGATGCGAATAATTCATCCGTAATAATTGTTAGCTGCTACCGCGGGAGCGAGTGCATGGATGGTCTATTTTTCGCGAGGTCTTCCGTGGCGCGAAACGGTGTCGCTGGGACGATAGAAATGGTTCATCGAGACCAGTGCACAAACGTAAAATTCGAGCATTCGTAGCAACTTGTTCGATTATTCTGCGTACACGAACGCAAAAGAAAAAGGAATCGACCCCGTTCGGATGTCGGATCACCAGCGATTTGTAGCAAAAAGTAAATACCGTATTTACGAGCGGCATTACCCGGCTTTTGGGTCAGTTAATTGCAACAGCAATTTCGCCCAATAAAGAACCGAATTGCCTACCGTTCCTCGGAAGGCATCGGACACCGAAGGATTTATATCGCGAATCGGCGAAAAACAGGATGCGTTTAATACCTTAACGACCCTGTTCCGCTCTCCCCGGTCTCCTCTCTCCATTAAAAATTTTACCGTATTTCGCTATAGACAAACGATTAACGAAATAAAAGAGATTTCTTTCACCGGAAAAGGATGCATTCACTCGAACTGCGCGAGATTGTAGACTTTCTACGCTTCGAAATTACAGTCGAGAGAGACAACATTGACCTACGAAGATCATTTATCCTACCGTGCATCGATTTAACTGCTTTCACGCGTGATAAATCCCCCAGGTAGGTACTTTTTCAATCGTCTGAGTATAGCGCTGTGGCAGAAAAACTAAGTTACGTTCCAAGTATCCGCTTGGTTTAAGTCGCGAATCTTCCTCCATATGCGTAGGCGTACAGAGTCCGCGGGATGATCCTCGGGGTTCCGACCTAGGGCAATAACAATGGTAACGACCGAGGAGTGAATCAGCGTCGCTCGATAAGAATTACAGCGCTGCCAGGGAGGACGGCAGGTGCTTTTCCGCCATAGACGACACGGCGCAGAACCGGCTTGCTTGTCGTGAATTTTAATATGCAAATACGCTCTCCGCCGGTCGAGACGCTGGTCGTTTAACGAAACGCGGTTTTAAACCGGTAAAGTCCGGCCCCTATTAATCATTGGACGCGAGGAACACCGTACTTGCGAATAGAGACGGGGGGAAAAAATTCGATAAAAGACCTTATTACGGCACGCAGCGGGTACTTAAACGACGCCATCTTGGCTCTCCTCTTTCTGGTTCGAGTCTGTATTATTCCGGCGGGACGAACGAATTCCAGGTAGTTTAATCCGCGACACGTCGAGACATTTGTCTCTTAAATAAACAGAGAAATGAAAATATTTTAATTACGAGAACGAACGAGGGGGGCGGCACCGGATGAGCTGGTTTTGTCGAGACGCGGCAATATTTACGACGACGACGGCTTTGTAAACACCGGTTTTCCCTTATCTTTCGCATTTTTAATTCCGTCGGATAATTTATTCGCCATAACCGCGACCTGACTGTCGCGATCGACGGAGGCAGGTGTTCTCCGTCGCCATCGTAACATCTATTTCGCGAAAAAGAGGTCACGCTCCAGGTGTTTGATCGTCGTTGACAGTCGAACAACGAACGGGAGAAAAAGGTTCGTTACGACGGTTTCACGGACCCTCGAACCAGCACGCGTTCCTGAAAAATTCAAGCCGACATTCTTCGCGCACTTGCAGTTCTTCGCGTATATACCCGGAGACGCGGACAAATTAACACCTTGACTGTCTCGCCGGTTCTCTGTTTCCAGAGATATCTTCCTCGTTTATTCAAATTCGTGGAAAATAAAATTCAATTTTACACCTGATTAGTCAACAAGTTGTAAGTTTAGAGTGTCGATCGATAATACAAGAAGCGTTAACGAGCAACTTATATTTGCCGTTTGAACACAATGCCTGGGAACTGATATGCATCGATATTAATCAGCATGTATGTTCATTGGATTGGTTCCAGCGCTGGTATAATCGACAGCTGCAAAATTAAGCTATAAGCACGTCCAATCTAATTTTACTGTACTCGTTCTACTTGTACCGAATCAATGAAACGCAGGGGAGATCGGGTCAAGTTGATGGATTTCTTTTATTGCCAATTTTCTTTCGAGTTAATTTCCTTTCTTTGCGCGTTGCAAGAAAGGACGTCAAGTCGATCGAGTTAAGATTATTTTACTCGTGGAAGCGTTACGTTGGTGTTTTTTCGGAGCGATAGAGCACTGTTGCCTGCGATAAGTGCACGAAGGCACACATACACGATCGCGCGTACAGAGGATTGGTGGTTGTCGCAAAATGTCGAAGGCACGCCGGACAGATGGCGGTTTGCTGGACAACAAAGGCGACCGCAGGAGTCTCCGTTAGGGCATCGTCCTGTTTTGCTCGGCCAAGGAGACACGAAAAAGCGACGAAGGTGGACAGACCTCTCGAGAAGGGCTGGTTCCTGTATTTCCACGCGCCTCCGCGATATCCCGCGCGTCTCTTCCCTCGAATAAGGTGGCCAGGAGATTGCTATTGACACAGGACACTGGAATCTCGTGCAACGGCTGAAAGCATCTCGAGTTCTCTCCTCTCGCGCCACGGTTTCGTGGAAAAACCAGACACTGAATATAGCAACAAGTTCAGCACCCAACACTTTCGTTATCGAATTATTAAAAAAAAAATATTTCATTCGCGCAATCTAGGCTGTAGTTTAGTTTACGGTGAATTTCACTCTGGTACAAAATTTTCGTAATGAAACTCGATAAAGTGTTGGCGTAACGTTTCTTTTTGCATGTTTTGGGATTCCTAGCACCGGGGCGCGACGTTTCGTGAATTCCACCGAGATTCCATCCCCTTTAGCTCTCCTCCCTATCGAACGAGGAACGTATTCTTCTATCCGACGATATTCTTCGGGTCGATGCAACTGGTCCCCGAATCGCGAGACGCGAGGGAAGAGTATTGTATATTTACGTAGGACGGTTTGTCGTGTTCGGTTTCCAATTTTCAGCGGCGATCGTTGCCTTGGAATTGTCTTTTGTGTGCCCTGCGTAGGGAGTTTCTCCATCAAGAGTCGAAAGGAACGTGTATCCCCGAGCACAGACAAAAATTTGTTAACGCTTCGACTTCGGTTCGCTTTTGCCTTTTACGAACGGATGGGTAACGCGAACGTATCATCGTTGCGATCGAACGTTAAAAATACGCGAATATCGTAGATGCTGGCTCAAGGTCTAGCATTACGCGCGGTATTTCCATTTCTGGAAGTCGCAACTGCATTGACTCATAAGTAATCCTCTCGTGCTAGACACATATACGGGAAACGACGAGCGTAACGATGAACTTCCAAGGATTTTCCTGAATCACTTCGTTTCCTTAAAGAGCGGTTCCTCGGAATTGCTGTGTCTACTCACAGTTCTATATCGTACGAAACGCTTTTACGTATGGGAAACAAATTTTCTTTTATTCGTTGACTTATGAAAGAATCGTCGGGACCCTGTTTTGAATCCACATTTTCTTTGATTCTGTATTATATTATTTGGGTTTCGAAGAGGTTCCTCGAACATTAGAAAATGCAACGACCCAGGAAACTTCCGACGACATGGAGGACATGTCTCGATCCGAACATCGTGGTAGATGGTCCCTTCCCGGGCGCTGTTCGATGATGTCGCTTCCGGTTTACGAGTGTCTTTACGGAGTCCCACGGTTCGCAGACACGGTGATTTGGATTTCTCGTGAGTCACTGCCCGCCTACGTTTTCGAGCAGCTGCGCTAGACTTCCTGTTTCTGCATTTACATTTTACGGCTTGTTCGCGTACGCGTATGGGACGGGGACAGCGACGTCCACGATTTTCACAAACAGAATCGGAAAGAAAAGATGCAATGCTCTTTAACACATCTCGTGCAATTATTTTTTAAAACCCGTTAGGAAGCTAGAATTCGACCATAACACCGACGTCAAACGGACTAGCCTGCACGTTTGCTCGAACGTTGCACGATGAAAACGGAAAACCCGAAGCTCGGAAGGTGGTTGATCCCATCGCTAGCGATCCTTTCGCGAGGACAGTCGCTAATGTTCGTCGAACTAGCCTCGGTCGTCGTGTTTCCTTGGCTGTTCCCTCGCAGTCTCTCCCATTATCCTTGTTCTCATCTTGACATATCGTCGTAATTTGACAGAGAAGGGTTCTCCGATGCGCGAGCAAGCGCGAACACGCTTTGGAGGTCGCGAGCATGGAAGAGGATCCGACGACGACGCCGTGGACCGGAGAAAGAGAGGAAATGGCCCATTGGACAGGACTCGGGCAAAGGAATTCGATTGTGTCCGAACAATGCGTTCCGTTCCGCCGAAACGCTCGCTATCTGGATACGCGTGAAACTGAGATATCCCCGGCACCATTGTTCCACATCGTTCACTTAGCCGTGACAAATAACTCGCGAGCGCGAAACCAGCACGAATTTTCTGCACCGCGTTTCCTGCTCGAAAGCGAGCCAACTCTCCAATAATACCCGCGTATGTGCAACCAAATCGGGCCCGGCCAATTGCAGACGCTCGGGGAACGTACCAGTAACAGGCCCTTCGAATCGACAATTTGAATTTGTCCGAGAAATGCACAGATTTTGTAATAAATTATTAGGGATCGGTAGGGGACTTGGAATGATTCGAACACAATAGCGAGTAAACGGCGCACTCCTCCGTCTTCATTAATTAACTCGCAAAGGATGCAGGAACAATGGTATAATATTACTCCGGAACATGCTTGAAAATTTATTATTAAATTTGCCGAAGCGTGTTTGACCTATTATTAAAGCCCAAGAGTCGCAGGCAAAAAAAGTTCACGGTTAATTGAAAAACTTTCGGTAGAAAATTGATTCCCGCTGAGAATTATTTTTGCAATAAAATGTTAATCGTGTTAAATATTTCGGACGTTGAATTATCTATCCTTCATACGAAAGATTCAAAGATAAACGTCCGTCGCGATTCGCTGGCCGTGGACCGGAAACGCGATCCGTGTTGGACTCGGAGAGAAAGTTTCACGGGGTGTTCCTCTTTAGTCGGCGATCGCCGAGCAGAGACCGGAAATGGAAAGTTCTGGTCTTGGATAAAGTACCGAGGAGGGGGAGAGGACGCTTCGAAAGAGATTAACGAAGACCTATTTGGTCGATCATATTTCAGCCGCTGTCCCGGCGGAAAACTTACGCAGTTTCTCGAAAGAAACGCACCCTCGCGCGCGTCACTCTCGTCGAAATGAATTTCCAGCGAAAACGAGAAGCTCCGAGTTATTTACAGGTTTCAAGAAAGTGTAATGGAGTTTAGCACGACACAAACTCTTTAATACGTTTTCGATTTAATAATAACGCGGAACTACGATACTTTCATAAACGCGAAGAAATGTACAGCAAAGGTTGAACCGCAGGGATTAAAATGTCGTGGAAGAATAAAGGTAATGGAAAGGATCGCTGCAGCTCTCCCGGTCGTTCATCGTTTTAAAAAGTGTATCCTTCGGAACGGAAACAAGGATATCTTTTGCATGGTTCGTTGCTCGATTCGTATCCCCGAGGAATTATGTACCTCGTCCTTTTTTATCACTCGATTTGTTCCGATGAGTTCTCGGTAAACTGACTGGGCTTGACGGAAGACGAAGGAAACGAACCGGATTCTCAATCGGATCGAACCTCGTTGAACGATGCCCGCTCTCATCGCGACGTTCTTTCTTCTCGTTTTTCCTTGGCGTCCGATTCGATCCTCGAAACTGATGGCTCGAAAGCCCTTCTTCCTGCGGTTCACGATTCACCCGGCGTGTTCAGAATTCTTCGAGACGAATCTCGAGCCTACGACGGTCGTTGATCCAATCGTCGACCTGGAAAGTTCGAATTAACGTTCGCGTCGATTTCTTCGTCCCTTTTATCCAGGACGAGCAGCATTTAAAAGTGCAGCTCCGCCAGGAAGCTGCAAAAGTCGATGTGCAATTTTCGTATTTCTCAATCAAATATTATATATATTTTTAGTTTTGAAGTTTCTTTCGTTTCGTTTTTGTCGGGAAATTTCTACGTCTTTTACAAAGGTTCGCTGACAGCTGTCGATCGGCTCCGCGAAGCGCCATACTCGACACCATCTGGAAATTTAATTTAATAGGAAAACTGTTAATTAAGTCTGGCTAATAGGCAGGGGTTGTAGGCGAACACGTGGCTAAGTATGTCGTGTCTGTGTACGGTTCACGTATATCGCGAGGATGGTGCGAGGCTTTTATGGGACACGAAGTTAATAAGGTCGTGCAATAGGAGCGGTATCTAGGGTGAGTCGGGAAACGGCCTCTGGATACTGCCCTCCACGGATACATCAGTACCCTTAATCGCGCGAAATGCCTCAAGATACCGGTGTTATCTCGTTTCGAGTGTCAGGTAATACGTAATAGATCGAAGAAGATGGAAAATTAGACGAAGTTTGCGAAAAAATAAACTTTTGTCGAGTCTTACAAGAGTTCTATACTTCGAATCGAGATTGGGAACCCAACCCCTATCTTGAACCGTCAGCGAAGTTCCAAGCCGTGTCGTTCTCTTTTCCTCGGGCTCGAAACTTGGTCGCGAAGTCCCGAAATCATCCCCCCGGTCCCAAATAATCAGAGAGAAAGAGAGAGAGATAGAAAAGGACGATAGGAAGAGTCGGAAAGCGGCGGCAAAAAGTCGCAAGGACTAGGACAAAGAGTCAGAGAGTTGGAGGGAGGGCGAAGAAAAGCCAGGGCGAAAGGGAAAAAAGTGGGGTGGCTCTGAGCGAGTGGCGGGCGAGGGTGGCGAAAGAGAGAAAGAGATAGCACTCCGTGTACTCGTATTGAGATGTATCCCTGTATCTGTATCCCTATAGAGAAGGCCCGCTCGTCGGCATGGCGACCGTATCGATCCCCGCGGCCGCAGAGATATGTACGAAACGATTCACAGTTAGCGAATTCCATTCCCGGGGCGTTAATGCGAGTAGGCTGCGGATTTGCGAACTCTTAGCCAGCGAACTCTGTGTGCAACGCGTCACCGACGACAGTCGCGGCGAACAGTTGCCAACGCTGGTGCACCAGTGTCGCGAATAATCACCGTTTTCGGCTTCACCGCGCACTTAGTTTTTCACCGAGCGATACTCTGTCGACATTGGACGGAACGGCGCGCCTATCGTATTCGCGTTCTTGTAAAAGACGAAATTCTGATTACGCTCGAAGCAGAGCCAGGAAAGAGGTCAGATTTCGACCAATTTCTCTTTGTTACGGAGATCCACGGTCCATCTATGTACTCTATACGCTATCCGAAATATCAGTTTAACGAATTAAAGAATTGTACCGAGTATGGTCCCCAGCGCTATGGGTGTCAAAAGTGTTCCATTTTGTTGGGACAGATGTTGGGGGTCGATATACAGTTCCTTGCCTCCATGGGGTCGCAAGGGTGTATGTGCGCGTCGGTGTGCCCCAACTATTCGTTCCAGGGTGGACAACCCCCTAAAGTATTAGAGACAGCCTACGGTACGGGCAATAACAACTGACCACTCAAGGCCATCGATAGGCAATTCTCCATGCTTCTGGCAATCGATGGAAAAAACCGTAGAGACCATTTCCACTTAAACTCCAAACGAACGATTAAAATCGGAGGCGCAAGATGGCGATAGGACATTATGGAAACAGCGACGCTTAATTAGGTCGTCGACGTCGGCTGACTTTGCCGGGCAGGATTTTAGCCAGCGTTATTCCGAATGTCGGCGTTTCGGGCTGGTTTACGGGGAGACTGTTGCGTCGCTGGAATTCTAAAGAGGGGGTTGGGAAACTCGGGGATGTGGGGAACACCTGGACTTCGATTAGATATAATCGGCCGTGTTTACAGCGAGCAAATCGTACGTTCCGGACGTTGGAAGCGTCGGTTTTCGTTGTTACGCGGAATCATTCCAAACGCGAAAGTTATTTAGTAATATCGAATATAAACGGGCCGATGGAAATTCACCGAAATGAATTTTCCGCGTCGAGTATGCGAGCGAACGAACGAACGGTATTTTAAGCACGTTTGCCGGCCAGGCTTAGATTCGTAAAACTAATATCGTAATTGCGATTTTTTTCATTTTTATCGTGAGAGCGTGATTCGAGGCAAGAAAGGTGCGAAATTTCTTTGTTAAATCTCCACTGCTCGTGCAGCGCTGTATTTACGATAATGAACGGAGCAGCGTTATTAAACTCGTATTATTCGAGATATTACGTTGTACGATGGAACCGTGGATTTTGCATTTTAATTTCGCGAATACGCACCGGAATAGGAAGCAAGACTATGCTGATCGGTACAAGGTACGAATGGATTGATTCTCGTGGGAGTTTGGGGGTAGCTACCGATGGGCCACAGAGAGGGAAATGTAAGCGAAGTTAAATGTACCGACGTTTCCAGCATTTTCACGTACCTGCCTTTATTCTCCATCGACGAAAGACGCTCTTAATCATACAAATGGACCGGCGAATTAATACCGAGAATTAATTTTTCGTCTCGTCGTTCATTAGCCTCGATTGTGTCCGAAACCCCAAATTACGCTTCTGTTTAAAATATTCAAAACGAAAAATAATCGCCGTTTTCATCGGCGGGCATTAGTTTTGTATTTTTTTCGCGAGAGCCTGCGAACTCCTGTCAATATTATTATTCCGTCGTTAGTCGGTTTACTCGGGGAATAGTGAAAACTTCCGTTTTCCCTCGCAGCTCGACGGTTTTTGAAAGTTAACCTCCGGTGCTGGCGCAACCTCTCGCTTTTCATCGCGATCGTTCTTTCGCCCCCTTTTCCTACCCTCTTCGTTCCTATTCCCGGCGGGGAACACGCCAGGATAACATTATTTTCGAAACTTTTCTGTCCGGTGTCTCGCGCGATAACCATTTCCATCTGCTTCTCTTCGGGAATAAGATTTTTTACCATTTGACGCGCGGTTATTACCTCTCTGGATATCTAGCTAATTGGGTCCGAGCAGAGAGGTGTTTAAAATGGTGAATTGAAATCTAAACACTGTCGTGCTACGGGTTACAGCGTCAAGAGATCATAATATTAGAACTTTTGGGGATCGTCCCTCGTCGGTTTAATCAGTATTATACCAAGGCTACGCTCTTCTTTAAAGTCTGATTAAGAGGTGTGTAAGCGGAGGAAGTCAAGTTTGTTCCTCAGCCTACGGATTACAGTTTTTTCCCCGAGCTCGTTTGGGAACGGTTTCATGCGCCGCTGCAACAAATCAACTCTATAGTTGGTTTAATTCCTCGCTGCGCAGTATCAACCCCCTTAGATGCAGAGGGGCGTACGTACACGGTCTGATAAAGCAGACGTTCGTTCGCGAGGGACATATATGTACTGGTTAAGAAAACATAAGCGTTCTCGCACACGCGAGTCAGCGTGCTCGAGGCACTTCGTACGTCCGCGAGAAGTGAAATAATTGTACGAGCCGGCTATTGAATATCGAGATCACCGTTATCCGTTAATTAATTACTTGTATCGTTAACGGAAGGAATAATACGTCGTCAGGATCCGTCGGGCGGATTTCAACGTACCGATCGATCCTTTTTAATGAAATTCCAGAGCGTACGGAGGAAGTTGCTCGCGTTTGGACTCGAGACTCGTCGCTTTGTAGTCGCATCGGTCTGGCAAACAAACTTTGATACGATTGTAACTTAATAAAAGGACGTTTGCAGGCGGATGGTAGGTGTTCCTTGCACCGTCCTCCTCGGTCGAATGGATTTTCCCCTGAACTTTAATTGCCGATGCGTTCTCGCAGCCTGCGCGGAACTCGGTATCCGCGTCAATTTCACAGACGTTATTATGCGTAATTATGAAACGTGTTTCTCGATAACGACGTGACGCGTTCTCCAGCCGTTGAACTCGGAGCCATTAGTATCGCGGATCCCATTGATGTAGACGGATCGATCGTCGCCTCGAAAGGCGAACGGGTAACCCTGTTAAGTACTTGTCTGGAAACACGGCCAGGGTTGACTCGTGGTTGTTTCGTTGAATTTACTACGAAAGGAGGCGTGGAAACGCGTCGTCGTACGATCGACGAAAGTAATCTAACCGGGATCGACGCTTTTATCCTTTTTCGCGTTCCCTCGAAACCGTATTCTCGAACCAACACACCGGAGAAACATGCCACCAGGTACGTATCCGCTACTCTTTAACGCGGTATACGATAAACTACAGCGACAAGATTTCGAAACACGGAATATTTTCTGGTATTAATAAGTTGCGCGTCCGTTTCTCTATCGGGCTCTCGAATCCCTTTGGTCCCTCTGCAAATGGCGGCCGAACTCCGAAGCTTCTATCGCGCTGTTTGCGCTTTCACGTTCAAAAGCCGAGCGACAGTAAAAGAAAATTCCTGGAAAAGACACTCGTCGTTTTTTCTGGTCGCTGTTTGCTGAAAATCGGGCGAAATGAAGCGCACCAAGAGCCCCAGCCTCGCGACTTTTAGCAAATTAAAGATGGCCGCGCGTTGTTATTGTCGGAGAACGAGTATACAGACCGGCGTGAATAGTGAATTTATCGTTATCACGGCGATTATAGTTTAGTAACACGTTGGCGTTGGCGGTGTTAATATTCGTGAGGAACGTGGTGCTAGAAGTAAGTAGAATACAACTCGCACGGAAAGTCTTATTTTCTCCGCAGAACACGTATCTTTCGTTGGTAAATATTGGAGCATAGGAAAAAAGGAATTAACAACTGGCGTGTAATTGATCAGAGGCACACAGCGCGTGTCGCGAACACACCAAAGTTTGAATATTTCTAGCCTCGAACAAAAAAAGGCCAATTACCAACTTCGAACTCCTACTGTTTTTATAAAATTTCATCGTGGTTCGAGTTATCGTAACTTTTAGTTCTTCCAACGTTTTCAAACGGACGATTATTAGCGAAACTTCATCGGGCCAATATTGCCCATAAATTCCCAACTGAATTCAAGGCGGGAGCGCAGATCGATTTAAAAGAGATATTATTTTCGATGTATCGACGTTGGCTTTGGATACTGTTATGAAACGTTATCTTCCGCGAACAGAAGGTCCTGTTCATAAATCTCTGTTGAAAACGGTTTTAAATAATTATCCAACGCACGGATGCCGTTAACGCTATTCATTTTGTTCGAAACGAACGCATTAATAATTTCCCACGCGCCAAACAGAGATTACATTATGGAAGGAATTTAGCTTCCTTTTTTAAATCGCGTTAGGAAACGTTAAATTCATTTAAATTAAATTGATTTTCGCCTCGCTGAATTACCCGATTAATCGAATCCGCCAATGTTTCCAGTTTCTCTGCAAGAATATTTCGTTTAACGAGTGTATTTTTAGAGAGAAAACTTATACCAGCGTAAAATTTAAAAAATATTTATACGTCAGAAAGCGTTGGAATAGTTTCGTATTGAATATTCTTTTAAATAAACGCGAATTGATTACACAACCTAATGTTTTCGCTACCACGAAGCACCTTGGGGCAACCGCGTTAATGGAGATTCCGAATCGGCTGGAAAGTACACACGACCGTCGCAGAGCTCTCGTAAACATTTGATGAACAGGTAGAAGTCGAAGGTACAAAGAGGCCGTGGAGCAAAGTAAAACGAAAAAAGTAAAGAAAATGGTCAGTCATTTTGCACGACCTTCAAGGTGCACTGCCGTTTCGACGCGTCGGCAACAGAAAGAGAGACGAGCCTTTAAAAGTCGAGAGGCGAGAATCAACGTAGCCATCTTTTTTGCTCCTGGCGGGTTGGTTTCTTTAAATGGACCGTAAGGCAGCGTTTCGTAGCCGCCTACGCCGGAGCGGTGTTTGTGAAAACGCTAGTTCCGAGTGCAGGTCGTGCAACGGCTGTTCGAAAGGCCTTTGTCGAACTGCGCAAACAGTCTGCAAGGGATGAAAGAGTCACCCGAGGGAACACCGTTCCCCGAACAACAGCCTTCGACTCGAAATACTCGGTTAAATGGACGTAAATTTGAAACGAAACGGTGACTGATGTAGAAAGGGACTCTTTTCGTCGGGGTGAACCCATTTAGCTGCATTGAATAGCAATGTAGTTAAATATCCAACCCAAGACGTTCCAGGCTTTCCGCGACTCTGGTTCCCACGGTTAAAAAATCGTCCATCTTCAGGGAGAGACGAGAAAACGAGTCGTTATCGGGGAATTGTCATTAAGAAAACCGTAAAAGAATACCGGGTTTCTCTGCTTCGAATTCCATCGAATTCGGAAAATAGTTCGGAACAGTTACCAACGCGCGTTCGTTTGTGAAAACGACGACGCTGGTTTCAGCGTCAAGGCCCCGCGCTGCGATCTATTGTTGTCAGACCTTTGTTAAGCCGTGAAAACAAGTCGAACTGGAACGACGCAACCTGTCGCGTTCCATTCGCGTATCTTAATATATTTACGAGGCGCGTAGAGAATTTCTATAGTATCCCGTGCCTGACTAATTCCGACATCTTCAGTCTACGTGATACCCAAGACGCAAGAAATTTATATTGTACATTTCTGCGTGAAAAAAGATGTTTACAGTTTCCAAAAGTCGCGATATTACTTCGATATTGCTGGTTGTTCGCGTCGATAAAAATTCTCGGAGTACAAAGGGTTGAAACTCAATATTCCGCGAGGTATTTCAAGCTTTCGCACAGGCGTATAGTTTGCTATAGAAAGCGTTCGAACGTTCTGCCGCCACATTGCGACTACTTTATACGTTTCTTTATGTTCTTTGTAACAGACACGGTCGAAGAACATAAAGAAACGATGTATGAAGTGCTTGCGATGCGGCCGCGGAACGTTCGCGAACGCCTTCTTAAAAAAAGTGTACGCGGAATCGTAATGCTTTTCTGTATAGAATTGATACTAGCAAACGGAAACGTGAGATTCGAAGTCGAAGGGGAATAGACGTCGCCGTACAATTGAATTTGTCTTTTTAATATTCCGGAATCAATCAGTACGCAAGGATACGAACAAAATGACACTTTTATCGCTACGACTCGCACATGTTGCCGGCGCGTCAAAAACTTGTACGAGCGAGTTTATCGAACGACGGCCCTCTTTCATTCCCAATAAATTTGTCGCTTCTGCCTGTCACTAAAAGAATTCGAACACGTTCTGTCGATTCGCGTCGACTTTGTGCGCCGCGGAAACGTCGGTGACAGAGGCTGTTTGTTCGCGAACAAGCACTTTTTGAAACGTTTTCTGCAGTCAAAGCGCTTCCACTTCGCGAAACGTCCATTCCCGTTCGACGCTGACCCTTCGTCGGTCGAGAATATTACCCTTTCCATCTGTTATTTAGATAGGGACAGGGGGATGTTGTGGTCCCGACCATCCTGTACCGGGGAGATAATGAGATCTTCCACAAGATGATATAACCGCAGACCCGGGACCGCCTCCCCGGTAGGTCAAGATACGACCAAGTTTATGCACGACTCGCGAAACTACGAAATTTCTCCAAACTTTAGTCGGATCTACCGAATTTCTATACCGAACTGATTGTAGCACACGAAAGCAGAATCTTATTATCGGTATTTACAATTTATCTTAATAAGAGGCGGTGATATCGAGGTGTTTATTAATATCAGTCAAGATTTTGTAATAGAAACTTTTCGGCGAAAAAAAAAAAATTTCAAATCGTCCTGGAAAAATTATTTTCGGTTGCGGGGATCGATTACGATCATTTTTTGTCAATACATATACCCCCGAATTCCTACGCAGTTTCGAGAAAAAAATTCCTCACCGAAAGTATCATGTGAGGCCAGAAATGACAGCTCGAAATTTCATGCGTGTCTTTAAAACGTCATAACTTCTGAACGGATTGGACGATTTTGAAGTTTAAAAATGCAATCAACGCGTATTTTAGTCAAGAATATGTAGACATTCCAAAAAATTCCGAAAAGTTATTCCTTCAGCCCCTAAAATGACAAAAACCTGATAAAAATGGTCCAAACTTCAAACGACCATAATTCCTACAATAGTGAATATATTTCAATGAAACTTTTTTCTGAACTAGAGCTCATGGGTACCTACAAAAAAGTATTAGACAACTTTTCTGTAGGGTGTCAAACAAAATGATTAAAAATGAAAAACGGATTTTTAAGAAAAATCGACAGGGGTAGGTGCCTAAATTTTTCGGTGAAATTGAAAAGTTTTAAATCGGTTTGAAAAAATTATTTTCGGTTCCGGGGGTCAATTTCAATCATTTTTGGTCATTACATATACCCTCGAAATCCTACCCACTTTCGGGAAAAAAAATTCGAGGTGTGAAATTTTTCGACAAAATTAAAAATTTTCAAATCGTTCTAAAAAAATTATTTTTAGTTGCAGGGGTCAATTACAATCATTTTTGGTCAATAGACATATCCCCGAAATCCTACGCAGTTTCGAGAAAAAAAATTCAGTAAGTGGACAAATTTTCGACGAAATTAAAAAATTTCAAATCGTTCTAGAAAAATTATTTTCGATTGCAGAGGTCAATTACAATCATTTTTGGTGAATATGCATACCTCCGAAATCCTACGCATTTTCGAGAAAAAAATTCTTAACCAAAAATATAATCTGTGGTCCAGAAATCGTTCTACGAAATTTCATGCGTATCTTTAAAACATCATAACTCCTGAACAGATCGAAGGATTCTAATGTTTAAAAAAGCAAACGACGCGTATTTTGGTGGAGAATATGTAGAAAGTCTAAGAATGTTGAAAAAATTGTTCTTTAACTCTATGAAGCGAGGAGAAGCACATAAAAATGGTCCAGTTTTAAAACGATCGTAACTCCTAGAATAGTGAATGTATTTCATTGATCTTACTTCACATTCCGGATAATCTTGTCTGTGATATAACGTCGTTGAAGATGCATTAACGAGTGCCAGGTGGAACGGGGGATCGAAGGGGCGAAGGAAAGAAAGGGTTAAAGGTTAAATCGCGAGGTTTGTTTCGTCTAGCGTCGTGATCGACGCGGTTTGCACCTGGGGCGGTAAAATGGCGTCGCACGGACGACTGGTCGAGGCAAGCAAATCGAAACTCGCGGGTACCGGGCGCGATCAGCTGTCGCACCTGTCAAATTGCGCAAATTTAATTCCACGGTTTCTCGCCTCGCTTGTTTATTTTCCGTCGGCGGCCAGCCAGCAAACGGGGGACCCCTCGCGGTCGTGATTTTTTCGTCGTCTCGACATTTATTGCGGCAACGGCAGCGAATTTCAGCCACATTTTATCGGCTTGGCCGATATGTCTGCGGATTTACCACTGGACGACGTTTTTATTCGCTCGAATCGGTGCTAAATACAGCCACAAGTAGGTTCCGACATCCGTATGGAAGAAATAAGAGCGCGATTGTGAAATTCGACCCTTCGTCGAGGAGCAAGCTTCGTTCTCAAGCTCTTATCATTTATTTATAGTTTTATATCGGCAAGAATTCGAGGTAGTTCTGTTCGTAACAAAAATAGTATACCATTTAATCGATTCTTTTGCTACCCGAGAACTTTATCCTTGCGTTTCATTTAAAAGTTCGCGAAGATTTGCTCTGCCAGCCAACTATTTCTGCGGCAACGTCATAATCGGTATCGCGATACACGCGACTTTCGCAGTTGACGCGCGATGCAATTAAAACTTGGTCGCGCCTTCGCCCTCTGATTGAGTTTACGCGCTCGAAAATTAATCCCCGTCATAGTTTCTCCCGATACCAGGGTATGAAAATCTATCTACACACGACTTCTTAGAAAAATAAAAATATAAAAATGCTTTGGTTTTCATTCTGTTCGAGCAGTAATAAAAATAAAGATATCCATCCATTATTCCGTTCCAATGTATTCTAGATCGTCTTGTGGATCTCGAACCGCGCGCATCGTTCCTCGAACGAAATCTTTATTGTTCGATCGAACAATCGTCGTATCCGAGTGAAATCTTTCTCACGATCGTAAGACCCGGGTTTCCCCGGAACCAGGGATCCGTTTTACGTATCTGGATCACTGCCAACGGGAAGCAGAGGCCGCGTTTCCTCGGGAAATCAACGTCTAAACGCGCGGACACCTCCGTCTAATTGCGACGCGCTCGAAATTTACAGCGCCGATTAAACGAGCTATTTATCTCGCGATTGCTCGCGCGTTTTTAAGCGTTAACGCTCGTAACAGGATTCTATTTTTTTGTTCCAGGTAAGCACGAGTAGAATTCCGCCATTGCAGGAATCCGAAAGGGTTTCTCCGCGAAGGGTAAGCCGATGGCGAGAGGAGAAAGAAACCGTGCTTCTGGGGTTGCTCGGAACGTTGGAAACGTTTGAATTGTATTTTAATTTGCGACGGTAGAATATGCTGTTGGAAAAAAGGGTTCAAGACATTTTTTCTATCGTTGAAAAATAAATGGAATGTTTAAGATGCTCGAGGCGGGACCTTGACTTCCTGTACGTGAATTCCTGCCACAATTTTAAGGGTAGTTTTTGCACCAAGAACACGAATATAATATCGTTTGGATACTCTGTCCGTTTCATCGAAATTGGGTACCGTCAATAGGGTGATATTTCGTCCAAGTAAAGTTCGTCTAGCCAGAGCCAGCCTTAGACGCGATTAGTTGTTCGACCAGTTTCCAATTTGCGGGCTTGTTAGGCGAAACTATCGAGAAAACGGTGTAACGTATGCAGAGCACAACTCGCACGAGATAATACCTCCTCTTAATCTAAGGTCAACCGAGGAAACGAGGCATTATCTTTGTTCGAGGTTACTTAACGTTGCGTTATAGGGGGATTCTCGTTAGAAATACTGCTAATTAGCTAATTATTGGAATTCTTTTCCAATGTCTGTTTCCTTGTTACAGTAACGAAACCACAATTTACAATAATATATCTAATACAATTTCATACGTACATATGGAAACTATTAGAGCAAGGACTATGTAAATATGTTTGATAATATCTATTTCTAGATTTGTCCCAAATAATTCGTTTGAGAGAACTATTTATCCCCCCGTTCGTGTCAAGTTTATTGCATTTCATACGTATGGTTATAGTGTTAATTGAATGCAAATACTCGCGCGCGCGCGCGCGCGATCGAACGCATTTTTCGCGAACGAAACAGTCATTCGTTTCATGACGTCGCATAATGGGAAACGCTGTTCCGCGTTATCGAGCGTATTTCCCATCGACCGAGTAATTAACGCGACCGGAGCAAACGAGATACCGCGCGAACGTAAACAAAATTTCCCTTTGAAGCGTCCCGAAACCAATAAATTAATTCAGATTTTATTATTCCGTCCGGTACGCGAGAAAATTGTCTGCCGTCTCTTTATATTCGTCGCGATATCGCGACGAGAGCCAAGATAAAAAATCCGTCAGAAACTTTCTGACGATTATCAGCATCGGAAACTTAAATTTCAAAAAGCATAAAAATTTGAATTTAATCTCTTAAACTCATATTTCAGAAATTAAAATACGACACGTATACTTTTCTTTCGCGTTTTATTTTCCAGTATTTACAGGCTGCGCGACGAAGACGTAAAACGAATAAATTGGAAGCATCGGAGGGGGCTTTTGGCCAGCGAACTTTTTCGATTCGATTCCGTGCGCGGGAGACTCGACTCGATAATTCCTCAAAGGAGCGAGCGCGGAGCGGTCGCGGAAAAATCTGAGGGATGAAAGAGAATTTATGGAACGGTCGCGAAATGAAATTCTGTTGACGAACCGTGCCGCGAATTACACCGCGTTCGTTGTAGTTTTCCAGCCAGCGAATGTACACGAGCCTTTCGTACCGCGGAAGCACAGAATGCGCGATTCACCGTTTAATCCGCCCGCGATACAAAATTCTCTCTCTCTCTTCTGTTTCTCCTCCTACGCGGTCGAAGGATTCGCAAGATTTTATTTTCAGATTACCTGGCCCCGCAATCCCTCCCCTCGAAATTGCAGCCATTTCCCGCGCAAACGAGCCATTATGCAGGCAAAGCCCGCGTGTAAGCACTTCATAATTCAACTGGCTGCTTTCCCATTCAGAACGTCAGAATCAGACTTCTTACCATTCCGAATCCCTGCGTTCGCCCTTCTCGAACTCCTTTCGAGCTTTCTCGAATCCACGAAAGAATAAGATCGTCGATCAGCAACTCTTTTCCGCCCCGAATCATGGGGGGGGCGGAACGGAGAATTCGTTTCTGTTCAAAGTAAATTGGTCTCTACTATTTTTACGAGCAATTTCCACGAAGATCCCGTATCAGAAATTATGCTGTGTTTTATAATTTTGTGTACAAGCGTAGTTGTCGGGGACTCGAGACAGTGGAAAAAAAGAAAATGTTTCTTAATTAGAGATAAAATTTCTCGGTAGGAGGGCGACTTTTAGGGAGCAGCACTCTGCCGAGTAAAATGGTTGGACTCATTGTTCGAGGACGGACGTGGAAGAGGATGATGAACAGAGGGTTGATGGCTCGACTAAAAGAGATTAGATGGAGGATGCTAGGTGGGGAGTTCTTAGTCAGCATCTTCCGTCCTCTTTCTTTCCTCGCCACGGTTCGAAATGAAATATCGAAAGAGAACTTGTCGGAGAAAGGAACGTTTGGATGGACGTTGCAAGTATTTTTTTCTTCGCGCAGGTGTGTCGATCGTAATCGATAACCGTGGACGAACGCGTTTATCTCGTTCGTGACGCGAATAAAAATTGGAATTTCACGAGGTTGGCGAACGAGGGAGGTTTTCTTGCTGATTTTCGTGTTATTCCACCGTCAACGGGGCCAGATCCCCGGGATTATCTTTGTATTTCGCTAGCTCGGGGGCGAACAAGGTAAAATTGACGCGAACTCCCCCGACGACTTGTTACGGTTCGTGCTCGAGATTAGACTGGCGTCTCCTTCCGACCATCGATCCCCTCTTTCTTCCTTTCATCGGGAAGAAAAATCGTTTCTCATCGAATCACGAAAGGCCCGCGAGAGATGAATTGCATTTTCCGCGATAAAACGACAGAAACTCGAAAAGTTTCGAGCGCGTTCTCTTTTCTTCCTCTATTCCCGCCGTTTATCACGATCAGGCTGGGAAGCAAAAACAGGATACGTCGTATCGCGATCCAAAATTTTACGTCCGCCAACAGGAACCTCACCGGTCGTTGTTAACCCAACATACGCTTTGTTTGCGGTAAGTTTCCACGCGTAGGGATCTCGTTTAAATTCGGGAAATCCAGAGAATTAATATTTCAGTTCGTTATGTCAATTCCATTATCGTGTTAATCAGAAATCTTGCTCTTGGCTCGGTTCCAAGTCTGCGCGAATCCTCCTGCTTGCGAGTCAAGATTGTGACTCGATCTGAATTATCCCTTCGAGGCGATTCGACTCTCGAATTTTGTTCTTGGCAATATTTAAATCACAGTGTGTAAAAATGAATTGCGCGACGATAAGAGTTGAAAAAAATTCGTGAAATATACGGGCCATAATATTGAAATATCGTGTCCCCCTTATGCCAGAACCATGAGTCTGCAGTTCGATAAATTCTGGGATTCGAAGTTCTGGCATTGTTTAACCGTATAATAACTCACATTCATGAATCAAGCTTAGACTGTAATCGCCGGTGTTATGTAGCTTAGAAATTTATGGTTTTGCCATAAAGTTAGAAACAAAGAAGAAGACTAAAATTTGTCGCATTAACAACTACGAATAAGGTACCGCGAGTACTTGAAACAAACTGGTTTTTTCTTTTTGGCTGGGGGAAGAACTTGTTGAAATTTTTGCACCGTATTAAAGCGATCGATTCGGAGTGGCCCCGTAAGTATAATTTCCGGTAACACCGTCGAGATTAGGGTCGAAGACTCTCGATGGCGCCGCCATTTATTTCGCCAGCGATCCGCGAAAGAGACCGAAGGGGTGGAAAAAAGCGGAGACAGGTCGAGGTCTTGGACGCATTACCAGCAGGTAAAGCGTTTGCAACGAGTATCGATCGATCGTTAGACGTTAGTTCGACGTAAGTACTTAGGCGGTATCGGCTTTCCATCGTCCTCGAAAGTCGATCGCGGGCGTCCTTAAGCCCTTTTGGAAAAGTTGGGCGGCGCGCGGCTGGGATTTCGCCGTGGCGAGCATTCTCCCATTCCTTCGCGAATATCCGCGCCACGGACGTAATAGGATGTGCTTGTCGGGACTAATGGCCCGTGAACACATACACAATCCCCTGGAAGATCTTCGGGGCCGGGAGCAGCCCTCCGAGGATCGACCTGCCAGTCCTCGACAAAGGACCTACAGCCTAGCAGGCACCGATCGTTCCACGCTGACGACGCACAGGTGGAATTAATGCTCGAATCGATACCCAACGATCACCACGGGAAAATTCTATTTCTACCCTGAACCTCGATGCTATCGTCAACAAGGAAATACCCCATAGTCAACGTCTCCGTCGTTCGTTCGTTCGCGCGACAGGTTTTCCGAGCACCGCCTTCAAATAATCATATTTTCCTCGACTCTTGTAAGTCCTTCTCCTTAGTTTGGATCATTTAAAGATCCATCTGAAACGATTCGAGGATGTGGTGGTAGCGACATTAGCGGCAGAGTATGCATTAAGAAAGTAGTTCCACGTTTGCTGCAAGATTTATTTGCAAAAAGGACGTTCTATATATTTATGGACAATTACTGAACCAGTAGAACTACGCGCATCGGCTTAGTTATAAATCAACCTTCGTATAATTTCACTGGAACGTTCCCCGCGTAGCCAGCACTCGTTTTAACGACCTTTCGTGCTAACGACTTTTCGAAAACAGATATCCCTTCTTTGCCGCGTGCAATCTGTTTCCGATAGAACGATGCCAAAGCCTCGACGATGTACCTGTTGATGCGGACTGGCATCGTTCCGATCCCTACTGTCCCACCAATTGTTTCTCCCGTGCAATTTTGCCGCGAGTGTCCCTATCCACGTTTGTTCCTGCTGGAGTAAATAGCATCGTGATTGGCCGTTTAACCCCCCCACGTACGATTTTACCTGTAAACGCCCCTTTGACGAAGACATTTAAATTCTAGCGATTTTTGAGGAAGTCTCGCACTAAGTGATAAAATTTAATTATTAAATATTTCACTACACAGTGAATTACACTCCATATTTTGATGAAATTTTCGGTTGGACGGTTGGTGGATTTGTTTCGAGAACGAGATGAAAAAATAAGATGGTCGATCGTATACATTTAAGCCGGACACAACGTGGATGGCGAGGATGGTTGGTAAATGGCGGTCGCGGCGAATGTGCGAGCACCGACAAAAGATCGAGCACGTATACACGGCGAAGGTCCTTTCTGGCACGGCTCCTGCTCATATTTCAGGATCCCTTTCTGCCGGTGCACCCTGAAAGAGGGCCTCCAGCCACCCCCTGGTCGCACGAAAACGAGGACAAAGAGCCATTTTTCCGTAACGCGATATGTCACGTTGCTGCAGGGGGTGGCTGGATGGGCGAAGGGTTGTCGACACAGGGACGAAAGCGGAACGAAAGGAGGCTTTTCTGTGTCACCGATTTAATCCTGCCGCGGGATTCTACTTTCCTCGCTGCTGCAGGATATCTCCTTAAAGAAGAGGGAGGCTCGAGGATTTGCGGGCATTAAGGGTTGTGAGCTTTTCACGAGCTTTTAAACTCCGCGCCCGATAATAACGCCACGATGTTTTTCGTTTCCTCCTGTACGCGTTTCGTTCACCTCCCCCCACCCTCTAGCCTTTTCTGAAACCCGCCGTTAATAGCGTTTCTCCTCGATTTTAAAATTTGTTTCGCGATGGAACGCGAGCGCGATAAGTTCTCGTCTTCTCTCGAAGATGCTTCAAAGTTGCTTCTAATGGGAGAAAATTGCGATATTGAAGGCGTAATGGCCTTGGATGAAATATGTCTTCTCGGTCGTCGAATGTTTTTCCTTTTAATTCGAGACGAAACAAGAAGAGATGGATTGCAAAGGGTTGACGCCGGGGTATCACCGTCACAGAGCATTTCATTGTAAATTGTTTGGCCACGAGATTTATAATTCACCGAGACATCCGAAGACAACCGGAGTGAAAGTCTGACGCGAAAGAGAAATTCCACGGGAGCGTTTTAATATTCTCCTGGATGGAAAGTTTTTCCGGGGCGTAATATATTGAGTGGAAAACGTTTCAATAAAACTGTTTAGCGACGCGCGCAAGCGGCGGAGCGGAGGGAATTTAATCAAGTATTTTCTTAACGCGTTCGAGCTTTTCCTTGAAAGTATCATTCATACTTTAGGAATTTCTCCATTTTTAAAGAAAATGGGCAACGAAGTATGTTGCAGTCGCGTAAGAAATTCGCGTTTCCTTATAAGAATATTAAACATTGATTCTGTACATCAATCTTGTCGCGTTTCTATTCGGGTTTATTAAAATTTCTTGTTATTTCGCGCGACATGCTTCTTCCATTAATTCCGTCCTGTTCCCGATTAGGAGCTGTACGTATAGTGGATCACGAAGGATTACCACCGTTGAGATATTAAAGGGTCTGTGTACGTAGTTACGGGTCATTAACCTCGACAAGCATATTCGATTATTCTCTCATCATAATAATTGACACATTTCGTACTAGCTCCTAATAGATGTATTTATTAGCCTATTAGCCCGACAACGATAATAATACGTCCTTCCGCAGAGTGGCCATTAAAACAATTTCACAATTTCAACCAAGACACGATGACGGGTTTTTCACCCCAACATAAATTCTGTCGAGATAACAACAATTACGATAATTTACCATGACGTGGAATGGTTTACAAAAGAGAAAATTTGATTGTCTTCGAAAGGACCATCATTAATAGCCAAACACTCCATATAAAAAAAAATCATACAACAAGGATCATAGAGGCCCCGTTCAAAAACCGAATTCACCATGCACGAGATACGAGTTTTAGCAAAATCTAGTCATGTCCGTTTATCGTTTTGTAAACACGAGTGTTGGGGCTCGTTGGAGAGGGGGTTGAACGGGGTTCGTTCCCCCTCCTAGCGTGCAGCGACGAGTCGCGCGATCGCCAAGGGGTGTAAAGAATTTTTTACGGTTTACGGCGTGAGTAAAAATTGAAATCTCCCGGGCGCGCCTTTTCGTGCGTATGGTTTCCGCGTAGCGTAGCCGGGATATCGACCGGGCACGGAAACCGGGGTCGATGCACCGTCGTAGCGCCACGTGAAATTCATTTTGAGGAAGCCCCGGGGAGATATTCTGAAAATTCACGGTCATTAAACCGACCGAAACAAAAGTATCCGCCGGGGCAAATAAAAAAGAAGCTTGGTGCTTCGCGAGCTGGATTTTCGGGAGGGGGAGTGGTGCGTCGCCTCGTCCTCTCCGCCTCTGTTCCACGCGGAGAAATCGATCGGGGACCTCGAGTTTCGTCGATTCTTCGACCGATGCTCGTTTCTATAGACTCGACGAAACAGTTATTAGAATAGAAAAAATATTCTTGACACTCATCGCCGTTTAAACGAGGGTTGTAACATTTTGTCAAGGAATTTTGTGTCACGGAGAACCGTCGTTGCTGTAACGATGATCGTCGTTTGTCTTTTCGTAAAATTTCGGCGTTGGCGAGCCAACGGCAACGAAAGAACGATATTGCACGGGGAACGGTAACGTTTGTCAGAAAACGAGCAGAAGTAATTAAATCTAACGAGGTATCTGGCTGAACTTGCTACGTAAGAGTTACGGAGCGCATTAAGTGGCTTAATTAAACACAGAATTCAACTGAAGTATCGCGTATTATCTCCTCTGTTTGCGATCGCGTAATTACTGTTCCTCTCGGTTCCCGGGCGGCGTCTGAAAGTAAAAATTAGAAACTGCGCGATTAAAAATATACGTTAACCTCGACGCGTTTTACGATTTCGGAACCGGGGTCGTAATAAACTTCCTCCAAGAGCAATTTTGCAGCTTTATAGTCGTGCACCGCGTAAAAAATGTCGGGGGGAAAATCTTCGGAAGTTTCGTTTCGTCACGACGTTCGAGGATCGAGGAAACTATCGCGCGATTCTTCTTCGTCGCACAACCGACGTGTAACAATTTCGGTGCACCCGTTGGCGAGTGCCTCGAGCGATAGATCGATGGGGAAGATGGCTGTTGAACGAGCCACGAATCCTCGCGAGCGAAAACTTTTCCACCATCCGTACTCTGTACGCGGAAAAGTTGAACCTTTACTGATTTAAGGCGGTCCGCGGGAGAACCGTTCCAACGCGAATCGCGCTTTATCTTTCTTTATCAGCGGGGGAACATTTTAACGGTCCCGACCGTGCCGTGAATCATATTTAATTTACGAGCTAGTCGAGGGAACAATGCCCCGAAGAAGAGCCTCCCGCCGTCACGAAATTTTGATGCTCTTTCGCGCTCGTTCGACGATTCGCCGGAGTCGCTCTTCGAGCCCTACGGAATCGATTCTGCGCACCAACAAACTTTGTTTACGTTCTATAAATTGTATTAAACCGATTATTATTAATTTCGAAACGGCGGAAGGGCGGGAGGAGGAACCGAGAGCTAGTAAATTATTTCGGAAGAATGTTTCGTCCACGTACACTGTCACGAGCAACGCGAAAAATAATAGTCGTTCTGTGACTTAAACGCCAAGAGCATGCATTCAGACCGACGTTGGTGCGTCGCTTTAATGCACTACCGTTCGAGATTTTCTCCGAGCATTGTTCTCGGCTCGAGTACATATTTCGCGCGACAAAGTAACATTGTAGCGTGCTTAAGGTAATTACGAAGCATCGTCCGCTTCGGATTCGTTGACTTAATTAGCGCTCCGGAGAAATCGCTGCGAAACTCGCGAATACCTATCGACTACGTTGATAATTTGAAACGGTGGAAAACATTTAGCGTCGATGAATGGCTGGGACAGTGTTTCGTAGATTTTAACAGTTTTTTGAAGAGGCAGAATAGCATATCGCGTTGGAACGACGTCCGTTGACCGCGACCGGAACTCGGAAAAATTGCCGCGTCGGAAGATTCGCGTCGCTGGAAAATTTACGCTGTGAAAATTTCACGCGAACGAATACTCGTTGGGGAAAGTTTCGTGCCCGGTTCGTTCCGCGTTCGTCGCTCTTTTGTCTTCGAGTTCTATCATTTTTAAAGCGGGAACGTTCGGGGGCGTTCGAGAAGCTCCTCGTATCCGGGAAAAGCGAGCGTTTTAAACGACCGAGATTCAGGAAACGGAATTTCCTGCGACTCTATTGGCCCGGTCGAATCAACTTTCCTTTCAACTATTCTTCTATTTGTCGCGTCGAACAATATAGAATAGAATCAAGATTTCTCTTCGATTTGAATCAGCGAATGTTACGATTATATCTGTTGGTTCGTTTCACTGGTCGGGTTTGATGGGTCGTTTATTTGTTTCGTCGCTTGTCGCATGAAAATCACGCAAATTCGGAAACGTACGATCGCGGGTACCGGAGTCTGGCCGTGACGGGTACCACGGGCCTCGATCGTCTGTGACCGAGCCGAAATTACAGTTTATCAAAGCAGAAAGCTGCGCAATCTGCTACCGACGCGAAACCAACCAAGTTTCGACCGCGTCGAGGAACCGTTTGCCTCGTTTCACCGTCGTGAAAAGTTTCCCAGCAATTTGTACCTTTCGCCTGGAAACATCGACGGGAAATTCTTGCGTGACCCAATTTGACCATTTTCTCGGCGTCGAGAACCACTTGAAACTTATTTTTAATTTTTGAAAAGGACTTCGATTTGCTTTGAAGCGACGGTCCTGATTTATTCTATTTTAATCACTGCATGTTTACTCATTGAGCTATAATTGCCCATGCTTTCTCTAGCCATTATTTACTGTACGATCTACCCGCGTCTCGTTAGGCATTTTTTCACATAAAATGATGGCTCATCGGGTTGGGAAAAATCGATGGTGTTTTCTGGGACGAAAGTACTGCGTCTCGTAACGAAGGTGCTCGTCGTTGCAGCGTGTTAAAGACACTCGGAGCTTGGTCATTCGGCCGAATGTAATTTCACCCGGCGGCGCGGGGGGTGGCACCGAGACAGCACGGAAAGTTCCTTTATTACGTTAAAAGTTTTTACGATCTCACCTCGCGGGGGCTATCGCGTCGCGATGGGCGCGGCGTCTCTCTGCCTCGGATTAAAACGGGCCGACTCTAAACCCCCTTCATCCCCCGTCCGATGAAATGACGAGTGAGACGAGATTTCCTCGAGAAGATATCCCGGGTTTAATTCCCGTGGAAACGGTAATTCAATGTCGACTGATTTCCAGCCATCGACGGCACAGATATTAGGGGGTGTAACCGTTAGCCCCTCGACCGCTCGCCTCCCCCCGATCCCGGATTTACGACGGGTTTCTCGATCCTCTGTACAGAGCGTACCGTTTTAATATCGAAATTGTTTGCGCCCGAGCAACCATTACTCCGCGATCAGATTATACACACACTGCCGGACAAAAAGATACCCTCGAAATTAATCCGATTCCCTTTGTACGTTCAACGTTACACGTTCGATCTTTCTTGCGTGTACACAGACTCGCGATAGTGTTCGAACGATGACATATTCCTAATTGAAATTAACTTATAATTTCAAATTAGGAGAACATGTAACTTTTGATAAATGTTTACAATGTTGGAAATACATGGCTTTAGGCCACTTTCGTAATAACCAGCATACGTATCTTGGGATATTTTGTTAAGCAAAACAATGTTGGTCTTTTGAAAATTCTACTTCGCAGCTTCGAGGATCATAGAAACGTTTGTTGAACAGGTAACCTCCGATTTTGCGATAAATTGGTGGAAAATTGTCCTCGAATTGGAGCTGGATTTGCTTTCCCCTGGAATTCCACTCGAGAATCGTTCTGCAGTTTATCGATTCTTCCTCAAGAATTGATTATTCGACCGTGCGCGTAGACTATCGGGTCTCCAGGAAACGAATCGAAAATTCGCAGCAAACCCGTTCGCGTTAGCTAACGAACCGTCACGCGAATCGCCGGTCGTCAGCTTCCCGATAGTTGTTGCTTTGTCGTCTCCTGATTGCACGACGAGTGTTTGCTGGATTCCAGGCAAGACAAATAAATGGCGGCCCGAGGACGACCCGGAGAGTCATCCACGCGAATTATCCAGTCGTCGTTTCGTTTCGGTCCCTCGTTCGATCGCGTCCACGAATTATTTTCGAATTTTAGAAAAAGACAAATAAAAGGTGCAATTAATAATTTCACAGTCTCTTCGGTTCGTTTCTTTTATTTTTTCGTTAAAGGAGAGCGATTATCCATCGAGTATCGTATGCACACGTGTGTTTGCGTGGATGCGGGTACCTCAGGAGTTTGCCTTCTTCTCGATAAAGGAACATCTTGTGAATTGAACGTTGGCAAGGAACACCTGCCCTACCTGCATGACCATTAGAGATTAAGATTAGATCCCTTCGTGTTTGCGTTCGCTAGCAGATGCAGGAATACACAATAACGCCACCGAAACGTTGATTCCTATCTTTAACTCGTGTCGTTCATCACTCGTTTAACAACTGAGTCGATAGCCTTGCTAACATTTATCTCGCGTACACGAATAAAACCTACAAGATTCGGTACAGAAGCTCCCATGGACAAAATAAATTAAGACGGCTTGTTCTCGGTGCATCCAGAGCAAATTTATTTATTACAAACTGGGGCCCCTTAACCCTCAAGTGGGCTCTCAATCTCAACCGAATTATTTCAAAAAATAATTAACTAATAGAGGATTAGATAAATATTAAAATCCAATAATTCACTTGATTATTCCAGCAAGAATCTAACCGATTTCAGATTTTAGCGAATCCTTTCGAGGATCGAGGCGTTGATTTTTGTTAGGATAAAATTGCTCGCGAGCGAAAATATACTTTGGCGATAAAAGCGGTACGTAGAGAGCAGTAATTCACCGTCGATGAAATTGGAAAAGATTAATCCCCGAGATAGAACGATACAGGAACCAATTCGCCGTCAGAATTCTCGCGAGACCGACGTCAATTAAAATGGCGTCGTTTCTTCGGGAAAAAGTTTATTCCGCGACGCTGTTCGCGACGAACAGGTGACGTGACGGCCATCCACGAGCAGGATTTAGCAGGATGTTCTAGCAGGGATTTTCAGGGATCATCCGTCGCCCTCGACTTTGCGTTTAATGCGAAATTTACAGGCGAAACGTGCACCACTTACGGTGACTTCGATGCTCATCGAGAGTCGGACGATGCGCGATCCATGATTTTGTATCGTCGAACATTGATCGATCCTTCTTTACGATCACGGAACGTGGACGTGGAAACGTCCTTTGTGGTCGAACCATTTTTATCGATTTTATTTCTTTATTTATTTACGGGCTTCATTAGAGATTTCGTTCATGTATCTCACCGATTGAGTTCTACGTTTAATTCCCCCAGAAATCGGGAGTTCGTTCACATTTCGATCCTCGTTCCTCCGTAAAACTCATCCTCGATCTCTTGGTGGACGTCTTGGCTCGCCACGATAAAAGAAAAGAAGAAAAAAAGGAAAAAGGGGCGCGGTTGCAACGAAAATAACAGACACGCGAGGCAACAGGCCAGCCAGCCTGGTCGCATAAATTCCGTCATCGTAATACTTTTATGATTCTATTTCCATTATTTACCGTCCGATGGGAAAGTGGAGCGTACGATCGAGATAAAAGGAACGCGCGAAAACGCTCCACGGCCCCTTTTGCCGCCTCTCCGGGCATCCAGTCGCTGCGGTATCGCGCCGCTTTAAAAATGCAATACGTACACGAGATAAGGCGCATTCTGAACTGCATGCAAATTTCACGGCTACGTTCCCCGGGAGCCCTGCAACCGTCCGCCAATTCCGTGCATAATCGCGCCACGCAGCGAGAACCCATCGATTTTTAGCCTGGTTTTCACCGTGTAACGAACCGACTCGATCGAACCCTCGGAAACGAGATTTCGCTGATTTTACGAACCGTTGCCTCGTTCGCGAAACGATACGTTACTTATAAACAAAGCATCATTGATTAGTTTAATTAAAATATAAATTGTTTGCAATTTTGAGGCACGATACGTGGATTTTAGACGCCAGTTTTTTTTTTATTTTCGCCCATTGTTGGGGAGACTGAATGCTGTTCGGAGAGACGATCGCACAGATAGGCGAGTAAACAGAAAATTCCTCTGGTTCGGGAGGATTAATGCGGTCCTTAAGAGGCGACGGAGGCCTCCGACGTTCCGTCGTTTTAATCCCATTTGCCGCATCCGCACGTGAACACGGCGGTTCATCCACCAAGACAAAAGGTTTATCGTCGTAGCTCGCGCGCGCTTGCCAGCGCTCAATATGCCCGGAAATGACGTTACCACGCTGCGGCCCGTTATTAATGGAAATTCAATTTCTATTTGATTAGCGAGCATCCGCAGGGTGGAAACCGTACGGTGTCGTTCTTCGATTCCCCAGCATAAGGAAACCGTGTCTGAAAACGGGCGCAGCATCCCCCAGCCTTCCTGTTTACCCCCGAACGACAATAGACGCAAATATATATTCAACAACAGAGGTGCAACTGAATATTAATATAACACTTTTATATGTTTTTTACTTTATACAACAGTTTGTATAGGATTATCAGGGAGTAAACAATTTGAAAATATCAATCAAAGTTGTCAAAATTTGTTGCGAACTATTGGAACGTGGACGATTTAGGGTAGAAGACTCCCTTAAGGGTGGATAAGAATTTTGCTCGTCCGGGTTGGAGGCTCGCTTGTAGAGAGAAACGCCGTTGGCCGACGGCACGCGTTTGCGGAGCGTTCTCGCGATCGATCGTCCAAACATTTGCAAGAAAAACAAAGGGGGAAGAGTAATGGAAATTTTTGCAAAGTGCCGGAACATGGACGCGCGGGAACGGTCGCTGGAGGATTTTCCCCGGCAGCCGCCATATCGAGGTCGCTTTTGTGGAGTTCGGGTCGGGGAAATTACGTTGCACGACGAAAACCGCGGCTCGTTTCGATCGTCGAGCGCGAATGAAACGGCAAAAGCGTCGCGGAATGAACGGAGAGAGGGGCAGGGGAGGGGGGAGAACGAGCTTGGTATTTTTTATTCGATTAACGACGGCCCCACCGGTGCAAAAGTGCATCGCGATTTCGTCGGGAATTTTCACCGGCTTTCCGTGTATTTTTTCCAACGTCCTCCCTCCCCATCTCCTGGTCGAGTTCTTGTCGTTTTTATTACACCGGAACCTTCATTATCCATACTAATCTCCATCAGCAAGGAATTCCCTGATAGTTTGAATTCCACGTTTCGAGTGAAACAAATTTACAAATACGTAAATGTTATACGATACGTGTAAAAGAGATATATTGAACTGGTCGACAGGTTCAGCGACCCGGAAGTGTATCACGATTGCACGTATATTAACCGTGTTCTTTCTTTTCTATCTTAAATATTAGAATATATACGTTTGTTAAAAAAATAAATATATTTAGTAGCGGAACCAAGTATTCCTTTACGCGTCATCGAAGGAAAGTTCGCGGCGAGGGTCGATACCGCTCGAGAACTCCCATATTGAATATGAAAAATTGCATATTACGGGAAGATGGATGTACCGGGGAGTCGGAAAATTCAACGTCGAGATCGACGACTGGCCGGAACGAAATACGACGTCGATTAGCGTAAGAAAGGACGGCGTGTCTCGGGAAATTTTCGTGTACGCGGGGAAGGAAAACGTGGTGTTTTCGCGTTGCTTGTGAAATGGACGAAAGCGCGGTGTTTTAGAGGCGCACGAGGTCGAGCGATACATCGCCGGGCATCGATTTCTCGTTCTTATTTTCCCGGGAACACGCGGCGTACGCATGGCCTCCTTTGAAACTCAAACTTACACCTACGGCGACAGGGAAAATCAATAAGGAAGTTAGGAGCGTTCCGCGGCGACTGTCGCGCGTGCCTGCGAATTGGAACGCGCGGAAAACACGCTTTTCCTGAACGCCGTTGGAAAAAAGTTTATCGTCCACGTTCCCAGGGATCGTAGGAAACTTCGAACGCCCTTTTAAGCCTAACGTCGTACGTGTTATTTCGAGCGTTTTCGGGCTTAATTGAGCGATAAATTACGGCTGGCCTCTGACCCGTGCCAAAATTCGCCGTACATGGACCCGTTCGCGCCTCGTTTTCCAACCGTTCTTCCCTGCTTTTGCTCGATCGATCCTCGTTTCTTCGCGAAGGACAGCCGAATCGATTCGAGACAGTCGCGGAATCGCGTGAATTGCAAATCGACTCGCGTCATCGCTGTGAGGAATACATTCTGCGTTGCATTTGTGTCTTATTTCCCACTTGAAATGGTATAGAAACCCGTGTATAAATTGTTCTCTCTAATAAGGGAGGAGACCCATGTAAAATGGTAAAACGAGAAGCGATAATTTGATCCTACTACACGTATCGAGCAAGCTTGTCAAAGCTTTGAACTTTAATACGATGGACAAACATTCGATTCCTGGATCTGAAATAACTGAATTCTCGATTCGTTGACAAACGCGTTTGGCTGGCCTCCACAATTACGTAACACCGTTTGAAATTGTTAACGAGACGCTTTCATTATCGCGCTCATTAAGGCCCCCGTCGCGGTGATTATTGTCCTAGCGAAAGAAACGCTTCAGGACGCCTCCGGGCTCACAAATCGATTCTAATTGAATGCAATTTAACGATGGAATTAACGCTGTCGCGGATCTGCGAAAACGCCGACGCTCGGCGAACGAGACCTTTGAATTCCGTTTCTGTTTGACCGTTTTAAACGATTGCTTCGAAATTGCACGACTCTAAAAACGAAATTAATTTCTGCTTAACGCACTGTCGACCGATCTTCCGTTTCGTCCTTCATTTTAATTCCAGTTTCGACTAATCGACACTCGCCGAAAAGACGCGAGTTTCGTGAATTTCGAGTTTCGTCGAGGTTGTCGATCGTCCGTCGTTGGTCGTTTGTTGACGATCGCAGGGTGATCGTTGGAAGAAGCTCGTTACGGCGACGTTAATCGCGTCTGTAACGAGATTTCGCAAAGAACGGGTGCCACACGGGTATTAATAAAGTTATCGACGTCGGGTAGTAACGGCGTTTATTATCGGAACGGTTCGCTCTGGCTTCCTTCGTTCATTCACGACGCTGGAATAAGCAAACAGAGTTTTCTCCGGTTCCTCGAGAACTTCCCTTTAAGCTTTAACCCTTTGCAATTTATTTTCAAGCAAACGTGATTATTCAGACCGATTAATTGATCCAAATAAATCCCCCTAAATCCCATAAATCGTGTTCCATCCACCGTGAACACGATCGACTCGACTTCTTTGGGTCTGGGTTTTTATTAAATATATTATGCGGCGATGTTACGATCGAATCTTGGATCGCAAACCGCAACAGGGTAGCGATACAATGTAACTCCGAAACGAAGCAGAAATTGCGGCCGGTATTCGAACGAAATTTCTTACGAGTTAGGCGAGGCAATTTTCAGTCGATTTGGTCGTCGAGTTTCATTCGGTTTTCCCTAACGACCGACTCTTGCGGACGACCGAGTTTCCGGTCTGCGGTCGAGAATTTGCAACACGGAGACTGTCCCTCTCCCGGTGGAGCTATGGCGGAGACAACAAGAAAGAATCGAAGAGAATGGCGGGAGATGTTCTAGGAACCGAGAATACCCGCTTCGTACTTCACCCCCACCATCGATCTTGCTTATAGCGAAGTGTTTGAATCATTTCACGATTTCGTGATCGTCACGAAATATCGTCTGATATATCGTCGAGATGCATTGACGCTAGATCTATCAAAGTGACCCATTCATAATTTTTAATAGAACTTGTAAAAAATTTACCATAATTTTCCATAAGAATCGTTTTAATTTCTTTAAAAAAGTCTCGGATAATAATAAGAAGCGTCAGCTAAAATAACTCGTTATCTATTGGTGGTGCCAGAAAAAAAACAAGGATTCGCTCGAGGTACGTTCGAGCCTATCGCTACTTTCGAGCGATCGACCAAGGCAGCGAGGGAGGAAAAAACTTCCCTCGTCCGGAGGTCTTCCAAGTAGATCCTTTCGTTGACTTCACCGTGCTCGCGACTTCTTTCCTCCTCCCTCTTCAAACCCCCCCCCCTCGGCACGTTGCAAGGGAAAGTGCGGTCAAGCCGTGATTCGGAAGCCAGGCTTCGCGGTAACGCGAAACAGATGGGCGGAAGAGAGAGTAAAGGAGAGACAGAGACTGTGATTATTTTTGCATCGATGGTTTTATAGCTTGCAAATACGCTTTACGTTTTTTCGACATCGCCGACTGGGGAAAAAAACCAACAAACTTATTTGCCAAGTATTAAACCAGTGGTTCTTAACCTCTCGTACTCGGGGGCATGATTTAACGCTGGAACAAAGCAGTCGAAACGATTCGTGATTTCTAATGGAACTTGTGAAAAATTTACTGCAATTTTCCATAAGAGAACGAATAAACACTTATGTCTATTGCATTGTATGGAGCGTGGAAATTGACAAAATCGTCGATTACATTGTTGCAATTGATTTGTTTTCCAGATGGACAAACAGTACCGACGTTGTGCGAGCTCGCGGCGCGTTGCGTGGCGTCCCACATACCCTTCGAGCTGGTGGAGCACGTTTATCCGCCCGTGCCCGAGCAACTACAGCTCAGGATAGCGTTCTGGAGTTTCCCGGACAACGAGGAGGACATCAGGCTTTACTCGTGCCTGGCCAATGGGAACGCGGACGAGTTTCAGCGCGGCGAGCACTTGTTTCGTTCGAGGAGCGTGAAAGATCCTCTGCAGATCGGTGAGCGAATTCAGAGTCAACCACATCTGGAATTCTTCGATGAAAATTCAAGATTTATTAATGAAAATCGGCCGAATATAACAGACGATACTACTGTATCTTCTGTCAACTAAACTAGTAGTTCGACGGGTCAAAGCAACGTTCAATTTTTAATTGAATCGGTTTTTTTTTTTGCACCAGCCTCCGTTAGAGTTCTGCAACGCTGCCGCGAAAGACCGGAGAAAAAGGTGGAAATCGGAATTTATAGGGCGCTCAATTTCGTCGCTAATTGATCCCAGTGTTCCCGGGCCGTGAATCGTTGGAGTCGTTTCCTCCCATCGATCCGGCATTAAATTCATTTCAGCGTCGGTTTACAGAGAGAGGATTTTGCGACACTATTCGAGACAGGGAAACGTCAGGGTCAGGTTTCCAATTATGTCTATCCCGCGCTTCCCGTCCAAGGGGAGCCCTCGCGGCTCGAGAATCTTTGCACGATGCTCCATTCCTCGAATAAAGAAGCTGGTCAGCTTTCAGACCTCTGAATCGCCATGCCTCGCCTAATAATCGACCACGCGGGAAAAAATTTTCTCCTTAATCTTCGCGATGGATTTCAAATTTAAGTACACAAAGTGTATTTTTATGAATCGAGTGCAATTATATCCTTCCACTTGGCCGTTGTTTTCGTTGCCTGATTCATCCGCCAGAAAAGTGGCAAGAGGAAGATCGAATTAGACGCTCGAAAAAGCAGATTTCATGAAAATACTCGAAGGCAATTAGAAACGTCTGTTCGATCCGCGAACGGTGAACAGGATAATTCGCGAAAGACGCCTCTCCGACAGAGGTACGAGACGTTGGATTTTAATCCTTAATTTTATTGTTTGACCAAGATGTTCCTGGACGGTTAATTTCCTCGAGCTAATTTACGCTGCACTCTACATAGAAAGACGTCTTTCCCTTTGTATTCCGTTTGTTAGCGATCCACGGCACCGGGGCGTTGTTTCTTAATGCGCGCGAAATGACGTCTTTATTCCCTTTCGTCTGGAAACGGTGCTTACGCTTCTTGTCGTGGCAATGACCGACGATTCCCCTGCGAGCCGTGCAATTCCGCTGTTCGGGGTCGTGCGAATAATTTTCAACGAACGTTTAATTCGCATTTATTATACGGTATAATGCTCTTCCGAGCATCGTGTTATTAAACGTTGCAACCAATTTATTTTCGCCCGTCTCAGCAATGATATATTTCCTCGTTATTGTCTTGTACAGGCTTTGTATTAAAAATACTACTCGTCCAAACGATCGAAACTGAAATGTCTCATCTATTTTTCAAGTCCGTCAACTTCAACATCTCTATTCGTGCTTGGATGACAAATAATACTGTTTTTTTTATTGTTCCACTGGTCAGGATTCCATCTAAGCGCAAGCGTAAACGCACCTGTAGTGATGCACACCGGGAAAACGATGTTCAACGTCGCCGTAACGTTCGATCGACGGAAGATCACGTCATGCAACTGCACTTGCACCTCGAAGGCCTATTGGTGCGCCCACGTGGTCGCCGTTTGCCTCCACAGGATACACATGGTAAGAAACCGCGCCTCGAACCTCCAAAAATCAATTTCTAATCGCGTTGGAGATCCTACCGATTATTAACGTTACACTGGATTTAGCGTTAAAAAGATTTGAGATCGAGTACGAGCGTTGGAGTGCAGATCGAGCCGGAGTAAAATCGCGTACGTCAGGTTGCAAGATCGAATTTGCAAGGATCTAGACGAGACTGGACGATTTAATTGTCGTAGTCGCGGTTAGAGAGGGCGGGATACTCTGACGCGACGTTGTTTTGTATTCAGCCGACGCAGGTGTGCCTGAGAGCTCCGGTTAGCGAATCCCTGTCACGTTTGCACCGGGAACAACTGCAGAAGTTCGCGCAGTATCTCATCAGCGAGCTGCCGCAGCAGATTCTGCCCACAGCCCAGCGTCTTCTGGACGAGTTGTTGTCGGTCCAACCGAGCACCATCAACAGTTACTGCGGCGCCCCCGATCCTACGGCCGGTGCCTCCGCCCACGATCAGACCTCCTGGTATCTCGACGAGAAGACACTCCACGACAATATCAAGAAGATCCTTATCAAATTCTGCGTTCCAGCTCCGATAGTCTTCAGGTAAATTGCCTTCGAAACCGAGAAACTTCAATCCGCTGAAAGAAACTCGAAAAAGTGGGATTGGAATTTTCAGTAAGAAACTGTGATCCATTGTTCTTAATATAGGAAACTTTGTTAACGCGTAAACCCTTGAAATTGTCTAGAAGAACTTTTCTTTAACGTCTAATTTCGAGAATTAGTTTCCACCTTATCAGAACAGTCTATGAACGCGTATTAAAAATTACACCCACGCAGTTCCGAAACTACTGGTGTTTTATTAATAATTGAACCACTGTTAGAAGCGGCAAGGCTCCCCCTTTAAAATGGCTTTTGGTTTTTGTCGATCGGACTTACCGTTTCCGAGATATCGTAATTTATGTAAAGGGGTATTTTTCTTAATTCGACTATCTCTGTCTTCGTCTGACGCGTCGGAACTCTTTCTCGCTCGTGCATCGCGCTGACCTACCCCACGGACGTGACTGTCGTGACCCAGTTCCGTAGTGTTTCCAAGAATTTACTACGCACTGTTTACTATTTACGCGCGCGCGGTCATTCATCTCGCATCAATGAAACGTAAAAAAAACTTCGAACCCTTATATCTCCGTAACTAGCCACCGCATCGACTTGAAACTAAAATCCTCATATCTCCGGAACTAATCACGCTATCGACTGGTACAAACGCTCATTTTAAAGGGCATTTCATCCCCTATCCGATGACTATGCAAACTACCACATTTTATGCTGTCTTCTATGTTTATTTTATAATTTACTTTGACGTTACATACTAAAAGAAGTTTTAGCAACTCCTATTTATTATACGACTGGTCTGCGATGAAACTGGATTATAAATTATTTATTAAGTTTGCATATAGAAGGGTTCACGTGATTACTAGCCAGCATCGTTTCGTGAATAATTGTTCTCTCTGGGACTAACCTATCGTTTAGTGTTAACTTCTGGTCTCTAAAAACACGGTACCAATAATTATGCGTCCATTCGACCGATCGTAGAAACGACCTTATCGATCGCGTACGTTCTCCGGAATGATTTCGCGTCGGTTGACGAATCGGATCTGATAATTGCAGCGATGTTAATTGCCTGAGCACCACTGCGCCTCCTGCTGCTGCCGAATGGTCGTCGTTGCTGCGACCGTTGCGCGGACGGGAGCCGGAAGGGATGTGGAATCTGTTGTCGATCGTGCGCGAGATGTTCAAAAGGAACGATCGCAACGCCATACCGTTGCTGGAGATCATCACGGAGGAGTGCATGGCCTGCGAGCAGATCCTCGTTTGGTGGTTCAACACCAAGGTAGCGTTGTTGAACGCGACCGGTTACGGGGGCAAACACAACATGAACAGCAACGTGCACGCCTCGCAGCACGCCTGCTCGTCCCTCTGCGACGAGATCGTCGTCCTTTGGCGACTGGCCGCTTTGAATCCTGGCCTCTCGCCGTCCGAGCGTGAGATACTTCACAATCAGTTTACCACTTGGCACATGAAGATCATCGATAAGGTAAGCCGCGTCGCGGTCAGGATAGGATCGATCGAGCATATCACGGTTCGTCGACGAGCTCGTTTCCACCGTGGAATATATCAGACAGCTAACGATTTATCCATCGACGAAATTTCCGGTTTCACAGGTAACGAAAAGTCGGGGCAGCTCGGTGACCCGCAACTCCCACAACAGGCACAACGGCACCGATCACAAGTACTCGTTGAAGAACGATCTGACCGTTTTCACCGGCTTCAAATCGGCGCTCGAGGCGTGCTATCTCGATTGGGAGGAGTACACCTTGCCAGGTATCACGTACACAGCAGGAAGCAATCCCATGTATCATTGTCCGTTCACCTGTTTCCGGCACGTCGGGGATACCAGGACGGAGGTGAATCAGGTCGGTGTTTCGATTCGCGGTGAAACTTTTACGCTTACGTCGAGGGATCGTGGTGGAGAAAATATGAATTCTGTCGACGCAGGTGAACTCGAGCGCTGCCGTGCTGAATTGTCAGCCGCCGGTCTCTCACCACCACGGCAGACGGCCGTTGAGTTTGGGCCTGGTGGAGTTCAGCTACATGGACCGGAAACGATTGAATCCGCGAGAGTTTCCAGGCCTGTGCTCGCGAAGCGGCGGCGGGGACGGGAATCGAAGCAGCGTCAGCTCCGAAGGTTTCTGCGAGAACGAGACCGACATGCCCGATATACCCGAGCCTCAAGTGGTCCTCGTTAGACGAAGTTGTGCTCAACTAAATAATTGCGGGGACACCGATTCACAGGTACGTAAAATGGCCGGAGGATATCGCGCGTCCGCGAGTTGTTGGCCCCCGAGAGTACTTTACTCGCTCTACCTATCCCCGGTTTCGTCGTTTAGGTTAATAGCGGCTCGTTAGAGTATGCATCCATTACACGATCCCCCATCGATACGTAAAAATATCGAGTTGTTCGGAAAGCAATTTCGTTTTTTCTCCTTCGTGAAAAGGAACGATTTTTTATTGAATTATACTTTGTGAATTCGCCTGGTGAATCTTTGAAAGAATCTCAGGTAACGATTTGGTACCGATAGATTGCTAATCGCTGCTATAAATCGCGACCATTGCGCGTTTCCAGGAGGGTGGCGGCAGCGAGTCGTCCTCGAACAGCAACGTTAGCCTGAAGAACGCTCAAAATTCGGACAAGTACCGCTCAAACACCTCGTCCGAGACACATAGTGATAGTAGTGATAGTAGTAATAACAAAGCTGCCTGCGACGGGAAGTGCAGCAGGACGAATCTCGACTACCGTGAGAAATCGCGTACAGTGTTGGCCAAGGGTACGGGTTTGAAGGGCGAGCATGAGTCCGATCTGGAGAAGGACGCGTCCAGGAAGCCGTCCAAGGACGAGAGTTCGTCGTCCAGCAGCGACAGCCCGTCCAGCGACGAGTATCACGTTTACTATTACGACCCGAAGGCCGTGGCGACGAGCAACGGCGCCTCCGGCAAAGACTTCAAGAACCACACGCAGGCGGCCAGCGCGCCGAACGCTAGCACTATACTAGGTAATTTGACGAAGACGGAGGATCCGTGGGACATACTGTTCGCCAGGGCGGAGGGACTATACGCTCACGGACACACCAGGGAGGCTTGCATCCTGGGCGTGCAACTCGGCGAGGAACTGCTGGCGAACCCACCGAATCTCATGATCAACGAATCTCGTATGCCCGTGAAGGGCAAGAAGAAGAAGGTAAAGCTAGCCGTGTTTCCCCACGTTAGAGAAAAAGGGGATTTTCTACTGTAAAACGCGTTTTCTTTTATATTCTGTTTGATGTTTTTTATAAATTTTAATGGGAGGTTCTAGAGGCCAAGACGAAAATCAAAAATAACAATTTGTAAAAGGACAGAAGAACGGTAGAAGACCCCCTTAAATTATGTGCATACAACGAATACATTAACCTGGTTCTAGCAACAGGTTAACCCGGCGTCTCATCAGCTAACGTGCCTTGCGTCGGCTACACTGGCCAAGTGTTGCTTTCTTTGCACGGTTCTAGCGGAGAACCCGGAGTATTACAATCTGGCATTCAGAGTTGGTTTGTTTGGCCTGGAAATGGCCAGACCACCGGCCAACACCAAACCATTGGAGGTAAACGAGTCACATTAAGTAACCGAATTAGAAGTCGCTTTTTTTCGATTCGCTGCAAGAGCCGCGGATGTACCAGATCGTTGAGTTCTCGAATTTTCTTAGGTAAAATTGGCTCATCAAGAAAGCGAGTTGGTAGGTCTTCTGAAAAGGATCCCGCTAGCTCCAGCCGAATTAGCGATGGTTCGACAGAGGGCCGAACAGCTAAGAGACGGGGTTCTCCGGTCCAGGGGTCACGCGCTGCTACCCATCATGTTGGCCAGTTTTATATTCGACGCCCGCAACGTGCCAAGTACGCATTCGTTTCCAGTAATGTTCTTTCTTCTTGTCTTTGCGTTCCGTGCGCGAAGGGTCGTTCATTCAGACAAGAGAGAGCGAGAGTGGAGATAGTTGAGACGGGGATTAAAACATTGTGGAATGATTCGCAGGCCTAAAACACCTGCCCACAGACGTTGACGAGAACCTCGGGTTCGACGCGGCTGTCGCTGCTCTGGGACTGAAAGCGAACGTCAGCGAAGCCGATCATCCGCTTCTCTGCGAAGGCACGCGACGCCAAAGGTACCGGCAGTCGACGTCGTTGTCTTTATTTATCGATCGTGCAATCCATTAACGATCCTGATCGTTTCAGGGGAGATCTGGCGATCACCTTGCTCGTCTACTACAAGGACGAACCAACGAAAGTGGCGAGTATCATGGACAAGCTGTTGGATCGGGACGTCCATCAGTTGATCAAGTCACCGATTCTGCCTAGCTATTACACCTCGAATCCTCCAACCAAGAGCGAGGTAAGAAACTTGCCAAAAGAAATTCTAGATCCATCCGTCGATCGATGACACAGAATACGATGTCTCTGTCTCAGATGGTGAGATACGACGACGAGTGTTTCTCTCCCCTCGCTGGAACGGACGTTGGAAACGGCGATAGCGTTGTCGGCACCAGCAGCAGACCGCACAGTAGCACCAGCGCGGAACTGGAAACTGGTATGAGCGCACTCACGGTGCAACCGCAAATCGTTCAACAACCCGTGTCTACCAGAACTAAAGAAACAAGGTCCGTGGTGGCTTTCGTAGCGATAAACACCTCTTGCGAGGTCCCATCGCTTCCCGTGCACGTCGTCAGAGGGTCCGTTCCTCTTGCAAGCACTCGATCCAACCTTCCTGTTTTATATAAACGTATATATACAGACGGAAGGTCGAGTATGGGAAGCGACGGACCTCGAAACCTCTTCGTTAAAAGTAGTATCGACTCCTTCAATTCTCGTCTGTTCCGTTTTACAGATACAAAAGTAAGAGAATGTATCCGTCTATTCCTAATCAACCATCCGAAGCGGGGGCGCACTTTATGTGCGAGTTAGCGAAGACGGTTCTGGCGAAAGCTGGCGGCAACAGTTCCACGTCGTTGTTCACGCAAGCATCCACGAGCCAGAATCCCCACGGGCCTCACAGAGCTCTCCACATGTGCGCGTTTCAGCTCGGTTTGTACGCGTTAGGACTGCACAATTGCGTGACGCCCAACTGGCTCAGCCGTACGTACTCGAGCCACGTCTCTTGGATAACCGGCCAGGCGATGGAGATCGGGGCACCGGCGATCTGGTTCCTCATCGACACTTGGGAGGGACACCTCACGCCGCCGGAAGCCGTCAGTATAGCGGACAAGTCCTCCAGAGGATGCGATTCCAACATGGTCAGAGCGGCCGCGGAACTCGCGTTGTCTTGTTTGCCCCACGCCCACGCCCTCAACCCGAACGAGGTGCAGAGAGCTATTCTCCAGGTAACGACATTTTACATTCGACCGACGACACTCGTGCTCGAGTATTTTACGCGCGAAAATTTCGCTGTTGCAGTGCAAAGAGCAGAGCGAGATGATGCTGGAAAAGGCTTGCATCACGGTGGAGAACGCCGCGAAAGGCGGTGGTGTTTATCCGGAAGTGCTTTTCCAGGTGGCCAAGTATTGGTACGAATTGTATCTAAGGGTGAGTTGATCAGGGCAAAAACTACGCGTCCCAAGATTTCTCTTAGGTTTCTTAGGGATACTGATTGTGATCTTGATGCAGCACACCCCGGACGGAGAACAGCAAGACGACATGTCGCACGATCCCCTGCAGTTGGATCTGAACGGTGTGCTTCTGTTAGAGCCCGGGCCTCCCGTGGACATGGCGAACAGTCAAATGATGCCTGGACCGACGCAAACCGTCGTTGTCACCAATACTCAGCCGCCCCCTCAACCGTATCCCACTCATCCGACTATAACTACGCTAGCGCCTTTAGGTAACCCTTGTTCCTTGCTTTCGATCGCTTTGAAAACCGTGTTCGTTATCGTCCCGTGTACCAACGAACGTAATTTCTAGTTACAGGAGTCGGTATGCCGTATGCAGTGGCGCCTTACAGTTTTGTACATCCCCATCATACCATCCCGACGTTCAGCGGACAGATGCCGTCGCACAGGGTAACGCTACCACCAGCATCACCGCACATGCAAATGTATCATGCGGCATTCCCGCCTCATCCGGGCCATCCGCAACATCTTCAACATCCGCACCATCCGGCACAGCCCACGCAACCACCATCGCTGCCGCAATATTACACACCGCAACCCCCACCACCACCGGGGGCTCATCATTTATTCACCATGCAACAGCCTATGCCAGTTAATGTAGGTATTTTCGTTTGATCGTTTTTGCTCTGGCCCGTCCAGGATCAGCGTTCGAACGCGATCTCGTTGTTTTCAGGTACAAGCAGGAGTAACGGGGCCCATTCCCGGGCAGAATAACATGCCCGGATCCGCGTTGGTTCAGGCGCAGCCTATGATATCGGCTGTCAGAGCTCAGTCCCAGGTAATTAGGCGACTTGAATGCTGTAAAATAAGTTGCGATACCTTTCGAAAGCAACGTGTGCGGTATAGGTAGATGATTTAGGTACGAAGGACCGTGTGAACCCTTAAAATTCTAATGCTTCCTATCGAACTCGATTAACAACTAATTCGCGAGCCACGGACACGCTCGATGGTTCGTTCGACCTGTGCACAACGATCGATTCGCTTTCTCGTGTAAAGATGACGTTTTGTTTCGAACACAGGTTCACAGACAGACTCAGCCCCTGAGTCAACAACAACTCCGAGCGCTTCTCGCCGCGTATCGCGTTGGCATGCTAGCCATGGAGACGCTAGCCCGTCGTGTCCACGACGACAGACCACAGGCGAAGTTCGCGCGCAATCCACCCTACGGGGAGGACGTGAAATGGCTACTGAGAGTCTCGAAACGTCTCGGTACGCAGTACCTTCATCAGCTTTGCATCTGCTCGGTGGACAGCATCGTCAGTCCCTTCGTTCTTCACGACGTCGTGTTGGAGGCGGCTCGTTACTTGGCGAGAAACAATCCAGCCCTTGTACTTCAACATTTGAGATCCGCGCTTTTGGCACCCCTCGTTCACAAGTGCCAGCAAATGTTAGTTTTCGTAAAATATTTTCTTATACTCTTGCTAGGTGGTCTTGCCTTGGAACATCGTTCGGGACGAGTACGAAACACGCGTGTATGCTTAATTGCAGGTACATTCAATGCATGCATCAGAAATTGTACCATTTGGCGACCGGGGACTACGAAGACTTCGCGAGCGTGGTGTGCGCTGCGCGAGCGGCGTTCCACATCACTCCGGAGGGACACGTACAGTTCAAGGAGTGGCTCCAATCTATTAAAAGGTACTGTACTACCCTAACTGGGTCACTTTGCGTTCAATCGATCGCTTTTGCGCTCGATATCAGGGACTTTGGCGGTATTGAAGTACGATGCAACCTATATAGAATTAGCTAGCAGGTGAAGGAATGGGGTTACCTTCTTCTAAAGAAGTAACATTGTTTAATTAATTTATTTATTCGACCACGTTGTTTGTTGGACTTTCCCGTCCGACTCCCCAGTGTTGCCAACGCCAGCTACCAAAGTCGAGCGTAGGAAGCGATTAGTTTAGCGCGCAGTGATCCTGCTGACGTTCACGAGGAATTAATAAACGAATATATACCGTGCGGAACAAACGGTAAGGCTGGAACATTGTTTTCACAGATCTCAGTCGTGCAACAAGGATCTTTGGGCACAAATCAACGCGGCGTTACAGCAAAATGGCAAATGACATATGGCAGAGCCAGGCGTGACGTGGCTCAACTCTCTTCCTCATCCGCCGCCCCCTCCGCCGCCACCTCCACCGCCTCCTCCGCCGACGACGACGACGACGACGACGACGACCCTTGGGCTTCAGCATCAGTATCCCCGTCATTCACATCCACGGAGCGTCGTGTGCGTTCATGGTCTGGCCACCCTAAACAACTGTGAACAGGATCTCCACGGCATGTACCGTCGACGTACAAACTTCACCGTTCACCGTCCGTTTCTGAGAAGACCAAGAAGCGATAGAACCGGATATACATACACACATATGGAGGCGCATCGTGGCGTACGTCGATCGCTAAAGGCACCATTTTTTTCGGATCAAAAAGAAAATAAACAAAAAAAAAATAGAAAGAAACGAAAATGAAAACGGGGAAAAAATGAAAGTGATATATATTATATATATATACATATATGTATATATATATGTATGTATATATATATATTCTATATTAAAGGATCGATAAATCAAAGATAAATCAAAATTCAGATCTCTCCAGACCTGCGCGATCACTTGTCTCACACACACCGACGTAGGAGGGGATCGTTGATTCACAACACACGGAAATCGTTTCTTTTAGTTAGATTTCGAGCACGTCTATTAGCCGCGATTAGATAGGAAATTTTATTTTTCATTCGTATATAGATAGGATGAATTCTTGCGTCTTATTTTATTTTTGTAAACAAGTAAACAAATTTTTGAACGTCGATAACCTCTATTTATATAACGACGATAAAGGTCTGATCCATACGATAAGCGACGATTACTTAATATTCATCGTCGTACGAAATTTTTTTTATGTGGAAGTAAATCATTTTACTTTTTTCCCGAAACGGCAATTCGCCACGTTCAACCCGACCCATTCTTTCCCGTTTGATTTACTTTCCTATCGATTATTACTATTTTAATCATAGGCGTATACTATACACGTTCACAACAATATTCTTGTTTTGTCCTTATCGACAATCCATAAACGAAATGATCTCTGTAATTTTTAAATTAAAATAATGTGAAATATGAATAAAGCAAAATTATAGCTGACGTTACACCCTCGAACTTCAGCCACCTGCCCACATAGCGACGTCGCATACAAGAACCATAATAAGTATATTCAGTTCTAATTATTTCTTTCTCCTAGGTTACGTTCGTTTAAACGATACTTTCGAAACACATTTAGTTATTTTTTTTTTTTCCCGTTGCAAACGTAACTCGTATTTATCAATCCTTGAATCCACGGCTAGTTGAATCGATACTTGGACGCGATCTATCGTGACGAGATATCTTTAAATAGAAAATTAAACGTAAGACGAAACACCGAGTAATGAAACTGGTGGCTCCAAGATATTTCGATCAACTAACTCGCGCGTAATATTTGTCCGTTGATTGGTATTTGAACAGTAAATTCGATACATGAGAAAAAATTAAGATCCGTAAATCCTATTAAGATTTGCATTTATCGTATTATTGCGAGAATGGTACAAATAATTCTTGTTTGTTTTTAGTACGCAAAGTCAAAGCAGTATCTCGTCGAAGTTTCTGTGAAACGTTTCCATAAAAGCGACAGATCCTATGTACGAAGAGGATGCTGTTCATCGTCTGAAAATTCTGTGATCTCACCGTTGTTGCACGCTGCTACACTGTTTTATCGTTGAAAATTTAACTCAAAGGCACGTACATGTAATAGCCCACGGCAAACTCACCTTTAAGCAACGCATTCTCTGTTTACAATGCTGTTGGATCATCGGGGAAGAGGGGAGTTAGGTTTGTAAACTGCAAGCTCGACTGCGCTCCTGTTACGCGATCCTTTGCACACTCCATTGCAAACGCCCTCTCGTTTCACTTTATTCTCGACGAAATTTCGAAATGAACAGCTTCCGGCCTCCGTTCGAGGATTCTTCAAACGTTCTCCGTCGTCTTAAACCCAAATTTACTAAACCCAAAGTTATTCAAATTCAACGAAAATTGTTAAAAAATAATATTCACGAGTCCCGCAACTTTAAAAATTTAGAAAATCTGAACGGGGGGAAGGGCACGCAAATTTAAATTAGATTCGTCGACTTGGATTTCGAATACGGAAGATAATACTAAAGTTCGGATTGACAAATTTTCATACAGAATTTAACGAAGCAAATTAGCGCAGTCGAGGTCGCGAAATATTTCTCGAACGCTCGTTTTTGTCACTGGATTCCACCCTGTTCGCGAAAGAAACGTCCCCCGAACTGTATTCGAATGTTATTGCGCTCCGTGTTTCGAACACTGCCATGCGACTGGATGTACCGGTGTCTATAGGTAATAAGAAAAGAAATCGACAAGAGTAAATTTGTGAAAAATCTGGAATAAAAGGATAATGGTAAATGGCACTGCCATTTAATTAATATTACCGCGACGACGGTCACGAGAAGAGCAATATTAAGAGATTAGTGTTCTTTTGTGCTTGCGAAGTCGAGGCTCGAAATATACTTGAAATAGTAATAAAAATTTTATCAACGAAGCTTCGAAGTGAATCTCAATGGTGTGTCTCGACGCAAGGAAAGAGGTTTCGCGCGCAAGTATCGAGGTTCCATCGCTGTTTCAACTTTGGTCGACGCGATCCATTATCGCGGCCCATCCGCGTTATCTACAATGTAGTCGAAAAGTATGATTTATGTAATCAGAACGAATTAGTGGATAAACACGTTCGTACGTTGTTGTTCGAGACGGTCGAACAACAGTCTGCATCGGCGATAAGACGTCCGACATTGAGCTATTTCTTCTATTCTTTTCGAGCATCTGAACAAATATTTTCCGTGCACACAAGAGCTGTTTGCTCCGGCCCGATGAGATCGTTTAATTAAATCCTTGATGTTCCTCCGTCGAAACGAAAGATCGACGCGTCTCGAGCCTCGACTCTCGCCATTTCCATCGGAAACAGCCAAACGATCCGCGATACCGTCGCGTAGACTACGAATTTACCTAAGATAAGCGTCTCCAAATTTCTCTGATTCACGTTCGACCGCTGGCACCTGTCTTTTCTTTCTATAATGCAAATTTCTGTCGATACCGTTTTTAATCATTGTTCTCCGTTTCCACTGTAAATGCAATTTTGTACCCAGAGGTTCCCCCGGGATTGGTTCAGTCCTTCTAAATTCCCTCGATGATTAAACGATAAAAATCTGGCTGAACGATCTCCGACTGGGCGCGAGATTGCGAGAAATCTCTCGATTCGAAAATGAAAAACTCAACGAGGGGGGTTGGGTGGCGACGTTCGAGTGTAGATACCGTTGACAAACCGCCCCGAATGTACATATATAAATATACCAGCGAGCAGAGTTCGCGAAACAGATCCACAAGCGCCGTAGTATTTGCTCTAGGTTCACTCTTGCGTGTTGTGCGTATAATCGATAGCGTTTATCCATAGGCGTAGACGTCTCGCTAGCCTATATAGCGTTTAGAGGTGACACTAGGTATATCGGCGATCCCATTTTTTCACTTAGACGGAACGCGATCAGGCGAGATGAGAACGGGGACCGCCGTGAATCGTCCTCCCCGTGGTTCGATTGTTAACGATTAGGGGACAAACGGATCCTAGGACGACCGACCGTAGAACTGCTAGATTTCCTTTTGCTCAACGCGCGTTCTTTCGCGTAAACCTTCAACGACGCGATCCGCGACCGTTTCGCTAGGCTAAGTGCGAGCGTGTGAGTAACACTCGCGTTTCTATATTCGAACAACGTGAAAACACTACTCCGCGACTCACTTTCCTTCGCGCACGTGTCCAGCGAACGTTCCACTTTCGAACAAACCGAATCGTCGAAAATTGCAAACCATAGGAATAAAAATTTAATAATCGAAAATTTTATGGGAAACTTGCGAGTCATTAACGTTTAATCGCGTCGAAGCTTGAGTTTCGAATTAGTAGTAACAGCCGTTGTGCTTCAGAGCGCCAAGTTTTGCACTGTTATGGCGGTGAACGATAAATATCCGTAGAAGAGCGTACGTGGAACGTTTTCTGGACATCGCGCGCTTCTCTCTGTATCTGTATCTTTATCAATTTTAGAAGAAAAGAGGCACGAGTAAATAAAGAGAATATATTGGGAAGCGATAAAATATTTATATTTTTACACTTGATCGAAAAGAACTGAAGAAAATTTCGAAGAATGAGAAGAAGACGAAGAAGTGTTTCCTCTCAATCTGAAATATTTGGTCCTTTGGTATTGATTAGAGACTCCCCGAGTACCCAACCTTGTACGAATACAAGTATGTTTATATATAGAGAATATAAATCGCTGGAACGTGTAAATGCATAACGAGGAAACCGTTAATGGAACACTCGGTGTCTGTAAATATCACACGAAAATGTCGCTCGTCTCGAGCGAATAGAAATTCTTTTGATCGCTGACGCGGCGTGCAATCGCGATAATAATCGCTGAATAGATATCGACAAATTAGAACGCGACTGTAGACCTTCGTCTAGCATGATTGCAATCTCGGGTTGCATTTAAAAAGCTTGGTAGAAACGCGAGGTCCCGGAAATATCAACGCGAGCAACAAGATCCATACACGTATTTTCGGTCTTACGGAAGGCATCATTGATTAAACGAGCAATTATAAAAGTTGTATATACATTAACGATCGCATTGCATTAATAGGTGTGAGTAATTACTCGAAAACACGCGTGCGCGGATTCGAAACGCGCGTGGATTAAGCAATCTAGACGGTGAAAAGCCACTTTTATTCGCGGCTGAGACACGCGACCCGATCGAACGAGACGAGAAACGAAACAGTAGCTAGCGACGAAACGATAAATAAATAAATAAAAAGAAATAAAAGAAAAAAAAAAAAAACAAAAGAAAAAGGAATAAAAAATGAAATTCACTTTGTCCGTTGGATGTTTCTCGTCTCGCTCGGGTCATCGATAGAAACAGATGAACGATTCATAGATTTTTATTTCGACGTTGCTCTCCGTCGTCCGTGAAACATTTTAACCGAACGATGGAAAGGAGAACGACGAGGCTTCGGGAACTCATTTGTAAATGTTTATTTAGCTAAGACACGGAATGGTAGAATATGCGATTTCGGTGTTCGATTTCGGAGCAGATTCTTTTCGCGCTTTTAAAATTGTAAATTCGACGTTGCTTCGCAATATAGTTACTCGTTTCGCGAAACTATATAATTGTGCCCTCCCACGCGAGAACGTTAATTTTCGGCAGCCTGGGATGTTGCGTTTCGAAAGTGATGTACCGTTCTGTTGAATCTGTCGCGAATGAAATTCTACTCTTTCCCGTTCGATGGTTTTTCGTAACAATTATATGGCGTTGCTATTCTATTTGTAAAAGATCGATCGCCACCTTGCGTTCGACGATTGACAAATTGTATTATTCCGCATTGTAAAAGGCCCGTGTCGCGTTTCTTCGACGCCGACGCGTTAACGGAACAGAAACGGAAGAGATGTAACGAGGATTTGTAGTCGACGTTACGCGGTTCCGAGCGACAACATTTTTACAGTCGAATAATTATAAATAAAATTCTACGACGTAAGCCACTTGGTTCGCTGTACTTGATTAACGTAGATATCAATATATTATAATGTCTATTAAATAAATTTCAATTTCTAATTGCGTCCTTCGTTTGTTGAAATACAATTTTTCATTTCACAAGCCGTGTTTCCTGTTCATCCCTGAGACACTGAAAATCTAGGTGTCGTCGTGAAAATTAATCACAAATCGAAGACGATCGTAAATTGGAAAGTACTGGAATATCATGTCGGAGGCTTAAATGCTCGGGACTTCCATATTAGATTCAATAATAACGAAAACTTACTATCAGATCGAAGACTTGCAAATATTTAAATCTATAACGTCGAATACTCAGTTGTTCGTGACTATCGTATCGGAAATTTACGAGTCCGTGACTATCTTATCGTAGACTCACGAGTCTAGGACTATTATATTGAAATAAATTTTATTTATAACTGAAAATACTGCTATACAGAGTAAGTGAACGTAGCAGTCGTGGCCGAGTGGTTAAGGCGTCTGACTAGAAATCAGATTCCCTCTGGGAGCGTAGGTTCGAGTCCTACCGACTGCGAAAAGTGGAAAATTCATTTTTTTTTTTTAATTTTATCAATAGGAATTCGAGTGCAACGAATCTAGAACAATTCTAATTCCAGATTACATTTACAGACTCAAGCTTGAAGATTCGTTTACACCAGGCAACGACATTCGATTAAGAAAATAATGACTGATAAACAGATCTAAAATCAAGATCATTTTCCCGGGTACGTATTTCAACCCCTTGTTTCCTCAGGTGAAATCAATAATGATACCGCAATTATGGATTCGCTTTCGACGTTCGTTTAAAATATTACAGGTCATCGATATCCAGTGGGAGGCGTTAATTAATTCCTTGGCTCTCGAGAGTAAAGAATTTTTCTTTTTATGACGCGGAACAGTCGAAGCGGTACGATCGGGCGAGATCCATCAGAGTTCATTTCGCTCCAAGGCTCGTATCTTCGTGAATGTTATCAGCGACTAGAACGCGGTGACCTCTTACGCGTTAGGAGGGAATAATCGCTCGTTACGCGTCGTTTAGCAGATGGAGTCTTGCAAAACAATTTGCATAGCGGTCGAGATTCGACGTCCGGAGAACCAGGAGATACTCATCGGACGCCAGACTGTATGATATCGGCCAAAAAACGACCAGCCAATTTCACAGGCTCACGCGATGACAATGGATCCTAATATTATTTATTTATTTACAGATGATAGGAGACTTCTGCACTTTTCCAACACGCAACGGTGGAAAAACAAGTTGTCCATTTTAAAAAACAAGCACGTGAAGATGGTAAGCGTTGTGTTATCGGTTGCATATTTAATCACGACAGAATAAGAATTCACAACGATCGAATAAAAATTGAAAAACAAGTTGTCCGTTTAAAAAAAGAAGCACGTGACAATGGTAAACATTGTGTTACGTATTGGTTGACTATGTATTCTCAGGTTATCGATCAATTCAATTTATGACGATCGAATAAAAATTGAAAAAGAAGTGGACTATATCTCGTCGCGAGATCTTCGGTTTCGTATTGGTGCATTGTAATCGGAATGTTTGTCGGTGAGCAATGGCTAGATGTGTTCCTGTAAACAATGGACGGAGGCTGGTTGCAGACGTACGACCAAGAGATCACTCGTGTCGCGATAGTGGCTATCACGTGCGTATCACTATCGTTCACATACGGCACGTGTCATCCACCGTGTTTACCTTCGCGTTGTTCCGTCGCACGGACCCTCTGTGTTTGCCCTAAGCGTAGACCCCGTCTCAACATAGACGTTCTACTAAGAAATTATAAAAATCATCGTGAAACGGTCACAAGGACTCCCTGAGAAAGCCTAATCACAAAATTACAACTTCCACCAATGCTATCGAAAGGTCGAATTTCAAAGTTCCACAAGTTTGTTAAAAACCACTTGGAATTCTGAATATAGGAGAGTGTCATCAAATTCAACCAAACAGAAACGTCTGGAAGTTTCATGCCTTTCACGACACAAAGATTTACAGAATTTATTTACCGTGCAATTGTTGAGACAGATCTTAGCCTATATTTTTAGTCAGCTGTTGACTCGTGGAAAAGTCGGATTCAGGTGCAAATTTCAACACGCGAGTTAATCCGCGTCTCGCGTCGATAAGATCCGTGAACGAAAATAAATTTACGTTGAGGTAATGGAAAATTTTTCGACGATGCAGAACGCGGTTCGTTTAAATGCAATCGTTGAACCACGCTAATGAAATTCTCACGGGACACTCATCGTCGTGTGCCTCTGCGACTCTGACATTGTATTTGCCTCGCGACCTTCTGGATCATCCGATGCTAATCGAACCAAATTCCTTCCAAGAATATGATTTTGCAATTCTATCGAGTGCACGTGTCTTTTCCTTGATCCAACTTTGGAAGAATGCTTCCAATATTTAGTTAAAAGAAACTCTTATCTTCTTTGGAGTACAATTAACGTACAACGGGTTTAATTATGTTTATCGCGAACTATTTTAAGTGTTATTTTATCTTTGAAACTCTGATCTCTGTCCAGCGTGTCTATATGTATTCTTCTAGCAGAAATTCCGCGTCATAGATCGTTATGTACGAGTCAGGAACTATGCAGATCTTTCTGTAAAACCTAATATCGTCGATAAATTGATCTAATATAAACTCGTGCAAGAAATATCAATTTAAAATATGATATTGTTAAAAAATCAATTCTTATCAATTCGAGCTCTTAGTATCTAAAAAATCTAACGCGCTACGATGATTAGCGTCAGATTAGAATCCAACATAATTATTTTCTTTTGTCGAGTAATGGTTACGCTGGACTAGCCTGATGTCAGATACCTAATCGAGCGAATACTGATCGAGCTACGCGTAGAATCGGCCATGCGACGAGGAAAACATTCTAAACGCAATAGACTCGACTGTCAGTCACGGTGCCAATGTCAGGCGATTATTATACACGAGGTCGACGTTCTTTGCATGAAACTATCAATAGACGTGCGAGTTTCAGTGTCTCACGCGGCGACAGCGTTGCATCGAGCTCGTCCTGAGCTGCGTTTATCGACGAACCAGAGATCGTGGATCGAATCGTGTAAATCCTTCGTCTAGAAATTGAAAGGATCAAGAGGATCGTCAGCGTCGTCGGAACTCCGCATTCAGGCGGTAACGAACCTAAATTTTTCCTAGAAACTGTCAGAAACAAACGTCTTTGTATCTATTTCCAAAAATTTTTATTACCAAATAAGGAAACGATTTCTCGTTCAAGTTGAAACGACATTACGTTGGCTAAAACTTTGAAACGTCGTTTCACGTTTCGAGAAACGCGATCAAATAACGACCGCACGTGACCAGTATATGAAATTACGCTCGCGACGTATTAGCGAATGATAACGAGTCCGAGGAACGTTTTATCGCGCGGAAACGTAATTGTTCATCGGTTTGGTCACGGTGCATACACGTTCGCGGGATAAGCAAACTCCTGGATCGATTGTCGTCGACGTACTACATCCAGCGCTCGTACGAACGATCTGTTCGATGTTTGTTAGATGTTGAAGCTTATCCGAAATCTCGATACGTGCGATCGATCTGTAATTTTATGCAACGCGATAACATGTTGTTCCATGTAATACGATAACGACACGATAAAAACAAGAGTCGAACGTGATTTCGAAAAATAGAACTCCTCTGACGTTCGAAATAGTTATCGTATCGCCGATACATCTACTTTATTTTCAATGGAATATTTAATTGTTCCATTTGCTGATATATTTCTGCTTGTGTATCGTACGATGTAGCCCGTTAGCGATCTACATATACTTCGTTCAATCTCCATCATTCTTCTGATCTTGCTATATCCGACGAACAATCACGGTCTTTCTGCTTTTCCTTTTATTATCTACGTTCGCGATATCGGCGCGACGCTTCCGTCAGACAGACAATACGCTTGCAATAGATCCTTAACGATCTATCGAAGGAATTCCAAATAAAATCTTGGTTTTGTTTCTTTAAGAATCTTTTGATTTGATTTATTTATTGGAAAGTTCCCAATGTTGACAAGGAAAATAATACGAAGAACGGTATCGTACGGTGATAAAGTATAATTTTTTAAGATTTGCTGAGTTTCGTTCGAGCGATGGGCTGTAAAGCTGTCTACGCTCTCGCAAATTCTTCGTAAATTAACATTAATATCCTGGAATCGCCGAGTCACGAGAGCTTTGAATATGCTTGGAAACTATTAATACACGGTACGAAGAGATATAATGCAAAACTATACAACGTTGACAAAACGAGCGAACGTTAGAGGACGAGCCAAAGTTTCGTTAAAAAGTTTTCAACCGAAGAGTTATAAAACACCGGGCTCTGGCCTTGAGACGTAACAAGATTAAAAAAAGAAATATGACTAGACTTATGGTACAATGCTAAGAAAAAAAAGCAAAGAAGAAAGAAACAGAAGATGCTGTGAAGTTTCATAACAAACGTCACGATTGTAAAACATGTCAAAATATAAATAGATACATCGGAAAAGACAATGATTCAACATGCAAAGTGCAATCATAATAGATTCTATTCACATTGTGGCCTTAGATTATTATTAATTTTAACCTCAAAAGCAATTTGTTTGATCTCGCGGCAAGGCTGAGCGAAATATGTAGTCGAATTTTTATGTTCGGTGGATCTTCGTAAGTAGTATGGATCAAGGGAGGCGATAAGAAGCAGTTGAAATAGCGACGATCGATCTAGATCCTGCATCCGCTTGCGCGCGTCGCGATTGCGAACTGTCGACTGGGTGGGGGCAGAGTGTTCTAATATCGCTTTAGGTCGAAGAGGACGATGCGCGCGCAGCCCCCCGCTTTCTTCTCGACAATCGGCAAGCACTATATATGACGTCACCGGAGTAGGTCGCGGCACTCAGCTGACGGCTGCATTCAGAAGTCGAGGAACTGTGTGACTTATACGATTACCACGAGTTCAGGTACGATCTCGCTGACTTTGCTCTTCCCGTCGAGCGATCTGTTCGCGCGTGGGCGTTCCTCCGTGACGAAACACTTTCGCGGGCTGATTTCTGCGCGCGTCTTACGCGCCTGCTCGTTTAACAGCCGTTCGAGCCGAGGGCTCCCGTATTTCTTCGCCGATCCATTCATTCCTTCTACACCCTCGTTTATCGGGTACGCCACGTTCGTTAATTCATACGTTCTCCGCACGATTCATTAGACTTTTAACAAAAGTTTCTATTTATTTTTCATTCTCCGCTTCTTTTCCATTCTTCCAATTAATTTCCATTGCATTTCCGGTATCGAAATAGCAGTTTGACGTACAATTGTCATTGAAATTATTAAATTGTCCAAATTCGAACGATATGCAGCCGCCTTTCATTAAAGTTACGTTATCGGAAACGATACATCGATCTATTTATATTGTGGGCGTGTCGGGTTATTATTGAATAGATTGGTGATAATATCAGATTGTTATTAGGGAGACCGTGGTTAAAAATGGCGGTTCGATTAACGGAATATAATAATATAAGTAAACCGATACGGGCACGTTCGCGATAGTGCGAACAAGAAAGCGATATGTTGTTTTTTCTAACACTCGATTTATCTCGCGGCATGGAGACTATGGACGAAAGAGCGTATGGAAGTACTACTTTCACGTAGTAATCACGTGCACTTATCAGCCGCTGGAAAATTACTTATCCCATGGGGAATGCCCGATACCCTGCTTTCCACGGAAACTTTACCATTCGTGTTTTATTCGTTTCCGATAAATTCTTTACTACACGCGATCGTTAACCGTTTCGGTCTTCCTTCCAGGCGAGGAAAAATACTGGAAAACTGTTAGAGAGAGGAGACTCTCGTTGGTTTCTGAATTTTAGGAAGCCTTTCGAACACGAACATCGAATACAGTTTCAATTCGAATCTAAACCAACGGTGTTATCGAATAATCGAATTAATTTTCTATTTCCATAGACATTCGCCATGGCAGAATCTTTGGAACAGATGCCAAAATCGGAGACGATCAGGCTTAGAGAGCGTCATATCGGGTAAGCGTTTCCATCGATCGTGTCTCCTATTTGTCGTTATTTGTTATTATCGATCAGAACGATTGAGTGACGAAACCGTTAACACAAACGGCTAATACACGTGCAACAATCGCATTTGCAGACAGGCGTGCACATTGTTTTACAAGTCGAACCCATTGAAGATTGTCAGAGCCGAGGGTCAGTACATGTACGACGAGAATGGCAATCGATACTTGGACTGTATCAACAATGTTGCACACGGTATGAAAAGAAATGCCAATCAATCGTAACCACGCAATATTTTCCATACCGCCTCGATCTCTCCATCTATCTATCCTAGAATCGATTTTCGAGAGCATCGTACGCGTTTACGCTATCATAGATATCTCGATTCCGTCTGGAAAACAAAAGATTAACTAGAGTCGAGCGCTCACGTGTACGAAAAAGTAATCCTTTAAAGTAGATAACAAATCAAATTACAGTTCTACGCGATTACTTGTTATTCTTTTGCTATAATAATTGTACACCTTGACATCACCTAGTTGATTAGTCTAACTCTCTCATCGTCGAGTCTTATTCTTTTTCTGAATAGTATACCTTTGAAAAATTACATCAAATCGTACGTCAAGGGGTTGACGTATCAAATTTTAATTGTTCGAGGCAGACCTGGAATTAGATTGTATTTTTAACAACATTGTTTGACAGTCGGGCATTGTCATCCGACGGTGGTGCGCGCCGGACAACAACAAATGGCGCTTCTCTCCACCAACAATCGTTTCCTCCACGACGATCTGGTGATCTGCGCGATGCGTCTGACCTCGCTGCTTCCGGAACCACTTTCCGTGTGCTTCCTGGTGAACTCCGGCAGCGAGGCCAACGATCTAGCCCTGCGTCTCGCGCACACGCACACCAACAACAAGGACGTCATCGCTCTCGATCAGTAAGTCATCGCGTAACTCGAAAATGACTTGCTTCGAGCAAACGAGACGTGAACACGCACGACCGATTTCGCTGTCCCGTTATTTTTCGTTCCTCCGGTTTTAGAACAATTTCAACGCGAAAACTATGAAAAATAACGCAAACGAGATCGATCGTTGTTCGAGTTCGGTCGATCGCGCGAGGTCACGCGTCCCCTTCACTGGGGGGGGGGTGGACGGATTGTGGGGGTACGGTGGCCTCGAGCGGTCAATTGATTCAGCTTGGGCCTCAGCGCTGCGCACAACAGGGCCTCGCTGCTTTTTTGTTGGCTTTTCCGTCTAAATGTTTTTGTACCTCGTTTTCGCGTACGCCACGCACACGATAAATAGTTGAGAGAAAGTCCAAAAGCGAAAATGAACGTCTGCGTACCACACTAATGTCCGTATCCGGGAACGAGACGAGTCTGAAAGATTTACAGGGGAACCTTTTGTTCGTCTTTCGAGTTTCACGAGAATTCTCGGCCATAGTCGATAATACTGCGGGAATAGCCAACGCGAGACGACGTCACGCTAGAGTAACGGAGGCGTTTTGAGGCACACGATTATGCGAGCTCGATGGTACGGGCCGCGTGTACAAGTTTTCCGCCGTTCCTCGACAGCCGACTAATCGTGTGGGTTTCTTTTTTGCCTGTTTACAGCCGTTGATTCTCCAGAACGAGCGACGGGGCCACAGGGAAAAATACAACGGGGGCGAAGAAGTCGGCCACGAACGACGAATAAAGCTATTGTCGTTTTAGGTGACACGAACGTGCCACGTACGCAACACGACAAGAAGAGAGACAGAGAGAAAAAAAAAGTACTCTTTTATATTCTGTTAGAAAGGATTCCACTTAACCGGGCGATTGGAGCGGACCGCGTCCTCCCCGTGGGAACGGATGAATGTTGACGATACGAAATAACTGAATTCAGGAGTGTATTGTGAATAGGAGGGGCGAAGAGGGCCTCCAGATGACTCGAAATTCTTTTTCGATCACGTTCATCGAGTCGTTTCACGAGTCTTTGCGTAATTTAGCTCGAGCAAATTATGTGATGGGTTTTTTTTTAATGATAGATAGGCTGTTTCGTACTGAGATTTTGTAGTCGTATTTATTCGTCTCATGAGTATGTATAGTATTTTTTTCATCAAAAAATATTAAGAATTGTAGGAGTTATAACTTCTTCTTTAACATATTAACTGCCAGATCAAAACGCTCAAATTGTCCACGAAAAAGACCGAACAAATGACTGTCTAGACTAATATAGATATTTTTAGTTCATAGTCGAGAGTTAGCACAATTAATTACGCAAAGACTTATGAAATTACCAAACATACCGAGTGAGATTACGTTGTTAAAACCGTGGACACGTTAGCGATGCTGCTGTCGCGATATTTAAGTAATTGTTACTCTTCCTCCTTCTATTCGAACGAGTACTCCGTGCTTTGATAGAGGATAGATGATCGAGATCAGAATTTGTTGCGTGACTCGTACGAAAATTTCCGAACGAATGTTCTTATTTGTCGAAGAAACAATTGCGACAGTGTTCTTGTTGACGTGTAAAAGCACTATTAATCTCATGTTACATTCGTGCCCGTTGCAGCTGCGCCACCCACATCTGTTCCATTTTTCGCTTGCGACGATAGAGTGCTTTGCAAACGACCCGTGAACAATCATTGCTGCAACGACCGCATCGTAATCTCCATTACACGAAATTAGGTCCATTGATAACGTAATCTTACATCTTCTGCACTCCCCTTTGCCTCGTTTACCGATACGGAAGTCGTCAGTGTGAATATCAAAGAACCGGAAGGAATGTTCCTGGATGGAATTCGTAATCAATCTTCAGAATTTTTCCAAAACGTTCTATCCAAGATTTCGTATCGAATACACGGAAGAGAAGACGTTTTCTTCTTACAGTGGCATTCTTTATGGTTCCTTTCGGTGCTCGGTTGTCGCAACGATTCAAGCCTTTTTTTTTCTCAATTTTTTTATTTCTTTTTTTTTTTATATTTCGTTTCTCGATCACGATCGTCGAAGAAAGAAGGGAATAACATTTTCAGGGATCCTCGTTTAATCGTCGTGGACGGAAGTCGATTTTAGCTTCATCTTTGCACGGAGGACAACGTAGAAGCACTGAAAACAATTACTTTATAGAATTTCTTCGGCAAGCTTAGAGAACAAACCCGAGGACTGGAGAAAGATTTCGTTCAAAGTTGTTCTTTCTGGTTTTAGTGCTTATCACGGCCATTTGACCACGATGATCGATATATCGCCGTACAAGTTCAACAAACCGAACGGGACTGGCAAGAAGGATTGGGTCCACGTGGTAAGAAACGTTGTTTCATCGCTTCAAAATCTGGGACTCGTAGAACAGTAGTTATCAGAAACGAATAAATTGTGCTTCCAGGCACCCTGTCCGGACGTTTACCGTGGAAAGTATCGTGAAACCGATTACCCTCACGAGGATCTTGGCGTGAAGTACGCGAACGACGTGAAGAACATTTGCCAAAACTTGAATGCACAGGGTCGTGGCGTAAGCGCGTTCATCGCGGAGAGCTTAATTTCCGTCGGTGGACAAATTCTACCACCTAAAAACTACTTCAGACACGCGTACAGGTACCTACCACTCGCTTTTAATTAGTTAAATCGATCCTAGTCTACGTTCAATTCATAACACGTACTAAAATATGTCGATACGAAAATCAGAAACTCATAAAAATGAAATTAATACTAGAGTTTTCTATAAGGGAACGAATAAACGCTTATTTCGATCGCATTACACATTTCTTCGCGTGTCTGTCGTTTTAATTTCTTTGGTGCAAATAGATACGGTATAATTTTGTCGGTAGCTGTAGCGTTAAAGGAACGTCTTGAACAGAAACGGAACGTTTATCAGCGTTGTCTCGTCTAGAAAACGCTGTTCGCTCGTCTACCGCTTCACCTATACAACCTAATTCGCTTAACACCCACCTGGCTGGTTCCAAATTTCATTTATCCGCTCCAGTTCGTCGTACCTTCAAATTTCCAGCCACTTTCTTCTATTCGTCCGCACGCCATAATTCCCTTTGATACCCGAAACTTCCAAACTCGTGCCTCTTTCGAGCAAACCGTACATTTTCGACGACTCGAACGGAGACCGTTTCCATCGACGAAAATTGGATATTATCGTATAATATGCGTTGCGTGTATATGCAATTGGATATCGTTGTTATCAGAAAATTGTCGATAGGCATGTTCGCGAATCTGGCGGCGTTTGCATCGCCGACGAGGTCCAAGTTGGTTTCGGTAGAGTGGGCAGCCATACGTGGGCTTTCCAACTTGGTGGCGACGATGTTATCCCCGATATCGTCACCGTGGGCAAACCCATGGGAAATGGCCATCCCGTGGCGGCGGTCATTACAACCCCCGCCATCGCGGAGAGCTTCAAAGCCACCGGGATCGAGTATTTCAACACGGTAATTATCGAAGACGTTTCGAAAACAGAACGAGTCGAAGGGATGCGAAAGGAATTTGGTTCTAATACCAGTAATAACTAGATTGCGGACTAAATTTTTATTCTCAAAAAACTATAGAATGAACTTAATAGGTTTGATCTTAATGATCCTTCCAGAATACCACGTCGTTCTCAATTATTTCACATAGAACAGCATCGAACACTTTATGGCTTCCCATAGCCCTTGTAATTATAATTGTTGTACTCACGTTTGGTGTCTCGTTTTCCACGGTTCAGTATGGCGGTAATCCCGTGTCCTGCGCGATAGCGAACGCCGTGATGGAGGTGATAGAGCGCGAGCATCTCCAGGAGAACGCCCTGAAGGTGGGCAAACATTTGATGACCGAGCTGAGGAAGCTGGCGAAACGACGGAGGATCATCGGCGACGTTCGCGGCGTAGGATTGTTCGCTGGGATCGAGCTGGTGCGCGACAGGATCAAAAGGATACCAGCGACCGCCGAGGCGAAGCACGTCGTATCCAGGATGAAGGAGAAGAAGATCCTGATCAGCAGCGACGGTCCGGATGATAATGTTCTGAAACTGAAACCGCCCATGGTGTTTACCATCGAAAACGTCGAGCAATTGTGCTCCGCCCTCGACGAGGTCCTTCAGGAGGTCGACGTCGATGTCGAAGAGGTAATTAGAATCGATTGTTCCCGACAAGAGCAACGGTCGAACAATTTATTTGCCCAAACAATTACGTCCTTCGACTTGGGCGATCATTTTTATAATTTAAAATGATCCACGATGTAATTATTTCGTTCGCCAAAGGATTCTGGCCCATTTGTTTCTCCTCGCAGAATAATTTTAACGTCGTCTCGTATCGGAGTAGAGAGATTTGCACTGGATAAACGATAACGTTAGAGTGTGTCGTTCTCGAGCGATATATCGTAATTAAATTTAGAAGAGATGATACCTAAACGAGTGGTCGGATTATTCTTCGATCGTCCGCGCGATTATGTTGCAACGCCACGACCGCGGATGTGCCTAGGAAGCATAGAAACCGACGACCGGATGCGGAGTGTCGTAATTTTCTTGAATTAATCAGCGAGAATGCAATCTGTTTTTTTCCCCGGTCGAAACGAACGCGTGGCGACATTGCAGCGAAATTGTGATAATGTTGCAGCATCGAGATAAACACGCGCGCCAATTTTTAACGGAAACGTGCACGTGGTGCGCGTACCGATGTTTTTTAATCATATTGGTTACTCATAGTCTCATAGTCTCATAATCTCATCTTGAATGACTTGTAAATTATACTAAAAATTAATCCGCGGACTGTCTCAGTAATAGTACTAGTTTGAACATGTTTTAAAATTTTAACTTGAAACCATTTTTCAAGATGTTTTCATCATGAAACGTTTAATTTTTCGTTGTATTATAGACTATGATGCAGTGTAAACGTAATTGACCTAAGGTTACCGAACGTAATCACTATTTGCGAGCTGGATGTTAGGTCTGTCATCGTGTGATAAATATTTTTAAAATTCGATGTTTGCTCCAACGATCTAATTTTGATATTTCTAAAATTGTGTTTAAGAAATATATAATTTGCGAATTTTGTTTTCGTTTCAGGAATACGAGTCCATGACGACGATTATTAAAGCCACAATTTCGCGAATGGACGTCGAAACGGAGAATGCCGCGTGCACAGCTGGAAAGTCGCGCCTCGTTCGCGCTAATTAGTATTTAAAACGTAAACATATGTATAAAACGAAAGCACTTTGTTTTAAAGTATTATTAACTGTGACGTGAATGCTCGTTGGACGACTTGTTGTGCATGATATGGGAATGAAGGAACGTGTATGTATAAGCAAAGAATGAGAATATGACTATGTGAAATATATTTTAATAAATATTATTTTTCCGTAAACATCTGTTCTGTTACGTCCCGTGAACCGAAATTTTTCAATTAAATTTCACGGGGTTGCAAATCCTAGAAAGGAGCGTGTCGTTTAATCCTTTAGGCCCGAACGTGTTCCATTATTTCATAAAGAACTCTATCAAATTGCAATACTTCGTAAAAAAATAAAATTTAAGAAGGCTCGAACAGTTTAATAATTCGATTACCTTTACTATAGAATTTTAATTATTCTGCCAGAATAGTGCAAAGAAAGTTAACAATACTTTTTGCCTTCTTATCTTCTTACGAGTTTATCGATACATTACGATCGAGAAAGAATCGGGCGAAAAGCGCTGACAACGCATAATAGTTTCTAGCGTGTGGTGGCACGCAACAGGAAGTTTAGATGTTTCTTAGAGATATTACAGCCTCGAACTTATAACCCCACGAGTAGTTTTATTGCTAGTGCAGCTATTTACATTCACCACTTTATAATAATATTCTTCTACAACTTTGAATGAAAATGTAAAACTTCCAATGGTACGGATACCTTTCAACAAATTTTCATTATTACGTTATTACATTAATGTGAAACAATTGTTGATCAATTTGCTCGAGTGCCACGTTACTGATTGGAAATTATGTCAATTAGAAATAAATATGTTACGAGATCGTTATTACTTTTGTAAACTAAAAGAATATAAAAGAAAGAAGGGATTTGGACATAGGATTCTTCATCTACTTACTCCAAATCATATTTCTCAAGAAAGATGTTGCATTCGACTTCGCGAAACACGATGCGATCGTATCGATTCGAAATTGCGAGAAGATCGAGCTTGACCTCGTCGTCAGATATCAAGAAACCGTGCGACAAAGCGCAGGATTGATAAAGACAGTAACGCGTATTGGCAGCGGATCAAGTTCAAGGGAACAGTATCGGAGCTCCAGTTTGCTGACGAGGCACGATATCGGTATAAATGCTGCAGATTCTTAGAGATGCGTCGTCACTTTCTCGAATTCTACGTCTTCAAGATGTGGCTACCTCTAACATTGCTGATACTAGGTAAGTGAAAGCAGAGAGTTACAAAACACCATCGAACGAAACTCTCCGCGATCTAAATCGCTTTTGAAAACAAGACGGAAGCTCGAAGCTCATCGGTTTCAAAACTTTGGTGCAAGCTGACGAAATTTTTCTCGATCCACAGCGGGAACATGTTCAGCCGATTTCGAGCATGGCTGGAAGATCGGCAACGAGTACACCTACCTGGTGCGAAGTCGAACGCTCACCGGTTTGGAGAAGCTCTCGGACCAGGCCGCAGGTATTCTGTTGAAAGCTCACCTAACGATCCAGGTCAGGGACGGTAACACGTTGGTCGCAAAAGTGTCCAACTGCCAGTACGCTCGCATCCACAAGAGCCTGCCTGGCAGCTGGCACTCTGAGATCTCCGATCAAATGCTCGACCTGCGCGAGCTGCCGATTTCCGGTCAGCCGTTCTTGATCAAGGTCGGCCACGGGATAATCAGAGACCTGATCGTGGATCGCGACGTTCCCACCTGGGAGCTGAACATCCTGAAGAGCATCGTCAGCCAGCTCCAGGTGGACACCCAAGGCGAGAACGCCATCAAGAAGCGCGACATCCAGGAACCCACCGACGAGGAACCATTCGGTATATTCCGCGCCATGGAGGACACCGTCACTGGCAAATGCGAGGTTCATTACGACATCATGCCCCTGTCGGAGCACATGATCGATCTGCAGCCCGAGTTGGTCCCGATGCCGGATCTGAAAGGCAACGGGATGCACATCGACATCATGAAGACGAGGAACTTCAGCAGGTGTGACCAGAGAATGGGCTACCACTTTGGTATCTCCGGGCAGAACGATTGGGAACCTGGCTCCAACCTCAATGGAGAATTCCTTTCGGTGAGTCGTAATTCCCGCCAGAAAATCTCCACTTTTGTCTTGTCTCGCGATTCTATGTTTTATCTTGGTTGTTTTTAATAACAATACAAGGAAAAAACATAAAATCCGTGTCTTGAAATCTAATTTTGGTCCCCACAGAAATCCTCCACGAGCAGAATCATAGTTTCCGGGAACCTGAAGCGTTTCACGATCCAATCGTCGGTAACGACCAGCCGGATCCTTGTCAGCCCTCGGTTCTACGACAACCAGAACGGCGTGGTCGTCAGCGTGATGAACCTGACCCTGGCGAACATAAACAGAGTGAAGTCTCAGTTGTCCGGGCCGTCGAACCCCGAATCCACCGGCAACCTCGTCTACGTCTACGCCGATCCGTTCTCCGACATGGAGGATCGTAGAAACGGCAAGCAAACGGAAGCTCTGAACTCCAACATGGAGACTTCCGACAGCGCCAGCTCCGAGAACAGCGGCTGGATCTCCAGCAGCGACGAACAATTCTGGCAGCCGAGGCCCACGCTGGAGGACCCACCGCAGATCCCTCTGTTGCCCAACTTCATCGGTTACAAGGGCAAGTTCATCGACAAGTCCAAGAACATCGATATACAGAAACTCGCCAAGGAGCTGATCTACCAGATCGCCAACGAGATCGAAGACGCTAGCAACATCCCCAGCCAAGGGACCCTCGAGAAGTTCACGCTCGTGATCGACCTGATCCGCATGATGGGCAGGAACAAGCTGATGTCGATCGCGAACGAAGTGTTCATCTCGCCCAACCAGCTGAAATCGAACGACAAGAGCCAAGCGGTGAAGCAGAACGCCTGGGCCGTGTTGAGGGACGCCGTCACCCAGGCTGGAACAGGACCAGCTCTGCTGACCATCAAGCACTGGATCGAGAAGGGAGACGTCACTGGCCTCGAGGCTGCCGGCATCGTCTCGCGGATCCCGAAAACTGCACGCGCGCCTACCGCCGAGTACGTCAAGGCATTCTTCGTAAGTATCTCCACGATTTCGAGCATTAAAAATCTCCGAACGATTCGTGTATAAGTTGATTTTGTTCCGAATAGCAATTGGCCACCAACCCGAAAGTGATGAAAGAGGAGCTCCTGAACACCGCGTCGATCCTGGCGTTCTCCGAGCTGGTTCGTCTCTCGCAAGTGAACGACAAGACCATCCACAATCTCTATCCGGTACACACTTTCGGTCGCATGACGCCCAAGAACGACAAGACAGTCGTCAACGAGTACATCCCGTACTTGGCCAACGAGCTGAAGAAGGCTGCCATGGACCGCGACAGCAAACGGATGCAGACGTACATCCTGGCATTGGGCAGCATCGGGCACCCCAAGATCCTCTCTGTGTTCGAGCCTTACCTCGAAGGAAAGGAACCGGTCACCGTCTTCCAGAGAACGTTGATCGTCTCGTCTCTGAGCAAGCTCATCGAAATGCATCCTAGACTTACGCGCTTGATCCTCTACAAGATCTATCTGAATACCAAGGAGTCCCACGAAGTCCGTTGCATGGCCATCTTCCTCCTGATGACAACGAACCCTCCGTTGAGCATGTTGCAACGAATAGCGAGCTTCACGAACTTCGACACCAGCAAACAGGTAAACTCGGCCGTCAAGTCCAGCATCCAGAGTATGGCGAATATGAAGATCCCTGGCTCGGAGGACATGGCTCGAAAAGCTCAAGCTGTCATCAACCTGCTCAATACCGAGACCTACGCCTACCAATTGTCCCACGGTTTCGTAAACGACGCTGTCCTGAACAACGTGATGCACCGTACGATCATCAAATACATCGGCAGCGACGACAGTCTGATCCCTAAATCTATGTACTACGGATCTTTCTCGTCCTTCGGCGATTTCAAAGTACCGCCCAAGGAGTTCATGGCGATGTTGTCCACCGTGAAGCCTCTCATCGATATGCTCTTCGCGGACCAAAAGAAACAATCCTCCGAGAGATCCTGGACGCAGAAGATCGCCGAGGAACTGAACATCATACCGGAAGAGCCTATGAAGATGGAAGGAAACATAATGTGGAACTCCAAGTACAGCTCCTATTTCTGGCCATTCGACAAGAAGGAGCTAAACAATCTCAACGCATGTAAGTATCAGGAATACGATTCATCGTCGGTTTGGTAAACATTCTCGATATAATTCCCAACGTTTCCAGTGATGGCTACCTACTTCACGAGCATGCAGGACGGCCGTTACATAAACGTGAACAAGTTTATGTCCTACGACGTGGTTCTGAGCTTCCCCACGGACACCGGTCTTCCTTTCGTGCACACTTTGAGCGTGCCAACCTTGTACAAAGCCACCGGGAACAACAGAATGATGCAGGGATCGAGCATCGACATAAAATCGTCGATGCGCATGGTCCACTCGACCAAGGTCCAAGGAAGAATCGGTTTCGTGACTCCGTTCGATCACAGGCACTTCATCTCCGGCGTCGACGTCAACTTCCAGATGTACGCGCCCGTCGAGGTCGAGTTAGGGGGTGCACCGAACAACGTGCAACTGAAGATCCGGCTGCTGGAGGGCGAGGAGAAGGCACGACTGGTGCAGTACAGCGTAATTCCCTACACCTCGAGCCACGACATTCTGCATCAACGTCCTCTGCTCGAGGACAAGAATACCCACGTGGTGCAGAGCGGCGAGACCATGATCAATTCTATACCGCTTATTAACGAGGAGGTGAAAGCGTGGCGATTGAACGTGGAGGCTGACAAGTCGAACAAGAACCTGTTGTCCATGGAGAACGTATACTCTACGTTGATGTACCCGTGGAGCAAGGTCAACGACAAGTTCCGCAAGATCGAACTGATCATGGACCTGGAACAACCTGTAAAAGAACCAGTGTTGCTAACTGCGACGATCGACGCGATGGACATTCAATCTGAAACCGTGGACAGTCGGCTGTGGACTCCGATAGCGATGGCCGTGGAACCGATCGACAAGAAAGGGAACAGCAATTCCCGCAGAAAACAATTCCTAGAGGAGGTGACCAAGGGTATCAAGTCGGCGACGTCCGGAGTATTGGATGTGGAACTGCAGCTGCCAGGCGAGCTCGAGTTGACCAACGCCTTCACCGTCGCCTGGTCCAAGAGCAACGTCGACAACAAGCAACGAAACCTCTTCTACTGGAACTTCAACACGCCTGCGCTCGAGGGCAAGTACGAGGTCTGCGCGTCTTCGCAAACCGAGACGAGCGACAACATCCTCCCTATGTACGAGAAGGCCGTCAATATCGAGCCCAAGAAGAAGTTCGACGTGGCCATCCGTTACGGAACGACCTGCTCCGAGAACAAACAGATCAACGTGAAAGCAAAGCTCACCCAGACCAATCAGATGAAGGAGACGGTCAAGAACTCTAACGTAGTCGGGGAATGCAAGAAACAAATGAAACAGGGTAACAAGATTCTCCGGGCCTGTCAGGAGGCAGCAGGTCTTGCTACGTTGTTGGACCAGGTAGATGTCACTCTGGACATTCCGTCGAACGAACTTTTGGAGATGGCCAGCGCAGTGGTAGACATTATCGACGACACCAGAGTCTTCAACGTGCGAACGGGCAGCACGAAACCCAAGAACGCCGACAAAAACAAGATCGATATCAAAGCCAAGGTCTCGACGGACCTAAACGCCGTCGACATGGTTGTGCACACTCCAGACGTGGACGTGTGGTTCGACGATGTTAGTCTACTTCCGTTTGGAATCGCTTCTGACGATCTTGTGATGGCCAACAGTGACATGCAAGAGATGCTGGCCAACGACAACCTCGAACGTAAGTACCTCGACGAAGACCTTCACCGAGGACTCTGATTGCTCTAACTAAAAAATGTTCGTTTTCCAGCAACCTGTGTGCTTGACAACACGCGAGCAGAGACCTTCGACCGTAAAGAGTACCCTCTGAGACTGGGCAACTGCTGGCACGTCGTGATGACCACCTACCCGAAAATGGACCCCGCCAAGCCCGACGAGAAACTTCGCCTCACCGAGGACACCAGCGTGAGCATCCTTACCCGCGGCACCGACGACGGAGACAAAGAAGTCAAGGTTCTGCTCGATGAACGAGAGATCTTACTCCTGGCGAGAGAATCCCACCTCAGGGTCAAGCTGAACGGACGGGAGATCAAGATCTCCAAGGACAAGAGCCACCAAGAGATACAGGGAGACAAGGTCCTCTTCGAGATATTCAGATTCACGGATGGTTCCATCGGTCTTGTGTCCGACCATTACTCCTTCAAGCTTGGATTCGATGGAAAACGCATTCTACTCAAGGTAAATAGCCATCCGTTGGGCATTTCTTTGTATTTTCTGGCCAGTTCTCGCTGAACAGAGTGTTTTATCGGAGTATTATTTCGATCGATTAACAGTCATCCGAGACCTACCGCGACTCCGTGCGCGGTCTCTGCGGAAACTTCGACGGCGACGCCACGAACGACTTCCTGGGCCCGAAGAACTGCGTCCTGAGGAAACCGGATGAGTTCGTCGCCACGTACGCGCTCACCAAGAACCAGTGCGAGGGCGAGGCCTTGGAGATGGCGCAAAAGGCCAGAACGTTCGAGTGCTTGGCCCAGGACAAAACGATCCGGTCCAACGTGATCACCGACGTCGATGCCGGAAGAGCCGACAAGGAAGATGAAGCGTGGGGATACCATCAGAAGCAACGAAAGAACAACGACAAGCGTTGCTCAGCCATTCACAGGACGCTAGTGGAGAAAATCGACGGCAAGTTATGTTTCACCACGCGACCGATTATCGCCTGCCCATCCTCTTGCACCGCCACCGAAACCAAATCGAAGACCTACCAGTTCCACTGCCGAGAGATAAACAAGGAGTCTCGGGAACTGCAGAAGAGGATCGAGAAGGGCGCCAGTCCTGACTTGAGTCAGAAACAAGTCCACATGTCGCGATCTATAGACGTTCCTTTTGCGTGCGAGGCGTGATCAAGTGCGTACCTGACACCGTTTAGTAGAACCGTTTGTAGCTAGTAGTCGAATTAGTTAATATTTTATTTGTATTTACACGTATTAGTAAAGATGACCATTTTCGAATACGTCTTTGGGTTGTACGGTGTTCCTTGATCCAAAAATCTATGTTTAATCCTTACTATAACTTTCCAGTAGGTCTGGGTTAGCTTTGGGAGTATTTTGCTTTGCTTTAACAGTATTTTGTAAGTCTAAATTCCTGGTATTATAACTTTTGGACGATAATTCTGCATGCTGAACTTAGTTTTATGGTATAAGTTTCATTACATTTAAAAAATTCTAGTGCCTTCGTGGAGGGTCGTGAATCGGACACTTCATGCAAAGTCGATTCAAGTGACAGTCCATCCTCTTTATTTCGTCGTAGAGTTTGTTCGTTCCGGAGCAGTAATTTTGCAAGTCTGGTTTCTTTCGTGGACGACAGATACCTTGTCCCTTCGTTGCTGAAACCGACCGAGTTTCTTCGAATCGACTGTGCAACGAAGCTTCTAGGTACGCTTGGTACAATTTGCGCGACGCTTTCTCCTGCTTGTCGTAAGGGTAACCTGAATATTTCACACTGGTCAGGTTCTTTCGGGACGTTTAACCAGGTATTCGCGAACGTTGTTTGCGATTAGTTATAAAGGCAAATTGCATCGTACTTCTAAATATTGGCACTAGACCAGCTTTCAAGCTTCTCTCGAGCTCTCTGATCTCTCTTTCGCATCTCTCGTAATAGGTCCCGCGGAAGACCAACGACGGCTTAGGATCTATTTGACAGTCGCCGCAGGAAGTGACTTTCCTACCCGCGTAACGTCTGAATTCGAAACACTTGAGCATCTCTTCGATGAAAGTGAAACGAGTCCTGTCGATCCTGGTGATCACGCCTGGTTGTTGTTTCGTTCTCAGCAGATGATGAAGCTGCGACAACGACGCTCGAAATTTCTTTCGTAATGCATACTATGAGCATAACTGTGACAATAACCACGGGAGCTATTGGTACAGTTATACTCTTCGCTGTGTATTAATAATTTAAAAAATGTACCTTGAACAGCATGAATAATATCCACTGCATCGATTCGCGTTCCACGACTCTTTCGGCGTGCTCGATCTCGTTTTGCCTGAACCTGAAAGACAAAGAACGATACACGAAACCGTCGTCGAGGTTTCTCGCGAGTACCAACTTCTTCATGTCTTCCACGGTCTCGTAATTTTTCGCGTAAACGGTGTCCAACCATCGACGCATCTTCGGTATATCGAGTACCGTTTTCCTGGTCCAGTAACCGCGCCAGATCGTCTGGATCCTCGTCGCCATTCGATCGTAATAATCCTGCCACATTTGATGAACACGCTCAACCAGGTATCGATCGGCGAAAATCCTGACGCAATAACCGCGCCAATGCCGCTGGATGGTGATCGCGCTTTCGTGCAACAGCCGCAAATGTTTTCGAACGAGTAAACCACGGATCCGTGCCTGGAACGTGAAACTAATCGTAAGACTCGAGAATTGCACGCATCCAACAAAATTCGATCGTTCGCTATAATAAACTGACGTCCCTCGAAGGTTGAAAATACTTTTTTGGGTAATGGTTTAAGGGGGGAGAGTAAAGTGCATGACTGGACGATACGACAGTAACTCGATGGATCGTGCACGGTATTGTGTGTCGCGATCTTGACCTTAAATAATCGATATCTCGACGTCCAACTCTCCCGTTACGACACTCGAGGCTTTATTATTAGTGAGACTCGCGCGGCGTTTAGTCGAGAACGATAACTCGTCCAGGATCGTTCCGTTATCGAGCGCGAGATTATCTTTCGCCTAACCGTTGTAAAGATATTGTTCCGCAAAACCGAAAAATACGATGCTATTATTGAATACGACGATTAACCTGTATTTTCTTGGCGGCGATGAATTTCTCGCGCCTGATCGATTCCGCGTGATCGTCCAAGCGTTTGATTTCCTCCTGTAGATCGATAGGATCCGTCGTGTACCTCAACATCGACGCCATCGCTAAAGACTCTTTCACTCTAGATATCGCGCGACCATCAGTCGAGCTTTTTCAAGGCTATCGTCGTTGCATGAACGTTGCTGCGACATTTTTGTCAAACAATTTAAGGTAAACGTCGTATCGCAACGACGACTCTTTCAACTTTCAGTTAAATAAGCAACCCAACGAAAAAGACAATAAATAATTTATTTGCTCGTACATTTCTCAGGCAGCGTAGGTTTTAAACTTCGATCATAGAATCCCTATGTAGAGCAGGAACACAAAGAGCGTCGCGGAGAGGAACATCAGGGCTCCCGCAGCCATGGCCGCCATTATACTCTTCTTCTTCTTGGACGTCCTCATCACGTGAAAGTCCTTTCGTGACTGCGCAAAGTAAGTACAGCTGAATATTTCGCCGCGATGAACACACTAACTGGAGAACAATGATCGAACGTCGATTTGACTACCATCGCGGAGTTTGTTTTTTTTTATTACGGAGTTGTATGCTTACGAAATTCGTACGCAGAATTTTAGGCTTCCGATAAAGCAGACCAAGTCGAGCTGCGTCTGTGCATTTAGTGGGTCGTGACCCGTTAATCGTTGCTCGATATTGGCATAATTAACGGGCGCGGTATCTGTTCAGCGTTAGTAAATAAAACGAGTGTAATCACGGCCGCGCTACCCTTTGGGAAATAAACGATTTCTACTAGCTGGGGTCGTATTCGCGAGACGCGAACGCGCCGCGCAACCGCGGTTATTGAATGAAAATTCTTTTCTGCCCGCTATTCAATTACGGAATCGTGGCCACGGCGTGCTGTTATCGAGCAGAACGATAAGAAAATGGACGGGTCAGAGTCGATTTTACCGTAATTTGCGAGGCTGAAACCGATATTCGTACGATTACCATGATTTGCAAGCTCTGTGTCTTTCGAACGAGCTCGTCCAGCCTCTCGCCCCTGTCCATCAGTTTCAGAACTCCGTCCATCAACGCCTGTCGAATCTCCGCCAATTCCCCCTCCAACCTCGGGATTATGTTCGACTCTTGTCGATTGTACTCCTCCTGAAATTGTGCTCGTTTAACGGTTTAACTCTCTCTTGTGCTCTATTGGCTCTAAACGATCTTCCTGTTCTACGCGTGTCTATGCGATCGCGGTTAATATTTGTGGGTAAAAAATATTTCGAATTTAATTCTAAATAGGTTGACCTGAGCGAGAAACCTAGAGTGCCGCACTGCGGTCCAATAGAAACAATTCATGAGAACCAGAGTGGAATTAATAAGTTGCTTTATTCGAACAAAACTTCGTTGTACTATTTTTAAAGAAAGATATTATTGTATCGGGGGAGCAGAAATAGAACGATATTAATAAACGAAAAAGTAATTTGCGATAGTTTAGGGTTAATCGTGCGTCGCCGTGGTCTCGTTCACGGTCACGATTAGGTCAACAATTCCAGATTAAAGGGTCGAACGTACGACTATCTTCTTCAGTGGCTTCGAGAGGTCGATGACGGCGAGATTCGTTAGGTCTGTCGAGAGGTCGGCCATAATGGGCAGCTCCCTGTACACGTTTCTCAATTTTTCCAGGAATACGTGGACGCAGGACTCCAGATTGGCCGCCAACGACGGACACTCCGGCTTATACGTCAGACAGGCGTAATGAAGTTCACCGATCAGCACGTGCACCGTGTACCTGGTGGAAAGTAGCATTAGACGAATATGTCTCATCAGATTCTTAAATTACGCTTTGTGCTTTCAGGTGGCGGAATAATTTTAGGTAAATTACATAGCAGAAGGGTGGAATTCAGTTATCGCGATCGTTAGTTTCGCTAAAGAGAATTTAAATCCATCGTCGACGTTAACAAAACTTTAAAGCGACGTTACTCGAGATCGAAAGCCCACTTTGGTACAATAAAAATTGACCCGTCGAATCAAATTCCATAAGTTTCCGAGCCACAATTAAAGTATACACGCTTACTTGCCCCGATCGAGGCTGATCTTGTCGTTCTCTAGCGGCTTCAGACTGTCCACCGTGCTCAGCGCGATCGCCCTGTAGGCTGGGTCCTTCTTGGCAGGATAATCCGCCACTATCTTGCACCCTGACTTCTCCCAAAACGCCACCATCGCGTAATGCACCGTCGTGTTCATCCTTGACGGTGGATCTTCCGCGCGTTCGCAGTCAGTTGACAAAACACTGGCATAAATGTCTTCTTAGCGAAGTAAACGGCCCACAGCGCGACGGATCGGTGTTTCTTTTTTACCTTTTTCCAGCTCAGCCAGGTTCGATGCAGTCGCAGTGGGTCTGAGGGGAGTCCTTGGCGTCGCGAAAGGGTCCGAAAATCGACGGTGGTCGACTTTGGCGAACGCAGCAGGAGCACTCGCGTCGCGAAACGCGGAGGATCATTCGCGAATGGATGATGCAGTCTCTATCAGCGTTCGTTCGCGGGCAACCACAACGTTCGTCTGCTGTTTACCAGTCGGTGTATCGACGATGCGTAACGAAAGAAATTTCGATAAACCCGATAACGTCCCGGTGTCGTGTATGCGACGACGTTACGCGTCGATGCGTCGTCATTGTCTAACCGTGGCTGAGATACTTTTTTTTCGGGAAACAGACTCGCCGTCGAGGTGGGCGAATCGTTTGCCGATTAGATACAACGAGAACGTCGTCACGATTGGAACGCGTTGATTTTCAAGCAAACATAACACGTTTCTCTGTAAAAACGCAATGGTTCTTTGGTAATCGAACCGTCCGTAAATATTTCCAATGATCTTTGCTTCCAGAGATTATTGTTCCTTAAGATATCGGGCTCGATGAAACGTTAATCGAAATTCACGATCACGGTTTAATCGTGGCCGATAATTCGCTACGAAATACGCTCGATTTTCGTTGAAAAAATATTCGCCACCGATAGCCGCCGATCAGAACTTTATTATTTACAGTTTCGAGAATAAATGTACGTTTCAAAATTTGTCCTCGCGACCATTCGATGGAATAAACGTTGCAAATAGGTCTCCGCGCGTTGTTTTCGTTCATCTATTATCCAAATAAAATTTTTCCTTCGGTTCGAATTGGAAAACGCGGGATTTAATCGAACCCATTGGCCGTCAGCCACCGGTCGATGTTTTGCACGTTCGCGTCCAACCAATCGATGCTGTTTTCAATCTCCTCGATAGCGTTTCTCTTTGTGCTCTCCGTTACCCCGAGATCGTCGTGTTCGCGAAAGAATCGTTTGGCCTGCGGAATGAATCTTTGGCGAAACTCTCGCGTCGTTTCCAGTCTCCGTGACTCTGACGAAAGATAAAAGGGATTACCTCTTGCAGCATTTCCCGGTCTTTGAAGAACGAGACGATCGCGACGACAGCTTTACCCAAAGCGTAACCGTTTGCAACGTACTCGTCGACGAGGTTGTCCCATCGAGATCTACGGAAAGACTCTCCTTCGATTAAATGTACTATATCGTTTCTTTACTTTCGCAGCAATGGCTCGAGAGAGGAGCGAGCTATTAAAATATTAGCGTACGCGAGGAAATTCCCCAAAATTCGTACCGTACGAAATTCCAGGCTACGTCCAGTCCCGTGGGATTCGATGCAATTTTCACCAACACGTCGGCGAAATCTTGTTTGCGTACAAAGTTCTCATTGGTCGCGCGTTCGAGGTACCTAACCGATAAACAAGATACGCAGGATGATCCTAAATTAATCCCTTGCCATAGAATCACGTGTCTGACTCGTCACAAATTCGAACAAAATTAAATAGCATACGTGAATCTAAAAGAAAATAATGCAAATGGACCAATGTACTTTGGGAGAATGTATAATAGAATAATAGGAGTTATTAAATCAGTTGGAACAAAGCTATAGCCTGACCCAGTTGCTGAAATCCACTGCATTATTCTCAAATAATCCCGTGCTATGTTAATTAAATATCTCAGAATCGTTCCTTTATGGCGCAAACGTTATATCTCTTCCTTTGTTTGTCCTTAGACAGAGTTTAACACTATTCAGTGTATAAGACGAGGCGCATAACACGTTCACCTTGAGCGTATAAATTATTCGTTCCATGTAAAATTGCTGTACGCGAAAATTGCATCGTTTTAGAGGCAGAATCGTACGATTTTTTAAAAAAGTAAACGTGTTATCCCCTATCAGCCGCAAACTCATTAAACAGCAGCTTCGATATCTACGTACACCGAGAGCCATAATAAATAATGGGAATGAGGCAACATTATTCGCGCCGGATAAACACTGCCAAGCAAATATCGTTGTTTCCCTGAAATCTTTGACGATATTAAAGTTCCAGTTTAACGTTACGCGGGTAGAAATTATCGAGAAACGAAACACAATATCTCGTTAAGTTTACAGCCGACAAATGTTAATAAATTCATGCTCGAGCTTCGAAATGCGTTACGAATTTTGAATGCCCGATTGAAATTCGTTCCAAAAGAAAGTGATGGTCGACGAACCGATTTAGGGCGCCCTTATCTCGAACATTGGTCAGTCCCTTGATCAGGCGTTCCCTTTCTTGGGCGTCGGTCTCCGTCGCGAGTAGCCGCGACATGTTTTCAAATATTGATCCAATGTCGTCCGAGTGCGTGACAAGGCCTATCGCGGTATTATACCATGAATAATAAAGTCTCAGAGCGGAAAATATTTATGATCTCTTCCCCCTCACCGAACGAGTAGACGATAGACCGAATATCGGCTGGCGGCGTTTGTGTACCCTCGCTCCCAACGAACTCCCTCAGCTTCCTCCCGGCCGTGTCGAGGCAGTGTTCGTGACCCACGCTGCAAGCTGCGTTCAACACCAACACGCCCAGTTCTCTTGAAACGAATCCCGAGACTTTTCCTTAATTAAAGCCCCCGCCATGTTTGTTTCTTTAATAACGAACGACGCGACGTTAAGATCAAACCGGCCCGATCGAAACGCGCCAATTCCCGCTTTCGAGCGCCAATATTTACTCCCCGCCCCGGCGAGGACTCGAAATCATCCCCGTGTTTACTTTTAGCGCGAGGGATAAGACACGTACGAGGAACGAGAATCGAAATTTTTGCATCGGTCCGCACCATCGTTAAAACTTTTAAAAACGTTTCGATTCGAAAGTGGGACGCGTCGAGGTTAAAACAATGACTCTAATCCTTATATATTAATTTTAACCCCAATTAAAAAGCTATATTTTGATATAACTGTCAAGCGTGTCTGTAAATCTAGTGTTAAGGGGAGTTCGAATTGATTTTAAAAGTTCGACCAACCTGTTGGCGACCGATTTCTCTTCGTCTACGTGCCATCCGACCTGACGATAGATTTTGTCGACGAGAGTCCTGGCGTACGACTGAAAATCGGGCGATAAAAGGGCGGATCAATTCTCGGGGCCCTTCGAGCTCGTTCGCGAAAGATTAAATACCTGAAAAGGCGCGTGCACGCGTGTCCCTTGCAGCAATCTGTTCATCCGAGCGAACCATTCGGCGGCCACTGCCCAAGGCTGATAAGCCGTTTCGATCGCCAGATAAGAGGTCAAGTTCATCGCCACCGAGAAACACAGATCGGCAGCGCCCGTTAAAAGAAAAGCGTCGTGCAACAAGTCTGCTCTGTCCACGGGGCTCAATGTCTGCGACAAATCAGAAACGAACGCCAATTAAAAGCTTAGAATCGCGAGACTAATTCGTGGCAGACGTCCTGACACGTACTTGGTGGTCGTTGTACAATAAATCCCCGAACGCGTTCCATGCATCTTCCGTGTAATTTACGACGTAATACCCGATCGATCTGTGGTTTAATTTAATCCAATCGACCGTCCTTTCCAGAGACAATACCACTGCGAAGTTCGCGACTCGGTTTAACGAAGAATTTTAATAGCGTTCGAGAGTCTGTTAAAACGAGATATCGTCGACGGTGACGCAACCGTTCGTTTAAGTCGATCGAATATTTTTCTGTTCGAGGAAGATCGGATCGAATCACCGCCAAGAATAATCCTGTTTTAACGACGAATTGTTTCGGGTCTCGCGATCGTTACCGCAAGAATAATTCGCGAGGAACCAATCGAGCTTCGCGCCGTCCCTTCTGCTCGTTATGTATTTTATGGGAATGGTCCAGCTTCCGCCGCTATAAACGAAAACGATATCCCTCCGTGGATGTTGGACGTATTCCGAGTTTACGATACCGACGTATGTGCGTACTCGTGAATCTCGTGAAATTTCTTGCTCGCCGCGAAACGCTGCTGGGAGAGCCTAAACGCCGCGCTATCTCGACGAACGACGTTGATCACCGGGAATCCGGGAATCCTCGTCCACCGGCTCATAAAGTCGACGATATCGACGTCCCCGCGGGTGCTGTTCCCTAAAAGTTCGAACAGATCGTCCGACTCCGCGTTGCGGAACCGATATTCGTCCAAGTATCTTCTCACGCCGAGAACGAACTTCGAATTACCGATCGCGTCCTCCAGCATCCTAAGCACAGCTGCTGCCTGGTGCGAGTTTCAATTTAATCTTCGACGGGACAGTGTTCGAAAACAGCCATTTTTAGTGCCCTTTTGAACAGGCATTGTTCGAACAAATCATTTGGAAAGCAGACGATCGTTACTCGTATCCAACAAGTTTCGTACAACCTCGGTACGGTTAGTAATTTCTTACTTTCCCGTTGGCATTCTTAGACCGTGGTGAAATGGTATCATTTGGAACGTATCAAGGAACTCTGGAGTTTAAGTGGTCTTCGCTGAAACTTCGGGAGGATCTCAATATTTGACGTACCAACTTGGTACTCCATCGTTGGATTCCATAAGTCCATATTGGTTTTAATATAACTTTCCAAATGAGCATTTTATTTTTCAATTTTAATCGCGAATCTTCACCGACGAGTATATCTTGTTTACCCAAGAACTCAAATTAGGTCAAGCTTTGATAGTAATACTTATATCGAAATTGCGAGCCCTGGGCGCATACATTCGAACTCATTTTTGTTTATCTTTCTTATGTAATTATCTTCTACACTTATGGGTATTTAATCTCATGAAGTGAAACGGCCATTTTCGAGCACTGTTTTCTCACTCGTTTTACGATTATTGGAACAATACCTTTTGATAGGAGATACGATCGAACATTTCCTCGATCTCTTCTGGATCCTCCACGCGCTTCACAACGGGACGGGCGCGAATCTTGCTATCGTGCTTCATGGAAACATACTTGGTACGCAAGGGAAAGGAGTCCATCTGATGCAAAAGAAAATACCGTGGACCAAATCTATACCAAAGTTTATTATTGTCTGTAACAGACCTCGTTCCACTCGGGGAAGACAAAGTCGATCGCCATGTACTCCATGTAAGTCGCGAATCCCTCGTTCAGCCAGAGATCGTTCCACCACTTCATGGTGACCAGATTTCCGAACCACATGTGCGCCAATTCGTGGGCCACCGTCAGGCTGACGCTCTTGGTGTTCATAGAGGAGCTGTCGTTTCCGCTGTGAAGCAGTTCCGTCTCGCGAAACGTGATCAAACCCCAGTTCTCCATGGCGCCAGCCCCGAAATCGGGTATCGCGACTAGATCTAATCGTGAAGCGGTCCATAATCTATCTTAGAAAGGGGTTTGTCACGTGGAAACAAGATCGATCGCTCAGTCTTTGGGATTACCAAGTTTCGGCAGCGGATAGTCGATATTAAGAACGCTCGAATAATACTCCATCACTCGGACAGCAACGTTCAGGGCAAAGGTTGCCTTGTGTTTGTACATAGGCCTGGCACACACGTTCAGCGGAAACGTGGTGCCGTTTAGGAGCGTCGCGTTGGCCAACAGACAGTCGAAGTCGCTGAGGAGGAAGGCGACGACGTACGTGGACATCGGAGGCGATGCATCGAAGAACGTGATCGTTTCGTTGTTCGTCGTCTGGACTTTCTGCGATGAAATTATTCCGGAACGTTTGCTCGATAATGGCGAACAATAATTGACTTACTGCGACTGGCATGTTCGATAACGCATGATACGGGGGCTTTTCCGTGTGCAGGAGGCGAACGACGAATGTGGATTTGAAGCGTGGCTCGTCGAAGCAGGGAAACGCGTTTCTCGCGTAGAGTGGCTCGAACTGCGTCACCGCCACTTTTCTACGTCAATAATTCTTATATGGATATAGAAACTTTCGGACAAACAGCGCGAAATATCGTTTGCGAAGCGTAAAGTTTAAGTTACGATACAAAATCAAGGATATATCTTATTTATCCAAGTACGGTTGTTACCTGACTGTCTGGTCGAGGTCAACGTATTTGCTCAAGTAGAATCCATTGATTTTCCCCTTCAAGTCGCCGCTGAAGTTCATTTTTAAAAAATACTCTCCCAGTGGGACGATTCTGTACGGTTTGATAACCAACATTTCACGCTCGTCTACGGGAAACACGGACTCTATTCGCACTTCCGTTCGCCATCTTGACGAGTACAATTTCGTCGACGAAATAGTTAGGTTCCTCGAATGCAAAACGATGCGATTTTGAGGCTACGATAACATTCGATAGCATGAAATACTAGTGGTTTCCAACCCCAAATCATAGAAACTGTCTGTTTCATTGAAAATATTTGTCCAGTTTGGGGTGGGAGGAAATAAACTGCATTAATGCCAGATCACTTACTCTAAGAACATCGATATCGATACGAATGGAACCGTGGAACTGATCTCTTTTTAAATCGATGGAAATCGCGATCACGTATCTGTTAGGGACAACGTCCGCGGTCAGTCGTTTCTCTAGATCCAGATCCATGGATTTATTTTTAAACGCTTCGTCGTCGATCGCGCAAAAATCCTTCGCTCTCATTAAAACCACTGTGATTAAGATAAATCTCCAGTTGGTCATTCTGGGCCCGAAACAGAGACTCCTTGTTTTCGTTCCGGAGACGTGGTTTCTTATCTCGTCGAGCCTGGGATGAAAAAGCGAGTCTTTGTTTATTGAAGCTCTAATCTCTGTATATGAAATTTCTGTAGGGCCTCCAAAACCGGCGGCCTTGATTACGTTTTTGCAATTAAACGTGACGAGAACACTATGACAAAACATTTGGTTAATCGCCTCGTATTCGAAATTGCTGCGTTCCGTGGGCGATTTTTTGCTAATTTCACGGAAGATAAAGTCGATGGGTCGCGATAAAAGTATCGTGTGCGACTATCGATAATTATCGCGTCGATATAAGCCGCTGATATTTGTAGGAACGAGGGCCTCCGAACGAGTCGGTTTTCAGCAAACTCTCGCAAGTGAAAGTGAACATGGACTTGTTTCGAATCGTAGGACCAATCAGAGACTCGATGCTATCTTGCTGACAGAGAAAGTTCCGCAGACAAGACGAAGAGAATACGAACGATGAAAGTGGGGGTTGCATATAATTCCCACCAAAGCATAGAAACCGGTTAGTCTTCGGTGAATTTCGTACGTTGCGTTTGATTTATCGGTAAGGTAAAACCGCGTACTCCCAAGACGATAACGATCGAAAAATCTCCCAAGATCAATTTTATCGGTCGATCGAGCGCAATTTAAATCGGAGTGGTACTTTCTCTAAGCTGAATCGTTTATACAGGTTCCATTTGTATTAACCACCATGCTTTATCAGCTTTGTACATTTTAACGATCTCAAGCGTGTTTCGTGATGATTAGTGACATCTGTCGAAAAATGTTACAAATAATATAACTGATAGATAAGAGAGACTAATTGCAATCAAGAGCATGTAAACGATAAACATATCACGTTTTATATGCAGAATCATATTTACACGCTACTTCTATTTATACTTCGAAACGTGTTTCTCGCTCTTTATTCTAGAAATAATAAATATTTTACTTGTTGCAACTTTCATTGCATCTTATGCATCGTTTGTAAATAATTCTCGTCTTTTGTATTCGACTTTGAGCGTCGTCGGTGATGTTTTATCCGTTGTATCGTTAGATTGGCGAGAATGACAGGATACAAATTGGTGTACTTCAATGTGATGGGATTAGGAGAGCCCATAAGGTTCATCCTCAGTTACGGTGGCGTACAGTTCGAGGACGTCCGGATGACATACGGTTCCAGTGAATGGTTCAGCATGAAACCAAGTACTTACGCACGGAACGATCGTGATCGAAGCGTTCTGCTTTGATCGTCGGTTTATACCGCGTTCCGTGATTTTTAACGTTTTTTTCTGTTTCCAGCGACTCCGTTCGGCCAGTTGCCCGTGTTGGAAATCGACGGGAAAGTTTACACGCAAACGTTGCCTATTTGCCGATACCTGGCCAAACAATTTAATCTGCTCGGCAAAACCGATCTGGACACCCTGCGAATCGACGCCATCGCGAACGCTCTTCACGATTTTAGAAAGAGTAAATATTGATTCCGTAGCCGGGCAAATTGATTCCTTTCTGTCGATGCACTTGCGTAAATACCGTTAAATCTCGTTCGATTCCGCGCGTACGTCAACGACAATTCTCCATTTTGCAGTCGTGATATCGTACTACTACAAAGAGCAGGATCCTGCTCTGAAGGCGAAGAAAAAAGTGGAAGTGCTCGGCCAGACGGTACCGTTTTACCTAAACAAATTGGAGGAACTGGCCAAGAACAACGACGGATATTTGCACGGTGGCCAAGTAAGAGTTCTTGCGTGCCTAGAAATTTTTATTCGAACTCGAGGTTGATGATGCGTTCGATGTTTTCAGCTAAGTTACGCGGATCTGTTCTTCGTTGCCATTTCGGACGCGATAAACACCGGTTACGAAGCTGATATCACGAAGGACAAGCCACACCTGAAGGCCCTCAAAGAAAAAGTTTTAGCTTTACCGAGTATCAAAGCGTACGTAGAGAAAAGACCGAAATTGGAGTATTAATATTTCACGAGTGTTTCTTCGATTCTTTTGAAAGAACGTTGTCTAAACATTTACGTCCATTTGTAATATAAATATAACATTATTAAAATACGGTCTTTACGTCGATTTTACTCGCCAAACTTTCCTCGCGGTTTTCCAGAAATGCATCGAGATGCGTTTCAGCTGCATTTTAATAGATTCTGTGCTAGAAATGTGTACGTACGTCTTCCGCAGACTGCTCTCCCACGAGCGAAGGTGTCATAAGTAATCGCTTAAAGTGCTGGAAATCTTATACTCCTTTCCTGGGAGCAAGTTTCACTAGAATGAAAAGGAAAGGGGAAAAACATTTCATTCTTATTCGCCATTACTAATGGACGCGCTGGAGTGATCTGCTGTCTTTTCCTGTATTCGTTTACACAACTTTCCCTTCTTACGTATCCATCCTAGTTGATCTATTTCTCTACGCTGCTTTGTTTGTCTTACTATTATAATATGTTTGTGCTTGTGTATTTCATCATTGTGCACACTACTTTTACATAAAACACATGTAAGCTGTGTGCACAATAATAGAAGTTTAATATTTAATTGGCTACGAGCGAGGGTCAGTAGCCAAACGACTTAATATATCGAGAGGACAAGTTGAATTTCGCGCTATTCGTTTGGAATTCCTAATTTATCGACAGTCGTTTACAACGCGATCCAACTTTTTATACAGAAGCGATCGTTGGAACGAATCGAATTTGCACCGACTTAAATTCATCGAAACGCAAAGCGAGAACTAGCAAAAGTTCAAAACGAATGCCTGAAAATATTTTACGTCGAAACATTTCGCGCGCCCTTCTTTCGAAACGCACGAATGACCTACTGACCTATTTAACCCGATCGATCGAGATATCCTCCGGCTCGGTTCCTCGTCAGTGTCTAGAGAATCCATCGCGTCTCGAAATACTGGCTGGTATCGTTTCTCCATCGGTTTCGAACGACACGTATTTTCGATTTAATTCGCGTGTAAGATCGTTGGTTCTCGACAACGGTCAGTGGCGCCTTCGCACGGGGAGCGGGTGGCGGCAGCTGGTGGCAACGCGGCCAATCAGCGCTCACGAATGATCGCTGCGCGTCGAGGGCTGCGCGACCGTCTCGTAGCCGCGGAGGCGTCAGTGTGCGCGCCGCGGAGAGCCAGACAGACAGACATCTTGTAGTAGAATTTAGCGGCGTGGTGTTTTCGACCGTGGGTGTCGGTGTCACGGTTTCGTGTCGCGGTGCTCGTCATTACGGTGTCATCGCCGTCGCCGTCGTCGTCGTCGTTGTCATCATCGTCTACGCCGTCGTCGTCGTCGTCGTCGTCGTCGTCGTCGTCGTGACCGTTCTCCCTATGCTCACGCCGCGCGATCGTTGACGTTGTCCTCTACCTCGTCCTTATTAAAAGTCGTCGTTTACTCGGCTGTCGTTCCACGAAGGTTCGATCGTGCTGCTCGGTGTGGTGGTACGCGGTCGCAAGACCCCGTCGTGCTGGCCGTGCAGCTCGCGTGGTCCAGCGATCCAGTTACTCGCCCCGCAAAAGGCGTTGGTGGTACCTTTCGTCGGGCAGAGGGAGCGAGTAAGAGCGAGAAAGAGAGCAGAAGAGGAGGTGTACTGGTCGGTCGGTGTCGTAAATACACGGGGAGCGAGAGGGACACGGCAGAATAATTTCTCACTCCGCAAACGCCCAATGAACAACGCTCCGGAGCCACCGATGTGCCGCACCGTGCGATAACTTCCGTCACCTCTCCTCCCTCCCCCACTCCGTGCGTGTGTATGTGTGTGTGCCGCGCCGGGCTCTCGAGGTGAAAATACCGCCCTCTCCTTCCACCCAACCCCCCGTTCGAGAGGAAGGTGCTACCTCGCACTAGTAACTACGGCCGGAGGAATAAGAAGGAAAAAAAATACTAGCGACCGAGTGACACGTCGAGAGAGAGTGCCAGAGAGAGACGATCCTGTGACCGGGAAAGAGTGAAATAGAGAAAAGAAAGAGAGCGAGAGACCGGCGCCCACCCGTCAACCATCCTGATACAGCATGACCTCGAACAACTCGCAGAAGCTCTCCACGACGGAACGAGTGGTCAAAAGTAAGTGATACGATATTTTCTCAGTCCCGATCGGCGACGTTATTATCGCCGCGTGCATCGTATGCGCCTCCGGCCACCTTGGCTTATGGTGCGTGACGGTGTACGCGCGATCTTAACTTGCGTGCGCGTGTGTGTGCGTGGCCCTGCGGCCTCGTCTTTTCCGGCCACCTCGGTCGGTACGTCAGTACTCCGCTCCGTGTTTCGCCTCGCGTTTCTTTCCTCCCTGTCGCTCTGTAAACCCTTCTCTTGGACAATATCGCGATAACACGCCGGGTACCGATCGTGTCGCGGCCAACCATCGGCCCCGCGACTCGTCCAGAAACGACGGGGAAAGAAAGTAGGCGCGTCAAAACACGTCGCGTGTCGTACAGGATTGATTTTCTTCGTAGCTTCGCGGCGCCATTGCTATCGACCTGCCAGCATTCTCACTGACCCTCCGAACCACGCTTTTCCACCCTGATCCACCGCGTACAGTCCCGTGTACGCCTGGAATTTCAGAAACGGATTCGTAGAATTTCGCGTCGTGCCAACCGCTCGACCAGCTTCTCGGTTTATATCCCCCCTCACCCTGCCCCCCCGCCCGTCTACCCTGCGCCACCGTTTCGCCCCCGCGCTGTGCAACCTAACCTAATTCGCGTTTTGCCCATCAACCACCTCCTCCCCCGCCATCTTCTTGTCTGCAGAGCCGTGCGTCTCGCGCGGTTAGCCCCGTTTCCACGAGGTCGAGGAACGGAATCGTCTCGAGGACGCGGCACGCCGCGCTCGAGGATTTCGCGTCTGGACGTCGTTGTTCGAACAGCTGACCGGCTCGCGTGTACATACGTACATACGTACATACGTGCGCTAATGCGTGTTCGATGTAAATACGCGTTCGTGGCCAGGGATGCCATCATTGGCGGCGGTTCGCTTTTTCACGGCACAGGGAGGGGGATCGTAAACACGACTGCCTTTTACTTTCCTGTTATCGTACACAGCGGAGGGGAACTATTCCTATCGATCAACATTTCCCTCGCCGGTGTCTTTTCGTTTCTCGATGTTTCCGACCGTCCTGAATCCAAAAACGCGCACACGCCTCTCTAGATATTTAGGGTTTCGTGTTCGATCCTATTCATATATTATACTACAAACACTTGCATCCTTTTCGAAATGTAGTTATCGACATTTTATTGGTTTTAGACTCGAACGAATTTCGACCAGAGCTCAACATTATTTTCCTTGAGGCTTCCAGTACTACGAACGCTCGAGAAGCATCGTAATTCGAGATAAAGAAACCTATGGTGACACGCCAGGGATTTTTTAGCGGATAGTGTTTCCGGTCGTTGACCGTAGCAGACAGGTTGATAGTTTTTGTGCTCTTCTTCGAGCGTGGCGTGTGCCGGCACGCACAATGCTCGACCCTCGGGTGTATTTTCATTTTATACGAGTGCACGCGCCGAAGCGTGCATTGTCTGGTGTTCGCCGATACGCAGGCATGCCCTTTTTAGCCGAGGAGGCGTGCTGACCCACATTGCTGCCGAAAAGGGGAACTGGTTCAGGACGTACAGGTGGCAGGCACTTGGGGTCGTTGACCTTTATTGCGTGGCGCCCTCCGCGTGTTTTTCTTTCCCCCACCGAGCCACTGGTTACTGGAAAACTCGAACCAAATTAACCCTTAAGGGTTAAGACCACTTTTTCTTTTGGATGAGTGGAAAAGAGGATAGTAATATTCAAGAATGTTATTAACCATGTCGTTGAGTGTTAGAAAAAAAAATATTTATTCAGAAATAGTGCAGGATTTGGTGAGGTTAAAATAAACAGGGAATCCCCCGTGTAATCCGTACGACGTAATACTTGAATTTTACAGGCAGCATTAGAAACGCGACGGTCGATTTTCAGCGTGATCCACCGTGTAAACACAGTTGTCTATAAATGTATACAAATACGCCTCGTTTGCGTTACGCATTAGCGTAAAGCGCAATATCTTCCGTGATGGATCGGGGGGGCTTGTTAGCGGCTGAAAAATTTAAAAGCATCGGTCTACCATTACCAAAATACAAACGTAAGGTCTTGAATCGAAATACAGTTTAGAACAAGAAAATAAACCGGAGGAACTTGATTTACAGTCCACGTCGCATTCTTTGAATACCCAAGTATTGAATCGGTGCATAAAATATTCGAATTATTTTACCACGAGTATTTAAATCGCTGCTATTCTCAAATATTCGAGTACAAGTAGGATTAAAAATAGCTCGTGCTATAAACGTCGTCCGTTTAGAATGTTCGTGTATTTTAATATTTCATGTTTAGTTTAAGTCATCGTCCAGTTATTTTATTTTGAGACCATTTTGGTGAAATTTAAGGAAAATATACAACTAAAATTTCTTGATTCCCCGATGCTCGTTATAAGCTCAAAGTTCGAAGCAAATTAAGCTAGAAGCTGTCGATGAAGTATAAGTATGGAGTTTGCAGATTGATTTGGTTAATGATAAACACAAACTTTAAACAGTGCTTTCGTTAAGTTTTGCAGTTAATCTGTTTCTCGATGCAAACACAACGAGCACCAATGAATAATGAATAGAGACTTTGCGAGTTGATATACATGTTATCCATTAATTATGGGTATCAACTTTAAATATTGATGCTTGTCGACCATGTTCTCATAGAATACACACGATGATTAATAAATCATCGAAACAGAATTTGATAACCGATGCTCTCGTTCTCCTTAACCTTATCTAACAGTTCGATCAATCTAATGGTTCAGCATTCGAGGAGAATAACGTAATCCAAGCTGCTGCTTTATATAAATAAATAATCGAAAGGAACGATTTCGCCGATGACACGATTATGCCTCCAGAATTCTATTATAAAACTCTGGAGGGGGACAGAAAACTATGCCTCCGATAAATTACATAATTCGTTCTGGGATTTTTTGTTTTGTTTGTAACTCCAAAATAAAAGAGTTACAAAAATAAATTGGCACGTCGTCCAGGTTTTGCTGGTTGACTCGTCGGTAAGGCTGACTCACAAACCTTGTCTTCGTCGCGACTAATATTATTAATCGAGACCTTAGGTTTCTAAGACAAATGTTGTATCGAGTAAATACAAAAGAATTGCTCTCGTAGAAAGTTTCAGGAATTTGTAAACGTGTTAGAGATTTGTGAATTTTATTTATACAATTTCTGGGGATAAATATAATGTTTCAAACGAAGATTTTCAAGGATTTACAAACTTAACGACACCCAAAATAAAATGGTTGGACTTTTTCCCGTCTGTATCGCCGTTTTCGAACACTGTGCTACGATTTAATGTCTTTGAATTTAGGAGTCTCTGCTTGCTCGGCGGATGGGTATTAGACCTGTCGACGTTAGGCGAATTAATTCGAATTTGGAAGTATGTTCTCGATGATCGAGGTTCGAGGAACACGGGTCTCCTCGATGTTCACGACTGTATCGTCAAGCGATCCACGTAAGATGAAACGGAGTAAAAATAGCCATCGCCTCGGTCACGCGTGCGACCGCGAACTATCAACCACCGAATATAACTCATTGTCATGACGCTAATATCGTAATTTGGACCGTCTCCAAGCGCGGCCGACGATTAACGAATTTTTAATGGGCCTTTCGATGATCCAGTCGCGCGCGATTCGATCGTTGGATCCATCAACGCGACGCTCGCGCGCGTTTTCCTTCGATCGTCACGTCCAACGAAAGGATCGTACCGCGACTCGGGGCTTAATCGGCTCAAATAGTCCGATATTGTTGCTCTCGCCAGCCTGGTTTTCCATTAGTCTTCGATTACGTTCTCTATTTTTACGTCTCGTTTTATAATGGTCGCAGGACTCCGGCTCGTCTTTCCAATTAAATCTATAATTCCCTATCGTTGAACGCGTTTTCGCGCGGGCCAGGGAGCACAGCGTCTCGTCGAATAGTTACATAAAATTTTATTACCATTATTGATTCCGTTTCTTCTGCTCTGAAAGCGATGCAAAGCGGCTCGAGCGTGGCGATATTTGCTTCGCGATTCGAGAGGTTAACCCGATTCTTAAGGGATCAGGGATCGTTCGAGTGTCTCCGGTAATCCTCTGTTTTCAGATTTCGTTCGTCGGTGTCTTTCACGAGATAGGATCGTGCTCCGCTCTCCGACACAGTATTTTACCAGTTTCTGGCGTCTAGGATTCTGCATGCGCCTAACACACGTCACTTCTTAGTCGTTCGAATTATCCCTTTTCACTGCGAGTTGTTACGGCTTTCGACAACTGCTGTCGGTCGATGCTCGTGCACTAGCATCATAGAACAGGACCACAGTGGCCATTCATTTCTCCGAAAATAAAGGATTCGACCCGTTGCGTTACAAGTTAATTCGTGATTCTTTACATTCGACGATTCCTCTTCTCGGTATTCTAACTTGGAAAGTCGCGACATGAACGGTTCTGAATTATTTTCGAGGCTGACGACAGGACGCGTAACCGCTATTTACCCGCGGACAATTACCGAATTTAAAAGGCATCGCGTTACACCGGCTCTCGCGTTACCGAGCTAATATTTTTCCAGTCTAATTGCGTCTCCAGTCGGTCGCTGGCTAACCCAGCCAGACGGGCAACGACGATATTTCTGCACCCGTAGAAATTTACGCGATACCGTGTGTGTCTCGTACGCGCGAAGTAGCGAAACTCGCCCCCGCGATTTCAGCTTCTACCTTAGCCTCGACACGTGCCGCGAACGATTGGACTCGATAATTGCCCGTTGACTGAATTACGCCGACGAATTATGGGCGTGACTTCCATTATCGAAGGGGATATTGTCTCCCGGAACACTGTTTTCGGCGTCTGGACACTCGACCTTTTTATTTCATTACGTACGACCATCGATTTTTAAGATATTGTTTTAATTTGGTCAAATAACCAACGTCGTTCATCAATGGCAAATTGTAGTATTACTGTAATAAATTTCTAAACACCGTTTGGTGAACGTTTACCGGTTTAATTGCGCCCGATTTTGGCGCCTCGACGATGCATATTCTATCGACGAAACCGTTCTCCGACCGTTTTGAAATCCTCGCGAATATATGCAGCAGTTTCTAACGAAATCAAAGAGCTCGCAGTTCGCCCTAGGCTTTCGTTAATTGCATTACGCAAACGGAATTACGGAGTGAGGATCGGCCCTTTAAATACCAAATTAAGCCAAGGTAAAGCCTTATTAATTGCGTTTGTTGTGAAATACAGCGCGTATAAACTAGTGATATGTTTTATGCGCTCGGAACGAATCGTAAGAATAGACAAATCGTCGCAGAGACTGTCGAAGCGCACAGAAGCAACCCCAGCAACTGGAAGTAGGCTGTATTTATTTTCTCTTATAAGAATCTGGGCCTCGACAACGAGGCTCACGTTCGCCAGGGTCATTTGTTTGTGCCTAGAAAAATTGCGTCCCGTTGCACGATATTCCTGTCCCGATGCATTCTGATTGCGTTAAATATGCAGAGTGTACGTGCTCGTTCGATTCTCGGGTGTCTTCCTTCCCTTCGACTCCGCTTCTTCTCACGTTCGAACGTTTTTTTCTTTTTCTTCCTCTCAGTTTGTCCCGTTGGATTCTCCTTTTCATGCTTCCTCTTCGTCCTGACGAACTCTAGAAATAAACGGGAGAGACGGTGCAGCGCAAATTGCTCTTTATGGAAATTGACTTCATCGTTGTCGCTTCGTTTCTTCTATTTCCTTCCCCCTTCGATCGGTCGAGGAATAGGAAATTCTCTTTTCTTTCCAACTCCGTTCACGTTCCGGATTCGTTTAAATAATAAATACGGTGACGAGATCTCGAAAAACGAGGGTAATTTCTCGCTGGAGCGTGTATCGCGTTTCGAAGCTCGCGAAATCGGAGCTACCCTCGAAAAGGGCGTCGCTCTGTGCTGGATTGGACCAAATAACGTTTCGGGTTTTGCGGAAATTTGAGTACATCGATGCTACATACAGATCAGTCTCGAAGAATTTTTCAAAATATTTCGAGTTTGTTCAAAGGTAGAATTTTTCTGGCGTTCCTTTTGCCTTTGGTGTTAATCGGAATAATGGGGGAATTATTGTTATCATTGGATCTTATCGAGGGTGGAAATGTTTTAAAAAAATTGCGATGCATCAAGATTTCACAATAAATCCGAAACGTTGCAACGAGGAGCGTCCAATTTGGCATGGTGCGATGAAATTTGCCATTGCATAATGTTCGAACGATGTGACAAAGAATAGGGAACAAGAAACAGAAAGGCTAAATAATATTGTTCCCGCCAGGCGTTGTAATTTATCGTGAAACACAATCGAGCTGTTTAAAGGCTCGAGAGGAAAATGTTTGCGGTTGACCGGTAGCCAACCGACGACTGCCAATCATCGTTTACACGTCCTATCCATTTACACGTTCATTTACAATTATCATAAATTTACGGCGACTACTATTGCAACGTGATTCCGTATCATTCATAACGATACAACGAATCGCGATAGGATCGAGCTTCGGGTTTTTATCTTGGGATTTTCGCGCCAAGTCGTGGCAAAATAACGTTATCGTCCGTGCTAATAACAAGTTCACGGATGTGCTGAATGACTTCTGTCGTAAAAAAAATACAGGTTTCTCGCGTATTTATAAGTCAGTGAAAAAAACTCGCGAATCAACTTTCGATAGGATTGTACTATTAACTACTAACTCGAGCAAATTCTTTTCCAAGGGTCAATTACAACGTTAGAAATTCCAATAACTTAGCAAGAGTAACGATCGAACGTTGCAAATAATTTTTTTATCCACGCGTACCGAAGGTGGCGCGATCCTACGAGCTGCAAAGTGAAATCGTCGAAATTGACATTGAAAGAACGAACGCGATCGAACCTTGACAGCAACTTTGTCGGAGTTGCTGTTGCGTAACGGTGAAAAATATTCAAGAATTGCAACAACGTATACATAAGCGCGGTACCGTAAGAAATCAGCCGCGAGTGTCAAATGCGCGAGCCAATCGATGATACGTAATATCGACGCGCGTGTCGCAGCCAATGGAGGCCACATCGAACAGCTGCTAGAACTCTAGATGCTTTGATCCGAAACTCTCTCGAAAACAACCTATACACTATCGTTTCAAGCTCTTAAGGGGAGAGACTCGTGTAAAACCATTTTATCCAAACGTGGACTTGGTTGAATTAGCGATTCTCGAACTCTTCTATATTTAATTTCTAATATAGTCGTTAGAAATCGAACGTTTATAAGCTTCTAGAGGTTTTGAAATGCAAAGAGGTGGGTTTGAAAGCCACTGTGGCGGATCGAAATAAACCCTGGCGGTAAACGAACCGATTCGATCGAAGTCAGCCATCAACGACGGAGATTCCTCGGTCGCGAAAGTGATAAATGAATCATGGCGGAGTAATCCAGCGATTTCAAAACGAACACGACGACGTTATAGATATAGATCGGGCCGCTGCGCTGGATGGTCCGGGGATATCGCGTTAAATATTGGAACGGGCCGCGTAATTCCGGCGCATTAATCTAGGATTTGCATCATTCGACGTAACTCCGCGGCCCGTTGTCGCGTTATTTATTAAACGAGAAACTCTTCTGCCCCGCGACGATCCCGTGTGTCATTATTTGCCAACGGTGGCGGTCTATAAATATTATCATAGCTTCATAATGCCTGCCTTCCTAAGCTATTTTCGTTTGCTCGAGCGACTTGCTGCCGATCGCTTTCTCGACCACGCGGGAAACGATACCCGGAGTCGCCTAAACGTCGAGAAACACGTGCCTAAACGATGTATTCGTTGCATCGTGCTCCCATCCTCCCTTCTTCCTAGCAACTCTCTGGAAGAGATATGTAACAAAATCCCTTTATTTCCTTCTCGATGTTATTCCTCGAGTCTTTGTTCCTAATCTGCGATCGTCAGAATGAATTGTAAGAGGATCCCAACGCGGTGGAATCGCGATCTAATCGCACAGAGACGTTCGATTAATAATTTCCTTCCGGAATTCGCGAAATGTTGATTCGTGCGTACTTTGCTCGCGATAATTGCTACACAAGCACGACCGCGCGCGACCGAAGAATTCATGCGAGCGTTAATTACTTTCAACTGCAGCACGTGTTTACCATTTACACACAGAGCCTGATAAGATCGGATAGAACCGGAGGAACAGCGATCGCGATAATAATATTCGAACGTGCTCCAGCACCTGTGACCCAATTCCATTCGAACAAACGGCGACTTTGTTTTTCTTACCTCTCGAGCGGCGCTAGAGCTTTCAATTAGAGCGGTGGAATAAAGTCTCGAAGGTGGGCGAGAACCGGTGTCGTTATCGATGAACTCGAGCCACGTTCGGTCGTTGCAAGAGAAATCACCGTCTATGGGGCTGAATATAAACCGCGTTAATGACACACGGACACGGTGCCCGACATTCGTGACCCGAATTCGACGAAATAAAAATAATAAGGAACCAGGAACCACGGATTCTTGGCAGCCAGTTCGAAATACATATATGTATCGCGTTCTGGGGTCCCTCGATTCGTCGATCTCGGGGGAATCTTCGATCCTCTTTCTAGAATTTCTAATCAGAGATCACTACGAACGTTGCTTCCGCCCTTGAAAATAGGATTATTTAATTTAAAGAGGTAAAAGGGTAGAAGGGTAGAGAACAACGGAGTGCCGTAAACAATATCGAAACGGGAATTGAAATTAATTTCAACTCTGTTACTCCATGCTAATCGGGATGGTAAACCAGATAATGGATTTGTCAATGTTGAAACAGATTTAATCCGGTCGAAGAATGTGATATTCAAACGACCTTTAAACAAATTGTACTATCTTATCAAAATTTAACGCCCGTTTATACGTCACTATCTGGATCAGAGTTGCTCGAAACTCGTATCTAGATAAAGATTACGAACAATGAATAAAAGATAAGCAGCCGTTCGTTCGATAAAAATTGCAATCTGAATTATTATATTCCCGCGATTGAATGAATTCGAATAACCGTAGGAAATAAATTGCAGGTTCTTTTCTGCTCGTTCGTTGTTCGTATGAAATCTCGTACAATAACAATGATTATCGGACTATCGTAAACAGAGGACGATCACGCGACAATAGGGTTCCGTTTACTATTATTCTATCAATCTGTTTACTCGTACGCCCCCGGAATATCGTTTCTCGTGTCAATCAATGCCGCAATTTGTACCGTTCCGTTATAACAAAATAAAATCGGGCAATAATACGGGGAACACGCGCGTCCACCTTCGTCGATGAATCCCGTTTTCTGTCCCGGGGGGAAAACTACTCGTCGAAAACGGGAGAGGAAGTCGAGAACAAGAGGCTTCGTTTGCGTTCGGATTTAATTACCAGCGGCTCGGTCACGACTAGGATCGTCGAATAACGTCGCAATGAGCGACTCGTCGAGGAAAAATAAAAATCGAACCGTGTGCCGCTGAAAGAATCGCTATAATACACCGGTTCTTTATCCTTTTCGACTCGAGAGACGTTTACGGAAACGTAAACGTTCTTTGTCGGTCGATTATCGCCTAATCCGTGACTCCCGGGGCAAATTAATTTAAGAGTTCATTCGAACGTGAATAAATAAGATCTTTCGTTCGGAGCACGACACGTTTCACAATAAGACTATTATTTAAAACTCTCCGAAGCTGCAACGTCTCTATGTTGCATTAGTGCCAAACCGTTTGGAACGTTGTTTGACAATTTTCGCGAAAAATGCTTAAACGGAGATAAATTGCGGTCGTGTGACATTTATTACTTTCGGAAATGAATTGTTTTGCATTTAAAAATAATCTGAAATTCCACGCGCGTTGCGGTATATGTACTCCGATCCAAACGCGACTTTAAATCGCATTTCAATCTCGGCTTACGCGAGTTGAATTTACGCTTTATACCTTAATAGTGCATAAATTGTCGTCCAGTGTATAAATTCGCTCGAATCCTGCTCCAACATCTCGTGCCAGTTAAGATGGAGTCGAGCAAATTTTTCATTTCCCCTATCGCACTTACGGTAACGGATTTAGATACACGTATCGAGTTTTTATTTCACCATGTGTGTCCATCCAGCCACAGCTTTCTTTTTGCAAACCTCTGAAGAGGTTTATTTCAGCCTGCATAGAATATACATACAATTGAATTGCATTCATCGCAGGCGTCTTCACGGATTAAGAATCGTTGGTATAGTAGTACGCATATAGTGGCCGGTATAGTAAGTATAGACAGTATAACCGGGCCCCGTGGCGGCTCGTGGCTCACGGCTGGGTGTAGTGTAATAATAGACGCAAACTCATTTGGCTGCTCGGCCAACTACATTTGGCTCGACCGTTGTCCACTGTTCGTTCGTTCGCTGCTCGTGTCGGGACGGCGAAATTTTTGTTGACTTTGCGAAAGAGCAAACAAACAGGGTGACCATCCTCTTGTCCAATCGCCCTCGTGCGTTTCTATCGCCTCGGTACGCCTGTGCGATCTTCCCTTCCGATCGTCGTCGACGTTCCCGCCAATTTTCGTACCAAACACCGCGATAAATCGATCGAGTTCGAATTCAAACAGGGAAGGAGAAAAATTGAAAAGTATCTTGGATCGATCGAATATGTATAGTTTTGGTATTTATTTATTTGCTACGAAATATGAAACGATTCGGAAAACGAGTGCGATAGAAAATTGCGTTTGTCTCGCGAGACGTTTTAATTTTCGATCGCAATTTCTGTTTCTCCATCGACGTTTCGTCGTCTCTGGCGAACGTGTCGTGCTTCTATTTTCGTGGACAAACGATCCATCGATGGTGGGCTCTCAAGGGCCCTCTCGTGGCACAAAGGAGCGTGACGGTTGGAGAGATTCGGTGGAGTCGCGAAAGGTCGTCGTCTGCGAGAAGAAAGGGCGAAAGGAATCGGACTCTGCTGTCCGTTGAAATTTACGGAATCGTCTCGAGTGTCTTCGCCTAGCACTCGCAGGAAATAATGTACTCGGCGTTCGAGTGCTTTTTCCTAGAGACTCTTCGGTGATTAAGATCGGTCCCTGAAGACGAAGATTCCACTCCTACGCTGTCGAACCTCCTTTCCTCGCTCGCGTAAAATTGATTTCCGTTTTAGAAATTTACACCGTTCGAAATGCATCGAAAATATACCGGGGCATTTTTTCGTACGAAGCTTCGTTCTCGAGATAATTCGGTTTGGAAATTTTTGGGGCTCGCGTTTGGCGGAGGTGTCCGACCAATATCGGCCGTTTCTACTTCGAGTCCTCTGACTAGTTTGGATTAATTGAAACGGAGAATAACGTCTCGATATTAATGTTCACGAGCATTCAAAGTTAAACGGATCTTAACGTTATTAAATGTTTTAATGAAACTAACAATTTAAGATTACGAAGACACGAGCGAGCGTTGTCGTAATTGCTTTCCGCGATTCGAGGGCCCGTTACGCGTATAACTCTTCGAAACTTGGAGGATTGCTCGATGGAATTCGCAGTTGAAAGCTTAACGCCTCGCACATTTTACGTTGGCAGCATTGCGCTCGAAGATTATCGGACAATTCGCTAAACGGTCTTCGCGGAAGTCGTAGAAATTCTCACGGTATACCAGGCTGCCTCGACGTTCTGGAAATTATTTAAACACGGCTGATTCTGCATTTTACAAAATTATTCTTTACCTTACGGAAAGACGCGTAATTTCTTTCGTTGGTAAATCGATAGGAGGAATCGTTAATTATTTTTTACTTTGCAAACGACGTCTGGAAACGTCTGGCTGAGACGTTGGAATTCGCGCGGCAAAACAAAAGGTTTTCGCGTGGGGTAGAGCGCGCGAATAAATCGGCGGTTTGTGTGGGCGGACAGGAAATTAAAACTCTCAATTAGTGCAACCTTGTAACCTTGTCAGCGAGTTCCTCCTGCTGCAAGAATCGATACGACCCCTATAAACGCGCAAGTAGCACGTTCGCCTTGTCAGATCCCGTTAGCAGCGCCAGGAGAGAATCGACTTTCCGATTTAATTGTGTCGGTATCTTCCCGTTTCGTCCAGTTGTGTCGCCAGGAAAAATATTCCCAAGCAGATATGCAAAATAAGACGATTTAAAAAGGATTCGCGCTAAAGAAAGAAAAGAAAATATGAATATCGCGATTAAATTCTGTAGAATCGTTGGAAGAATATTTTATTAACGAAAAGGGGAAGAACTTGGAGCGGTTTTAGGGATCGAATAGATCAGGAAGGTGGACGACTGATGGATTTTCAGCGTGGAGAATTCAGGTTTACGAAGGAGCGGCGACTAATCTTCCGCGACCTCGCGCGACCCTCGCGCGGAAGGTCGAACCTTCATTTAGCATAGCGTCGTTCGCAATGGAACCAGGTCATCGACGAAGGGCGCACGAATTCATTACGTGGCCCGCTTTTCGAACCCGCGGAACATATCTGATCGAAGCGAAACCGCTTTCAGGTTTCTCGAATTTAATCTGCGCGCCGCCATACTCTCTTCACCATGTCGCGTTTGTCGTCCGATTCGCCGTTGGAAATCGAAATTATTTTCGGGCTAAATTTTCACCTGGAACAATTCAAATCCCTCGAATTTCCCACGAAAACGAAACCTTCGTTTTTAGACAATTGGAAACTAGCCATAATTTGTCATAGAACTTATTTTCACAGTCTCGTTAAAATTCAAGAGTCATATTTAGATTTATTAACCTTCGGAATTAATTTTCTTAGCTCCTCGGTGAAAAGTAATGTCACTCATATGTTGGTTGAACGAATCACGAGTCGAATTATTAAAAGTTTATCGGAAATAGACCCCGAAGGGCACAATCTAGCCACTTTTCCAATGGTCAGCATTCGTTGATCCGCCTCGGAGAAGGTAAATACGGAGGTACTTAACGCCGCCCGGATCTTGTAATATCGTTAAACAAAGTGTTATATGTAGTTGGTAAAACGGGAAGAGTGTTTTACTACGCCCTATCTGCTAGCTAACGGCGTCGTTCGATGGAATCGATAGGATCGTAGCGTAGGTAAAAGACGAAATTTAAAGGGAAGGAATCGTCTTTAGCTTTCTACACGGCCATCGGGGCGAGGAGCATTCTTTCCAACGAGCCTCAAAGTTCTCGAGTTTCATGGGTTAACAGTGCTCGAGAGTTTCGTGCTTGAAACGAGTCAATATGTATTCACAGCCACCGCTGTGGATTCCGTGTAAGCACGCCGATAGGAAACAAAAGGGACTTTTATAGTTCGGTTTCCTATTGGACGGTGAATGCGACGCGAAACCGCGAATGTTGTGCTCGTGAAATCGAATTATTGCGTTCTGTCGGACCCCGAGCGACAAAAGGGACTCGTAAACGGGCGTCGAATTTGGCCCTAAAACGCTCAACCGGAATTCATCCTGGAAACTGGCGTTACCTCAACGCTAGATTTACTTATTAAAACTCGTCGTATCGATGGTTACGTTGTTACATATTTATTAAACGTGCAAAACTTGGTCGTTTTAACCATAAAAGGTGAAGAACCTCCGATGGAAGTAGACTCGGTCTCGGATCTGTCGAGAGTATGAAAAAATCTCTCGGGTCTGAAAAGACCCCAAGGGCGGCAGACGAGCCGTCTGAGCGTCCAGCGGGCGTACCACGTGTTGGAAATCTACCCCCTCGGAGAGGGTGGCCTCCCTTTCTTCGTCGCAGAAACGCGACTCGCGTCGAGACACGAACTGGACGGACGTTGGAAATCGAAAGAGAGGCAGAGAGCAGAGGGTAGGAAACGAGAAAGTGTAGAGTGGGAGGGTTGGCGATGCAAGGGGTGGAAAACGAGGGAGAGAGAGAGAGAGAGAAGCAGAGCACCGTGGCCAGATCAATACACACGGCCAACCCCGTAGTAACGCATAGAATACCTTATTCATAACATACCGCTGTGTCCGGTGTTTTCTTTCAACCCCCCGCCCCCTCCCCTTCCTTCCCGTCGTCCTCGTCGTTGTGCTCGGGCTGTATTTACGTCGGGGTTTTGAAAAAGACCAGGGATTAAAAGAGATCCATCCGAGACCTTCCGGGGATTACAGCTGGGGGGGGGGGGAGGGTTGACCGTTCTCCCGCTTGTTCGACGTTTAAGGCCCGGCTTAACTCCCCCCGATCTGGGAAAACGGGGGTTGGTCGTGCTCGAGACGCGGATCAACGTGCAAGGAGACCCGATCGACCGCACTGTTGATTCTTTTCTTCGGTTTCCGGATACTCGGAACCGATTTCGACCATTCTACCCCTCCATTTATCATTTATTTATCCCTTGGCAAGAACTGCATCCCTCGTTGGATCGTTGACCAGTCACGATTTCACACGAATGAAATATTTGTTCGTAGAGACGCGACGAGACTATTTAACTCTTTGACTACGGTCGATTATCAAAAAAAACCTGAGCAGCACGTTGAGAAACGAATATTATAAAATTCTGATGACGAAAACGATCGAGTGGAAGCAGAGGGAATATGAAGAGTGCAGGGGTGTTAAAAAACGACACTTATCGGGCGTTTCGAGCGACGTTGCGCATGCCCAACCTCGGAGAACCGAAAGGAAGAAAGAGAATCTCCGTGTGGAAGGGACACGCGCTCGGTGAACTCCAAGGACGATCGTTCACCTGTTGATGCGTGAATGCGAAGGGCTGGTGTCCTGCCGCGACCTCGAATCCTAACGGTGGTCGAAAAGGCGATTATCGGGACCGGTGTCCTGGAAACCACACGTTCAGACTACGTCCCACGACGTACTCGTCGGCTAAATTGCACGTGGTCGACGAAGATCGCGTTATCGTGTTTTCTGCGATTAGAGAAAACGCTGTTTCGTACTCGATTCCATTAAATCTCTTGCTCGAACGAACCGTTTAGCATTCTATATGCGTATAAAATCATTTCTCGAAGATTGAGAGTCTCGAATCACTATTAGAATAAATTGCACAATTTCTTAACTTTCGTTATCGATCTTACCTGCACGCCAACAGGAATTCGAAGCTCGTAATAATCCCGATGAAAGCGTAAATAAAACGTAAACGAGCGAACGTTCGAAAAGTATTTAACAACCGAGAAAGTTATAAAACTTAAGGGAATTTAAATTCTGTCTAGCCACACGCTCAAGATGTCGGAGGACCGAGGATAAGTAGGTGATGTTCCTAAGTGTCTCCAGCCTCTTGAACTCCGTCATAAATCTCTGGCAGAGTACTTGCCCAGGGACTTTCATAGCAATATAGATACGACACAAACAGTCGTTAAAACTTGGACGATCGAGCGAAGGAGCAGAATATTGGGGGATAAATCGCAGAATATTCCGTTGTTGGACCGGTTGAGAATCTTCAGACATATTTTCTGTTTGCACGACGCTGCGAAGGTGTTGTTATTATCAACGACGAGCGTAAACATTACCGGCTTCACTGCACCGACAAGTTCGCTGATTCAAAGTCGGGTTCGCGTGGATGGTAATGCGATGATTTGCCTAATTCTTGTGTTTCCGGAGTATTTATGCGCGTTCCTCTTATGCAGACATTCTTGCATGAAGGGACTTAGAGTATCGTGCGTAACACGGAACGAGTTTCCTCCATTTCCTGCTGAATATCGCTCGAGGAACATCTAGAACAACCTTATTCTTATTCAAATTTCTGCTATTCCTCGGTCTTTCGTCTCGCTACACAACGATGTCTTGGGCTCGAGTAAATATCCAGCAAGGACGACCGTGAAATTTATTCCTCGATTTGTTATTACGCTACGTTTGTTTCGCGTGAAAGGGCTGGCCCATCCCATCGGGATCAATTAAGAGAAAATTTAAATACTCCCAGATCTGAAGGGGTTGGTTTTGTCGACTGTAAAGCATGAATTTGTGGGGAATTTGTTCCCAGCAAACGGTACCATTTTACCATTTATTTGTTTGACAAAAGAGACAAAATGACGCCCATAACGGTTCAGAACCCGATTTGGAAACATCGTAGCTTTTTCCCCGGATATTAGTTTCGCAGAATTCTTCGGAGGATCTTTTCGCGTGAAACAACGAGATGACTTTCGTCGAAACGACGGGCCATCGAACGACGGGATATCAGCGTTATTACAGTCATCATCATCATCATCGTAGTCACGAACCGATCTCGCTTTTATACCCGTAATAACCATTCTTTTTTAAACATCGCTCTCGTCATTCTTCAGCGTCTCGGTCGTCCCGTTTCTCGTCGGTGCGCGTTTCAGATGAAGCTGAACGTCGCGCTAGGAAGAAAATATCGTCCTCTATAAATTCCTGTCGCTATACTGCTCGACGTCGTTAAAACCGTGCCGTTTCTTTATCAGTTCTCGTTACGTCCGTTATCGAGACTCGTTAGACGCGCGGAATTGTATCAGCGGACCGTCTGCAGCGTCGAATATTGCTCCGCCTTATTACTTTATTCTCATTCGACGATCAAACGAAGGCAGTTTAACGCTTTCCTGGCTTAACAAAAATTTTCTTCGAAGCGTCTCTTTTTACCCCCGAAGTTTACACACACTCGTGAGACCTTATTCGTTTCGTTCGATCGTTTAAATCAAGCAAAGTTTCACAATTACCCCATTCGATTTCGAAACTCCGAGACCGCCAAGATGGTTCAAGTCATTAATCACGGTAAAATAATTACTTCGAACTAAAAAACGATAGAAAAAATTCATTCGTTTCAGTCGTCTGTCGAAAGTTTGCTAAATGAACGTCCATGAGTCTGGCTGATTAGGTGTGACGCCGTTGAGGCGGCGATGAAGCGCAGAGAAATAATAAACATCGAAGTCGTTAATGGAAACTTCTTCATTATTGTCAATGGAATACACGGATGCAATTTAGCTACCTGTCGCGATCTTTCTTCTCGTTCTTTGTTAAATAATTAACTTATTTGCATTATTAGCACGTGTGTGCCTGCTGGCCGTCTATTAACACCACACTTGCGTTAGATCGCGTATCCAAGCAGCGTTATTTCACAGCGTGAACGTATTTTAGAGCCCAGAATTGATTTCGTCTTCATTTTTGTGCATCGCTTTGGCAAATAATTTATAAAATATTCGGAGTATCGCGAGTATCTATCTCTCTAATAATTTAATTCTACCCCAGGTAGATAAAATTATTCCACGAGAGTCCGCAGTTGGGCAAAGTTTGAGAAACGCTGCGTTAGGTCTATTTATACCTTACGCGCGTTTAAAGCCTACGTTGTCCAAGTCGTTTTTGTTTTATTTAAACACATTGCCAACCGATCGGGGATATCACCCTCTTTGCGTCACAACATACACAATAAACGTGTTTATACTAACTGCGGGCAAACCGAGCTCAAAAATAACATTATCAGGCGCTGGGTGAAAGTTAATTCCCGAAGGACGTGTATATTTAAATTTCGATCAAGTAAAGTTTTATCGGGGAAAATAGTTTTTAGCAACGTCGACGAAACGAAAATAAATAACAAGTCGGTGTTTCGATTCCTTGGTCTTCCCGTGAGCGATAAAATTATTTTGGATGTTACACGCGTCGACGTTAACCGATAATGTAATTGCGCGTGGCACTGGGAGCGGTAATGAAAAGGCACGACATTGGTGGACCAACCAGCGTTCGTGTACAACGGAATGGTATGCCATTAGGTACACAATAACATACCTTTGTACGGAACAAACCATGATTGGCGAAATTAGTTTACACGCAAACTGCGCGCTGTACATTTAGAAATTAACGAAACGCCGGGACGGGTCTGCGCGTATTCCCATTACGTCGACGTTAAAAGTACATTAAAAATGTCTCTACTCGTCCAAGTTTATTTATAATCGTTTAGTGCTTATCCTTGTTTGGTAGAGGTACGATGATCAATATCCTGTTCCCTGATAATTATAAGTAGTCGCAGTTTCTAAGGGTCGGGTTATCGCTGAACCCCGATCTTCGCTTAGTAAAACGTCTATTTGCATTTTGTTTAATAACGTTAAATTAGTAGAGTAAATATGTAACAGAACAATGTTGGTTTAATCAAAATCGGTTAGAAACACACAGACCAAAATTCTAGGAGTGTGTAATTCGGTTAAATAGCCTATGAACTATCCAAACAAAGTAGCAATTTGCTTCGTACGATAGTGCAAACGTTATAATTTACGATTTATAGTATCTGAGCATCGAAATTCTCTTATTCGAACGAATTGGAGGCAAAATAACAATTTTCGCGAAAATAAACGGAGCCCGGTCGCGACCGTAGATCGTTTCGCGCGATCTCCCTTCGTCGAGTTCGGAATCGAGTTAAATCCCAAGGCTTTGGCGCAACGATCCAGAATGGAACCGTGAAATATTCACTAGGATCTAATTACTGCTGCAGCAACGGCTCAGCAAACAGACAGGAATTTCACGGGCATCCTGCTAGCGATCCCGGAGCGCCTTTAACCGCGTATCCGCTTTCAAAGATCCCCGGAGCACGAGCTTTGTTCCTCGCTTCATTATTTTTCGAAGCCGCGGCGGGTACGTCGGTTGGCCAACGTCACAAGGAGAGTTCCTTCTTTTCACCAACGGGGTAAAGCTCTCCTCCGGCTCCGTGAAATCTCCGGCAGCGATACAGCGACGGTGCAGCTCTGTTATTATCGTCGTCATCGCCATCTTTATCGACCCTGCGCGCCGGTGGTTGGTCGTTATCAGCGGGGACGAATCTTGCGTGGCGCCTCGGGCCTTCCGGGCGGATCGAATGAAAAATTTATGGCGGGCCGCCCTTCCGGTCGAATTTCCTCGTCCCGGCCAAGAGAGAGAGAGCTTACCTTACCAGCTAAAACGTAGACGGTAAAATCGTGGCTACCGGGCGATCCGTTTCTACCGAGCAACGATCGATGCGCGCGGTCTACGATGTGCATTGCGTTTTATTACGCACCGTTGCGGTTGCATCGATGCACTTTGCACCGCGGCCTCGCGATGGGCGTGATAAATATAACGCGTCCGTAACGATTAGAGAAAGGTCGTCCTTCTATCAGTCGCGATTACACTTGTTATTCATTCAGCGTTGACTCTCGTTAAAATTTTTCGTCTTAGCCTCTTGAAAACGATATCAATCTGTTATTTGGGCTGTTCCGGTTAAAACGAGCCCAAACACCGCATAAACCCACTCATAACCGACTCTGCATGTACAGGGTGAATCACGAGAAACGAGACTCGCGGATACTTCTGTTATTAATCGCTGTATCGGAAAAGTTCGAGAACAAAGTTTCACTGTTCGAAGAGACGTATGCAACGGTAGGGAAATTGCTACTATAATTTTGTATAACTTTTTTTTAAAGCGATTGTTTTTACCCAGGCTCGAGTTTCGGAAATCCAAACAATATCGAAGGAATGGAACACGATATCTGTTCTACGATAAATTTCGGTTCTAGATTCGATTCAGTTTTTGGTTTCTTGTTTCAGATTTGAATTGTTGGTTTTGATGGCAACTATCGATTTCTTTTAATTGAAACCGTCGGTTGTTTGGTATCGTTGCAACCGACTATGGATAATTGTTCTTGTCGAAACTTCATCGCGGTTTGGGGTTAAGGTACGTTGTCAAAAATAGAAGACTCGAATTCGACGGTGATTGGTTGCTCTTGCGATTGATTACAGTGGACGTCGAATATTTATTTATCAATATTCGGTGCTTTAAGTTACCCGTGTCGAAGAAAATATCGCGTTTAGGTTCCTGATTGCGATATAACTTCCTCCTCCAACTAGCCTTTTTCCATTCATTCCGGATAACGATCCTCCCGATTAGGTTAACCAGCAGCGTTTTTCTAGGCACTCGTGCGTCTTCCTCAAACGAAGAAAAACGCGAGTTGGTAAATCAGATCCTACTTTAAGTAGAAGTTATGCTCTCCAAATGAGAACTAAAGGGAATTCGCGTGTTCCACGCGCCAACTGTCCGCGGAGAAAAAAGATCGTGGCATTATCGTATGCACCGTTTCAAAATGAACGTTACCATTCGTTAAAAAACACTTTCCTTATTATCAAAATTTAATTAAAAAACGTATTAGTTTACCAAAATTTGAAAATAACTCCGAGGATCGAATCGTCGTATAACTTGGAGCCAATTGTCTTTACAGTCTTTACTGGATTCAATATTTGAAGTCACAAACTAGTGGAATCGAGCCCTAAGTGCTCTGCATCATTAATGTCGATACGGGTAGAGCATGAAAGGGTTGAAAAAACGCAGGACGAGGCACGGAGGGGTCGAGTAGGATGACACGATATTCCGTAGTTCGATACGCGATGCCATAATTCGCGTCGCTTCTTCCAACTCGACAGTCTTAGACTCGTTCGACGAGAATATATTATTTTTTTATTTCCCGAGATACGTCGTGCATCTTCGACGACGGGGAAGGTCGACTCTCCCTTCGAGACTGAAACGATTTTCCTGCACAGTGGCTTTCTGGCTACACAAATCCGTCTCGTCGCTAGAAATATCGCTGAAATTATTTTTACGAATATTTCAAATAACCAACGCAGCTGATACGACTCGATTAAAAATATTTCCAAACCTCTACAAAGGATACGATTTTTTTTAAAGATTCACGATGCAACGAACAAGAAGACCCTTCGGTTAAATAACTGTAGTTAAACGTGGTTATGTGGCGTTTCGATTTTACTATCGTTGGTCTCTGCTTGTTTGACTGTTCGTTAAATACGCGGCGAGATCGGAGTTTGCTTCGCGTCGAGTTTGAAATAATTAGGTCGGATGCTTAACACATCAGAGATACTAGTTAGAGTATGTACTTACGACACTCGAAGTATCATTAGATACTGATTAGCGTGGCTCGTTATTTTCCTTGGAAATTCTGAAGCGGACTCGTCGAGTGCTAAACCTTGTAGTTTCAGTTCGATGCTTCGGGGGATCGATATCACCGTCTGTTCAGGTTTAAACCGATTTCCGGGACGTTCTCCGAGCCAGGAACCCGTGCGAGGTGTTTTTGAAATACCGGGATAAGAATCGGCGGAATCGATCTGTTCGACAAAAGTTGCAGCCTCGCGATCGAAGGCATCGATAGTATTTTTCTTATTACGATTTCGTAGATATTAAAAGTATTTTGTACAAAATTAGTAAGTAAACTTGAAATATTTCTGGTCCGTTAAGGGTTCATCCGTGTCTCGATACGTCGATTTTCACGATGAAACGAGAGTATACCAGTTTTTCGAATCTGTATAATTTGAATAGGCAGACGTTTTCCAGGCGAATCGACCCTTTCTCGTATTCTGGAAGGGGCAGAAGGGCCTCGAGGGCCTCTCCCGCGGTTCCACGTCCTCCGTGCGCTGGAAGCTATTTTTCTTCTTTGCATCTTAGTTACGTGTCACTGCCCCCGCGACGACTACGTGTCGCGCGGCAACCGACGACCCTCTTCAACTTTTCAACCCCCGGTCGGACACCCCCGCTGGCTCGGCCAGTTCCCTCTGCACGCCTTCTGCGGACGAGGGTTCCCGAAATTGCGAGATCAAGATGGTAGTTATGCACGTAGAAGAGTCACGTGAAATTCCCTTGTCTCTGTCCAACGAGTTTTGTTATTTATTTTTCACACAATGTTATTTTACTGCAAAGGGTATCTTGCGAGCTCAGTGGACCTCTGGTTAATTCGAAAGTAAGAAAGTAGAGCGAAAAGAATAAATCCATTATCAGTATTATTTATACTTGAAGCGGTGATCACATTTTAATAATTTTTTGGCCCCATCGCATCGGATCGAATCAGAGGCGGTATTTTATTCGAATAACGAAATAGACGATAAACGCATAACTCTCCGTAGCAATTTATTTGCAACGTTTATTCTATCGGACAGTTATTCAAATAAGGTTTTATTGGATTTAACGTGAAACGTAATTTAATTCTACAATTTAGATTGCAATTTTTATTGACTTAAAATGTAATTTTAATTAAAATTTCTGCCTCGATTACTCGTTGTACGAAATTTTTATGTCGAATCTGTTTCCTGCAATATTCATCACGGGGGGAATTATTTATTCAACCGAAATATGTTTTTCTTCTCTTGGTCTGTTGCACGCCAGACGATAGGTCGGGTAATGGATGTAATATTTGTTAGTTGCAAGCGCAACGGCACAAAAGAACGTGCTAATAAGCCATAGAAATGCTTAACAAGCCTTTAACGTTTCAGTATTACGGGATTGGGTCGGTCGATGTGTACATATACCGTAAGAAGTTGCAGAGAATGCCCTTCAGTGTTATTACTCTCATAATTCTCAGAGAAATTCGTATTTTCCCTAATAAAATGCCTGCTCGTGCTAGTAATTAGTTAATTGGCGAGACAACCCTTCTGAAAACCTTCGATCGCTAAATCTGAATTCCATCCAAGATTAACGTCTTCTACTTCTATCTGCTCCTCATTAATATTTCGATCGCAAGCTATTAATATTACTTCAAAATGCTATTTTTATTGTAACTGAACTCATCGAACCCGAGGATAAAACCACTAGATTTGCCAGATTGCTGATTCTGCTAACGGGGTCGCGATCCAACTTGGTTTTGCTCCTTATTGGTCGGAATAAAAAAGCAGACCTGACTGTGTCCTAAGCAACACAAACGATCGTGCCATTTAAGTCTTTAACGTTACACGCGTAACGTTACATATACTTTGTACATATAATTTCAATTGCACGATACAAAATAAATAAATAAAAATGTGTCCTAGTTATCGGTGACTCGAAGGACGTTTTAGATTTGCCCGAATCTCGGTCGAACGAGCGTTTCTCGGTGTTGGTCGAAGCCATTCGCTGGGAAACGCGTATTCTGGAAAATTGAAACGACTCGAACGTGTTACCATCGCGAAATTAGCGGTTACAACGCTGACTTAAACGCTGTTACGCGAGAACCCGACACGGTAAACACGTGTTGCGCACAAGCTGCGACAAAGTTGGGAGGACGTGTTCCAGATGCGGACGCACGTCTGAATTAGCACATTTATTGCCCGGAACATTTTTCTTCGAGCACGTAAGCTGTCATCGGGAACCTCGCCGTTATGGTCGCCCCTCGTAATCCCTCGAATCACTCCTGGAATCGCCGGATTCGTTCGACCGTTATTTATCGCTCGTTAACTTATTAATATTGGCCTGTTAACTGGACCTACGACGCGACGTTCCTCTTCTTTCGATCACGTTTACATCGTCGAACGACTTCGCGTCTCTTAACGGTATTAATAATCCTTCAAGCGCGCGTTTAACAATTCTTCTCGACGCCTACGGCCTTGTCACACTTTGTTTTTGTTCGACTTAAAAACTACGCTCGACGCGTCTTGCGCAACTATCGGAGCTAGTTTTTATTCGGAATCTTTCCACAAAGGGTAACTTTTCTCTCGAACGCTGCACGCCTTTCGATGTTCGATCCGAACGAGATTCGTTTTATAAAATATTAAATTCGTGTTTGGTTATTTTCTTCCTCGCGGAACTTTGCCCGTCGTTCGAGTTTCACGCGGTACCGTGGAAAGTTTGGCCCCCGCGAGCAGAAACGTCGTGAAAATTGAATCGACATCGCCCGACACGACCGCGTTTCGCCATTTCCGACGTTCGACCGTGTCCAGGCGAATTAATGCCTCGGAAAACACGATCCCCCGTCATCTTGAGGTTCCCGTTCCTTCCCCGGGACGAACTTCCGGGACCAATAGGCGATTTCCGGTCTTCAATTTTTACTCCCCGCGCCGCCGACCAATTCCTTCGCCCTTTCCGTCGGGGCTCGTTTCGTTTTAACCCTCCTACAAATCCGTCTAGCGTACTAACAACCCCAATTCTTTTTTTTCCATTGCCATTAGCGTTATATAAATGTTGTATATTGCATCAATTGCGAGGAATTGGCGAACAGCGATTTGCCTATCGAATCAGAAGTATTTTCTGTTCTCTTATCTTCGGCATTTGCGTGTCGATCGGAATAAAAATAAACGACAACTCAACGACGGAGACACGCTCAGCGTGGAAATAATAATATTCAAGAATGTTTAATGAGTTTTTCGGTGCCTGGCAAAATTCAACGTGCCTCGCAAGAAGTCTTAACGTTTCGCTTCGGGTCAGCGAGTTCGAGTTCGAGATCTTTGCTATGTTTGAGGAGGATTAGTATTAAAATTAATTCTAGTCGCTAATGGACGTAAAGTACAGGAATTTTAATGCATAACACGTCTGTGCATGGACATTTTTCTAGTAGTAACAAACTGCTGGTAAAAGATTCTCTGTTTCGGCTATCTTTTTTTCTTTAATTCAGATACATATTTAAGTTAAGAATTGATTCCGTGTTGCATCGTTTGTACCCGAGAAGAACGCTGAAAAAAGGTCTCTATTAGCTCGAGGTCGTGCCTATTTTGGCCATATTGCGTCTAACGCGATTCATAACTGATAAAATCGACAAGTTGTTGATAGAATCGATCATTCGAGCGACGCGTGCATAGCGCGAGGCATTCGCAGAATTTGGCAACAGCAATCTACGATTCCGGTGTGCCAAACTCTCGACCTATTTAGCCGGTCACGAGAGGCACTCGGCCACTCTCGATATCAGAACGAATCAATCCGATCGATTTTAATCGCACCGTCGCCGAGACCTCGCGCTGGAACATCGATTCGGAAAGATTACCATGCGGAAGAACGCGTCGATTTCATCCCTGTTTCGCGGCGTGTAGACCGAGACCGCGGCCTCAAGAACCAAAACCCTAATTCTTGAATCCGTGTCGAGAGTGAAATTGTTTTCACGGGATTTTCACGCACGTTCGTTCGTGGTGGACTTGCTCCCAAGCCTCCTTCAAACTTCTCGTTTCCAATACACCGTAGAACATCGACAACCACCCCCCAGAGGCGATGGAATTTTCGTAGCTCAATTTCGATCTCCACCTGTTGGCCTATTTCATACTTTTATTCTACTTTTTAGTGTCAAAGCACCGTCAAAGTTAGCATACAAATTAACCGCTGTACAATGATACTATACCAAAATCAATGCATCATCAATTGCAAGTAAATCGTACGCGAAGGGTTTGCAAACGATCTCAGACAATGTTTGCGCAGAATCTGTAGAAACAAACACTCGAGGCTTCGAGAACGACGTTAAACAAAGCGAAAGATAAAGGTACGAATGGGTTAATAGTAATAAAAGAAGCACGAATCGGTCTCGATACAGGAGGAATCATCTGACCCGGATGAGTCCTCTCGAAAGGATACGTCGTCCGTCGAGAGCAAAAAGAAAAATGGTTTCGGCTCGGATAGTTCGGAACAAAGGTTCCGTGATCTATCTCGGTGGCCATCGACGCTCGATCGGTTGTGGCGGTGCTCGATCATCGCGGATCAGTGGAGCGGTCTTGTCACACGGTTCTGGACGAACCGCGATGGTAGACTAAGCCGCGAGATGCAGCGGTTCTTCATCCTGCAACGCTGTCTTCCGACACTGGTCGATATGTTCGCGCCAGCGTACTGAAACGCATCCCCCATCCGTCTTTCTCTATCCCCGGCCTACCCCTCTTTCGTTACTTTTTCCACCCTTCGATTTCCCTACGCCTTTAAGCTCGCGTCGCACGGTCACCGCTCGGGATGCACCCTCGGGATCGATTCGATTCTTGCCCGTGAATTTATTCCGCCCACGGGTCCCCACTTCCCCAAATAACAATAATAATAACCGTATAAAAAGATTGAAAATTGCTGCGAGTCCATCTGCTCGTGACCAAGAGATCGTAAAAGCTCCGGAGGGCCTTCGATGCAAAAGAAAATATAGCGAATTTAATTTAAATTTAACAACCTAGTGGAATGTTCTGAATAATCACACAAGGTCTACGCGCCGTTTGTTTGCACGAAAGTTAAATAAAAGTTGCTACAACACGTATATAAGTGACGCGTGTTAGCGTACGCTAAGTTACGTTAAGAAGACTAAAATCATACACAAACTTCTTCGTTTATTTTGTTCTCGTGCATAAACCGGAAGGGATGTTGCCTCTTTCGAACGATTACAACAAATATACTAACACGATTAAAAATTTTATTTCAACGGTGTGCGACGTTGTGATTAATTAAACATTAAAAGTAACTTGAACGGGGCGGACGAAAAAAATGTCCATTTCCATGAGAATCGGTCGTTTAACACGACACCTGTCGACGCGGGCGAGCGTTGTTAATTAACAACAAAGTTACCGCTCGCTAATGAACGCTTCATCGTTCTTAAATTCGGTGAAACACAGAGTGCAACCGGTGGAACGTAATTTCGTTTTATTATCCACTGTTCTACCCCCCCCCCGACTACGACCCAGCCGTTTATGAAACATTTATTTGACACGTGAAAATTTTCGTTCGGATTTCGTTACACGGTTCTCGTTTGATGTTCCCGGGTAGATAGCACCGATGAAACTAACAAATTTAATGTTTATTTTTGTCCGGGCTAATCGGCTATTTGTACGCCAATCAATAGGCTCGTCCGACTGGAATGCTCTCGTCGTTGTAATAAATTTTTATTAACAAATTCGTGGCGAAGGAACCACGTTATTTTTAACAGCCACTCGAACACACAATTCACGCGTAAATATGAAAACCCAATCGTCTCGTAAATGTTTTTATTTAAATTTAAGGTCCAGAATGTTTATTGTTGGCCTCGTTTTTTTCGAAATTTGCAAAGCTGCGCGGGGCACTTGGACGGCCACGGTTCGTCCTGAATGAAAAATTTACAGTACCGCGGCGAATGTCGCTGAAATATCAAACGATATTCTCGTCCCGACGTTGGCGATAAATTTTGTTTAGTTCTCGCCATATCGAGCCTTTCGTCATTCGACGGTGAATAAATAACTCTGCTCCTGGTCGCTGTACGTGCCGTTTCAACCCGTTACCTGGACACTTACGTTTCCACGGTCGAAAATCCCAAAAAGTTGGGCAAAAATGTTTCTTTAGGATCTCAAATCCGGATTCCAAGTTCTTCCCTTCGCTCCGGTGGGTTTCCAAGATATATTTGAAATTTAAATACAACCAAGCCTCGATTATCCTTCTCGAGTTTCCACGATATTAATGAGCTTTATGATCGTCTCGCTCCGAAATTCTTAGACTGGAATATTTCACGACGAACAGTAATAATTAAGATAGTTGTAAATAATGTAGAAACGCGCGAGACCGACCGTAAAAGCGATCGTAGGGTCAAAGGGACATAAATCCGGTAGATTTTGTCATTTTTATCAAGATTTATCGCCAGCACGGGATTCCAGGAAGATCGATCGCTGGCTCGCTACAGATACCGAGCTGATTACGATTGCGTGAGATGAAGGAACAAATCAGCGACCGTGAGCGAAGTAGCCCGCCAAAATTGTGCAATGAATTTGGGTTATAAAGCTGTTCGCGACGACGAGTTGCTCCAGGGTCCTTGCCGAACATTATTCCGCGCGCTTTTTACGAGTCCAAAGACGAGTAAAATTTTATTCGAACGGTAGATGCCAAATAAAACCAACGACAGCCCGGAAGAAGCTCCTGTTCTAGCCAAAAGTTAAATTTTTATTCGTTCCTTAATTTTACGACGATTGGACTCTCGAAATTTATACCATCGCTTAATAAACGTAAATTGATAAAAAGCATCTTCGATATCTTCGTAAAGGGGGAAAAATTCTGTGCGTGGAAACGATTTAATATTTTAACTAAATTCACTTTTACACGTACGTTCTAGCGACTTTATTTCTCGGGACACAGTGAGTTTAGCTAACGCACAAGCATAAGTTTGCCAATCGTTAAAAACGCAAAACCGCGTATCAGCCGGAAAGGCATGACGCGATATTCAAGTTGATAAAAAAGTATCTACGCAAGTGGCACGGCGCGTCACGTGCCGCGTCCAGAATACATATTTTAACATATGCAAACTTCTTTTTGTTTCAGGTAAGTGAAAACGCAAGTTACGAGGCCGATATATCGACCATGCCATTGGGTGGGAATATTTGAATCAGCCATTGTCGCTGACCTCTTTCACGGTCTGTCGTATAACTCAATTTTCGCTTAACCACCGTCGGAAGAGATTCCTTACGGATCTCGATATTCGAACAATCGTACAATATATTATACAGAGTGTCCATAAAGTTCCTGCATACTTTGCTGATTTACTGGGAAATTATACGGAACGGAGCGTTTAAGATCGATCGCCCGGGATAACTGATTTACCTTTAAACCTGGAAATTTATTAATTTACAGCCTTCTCCGCTTAATTTTTATACCGATTTACTTACAATTCCCTTGAAGCTTTAGAGCAGATAAAAAAAATTAATTAGTTATCCCGACGAATTGTCTTGAATATCAAAATAGTAACGTTTCTTCGTTGACCCCATTCTACGAAATCTTCTAAACTTTTCTCCGATTTCGTTGCGTTTCTTTCTAAAGGTTTTACCGGAAGAAGATTAATAAAAATCTTAATTGCTTCACCGAAATGGATAGAAACTTTGTAGCCACTTTGTACGATACAATAATGCACAATCGTTCGGCAACGAAAATCGATTCGAAATAAAAGTTTCTCGGAGTATAGGAGTCCGGTCCAAAGCATTTTAATAAAAAGTTTTCGACTCTTTGTTTTTAGTCTTCTTCAGGATTCGTTACAAACTACAGAAGATTTCTTTGGACAAACGCACAGCGGTGAAAAAACCGAGAACCTATAATTACTTTGAAAAGTTATTATACCTACATAATTACTTCGCGAAGCAATCTCTTTCTCGCTGTGTTTCACCGAGCAAAGCATACATTTTTACCGAAGAAAATTAAAAAAGAAACGCAATCGAATTATTGAATCTTCTTACGCGTGTAAAGAATAATTGTTGCGGTGAATAACAAGATTAGAGTAATTAGAATTCGTGGGGAATGGGAGTGTTTAGGCTCGACGCCCGTGGCGAGCGAATCGTTGCGAAAAATTTGCCCAGGCGCGTCGGAAGAACGACTGTTGGCAGCTCGCCAAAACACCTCGGTCCACCACTGGACTCTCCCCCTTCTTAATAGAAAATATGCTTAATTTCCGCGGCTCGTTATCTACATAATTAGAGCGCAACTTGAACCCGCCACTGATCATCCTTTCGTCACGCGACCGGAATTGGAATACCCACATTAAACTATTGCCACGGTGTGCCACCAATTTTTCTTCGAAACAATTCTTCCTACTAATACTCTACTACCGCACGCATCGACTATTATTGGCTATTGTGGGCCAATAATGACGTGTCATATAACGAAAGTGGGGCCAGCTTGCCAACTTCTCGCGTGAGCACAGTACACGTCAGTAATTGTGTTGTGCTAAGGGGAGACCAGAAAATCTGAGACTCGATCGATCAGAAGAAGTGTTCTGTTTACATTTGACCGATTCTGATATTTTGGTCATCGACGCAGGGGTTGAGATGGAACTTTGGAACGTTGGTCGAGGATTCTCCACGGACGATCGACGAAGATAGATCGGTGTCGCGGACGTCACGAGATCGTCACGCAACGGAGCAGTGCCCTTTCACGCAAGCTGCGCCGCGAAGAGGTGTCAAAAGGGGTGGCGTGCCAAGGGGTGGGGGAGTAACATTCCCAAACAAGCTCTCCTCGGCTTCTAAATTTAGCGTGGTCGGTTATGAATGGACCGGGACTCCCCTCCGCGTGCATCTATTTAAGCCGAAAGCTCGCTCGTGCGAAGCAGCGTGCGAATTAATCGACATGGACGATTAGCGCACGCCTAATCGGAAACGAAACGCGCTTGTAGATCTGTCGGGATAATCCGATCAAAGGCGATACCTTCCTTCTGGAACACTTGTTTGCGTGGAAATCTCCAACGATCTATTTTATTAACTTTCAATGTTGGAAAGCCACTGTCACCGTCCACCATACTCCTCCTCGTTAAAAACAATAACAGATTTTAGCAGCAGTATCGTAAGAAACTATAAATTTAGAGGTACCTAAAATTCCAGAAAACAGTTTTCGAAAATGAATGTGTTAAAACACGTACGTCTTGCTTTCACGGCTTAACGGGATTACCTTTGCCGGCAATTATCGTTTGATACGCAGAGCAACAGAAAGGTTTCCTATTATAACTGTAAGAGCAAAGCAGTTTCGTTTTTATATTCGTATAATGGAAGCTGCCGCGTACCGGCTAAAAAGCTTTCTGAAACTTGATCCTAATTATGCCACCGGGCAACCATGAGAACTCCTCTGCGTGCGTTTCCCTCGCAGCGGAAATGGGAAACTCGCGCGATCCCGTCGCGAAATAATTAATGTCCCCGCAGATTCGTGCTTAATCGCTCGGAAGCGACCGATCGATCAAAACTGGGACGCGCACGAGCTTTCCCGAAAGCTCGAACCTCCGTACGCGCGAGTCTACGCCGCGTAAATAGAGCGTAAGATTCAAATTGAGATCCCGTTTCGCGCGAAACGATCGCTCAATTGTTTCGAGCCCCCTGTTCCTTCCTCGAAGATTCTCAAACCCCCTGTCGCGGGGTTTTTTTTCAACTTTTGGATCACGCGTTTGACGATTTAAACACCTCGCTGGGCGTGCTCGAACTTGGCCAACTTCCAAACGTTCGAAACGTTTAATCGGCGCATTTATTATTAGTGATTATTTGGACACTGCATTCGTCACGAGATTTATTTTCTATTTTTTAGAAGACCGTTCTTGCTTTCGTTCGTTTATTTCCTTTATAAAATTAATTATCGAAAGTGATTATTTGTTTGGCGAAATATTTTCCACGGCCATGTACCACCGACATGGGAACGAATATGGAATTAAAATGTGCAATATCTGACTGTGCTATTCGCGGCACGTACGGGGCGTATCGGGTGCGCTGGTTCGTTGTTTCTGTCAAATCGTGACGCGAAACGATACAAAGCCTATTAGAAACTAAAAAAAAAAAAAAAAAAAAACCGAGGAAAAACGTTGCCAAAACAACGATTCCCTTTGCCCGACAGAAATCTGCTTCATTCAATTTCCATGCGCCTGTGTTTCGCGACCATCGCTTACAGTCGCATGGAAATAATACAAACGTTGCGCGTGAAGTTTGTTTCGACGAGAAAAAAAAAGAGAGACTTCCCGGTCAATATTTAATTTTAACAAATTCGCGGGGGAAATTCGGGAACGGAGAAATTTTGCGTAGCTTAATAACTTACAAAAGTGTGCCTTATCACATTGTCGATAGTTTAAAATTAGTCATTGATCAACCTTTCGAGTGTCTTTTAACTCCAGTGTCCGTAATTCTGTTACCGTTTCCGTCGAGTATATCGAAACTTTTACCTTTTCTTGGTAACGTGAGGGAAACACTGATCTCTTAACTGGCTTAACGAATGAAGAAACTTTTCTTTTCGAGTTAAATATTATTATTGGTAGAAATTTAAGGGAGGAAAGATAGCAGTTAACCGGCGAACAAGACACAGAGGAAACGGTTGAAAGTTCTCGAGCCACCTGCTCGTGTTGTTCTTGGTTCGACTAGGTGTTTTCGCCTAATCGTACGACGCGTAGAAGGCAGTTTGAAAAGCCGTCAGTCTCCATGCAAATCGGGGTCTGACGAAGCTCGTGAACGTCGAGTCGGTCCGCTCATAATCTAGGAAATTTACTGTCAGCAAGGTGCATCCACACCTGCGACCGCAGAATTTTACGCGACGGGGAGGGGGAGGAGGTTGAGCAACGTCTGCGCCGGGTTTTGCGGAACGGTTACATAAACTTGGCCTACCGACGACACACCGTGAACGCGAACAAACGGAGATAATTTATGCTAGCGCGAAAACGCTTTGCACTTGAAGTCGCGCCCGCCAACTGCACATTCGTTTCTTGGAAACGGAGCGAACGCGCGGTAAATTACGGACTATCGCGAACAATGCGTTACAAAATGTAAATTGCAACTGCCGCGATAAACATCAACATACCGAATTACCGATATTTACGTCGCGTTTCGTTTCACTCGATACTCGCCGCACCAGGGTTTATTTATTTGCTTTATTTACTTTGTCTCTTGGTCGTTTAAGTTTGCTCGCTAGAATTCTTTGCTCGAGGCTACCAGAAATATTTTGACTACGGTCGTGTTTGCGTTCCTTGCGATCTTGAATACTTTCTCGTTGTAATCCGACGACATGGCGGGGCTATCGCGTATTCTGGCCAATTAAAAGTCGATAAAATCAGGCCAGCGTTGTTTGGCCGTGGCACCGCAAACGCGACAACCCGCACAATGAAGCCATTACACACGCACGCACGGACAAAGTGATACGGTCGCCGTATCGATGAATCGCGGCGCTGAACTTGAAATGTCCGTCGACCCAATTTTGTCACCAACGCCTTCAACGGTGAACAAATTCCACGATCGAACGTTGAAAGTCTTTTTCCTATCCTCGACCAATTAAATAAACCGTAGGAATTTTATATATTTTATTGTTTATTAATGGTGAAAAAGTTCTCGTCTCCGAAATTGTCCTCCGTCGCTGACTCGATTTTCCTTTTTGTTTCAGGTAAGTGACGAAAGCTTAACTATAGGCGAATTCACAGCTAACTTCCAAAGAAACTTGTTATCGCAGGTATTTACGAATTATTATTAACAAAGGGGGTTTCGGTTGTTCGTTAATTGCTAGGACGAGGATAGCTCGATCCTCCATTGATTCGTTACGGCTTCGATCGATGGGAACGCGCTACTTTCTAACGCCGGGGCAATCGATTTCGAGCAAACACTTAACAAACTTTCTAATCACGTCGAATGGTTCGAATTAACCGCCCGTACTCGTGTAATTACAATCGAACTGAACGTGACATTATTCACCGCCGTCGCGGAGCGAGGCGGAACCGTTTTGCAGTTGGAATATTGATCGGGCGCATCCGCTGCTAACGATCGAAATCAATGGGGCTGACGTAAATGGTACAGCAAATACGAGCGAAGCGTAAAAATGCTCGATATATCGTTCGATCTTAGCACGTTGCCAACCGATCAGGAAAATATTCCTCCTCTGATATCGTGTTTTATATTTAAATAGATTCCACGCTCTTTGAAATATCATATCGTGTGCACTACATTGATTTCACCAAGGTGCATCGTCGGACAAAGTACGATTTATTGGGTTTAAAAAAAGAATCACGGGTCAAGGTTACAAAAATAATTACGAAAGTTTAGTCAAACAGTTCGATGTACTGAGCGGGTCACGGGAACGAGAGAGATCGAAAAATCCCGGTAAATATGGCTGGGAATTGATATACCCATAAAGCCGCGGCGCAAAAACGAAAATGAAAACGGAGATAACAATTTAATCAGCGGCAGACGCCGCAAGATAAACGGCCATTAACCAGCGACAGCATCGAATTGTTCCCCGTAATTACTTTCGTCCGCCGTGTCACCGGTGAGCTTGGATTACGCGAAAAGCAGCAGCTGCAACATTCCACGCTGAACGTACTCACAGCACACCGGGTGTACACATTCAATCCGTTCAGACACGGAGGGCTGCACACGTTTTTCAGCCCTCTGTCTTCGTGGTCGTCCTTGGTTCTCCACATTCGAGATTCTCCATTTTATTAAACTTACTTTTCTTTGGGGGTGATAGAATTTTTTGTTTACTCGGCCAGTAATTTTTTGATACCGATTGAGAGATGCTCGGAGCTTTGCGGAGTAGCTCAGCCTCCGAGGAAAAGCCATTTTTCATAGTGACGAGGGGGGACGTATACTAATGATACTCGCGATGTAGTCTGACGAAATAAGGGGTACGTATAACAGATCCTCGTTTGTAACTGTTCTTCAAGAATTCCGAGCAAGTTTTCAGCGAAAAGTTTTGACGTCTTTGTTTCTGACTTCCTGAGCTTCCCTGGGAAAATTGGTCGATAGCAAAGGGAGCTCGCGGTACGCTGGATCGTGCTAGGAATAATCTTTTGGATGCAACATGGAAAATTGCGTTAAAAAGTAGAAATTATATTTACAGTCTTACGTGATCGAACATAGAAAAGGTTTCGCTTTGAAGTAGTTGAAATAAAAATAAATGGGATAATTAAGGAATTCAATATCGACTGGAAATAGTCGTTTGTTTTAATAAAAATAAACCATGACCCGAATGTCTGGTTTCATCATCAGTCATAATCGGGTTTATTTTAAGGATTTCCTAATTACACATCTTGGCTATGTTTTGTGGATTTTGTCCCACTGTGCGGATATATTTAGGACAGGGACCATCAACTTTGCGCGCGGTAATTTTGCATAACACAGTTTCCCAAACTAACGTAAATAAATTTATCATCGATGCACGCGAGTAAAAAAAAATTCTTGAAAATATTATTTCACTCGAATTGCAGAAAATTTATCTCGCAGTTGGAAACTGCTCGATCCGATAACTGTCGTAGCTATATTTTTGCAGCCTGGAATTAACTTTTGTAGATTCCCCGAAATAGTCCTGCTATCTATATACGTAAATGGGATTAGGTATTAAAAATTTTGCCCGGCTCGAGCAGAAATATAAATTTAAAAATATTTTTCGGTTCGAAAATAATTAGAGAAGAGTGACGGAAAATGGACTCCGTTGAACGGGGAGCCGTTCGTCGACCGCGGGGGTGGTTCGTTCGAGTCTAGGGTGGTCGTAGCATAAAGCCGCGTGCACACTGATCGCGTTACGCGCTCGACCAGTCGCCGCTATATCAGATTACACGGTGATTTGGAAACGTAAAGGGGTTTTATCACTGTTTGCGCGCGATTATGGAATACAGAGACCGCGGTTGGGAAAAGTGGAACCCTGGAGGACGGATCGAAATGCAACGAACGGAATTCCCAACGGGTGACTTTCGCGTTTCCATAAGCGCGTCGCGTACACGGAAGTGGGTGGACGCTGGAACCGGACGAGATCGGAATGATGAAAATCTGATCGTGCTGGAAAACTCCTCTTTCGCCCAACGCTAGTACTTTCCGACCGGAGAATATTCCTCTGCGCTCGGAGGACGTCGTTAAAAGTTTCTTGTAAATCTCGATAGAACGTTTCCACGAGAACTCCATCATTGACGCGGTTAAAACAATTGAATTCATTCGTAAATAAATTAATTTATTACATCTTCGAACCGAAGCGTTTATTCCCGTTAATAAATGAATAATAACAATAACACACGCAATTAACGAGGCTTTTACACATATTGTGCAGCTGTATCGTATCAAAGGGTGTGCAAACCCGTAAATAAATCGCGTGTACGATTCGTGTTAGTCGATAAAGTTATTATTGCCGCGGTACGCTAAAAACGCAACGCGAAATCGTCCGTCGGTTCTCAACGGGTTCGAAAATATTTATCGACGGGGTGTTTTATTGCGAGGGGGGGGGCGCGGTCCGCGCCGAGGAGCCCGTAACTCGCGGAAAACAAAGGCGAACCGCGACCTAAATTGATAAGCGAAAATGCCAGGAACGCTCGCCGTCGTGGAACTCGCGCGGACCGTGTCGGTGAAACGTGCGGGACCAGTAAACAATTGGCGAAAATAGAATAATTATTTATCCAAGGAAAACTAGGCCTTCGTTGCCTGTATCCGAACGTTCCTACGACTTGGGACGAGTCCGGGGAAACTTTGTCGAAGCGCGACACAAGGATTCCACCGACTAGAATGCTACAACCAGGACTTCGGCCATTCCTCGAACACTTTTGTTTCCTAATTCGAGCACCGTACGTGAGAGGCCCTTGACTCGGAAGAAACTGGCCCATAAATTCAGGCTCCTCTTTTCGTCACGCGTGGGTTTACGACGCCATCAACTGTCGTCGAGAACGATACGTCTGTTCCCTGTTCCCCGGGAGAAAGTTGGCTGATATTTTCCAGTCGTCGAGTAACGAACCAGAAACGTGTCGGTGACTGTCTTAAAAATAGCATATTGTCCCTCTGAAACGGCGTAAACTCAAAGTCAATACTTAACGACGCGTAACGAATGCTACTGGAGTACATATATGTATGTGCCTCGAAATGCAACATTTTCGAGTGGTTTTTAAGGATCGTTTGGTTGGAACGAACGATCTGGTTAGACAGGGACGCGGGTTGACGAAAATCGCGGTTAATCCGAGCGGTTCGCGCGTAACGCTGATCGACTTGACGAGCGTAATTAGATAAGCCGGGATCAGTCGGCTGCGTAATTCAGCGCGGATAATTGCAGTGTCATCGTTCGACGTCAAGCGATGACGCTCGCCTCTGCGCGGACTCATTCATAGGAGACCAGGGGTCGGGAAGAAATGAACTCCGGTCGCTAATCCGCGACGACCAGAACCAATCGAGTTACGCGAGCGAAGCAAATAATCGCCCGTGCGCGGCAATTTATTCTATTCTATCAACAATCACGCGCCCGTTGATCTATTAGCTTCCACTTCTGATTTACACCGATCTTCGTCGCGTCGATCGCCAATGGCGATCCGTCGATGCTCCTGGCAACGTCCACCGATCGAATTTGATGTTCCGCGAGTCATCGTACCCTTAAATACCGAAGAATTAATTATATTTTTATCGTCCCCTTCGAATTCCGTAATATTTTCCACTCGACCCACTTCGATTTTAGATACGTTTATCTTCGAGATTTATTTCCGTGTACAATCTTATCTGTTGCGTATTTATTTGAATACGCGTCATCGAATCTATTATAGTAACGTGACTCGGCAACAGCTTAAAGTGAAATTAATTGTTTTTACATCGAGGACCGATCCAAACTATTACAGGGGATTTCTAAGCGATCGTTCCACGTTGGACGATGCCGTAACAAAGCTTGCCAATAATAATATAAACCGATGGGCGTCGTAATTTCGAAATATGTACATAGTTAATCAGCTAACGTTTCTTCGTTACAGTCCGTAACGCTATTACAAGTTTCCAATGCTTGGCGTTCCCGTCAAGAGAACGCGATGATTCATAGAACGCGGTAAAACGTTGTTTAGAGAATAGTCGGCGAGGCTGTGCACGCGATATCGAGCGTTATTTATAAACAGTCGAATGAAATTAGTTGAAATTTCTGTAACTTGGCAACAAAACGTTTTCATGGAAACTGGAACGATTATTTTACATTATCTTACGATATCTAGCGAGCAAACCAGTTTCCAGACTTTCCACGAGTAGTCCACGTTGAATACTTTCGCCAAACAACCAAAGACAATGCCGCTGGTCTTTCCCAAATAAAATAAAAAGAAAGAAACGCTCCTGGTAACCTTAATTCCCAGGAGAGAAAGCTCGCCGCGTATCCAGCAATTTAATTCGTCTATCCCGTTCGCAGAACAAGCCGCAAGCTCGCGAAAACGTACTGCAAAATACTTCATAGACCCCGGTCGAGTTTTATCGCTCTCGTCTTCCGTTCCTTTTCGCCCTCCCGATGTATACACGCGTTTTCCCTCCACGGTTCCAGCTTGAAAGCTTCTAAAGTTCAGGAGTCAAAGCCGACTGCGGCGTATGGCTTCAAAGAGCTTTTCCGCGCTCGTCGCCGCGCCGCGGAACACTGCCTCGTGCTTTTAGCGCGTTCTTCTCGATATTCCTCTACCGGTTTCCTTAATTCTTGGTTACTTACCTACCTCACTCCCGCCCACGTGTCCTCCCTTCCATCTTCAACCCTGAAAACCTTCGTACAATCGAAATTCTTTGCTGGACGTTCCTTCAGATGGGGACAATAGAATTTTAGTATTCCGTTTCATCTGGTTTTAATCAACCAAACGGATGGTAAGATCGACAGAATGCGGTAATAATACTGTGGCATCCATCAATACGTACGAATCGTCGATTTAAGTGTCTGTCCATTACTCACTGGTTTCACTTGCGTTCGATGGATGGTACGAATAGCGTTATCTGTTTTCTGTCGATCTTACAATCTCTCAATTAATTAAAACTAGGTAACGCGGACAATAGAGCCGTCAAATCACTAGTAGAAACAGTCAGCGTTGGACAGACGCGTCGGACAAGTCGTACCAAATGAGTATCTTCGAGGATTCCTTGGTTATTTCGAGCAATTTTTAACGCGTTGTTTAAACCACATCATCACTGATAAGTTAACGCAAATTGATAGGTCTTGAGACGATAAACTTTTAGATCGATCGCACAGAATTTAGTGTACAGAACGAAGCAAAACGCTTTGTCGTCCAAGACTCAGCTCGATAGGATTCGCATTAACGGCAGGATGAGCAAGATTCGTGCGAAACCGATCGTTTCGTCGTGTCGTACGCCCGAAATTCAAACAAGCCGACGACGACGGTGGCGGAAAGACACGTGTACCAAACACGCAGAGATAATTACGTGTCAACACGAGTACACAGAGGCGTGTATCTGCGATGTGACACAACATGGTATCTCCGTCGAGACGTGGTCTCCTGGTGTGTCGTGTATCTCCGCAACGATAACGATTCGCGTTCCATTTTGCGACATTTAGCGCTCCCGTTCACCAGCTAGGCAAATAGACGCATCCATTTAAGTGCTCGTACCTCTCGTAGAATCCTTCCGTACTCGGATATTCAAATTTCGGTAAAGAAAACGCGATCGAGTATCCGGATATTCGTAAAACTAAAAGAAAATTAATACGCGTTACGAAGAATTGCTACAAGGATGATCGATAGATCAATTCTCTTGGAAGCAAGAAAAGGGTTTCGAAGTCGAGCTTTGAACTTGGCTATTATGCCGGGAATCTGCAATTAAAATCGCGACACGTAAAAAGAAGTTACCCTTTCGTCCCGAAGACAAATGTTGGTAGCTGTCGCAGGGGAAGGAAAACCCAAGACAGAAATATGCAAACCAGCAACAGGACGACCCTACCCTACTTAGCATAATGGCGTCCCGTTACGTTACACGCGAATTCTCTTACCGTGCACTTTGTTCTTTTCCCCCCAAAAATGAACGTTCGTTCGTTGGTGCTTCGATACAACGCTCCTGCCGTTTAAATAACAATTCACGCGTTTTTACTGTCTGGCCTCGTCGACTAATCGTATGATAAATCGTGGCGTTCGGGGTTCCTCGGCCATCGAATCGACCAAGCATCCCAGGGGGGCGTACTATTTGGACGAACGTCGCATTCCTCCGGCCGCAGGTGCTCGATTTAAAACTGCACGAGCTCCACGAGCAGCGACTAAGGTAAACCGTGAGGTCTTCTGTGTATCCGCGTACCACGGGGAGGAGAGACGGTGGGCGAGACCGAGAGAGGAAACATGGCAGAGCATAGCGCAACACAGCCAACTATCGCGAGGTGGCCGGATCAATATTCCGTCCGGTCCATCCTCTGACCCATATCTCTCTTTCGCTCTTGCTTACCCGTGTCCCGTCTCTTTCCTCTCCGTTCACCTTCCACCCTTTCGTTACTCCACCCTCCCTCCCCATGTGTCCCCGACAACCGTCTCTCGTTGTCTTTGACCGCTTCCGGTGCTTCCGAACGTCGTCGGATTCCACCTTTTGTCTTTCGTTCCCCGAGTTCGTTACAGATTTGATCGTTAATATAAACTTTCGTTAATATTTGTCTGAAACGCCAGAAAGGCAGCTCCGCATTTTCCCGTAAGTGTTGATTTCACCCCCCTCGAGACCGAATCACAGCCCGAACGATAAACTAGTGTATCTTATGGATGACCTACTCTACTTGTACGCAAAGTTTCATCATTTTTTAATATACCCGGTTCCCGAACTTCCCTTGTTAGCCGTGTTCGCCGCAATTGTAATCGCTCGCTGCTATCAGAGTCGAGGGAGGGGGTGGAAAGAATCGGTGAAATAGGTCCTTGCACGGGACACCGTGTCGCAACGAACGGTAACGCGTGTTCGTTCTTCGAGTGATAATTTCGCGTGGAACGTTTGGGGTTTTTCTCCGTCGTGGCTCTGTTCGTTAGGAGGATTTTCCCGTGGGAAAACGAGGGATTGGAGTTTTTCGTCGGTCGATATTGCGCCGCGATGTTTCGCGAGAGAATAACGGTTGCTCTGCTCTTAACGCGTGCCTTTTTATTTCTCCCTCGTCTGACCCATTTCTCTCTTCGCTCGCTCGATCCCTCTTTCTCGCTCTCTTGTTCGCTCCGTGTTTCCTCTCCTCTTTTTCGCGCCGTTACTCGTTCCCTTTTTCCTACCACCCTTCCCCCCTCACCCTTTCGTTCCACGGACCGGTTGTCTTCGCTTTTGTCCAGCGTTTCTTACCTCTCGGCGCGTTCAGTCTCTCCCTGGCGACTACGCGGACCGTTCGGTTCATTCATTCACGTCCATCCAGTCACGACTCGTTACTTTTCATTCCCTGACCTACATATCGTCGCTCGTCTTTTATCCCGCGTATCCTTTCCTCCATTCTTTCGGCGTCCCTCTCCGACCGATAAATATATAAATCGCGGTCCGGTACGTCTCTTCCTGCTCCGAATACGCGAATTCCTCCTCGCGTACCGCCTCGACGCTCCCTCCAATTTTACCCTAGTTTCGTCGCGTGGCGGATGACAGCTCCCCCGTTGCTACGCGTTAAATATTAGGTCTAGTAACTCCACCATTTTTTACACAGAAAGCAACCAAAAACCGTTCCACGTTAGTTTTCGAGTTATGGACCGCCGAAGAAGACGTTCCAAGTGTTAACGGGATAAATTTTAATAAATAATAATTGGGTCGCGTAAGAGACGCGTCGAACGATTCGCGTTACCATTAGATTATTCGAACAGAAAGGGTTTGGGGTCAGAGTCAGGGGTTTTCCTGGGTATTTTTTTCATCGAAACGGCGGAAGATCGTGGCCAGCGAGCCTGCAGACGCGCGCCACCGCATTCGGTCACCGTGAATGAGTTCCGTGTGTTACACCCGCGTACAAGTCATGAATGGGAGAGAGAATGCACCGTATTGATTTCAGTGTTTCGCAACTACGCCCCTGCGGCGCGAACCGTGCTGCATTCAACTCCACGTGACTATAATCGCACGATGTAATGCACTACTATCGACAGGACCGAGTTTGTGCTTGAGTCAATTGCGCGGACGACTCTGTTGCAACGCGCGCGAACCGTTAAATAATTTAAAGCTGGTCTGCTGCTCGATGGAATCTCCCTTTATCTTCGTCCGATCAACTATTCGCTCGTCTATCAACCCTTCGAGAACTGCTAAATGCCCCGTATATGCTTTAACTACGCCAAAACTCCTCGTGAATCCTATTCAAATTTATTTTTAATCGCTTCAGTCCACAGGTTTGGTACAAATCGGTTTTACTTTCCTATCGAGACTTGGATTCCGTTTGAAAAGTCCCGTTTAGTCGATGGTAAATTAAAAAAAAATTGTCGTTTCCTCGAGATGGGACGTGCCCAGGAGTTTTTTGATTTTTGCATCGGGACTCGAGGAGCACGAACGCGGAGGAGCTCGATCGACTTGTCCCCGGCCGTAAAGCGCAGAAATTCTTGACACTTTTCGGTGTCTGTCTGCCACCTGTCGGGCTGTCTGTCAAACGAGCGACAATCCACTCGAGTCGATTTACTGCGCGATCTTACATACCGTGGAACAGTAACAATGCTTCAGCGCCTGGCGCGACGCCAATTCCGTCGACGCGCCTCCGTCGTTCCCCCCTTGTATTCCGTTGGGCTGTTTCGCGAAAAAGCGGTCGTACGTTCCGCGAATCCCGTTCCAGGACGTCTCGACGAAGTTTCGCGTTCAGGGAGCCACGTAACTTTGCGGATTGGCGTACGTAACGTTTCGTGCAAACGAGATTCCGTCTAACGAACATCTCCCTCCGAATACTTCGAGGTAATTTATCTGGGACGAGTTCGAATCGGCGATCGATTAAGACGGCCCTCCCGCGAACTACATTTTCCCACGGACGTATAAACATTGATTAAATTTAAAAATTTCTCGAAAGATACGTCGACGAAGTAAACAGATTGTTTTAACATATTTTCGAGAGACCGAATCAAGGACCGTCGACCCGTTCGAGACGGTTAAAATAATAATGCAGCAACGACAAAGAGATACGTAGATAATTTCAATTTCCGAGTTTATTTGCCGACAAGGGCATTTGATAAATTTTCATTACAAATTTCCCATCGAAACGAATCGTTATCCCACTCTCGCGTTGCTAATTGGTTTCCGCGTTTCGAGCCCTCGAGATTCGCAATTCGCGTAAAGTGTAGGGATTTTATTGTTATTGCGTTTCTGTTTTTCGCGAACAAACACGTTGTTTTTCCTCGGCACAGCAGGATGGAGATCTACTCGAGAAAATTGCGATACAAATCGCATGGGAGTTTTTATTTCGTCGCGTTAAAGATAAAAAGGATGTTCAAATACGAGCACGCCCGTTGAAAGTATGTGGATATTTAACGTTGACTCGAAATTGTACATTACATGGTAGATCGTCGAGAACAATTCTTTGTGCCACATTCGGGAGTCCCAAATATCGTTGAGAAATGGTCTCTTTCGGAATAGCCGAGAAACGGGAATGCCTCTTAACGACGCGGGACTCGAGGAATAAAAAATGTCGGGCAAAGAGTCACGGAGAAAACGTAACGTCGAACAAAACGAACCGGACAGATTCGACGGTGTGCATCGAAGCCAGCGACGTATCGGTGAAATATCGCCACGCGAACCCGCCAACCATGGCGATTCGTAGATTGAAATCTACGAAGATTGTCTGCCGTAATTGGTAGATTTCTCGTTTCCGTCTGGCGCGTTTACAACGTGCAGACGACGGTAGTCCGTGGCGCGAACACGACCAACTCGGTTAACGCTGCACGTTTCTGCCCTGAACTCGAACCGAGCCCTTTCCGATCCCATCGATCAACACGAAACCGAATTTTTCCTTCTTAGAATCGGGGACTTAAAAAATACCACCGATTAGCTTGAGCCAAGTATATTGGATCAACGTAATTATTCAACGATCATTGCGACTTTGATAATGAAGTTGGTAATTTTCGCGTGGTTGGTGAGCTGGGTTTAAAGTTTCCGCGTTTGGGAATCGCTACGCTTGCGCCATCTTGGCGAATCGGTAGTTGGGATATCGGATACTGTATAGTCGTGTCTTCCTGTTGAGTCGCATCGCGAACAGCATGACGTGAACACGTGCTGATAGCATAATCGCGGAAGGGACGTTCTGATCGAGGGACGGCGCTCGACGATTCCTGATCAATGATCCATCTTTGGTTAATCGATAACATCTGAATCTGTGGGAAATCGACGAGGTAAAACACGGTCGAATCTTCGGCGATCTAAATACAAATACTGTTTCTTAATTAATTTAAAATTTTGTTCGAACAATATTACAATTGAAATTTTCTATTTTGTATGGTAGTATTTCGTTTCCATCGGTAGTAGAAAATGTCCAATTTTGCAGATGAATGAAAGACGCACTCCGAGTACCTTCGAAACGTTCCTAAAAAATTTAACGGTCCGTCTGCTCGAAAATGGCAACAGGCCAATTTCGAAAAACTTCGAGGAATCCCAAGAAACATGTTCACGTACCGCATCGTCCCATTTGGGCCGTATCGTTGAAAAATATTCCATACAATGTTGCAAATTCTTCGTACAACGCATTAGGTAAGATACACTTTTCCTCAACTTCTTATTCCTTCGTTATTTTTCTCGCGAATCGTAACATTATCTAATACAAATAATTTCGGAACCGTTGCCAGAACTCTTAATACATACCTCGAACGTCGAACAGCAAACGTAGAAAGTAATTCGTGCACCTCTTTGCTCTTAATGGATTTTAAAAATCTAGAACCACGGTACTTTATTACTTTGGATTTTATTTATTCCTTTTGACTATTTCCTGGCCTTCTGGAAATATCTATTTATTCTGTTTTATACCTATAAATTATCCAAGTGGAATAAAATCGGACGATTCCAAAGGGGTTAGCAAGATCGAAACGTAAATCGCGGAGTGTTTATTTCGCGATTTATGGCACCGGGTTGCCGCAAGATCTTTTGGTCAGATTTACGGATCGACGGTGGCCATAAATATTCGTGTACTTATTTATTAAAGTAAATGTACCTTTATACGACGATAAAAGTTTCGCAGAGTAGCCCGACGAAACGCGATCGAAAATTCTCGTTTCGCTCGTACGAGCCGCGATAGAAGCCTTAAAGTCGGGACGATTAAAAACTTTATGTCCATGCAACACTAGCCGTCGACTTGTTTTTGTCAGGCAGCCTATTTATACGCGCCTTTTGGCAGCCACGCGAGAAACCGTAATGTTGATCGCGCCGTTCGTTGCGTTGCTCTTTCCCGTTCGACAAAAATTTGCCAAAATTACCAAAGTGATAGTGATTTCAATTTCAGTCGAATTATTTTTCAGCATGTATTTACAGTATTACAAGTATCAGGGTTCTCCCGTTGTAAACACGTTGATCGAGACACGAGTTTGTAGTAAACAGAGCTCTGTAAGTCGGCTGTTTCAACGACCGAATTCCAAACAAGTCATTTACGATAGTGAGATGTTTACATTTCTTATACTATCTACACGATTCAAATACCAAGCATTATCGAGACCACAATGAGACTATAACATTTTCATTTACTCGGATAAATTTAAATCTCAACGTTTATACAAATTCTCTGTCTCGATTAAAAATAAAGTCGACTCGGTGTTTTCAATAATTTCTATCTCCAAGCATCGAGTAAAAATTTCGTTTAAAAAATGTGCAACGTTCTCGCGGTAAAGCGAAATCTGCTCGCAGAAACAGAATGGACGATCGAAAGCGTGGGATCGACAACAAGTCCAGGAACTGTTGATCGAAACGACGCGGGGATGGAATCCGCAGGAAACGCGATCGAGGTCGAAGAATTTGAGCAGAGTAAAGTATTGACGTCGACGAGAATCGAAAATTGAACGTCCAATCAATTTTTCCCTCGAGCTTTCGCCGACGAACGAAAGCGACGGAAATCCATCAAAGATCGAAGAAAATCGCAAACCTTAGATAATGATCAATTTTATTGAGGACTTTCGATTTTAGGCCGAGCCTTTTCCTCGATCCTTCGATCGATTTTCGTTCATCGAGGCATCGAATCGGATTTCTCGAAGAATTTTCAACCGTTTTATAGAATTTCGCAAATTTCCAGCCGCTATCGAACTTTGCCAGACGCACTCGGGTAGTTTTAGTTTTGTTATCTTTATCTTTGGCGATAAAAATACGTTCTTGCTATGGTTTCATTCAAAGCGTAGCAAATGGTGTTTAATTCATATTAGATTAATTATCATGGCAAGTTTACGAGCGCTAAGAATTTCCAGTCGCCTTCGTAAACCTGTCTTTTCAATTACGTGCAGGGTCGCTTAAATTAATTTGAGCCTAATACGTACGCGAATATTTACGCTCTTAACTTTTAAGTTTATCTTAATATTGTTTTAAGTTACATTTAAGAGGAACGTATAAGTATAAGTTCGATCAAGTTTGCTAACCATGTTTCGTTTGAATTTTTTTTTATTCGTATCGTTAGAAGAATTGCAAATTTCGAAGGTCGGCGCAGAAATTTGCGAATTCACTTTCCAAACACGAGCTTCGATCTGATCGAGAGAACGGAAGCGACCAACGGTGAACATAATTTTAAATTCGGATTTAATTTCGTTTTATTTTAAGTATTTAACGATTGTTTCATTTCGTTGAACGATTGGACGCGTTCAATTGTTTATCAGTTTTATCGAACGACCGCCTATTGCTTTTATTAGCCGTTGAGGTCGATTTTTATATCGTTGATGACTCGCGAATGAACCCGTTGCTTGCTTCTCTCTCGAATCCGGGTTGTTCATTGTAAATAATAGGAAACATTGCATCGTTTATTATTATTTTAAGAACTACCAATCGATCGATAATATTGATACTTGTCGATAAATAATATGCCTTGTTTTATTATAAAGTCATTAAACGTCTAATGTCATCTACGATTCTTAACGAACGATCATAAAAAAGTTTAATTCCTGATAAATCTTTGATCCATACACTGTTTCAATTATTAATAAGAATCGGAAGATCGTAATAGTGCGTAATCATTTATAATAAACGTATCGATAAGTTGTACTTGATTAAATATATTTTATAGCATTTTTGTAGCGAAATTCTTAAAAGATCTATTGAAAATTTGTAGCACAATGACTGTCTAGCCCAACGCTGTTCAGGTAGAATTAATTGTATTATTGCAAAGTATGTTATATGTACGCGCGCATTTTCGAATATTAATAATGTATAAAATATACTTAAGTACCACTCTAATTGTCTGATCCGTGACGTCTTATTCTCCTGGAACGTCTGGAAACCCAACTTTGCAGCTCCTAAAATGCTAAACAATTGGAAAGCAATTATGGTAAATAATTTATCAAGAATTCTGAATGAAAGCTTTACCAATAGTTTGGCGAACGATCGTGGTATTCGAATTTTACTCGCGAGAGATCTTTGAAAGCCGACTTGGCGACTCGACTCGAAGGAAATTCCAAGCGTCAAATCTAACAGAGACGTTCGCTCCTCAACGCGTGTATTTTAAACTTCGACCAGCGATTCCAATTTCATGCGACGCGGTGCAGTGGACGGGTTTAACAAGCCACGCTTCCCCAATTCGAAACTTGGAATTCAGATGGAACCGTTTAAATAAAAAGACGAGGCGATCCGCGCGAAAAACAGATTCCCTTTCGCAAAGTAGTCGCTCCCGCCCGGCTGGAACGGTCCACCTAATTTTCAGCACTTTTCATTTTACTAATGAAAAAAGTTTCTACCTGAAAATGCATCTTAAAAGCCTCTGATTACTTTTTTTGGCCGATGAAAATAAATAGACCGAGAGGAAACTTTAGTTTCGTGCGAGCAAACCTTTATAATTACATATTTGCAAGTCACGGTTGGACAAGGAAAATGTAGAAACAGTACATTTTGGAGCTCGATCTGTTTTATAGTTTTCGAATATTCCGCTTAGCGATGCAAATGGGCTAAGTAAAAAGTGTAACGATGTACTGGATCGATTTCGACAGTCATTGTATATCTTTCTCAATCTTGGAAGCTAATCGAGATAGAGTATAACGAATCAGAGATCGCCGTGGACAACCGGCGACGGTCCCCATTGGTCGAAAATCCTGAGCAAGGATAAGAGGATCTCTCGAATCGCGTAGATCGTTCTCGTGGATCGCGGCAGCACCGACCCTGGATCTTCCGTGGGAAGAGTCGTCCACGTAACCGTCTAGCTTCCGTCGAGATAGCGACATGTCGTCCAACGTGGAATACCGATCGGAGGAAAAGTTGACGGAGAGGGTCGAGATCGAGATCGACGAGGCGGAGGAGGAGGAGGAGGAGGAGGAGGAGGAAGATCAGAACAAGGGGCGAAAGTTGTGCAAAACTTTGGACGCTCTGTTGGCGGACGTCGATAGCAACGATAACCTGTACGTCGCGGTCCGTCAGTGCCTGCACAAGGTTAATCGAGTTTCGAGAAGTTCGTTGCCCCAACTGGAAAGTCCTCGATCGCGGGCGAGCACAGGCGGCGTGTCGGAGGAGTCCTCGATGGGCAGATTTCAAACGATCAAAGCGTTCTTCGATCTGAACACGGCCAAGCAGAAGAGGACCACCACGTTCGGCACCAGGCAAACCACCATAGACAAAGTGACCGACATCCTGGGCCTCCGAACCTTGTTCTCCAACGAGCCCAAAGCAGGTTTGCTCAGATTCACAAGCTGGGAATTATTCGATTAGAAAATTCAGACTTCGTTTCACGCTGCTCGTGCAGCCATGTTCGTTTACACGTTTCCCGTTAACTCCTCTAAGCTTTCGTCGGGACAACGTACGAGCAATCTTTGAAAGGAAATAATTTATGAACCACCCCAGTGTTCGACGTTTGAAAATTTTGAACGATCGTCGTCGTTCAGCGCCCTTGAATCATTGAAATTTCAATTCCCCCGCGATTCGAGCAAATATCGAGGCCCGGACACGGAAAGGCGTGCTAAACTAGGGAAAACGATCGCTCGTAGGGTCTTTTATTTTCGCATGGACGCACTCCTGCAAAGCCTAGCCGTAGATTCGATCGGTTCCCCTCGATCCATGAAAGCGTCCACGGCGCCGTGAATTACAATATCCCCGAACGCGTTTCGCGCAGCAGCGAGAGAGCTCGTCGTAAATTTTTATCTCTTTCTGCAGAATCCACGAAGAACGGTTTCGACGTCAACGACAATGCGATATCGAAGTAATGAAATACCGGTGGAGGCGAAACCTATTTACGATCGCGTATCAGGCGACCAAGAGAAGGCGGATCAAGAGGAAAAGGGAACCAGAAGCGTGCACCAACGCGATATTACGTTCCAATCTGCATTAGTATCGCCATAGTTACGTTTACGGATATTTCGCGTCGCGAAGGAATGCAAAATGCTCGATTTTGAGCCAACAGAAAAAGTCGAGAGCCGATCCGTTAAATCCAGCGTTAATATATTTTCCTTTTTCTTTTTTAATGTACCGTTTGCATGGAATTACGTTTCTTCTATTCGTGTATAAATTTACGGTTCACTCGGCGGTTTTTAATTGTGAATTATTCGGTGCTTTTGTTGCTATCGTTGGCACCATACGTTGGTACTTGGCCGTGCATTATTGCGTGAGAGAGTTTTTCGTATTAAAAAGAATGTGTCGGTGGAAGAAGGAATGTTGTACGAGGGTGGGCTCACTTTTTATAACGGAACGGTTGGAGTAATAAAGCCCAGAACTCTTTGGCACGAATCGTCGTATCGTACAAAAGGCAAAACAATGTTCACCGAGCGTCGAGCTACTTTGAAACTCTTTATAGAAACTGTTGATTCGATAAAGAAATTCGACTCTCGCGAGAAGTTTTATAGTGACGGATTTTGAGCATAGTTTAGGAAGAAGAAAAGTCTGAAGAACGTATTGCCGGTATTGTATTTCTGTTTCGAAGATTTATACTCAGTTTTATGGACGTAACTGTGTCTTACTGGACAGAACCATCGATCGTATTGTACGAGATTGGAAAGGAACTTCTTTTGAAAATTCGTTCGCGTTACTTGAGAAAATTTTATTTTCGTTTAGTAAAAATATTCTTCGAGAGAAAGTCATTGGAACAAGAATGATCATTAGTTCTAATTGTACTCGAGTAAATTAAAAAATAGTTTAGTTAAGTGTTATTATATTTATTGTACGAGAAAAACCCCTGGCTGGATAATCTCAAGATTTTTAGAAAATGAATATCAGGGATACAAAAATCGCTGTGTGCTTAATATAGTGATACATTCTGAATGTTTAACTCATAAATATAGGAAATAAAAGTCTTCGAGATACTGCAAATTTTTCAAATCCTTCTGGAGTCCTCTTAAGATATAGAAAATGCAAAATTATATTCAGCACGACATCATAGTCTTGAAATGATTTTACAAGTACTGAAAATAATCAAAGTCGTTTGAGGATCATATTGTCGTGGTGTTAATGATGACACGGAGACGTCATTCTCAGACATTTCTTTGCATCATCAAAAGCTACAGAGATAATAATAGTTCGGATCAAGTTAAATGGGATATCCTGGATATTCTGTATTCGATCATCGTGTTATCATAGATCATTGAATTACTCTTGACCTCAACTATCACGCCACGATGATAAGAATATGTAATTAAATTTCTCAAAGTATTGCTGACCTTGAGATTCAGTTTAAAAAATGACTCGAGAAAAATTACATGTGTTCCTTAAAACTCTGCTATAAATAAACTGTGAATTTTATACGATTACGATATACAGATATTCTCCAATAGAGTGTATCTTTGATCTTGCACGTCCTAATATATTATAACATCGACAATATTACAATACAGATGTTATTGAAGCGTGAAAAGGAACCGTCGAAGACGCTCGAAATCGTTTCGAGAGGCTCGCATATTTAGGCGCTGAGTAAGATTACTTGTTAAAACCAATAAAGAGGAATTAAAGCTCCCGCGTGCAAACAACGAATTTCCATTGGACAGTCGCGAGATCGAACCCGCGATTGGCCGAGTCAACAGCGAGTACGGAACGTCCTTGCGAGTCAGCCTTCGTTCGTACAGCGTGAAGTTAACGACGCGTTCCGGTCGACGATCGATACGAATCGGCAGTTGTTGATCGCCTCGCAGCTCGTTTCGTTCTTGGTCTACAGTGTTTATCGTTGCGTATGTAAAACATTTAAACGTTGCTTATCTCGTATCGGTTATTCGATCGTGGTTTGTACATCGTGCTGTGTCAGCGGCCAGTTATTGCCAGTGAACGTTCTTATTAGCGAATACGGTGCTGGACACGTGTTTGCGAAAGAAACAAAGGAACGTTGTTGTCTTAGGCGTGAAGGTCGTAAACGGTTCGTTCGAACGACGACGCAAGTGTAACGTGTACCTCGAGGCCGCCTATAACACCGTTCAACGCGAATTTTAATCTGCAATATTCACCGAGTCTCGTAAAGTTTCTCGCCTTCCACACCAAACACGTTATCGAGTTCTTGCAAAAACGTACGATATTGAGCAAATACATGATCTGTCGCGCACAGTGACGGGCCTAGAGATAATTCGAGGGGTCTCTTTCTAATCTGAAACATTTTTATAAACATATATTTAGCTCCCTATTATTTCGGTTGAACTTTGTTTTTCGGGGCCAGAAACGTTGGCCTAGTTTTTGTTAACATACGTTTCGATACACAGAAATGGAACACTCGATCGTCGGAATTAATTCTGTTGACCCAGACCCAACCCGACAGTTGTGAATTTTTATGGCGACGATTCTACCGTTCGAATAACATAGATTTAGTTTTAAGCGTGATCGATACAATTAACACATTCGCGACAGGTCACGTAGCCCTGCACCATTTTGAAATTTACGCTACCGAGGATTATGTATCGCACACAAGGTATTTTTTAATTTAGTAAAATATTTCAAGTTATTAACGAATACCACACGAAATTGTTATGTGAAATAAATCTGTACAAATGCAGAGTTTATTTATTGCCGTAAATTCATTGTACAGCGTTCAGTTAATCGTTTAGCTCGACAATCGTAGGTCGCGAATGTGTTAAAAAGCAGCCTGTATTCAAATATTTTTTCTCTCAATTGTTGCACAAGTAGTTAGTACTCAATTTGACGGTCGTACAAATATACGTAACCTAACCCATCTAACCGATAATTGGACCATATTTGTGCAACCACAGGTTGTTAATGCCTGTGTCCACTGAAAGAGCCACAAACTCTTCACTTTCAATATTTGAATAATTTATTTCTAGTCCTAATAATCTCCGAATCGTGGAAAACTTATAGGTAAAAACATCAGATTACATTTCAAAATCATACATTTTTACAAAAACTCGTGCTTTCCAAAAACTGAAAGCGATAGAAAGATTCTACTTTCTGGTTTACATTCAAGACGAGAAACACTACGTCAGTGACTTGTAAACTTTTCCTAATCAATATAGAATTTATTTATAATGTAAAAATGTTTCTTTTTTTCTTAAGTTATTTTTTTAGCAGGGTTTTAGGATCATCGATTATTTTATAAATGGAATCATTCTTTTTCTTATCTCTCGTAGCTGATACTAGAGCAAGTTGAACCGTTCCAGCGATACGACCTTGAACCAGAGCTGTAATCTGATTACATTTGACACGATCAAAATTACACGTAATCGCACTGTAATTACACGATAATTATATAGTTTTTTTTTCACATTTAAAAAATTTACAATTATAATTCCATTGCAGTTGGACGCGATAATTGCGATAGGACAAGGTCATATGCTGGCACACGGTTTAATTTACCTCGACATCGGTTACAAGAGTAGAAACCTATATAATTTCGCTTAAAAAAGTATCTTTGTAACACAGAAGTAAAGAACAGTGCTTATAGATAAACATATAAATACTAATTTACTTTCCTCGAAAATAAATCACCCCAGTGGATATTGCAAATCAAGAGACAAGCTTTTATTTATTTAACAGTGCGATCGTTGAAACCGTACCCCTATTCGGAAGCGTTTAGATAGAGCACCGTCGCGATAGTTACGATGGATGAAACCGAGAATTATCGGGACCCGACGACGACGATGTCCAGGTCGAATTCTTCGAGTTCTTCCGACTCGTGTCAGCTGCGACTCTCAGAGAGCTTCGCGACGCCAATTCGATCGAGTATGTTCGAAACGGGAAGAGAGGTCAGCCCTGCCATACAGAGGATGATAGAAAAGCTGAACAATCTGAACCTGGAGACGCCACAGCATTCCAGGGCGCCCGTTTGCACGCCAGTCAGCCAATCCCCGCTGACCGTACAGAGCCTCAACAAGGAGGACTTGAGCAGCGGGATGAGTAACTTGAAACGCGCGTTGGAGTTGCGATTCAACACGTGTCTGTCCAGCTCGAAGAGGAGAAACAGCAGTCCTCTGCCTAGGAAACACCTTATCGACAATCACAAGCTGATAACCATGCTGGACGAGGAACGCCAACGTCGACGTGCCTTGAACTCGGATTCGGACACGGAGAACTCTCCCGAGAAGATCAGCCCGATCTTCGATCGGTCGCTGAACAGGATTCGCAGCCATCTGCTGAGCAATTCGTCGAAACAAGACTCCGAAGACTCTCACCAAGACCTGGAGAACTCGATGGAGTGCAACCCTTTGCCCGAGGACGACGTCTCCCAGCTGGAGCGCAGCTTTTACGAGTTATCGGAGGTGTACGTGGTCCTGAAGAAGGTGAACATGTCGAGGAACCGAACGGAGAAACATCGGATAGCGTTGACGAGACAGAACGTACGGGGCGAGGAGATCTTCAAGGAGGCCATAAACATCAGTTTTAACGATATACTGACCCCTGAACAGAAGAATTTGATTTTGGAGAACTACCTGCAGACCCTCATCGACGATTCGTCCAAGATCGGTGCGTCTGGCTCCAAGAAGGACGATCAGGATGCTTTGAACGAGGTCGACGATCTTCGCGAGCGAAACAACAACGTGGATAAAGAAACGAACGACTGTTCGAAGCTCGAGTCGGAGAAGCCAGCAGGTTCGGAAGAGAACGTGGATAAGAGGAAGAAGGATGTTTGGATTTCACCGTCCTTCGACCTCAAGTTTCGTCGCCTTTTGGGCAAGTGGCACAAGATCTGCGAAACAGGCGAGCAAACTTCCCCGATGAACGAAGACCAGGACAAGGATCCTTCGCCGCCCGAGCGCTTCAGATTCGACAGGTCCAAGTCTCTGTCGGCCTTGGTCCCCAGAATTTTCGAGAAAATGGCAGACGAGCAGGACGAACGATCCAAAAGTACTCGAGAGATAAAAGTCTCGGAAGCCAACGGAGTCGGGGATCGCAGCGAATCGAATTCTAACGATGGCTCGAAAATGGACGAGTCCTGCGATCAGCAGAGCTCGTGCTTCTCGGACAAGTCCATGGAGAACTTGAAGCTTTCGGAGGAATCGGTGAATCAGTCCTGCTCAACCGATACGAACTCTGTCAACGTGGAGGAGATGTTAAACTCTGGGAAAGAGATCGATCCAGAGACGCACAGGGAACTGGACCTCAAGTTTACAAGCCTTCTCGACAAATGGCGGGAAAAATGCGACAACAACAGCAAAAGTTCCGTGAGGAAGAAGAGTCGTTCCGAATCGGAGACTGCGGATATACTCGATGAAATCTGCTCGAGTTGCAAGCGTTTCAAAGTAGAGAGATCGAAATCATCCGCGGCTATACTGATCCACAAATCACGCGTGGAACAGGCCTACGAAGAAGAAGACTGCACGTCGTCGCCGGTTATCTTGACAACGAACTCGGACAGCAAGGATGAACTTTGCAAAAGCTCGGAGAAGGACGAATCCGATAACGATTCGAGAAGATCCGTCAACAGCTCGACAGTTGCCAACATGTTCGACCTGTCCATGGACCTGGGATCCTCCTTCGAAACCAAGAGTTGCGAAGACTCTTTGATTTCTGAGGAAGTGGTGCCCGAACAGTCTTCTTTGGCCAGCTACGAGTCAACCGAGTCCAAATCGCTGGCGGAGTCGAAGGTTGACGATGATTCGTTTTGCGACACAGAGGAGAACGACGACGTTTTCGAGCCCGACAACAGCAGGGAGAAGATGGTCAGCAATTTCAGAGACTTCTTGCAGAAATTAGCCTCCAAGAAGAAGTGCACGCAGAGTCCTGCGGCGGAGAAACCACGCAGAACGGTCCGGAGGCAGCCAATGTTGACCTTTGCTGGTAGACCCAGACCAGGTAATCGACGTCGCATTACAAATTTCGGGGGTTCTTTCACGATGCAAATTATCGATGGAAAAAGTAGCGAACATTAGCGAGAGACCACTGATACGTCGAAAAAATTTAATTTAAATCTTAATTCGATGCGTAGATTTACTTAGATTTATTTCTATTGCGTTTGTTTCGTACTCGCCGTTTAGAGGTTCGCATAATTTATCAGGCGGACGAGGTATTGTTCATCAAACATGTATCATCGCTTTTTAAAAACGAATTTTAATCCACGTAAACCGATCATTTTCACGTTTCGTTTGAACGACGAGCAAATATATTACGCATAATTAATGTACCAGAATACGCATAATAAAATGGGCAGGATTACATGTGCTCGTACAATAATTAATTACTTATCGGATTGACAATTTACCGTGAGCTTTAATGCGAAGCTGTCGACAGGATTGTTGTTTTATCAAAGACACTTGTTCCGTGTGTACCGGAATTATACGCGAAAATGTATTCGACGAAGAATACCTTGTTCCTTTGAATTGATAAATTATATGAATATTACTGAGCCGTTGGTAAAATATTACTATTATATCGTGGCAATTCTGTTCCAAATGTCCCCGATGTTTCAATTAAAATCGACGCTGAGAGGCTCTTCTGGATAATGATTCGTAAAATGAACATCGCAACGGAGATGAAATTCGACAGCAACAGTGTTTCACGTTTCACTGGGTTCTAAGAGACGTCCCTGAAATTGGGAGGGATAGAAATGTTCAATTTTCAGTGAACTCCATGGTCAGGAGTATCGAGGAGTATTTTAGAAAAGTCTAATCAAAGTTAGACAAGAAAATTCGAAATAAAGAATACTCATCTCGAACAATATGATCCATTGAATATAATAAAATAATATTCGTTCGTTTTATATACTAATACTATTTAACAACGTGTCTCTATGAATTGCATTATTTACTTTTGACCCTCTTCGATGCACTGTGCGGGATCTAGAAAGATCTTGGAAGCATCGAAATGATCGTGGACTCTGATAACCTGTCGCGATCGTCCGACGAAACGTTTGCACGGATTAGTTTCGGTTCGACTTGCAGTCGGAATTGAAAACGGGGCCCGTTAAATATTGATCTGGCGGTTTCCGGCGCGCGTAGCGACAATGTTATCGCGATTCGTTCGCGTCGTATCTCTCCAATTAATGCTTCGCATACATTTGCGAACGTAACACCGTGAAAGTTCGCCGCGCGGGATTCTCTTTCTTCGAGGATGATTTATAGCTGGCCGCTTTATCGCGGCCCATTCTAAATGGCTGTTTGCATGCGCCTGGAGGGCCGGGGAAGAAAGACAAACTGTGGAGAACATTGGATCGGGAGCACCGCGCGCAATCCCACTTTTCTATCGTGGCTAGACGATAAATCATAGAAAACGAATCGCGGCTAACTATACCATGAATTTATCATTGTTGGGGAAACTTTACGTCGCCGACTTTGGTTTGGGCCCGCCTCGAAAACCTCTCCAAACGTTCAGGGGGCCATCCAGGCTATCGTCTTTCGATCTCTGTCATTTTCTTTTTCAATGCTAGGAAGATCGTTTCGCGTTGAGACTTTATGGATTCGTTTATTCGTTCCATACCGTCCATACGAATGCTGTTTTTAAATCGTAGCAATCGTTTTAGACGTTGCGAGGTTCAGCCATTGGAGAGGTTCTTTCCGTCGCTAACGAGCGTTTGTTTTCTTTGCAGATGTCCCCTTCCCGCCATCGCACAAATTGACATTGGCAGAGGTGTTCGACGCGCGGACGGATCGGCCGCGGCCGGAAGTCCTCAAACAACACTTTATCCTCGAAGGTAGGATCGACGAGGCGGCGGCCCTTCGTATAGTCAACGATGGGGCCGCCCTGCTGCGCTCGGAGAAGACTATGATCGAAATCGAAGCTCCAGTCACCGGTGAGTCAACCCTTTCCCTTCCCCAGTAAATAAACACACGTTGCAAACAGCTAGTTTTATTCGAACCGTTCGGTGCGATAGCGCCGCGAAAGTTCGTTTATCTTCCCGCACGAGATAGAAAGTGTTTTGCATTTCGATCGACCGAGAAATATTGATAAGCGCCAACTTGCCCGTCGTTTGCTCCCGGTGGTCAACGATAAACAAATTTATCAGGTGTTTAAAGAACGAAGACGTTGCCCAAAGAAAAATATGTTTTCGTCGATCGTGGACTTGCGTCACTTCTATATTTATCGAATTTCAGAATGTTGTAACCGATCAGTTACGACTCAATTTCATTCCGGAAATATTATTTAACCCTTAAGTGAATTTTTGTGGCCAACGATAAAACAAAAGAATAAGAAGAGATGCTTGTATCGAGTTTCGTCGCGAGCTCGATACGTCGTCGAATCAATTTTCCGCGTGAGAGAGGCGGAAGAACGTTCATTTTTGAAAAGCAACTCGCGCGGGCCGCTCGAGTGGACACATTACATCGGAACACATTAGAGCGAAAAATGTAGGAAAGCTCTTGACACAGTTTCCACGTATAGCGCGCCGCGGCGAAAGAGCGATTCGTCACCTTCAGTGTGCGTTTACATGAACGGTCGCACGAAGGCGGAAAGCAGTATCGAACACGTCGTCCCGTATCCGTGAACGAGCACGAGCGCCGCACGGTTGACGGACGCACGGTTCACCGGTTCGTTTCGCCTCATCCAATAAGGGACACGAGGATCGATTCCGCTCGTGTGGACCGGCCTTAAACTCTCGGCCAGGTAGAAACGCGAGGCCTCGAACGCTTACACGCGACCCCCCGACTTCCCTTCTGCCGCGTTTCTATGTTTTAACGCGACGCTAACTTCGTCTTTCATCCACCTCTTTCCCCCGTGGAATCTTTTCCCGAGTCCGGAGCGCTTATTTTCGAGAAAATCGACTTTGAAACAAGTAGAAACAGCGAACAAAGCACCCACACATCGATGGAAACGACAGCCCAAGGTCTCTCTCGATTCTGTATCGAATGATCCTGGATCGATGCTAGAAAAATATTCTTCGACGTTTCCATTTTCCATTTTTCTGGCTTTTAGTCTCCGACTGCTTCCGTCCTGACCCTTATTTTTTTCCTTCTCGCTTTCTTCGAGCACCCACTCCGCTTCAGGTGGCCGTTTCGCCTTTTTCCGCGTCAGCGTTTGATGGCTCGGTCCACTGTCGCAGTTTTTCCACGCGGCACTCGACCTTTCGCTTCCGTTTTTCCCCCGTTCTGCTCGACCTTCTGCTTCCGTTTCGCAGCTTCTCCCGGGACACGTTCGTCCTCTGCTTTTTATCTGTCCTCGGTGATCCTTAGTAATGCACTTTTCCCATCCTAGCGCGAAAGCCCGTTCGCGAGAACGTTCGGGAAATCGTGTTCTTTTCCTCTCTTCTTACCCTCTTACGCTCACGCGTCTCGAAGCAACGCTGAGATTAATCGAAGTTCCTCGAATTACATTTCGAATTTTTACTAATTTCGATACATTCACTTGGAACATTTTTGCAACGCAAAAGAATCCGTCGCTTGGCCCTCTATTCCCATTTTTCGCAGCAGTCGCGTTTATCGCGCGCAATTTCGACCTGGAATCGCTGACGCCGTCGAACCTTATTAGCGAAAATTCTCCGCGTCTCTTTGTCGGGGAAAATTCAAAGTCGGAAAAATTCTTTTCGCGAATCTAACGCCGGGTTTATGGAACCCATCGATTCGATCGAATATTTAGAGTTACTATATTATTTGTTAGCATTTCTCGCACGAAACTCGCGAATTTCGTCGTTTCACGACGTCTCGAACTTCGCTGCCTCTTCGGAAAATTACGTTCATTTGCATCTCAACGCATCCGTTCGGTGGCTGTTTATGCAGAGACTAACACCTGTCGTCGGCTAATTTTCATAGTAGTCTGCGTCGGAACATGTGCAAGCACATTGTATGCAAATGTCAATGACTTTATTCGCGTGTAATTCGCTTACGCGAGGCTTGCTGAACGGCTCGAGTATTTCCGCGATATTCTAGAAAACGATAAAGAGTAAATTACGCGAAAATAAAGTCATCGATATTTACATAGATACACGCATTCTCTCTAGAGTTTTACATTTCCGAATATTTGCTTTTTAGCGGTTTTTACATCAAATCTGCTCTCGAACGATCACCTATATTGGGATTAGCGGAGAAATACAGTAAACGTAATTCAAGCATACGTTGAACGGGCGAAACTGCGGCCCGCGGACCAGATGTGGCTCCCTGCATCATTTTCTGCGGCTATCTACAAAAAGTCGGCCGTTGTGGACCCCCCCCCCAGGAGCAAAAAATCTACCCCAAAGTGATTCATTGCCTCTATTTTTAATTTCATTTCTGCTTAAAATGGAATTTTTAATAGGCGGAAACGAAACAAGGCAGGAAAGGATAAATACCTGCTCGAACGAGAATTTCGGACTCCACGAGGTTCAATTATAAATAAATTATTAAACGAAAACAGTGGATGGTTGCACAGGGTGCAATTGGACGAGCGAGACACGGCGTCTTATAATGTCTGCAACAACCATAACGACCGGTCGACACACCCTTCCTTCCACCGCGAATCCTCAATTACGCGCATCAATTAGTTCTATCACGGTCGTCTTCACGGTGTCTGCGATTGTTCTCCCGTGCACAATACACGCCAGAACACAATAACACGGATCGATTCGATTCTGTCCTTCATCCCCACCTTTTCGCGCTATCCTCCGACGGACGGCGTCGCAGTTATTATCTACCTTCCGTCGATCGGGCGACGCAACTTTTATTGGAGAGGATTGATGTCCCCTTTCCTCCCGTTGATCCTCTTAACTTCATCTCCCAATGTTGTTCGCCGTTACGTACAACTACTGTTTCCCCGTTCCGCGCGACAATCGTCTTCCTCCTTCTCTGATCTTTTCCTTTGCCCGGAACTTGGATGAAAGATTCGAGGAACACTCCGAAGGAAACTCTAAGACGCGTATGAAACGCTCGAGACTCGGACGATTAAACCCTGTGTCTTCGTTCACTTTGGATCCTATAAAGAAACCCGAAATATCAGAAACAGTTTGTGTGATAACCCTATATTTGAGAAAAATATTCGTCCCATAAAGAGTCAAATAACGCGTAAGTTTCTCCAATCTTCGATACAAGGGTAGTTTTTCGTTAATCATCCCCTCCTAAACGATCGACTTCTGGGTCAACTGCCTCTAGTTGTATTTCCACCGGAGGCGACCAGACGTCGTTTCGTCCAAACCGCGAAACGCTACGACGAGCATTGCTCGAACATTTTTCTCCACCTTGAAAAGTACTGCGCTCGCTCGAGCGCACAAGTGGCTCGGGCTGTGTATCGTTAAAAGCAGCAAGAGGCCCCCCTCCCCCCCCCGCGACGGAAGTTAAAACGACTACGGTTCTTTTCTTCGCGGAAACCCCCGCGAGAACGTCGGAGAAAAATCGACACAAGGGATTCGCCTGATCGCGAATCACTCATTCTTCCGTGCTCGCCCCCTCTGACCCGGTTTTTCTCGTTCGACCTCGCTCGTACGCCACGCCGCCTCCGTCCATTGTGCTCGTAATTCATCTCGCCCGCGTTCTCTCCCTTCCCGTTTCTTCGACCGTTTCGTTGCAGATCCGCATTCGACGACCAGACGCCCGGCCCCCGTGGTGCGCAATTTCTCTCGCCCAGCCGCCTGTTGTTCCCTCTTTTCTCCCCCCCATGCACCGCGACACGTGTGCGCCACGTTGTTATACGCCGGGTTGTTCCCAACTTCCATCGACCTTCGAGGTCATTTTTTCATTCGTTTCAACGCCATTTTGAATGTATAACGAAGGCAAGCGAAAACAAATTATTTAGATCGGAACTTTGAATATTTTTCGACGGAAAATTTTCTCTCGACGTTGAGAATTAATTTCCTTCCGAGACGGAAGCGACTGTTCGCGGAGGAATTAACGAAGCCCTCGGTTTTCTGGGTGGAAATTCTTTCGAAAGACGAGATCCGCTCGCACGAAAAGGCCGCCGGTTCTTCGGGAATTATTTCCAGGAGCACGCAATACGGTAATTCCCTCTTTCCAGACTGTCGCTTTGACCGTTTCAATATCGTGCTCGCGGTTCGCTCGCCAACGGGAGCCTCTAATCAAAAAAGGGGCGGCGTCGAGGGTATGCCCGGAGGCGCCGTTAAAATTTTCCAAGCAATTCCACGGAATTGCGAAACATAACGTTCCGTCCGCCGACAGTTTCACCGTCGAGTCTCTTTATTATCCTATTTCCTTTCTATCATGAAAATTGTTATCGAGCGTTCGCCGCGGACCACCGAGAAGCTGGCCCGTAAACCGTCGGCCGTAAAATTATCTTTTGGATCGCGTTTCGAGAAACGGAGAATAAAATTTCGTTGCTCGCGGGACCGCTTTACCGGTGACCTCGTCCCAGCCTGCGTCTCGAGTCGTAAAAGTCCGGTCGTCCGTGCACCGATGCGACCGAATTCGAACGGTTCCGGATAAGAAACTTTATTTCGTAACATTATAATATTACGCTCCGGGGGAAAAAATTTAAATTTTCTCTGACAATACGCGAGTTTCGAAAGCGGAATATGAACTGCCCTTTTTTTTCCTCGTGGCTTGAAAACCACTGGGGTTTTCCACCGGTAAGAGCGAAGAAATTTGATACGTTGTAAATTAATACCGGGGAAAGTTGAGGTTGCCAGATTTTCTCGTGCGTGCATTCCTGGGAGTAAACCGGGATACACCGAGTGTAAAATTGCGGAGCCAGCCCCCCTTGTGGTGGTCAAAATCGTCCGGATTCCACGTTTTCCGAGTGCTTCCTTAACGGTCCCGAGCGTCCTGCATCGTTCACCCAATTTCTCGAGTCCTCTTCCCCGACGGGGTGTTATCTTAATGCACTTTCCGGAAAATTGAGACCCCCCGAAGGCCGAAAGTACGTGTCGTTGAAAGGCTCGTGGACCAGCCAGGGGAACAACGACGGTCGCGACGCGGACGTTGAATTATTCAGAAAATTCCCTAGGGGTAGACGGGACGAAAGTTTCGGCATAACTCTCGTCGAACATTAATTGAGCCTCGCCGCGGCCAGCATAAACGCGACAGTTTAATGCGTAACTATCTTGTACGGGGCGCATTCTCGCTGATTCGACCCTGAGTAATTTATGCTCATTGTCTTGCCTTCTTTTCGAATTTCAATCGCACTTTCGATCGATCGAACAGAGTATTAGCGAACTGCATCAATCGTTTCTTCGACGCGAATGCCCCTGAACTGTATATGTAACATAGTTTTCCTCAGCAAAATTAAAAATTTTCAAATCGTTCTAAAAAAATTACTCTTAGCTGCGGGGGTCGATTACAATCATTTTTGGTGAATAGACATACCCCTGAAATCCTAACCATTTTCGAGAAAAAAATTCCTTACCGAAAATACAATGTCTGACCATACATTGAGATGTTTCATTGAAATTTTTCAGCGAAATTAAAAATTTTCAAATCATTCTAAAAAAATTATTTTTAGTTCCGGGGGTCAATTGTAAACATTTTCGGTGAATAGACATACCCCCGAAATCCTAACCATTCTCGAGAAAAAAAATTCTTTACCGAGATAACTCCTGAACGGATTGCAGGATTTTAATGTTTCGAAATGCAAACAACGCGTATTTTGGTAAAGAATCTTTAAAAATTGTAAAAATTCATAAAAATTGTTTCTAATTCTGTTAATTCCAAGAATAAACATTGAATGTAAGGTCTACCCGTATGTTTCGTCCGTGGTTAAACTACGTATTCTAATCGATACAAATGGCCGAGACCGAAATTTCAAAATGGCTCGAAATTATCGAGGTCTTCGCTGTGCAAGCAGATATTGGAATTAACTGCCATTAGAGATATTTGAAGATATTCTATTTCGGATGCAAACCATACCGTGGCGGAATTGCTACTTCAGACACGTCCGTGTCAGCTCGAACCGCGAAGTTGTTAATTGTCTTATTATACGATAACGAGATAAATTCGACGCTCGGTTAATACGCTCGGCGGCTCGAGCCACATTAGCAGCACTGTTGCCAACGTGTCCTGATGAAATTACATCTCGTTTTCGCGAGGTAACAGCAGTATCGGTTGCCGAAACTCCTGTTAAGACGAGATCGTGATATACCCGGTTAGAATTTCTGTTTAAGATAGTCGGAGGATAGGTTTGAGAATGTTTGAACGCTCGAGATTCGAGAATAGAAAGACTCGAGATTTAGAAACGGTGTTTTGAAAATAGTGTGAGGGTAAGACACTCCTAACACCCTTCGAGGCGAGGGTAAGAAATAATCGAAAACGATCGATAGTAGTATCGGATCCATAGTTTCTCAGATGACAACACCGGGTAATCAGCCAGTGTCAGGATGAAAATGCATGCTGGAAGATACATAGAAGGGACATAAAAGCTCGATGTTGATCGTGGATGGTTTCCTCGAATATAAAATACACCCGGTGTACGGGTCTACGACGACGATCGTAAATTCGCGTAGCTGGTCGATGTATAGCGTCCCGAGAAAAGTGTTCTGCTCGATTATTCCCCGATACGGAACCAGCTTCTGAATAGGTGGGAGCCATAAGGAAGAGTTTGAAAATGAGTGGGGGGAGGAATATAGCATAGCAACGATTCCCCGGTGGGTGCTGGTACGAATACAAATTTCTCTCTTATCGCGATATATGAAACAATGTGCTCGCGCAGACCATCCCCAGGAGACTTCGGTGGCTCAAAGAGAACTCGATATCGCGGCGGGGGTTGGCTGGGAAGCGAAGCTGTCGACAAGCCTCAAAGGTTTATCGTTCCTTTCCGTTGTCATTCCTGGGTAATACGCGATACTCGATACCGAATACGTAGCTTCGTTTATTGGATTTTTCAAAGAGCTCGCAGCGCGATAGGGGAATCGAACCCCTCCGATGCCCAGAGCATAGAAACTGTTTGCTCACGCCGTTCCTTGCCATCCGAAAGGCCCGGCCCTCCCGATTAATCGACGGGGCGCTTTTCGCGCGAATCGACCCATACGTATCTTCCATTCACCGAGAATTCACGGACAACGCAGTCGTTACGCGATTCCACAAGTCTTTGCGTACTCTATTGCCTTTTCATTGCTCCAATAAGAAAAAATACAAACACAATCTTCGCCACTATTTTATTTAAAGGGTAAATAAAATATCTGTACAAAGTTTCCAATAAAAATGAGATTAAAGCTCGCCAAGGCGACGAGGTCTGTAAACAATAAACCCGAGAACGAAGCTTGGATCGCATCGAAGATGGTTGCGTCGCAACAACTGGTTCGCGACACTGTTAAAATAATAAAATCAACACCTTGAATTACATTTTTCGCTCCGTCTTGGCTTCGCACGTTGTCCCGACATTCTCGTCGGGTAATTTTAATCGGTGTCTGGCAGAGTTTTGTCGCGATACCGCGACGCTCGAAATTAACGGTCCGTGGTCCCTCCGTCCGCCATCGAAACAATAGATTCCGATGACTCGAGGCAATCGACGAAGCCTCGAGGAACAATTCAATTTCAGCTAGCTCGCGACAGTTATTTATTTATTTAGGAACGTCGCGACTGTTGCGTTCCGCGCGTTTTCTCGGTTCGTCCCATTTGTCTCGCGAGACTCCTCGGTGCCCAGTCTGTTTGTCTTGGCTCCCTGTTCCCCCGTTTCGACATTCTCACAATGCCTTCCTGTTCCCAGGAACGACGTTTCCAAACGACAGTTCTGGCAAGGATTTTCACGACGTTGCACGCGATCCAATTTTCTTGCGACGATTCGTTGGCGCGATAATCGCGTTTTCAAAACCGAAACGCACTTCTTGGGCCCGGGTAAATCTCGATGAACGAAAAGGTTAACGCTTGACCCGTGGTCTGGTCAAACACAATCCCCCCCGTGACGAGAACGAACGGTTCGATCAATATTGTGACGTATCAGGCTCTCGAACTGTTTTGTTTTTCGCGTTGAGAAAATTAGGAAGCCTGTTTCGTTAATAAGCAACGTTAATTACTGGCCATTCGCCAGCGTCTAAGGTTCCGCAGTCGATGTTTGCTCAACGTTTTAGAACGCGTCGAGGGGGTCGTAACGACCGAATAATTCCACGCGAAAGAATGAATTTCCCAAAGCAGCCGTTAAAACACAACGGACCGAAAAGATCCGCGTTACAGTCGCGGGGAACGCGTACGATTGGACCGCGGACTCTGGCCGCGTTTTACGTTCCGTCGCGCAACTAACCGTTCGTTCTCAGTCGTTAATATTTAACGATTGCGCAGTAAAACGTCCAACGTCGACGGAATAAAAGTTCCCGGCGCTTTTCGACGATTTCCCAGTTCGTACGGCGACCCGATCCTCCCAACGTCGAGGCAATAATAGCGAAATGTTTTTAGAAAACAAGACCGGCTCCTTCCGCGTTCGATTTTATTCTCGACGAGTAAAAACTTTACTTCCGTTCGCGAGCTAGAACCATCGTCGATTCATTCGATCGATGGGCAAGTGACTGTAAAAGGTGCGTGGATCAGTGTATGTTTATACTAATTATTATTTGAAAATTAAATCTACGGACAATTCGAAAATCGATGTTCTCGAGGTGCGCAGGTTCGCGGCGATAACGTATCGCGGCGGACTTTTAATCGCGCGGAGGAATCAGCGAAAAGGGAACTTAATACCAGCGTTTCCGTGCGCCGGCTAAACAGGAGAAAAAAAAAAAAAGAACGCGCAATCCACGCGCGGCGGTCGTTAAATCGGTAATCGCGGTCGCGATCTACCACTATTTAACGTTTCTGCGCCATCAGCGTTAACTTGGCCCGATTATCTGGAATTATACCGCTAGATAATAAAGTCTAATCCCAATGTACTTCTCTCTCTCTCTCTCGCTCGTCGTTGCTCTTCCCTCGCCGCCCGACTAATTAAACGTAACCGATTAAGCGATCAGACGTAACGAGCGATACGATCTGGCGGGTCTGGTTTCTCAGGTTCGTGACTCGAGGTTGAGTTCCCTTCGCCACGTGGCCTGGCCGTGTCCTGCGACCTTGTCGACCCGCGACGATCAAGGACGCGAGGGGTGGAACGCGCGGATCTCGTAAAAATTTCAAAATCGATATTTTTTTATTCTCAGAACTCACATTACAAAATTGCATTTGGTATTGCTAAAATATCCTCGAGTTTGGCTTTGATTTGACCTTTTATTTTATTGCACTCGAAGATCCTTGGCTGTCTTCGATCGTTGTTGATTAAATAAATCAGTTTGCGTAAAAAACAGGCATTTATTTGGAATAAAAATGTGGGTAGTTTTCGTTGGAGCCAATACACGGAAGCGTGTCCCGGAAGTCGACGTGCTGGCAATATGCCACGGAGGTTTAGCACGGGGTTGCCTTCCGTGCCAATCCAATTCGAGGACCCCCTTATCGCGATTCCCTTTCGATTTTCCGTTCCCGTTTCGATCAGTCGTGCGAACGACCGCGGATTCGATTCCCGAGGGAGTGCATTTCGAAGGATTCTGTTTGCCTATCTGATTCGCCTAACAACGGTTCCCCCGTATCAGGCCGACGCGACGGTCGCAACAAGCCGAGAAACAGACCGAGTGAAATTACAGCCATTATAATTGGAATCGAATCCCCCTTTCGCGCTATTTTTCCCCCCCATTGTTCCTTTCTTCGCCCGTGCAATCATAAATTCAATTTTCCCAGAAGCACGGGATCGCTGTTTCCGTGGAGCAAATTTTAAATCATGAACGTTCGTAAATTTCTCCCGAGGACAAAGGTGTGCAGTTTATATTAACACTATTTATACCAAGGAGATTAAAAGAAAGTGATGTTAAATGACCAAAAACAAGGGGAGAAAGAGTATCGGTTTGGTGGATGCAGTTTCTGGGCGGAAACGAAGGGAATTGTTGGGGATTCAATTTCAGGAAGCTCACACCCTCGGAGTGTCCGTGTTTCACCGCGTGCGAAGTAGCGCGGAAATCGCGCGAGGCATTAACGCCCCCGTTTCTCTCGTCGATTGCGCGATAAATCGCGCGATGATCCGCTCAAGACATCGCGGTCGAACTTCATTTCCTGCGCGTATCCTTATTTACGACCGTCGGTTGCCGGCTTAAGGACACGATAAATCCCGACTCTCGCCGTGGCGAACTTCTCCTTCGACTGCACGGAAAGTGCAAGACCTTCGGATCGACCGATTTAACCGATACTTTTCCGATTGATTTCGACCTCTTTCCAAAAATGTACGCGAAACATTTCAGAACCTCGACGATCTTCTTAGAGGCGTACACGATCAAAATTTTTAATAAATTTAAAACTTCCGTCGATCGACTAAACTTTATTTATTGTAGAAATTAGAATTTGAATTATAGAGCGCAATATTTCCCCGACGAAACGAGCAAAAATGGCGCTGATCTACGGAACAGATGCCGTTGAATAAATTGCTATACGTTGGTCGGTTTCGTTATCTACTATTCGACTAAATTGTTGCCCGTATCTGGTTGTATCTCGTAATATTAGGTTGCTCGGAAAGCAGCGTTTTTTACGAGTAACGATGCGAAGATTAATGACGCCATTTTCACGCTAGTCGCATTTATTAACCAATTAACGTCCCTTTCCCTCATCGTCGATTCATTTTTTCATTATTTTTATTGCTCGAAAGCGATCGACGGGGGTCCTAAAAAATTGGATAAAGCGACGATCGATAACGTGCATATTCGCGTTTTAATTCCGTACGAATGTCTGGGTTAAGTTTCTTGCTCGTCGCCGAGGAGATCGTATTTTACAGCGTTTCGAGACACGTGAAAAATGTATATTTTATGATAATGTTATTCAAAAACGATTATGGCGTACAAAACTCGGTCCGAAAAAGCGTAATGACCTGCTTCCGGCGAAGCATACGAGGAATAATTCATTACGAGCCTTCCCGACCCGACCAAACCATCAATTATGATAGTCCTGACTGTTGCTAGACTCGGTAAACGAGTGCTTTTAATGAACATTCTTGCAAATTAACGAAAGAAAAAGCTTAGAGTTTTAGTTGTTAACGTTTCATTGGCGCATTTCTACGGCAACTTATTTTTACTCGAGCAGTTCAATCAAGCCGAGGAAACAAAAAGTGTCGATGGGTATCTCGTGGGAAAAAAAAGAAAACCCAAAGCCATTGTTGCTCACCTTACCTCTTTTAATCTCGTCCTTACCTCGACCTTACATCCTGAGCTCTTTTTTTTTTTTTTTTTTTTTTAATATATACGAACCCTGCAACTTTCCGCATCCCACATTTTTTTAACTTCGTTCTCCCGTGTTTTATCTTTCGAACGACGTATTTTCCAGGCGTATTGCTGCAAAAATATTCAAAGTTTCAATTTTGCTCGAATTTAAATTGCAAATGTTTTCTCGAATAAAATGCAGGGACGTTCCATGGAACCCAATGGTACTTAATGGCAGTTAATGGCACCTTGGTCGTACGATGTTTCTGCAGAATGTGCGTCGAATTGTTATTAAATCAGGCGTTGAATAGCAGCCGTACGATTTCCGGGTGCGTTCGGAGCAACGATTAAGAATAATTGCAGCGCGACGGCGTTCCATTATGCGCGCCGCGATCATTTCGCTCGATTACCATTAAACTCGTTAGTTTTAATTTTCCCCGGCTCGAAGGACGAGGCATCCGTGAGCCTCGGGATCGCGACTGCCGTTTAGAGACACTTCGCGTTTCACTGCGTCGCGCGACATTGACATTTCCCTCGAGCTTTTTTCTCTCTCTCTTTTTTTTTTTATACCTGACCTCTGCTATTTAACACGGAGTCGAAATTATTTTCCTTGCTTCGCGAATGTTACGACGCTCTTCTCGTGTTTGAGAATGTCGGTGTAGTTCGCCAGAAAGATAAGGAGAAACTCCTTATTTTGTAGACCCGTGTTATCGGTATTGTTGAAACGAGTTTACAACGAGATCGAAACTTGTTCCGTTGCGTTCGAAGACGCGTAACTTCGGCGCTGGAGTTTTCCTCGACCGTAGAACTGTGAATTCTAATTAGGATTTTGAGGTCTCGAAGTTCCATTAGAGAGAAATTGCAAGAAGGAACCTTGATCGATCGATCGAATCGTAAAATCATAGGCGTGATGCCAAACGAAACCGGTTCGCAGGTTCGGTACTCTCTTAAATAAATAATGGACAGATCGATCCCGTTGCCAATATTTTTAATACTTTTTTTCATTATCGAACGTCTTTTTATCGATCAGAGTGTCTTATTAATTACATACAACGACCACTGGCCGACCATCGGTGGTGATAACTCGCTCCCACGGGAGGAATAAATTCCCTCCCAACGGGAAACACTCTAGGTACTGTAAGAAGTTCCCCGTTGCCACGATATTAATGTACACTGCCTCTTAAAAGTTCGGAACGTCGTTCGATATATCAAATAAATGTTTCCCGTGCATCCACATACGTTTCACCGGACACGCTGACCTATTCCTTGCGTACGAAACGGCCATCGAGTATAATTTTATTCGAGTATAAACATTTTATCGATGCCCGAAGTTTGATCATAACGTTTTTCAAATCTATAAGCCGAACAAATTAGAAGAAATGTGAACCAACAATTTATTTTATAGGACAAGAACAGGTATAAGTTTACATTTAGTTCGCCATTTTGAAGATTTTAACTACCAGTCTCGGTCTCCTGTCGAGCTGTACCACCGTTTCGAAAACAATCCGTGTAACGATCGTCGAGTGCTCTAAACTTTTGAGTGGCGGTGTATATCGCCACCCCCTTCCTCCGTGGCTGTCGCCCCTTTTTAACCTGGTAGCAACGAGCGGAGAGGTTTTACGTTGTACGCCGGTAACACGACACGCGAGGGTGCATGTATTCCATCGTTCGCCGCGATACGCCCGCCCAGAGATAAGGTTTCGCGAGGGTAGCGAAAGAAAGAAAGAAAGAAAGAAAGAAAGCACTAGGTCCCCCGAGCAGGGGGTTGGTCGAGCTCTTCTCTCGCCTGTTCTCGCGACGTTACGTGCGCTGGAAATTAAAGGCCGGCTATCGCGCTATGCAGATATCCGCGGGGCCATCGGTTCGGGCCATGGCAAACGAGATTCGGGGAAATACGGCTGGCTAGGGAAAAATTGCCCGGAACAAATAAATATCTCCTAACGAACGTGTGCCCTCCGACCCTCTACTCGCTCGTGCATTCGCGCCCTCGTTTCTAGACCGGCTCGCCAACAGGAGAAGCCAGCTTGATTCGAGCAAAACGCCTAAGCCTTCGGAGAACTACGCTGGAATGTCTATTATCGGAAATAATTTTCGATAAACGAACTCTGGTATCGTCGACGGAGAACAGGGGACGTGGAAAGTTGGTAGTAATCTGTGTAGGGATAATTGTAAATTTTTAAATTTATTAGTTTTCTCTTTAACGCGTTGATTACCAGACCCCTCAACTACTCAACGACTCGTTAAAATTCAAGAGTCCTATCTAGATCTATTTTCTTTAAAATCGAATTTGAAATTTAAGTTTCGATATCGAACGTTCGCGTTGTCTTCGTTTCGATCAATGTTTGATAAGCGGAAAATGAAACCGGAGCGAGGGTGGAGGGAGAACGGAAACAGAAGCGAATTGGTGCTCGTGAAAGATGCAGATGAAGCGAGCGCCGTGGAAATTGCGGTGCAGGGAAAGCCAACGAGATAAAAAGAAACGACGAAGAACTATCGATAACAGACGCGAACGCGTCGTTTGGCTCGAATTCGAAACAATCGCGGGAAAAATGACGGTTTCGGTGGAAATCTCCAGAGCACCGATTGCTAATTGAAGTTCGCGAGAACGTGAAAGTTTCGGTGACGGGGGTGAACGGGGGAAGAAAATATCGGGAACCGTCATCGTGGAAAGTTTATTCCCTTTCTGGTTTCTGATCTCTTTTTCCTCGTGGGACGAGGGTGGGCGAACGACACCAGAAAAGGCGCTGAAACGCATCATTCATCGACGATAATTGGAGGGATCGTTTTCCACGCGAGCACAGGCATAGAGGAACGCGCAACGAAGAAACTCCAGCTTTAATTAACGTGCCGGGCAAGATACTTTACCCGTTACCAACGCGACGATGAACTAATCGATGTTACGCCGAACTACCGTCAGAATTATAAACTAAACTCGATACGCCGGTTAACGTTTGCCTACCGGTTACCAAAACTGCGTTCATCCCCGATTAATTCGAACCAGAATGTAATACAAATGCATTTTTTTTAAGTATTCTTTATTCTTTTGATATATTTACTCAGCTATCTTTCAACATAATCATCTCCCCAGGTGTGATAAGGGAGGGTTGAGGAATTATTTATATATTTGTGAGTCGTTAAGATGAAATTGTTAAGGCCCTTTCTAGCAAGCCTGAAGAATAAAAAATAAAAATTCGCGGCGCCGCACCTGGCAATAGTTTTGGTGATTTCAACGCTCGCAGCGCAAGGAAGTCTGTCGCGCAAAAGCGCAGCGTCGATATCTCCGGAAGGATTGATGTAAAATATAAAAATCAGTACATTCTAACGGTTCTAATATGTCCTCCAAAATTACCAACATACGATAACGGTTACATCATTCGTTGGAATTTAGTTTTACTTTCTAGAAGTGTAACCAACAGGATTTGATTCGAACCATACTTTTCAATTCTGTTGCAGGTACGTATACGCAAATTCATACAGTGTCAATTCATGCCGTATAACACGGGGTAAGTGTTGCTTCCACAATTTTAAAATCGAGGCCGGATAAATGATAAAAGAACGCGATCCGTATTTAATCGCAAAGCATCCGCGAATCGCGCGTGTGCGTGATAAATCGAAGCACAATCGGGGGAATTGCAACGCATCCGATAGTTCTTCAAGTTCGCGGGCTGCAGCCACGGGGACAAAGAACACAAAGTCCACGCGCGGCCATTTAATTAAAAGCCAGCCACGCGGACCGCTCCAATTTCATTACCGCGGATGCTCGATCCTCGAACCCTGAACTTTGGTAAGCCAACTATATACGTTTTCGAGGAGGAGGGGAATTTGCGCTCGAGCGCCGTGATTTGTTACTAAGTGGTCCAGGGCTCCACTGTTGCAAACTGTGCACGGTAACTAGATTTCCCCGACCGTTTCGAAGAAAAATCGTTCGCTCGAACCCAATGCTTTTGCAGAAACATTTGCAGAATCAACTAGATTTGCTCGGTGACAATTAATTGCAATCGTCAAACGCGTCTTTCCGAAACGATGATAGACCGAAACTGTAACTGGTAATTTCTTCGATATTATAATAAGGACTTTCGTGTACGTAAATCGATGGGATGTAATTCGGACTCGAGCTCATTCGAAATAATATTTCACGGATTTTCTTGATCCACGATTTCGTCCGACAGCGTCAATTTGCCTGCCCGCGATCGATAAATAATTACAGGAAGAAAGAGATCGAACAAAGAGGGGGGTAGGGGAGAAAAGTGAAATTGGAAACCACTAGATTGTAAAGCAATTATTTATAGGCGCCAGGGGACGTCTCGTCCGCGAAGCCATTTGTATTCGTATCCCGAAGACGTTACTCAACCCTCTGAAACCGTCGTGCTTCAACCCTCGCCGTGAAATCTCGGACGAAAGATAAATCACCGTGTTCAGCCCACGAGAACATAACAGCCGTATAATGATCCATAATAAGAAACGCATTTCATCCTCGAAGGGCTTTTGATGCTACGGCGAAATGAAGACGCGAAACGTTCTCCTCCAGACCGCCATTACGTTCCCCTGTCGTTTAAAAACGAATGTTTTTAGCAAACAGGGAGGCGGTAATGGATGTACAGTGGGTCAATCATCGTGGAAAAATTCTGTTCGTGATCATATACGTTCCGTATTTATAGTTTAAAAGTATTTTAACTTTGAACACAATTTTGTCGTTCTTGTTTCGATCCATGGAATCGCTTGCCTAAATTTTAATTCGGCTTATATCGTGAAACACGAGCTCCGATTCACCCCTTTTCGGTCGAACTGACATTCCAGAGACGATTTCGGAATACCTGGAACCAATATTCCGATCCTCTTTCGCGATAAACGTACGCAATTTGCTGAATTAGGACGATCTCGGAGTCGACCAGGACGCGTTCCACCCCGTTGGTTCCTCCACCAACGGAGAAACCCTCGGCAATTGCCCTCGGAGGACCTTTCCAGGGCCGATAGGTGACCCTCGCGTGTTCACCGATTAACCGAAGGAGCCCGGGCACGTGTGCGACCGGATGATAACACGATATTTCGAGGCACACGGGAAGAAAAGACGTAAAAGGGGTTGGTGTCGCCCCGAGGGCCACGTTGACTCTACGAAATGGCAGAGCGGGGTCGTTCTCGACTTTCCTCTTGATGGAAACCAGCTTCTCGGCGAAAAATACGCCATTGTGAATGGCAGAGCAACGGAGAATCACGGGGAAGACGTATCCTCGAGCTTCTGTGTCTCCCCAGATCCTTCGCGAGGCTTTTGGGACGCGATGTAATTGGATTCTCGATCATTCGTTTTGCCATCGGAGACTCGAATATCCGACTCGTCCTTTGAACACCTTCCCCGGGTGATTTTCTTATTCTTCGAGCCCCTATTTAGGGCTCGAATTTCATTTCGCGTGGCTTTTAAATTCTTCAAATTCGTCCGCTTATTCGTGTAACGCGAACTTTGCGAATCATTGGAACAGGAAACTAGGTGCACTTTAGAAACGAGACACGGTACTCTAAAGAGAATTCAACCATCGAACGCCACGTGGAGGAGATGTCCACGTGCACGCGAACAGCTGACGACCGACCGGAACCCGGTTCGACAGGATTTTCAGCCGTTGCTCGTTAATTTTTAACGTAGCGCGATCGACGACCCGGCTCCGCGCATTACGTTACTCTTTCGATCAATTTATTTATAACGTGGTCGATCTTTTACTTTCCTCCGATGTTCCGTCGCGTTTCCAACCATCCTCGACGCTCTGGAAAAATTGATCGTCGGTAAGAATTGCAACGAGCAGCTCATAATTCTTAACAATCGCCTTAATAAACGCCCGCAACAGGCTAATCTTTAGATAATAGTCTGACCTTCCGAACTTCCCAGAACTCTAGTAACTCGTTAATGGGCGGAGTACGAAGTTATTACGCCCTTCATAAATCGCGTGAGTTGTAAAACTTTTCACGGTTTCCTGGCGTTTGCGCGTAGAATCGCCCAACTGGTCGAAAATTCAGAGTTTTGGGACCCCGGATTCCACCATTGTGGCTCTCTTACAACTTCGGAGCTATCTCTGTGAATTAGAATCATTCTTGCGTTCGTAGTTCTATCACAGACAAGGTATACGACTGGCACAATCTGAAAATTCGATGGTGATTTTAAAAAATTTCAAATCGTTTTGAAAAAATTATTTTCGGTTGCGAGGGTCAATTACAATCATTTTTGGTGAATAGACGTACCCCTGAAATCCTAACCATTTTCGAGAAAAAAATTCCTCACCGAAAATACAATGTCTGACCATATATTGAGATGTTTCACTGAAATTTTTCAGCGAAATTAAAAATTTTCAAATCGTTCTAAAAAAAATTATTTTTAGTTCCGGGGGTCAATTGTAAACATTTTCGGTGAATAGACATACCCCCGAAATCCTAACCATTCTCGAGAAAAAAATTCATTATCGAAAGTATAATGTATGGCCAGAAATATCCCCTGAAAATTTCATGCGTATCTTTAAAACGTCATAACTTCTGAACGGATTGAACGATCTCAATGTTTAAAAAAGCAAACTACGCGTATTTTTGTGGAGAATATGTAGAAATTGTAAAAATATTCGAAAAGTTGTTCCTTGACCCCGTAAAGTGAGAAAAACCACATAAAAGTGGTCCAATTTTCAAACAGCCATAACTCCTACAATAGTGAATATATTTCAATGAAATTTTTTTCTGAAGTAGAGCTAATGGGTACCTACAAAAAAGTATTAGACAACATTTCCGTACAGCGTCAAACAAATGAATTAAAAATGAAAAACAAATTTTAAAGAAAAATCGACAGGGGGGGTAGGTGCCTAAATTTTTCGGCGAAATTGAAAAGTTTCAAATCGTTCTGGAAAAATTATTTTCGGTTCCGGGGGTCAATTTCAATCATTTTTGGTCATTAGATATACCCTCGAAATCCTACCCACTTTCGAGAAAAAAAATTCGAGGTGTGAAATTTTTCGACAAAATTAAAAATTTTCAAATTGTTCTAAAAAAGTTATTTTTAGTTGCAGGGGTCAATTACAATCATTTTTGGTCAATACACATACCACTGAATTCCTACTCACTTTCCAGAAAAAAATTCGAATAGGTGGTGAAATTTTCGACGAAATTAAAAAATTTCAAATCGTTTTGAAAAAATTATTTTCCGTTGCTGGGGTCAATTACAATCATTTTTAGTGAATAGACATACCCCCGTAATCCTAGCCATTTTCGAGAAAAAAATTTCATTACCGAAATATCGTTTATATTCCGACCGCGTGACGTAAATTCATTTCAATCAGAAGTTACATCCAGACTCCTGTACACTAAGATCATCCTATCAGAGACGGACGCTCGCATAATCTGCGCTAAACCAGCTGCAGTTCAGGTTCCCGCAAGCCTGCAGTTACATCCCTTAATCTTCTCATCCAGTATTCGCGTGCGTTCAGGTACACGTCTGAACGCGTTTCCGTGGGATCGTTCGATCCTTGCTGCGTCGTCAGAGTATTTCGTTTTTAATTTATTTAGAACATTTTGTAATCATAAAACACTACAGTCTTTCGTGAAATTTGTATCAACGCGTACGATGGGAAACTTTCAGCCAGGGGTTGTGCACGTTAGATTATGGTCACGGGGAACGGTATAGTTCGCAAACAGGGTTTTCCTCTGAACGCGTGGGAGGAACAGTGCGTGCGTTGAAGCGCATTCAACCAGCCTGACACGCATGCCGATGACGTGAAGACGACGCACCGGTGGCTGCGAGCCTTCCGCTTTATCGTATCGCGCGTTGCACGAGGGACGCGACCGCTGGCATCAATCACGCGTCCGTCCATTTGTCATCCATTAACAATACCGAGGAGCAAAGGGCACTTTGCGGTGTCTACGCTCGCTCGAAACCCCTACGGGGTAAAAGCGCACGCTCGAAGATCGCGGACGCGTTCGATAGTGTGCTTTTTCCGGGGCTGGAGGCGTCCCGCGACCGCAGGTGTTTGTAATGGACGAACAATAGGTTTTGGAGTAGGTGAAACGATGGCGGACGTGCGACTGAAGGGACTGGGGAAATATTCGAGTAGCGTGAAGAACGCCGGGGTCCCGTCGATGTCGCTGACACAGATTTTTCTCGATACTTAATATTATAAAAAAAAATAAAAAAGAATTAATATTGTTGGATCACGGGTCACGAGATTAAGAACAAGGATGATTCTAAAAATTCTCAATTTGAATGGAACTCGAACAAAAAGATTTCAATAGGAGTGGGCTCGTGCACAGTGATTTGAAATTTGGTGCAACGTTAAAGATTGGCTCGTTAAAGCGGATTGCAGGGGTAACGCCACCCTGGTCCAGTTTCCATTAACGCGAAACTACTTTCGTCAACGAAGCCAGGCACCCAAGGCCCGTAAGGAGCGCGAGTTACGGCCCGTTTCGCGCGGAGGAAGTTGCGTCCGACTTTTATTCCCGCCCCACGCTTTCCCTTGGGGGAGGGAAAGCACATTTTCCGGGGACAAATGTTACTCGTTGCACGGAATGCATCTCGGGTTGCATTATTACGCACGGAGCCATATTCCGCCGAGAATAGAATGCGCGCGAAGCTTTTGCCAGAGGGAGGCGCGCGAGCTTGCTTGCGTCCCGTTTAATCCAAAAAAGCAATCCGTGCTCGGTCTCTCGTACCAGCTTTTATGGGCAATTTTAACGAGCGACGATAAATCCGAACGGCGTCGACCGTCGTTCGGAACGCTCGTAAATTATTGCGAATATTTTCCTATCGTATTATATTCCGAGGAATTCGATAAATAAATACCCCGGGACATGCAGTTTAACGTCTCCTTTAAACGTTTAATTTTGTTTCCTGGTCCTCCTCGATGCAATTGCTCGATCTAAGCCTTAATCAACAAATTGGCATTCTTTCATTTTCTACAATATCTATCGATGATTTGAAAAAACGTGTCAAGGTTCGACCAAAAGGAGGATTAAGACGGATATTTGGGTTGCATTTTCGCCATAACTGGCGTGAAACTCCCGCGGAAAATTTACAGGCAGGTCGTGCGCAATCTCGCGTTTCTCCCGCGAATCGTAAATCGTACGGGATCGAGTGGCGTGAAAAACAGCCTGACGATAAAAACGGGAAATACGCTCGCGTACACGCCCGCGAACGCTATTCCCTCCCCGTCGTTCGCTTTAACGACAGACGTTATTAATATTTCGTGCGAGCCGAGCGTAGTGGCGCGTTCAATCTACCGACTCGCGTGCTATTGAAGAAATTAATATAACTACGCTCGAGAATATTAATTTCATACGATCTAGGCAAAGTGGAAGTCCTGCCAGGACCCGATCGTGTCTCTCAACAATAGACTCTGTACTCTCGGAACTTGAACGGAATAATTTAAATAATAATTACCAAAGAATGTCGTTCTAAAACAGGAGTAGTGGAACGGAACATTTTGTGTCAGCTTCGTCCAACGATAACTGTTAAGAAAGGTACTTTCATTAGGCCATAAGAGCAAGCTACCGGCATTTGTGTGCTCAAGAACTCGACGTTCCGACCGTTTGGTTTGCAGTCCTCTTCAAGGGATACAAAATTAAACGATGAAAGAGAATAAACAGTGATGTACGAATAAATATAGCGCGGATGAAGATAATTGGAACAGAAAATTCTCTCTTTTACAAAGCTACGAACATTAGTACGCGTGGTGATTTCTACGGAACTTGAACGTCGAGAGCTTTAAATTGAAAATGACGAATCGTGGAAAAATGTTTAAAATTTACAACCCACGGTCTTTCTCCCTGGTACTTTAATTTCCTTGGACTTCCGGTAACCTCGGTTCCGGCTATCGCGTCGCCACCGAACCTCGCAGCTGACCCTTTCGTCTCGCTCGCAGCGGGAAAATTGGTTTTCACGACTTCCGGCGTCGACTCGACCCGCGAGGAACTTCTTTTATCGGGGTTCTTTTCTTCGCTGGCCAACGATAATCGTTATCGTTATCAAAAATCGAGTCCACCCTCGTCCACCGGCGGCATCAAGATTCCGCCAGAAATATTTGCTGGCCAACGTCGTAAAAAGGGCTCTTTAAAGAATTTCTAGACCCGTCTGGAAACCCTTTCGTTCACCGGCTCTCGAGATTTTGCCTATCTATACTCGGTGACCTCGTTTTCTTCTAATCACGTATCCGGGGAAAGTAGCACAAGACGCGTAATATTTTTCGACTCGTCTTCGAACGCGATGGGTTTTTGTACCCGATAGGAGGTTCCCGTTGGAGTGGGAAAGAAAGGGACGAGGCATCGCAAACAGCGAGATTCCTATCTCGTTAGGTCCGAACTCGGGGCTGTCGCAATCAGGCCTCGGTTCTGGCATGTCGCGACGAACGAAAAGAGCCCCGTAGCCGTGGCAGAAGCGGGACAGAGAACCCCTTTAACCAACCCGGAGGTTCGTTACTCCAGCCGCGACCCCGTTTTAATTAAATGTACTCACGAGCGCGCGATCGCGTGCGAAACTGTTACACTGTAATGTCTCTCCGGGGGCGTGCGTGCACGCACGCGATCCGTAGGGGTGGCTTCGGGGTTGTAACGGAACGAAACACTGATTTCGATCCGCGTGGACCGAGGGGTGCTTTAAACCGGTAATAAATAAAGCAAGAACAGGCCGCGAGGGTGCGTTGGAACTGGCTCGAGGCACCGTTGTTTCGCGACGATCGCGTCTTTATGATAGCAGAGCTTGCTACGGGGTGTGGTGCAGGCAGCCTTTCTCATGATTTGCTTAGAAAGATCGGAGAGAAATGTGCAGAGGGGTGGCTCCATGGGGAAGATGGAGCCCCCGGGTTGTCAGTACGTGAGAGAAATGGGAGAATACGTCCGTGAAACTCCGGGCTCGGCTCTCGAGAAACAGTCATTGTGCTTAGAAGTTGCTTAAGCTAATTGTGAGAGCCGCCCTGGGAATTTCTCTTGCACGACTAATAGCGGAGCCGGAGTGGCTCTTCAGGATGCTACCGTGCTCAAGCTGATTAAGTGCGCCGTGGACCGATGTTAGAAGACGATAATTTGCATCTGGATTATGTCTCCGTGCCGCCCCGTCGCCATACCGATATTCTGCCCCCCCAGCCTCTCGATAACGATAAACGACGGCTAGCGATGCATCCTCCAAGAATCTCGAGGAAATTCCCTGGTCCGCGACAGACACGGTACCAACGATCGTTCGACAACCGATAATATCGTTTCTTTTTCTAATAAGAATCGCTGAAAGGATATTATCGTAGAATTGTACGAGTTAATGTTTTTCACGGACGATTGGGTAGGGGGTTGGACGGGTCAAGGAAGACATCTTTGGCTTTGGTCGAAAGGAACATCGCCGAACGGAATCTCCCGATCGTTGGGACTGCGAGGTTGTGCTTGGTGGTTGTTCGTGTTCCTGGTTCCGAACTTTATCTGTCCGGGGCATCCCGGTGATGGCCACAGTCGGGCGTCAATTTCACCGTCAGCGTATCGCGGAATGGTTTCGACGGATATACGGGTTAACAGCGCCACCGTGACCTGGATGTTTAGAGCGTCGCGATGCACCGTTACGATGGAACGTGTCCGGAATGCGTTTCGAAACGCGGCGGACCGATTTGATCTCAAAGAGCGCGTTGGACGGAAACGGAACAGAGGTACTCGACACTCTCGTTTATCGTAAACTCTGACGCTCGTAATCAATTGTATTAACAACGCTTCGACGCCGACTTATAACATCCATCGCGCGAAGATAGTTTCCGTAGAGCTTGCGTTATAATCGGATCGCTGAACCAAACAACGAAATGTAAAATCAGGAATCAATTTTTGTTTCTTTCGTTCATTTGTCAGCTCTGTTCTGAAATGATTTGTAATATCTGTAATTTCGCGACTGTCTCTGTCGGCAAAAATAGGAAATTCGATGGAAGTTGGGTACTTGATAATACTTGTTAGGAGAATTAAACGGTTCTTGGTGATTTCCAGAGTTTCGACTAGGTAAATTAATGAAAATGGGCAGCGCTTGCCTGGCAAACATGGCCTGCAGCGAGCTCGAGCAAGGCTTTCTGAGCCACTGCATCCCGGATGATGTATATTCAATCGTTGCGGGTCTCGATCATCCGGGAACGCTCGACGGTGGAAATATAGCTGGAATTTTGCGTTTAGTCGCGTTTCAATCATTCGGATAATCGCGCGCCGGGAAGTTTCAATTCGTCGCAGTTTCCGGACACACGCGATCGCCAGAGAGCGAATATCCGACGTTCGTTTCTCAACTTTGTCGACAGAGACGAGCGAGGGAAAATCACTTGTTTACGCGTGTCCATCTTTATCTCGAAAACCCATCGTTCGAACGACGACTTGAATTGGCGCGGTTTCCTCGTACGTCGAATCCAAAAATCGGTATTATTTAGAATCTTTTCAAATTTTTGTTTTAATTAATACACTCAGGAAGACTACGTGAATATTTTCTGGCTATTTAGGGAGTTATCCTCTGGCAGGAGTTATCGAGCGTTAAATAAAAGCGCACAGTAATCGATTCTTCGTGAAAATAGACTTCCTGTTTTTTGTCATATGAATAAATACGGTATTTTATCGAGGGCACCGGGTTCTAAATAATCATCCATTTTATATGCAATCCACCGCGAAATAATACATATAATAGAATATACATATATTTTCCATTCTGTACGAAAGAATGCCAGGATTTTCAGAGTGGTTCGATTCCTTCGTGAAAGTGTACTCTTTGTGCAGTTTCTTTATCGAATCGGTACCGCACGCGTGGCGCATTTTCAATCGAGTCGGATGCTCGTCAATTCCTCGGTAAAAGGCGGACTGAAAAACCATCGGGAGCGTAAATAATCGACGTGGGCCGTCAATTTAACGATAAATCGCGAAACACGATCGTTCTCCTTTTCCGCGCGGCGCGGCTCGGCGCGGCACGGCGTCGATCGTTTAAAAAGCCCAGCCATTCGTATTAATTATTCCCACGTCGGTCTGATTAACGAGCTCGGCCGTGCAATTTGTAGTCACGCTCGCGACCGCCCTAATGATAATAAAGCAGAAAAAAGTGCGAACGCGATGACTCGCTCGGCGCCCAGACGCTATCGATCTCTCGAACTCGCCCACGTTTCGACCAATCTCTCAACGATTTAACCCAGGATCCCGTAAAACGCGGCCTTGCGGATCCTCGCGATTAATTTATTGGCAAAACGCAACTTTGCTTTCCTCTTTTACTTGGAACGTTTCGATAAAATATTATTTGTCCATTTAACGCGTGAGAATTACCCGAAACCGATATTCGATGAGCACACGAAAGGGGTTGAAAATATTACTTCCACCCCTTCCCCGGTTATGCTAGACACGAAAGTGCACGAGATTCCGCTCGAACAAAACAATTCCACGGTCGAATTATTTACCTAAAATGGTCGTGGAAAAAAAATGTTACCGGTATATCTACCGTGAAACGGGTCTCTCGATGCAACGGGGTAATTGAAGCTTCATCGGTTCTCCCGCTGCAATCATAATTTATGAAAGAAAAAATCGGCTACGCGAATTTCAGAAATCCCGGAAAAATAGCAAACGAGCGCTCGCGATTTGCGAGTCTGTCGTGTTTTTCGGACGAATGTAAATCCAAAGCTCGGACGATTGCGCCGGAACGCGACGAAGAGCAATTTGTCGTCTGGAAAATGTGTCGCGTTCGTCGGGCGTATACTCCGGGGAGAGAAATGATTAGTCCAGGGTTGCGAGAAACGTATTGTAAAATTGTAGGATGTCTGGTTTAATTTCAATTCATTTTCCTCCGTTATGGAAGATGGCTGACCCAACGCGGTACGCTACTACTTGCACGAGTCTGATCTTTCTTTCGATCGTCGGCTGGCGTCGGTGTCGGTTTATTTAAAAGCGATGATTTAAAATAAGACGACGGCGGTTTCCTTCCAGAAAATCTGTCACGCCCGCTGGCGCGTATACGGCGTCATATTTTCCTTGCAGGGACATTGGTTGGCGGCTTTGGTGGCCGCGGGGGCGCGTGAAGGGTCGAACGGGCGGGTTTATATACCGCTATGTAGCGGCGTAAACATACCGGAGCGGATCGATTTATGCGGCTAAGTAAGTGCATTTTTATGCACCGTTTCACAGCCGAGACGAGCAGCCTTGCAACGAGCTACTTCGTTTAACGAACGACCTATATAGCCGTCGAGCGCGCGCCTGCTTCCCTCTGAAACACCCTGTATACATATAACACGGAACCGCGCACCTTATCCATTTATTCGCGCTTCTTAACACAGTTGTAGTTCCTTACACAAAATTTACGACACCGTGTGTTCTTTATATTTTGGAAATTTCCTAATTTCCGTGCGTCGCACGAATGTCTGGAAGCATAGTCGTAGATGAGATTACAGGCTGACTAATTGCAGCAGGGTTCCGGCCGTCCACGCTGCATATTTCAAACGATCCTGCAGTATTCTGAATACGCACGTAGGCTTGCGTTCCGCGTCGCGTTAATTATGCGTGCTGCCGATCCCAGGGGAGCTGCGTGAACCAAGAACGTAGTAATTACACGCACACGCGCGTAACAGACCGCGAATGCACATTTTGCTCGCGCCCTTTGTGCCCCGTTCGGCGTCCATTTGTACGGGAACCTGCGATTCTGCCTCTCTTTTCTCTCCCCGGACGAGAATTTCTTCGCTCGTCGCCCGATTCAACGGATTTATTGTTCGAGTTTACGAACTCTGGTACGAATTAACCGGCGCCCCGACCAGGGGATGAAAAATATTCAGACGTTCGTGGTTCTCAAAGCGAGTCCAACGACCCCGGAGCCTCCGAACATTCGATCGCTTCTGGAATGGAAAAAATTCTGTTGGTAAGGTTCCCCCGGACACTTGAAAGGCACGAGTGGCTTCTGTTCGCTCGACTAATTCCAATTACAAAATCGATTCTAATTACTGTCCCCGAGACGCTTCCGAAGGGCACGCCTCCATCCGTCTTCGCTGGAAGATTTTTTCGATCTTGCCGTAATTTTAGGTTTCGCTGGCGCAACGCTGGGTCCCATTAATTCCATAAATCTGGCCTTAACACCGGTATTAAATAAAATTTATTTCCCAGTAATTTCGAAACCGTAACGCCAGCCCGGAATTTATATTTGCCCCGGTTGAAAGTCTTTTCATTAATGAGTTTTTAAATTGATGTTTGTTTTAAAAGGTCTCGCTTTAATATTTCTGAAATTTGTCCGCGTTACGTATGGCTAGTACGAACGTAATTCCAAGGGAACGTAAATTAATATCATTATGGTTTTACCTCCGCAGTCGTGACATCGTTATTTCAGTGGTTCGTGTAACAAAGTTCCACTGTATTTTCGTTTCTACTCCAATTCTCGGTATATATTTAAAGCTACTACAAGCAATTCGTTGTTTTTTAAACGAAGTAAATTCAATGAACGTTTTATCGCGTCTGTAAAATGAAATTAATCAAGACCCAGAAAGTGTTCCGCAATTTGAATTATTTCGTGCAACGTTGAGTTAATATTAGCACGATTTCACGATTATAATTACTCGGGCGTTGAAATGTTTGGTCTCCAGCGTGTAGTCGTTGGATTTCATCGAGAATCCCGCATTATTATACTTAGTTTAATCGATCTCTAAGTAGCAGCTTTCAGCGAAATGCGATCGACGATTCACGCTCGGTCGCGTCGTCGAATTTTTGTAAGCCGATTCAGCGAGAATTAATATTCCGTCGAACATACGGTTGTTAATTGGTTTTCGGAATCCCGTGCATTCGCGGAGCGCAGACAAACGGTATAAAATCGAATTTTGCATTCCGGGACCGCTGTCGTTGAATTTGGAACGAGCAGCGTGTTTCGCGAGAGTAGAAATTTCATCGAAGCACAAAAATAATCGAATTTAGATTACTCGAGTTTAAGTAGAAGCTATGTCAAAGGTAAGAAGTCAGAGTCATGGATCACGAAGGGTCGTGGAAAATGTATTCCAGAGACGTGGTCGCGACTATGACGAGACTGTATTATTCGTTCGAGTGGGGGGATAACTCGACAAAGGAGGAAAACGATCGATCCGCTAATCAACCGAAACGTCTTGGCCACGCTCTCTAGTCGACGATCGAACGTTGTTCCCGGCGAAACCAACAAAGCAACGTCACGTCACGTGCCGGGTCTCAAAGAATCCCAGTCTACAAATTAACCCCGACTCTCGAAGCCTCGTCTCCGTTACAAATTACGTCCGACGTTCCTTCAAAGAGACACTGTGGCAAGAATAAACGAACAAGCGAAATTTTACCAAGGACGACTCGCTCAGTCTGCAGAGATTCGATAAGCGCGACACGTTCGACGAGAACATCCGATTCGAAGACACTTTCGTAGCTCCAAAGGTATTAAAAATAAAAATTGTCGATTTCTTGGAATCGCCAAGATATTAATTCCTGTATTCGTGAAGAATTCCGAAGCGAAATGGGAATCTCGCCCACGCGTCCTTTGAACCTTTCTCGCTCGATTTTTCAGAACGATATTCGATTTCGCTTTGACGCTCGCTCGAGGAAAGCTTACGGCGCGATAGAATTTTCTCGCGAGCTCGATTTTCGCGCAGAAAGGGAACGATTTATCAATTTTCCCAAGAGCTGGCCAACTGGAAAGCCGACCTATCGATCGACGGCCGTGGTTAATAACGGGTATTACCTGAAATAGTATTTATTCGAGGGAAGAGTATAATTCCGTCGGAATCATTTTCCGATAATGTCGAAAAGTTAATCCCACAATTAATAAGAACTCGAAGTCGATACATTCGTCGAGCTTCGATATTTATCGTGACGAATATCACTTGAAACCACCAGTGGGTCCAGAAAATTAAATCAGATGTTTATTAAAATTTTTTCGCCCGGACTATTGTACGATACGTTCGATCTCAGACTTTGCTGCAACGTTTTACGAAGCCTTAAAATTTAGGGTGTTGAGAAATTTCGAGGTGGAGACTCTTGAAACGTGTTTCTGATCCGCGAGTAAGTAGTCTGGTCGCGCGCCTGGTCAGACATCTCGAAAGGAGGGAAACCGAGCCTTGGACGGAATTCAATCCTCGAATCCACATGGAACGAAAGTTGCCACGTGTTGCTGAATTATGCAGAGCATCGAGGGGGAGTGGAGACCGATATGGACGGCGATACTTAAGCCGTGATGGCATAAACAGAATTGTCGAGGCACATAATGCGCGGCTGTAAACGGCTCGGAAAGCAAAACGGGATTCGAGTCTTGCCTAGGAAATTTATTAGCCCTCGTGTTATCTGAATTTGAACAGAACGTGTCGCGGTTTCTGCCAGCTGGGGATATTTACGACGCAGAATGGGGGATCCCCTCGAAAGGGTCGAGCTTGAATTTTATTGCTCGAAACAACTGTTGAGTCGAAAAATTGTAATTAGGAGCCACCCGTAGCGTTTCTCAATCGAGTAATTTTTCTCAGACTACGGAACCGCTAGTTTCTTATGGCAAAAATAAGAAAATTTGCTAAGCGACCGTGAAAAGATTGTTTGGTAAGCGTTTGAAAACGCGTGTCGAAACTTTTACGAGAAATAAAAGGGGAACGGCAGACACAGCGGAGGAGCTTCTTTTCATACACGAAGCACTTGGACGGAATACGTCTTTAGAAATACGTCTCTTGCGGTTCGATTTATTTCTTCGAAGCATGGGTCACGGATGAGAAGACCAAGATATTGTTGGGATTCGAGGGAGAAAATATGTCGAAACAAGTATCGAGCGTTAGAAATTTTTAGGGATTCCAGCCCATTTACGGTTTCCTAATTCTGACAGTGGCAGAGTCTGTGCGCGAAACGTTCGGTTTCGAAGGCTGTCGTTTTCCAGAGAGCGGATCGACGATGCAACGGCGTCGGAAAAGCGTAAAATATCGATGACAGTCCCCCAGCGCCCAATTAACGCCGCATCGGCATCCGATATATGTATCTGCATTCCACGGCCAGCATGATAGGCCGGACCAGTCACGGACATTTTCCCCTTCCTTTATCGTCTTTTCATACCTGATCGTTCGTAGCTATCGGCGCGTTATGTGTGCACACCCTCTATTTAATTACCCTCTTGTACGTTTACCTTTTTCGCGTCGAATCTGCCCGCTTATTGTTTTTCGCTCCGGCACCGTATGCATTTTATTTCACTTTTTTTTTTCTCTCTCTCTCTCGTTCACGTGCAATCTCCTGCTCGAGCCAGTGTCGACAGCCACGAAGGAATTCCCTCGGAATAGCACGATATTTAATTATCGGCCACCTGGTATCCGTGGAAATTTTCTTTGGAATTATTTATTTCATTTACAGCGATCCGTAATGGAGAATGTTTTTATATTCGTCAGGATCTGATTGCAGATTGATTTTTCAAAATACCAGAGAGAAATGAATTAAAATTTGAATATAAAGTTACGAAACGGTATCGATGAGAAATTAATGACGGGTCGATTCGATGTATAATTTTCGCCGCGAGTGTACGGTTCCGCGTAACTCGTTTGTCCGTCATCTAGGAAGCGTTAAGCGTTTCCCAGCGGCCAGCAAACGTTTCGTGTTTCCGATAGTTTTGCCGGCTGAAACTCGTAGGAAGTTAGCAGGTTGTCCCTGGCTCGGTTTTATTTACCTTCCCACGCATTCATTTAGCCGAGCAATTCTCCCGGGCGATATTCCCGATGGCGTGGATTATTCGCGACGCGGGACCGCGATGAAAACGTAACTTGAGCCGTGAATGGATTACACGGGGCGGAGATCAAAGGGGCTCGTTCCACCCTCCGGTTTGATTATATGGATTCGCGCATCGTTATTTCTCGCGCCTTCGGCTTTATTATCGTTCGCTTCGACCCCACGTTGAATAGAAATTATTCACGATTCCAACGACGCTTTGGTATTATCGCGATCGAGCGTCCATGAAACGAGACTCGCGAGATATTCTTTCATCCGCCCGCCCAACGTCCTTTCTTTCTCAAATTTGACAAAAGTGTGCCCCCTTTGACGAGAATTTAGCTCGAGGTTTCTGCGAGAGACACACCAAACCCCGAAAAATGTCTAGTTCGTTTTATTTAATAGAAAATTTAGGTCCCTTTGACCTTTTTGGTTTCTCCAGCGCGAGAGATTTTCAAGCACTCGTAAAGAAGGGATACGATGGTTCGAGTTACGAGAACATCAATCTAAGAGTTACGTTCTCCTTTATGTTTCAGTATGCGGTGACATTCACGGGCAATTCTACGACCTGATGAAGTTATTCGAAGTGGGCGGACCGCCCTCCTCGACAAAATATCTCTTCCTCGGCGATTACGTAGACAGGGGTTATTTCAGTATCGAGGTGAGTTCGAAATTTCATTTTTACACCGATTCTATTCAAATTTTGTTACGATTATATTTCATTGTAAATCTACTTCCGAACGTGGCCATCTCGACAATGTTTTGTATAATTGATAATAATTTCTGTTTCTTTCGCGATTCCGACTACTCGAAACAGAATCTTCCATGGCGTCTCCTGCACCTTCCTTTCGTCTAACACAAAATTATTTACGAGCAGTTCTCGCCTCGAGGAATTAATTCCTTTCGATTCTCGGTACCCAAACCGGGGAACTACCTGTAAATTCCAAGTATTACGTAACACTATTTTCCAGTACTCTTGGCGGAACGTCGACACAGCGTAAATTGGAATTTGCATAAGTACACCGGCGCGGAAGTGCAACTTGACAGGTCAAAATTCGCGAAGCCTGAACGCGAACTTTGTAAAATCGGGAATTCGCGGAAACTGCCTTCCTATGGATGCGAAATTATAATAAATTTTAAACCTCGAACTTTGCAAAAGTCGACGCCTGGAGGATACGAAAGATACGATTTCTTTATTTAAATTCAGTTGGAGGCTATCCGAAACCTCGAAACGTTCACTTCGTTGCTCGAAATTTTAATCCGGAGAAGATGTTCGAAGCAACGGAGACTAGTTAGAAAGGTGTGTGCTCGGTGAATTATCAGACTCGCTAATTAGCGACCCGCGCCGTTTAATTCCCAATTAATGCGCTCTCCGTTTCTCTTCCGTCTCGCGAACAGTTCTCGCTCGGATCTTCAGGTTTTCCCCAGACGAAGCGAAGATTCAACGCTTTGATGTTCGATTCGTTCGATAGTTGACGAGCTTACTATTCTACTTATGATTCTAATGCAAACGATTACCGGTTGCTCGTTGGACAAATCGTTCGGAATGAGTCGCGTAGTGGACGATTTAGGGGAACGGCGAACAGAAAGCGGAGAACGAATCAGCAGAACGGTTATGACACGCGGAAGGACCACGAAAATATAATAAATTGGAGGGGTCGAAGTTCCCGGCGGGTCAATCTTTCGGCGGGTTTATCGTCGTTTGCTCGGGGAAGCGTTATTTCCGGCTACCGAACGAAACCCGAACCCTCGAGAAAATACATGGTTTCCGGTTCGTTTTTTACTGTACTCGGCCGCGGTGTATTATCTCGAGGAAACGACGCTGCGATTATCAGGACGCGGTGGAACGATTTTATTTTTCCTTCGCGGGAGCAAGATTGGGAGAACGTTATGGGAATCGGATTCCTATCCAATGAAAACCAACAAATCTCGACGTAGTTTGCAAATTTCAAGTTTATTACAATATTCTATGCATATAATTCAAACATGGTAGGAATAGAGATACGGTGAAGCGTCGTTTAGTGTTAATATTCCCTCGCATCCGTCGTAACATTATCGATATTTCGAAGTTGATCAAGCATGATGCTTGTAGAACGTAACTTCAGAAATATGTAAACGTAAGGAATTGAAATTTTCTTCGTGGCTGAATTCGAACAGTGCTCGAAAGGCAAAATAATGGACGGAACGTGCAGTCTGAAAACAATGGCTGGGATTTCGTTGCGATACCGAGCACAAGTTCGCGTGTAATTATAGGACGACGGAGCGGAAGGGAGGAACGCTCCGTTGGCTCCACAAAGGGCCAATCGAACGACCGTGACGCAGAGAGGAGCCCTGAAACATGGACAGCCGAATGGATTAACATAGTGGAATTAATTTAATATAGACTCTAAAGAATGATTAAACAATAATCGTCGGCAAAAATGTCGAAACCACTACTCGTACGAAAAGCAAAATGTTCTCGACCTCGTGATCTCTTCGTAACACGAAGGGCAAAAAATTTATATTTAAGTATACCATATATTATTATGAATTGTTCGATGCTCTTTTAATGCTACAATTCTGTTCCCTGATATGATAAATGAACAATCGATAATAATACACGTTACTTTACTAGCAAAGTTCTTAACACGAAACGACCAAGTTGTCCGTGTCAGGTGGGGCTGAATTTTTAATTGAAACGATAGTTGGTCGGTCGTGGGGGGGAATCTGGCACGATGAGTAACCGCCGCCCACGACGTCGTCGCCCGGATGAGTGACACGCCGCACGACCGTTTGCCAAGCCAATGAATCAGGCTCACAGTTAAGCGGCATTATGCCCGTTATGCTCGAAAATCATCCGAAATTCCTTATCCTAGGCCTCTGTTGCAAACCAGAACAGCGCGTCTACGCGGTGTCCATTGTTCGAGCTGAACCCCTTTCCGCGAGGCTGTTTATTAACCAAATCTCCAACGTGTGCTTAATCCCCGCGGTTGGTACTGTTAATTATGGCGAAACTCGGCCATTATTTCGCATAAATTAATCCTAAATTGTGACCGACGCACGAAGAAAGGCAGCTTTGATAGAATTTCTTTTTATTTTATTTGAAAGAAAGGGTTCGCGTCGTGTGTTTTTGGACCCGAATACGACGCTATTGATTAAAACATCGTTTAATAGACGAGCCCCGTTATTATGGTACAATCTTAGAGCGACGTTTGGGAGGAAATTTTCGCCTAGGATCGTTTCTTCCGCGCGAATGAAATTCCCAGCGTCACGTATTTCCTCGATTTTCCGAGGGCACGTGGCTCGCCTAATTACGCGCGTCGTACGAGGCGTGTACGAAGCAAAGGAGCCGGCGTTGTACGCGCATTAATGCTGTTCTTATTTCTGTGTTTTACCGCCGCGTTGTTCGCAAAACGTGGCGGCCAATAAAACGAGAACGAGCATGTTCCGTGGATCCCCGTCGACGGAGCAACCATAAGTCTGGCCGCGATCGTGCAACAATGATTCTTAAAGTAAACATTTAGTATGAAAAATCTGCGTGGTGAGAGGGCCTCCTGCGATTTTCTTAAACTAATAAGACACTAGCTTACAACTAGATGGCACGTACGGATTTTTAACAATAATTATTTATTATAAAATGATGGAACTTTGAAAAAGAAGTGTAAAAAATCTGTGACAAAATCAATATTCGTACTTGCGGCTGAAAAATCAATACAATCTTAAAAGACACTTTCTCGTAGCTGGAAATTGGATTTCTACGATTCCTTTGCGAGACCAGTGTCGAAGAAGAATAGTAATTAAGTTTTCTACGACACAAATAGTATCGTGGAAATTGAGTTCTCCCGCGACGGCTCTATGGATAATGGTTGGAAGCAAAGTGGTATCGAATTCTACGGAAAATGAAAAGATCGTGGAAACTTCGGATTGATTCCTTTGGGAATCGAGTGGTCGGTAATTACGCTCCGGAGCAAATTGTAGAACTCGAATTCCATGGTTATTGGCAGTTGAACAAATTCCATGGATAATCGGATTTTACGAGACTGGAAGTCGCGGCCAATTTGCTTTCTACGAGACCCCGTTCGATAAGAAACGTATACGTAATGTAACGTAGTCGAGAACAATCACACGCTCCTTTGGACCACGATATCGGTATAAAAATCGTCTTCACCTTTTAAATAAACAACATTTCCTCGACAGTCGTCTGTCTCTGCACGTCGAACGACGCTCTCGTATTCCACGCGAACGTCTGCTATTCGTAATTATTGTAGAAATTCCGGGATCACGGGTTAATCAAAGTTCCTGAACAACTATCGCACTCGACCGACACGGGGACCGTGGCAATCGCGTTATCTCGACTTGGGAATTATGCAACCAACGTCATTGTCTTGGACGCGTCGCGATAGTTTCGCGGATTCGAAAGTTTTCGCCAGCCACGAGAGTCACGGCGCGGTGATTTCGAGCATCATCCAGCGGCGTCTGGGCACGATAAAACGTAAAACGAGTTTTCACATGACTCATTATCGGGTCTGGTACGCGGAACAACATCGGCGACACGTGCTCTCGCACGTACAGCGCATTCATAGCCACTTATACGATTGTTCCCCGGCTAGGATACGCGAGCATTATACCTCGCGCTCGAAACAAACCGTTAATGTATACGCAATGAATAAAAGATGGGCTCCCCTGCCCCTCCTGCCGCGTTCGATATCGATTCCGGCGAACGCAGCCAAGTTTTAACGATTGTTTACCGCCGCAACGCGTGCATCGTGGCTGCGCTTTTTCGTTAATAAATTATTACCTCGTCGAGCTGTCGCTGGGGCCGCTTAATTAGGCCAGAGGACGTTCGTTGCTCTTCCCACCGACGCTGGAGATCAATGAAAACACGAGAAAAATTATTATTTGCGTTTATTTATATCCCGTCGAGATACAATCGCAAATATTAATTGTACTTTGTCCAACGAGACGAGCCAGCTGAGTCTGTCTTTATTGGTCAACTGTTTGCTCTCGTTGGAAAATAGGAAACGTTCTTCGAGAAAGAGTTTCAGCAGCGATAGATTTTGTTCTGGCCACTTCAACCGGAAGATGTTCAATTTCAATGGCAGATAACTATCGAACAATGGCGTATGGGCGCCCAAAATTTCGAAAGATAGACAACAGTGTCTCGAGATCGAAGAATGGAGAGGGGGAGGAAGCTACTCTGCCAAAACGGTCACCTTTGTCGTCGACGGGTCAACTTCAGCGACGCTTCTCGAGGACCAGAGATTAATTGCTCGCCCACCGATCGCGTTGAAACCTAAACGACGGTTTCGCGTAGGCGCTTTTGTTCCCCCGGTGTATGCCAGTACTGTTAATCTCGCGTCCGCCTGGTCACGACAATTAATTACGCTCGAAATAAAGCGAATAATGCTTCTTTTCAACGTGTCGGAAAGCTACGGCGACTTTTGGCGACCAGAGTCACCGAACCGATGATCGATTTCACGCTCAATTTTCGAGAAACTGGTTACGAAAACGACTGCTTTCGAAGACCTATAAAATTAAAACCTCGACGAACGTAACAAACGATGATAGAAGCGATATTAATACAATATTAATAAATAATAATACAATTTTATGACCATTTTTCAGCTCGAAACGTCCCAAATAAATTTCGTTCGCGTTAAAACGATATTTCCGATAGGCTCGAAAAGTTAATTCGGACGCGAAGCGACGTTTGGAGTTTTAAATCCGTCCGCAGAGATCCCGAGGAGAGTAAAATGTGTCGTTTTAAGCGGGATCGCGAGAGTATGACGCGTCGCATTTAGATCGTAATACGAGTCACGAGCGTGGCTGTTCCGACGCGGTGAATTTAATACATGAGACGTTATAAATTATTAGCGAGAGAGAGAGAGAGAGAGAGAGAGTAAACGACAGAATGAAAGAGGGAAAAGAGTCGAAGAGACAGGAAGATAAATAATGTTTCAACGAAACAGTAATATACGCGTTTGAATTCAAGCTCGAACCGACACGCGTTGCGTTTGCAAAAAGGATTTTCCCAGGAAAACGAAGCAACCGGTTGAAGTCGTAAAAATTTCGACTTCGCGGACCATGAATTTTCTCGTAACCTTCAACGAACGAATCTTCTTTTATTGCACGCTCGTTGGTACAAATTAGAATCTTTCTGTGCAGATTAGGCCACTTAACCTCAGAAACATTGGGGAGACGTTGAAAACAAAACTTGATTCAACGATTCAATTTTTAATCCGTTCTTTGTACGATATGTTTTATATCTATTTAACAAAGAATCCGTATTTTTTCGAAACAATTAAGTGTAATTATTTGTTTGCATCACGGACATCTTTCGAAGAATCGATATCGTACCCTTCGTGGAGACGAATTATATTCTGTAAAATGAATTACAAACATCAAAAAGCGAATTTTAATTGTCGAATCGAGTATTTGTCGAATTCTTGCACATTTGTAAAATCAAATTCGTCGAATCGTTGCAGCGATCCTGTTTTACGGAAATACCGACAAACGAACTGTAATTTCGAACAATGTTACGCGATACCACGATTCGAAAAGTTTCAATTTTTTCTAATTCGAGGTAAATCGAATTCTTTGCAAATATAGAATAGAATAAAAGCAACAGGGGTGGGGGCTGTCGAGTTCGAAATAAAGGAGAATCGTTACTTTTTCTGTTGCAGTGCGTATTGTACCTGTGGGCACTGAAACTGTGCCATCCAACCACACTCTTCCTCCTCAGAGGTAACCACGAGTGCCGTCATCTCACGGAATACTTCACATTTAAGCAAGAATGTAAGTACTCCCACGACCAACGAGGATTTCCATCTTCGAACAATTTTAGAACCCCCGTCCATCGTTCGTCGACCGATTTTCCCGAATTCGAAACGCGCCGCAGCCTCGAGAAAATGTCAAACAATGAACACGATCGATTTTCGATGACCCGGTGTTTTCAGGACGCCATTTTCCCCCCTGGCGAGCTCGCGCCGAAATTTTCGAAAAAATTACAATCGCGCGTACCGGCGATTTTCAGCCGGAAAATTCGATTCGAACGTTCGTTTCTCGTTTCGAAAACAATGCGCTCAGCATTTCCTTTAATTTTCTATTATTTCGCCCGGCAATATACGCCCGTCGCTTTTCGCGCCACTGGGTAAAAATGCAATATTCTATTAGCGAGCGTATTTCCTTTTGCTGGGAGGTCGAGTATCGTGCAACCCTTTGTTTTCCGTCCATTCATTACAATTCCGTGGTGTTCTTTTCTCCACTTCCAGATACGATCTTCCATTCGGGGGCAAATCTCCTTTTTATCATTTTTCTTTCACAAAAGGAATTTTCTATAGCGCCGTCTTTTCGTAGAAAAACCGTGCGGTATTTATTATCCAAACGACAGACTTTGCAAGAAATAAGAGTTTATTATTACATACGATTTCTATCGATTTGTTCTTCTGTAACCTTTGAAATCAATTCTGTTCTTAGCTTTGAGGTGTTTAATATAGAAACAAAAGACACCGGGAAGAGAAATAAATAATTTAGAATCAACGAACGAAACTATAATACTAATACGACGAAGTAGAAAGCTTGTCTTCGAACTGGAAGAACTGATGGTGGTTGGACCGACGAACGTTTGCGCAAACTTTTAATCAATGTCGTCGTTTGACAGTACTCTCGCGAGTTCCCCTAATCGACGAAGAAGCCAACGAATGTTCCTAACGTCCACGACTGTCGCATTGGTCGGTGACGAAACAATTCGTTCGCGAGCCGTAATAACGCAACGTAAATTCGGTAAATTCGGCTCTCGAGTTTCCTCGTTGAACAATATTCCCAACAAGCGTCCGTAATTAGCAACGGTACGCGGTTGGCTTCTCTCTCGATGCGGACAGAACAATTTTCATGATTCATTCCGTCTGGGAATTTATTTGTCGAGTTATTCGCCGTCCTCTCCCTCCATCTTTGTTCCCTAGACTCTTTTTTCTCTAAGTATTATAGAGAAGTATTATACATATAAGATTTCCAAATGAGACCCAAAGAGATCCCAAAGGAACAAACCCGATATACATACATGTATTCATCCGCGCGTGTTCGAAATGCGCTTACAAGAATTGGTAACGCGCCAGGAACGGTAGATGGTCGTTAATTCTGTGAACAGAGGGCATCCTTACCGGAAGGGGAAGAAATTTCAACCACCTGCTGTAACACGCGCGACAACCACAACAAAAACTAATAGACCTGTACGTTTCCGGGTTGGAGCATCTCTCGCGGGACGTGGTTGGAACGCCGGCAACGTTAAAATCGTAAACCTAGCGACGTCGGGTTAACGCGAGCCTCGTAAATACACGCAGCTTGACCCAGTATCGGACAATTTTCCGGGATCGATACGGTTTTCCGCGGGCTGGCTCGACTGCGCCACGCAGAGTCTCGAGATATCGCTGATTCCGCGCGGACTCTCGATCTCGGGACAGAGATGGAATTTGTGTTTGAATGGATCTCGTTCACGGCGAGATTTCTTATCGGTTCGTGACACGGGAAAGTGGATTGGATACGAAAAGGAACAAATAATACCCGCGAAAATCCCGAACTCGATGCAACGGTGATTTTTATTAAACCGTCCGGGGACATTACAGATTAAAATTTTTTTAGATTTTAAAAAATGTTCTCTTATAAAAGAAAGTAGTATAGTTAGGAACAGACGCGTGATTTTTTATTTTTGAGTTTATCAGCAGCAACGTAGAGTTTTTTTAAGTTTTTTTTCTCACGAAAGAAGGGAGAATAGTTAGGAGCCGTTGTTTTTCGCGAAAAATTGTTGGCCGAACAAGGTTGCGAGGAGATTACTTGCTGCTCCGCTGCAACGCTTCCGCAAACACGGAACGTCCAGCAGTTTTTGGCGAAAAACAACATGGCGCTTGTTACCCCATCCTTCCTGCAACATTGTTTTGTTCCCGCGGGCAAAGAAAACTGTAAAAACCGAACGATTCGACGTCGCGGACGAAAGAAACATCCCCAGGCTGTAAACAGTATGACAGTTCCAGAACTGTTTCCAGCGGTAAAAAAAAAAAAGAGAACATTAGACCAAGTTTATCGACTTCAAGAAAGACAGAAATATGATCATCGTATTTTTAAATAAACGAATATTGCGGATATTAACACTTTGATGATATTTTCTCGAGCTGAGTAAAAATAAGTACCGAAGCAAATGTTGGACTCGCAGAATGTTAGACAGTGAACGTGTTAAATGATAAAAGCGTGTGTAAAAAGCTAGACGAGGACAAAATTGGTGTTAGGTAAACCTAACTTCGTTATGGGGGAGATGGTGGAGTGGCCTTGGACGATCAGTAGAATTTGTTTCGGCCATAGAGCAGCTGGGAAAGCGTATAAAAAGGGACCCTGGTATAAAAGTTTTCCTCCCCCGTATTTGCACGATTGCCTCACGAGCACAGGGAAAGAAGTTCCGCCCGCGTATCCCATTACGCAACCCGTACCAATGAAATCCCATTTCCGAGAAGCTTAAAAACCGTAGATTGAGCCCTTTTGTCCATACAATCTTGCGACCAGGCTCGGTCCAATTTCTCCAAACGCGTTACGCGATCTCGTTATTCCGTGTCGATTCAGGAACAAAGCTGTTCGTAGCTTTCGAGCGAATGGCCCGCGCGACACAGGAAACGAGCGTAATAATTAAAGACAGTCGCTTCGAGCTTCGTTAATTGCGCGTTGTAACGTCTTTTACGCGACGGGTATGCAGCGCATAAAAAGAAAAACGATATTTCGCTCAGCTTTCAGCGACGAGCCTTCGAAACCTGCGGGTCAAGTTTTCTTTTATTCCGATTCAAGGATTTTTTAAAAGAAACGAAGGATGAGGAAGGAAGTCTAGTTCGAACTCGAAACATGTGATTCGCATATTATAAAATATTTTCAATGGCTCCTATCGTTTAGTAATTTGTACGCATCACCGTGAAAACACAAAGCTCTTGTTATTTATCGGTTGCTGGTCGGTTCCTTGATTCCCGGCGTCCAGGAATTTCAATTCCTCGCTCGAATTCGAGGCGACAGCTCCGTTTCCCGGGCGTGTTAAGCTCCGGGCACGCATTATTCGTAGGACTTCGCAACGGCGCGAGCAAAAAGCCGCTGGCGAACGGCCAGAGGGTCAGCGTGTCGTTTTGAAACAGACCTCGTCGCCAAAAACGATTGTTCGTCCGCGAACGGGGAGGCCGACTATCGCGTACCGCAAAAACATCCGGCGCAAAACGACGCAGAATTAATTGAAAAATAAACAGGCACGAGCACGGTCAGCCCTAAAAATATTCCAACACCCAGCATGCGTGTAGCTTCTGTCGCCAGAATTATGAATTTTTTCGTCGGTTTCGCGTTCCACAAAATCGAGATTCTTTTCATTTCGTTTGCACAAGTTCGAATAACCCGTTCGTATGTAATAGAAATATTTATTTAGCAGACCCCAGCGTTTGATAATTTTGTGGGATGGTTCGTGATATCCGCGGTACCCCAAGAGCAGAGTTCGAAATTCAAAATCGCGTGTTAGGATTTTTCGAGTGGCACGTTTTCAGCGTCGAGCCTTATCGGCGAGGAGTATCGGAGGAGGAGGCTGGCGAGCACGAGTGATATGCAAATCCCGAAAGAATGGAAAACGGAACTGCAGATTGGACCTGGATAAAGGAAAATTAAACGGGGAAAACTGTGCGTACTCGTGTGTCAACGTGAACACGGTTAACCTCAATTGCCTTGCTCGGTGTATGTCCGCTCGGTTCTCGCATAATTGTTAATTTACTTGCATTTCCGGCGTTCTTGAAATTTATTTATTCGTGATTAGCGAACGGCGAACAACTTCCAGTCGATAGTAATCGAGGAACCATTTAATAGCCTCGAGCAAGGAGTTAGATTCACCAGCAGAACGTGAATAGAATTTTCTGTTTCTTTTGCGAGTCGTGAAATATTCCCATTTCCAAACAGTAGAATTTCCCTCTGTTGTTTTATCCCGTAGAAAATTAGATATTCGAGACGGCCAAGTTGCGGTGCGACGCCCAGTACATAAATTTCAGATTCATCTTCCTCCCTGTACCATCTAAAATATTCAGCGCCAAACATAAATTACGGGACGCGGAATTTCGACGAAAGTCGCAGCGTAGGTCGGAGACCCGACACGCGTGTTTTAATTATTCGTTGAACCTCGCGCCTAATTCTATACGTCAGGGTGTTTTCAATCGTTAATCCCAGCAGTTCGCGAAACGCTGGATCCCGAGAACATCAAAGGGGCAGAGGATTTTAATTGCATCCCCGCAGCTATACCAATTTACAATCGAGTTTACACTTAGCCCGATTCCACGCTCGAGAGAGGACGAATTATAATACGCAGACAGTCAACTAGTTTCCTCTTCGTTGTCAATTAACGTGCATCGAAACGTTCAGTCTTGGTGAAAACAAAAAATTTCCCGATTTTCGAATACCAAATAAAAATGATGTCGCCAAATTGATCTGCACCCGCGCAAGGAAAATAAAGGGAATATTAAGCTCGAGTAGAGATCCAATTAATTAGTACGTCTTACCGGATAGCATAACTGTTGATGTAGTTTAACATGGCTCAAATATTTGCTGACAAATTCGAGATATTACTGGCAGAATTTCGGTGAGGGACAAGTTCGATGTAGACAGCGAGAGAGGCAATATCCCTCGGGATAGTCGAGTTCTACGCAGTACGGGCGAGGTCTGACCTTTAACCCTGTTCGTATCTGACCCCAAGGTCCTGAAACTCCACGTTCGTATTTCGGAAACTTCGCCTCTTCCCAGATCCTCTCGATAAAGGGACATTTTTATGTCGTACGTCCCAATATAGAATCACATTCTTCCTTCCGATTTACTTTTTAATTCGAATATACTTACTCTCTACTAACTTGAACTTTACACGCTTGGTACGTTCAAACTATGCTCGAGTGGCCATTTTAGGTAGGGTTATTAGGTCAATGTTTCCCATTCTTACTTGAATTTTCTATTATATGTATGGAAAGTTGTGTTTCGAATTTTAAATTGCAAAACAAACATAGAAGAGAGAGAAAATTATAGTAGTTGGTATAGTCATCTGATAGAGGATGAAATGCCCTTTAAAATGAATGGTCGTACAAGTCGATAGCGTAATTAGTTCCGGAGATATAGCGATTTTAGTTTAAAGTCGATGCGGTGGCTAGTTACGGAGAAAATGGGGGTCCGAAGCGTTTGTTTACTTTCTTACTACGGCCTTGTCAAGGTCGTTGACCGGCACGTGACGCGTGGGAACTAGGTCACTCGGCCACTCGGTCACGAGTCACGTGCGAGACAAAGAGGTCCGGCGCGACGCGTCAGACGAAGACAGCGATAGTCGAATTAAAAAAATTACCCCTTTACATAAATTACGATATCTCGAAAACGAAAAGTCGGATCGTCAAAAACCAAAAAGCATCTTAAAGGGGAAGGTTTGCCGCTTCTAACAGTTGCTCAATTATTAATAAAACACTAGTAGTTTCGGAACTGCACGCGTGTAAAGTTTAACTATTTTTAATGTTCGTCTGTAGACGGTTCTAAGATAGTGGAAACTGTAGATTCTCTCCCTATATATTTCCTTTTATACTGGAAAGCTAACCAGACGTATATATAGATCAAGACAGAGTACATATGTTTCTCAGCAAACAAACAATAAGAATAGAAGCGAATATTGAAAAATTCTTTGCACACACGTATACTGTGAGGAAAATCGTGAAGTTAGATGTCTCTAAAATAACATTCTATATTAGAAACACCAAACGAAATTTTAAAAACGATCATTTTATCCATCGCGATAGATTTAGTGTTAAAAGAAATTTCTCCTTTGTCATCCTAGTCTCCAAAATCTCTTAGAACATTTTATAATCGCAGCCCAAGCTTACCTAATGAAATTCCATCGATTTTCAAGCGTGTGAAAAATTGGACAGTGAAAAGGAAAAATAATTCTCTCGCGGTAAAGCTGTAGCGCAAACTTCCCGCTCGGACTGAGATGTTCATTCGCGAGATCTCGATGGGGGCCTCGAGTGACAGGTTCGACCAGCGATCCGTCCATTTTCACCGTCGACAAATCTTCTTCAGGCTGTCCGTCCCGGAGAACTCGCGGACCTCGTTTTATTGACAGGGAATGCTTCTTGTTCGTCAGTCGGGGAAGTCCGAGAGAGGAGAACGGCCCGTTCCCGCCGGCAACAGCACTTCGTCATTCCGACTGTCCACTCGACGGTCTTCCGGATATAAGACTTTCCGCGTCTTTCGAGGGTCCGCCCTCTATTCGAGAACGTCGACCGTTTCGCCCTACACTCCTCCACGAACCAACGAACTTTATTTACCTTCGTTAAAAACCTGTTTCCTACCAAAATCACTTCTTACGTGAATTTCGAGGCATCCTTTACCCCCAAGTATTAAAAATTTCGAATCGATGCTCGGATAAAAGATACCGCAATACCACAATTTCGAACAAATTTCCCCCTGGTCTTTATTATCGATCAGACATAAGTATGCTCGAGTCCCAAAGGGGCAACGATCATGATTCAAACTCCCATATTTCACGAAACCGGGACTGTACATTTCCCCGTCTCGAATAAGCAAAGAATTTCTCGATGGGAGGATTTATTATTCTCGGTGGACACGCGCTCCTCGAAACGGTCTCCGTCGTTCTTCGTTCCTTTTTACGAGATTCACGCACACCCGCGGTCCTTGTTCGTTACCCTCTGGAGCCCCTTTTCCCTTTATTCGCTCTCTCCATCGTTCCTTCCGACTCCTGGAAAGGACCGGCCGTTCTCCGGAGCTTTTGTACGCCCGGTAACAAGAGTCTACGTATGGTCATTAAAAAGTGTCAGGCTACAGGCCGGGAATCTGGGACGACGCTTGACTTCTTCTCTCTGGAAATATTAGGGTGTCCTAGAAAAACTCGTCGTTTATTAACCCTTTGCTCTCAACTGGAACTCCTGGGGACGACGTGATGTTCGCGGCAATATTTTTATCCTCGAATGGGAAATAAAAATTTCTTTCGTGGATCAGAGTCTGCTGCTACGCGACGACGAATGTCCTACAATTGTAAACAATGCGTTCCTATGTCTGTTTGGTTGTTTTCAATTACAAGGACGTCGTTTCGAGGCTCGTGCGCCCCGAGCCTAAATCCCATCACAGTCGAGGAAACGATCGATTCAAGGTAGTGTTTACTCGTAGCTCGTACCGTAAATACGTACGTAAGGCTAGCGCGATAAACGGAACAAAGCGAGAAACAGAGTCCGTAGACAACTTTTCTCCTCGTTGTTGTCGTTACATGTTTTTTCCTCGCGTTCGTTTCTTGCCGATACAAAGAGCGTGTCCGCGATAGAATTGCGTATGAAAAAAAGAATATCAAGTTTATTTTCCGCAGCGTGTGTCGGTGGACGGAGGCAGTCGTGTTTCCCGCCCGATAGCCTTCTTTTCACACTGTTGTCGCTTGCTTTCAGGTAAAATAAAATACTCGGAGAGGGTGTACGACGCGTGTATGGACGCCTTCGACTGTCTGCCGCTCGCGGCCCTCATGAACCAACAGTTCCTCTGCGTTCACGGTGGACTCTCGCCGGAAATACACAATTTAGAAGACATACGCAAAGTAAGTGACACGTTTTCTTCAACAGAGACACCACACTTTGGCCCCATCGCGTGCCAAACGCGGTAAAGCAGCAAAATTTACGCTCGTAAGTCGCTAATGGCACGGAATATTAAGTAGAAATAAAATAAATTACAGTTAAGGGTTCAAAAAACTTGTCCTTCTGGATAAAACGTAGACAATGATCGTTCCAAAGGCATTACTTAGAATTTCTACGAGCATCTCAATGCAGAGCTCGACTTTAACGTGCATGTTTTTATTGTTTAAAGTTCCTGAAGCGTCTGAATACTTTCGCGATGTGCATGCTTCGTGCACGCTTTTGCACAAACTTCTCGAACGGGGCGAGACAAGCAGAATTTCGCCAAGTTAAAACTCGGTTCGCGGTAAGGAAACGCGTGGAGGATCCTTCGTTGTTCACGGTCGAGCTCAGGCATTCCGTGTATTTTTATTTCACTCGACCTGAGACGAGAGATTCCATCGAGGACGACGAAACGTTTGGCCCGGAGAATCCTGTTTGTACTTTTGTCATCGGACTCTCGACGCTCGTGGCTTTCGATTCGAAAAATTTCCATCAATTTTTCATCGAAATCGCTGTAAGAGCAGCGAGTGTCATTAACGTTTAACATTAATACAAAATTTGTGATTATTGGTTCAGTTATGCCCCGCTTAGTCTCGATGGTATTTGGACAACGTTGATCATCGTTTGTAGGAAGTTGCTCGAACTAGCTGTTGCGCGAGACGCCACGGTGGAAGTCGTATGGGAGCGATTTTACGGGCCTTTGCGTCTCAAAGGATCACCAATATCGCTCCGACGCAACGAATTTCCATATCAAGGCGCCTTCGAAATGCCGTGGATAAAATCGCTCGGAAATAAAGCATCGGATTTCGACGTCGCTCAGCGAGAAGAGGCACCGCGGAACGCGATCGGAATTCCTTACTCTGCGGCTTTAATTCGCTGCACCTTGCCGCCGATAAATATGAAAGGACCCGCCCGCCGCGGTCCAAGGCTCTGCCCCGCGAACCATTTCCAACCCCCTTTGTCGAGCTGACAAAGAATCGCGTTAATTAATTAGACTATCGATTACCCTCCCTGTGACGGTAAAATTTGCCGACAGGATTTCACTGATTCTCCTTTTTTGCTGACGGGGGGGGGGGATTTATTCTTCCCATTTTCTTACATTTTCCACGTTTCGTGACAAGCACGAGAATTACTCTCGTCATCCCCCAAATGTATTTCTAATGTCTAATCAAAACGCAGAAATTCCGAAAAAATGATATTCGAAGGAGGAGTGAGAAATAATGTAGTTGGTCGAGATCTCGGCCGAACGCCAAAAGCAATGGCGACTGCTCCTGGCGGAATGCTCCCCGTTGCAATAATGAATTTCCCGAGCGAATTCAAGTTCAGTCGGTTCCGCGAACGCGAGCAGAACCCGCGTAGGAAAGCTCTCCCTCGAGACAAGTTTTAAACGACGCTTATAAAACGTGTGCCCCGTGCACTGAATGCAGGGAAACGGATGTGCAGTTTTTATTTTACTCCCGCGGCGCACGTGACCGAACAACTACGCGAAAAGTTCCCTTTCGACCGTTTCGAGGTTGTCTCTCTCCTTATTTTTCACCTTCCACCCCTTCTGCTCGCTGGCACGTCGTAAATTCTTTATATAATATAAAGGCGATGTCAAAAATCACTTGCATCAGTAATGGCCAGTATATAATTTAACAAAATATTCATTTATTATAATTGATACTTTTCACGGAGAAGAAAAACGAAATTCCGAACAACCCATTATATTATTACGTTCTGTTTTTAAACGTTCATACACGAACGTGTATTTGGATCCATTAAGTACCAACGTTTCCATGTTTTTGGATCGACTGGACATACTTTTGGCAACTGTATCTAAAATTTTTTTCAAAACCGTATACCCGTCTCTTCGGTCCTCTGACAAAAAATTTGTTGTCATATTTTTTTAATCAATACGGTCCGTGCGATATGGCTGACCAAATGTAAATACGTTCTTTCGACTCCGGGTGAAAATTCGAGTTTCGTTTTTGCTCGATTACGAATCGGGAGTCGAATTAAAAAAATGGAGGGCAGAAAGAAAACTTGGGCGGGAAAAAATGACGCGTCGAAGAGTCGCTTTTCGTTCAATCTCGTAATAAACGCGGGCAATCCTCCCCCACCGTTTCGATTTCCAGTTGTTCGTCAACGAACCAAAGCGGATGAAAAGCAGGGAACAATGGAAATGGTAGAACGCTCGGAGGCGAAAAAAGAGTGACGCAGGGAAACCCGTCGTAGGGGGGTTGGAGAGGGGGTTGGAAAAAAGAAAACGAAACGAAGGAAACTGCATCTGTACCGGCAGATTACGAGGTATTTCTCGTGGGAGACCGAGGAGTGGTTAACCCTCTTCTTCCAGCTTGGTTCCCCTTCATCGAGTTCCTCTTTTCAGCTGCAACAATCGTGGAAAATAAGGCGACTGAGGGGGGTGGAAGAAAGGAAACAGAGAGTCGGGGGGAGGGAGCAGCGGCACGCGGAAAATCCATAGAAAGAAGTAAAAAGGGCTGAAACTGGGTGAAGTTCGACGAGTCGGAAATATTTGTCGGGTATTCGCGATAATTTGCATCGACGTTTCGATTCTACTGCAGCCTCGACTCGCGAAATTCTCTTCAAATGTTTCGTTAAGGGTCGATGTGTATTATCGTGAGCATCGTTTCACGGTATTTAGATTTCTAAGTCAGTAATACAGGATGTATAGCATGTGGGTTCGACCAGCCGCATTTTCCATGATAAATACCCAAACCCTTCGGTTCCTTTCTCACTTTCCCTCGAAATCGATTCAAATTCGCGCAATAACGAGGATCGTTTATTTTCTATCGGTGATCGAGCGGTGCCACCCTCGACGAAACCGAAGGTCCAGGAGGGGAGGCGGGTCTGCGCGAAATATGCTAGAAATTCCGGCGTCGGAGAGGCGACTGACAAATATGCAATATTTATCAGAGCCCCATAGATACGTACCCTCGCCCTCTGTTATGTATTATTCCGCCTGCTCGTATGTAAAAGACGGGTTTTGCGACCGCGAGCAACCGATATGAATAGCAAATGGCGAGCCAAGGGGATACAACAGCCCTTTCCTTCCTCCCCCTCCACCCTCCCCTGTCGACCTTCGAAAACTGACACACTGCGCTCTATTTTTCCTTATTCGACTTCGTGAAAAGAGCAGACGATGATCTCCAGCAATTTTTCCTCGAGACTGGTAGATCTTCCCCTTTGTTTGGCTGGAAAATGTCTCGAGCGGAATAGGGATTCGAGAAAGGTTTAAAAAACAGCTCTGTATATTTTCTAGTATCGGATAGATCTCGACGATTTAACTATTAACGACTCTTATTGCTTCAATCACGCGTTTCGTCTTCGTCGAGTTCTCGATGTCTTGGAAAATCTGTGAAAGCAAGGTCGTGAGGGAAAACTGTTCGAACGTAATTGAAGCAATCCCAACCATGGTTAAACGCGTCTAACACGTTGATACGGCCGAAATTCCCGGCCAAGCCTCGCCCAGGAGCCAACCACGGTGCTTCGAGCAGCTCGCGAAAATTAAGCGGTCTAATTAGCTCAACGAATCAGCATAACAAGTACGGACGATGGGTCTGAATTAAGTCAATTTGCTGAATCCCTGGGCTCTCGTGCATTTCTCTGTTTTATTAAGCCCGTTACCCCGGAAGCTATTGCGTATTTTAAAACCTTCATTTATCAACCGATAAATACGACCAGGCGTAATTTCCAGATCAAGGACTCGTTAAAAATAAAACAGAATATCCTAATGTCCAGGGATCTTTATACCAGTGAAATTCTGTTGTTTTACATTTATTTGTATTTCGTTGTTTTTAACGCGTTGCCTCTGATCCTGGGCTCGCTAGTTTCGAAAGCGACGTACACACGAAATTTCTGTTTTAACGCGAATTGGAGTTGAAATATTCAGGAGACGCGAATGTCCAGTGCGAAAGCCGTGCTCGTAATAATTTAATTCGCGGAGACGCAAAACCCTGGTCGGATTGGAAGAGGGAATATCCTGCTCGACTGACTCCAAGTATTATTTAATGGGAGAACTTCCGCCGGTTGAAAGGAAATTAACCGTAAGCGGGACGGCCGCGTTTGTTAGACGGCGAGGAACGTTCGTTTATGCATAGAGCTGTATTATTAGACGAACAAAGGGGTGGTCCGAGCCCGTGTGGAAAAGAATTCTTCGTCTTGTTAATTCCATCGAGAGTTACTTTTAATCTTCTCGTTACTATTGTTGCCCCAGTACCGAGCATTAAATATTTTGCCCCTTGTGCCGTGTATTCGCGAATCGATATGATAATAACAAAATTATTCGTCCTGGAATTTGCATACTCCATCTCTCTTTAATAACGTTGGATCCGGAGCTCAGACTCGGTGTAAACTTTTGAGAAACAGAACAAGAATACATATCATTTATTCATTTTAACTAGAATTGTCCACGGAATTCGAATCGTGTCCGATTAAAATCTCGTGTTTCCCCCTTTCGTTAGAATTTGCCGAGTAAAAATGTATTTTACGTGATACTCGTTCGAGAAAATGAATTAGAAAAAATATTTTTGATCCCTCTGTCGAACGAACCCGCGTCTACGTTGAATCCTGCAGGGGCTGGTTCGCAAGATTTAATTCGAATCCAGAGGCGAAACTCGATTCTCCGTCGCAATCAGCGAAGTTAATTAAGCACAACGATATCAGCGCGCATGGTGCGCCATACATACGTGTTTCTTTGTGCTGGAGATTGTGCAGCAATCGTTTACAGCGTAACGAGCACAGTTAACGAGCAATTAATATGCCCGTTAAATGCGTCGCAGTAAAATGATAAGAACGTAAAAGGTGCGACACATGCTGCTCGCGAGCAACGAGTCTATCCTTCGTGATCTTTTCTAACGTTGTCGACTCGAGTAATAAATAATTTCCCGGTAAATTTATTGCCAGGGATACAACGTCGAAGATTATAGGAAAATTAGAAAAGAGTTGCAAGCGATAGGGTGATAAATATCAGTAGTAGTAGTAGGCAGTCTGTAGTCAGACGTTCTCTGGTATCAATCGATTTACATTGTTAGCATTTCTTATACAGAGTAGAAAGTTGTAGATAGTATCAGTGACGCGAGGATCTTTATCGAACGAGCAATTTTTAGATATTTATTTTTAATAACGCATGTTCGAAGGTTATAGGAAATTTATTATTATTAAATCGTTGAATTTCATCCACGATAATTCATCTCAATAGTTTGATAATAAATATACTATGTACTTGATAAATCTATTGAAGTTTTAAATAGACAATACATCGATTTTAGTCAGACTTGTCCAGAAATTTTGATAACACGTCGACTAGCACACCTCTTTCCCACTTCTAAGAAATTTTCTGATTGAATAAATATTACAGTATATACGTGGACCCAACCAAGCGTGTTTTAATATAAATATTGGGATTCCTAATTTCGATTTTCTCGAATTCGAACGACAGTGAACGTGTTAAAACTTCTCGCGGTAACCTTCCCCGGCTTATTTGCCCTCTCGCGAGCGTGTCAGAACTTTTCATCCCACGCGAATTGTAGCTTTTTCCCCTCCGTGCGACGCAGTTTGTAAAGAAGCTTTTCCCCCATATCGCAACCACATTTGCTCAAAAATTTCTCGTCGACTCGGGGACGAAGTACTTTATATTAAATTCAATTCCCGTTACGAAAAATTGCCAGATAGATGGCGGGAAAGTTCCTAACAGGCTCGAGGAAATTTCATTCATGAATAGCGAATAAAAATTTCAGTTTCGTTCGCGAGACAGCTTTTGCTCGCGACTTTCCCCGAATGTTTAAAGAGCATCCCTTAACAACCTTCTCGTGCACAATTTTTCTGATACAAATAACAGTGTTTGGATAATAAAAGAATTGTCTCCGTCAATAATGGTCTTCGAAGGATAATTTTCAACGGCTCGCGAAAATCAGTGGATTAGAAGCAACGGGGTTCGGGCGTTTCGAATTTCGCATGGATTCGGTGGGGAAAACGACGCGGCCACTTTGGCCGAGGCAATAATGCCGATGATATTACGTCTGGCGTTATTAGGTGCAAACTGCTCGTTACAGTGTAAACTGCATTCCCTGTTCTGGCTGTTTAGGAGGCGGTACTCCGTGTACCGTGTGTCGGTGAACTAATGCCATTCAACATAATTAGCGTTGCCCCGTTGTGATCAAAACTTGCAGTCCACGGGGCTCTCTGTACCGCGACGAACAGAGACAACGCCAATACGTCAATGTTAAGTCAGCCCGTCACAGTTGGGTAATTACGCCAGAGATAATTATTGGAAACGTTTCCCCCTCGAAACGTACAAGGTGTTCTCCTCGACTGGGAAAACGACTCTAAAATGATTTAAAAAAAAAAAAAAAAAAAACAATGAAATTACATCCTTTCTTTAAACACGATTTTAATTAGAAGTAGGTACTTATGCCTTAAATCTGATTATCGATACTTGATCGACAGTTTTCGAGTGCATCGAAAACGATTTATCTTTTCCCCGGTCGCGTCGGGACACTCGGTATATTTTTTCTCGCTCTCGCGTCAATCTTAGCGGATTACGGGTCGATTATCGAAGCCGTTTCCGTGTCGGCTGAGAAGCAATCGACGCGAGAACGAACGGGGAAGCTTCGACTTCGGTGACTCTGTATCATAATATAGACGATTCTCTCGCTCTAATTTCCCTAGTCGGGTCTCTTCTAAATTGCAAATGTTGATCTCGTAGAACAAAGCAGCCGATGGCACGCGCAAACAGGCTGATTAGCTCTCTTCTGGGCTACGAGCCAACCGCGAACAAATTACAAATCGTTTTCGGGAAATGTAATCGCAATGTTTTGTACTTCGATTATTCGAAAGATGCGAAGCTCGATTTTATGTAAATTGTTGCAACGAAATCCGATCGATCCCCAAGTCTCGCTGCCCCGTAGAGCGTGAGGTGGGGGGTATCTAAAATGAATTTCTTGGAGGGCTGTAGTTCCGAACTGCTCGTCGAACACTGCGAAATTGAACCGCCCCGATCGAGCTAGGCGGCTCAAATATTTAAAAGTTTCTCTGTCGGGACGCGCCTTTGCGTCGTTTTCCTGGCACGCTGTAAACCCCGGGATGGAAGTTTCATCCCGAGGCTCCTCTGATTTTCCTTTAATTCCGTCGAGCGGTTCGACAGAGCACGGGAAACAAATCTAGGACAGAGTTCGCAAGTGCTTTATGCCGCGGAGACACCACTCTGCCAGCGAATCTGGCTTGTGTGTCTTTCGAGTAAATAAGTAGCTTGGTTGCCTGGTTCCATAATCGGAGGAAAAAAACCTCCCTCCAACGACCAACGGTTTCAAACCTTTCAGGAAAACTCACTACTTACGGGGCCACTCTACTTTGTAGGCAAGAAAAATACATGTTTCTTTGTGTCTTCTTTTTGCGGGCTATTAAAGAGCGATTAATTCCGGGTTTTCTGGATATATTTATTATATTTAAAATTCGATGTTAATCTTGTTGTTGCAGCTGGACAGGTTCAAAGAGCCACCTGCGTTCGGGCCCATGTGCGATCTTCTGTGGTCGGATCCTCTGGAGGACTTCGGGAACGAGAAGAACGCCGAGCACTTCTCCCACAATAGCGTCAGGGGTTGTTCCTACTTTTACAGGTGAGAAACACCCTCCCCGTATCTTCAGTCCTGCAGATCCAACCTGTTTAGTCGAGGCATCAAGTTGAGAATGTTACGAATATTATTACACAAAATTATAAGTGTATATCATCATGTACGACACGAGACAGTGGTTACCAAGCTTTCAATATTCATTTTATAAAGTCCCCAAGCACCATAAACCTTGTTGCTTTGGAACGTTTGATCAGAGAAGGTTCAAAAGTCCCTTCACAGTCCGTAGAATCGAGTCCTTTCGTGGGATGAATTTCCAAACGGGAAAAAAGATCGTGAAACTTTTATCGAGGTCGTTCGAAAGTGTCTCGCGAAGAGGGACGGTTCAAAGCCTCCGCGAGGATTGTTATTAAAATTTTGCCGGATGGCGGAAAGGAAAGGGTGGAGTGTTAGCCGGCGGGGACGCGAACGGAGGGCGCACTTCCGGCGAAATTTGTCCCGAAGTTGGCTCGTTTGGTTTTCGCGTTCGAGCGTTCGGCGGGACAAACGACCGGGTAATTACTCGTTGAATGGGGTAACGAGCGAGAGGGAAAAGGACGCAGGGTGCAGCTGAAAGTGAAACGGAAACGCGAGGGGGTGAAATATCTCGCGGAGAGACGAAAATATTTTTTTTCCCCCCCTCGTCCCCATCGAGAACAAAGAGGATCCCTGCGCCTTTTGGCGTTGATTAGGAACAGCCACGCCCCTGCAATCTCGCCAATTTGGCTAATATTTTTTTAACGCTACGTTATTTTGTCTCTCCGGACGAGGGGAGGTCCCGTCGTTGGGATCGAACGGGCTCGCGATATGAAATTCAGCCCGTTATCGGGAGAAATAGACGATCCCAGGTGCTGAAAATATTAGTTGGATGAACGCGATAAACGCCTCGACGGACGCGAAAATGGGAAAAAATCCGCGCGCCCGTGATTTGTTGGAAAATAAACGAACGATCCCGTGGCTGGCGCGCTGTCGAAAATGAATCGCGAAAATATGCTGGAAAACGGCGAAAGGAGAATGCTTTTCGCGTTTACTACATTCGTTTGAACGGAATAAATGGCACTTCGGGGCGAACGGTTTCTTTCTTTCGGCTCGAATCGATATCCCTGCGAAACGCTTTTTTTCCAAATCGAATGTTCGTTAAAGAAATTGGGGAAAAATCACCTCTAATTTATTAGTTTTGCCTCTCGTGTATTCGTTATCGAATCGGTACGTGATTATTCAGCCACTGGAAGAAAGTAGAGATCGTTTGATCGCGATTACGAATTTTACATCGTTTCCGAAAGCCTTCGTTCGATAGAAAAATGTCAGAACGAGGGACACACAGTAGTACGAAGCACGGGTTTGCTCGACTACTAAAAAATCCAACAATTACGTGGTCGCTAATTAACGTTGTTTACGGGGAACGATTCCGTAATCCAATATGATTCCGTGGATAATTAGCCGGGCTAATGAAGAGAGAGATTGCGTTTTGCCTAAATTCGTTCGAAATTATTCTTCGTTAGCGAATCAATTTCGTCCGGCCATGCGCTGACCCGTACTACTGAAACCTGGCGTCGCCTTGATCTAGGCATCCGTTTATTGTTAATTAACGCAAGGCTACGGTCAGGTTCGTACTAACCACCGGCTATATACACGAACCAATTGTTTATTTATCTTGGGACGTTGACTGCACGGTGAACTTGTCGCGCAGACCGTACCTGTCTATTATTTACACCTAATTGTCACGCGTTCAGAACAGCAAACTCCAGTGGACGTACGGTTGGAAAATATTATTTCTCAGGCTCCTAAATAAATAAGTTCCGTCCACAAATATTGATATAAGTAACTATTCGATAAAAGAAATTATATATCTAGTGATATTTAGACTAGGTATACCGTAATAAAAAGAATTTCAACCCATTCCCAAAAGTTGGAATGCAAAGTGTCTACGCTAGGAAATGGAATTATCGCGCGCTCGAAGATATTTATACGACGTAAATTCCCAGGCGTGAGAAACGAGGAGTTGGCAGTAAATCGAGTCGAATTTATGCGCGCACCTAAAAATGTTTCCCTCGCTGACATAAACGTGGCATCAATCACTATCGTGGCTATGGCAGGCTGGTCAGTATCGCGTAGTCTCCAAAGGCTTCATTGTATCAGCAACATGGCGGGTCTCGAGCAGCCGCATTAATCATCGTCCCGGTGTGAACGGCGCCTAATGGTCGCGTTCGACCTTGCCTTTACCTGCGCGCGAGCGTTTCTCACGGTCCTTGGCCAGGTCAGTTATAGGCGCGCGAAAAAGGTCGGTCGTCTGACGTCTGCTGCTTAATTTGTTTACACGAACTCGACATCGACGCCCTAGACGCCCGGCGTCGCGACAACCTTCGAGCCAGCACCTTGGAAACGACCACCGTAAAAAAAAAGCAATCGAACGGCAATCAACGGAAAAATGCGAATCCGGAAATCGGAGGCAAAGTCGTGTTTTATTCGCGAATAATTAAAATTTTCACCCGTAGCTTAGCCCGGATATCCATTAACGGATTTTAATTTGCAAACGGGGGCTCTTTACGCGTCGATTACGAAAATTTATCCCGCGTTTGCGTTTCCGTTCCTCGTTCCATTTATCATTCAAACATCGAGGCTCTTTCGCGCCGTTCGACGCGGTAAAATAATTTTCCATTCTCTCCAAAACGCTCATCCACGAAGGAATCTATGAAAATTGTAACTCCTCCGGTGAGGATAGTCCCTAGTTTCGAGGTGCAATTGTTAGCTGACTCTGTGGAGTGTTTTCCAGAGAGTAATTGGGATAATTAATGTAAAAGAGAATTGATCTGTCCGCGTTTGCAGGTTCCTCGGTCGGAATCGATTCCGGCGAGACGACCCGCGGTCGGATGACGATGATTTATCGGTCGCATTATAATTTCTAAATGCTCGGCCCGTACTTCTGTTATCGCGTTCGATCGCCCGGATAAAATTACTCCACGAGAGAGTTATCACGAGTTTTCGCGTGCAACCTCGCGTGCGGCAACGCGAGCAAAATTCTCGAGAGCGTTTTAAGCCTCCCTTGCAACGGGCTTCCGGCCAACCTTCCAACAAATTTCACGTACGTTCAACGTTATCTTTTTCCACCGACGCACCACGGGCCAAACCACCGATTCAGGGGAGGAAAAAACCTCCTGGAAACAGCTTTACTGGAAACACCGTGGTGTGAATCGCTCGAAACAATTTTTTTACGCCCTTTTTAATCGTTTGGATCGTAGGTTATAATTTTAACCACTTTTTCTATGCAACACCCTTTCGTGTTTACATTTTAAAACGTAGAAATTTGTGTTTATTGTCCTGGGAAATCACCAGTGGACAGCTTCCGAATCCTCTAATAAATTAATCTATATTTCAATTGTCGATGTCGAAGATCTATCTATCGCGCGCAACAACATAAATTTGTCCCGCGTTTTGCGTTCAGGGGGAGGAGGCAATAATTTTCCCGTTAAAATTCGCCGTGTATCTCGACGGCGTCTTGAGGCTGCTTTCAGCTAAAATTAAATGCGTTTCCAGTGTATACCGAGCGAACGATAAATCATCGTGTCGGGACGACGCGATAAAACGCGCGCAATATTTTCCCGCGGCGCGATTGCTCCGTATTGAATTTGACGGCCGACAGATAGCTTCTGTTGCGTGGAATCGAAAGCAAGCGAGCTATCTTCCCCGACAAAGCCTCTCGCGTTTCACGTCGGATTTCGTAAACCCCCGAAACAGGGCGGCCCGAAAGTCCTGGCGCCATTCCATTCCTACAACCTTATTACTACGTGAAAGCGAAAAATTCATCGCAAAAGTAGCATGCACTATTCTTCTACAAATTACAAGCGAAGTACAAGCAAATTTTTAAGAATATACAGTGATCAAATTTGACCCGTTCCAAACAAATATATTTACTTTCTGTTCAACTCTAACGAACCCCAACGCAGTTATTATTCCGTAATATATTTAATATTTATTTTAACGCTAATTAGGATTTCCTATCGCTGCGTCGACAAAACTCGATATAGCTAAAAATTAATCAACTTGACGCGTTCTGTAAATCCCAGCGTTAATAGCTGATTAATCCCGCGCGTCTTTTCATTTAGTTTCGCCGGACGCGTCGAGCAAAAAGGAACGAAAATGTTTTCTATTGGATGTTTAATCGTCCCATCGAATAAACGTCACGAACAAATTGCTGCTCGTTGGTCTTCTTGGTTATATATTGTTCGAATAAAATGTTTCTCTGTTTCCCAGTGACGCGAAACGTTAATGGCCGGGCTGATGTGCCGTGACAGGGACGCATATTCAACGGGACAAATCAATTCACGCAAATATGGAATGTTGCGAGTAAAACATTTTGTCGTTTGTACCAACGACGGGAACGCGGATTTATCGATGCGAGCTCCTTTGTTAATTTTCGAGCAGCGGGGCGACAGGCAAACGAATCTTTCTGTTATAAAACAGTGGTCGATCTATTAATTCACAAACGCTTTGTTCGTAAACTTTTATTGCCAGGACTTTCAATTCTCAAATCGAAACGTCGAAGGAAAGTAATTTTAAAACTTTGTTATTTTTTTTTATAAAAAAACTATGCAACTTCTTGCATCTTGATCAGCCGGTTCTGTTTGTCTAAAAATTCGAATTGTTTGGCGGTTTACAATTTAAGGTCCCCCTTAAGTAGGAAGGTGTTAATATTTTTGAGCACGTGGACGTTCGATTGCCAGAACGGGCGTTAAAACGTAAGAATCGATACGAGACCCTTGAACGTTGAAACGCTCCCATCGGGGTTGCCCGCAACCCCTGGTTTCGGAATGGAGGTCACTGCGTTTACGAGGAAGTAATAAAAAAGGTTTCGAGAGCCGTACCAGGGGTAGACAGTTCTCGCTGAGGGTTTTACGAGTCCGTCTTTCGGGACGGTGGATGAAAGAAGGGCGGCAAGGCGTCCCGAACATTTTCTTTATAGCTTAGCGACCATTACGGAATTGCTACTAGGCCAGCGGGCGCATTGGCAAAAGATCTCTTGAACGTTACGAGCGTGTCTCGCCATTTCGCGACTGCACTTTGCCATTCGACTCCGTAATTTCTCGCTGTCCTTCGCGACGTTTCGACAGAAAGCATCCCCTATCGTTGGCTTCCAAGCAACTCAGGGATCCTCGAACTTAAGGGAAACCACCGTGACGAAAATAAAAGCAATTTTCAAGAATTTTTTTCGACGTAACTGTGAAACTTTTTCTGACAAATATTTCATGTTTTCGAAAGTACGTTTCTCGAACTACTTTTTGTAAAAATTTCATATGAAAATATCAATTATTATAATTCAAACTCGAAGTTTTAATTAAGGAGGCCCCCAAAACGCGAAACTTTCGGATCAACCAAAAAGTTTCGTCGCCATCTGTTCAATTTAAGGGCGAACGAACGTGGCCTGGCATTACGTTGAATTTAAATTAATTCGAGCGTTACCCGGGAAGAAACGCAACAACGGAAGCCACTCGATTCGAGAGGATTCCGAGCGTTGTTCGCGGAATACGTAGCAACGCGTACGCGAAAACTAATCGAGCCCCGTCGGTTGTTTTCGCAGTTACGCGGCGTGCTGCGACTTTCTGCAGAACAACAACCTTCTCAGCATCATAAGGGCACACGAGGCGCAGGATGCAGGGTATCGTATGTACCGGAAATCCCAGGTGACGGGCTTCCCATCGCTAATTACCATCTTCAGCGCGCCCAACTATCTCGACGTTTATAATAACAAGGTGAGCAAAGGTCTAACAAATTTCATTTATTCTTTGCAAACATAATAGCGGAGAAATAGCGGGTCCCTGGATTTCTCGTTCACTTATGATTATGAGGATATTTGATTCTGATCGCAGGCAGCCGTGCTGAAGTACGAAAACAACGTGATGAACATCAGGCAGTTCAACTGTTCGCCACATCCTTACTGGCTACCCAACTTCATGGACGTTTTCACGTGGTCTCTCCCGTTTGTAGGTGAAAAAGGTGAGCTACTTAACATCCTGATCATCGATTACAGTATTCAGTAATATTCTAACGTATCAATAACGCAATTTAAATTAAATAACAATCGTGCAAGTTAAAGATTGTGCAGCAACGTCTACTTTGACTTTTTCTTAACCCAGTTGATTCCCATTTACCATTTAATAATTCTGTCGAATTTGAGAGCCCGCTCAGGGGTGAATTTCAGTAAAGAACGAGTGTACAGTCATATTTTTGATTTCGTGTTGCAGTCACGGAGATGCTGGTGAACGTGCTGAACATTTGCTCGGACGACGAGCTTATGAGCGACGGCGACGACGGGCTCGAAGAAGGTAATGTCCACTGTTACTTCACTCTCGTCGTTCTTCTATAATACGATCAAATTTCTTGCAGAGATTCTACTTTCTTTCTTTAATTTTTTTTTTTTTCAACCCCTCCAAATCGACTGGTCCCTCTTACATCGTGATCAGAGTGTTCTTTTTCTGTGTACCTTTGATGCTTGCGTCCGAGTATTTCATCGATGCTTTTTGAATTTTGTTGCCAAGCTCTCGTCGATAATCATTATTTTTATTCGCGATAGGCAGTACGGTAAAAATTTTTGAACCGGTACTTCCACATTTCTAGTTTAATCGAGCTCGTTATTATAACTTTTCACAAAGTGTACGGGTCAGAACGTTACAATATAGAGATGGAGACCAACGAAATCGTCAGCCTTTATTTTTCACACGTGTCTTAGCCTTTGATACTTATTTTCCTCGGCGATGTCGAACCTGCTCTAGACACGATTTAAGAGAGGCCATATGTAACGCCCAGGGAAAGCCATTTCTTTCTCGTTGATCGTTTCTCAACGAAAATAAATTCCAGAAACCCGTCTAAGAGAAATTTATTTAGCCAGCAGTTGTGATCAAAATTAAATGGTTTCGAACATATTCTAACTTTAGTTTCCCTATATCTTTGATACAACAAGTCACCATCGAAGAGTCTCCTCGTTCCTGAAATTTGTTTTCGCCCGCAAAAGATCGGCAAGATACAGCAACCGTTCCCCAGGTGTTACATATTTAGTTTAAGACGAATTAATCGACTCACGTTGTACGCGAACGCGAGGATTCGATTCTCCGTCCAAAAAGAAACTCACGGCCAATTTAACGACCCGGAAACGTACATTAATCGCGTGCCAGGGAGTTTTTGAATCGTCGCGTTCGCTCGAAAAGGGAAGATCGATCGCGTGGCTGCAAAGATCCGTACGACGAATCGGGCTTGCGTCCATTCCGTAAACATTTTCGTTTCGTTTCCGATCTCTGTTTTGTTTCGTCGCCGCGAGGAACGTTCTTTTCCCCTTTGGAAATTAAATTACGTTCCGCGGCGTCGGGTTGTCTGACAAGCAAACAAATTACACGGGGCGCTCGAACGAAGATCATCGACCGGCTGAACTCGATTCTCGGATAGAAAGTCGTATCGAGGAATTCGAATTTAAATTCTTCCGTAAGAAATTTACGAAACAGGCGATCGTCCGCCGGACATTTCTAGCTTCGACTCAGAAATCTCGCGAGACAAAACTATTCTACGAGCCGAAATTTCGCAAAAACGTGCTCTCGTTTTGTTCCTCGTAACGCTCGACGCGATAATAATTAATTTATCGTTGAATTAAACTCGCGTCAGCTTTGCAGCCACGCCTCGACCCGCGAATATCCTAAATTTCTCTCGAGTCGTTCACCATTCGCGCGCCTCTTTCAAAATTTTCACCCCTTTCTCGGGAAATTGCGGGGGAAAAAAATCGACGGAATCCCGCGTACGCACGTTCGACGAGACTCCAAAGCCCCGCCGACCCCTCGACCCCGGGAATTAAACATTGAAAAAGAGAAAAAAAAAGCGTCCCAAAAAGTCCCGAAATGTCTCGACCATCGCAGGAAGATTTTGAATTCTATTTCTGTTTCCATTTTCACCCGCTGCACGGACAGATGGTAAGAAGCGCCACTCGACTCTTCTAATCGTCACATTATTAAGAGCTTCATTGATTATCATTGATTTCTATTTTTCTTTAAGCTGTTTCATAGATAGTGTCAGTGTGTCGAGTTTCTCTCTTGTATTGAACGATTTCTTTTACTCACCTCTTTCGTTCGTTTCTCTCCGTACGATCATTTTCCCAAATCTCGAGCGGGGAACGAAAAAACAACAAAATATAGATAATAATTTACACCCTAAATCATACTCTTTTCTTTGTCACACACGATCGAATCACACGGCGCGTTTTTCCATTTCTCTCACATTCTCACTGTCTTCCGTCCATGTTTTCGTGTTTCGTACTCGCATCGAGGTACGAGCGGATCTTTTCTAATTTTTTTCTTTATTTCCTCTCTGTCTCTGTGTCTTATTCTAGCTCTTTATTTCATCCCTTCTACATTTATATCTTTATTTCCTCTCCTCGACTGAATCTATATATTTATAACACATATATTTATATATATATATATATATATATATATACATATGTATATATAAATATACGTATACTTTTCGTACTTGGATGGCACACTGCCTGAATTCTTGACGTTGTCACCGGTAGACTCATTTTCTGCATCGTTGCGATCATAGTACATACATAGAAGATATATTTTTTCACCTTCGTTCGGCGCGCGTCAAGATGGCGCCCAGTATTCCCAAGTGCCTAGGCGTTCGAAAACACGAAAGACCCGATTCTATTCTGGCTCGATCGACGCGAACGAATATAAGATACAGAGCAAAAACGCCTTCGACGCCATCTTGGATGCCGCGGACACGTGAATCACGCATGCAACGATCGGCCCGACGTCGATTCCACGCGACTCGACGTCAGACCGGTCGCAACATTACTTCTCGGTGTTATTTCAGAATATTTTCTCTGTATTTACTTTCGTTTCTCCGATTTATTCCGCTCGACTGTGTGTGTTGTGCGTGCGTGTGTGTGTACCATTGTCCGAGTTTCCGAAGTCAATTTTACTTTCTCTCGTGTCACGTCCATCCCAAGCCCACTTGGCCCACTTGTACTCTTCTGCACCGTACTTTTTTATTCCGTTTCTTCGGTGTAGCGACCCTTTACCCTCGATACACGCTCACGGATCCGTTTCAGCGCGCGACGAACGTTTCCTCGACCCTCGCTGGGATGGTCTTACAAAAACGTCACATCAAACTTTGTGAAAGTGAAACCGAATTTGGATCTACATATATTGCTCGATTTGCTTACGTTAACGTCTCGGGGTTAAACATCAGGCAACAGAGAAGAAGACAATTCAAAGAAGTGAAAAAATATCGAAAGGACCAATCGTTGGGGAAGCAACCACCCCCGTGGGTCCGTGGAAACGGTCCAGAAACCAACCCCCAAAATGCCTCCAAAGAAGCCCAGGGTGTCACGCGAGTCGCGAAAGAAACGATAGATCCATTCTCCATTTCGGCCCTGATCGTTGATTTCGCGAATCGCCGCGGAACCATAGCACCCCTCAGCCCCCCCAACTAGGTACCCGCCCTTAAAAAAAAAAGAAACCCACCCCCCTCAAGCCCACGGAAGTTGCACTGACTGTCTTTTATCGTACTCCTTCTCTATTATATTTGTATCAATCACACTGGCCTTGGACTCCTCCTATCTCGGCACGACACTATGCTACTACTACCTCTACTACTTCTACTACTACTACTTCTACTACTACTACTACTACTACTACTACCACTCAAAACTCCGTTGTTCGGCATACGCAACTCCCCGTAAAGTCGCAGCCAAAGTCGTTGTCCAAAAAAAGAATGGTAAGTCCCCGAGAGAGCCGACGACTTACTTGACGCAAGAATTTCTTTTTTTTTTTATTTTGAACAAAGCCACAAGTAACCCATCAGAGTTTTAAATCCGCATAGTGATCGACGCGGGTGCCTCTCTGCGCTCGCGTCGCGCCTGCTATATGTATACATATATGACGCAGTGCATGTATACATATACGTACGAAAGTAACTTTTGAATCGTGTTTTTCTGTGTTTTCTTTCTCGTGCGCGCGCGAACACGTCCACGTGGTCCGTTCTGCTGTACAATTATCCTTCGTTCGTCGATCTTCGATGTCGTTCGCGAAACGCCATCGATCGACGAGCAACGATTCGCACCTTCGCGGCCCGTTTCGAATCTCGATTTCGTAAGATAGAGAAGAGTCGCTCGAACGATCCTCGATGGGAGTTACGAGAACCAGACGGGGAGGTAGAAAAGCAAAGTAACGAGCCGACGCCAGCAGAACGGCCTCGCGACGAGCGTTCCGCGCAGGCCATAGTTTTCTCACTTGTTTTGTCTCTTTGTTCCTGTATAACTACTTACATGACTCCGTGTATACGTGTACGCGAGGTGTCCGACTCGAAACAGGCCCGATTTACACTCTGCGTTGCCACGATACGAACTGTCTCGCCTTGGAAGAATTTTAAAAACGATTTTCCAGGGAAATTCTTCAACCGATAGTCCCTAGAAATATTAATATTCCTCTGTCGATTTCTGAAATAAATTCTTCGGGCTCCCCCGATACAAACTCTTTCGTGTTTTCTGGTAAATCTTCCAGTCCAAAATCTGAGAAACGTGGCGGTCGTGTCGTTCCCTCGTCGAACTCGATTTTATTTCTAATTTTTCAACGCCGTTTTAACGTCATATCGCGCTAGCAGCTCGCGAAACGAAAGAAACCTGGTTGTTCGCGTTGGAAAGGGAAAAGAAAATTCGATCGTATTCACCCCTTTGGGGCGTCGTTTCGCGTCGTTGCAACTATAGAGGACGATTGAATGGCTCGAGCGGGACACCCTGTGTATATACAGTGTCTACTTGTTCATCTACTTCTTGTTCCTTTTTGCGCGTGCTCTGTAACCGTTGAGTCTTTGAATTGAGATCACGATTAATCGGAGAACACGCTCTCCTTAACGGGTGTTCTCTTTTTCTGTCTTTCGTTTTGTGTTCTTTTACTTGGTTTTGCCCCTTTGTGTTACAACGTTCTGTTTCGTTCGACCGCCTGTTTTTTTTCTTTTTAACGCCTGGTTTACCACCGCCACCCTACCCCCGCCCCCTCGTATCTACTGACACGCTGCGTTTAACACGATCGCTCACCAGTCACCCTCGTCAAAAACGCCATCTCCTCTCCTCGTTTCGCGCCTCCGATCCCCGCCTGGTTTTCGCTGCCCATTGACCGACGGCTCTGTCAGTGGCGACCAGATCGACCAACTGATACACCAACGCCATAGAACCTCGGGCAAATAGCGTCTCTGCGTCGTGACGATTTCACGCAACCATCGGAGGATAGATCTTCGCGTATCCCATCGAGAATTCGAGGCGAGACCGATCGAATAATTCATTCAAAATTTTCTCACGTTTCTCTCGGTTCCAAGAATGACAGTATTTGGAATATATCGCCAGCAAGCGTAAACTTTTTATTCTCGAAACTAAACAGTGCTTTTTAATTGGCCCGAGGTCTCTCTCCGGTGGCGCGTTACTACTTTTCCATTTAGATTAAAAAGGTTCTCGAGAGTTACAGCTTTCAAGCAGGGCTTTAAGTAACCGTGGCCCAGCAGTTTCTCGAGAACAGTTTGTTTTATCCGCGCGTTTTACGACCCCGTTCGAGGATACCGCGACTCTAAACAGCTTGGCCAACGTAGCGTCGCACGACGTCCGCATAAAATGGCGCACCGACACCCATTTCCGGATTTACGGGCGAAAATCGCGACTCTAGCCGCCCGTCTGATCGCGTCCAGCGAGTAGAGCAACGATTGGTCTTTCGAATATCGAATTTAATTGGAAAACATTCTTCTCGAGAGGTGGACAGTTGGAGAGTACTCTAAATTTTTAACCGTCGCGGTTAGAAAAATGTACACATCCTTTATTTATGACCGGGCTGCGAACTTGCAAAGCTTCATCAAAATCGGGGAGGAGGTGCTTCGTGAATATTTCATGCGAGCGAAGCGCGTTTCAACTAAAACTCGGTAGAAAGCATCCCCCTCCACCAGTAATTACGAAAGGATAATTTGGATAATGCATGGTCGTAGAAATTTGATAAGTATTAATTTTAGTCGGTTCAAACATTGCACATGTATTTAGAATTTCTTGTTTAATTTTCGTACACTCTTCTCGTAGATAGATCTTCTAAAATTTAGTTTCCACTTGTATAACAATATCGTAAGAACAAATAATATTGCAACGTAGATGTCGAATTCACTCTCGTGGAAAATGTTTAACCCCCCCCCCAACGCTAAAATTTGTCGGGTCAACCAAGAAAGATGTTTCCAAGTTTTTGTTGCATCGAACGTATAATTTGATGGAAAACAAACATCGTTTTTAAAATCAGACTTGGACGATCGTGAAGGGGTTAAGGCGCGTTTTGTTCGCGCGTCGCGAAAGTAAAAGGCGTCTGGAAAAGTTGTTTCTGCCGGGCGGAAGTTGCGGTAATCGAGTTGGCGCGTCGATCGAACTCATCGAAAACCAATTACGAAACGCGATCCTCTTTCTCGAGTTTCGTGAAGCTCTCGGTGGGCCGATCGGTCGGGTCGGCTGGGGAAAACCCCCGAATTAGGTGCAGGGGACGCTCGTATTCCCTGCGATCGATGCCCGACCAACGACAATACGTTCCTCTATGAACAATCCACGGATCAGGCGTTGACGGATGTACGGGTAATCCGGGCGAAACACGGTTAATCTTCCACCGCGAACAGGCCAGGGTAGCCGGTCGATTGTTTTCCACTGTCGGTCCCGAGAGCCAACGTCGACTCTGTCTTTCCGCGGTGTGCGTTTCTCTCTCCCGGGGAAAACGTGTCCGGATCGATCGAACGCACCGGGTTTCCCTGAGATTACCAGAGGAAGGCCGCGATGCATCGATCACAAACCCCCCCTCCCTCCCACGTTCGAACGCCAGGGGCATCCTTTCAACCCCGTTGTCGGATCAAACTGTTACTCTTTCGGCGTCCTCGCGCCGCGATTACCACCCCCCAGCGTCGTCACACTTTGCTCCTCAAACACTCGAACTTCATTTTTTTAGAGATCCTACGAAACAGAATTTTTTATTCGTCGTCTTTCGAAAGGGTGAATTTAATTTGGACGAACAACTTGGCTCGAATCGAAATCAAAGATCGAGCCATAAAATTCCGAGGAACCGTACAAAGTCTTTCGAAGATAGAAACCGGATGAAACGTAATGGTCGTTGCCTCGCCGGAGACATTTCCCGCGCAGCCCAGGAGCAAAGAAAACAGCCAATGGCGTCGAGCCACTTTCCTACCTTTCAGTCGCCTTGGAACTTTTACACCTCCCTTTTCTATGTGTATTTTTATTATTTCTATTTACCCTTTTTCGTTCGTTCAAATAGACTGCGACGTTCCAGTTCGCGTTCCTCGAATCGCGAGGGCAACGCGACATCTTCGGACAGAACGACGTCTCGACTAGCGATTCGACCACCGATCCTCTCCGAATCCTCCCACGACAACCACCCGTGCTCCCCCTTTCAGCCCTTGCACGCTTTTCCCCGTGGCTGCGTTCGCGTGAAAGGAGACGAGGTGAAAGCTTCGATGCATGGATACCTTGTGTCTTCTGCATCGAACATAAGCTCGCCATTTTTCCGATCGTTCCGCGCGGTAGTTTCTCAAACTCGAAATGAAAATTAGCAGTAAGAAATTAATCACCCTCGTCCTCCCATGATCCGAACGCCAGTCGAAACAACCACACGTGTCTTCCTAGAGAGATTGCATTTAGTATCAGCAACCCTGTAGCAAGAGAATCATACACCAAGAACACTGTACCTTGTTCCTGATGAACGTCAAACACCCGTTACACCCATCGTCGCGTCGACATTCGACATACATATATCTATATCGTGTCTTCGTCGTTTCTTTCATACAACCACGCCTGCTCCCTTAGCGGGGCCCCTGAGAGGGGTGTGCAGGGGGTACCGAAATCTCATAATTCTCGAAAAATGCTAAATTCTACATACAGCGTGTATCCCAGGACGCGATACAACGCACAAAAATAAGTCGAAAACGTAATGCTTTGTACCAGAGTTGTGGCAAAATTTTATTCGAACGATAGTCGATGAGAGAACGACACAGAAATTTATCAGCGACGTTTACTCGATCGAAATGTTTATTTTTCTTCGACGAACCACGTTCGGATAAGAGTTTTGCCCATCCGTCTCGTACCCTCTGAAATTCCTCTCGGCGGACTTGTCCTTCGGTGTTACGTTGCCACCTGAACTCTGTTTCCGACTGTCTTCCCTGGTTTGCTCGTTTCTTAATCGTTTTACGTTACTTTACTACCAACTTTTTTACTTCTTTTCGTTCGCGTTCTTTTTACGAACTCGCCTATTTTTCAAAAGCGTCGCGGCCGATCCTCTCCTTTCGGCGGCGACGCGTTATTTTGTTCGCGCATGCTAGTGTCAAGTAGATCCTAGGATTAAACTTAATCGAACTGATCGATCGGTGTTTCGCACGGTGATCGTCGGAGAGTTCGCCTGATCTCGCAGCAAACGCCCGGGACATTATGTCGATACGTAACGCCTCTCGACGTTAACGTTAATCTCGTCTCGAGTCGAGAAAAGAGACCTCGTTGGCGCGCGCGCGCGCGCGCGCCTCGAAACGAGAATCAGGGCGACTCTCGTACGATCGACCGACAATTTTTTATTAATCAAAAGGTTTTTCTTAATCAGTTTTTCCAGGTAGCGTCTGCGTGGCGGTTAATTACCGCGCGGAGAACACGTTTCGAATGTCTGGCGTGACCTCCTGATACTCGTGCTATCGAGATTACTTTCCCCTCGTTTTAGATACCGTCGCGATTTAGTTTAAAGAACGAGACGAGAAGAGAAAAAATCGTTTGACGCGCTGAAAGTAATCACGAAGTTATCGAGGGGCGGTCTGCGTACCATCGGAAGTCGAAACGATCTATCTTGCCTCCCGATAAGATGCATTTTTTTTTTTTTTTTTCCTTTTCCATGAACGCCACCACCGGGAAATGCAAATCTAATCTCGCGACGCGTCGCGCATAAATTAATCATCGACGAGTCGCGGCTGGAATAAAAATTGTCGACCCACGGGATCGAGAAGCGTACATAAATATGATTGTAACCGGTGTCTCTTTCTATTCAAACTAATCTCAACTCTGTGTTATTAACACTTTTCACTCTGAAACTAAAATTAATTCTCAAGTCTCGAAAATAAGTATTAAATTATCGAAAATTCAACTGGATTCGTAGACTAGATTTGCATCGTCCGCGGTCCGTGAGCGATCTTGAAAAAACGAACGATCTTTCGGATATCAAAAGTTCTAAGGAAGACGAAGACAAGAAGAGCGTCGATCGCCAGATTCGTTCAACGAATATTTTGTCGATCGAAAAGAGGGGTCAGCCACCGAGTCTACGAGAACGCAGACCGCCCACGTATCCCACTAACGAATCACCTTCTTATGCTTTCAGCGATCACCGTTTTAATATCGACTAATGAAATTCGATCATCCATGTTTTATCCGCGGCCCTGATCGAGGATCTCCGGTATAATTCTGTTCGCGGCGTTCGATAAATCCTTCGAGCGATAATTTCGCGTCGGAATACCGCTGAAGCACGCCTCTCTCTGTCTCTCTCTTTCTCTGTGTGTGTTGTCTCTCTCCGCGTTTTCCGCGAAATCGTAAAATCCGGAAACTCCGTGACCGCGTTTACCATTATTACGCCAGCGGTCCGAATATTTCTGTGTCAGTGGCCACTTGCACCGCGACCGTGTTCCGCGATGAAACAGCCGTGTATCCCGGGGCTGATGGAAATAATTCGCTCGACATTCTGCGAAGCACGAATGTTTTTTGGACCCCCGAACGGTTTCGATTCACGCACCGGGTACTTGGGGAATTATTTTCGCGCGAAACGATCGGGGATTCCTGGATGGAAAAATTTACGGGGCGACGAGAACGACGGTTCCCGCGCCGGATATCCTCGACAGACGGGCCGCAAACACGCAGAAGAACTTCCATTTTCTGAATTAACGCGAGAACGATGGAGTTTTACGCTCTTTTTGCGCCTCTGATCGAGAGAACGTTTTTTAACGGCGCCGCGAATGCTCTGCGACACGAGAAAACGTTCGAGCATTGCTATTAAAAGTATTACCATAGACGAATTATACATCTTATGGACTTTCATGGCCCAATCTGACTGCCATAACAGTCTGAAAATTAGGAGGTGATTGGATACCTACAGAAATTAATTGGGCAGGTGGACAAATTTTTCGGCGAAAAATAAAAATTTCAAATCGTTCTGAAAAAATTATTTTCGTGTTTAGGGGTCAATTACAATCATTTTTGGTGAATAGACATACCCCTGAAATCCTAACCATTTTCGAGAAAAAAATTCATTACCGAAAGCATAATGTATGGCCAGAAATGTCCCCTGAAAATTTCATGCGTATCTTTAAAACGTCATAACTTCTGAACGGATAGGACGATTTCAATGTTTAAAAAAGCAAACTACGCGTATTTTTGTGGAGAATATGTAGAAATTGTAAAAATATTCGAAAAGTTGTTCCTTGACCCCGTAAAATGAGAAAAACCACATAAAAGTGGTCCAATTTTCAAACAGCCATAACTCCTACAATAGTGAATATATTTCAATGAAATTTTTTTCTGAAGTAGAGCTCATGGGTACCTACAAAAAAGTATTAGACAACTTTTCTGTAGGATGTCAAACAAATTAATTAAAAATGAAAAACGAATTTTAAAGAAAAATCGACAGGGGGTAGGTGCCTAAATTTTTCGGCGAAATTGAAAAGTTTCAAATCGTTCTGGAAAAATTATTTTTAATTGCAGAGGTCAATTACAAGCATTTTTGGTCAATACATATACCCCTGAATTCCTACCCACTTTCCAGAAAAAAATTCGAATAGGTGGTGAAATTTTCGACGAAATTAAAAAATTTCAAATCGTTTTGAAAATATTATTTTCGTGTGTAGGGGTCAATTACAATCATTTTTGGTGAATAGACATACCCCCGAATTCCTAGCCATTTTCGAGAAAAAAATTACCGAAAATATGTCTGACCATACCGTTGATATGTTTCACTGAAATTTCATGCGTATCTTTAAAAAATCATAACTCCTGAACGGATTGGACGATTTTAATGTTTCAACAGGCAAACGACGCGTATTTTAGCGAAGAATATGTAGAAATTATGAGAATACTGGAAATCTAGATCTCTTGAGCTTCAGAAAAATGGACACTCGGATAATGGAAGTTCTACTGTGTACAAAGTTCTTGACTGCCTTTGAGTACCTCGAGAGGTGAATCTAGAGGGAAAATTCATAAAAAAATATTGTATGAACCCAGGTTGTGCAGGTTTTAGTTTTCGAGTTATGGTGGCCTAAAAGAGGGTGCTCGCTGTGAGGTGTTCCAATTTAATCTGATATTTTTGTCGTGGTACAGTATTTATATAAAATATAGTATCAAGACTAAACAAATTCAAATATGAACAAGATCCTTACATTAAAATTTCTTTTAAAAATCATGTACAGCTTACTTTTTCTCTATATATTTGTTCATTATAGCGAATAAACTCGTTTACGCTAGATTTACAGAACCCAGTTCCATACTTAATCAGAACGCATTTACGAAACATAGAATCGCACAGTATCGCGACACAGCGAACAGTTTCTTCGATTCGTCGTAACTCGAGAACCAGGGCCTGGAAGATCCTACGGTCCATATAACATTCTTTTCGTCTTTTGCGCCGTAGATTCGACCCCGGAGATACTGATTTGCAATTGAAAATCATTGCGTACAGGGTGGGCCAAATAGGAGTGGTCGTTCGTTCCGACTCGAATCGAAGTGGAAAATCAAATTTCACCACGGAGTCAATCTGTTCAAGTCGTCCTTCTCGAAAAAAAAAATTTCGTACAAGGGGTTAATCGTCCTCTTTTTCCACGTGACCTCGCGACCTTTGGCCCAGTCTGTACGAGAGAGAAAGAAATACAAGGCGTTCCTTAGTACGCAACACTTATGTTTTCCTGCTCCTCCGAGACTCGGTGATAAAATATTTTCTACAACAAGAAACTAATAGAACAGTTCCTCTTTGATAAATTTTTAAACGCGTCCAAGGACCGCCTTGCGCAACAATTTCCAAAAATTCTAACGCACACGCTTCTGACTTGGACGCCACTTACGCTGTGCACTCTTTTTCTTGTCTGTTCTATGTGTTCTTTTCTTTACGCCACATTCTACAACCACCTTCGCCAACCACCAACCAACCACCACTATATCAACCATCCGAAACTAAAACTGCCAAAACAAACAAAATCTGTCTAACGTACGATTCGAATCTCCTACGTCGGACTGTCCGTGCGACTGATCGAAAAAAAATAATTTGAAAATCAAAAAAAATATGTATATACATCACCGCCTCTCTCTATCTCTTCTCTTCGGCCGCATTGACGCTGCTCTCACATTGTTGGTTACTTCTGTCCTTTTACTTACGTCCACGCTCACCATCGGTAAACCGACCATGGGCACCATGGCCGCCATGGTAACCCGATGGTAACCCGACGGTCTGGTCCGAATACGACCCCACCTACCATCGCGTACGGTGAGTTCATTTCTGTTGAAAGTGCGCATAGATCTCGACCGTGGAAGATCCAGGCGTTCGAGAAGACCTGACCTCGCGAACCTTCACCTGGAAGCTCGTAATCCGCTCGCCTATTTTCGCGTTCCTTCGTAGCCAGAGTCAATCTGCGTCGGTGCATGGAGGAATCTTGAGAATTCGCGATAACAGATCCACCATCGAAGATGACAATTTTTGGTCTAACCTCGAGACGATGATGGAAGACTGCAAAGCCTTGCCAAACGAACGCTTCTGATCGATCTTCCGTTTTCCCCGGGACAGTCAGGTCTCCTCGAGCCGATCCTCCGCGAATCGATCACGCAGAACGAAATAGGAACACGTCTAGCACCCAATGGTTCCTGTCGAGAACGCTCGACGTTTGTCAAAATAAAACGCTTCGTATGGACAATTCAAGCGTCGACTTTTTCTATAGAGTTTTTTTTTTTTTACTTTTTTGTGAAACGTAAAAAGGAAGTACCATTGGGTACGCGAAGCTTCCTATCGTCGACAACCGCGTGAGAGGGCATCGAAGGAATCGAAAGACACGAAGATCCATTCGGAGAACGCGACCTGTATTCAAAACGATTTTTCACTCACTCTGAATTCGACGCTTCGAGCCGACTAACCACTCGAGAGACAGATGCATCTCGATTTTCTACCGGTTCGCGCGATTCGAAACCTTTTTTAACTATTTTTCTTGCCAAGTTTTAGTCTCTTTTCGGCTCGAAGGGCGAACTGCGCCTCCTAGAAACGCTTCTGAAACAGCGATAGAGCACTAGTTAGCCCTGTGCAACAATGTTTTGAGCACAGATCCGTCGAAACTTCCGTGTCCCGGATACTTCGAATCCGTGATTCTGCCTGATTCCTTCTCCAGAATCGTTGTACGATGGATCTTCGTTTCTGGAACTCGGTGCCAGGCTCGACCACCTTACGATAAATGTTAGCTCGGTAGAAGGCTGTCGCAATGGCGCCATGATTAAATACCGAAATAACCTTCCTATACAGTCTTCGTTTCTTTGGCGAATCGAGTGTTGTGCAAAAATACCCCGGAATAAAAGTACAAACCTCGAGATTCGAACGATCTTCCGCGCATCTACCTTACGCATACGCAAGCTTGATCGATCGTTTCTCCGATGGCGTTTCGCGATCTTGGGAAAGCTTCCACGATCGACACAGTGTACAAGCTCCTCGTACAATCGTTTAATAAAGAGCATGCATCGGACATTTAGAATCGTTTTCACAGATCGAGGTAGCGTTTCTTTCGTCTATTATTTCGTGTGGATTTTTTTTGTTTGTATCGACGTTTCGCTGGAAATTGCGGAGACCTCGACGCGTTCGAAAATGCCATTGCGACAGGCCTCGAGTGCGTAATCATGCGCTGACACGTAAATGTCTAGAGAGCAAAGGCTTGATCTGTTGTATAAATTAGTAGTGACGTACGTCGTTGTATGTGCCGCATCGTCCTTCTCGTGAGAACCGCAGGATGCAAAGGATGATCGATAAGTGTTTACATACACCCGCTCGGCCGAAAATCTGAATTTCCCTTTTCCCCTCCGTCCCACGGGATTCTTTTTGTCGCTCATTTGTGTGTTCCTGGAGATCGAGAGAATCGCAGCAGCGGTGAACAATTTTTGGGGAAGCAAATATAGAATAAACATTTTTAAATTGGATGGAGACACTATTGTGAAAATTCTCGAATTGTCCACCGCTGGTGCTTTCGCCTTTCAGGATTTTAATTTCACTGAATTATCGAACAATTCGAACGTCTGGAAATCACGTTCGAATAAACCCCCTGCTAGATTGAAATGTTTAATATTCCGGAAACCGCGTGGTCGGAGATCCAAGAAAAGAAAGGTTTCGATAAATATTCGTTCGCGCGGCGAATTCGCTGAATTCCTTCGGGCAAATCGGTGATACGGAATTCCCTCGATTCAGGAAAAAAATTCACGTCGCAGGATAGCCGAGAAAATAAATTTCGTCCCGCCGTCTCGTTCGCGTGAAATTAAAACGCAACGCGGAATTGACACATCTGCCCCGGTCGCGTCGGTTAATTACGATTGAGAAGAATTTATCGGTATTTGTCGATTAGAGTTTGTTTATTTAAAACTGATAGGATCAGTGAGACACGGTAGCGATGGGGACGATACCGAATCGATATCAGTTTAAAATATCGTTAAATACATTGTGCTGCAATGTTGTGCAATTTTATCTTACAATTGTAAAGGGTTTTCTCGTGCATTTTGTTTCTCTCAGTATGAAGTATTATAATATCGTACAAACAGGCATAGATTATTCAATATAAACGTTTTAATTCTTAGTTAGTGTTCTTTTGATCAAAGTTTAAGTATCATCGATGCTTGATCGTATCCCATCGTTACTTTTCGATGGAGTCAACGAAAGAATCGACTCGATCATTAGAAGATTGGTAAGATTGCAAACGAAAAAATGCTCGATCCCGTCGCTGATCTTCGTTGTTAACGATGGGGTAGCCTTCGAACGGTTCCACGAGTCGATTCGTTCGCTGATTCCGTCGTAGATTTCTAAACAAAGCACCGAGAACGAGCGTTGCGTTTCCCTGAAAGTGACGAATTGCCCAATTTGCTGTAGCGTCGCAACCCCCGACGTCCGCAAATTTATCTCGCGAATGGTTAGGGAAGCGGAAACCCGACGACACCGGAACTATATTTTCACGTACGTCGACCCGTGTGATATGTCCTTAAAGCGAGAAACCCGAATTGTTAGACCACCCCGCTAGTACGACTAATAACGTTACGTCCATTGAAATGAAAATTTAAGCCCGACGTGTACGGAACGTCCATTGTTCGACGGCGAAAGATACGCAGCACGAATTTACCAGTTTGGTTGCCTTCGGTTCGAAAAAAAGGTCGCGTTAATTGTCTCTAATCTCCCCCACTCTCGATATTTAGCAAAACTCTGCGAGTTCCGGTAAATATGACCACTGTGATACAGTATTCCAAAGGCTTCCTTTTTCTGCCCTGCAAAATCAAGACGTCGTCCATCAGGCTCTTTATTCTCGCATTTAGTCGATTACTATAGCTCCTTGACCCGTGGCTGTTCGCTTTAGAAACGATTCATATTTTTCTAGATCGGTTTTCAGCTCGGTTCTCAGCAAGTTTGACTTCTACAACCTCCGCGAAAAAATTTGCAAACACCTTGTCGAAACCAGCCATGTATTTTCACATTTTCGTACAACGCGATAAACGCGTGCAAGAGGAAACGAAACATTTCTTTCCGGAGCAAAGAGTAACCAAGTAACTTGACGAACTTTATTTTAACGAGGTGTCGCCTTTCTTTTACAATTTATCACGCGCTCGGGTGAACGTTTAAAACATCGTCAATGACGTATGCATCCTACGGTCGTAAGATTCTACTGGTTGACTGTTTTTTGTAGAAATCTTTGAAGATACGCTAAATTCTATCGGAATAGTAAAGTACAAAGAGTTTTGAAGTGTATTGAAACAGTTTTCGAGCCCTCGGGTGTTGCTGTATAAAAAAAATTGCTGTGAACCGCTCTGTATTCGAGTAAAAATCGAGCTTCGCGGGTAATCGCGGCGTGCAGGCGTGGGTCACTGGTTAGAACAGAAAGCATAAATAAAAAAATGATCCGAAAGAGTAAAAAAAAAAAAAAAAATACGAACGAGAAAGTAGGCAAGTAGCGGTAAAGCGCCGCAGTGACCGATGGTGCGTACGTATCTCGCGCTCAGCCCCTGCATGTGCATGCGACCTCTTTCTCTTGCATCTCGTGTTTTTGCATAACAAAACACCCCACCTGCCCCCCTTCTATTACACCCACCCGGATATGCAGCCCGGTGGCCTGCACGTAGACGCATATTACACGTACGCACGTTTACACGGCTTTTCGTTTACACGTGCACGCGCACACGCGGTACGTAAGCTGCGTGCATTTTGTATGCAATGAGCTTGTGCTATTATCCTCGTGCACATACTCTCTCTATATGCATATATAAATATACGATACTCGTGTGCACAGGGTGTCCCGAAAACCCACGCGTTGTTTCTGTACGTTTTAAGTTTTTAGTCTGCTATGCTCTTAAGGAATTTGCAGAGTCATTTTGTGGTGAAACGAGTTCATTGACATCTGTTATCAATCAAGTATTTTTAATATGTAAATAGATAACTAAAATAATAATAAAGAAAACATTTTCGTATCGTTTCCTATAATACATTATGACCGCGTACTTCTGGGACAGCCGGTGCACGGAAAAGGTATTTCCTCGCGTTCTTCGTCTCTTCGCGCCGGAAGTTGATCTCGATGGAACCCGGAACGAAACCTACGGGATTTCTTTTTAAATTTCAATTGTTGTTAATTCGTATAATTTTATCCCTCTTCCGGTTTCGCTTCGTTATTCAAAGTTCCATCGGAATAACGATCGTAACATAAAAGATATACATAAGAGCAATGGAAGTGATTTGTATAAATGTTGATCAGACTTGGACGTATTATGTTAGTCGATTCGAGCAAGTCGATTCGTTCTTTCGACCATCCAATTCCTCTGTAAATAATTCCCAAAAGTAATGGCAATAATTCTATAAAGAACGTGTTTTAAAAGAAATGATTTCGTATTGGGAGGAGCAAAATTGGATAGTCAAGAGATTCGAAGCAAACAAAGACTAGTTCGTATCGACGCAATAATACGTCCGATTGGTAAAAAGAATAATAGTGACGATTCACCGAACGTCGACGGTTTTCCTTTCCACGTTTCGAGCGCGAAGTCTGACGGAAACTTTCGTCGACTCGCGACCGGAAACGAGACACGACCAAAGAAAATGTCGATCGCTGTACATCGAGACTAATACGCACACGCTCGTCGCGTGCACCGAGTTTTTGGCTGTAGTTTTGCCGTTGTTGTTTGCCGTGAGACCCGACGATAACGAGTGATTATTATTATTTATTTTTTTAATAACATAATCACCGGTTAAGCTGTGATATGAATAACGTAGTTACCACCGAGATCGATTCATCCTACGACCGTGGATCGTAGGACGAATCCGTGATCGCGATCTCGCGAAGGCCAACAAGAATCATTCGATTCCATCTTTACGAATCATTTAAAGTTGTTCCTTCGTTTGGTACTCGCTACTCGAACCAATAGAGATATCCGTGGCGTTTCATCCTTTATCGTTTAGAATTGCCTTCGCGATTTCGTCGATCACTGGGGGAGCGTCTGTTCAACGTTCGATAAACCCGGTTGTTCTAAATCGACGCCCTCGATTTTCTAGGTGCAGCAGCCAATCTACGCAAGGAGGTTATCAGAAACAAGATCAGAGCCATTGGCAAGATGGCGCGCGTCTTCTCCGTCCTGCGGTCAGTAAACTATCCTTCTTTATTACTGTTTCACCGAAACTTCCGTTCGCCAAAGTCGCGTTATTTCCTCCCGGAAACTCTCCCAAGTATAAGATTATTATAAAGCAAAGTTATTCCGAGCGTTCGTAACTCCTCGATAACGATATATAAATTGTAATAAAACGAAACCGATATAGCTCTTTCTTTAAAATTTAAAATACTGTTCAAAACGCAATTTGCGAAAAAAGAAATTCGTACAATCCCATTCGACTTTGTTTGCAGACAGTAATCGAGTTTAGGGTTTCGATCATTCTCATTGCGAATCGAGGTACTGCAATTAATTCTGTTTCTGTTGATACTGCTTGTGGCTCTCGGGTATAGAGCCGGGGTCCTTCCGGTAAAGCGTTCCAACGTTTCTGTGGCAGTCAGCTGCATCAAGGGGTCACGTTATACACAGTGTCAATGTGTTATCCGACCCCATGGTCCTGTGTATCGGTGCATCATCAAACCTGATGAAATTAGCTTCGATTCACGCGAGAACGTCGCGATGCTTTTCGAAAAGGACGCCGCTTAGGCTCGAAAGCCTCGAGCAATGGGGCAACTTTAGTATCACTGAACTCGTGACAGTTATTATTATTTGATCGTTCTTCCAGGGAGGAGAGCGAGAGCGTGTTGCAGCTGAAAGGACTGACACCGACCGGAGCTTTGCCACTTGGTGCGTTATCTGGTGGCAAGACGTCCCTAAAAAACGGTGAGCTCATCTAAATTTCTCTGGCATCTTGGAATCCCAGGGAGAAGCTGGATAAAATTTCGTAACTCGTAAAAATCCAAATTTCGATCGAATAAATCACTACGGTTGGTCTTATGGGTTGCCTGTTATTCGAACGAAATTTAGCCCACTTCGAGCACCACTCGTGGCTGACAATTTGTCACCAGCACGCGTTTAACGAGTCCGACTCGATTTTGGCCCAAACATAAATACCACAGGCCAGACTCGCGAACAGCAAATCACGGTCATGACCGAGTTTTAGTTCCTATCAGTACGCTACAATAGTGGGTCACGATTCTTATAATCTCTGTTAGCATCAGTCTGGTTTGTTTACCGCGCGTTTACGCCTACCGTTTGGGCCCGGATTTCGTCGAGGTAAATGCCACAGGAAGGGGTTAATCGGGAGAAAAATACAAAAGCGAGGAGGAAATTTCTCCCACTGATCTGGGATTATTTTTTTCCAGCTCTCCAAGGCTTCTCGCCGAACCACAAAATCACCTCGTTCGCAGAGGCAAAGGGTCTGGACGCCATAAACGAAAGGATGCCGCCAAGAAAGGACGCCCCGCCCACGCCGGTAAACGAGGAGAAGCCCGTGATAAAGCCGCCGACTCCTGCGGGAGACAAGCGAGACCACAACACACCGCAACCGCAATCGTGAGCCTCACACTCGTCCAATCAAGGTACACATCACACCCACGTGGATGATCCTGACTCGGGGAGATTGCTCCCTCTCACGATCGATCTCTCTCCGATTTCTACATGGATCAGGATCCACGGCCCCGCGTGCATCCTGACAAAGGGATCCACGACTGGCTAACGATCTTCGCCACGAGGATCGTTCGCCAACGCGGGCCGCGAGCAAAACCAGCTGAAAGTGTTTCCAGCTGACAGAGCAATCGTCATTTTGTTACAAGCATCGCGAAAGATTAAATCGATGCATAAAATCGAGAAACGTCAGTCTGTCTTCAATCTTCGTTTCAAGCTCGTATTAGGCCCATTGGAAAATCCTCACCGTTTTATAAACAAAAGGTATTAATATTTAATTCAGTTAAATAATTTCTTCCCCATCTTCATGGAGGAAGACCTGAAGTAATCGTATGGTGAACGATTAGAATTTTCCCGTGGACTTAATAAATATGTGGTCGTTTTCAAATACTGTAAATGGAAGGAAATTTATGAATCATGTTAAATAGAAACACGTTATAACAGTGCTTCGCGTGTTGCTACTCTAGATTCCATTGCGTACAAATAATTGTCTCCGTGTTTCTATTCGATGAAAATGGCCACCGCTTATACCTCAATGAGCTCGTAACGAATATTGAAAGGGCCGATGTTTTTATACTTGACAAGTTTTCTCATGTGTTGGATTTCCAAACAGAAACGTTTCCACGAGTGATCGTGTATCGAATAAATCACAACGAAACCTGCTCGACACCGATGCTTAGCTTCACGCACGTAACGCACGAGACTTGGTTTCGATTCGGGACTGTTTTGTACAAAGTGAAGACTAACATGGCCTCTGCTTCACGACTAACTCCAAGAGAGACACGTGGATTCACAGCTTCGTGTTGTGTTGCACGTTGATCGGGACACTTTGTCGACCGGGCATCCGGTAACTTGGTCGTTGAATTTTTAAATTATCATTGATCGTGGCGGTGCAAAAAAATAATATCATTCGCGTACATTCGAATCGAGGAATTCGAGACCGTGTAAATTGCGTAAATTCGATGTTGCTTATTCGAGATAGCCAATTCAGAGTCTATCGTCGCGTCTCCCGTTCCCGGTCCATAAACTCGGAGAGTGTCTGCCAAACTTCCTAACGTTCCCCAAAGTTCGAACGGTATTGTTGTCTTCACGGTAACTGTCCTCGATAGAATTAGAGTCAAAGTAGTTTGCGACCGTTTATTGTCAGACCAGCTATTGGAAACGCTCGCAGGCGCGAGTCCGCGCGCAGCAAAAACTTCCCAACGAAGTCTTCCAAAGACTCGTAAATCGGTCTCGACGTGCCCCTTTCTTCGTCAACGATGAACGAACGGATATATAGCTCGACTACTTAGTAATGGTCCCTGTGGTGGAGGATCCAGCTGCACCAGCCTCTTCTCTCGCTTATACGTTATTAGAAAACCGGGTACCGGGTTCGATTCAGTAGCTAAATATCTATCACGTCCAGGTGTTAGTTTTAAGAATCACTACCGTATCACGTTGCACTGTATCGACTGCCCCAATGCAATTTAAGGGGGCATTCTAGAATCTCACTTTCTTAAAGTACATGTCGTTGAAAATGATGGGGCTTGATTCTAAATATTCGAGCTATAGAATCCAGTTGCGATGGCGGTGCACGGTGTCGACAAAGTGTCAGCGAGAAAAGAGTAAGGGAATAAAGACGAGGCTCCGTTGAACGTTTCTTTCAGGTGGCAAGGATGGATCGTAAGATCCCGATGCTGTCGCCGCCGCCACCACCATAAGATCCAAACCATTGCTCGTCTCTCCCCCCCGGTTGTTATCACTAGTGCACTGTTCGTCGAGCCAGGAAGGAATCGTCGCGGCCGCGTGGAGGATCTGGAACCCGGAGAGGACTGCCACGTCCATCGACGCGGGAGCCACGGGGACGGTTGTCGTCGTTCGCGTGTCCGGTGTCGCGACTCGCGTCCCCGGCGACGATGGAGACGGTCCGTCGCCGGTCTGATACCGTTCAGAGCGCGTTTCGCGCGCACCAAACGGGGATTGTTCGCCTCGCGGGAGGCGCTTCACGGCCGTCGTGCCCTCGTCTCTTTCGTCCTCTTTCTCCCATCCAACGACGACGACGACGACGATGACGACGACGACGACTCGCGTGACCTGGTGCCCCGGCGTTACGCGCGGCGGACCCCTCCTCGCGTTGGATCGCAATTTAGAGAACGCTAGCTTGGGAACAATGACGACAGAGGAGAGATTATTATTTAAATACGCGAATCGTCCGTGTGTACGCGCGGCCCGGTTCCGGTTCCGGTTCCGTTTCCGGTTCGCTGGCACACGCGAGACAACGGATGGATCCGCGGTGGTTCGAATGTTGATCGCGCGTAGACACGGACCTGGGGTACGCGGAGTCGACGACGTACGTCGCGTTTCGGGTTTCCGGGTATCGAGGACGAATCGTCCCCGTCGTCGTCCTCGATCGGCAACGACGCCGTTCGACGATATCTCTCGTTTCCTCGAGCGCCGCGAGGCGAACAAATCGAAGAATAGAGAAGCAAAGATTTAACGAAAATAATTAAAAGAAAAAAACATGAAGCACGAGAAGGAGTAAGGAAACGGAAACAAAGGTGAAATGAAAATAAAAAAAAAAAAAAGAGGTAAATAAAATAAAAAGGCAGCTGGCCTGTCGGTACGGCGGAGCTTCCGGTTTTAGGATTTACTAGGTTCTTAAGGAGTCCGCCCTGGGTGGTGCAAGGGCATCCCCGCGACAGGGTGGGGTTACTTAAATCTTAAGTCGAGATAAGCTTAGGGTTAAGCCGTAAGTTATATCGGAGAATTTATTTAATATACGCATATACGATAAATATATTATTAATTGATTAATATTATTATTACTATTATTATTATTATCGTTATTATTATTAATATTAATACGATACGGTGTTTCTCGCCGCAGAATGCGTGCACGCGCACGCCCGTTCGCACGAATGCACGTCGAGCGCGTCGTTTCATACGTGATTCGTGAAATTTAAACGAATCATCGGTACGATTACGCGATTCGCTGGACCACCCGTCCCACGGACTTTGTTTAATCGTTCGTTAGCGTCCTATAGTCTCTACGAATCGATTTTGAAAAAGGGGAAAGATTTTGTTAGTTCGATGACCAAAGTTACTGCTAAACTTCTATTATAAACACTTCGATCGGTTGTCAATGTCTTAAGATCTACTAGAACAAAACGCAACGTCCTGGAAATTTTTCCTAGTTCCGCACAGGAGAGGTTCGTTCGACTCTCTTATTAAATCATTCTCGATCACCCTCCTGGTTTTAACTTCGTCTATTTTAACTTGCTTCGCGCGTCGTTTTAAACCAAAGTCCCGTACGTGTATTTGAAACAAGCATGGCCGGTGGAAATCATTGCAAGAACTGGGGAGAATATTGCTCGTTTCGCTATTGATCGAACAAAAGACGGATTTTCTTTATAGTTGTAATTGCGGTACATATCTCTCGTTTCACGTGTATTTAAGACGGAACACATTTCACCACTCAGCAGTTTGAAAATGTCGCAGTGCAGACTTTCGGTCGGATTTTCCAAAGATCGGGGAATAATTCTTGAAAACGTGCATGGAAGTCGGTGATTGGACATCGTCCAAGTGAAATTGGCACGAAAGCGATCCTCCTTTTCGTAATTTGCTGTCAAAGAATACAGAATAAATCGAGAATCCTCCCACTTGCTTCGGTATTCCGTCATTAATTCGAACGACCGTGTAATTTTAATCGAAAATTTTTAATCTCGAATATCGTTCGATTTATTTTAGTCTAATGGTATCGTTGCGCGTTGGACTTTGATTACCAATCGTTTAAAAAATTGGAAAATAACAGTCGTCGAAACGCGCCCTTGAATGCACGCGAAATAAAAATGATTGTCGGATCGCGTATTAAAAAGTTATTGAAACGAGGGTGGAGACGGGTGGCGGCGATTTCGAAAAGTCGAAAGGAAACGGAACGCTCGACGAGACACAAGGGAATCTCTCGCGGAGGCTTCGCGGGCCTCGATCGCGCACGAACGAAGGATCTATAACGCATATTATACGTATATCAGTAAACCCATGACATGTGTGCTCCTTTTGGACGTGTGATGCGTAAACCCTTGCTCCAGCCAGTCGCAGAAGTTTATTGTGGGAACTGAGAAAACCGATTTTCAAAGGAGGTACGCACAGAGACCAGAAAATAAAAAATTAATGGGACAACGCTCGACCAAATATGGCCGCGTGGGATCGTCCGCGCGGCTAGTAGAGAATATAACGAAGAGAAAGTAAAAAAGAATAAAAAAAAAAAAAATACGAAAGGAATATTGTCCAAGGAAAAAAAGAAGTTTTTTTAGGCGAGAAGGGGGGCGAACGAATTGTCCATGGTCTGTGAATTCCTCGAACGACGAGTTCGAGGGAGTAAAAACGAGAAAGGAAAAACCAAACGGACAGCCATTTTGCGTAACACGTCTAATAACGTTGATCTTCTATGATTTTAATGTGTGTTCTTGCTACTATCCGACATAAGTATGGGTCACAGCCGCGAGCTGCTCGCGCCTGGCGCCGGAAGTGGAGCCTTTGCGGTCCCGGAAACGGGACCGGTTTACGCGAGAATGCGAACGAAACGACTATAAGACGAATAATCGGACATTGGTCGTATCTTCTTCTTTTTTTCTTTTTTATCCTTTATTTTTAAGTTTATTTTATTCCTTCTTTTATTTTATTTTTTGTTTTTTTAATGCGTCGCGAGTTAAAGCGAGATGAAATCTCGATGGAATTCGAAGCATTTCGAACGCGATCCTACGCTCGACGCGCCGCGATTTTTGGCGTCGAGTCTCGATCCGAAACACGTGACTTCTCAATTGCCGCTTCCTTTCGGTCCCGTGAACGTGTTTAGTTCGTGTTGACGGGTGTCAGTGCCAAACTACGATCATTTTTCGGTTCTTCGCGGTCACTTTGTTCTCCGTAGAGCCCCTCGAGTCGTTGAACGGCGGGGTAATTTTTGAAACTTTATTACCACTCTGTAGAATGGCGTCGTTGGTGTGCTCGGTTCGAATTGAAAACCATTCGGTATTATTTCTCTTATAAACTGTATTTAACGAAGAAGCAGTAGTACGTCGTCTCTAGAAATTTTTAAATATATGTATATCAAGGGCGTAATATACATGGTATTATTTTTTTATTACAAGGTAGCGCGTGATCGAGATGTATTTTCAAAAATTTTAGTTAGAATATATGGAAAGACGTACGGCACGCGTGGTATTAATTTTTTTTAGCAAAAAGAAGAAATAGATTTTTCCTGCCATTTTCGTGGCGCTGCGCGCTCGACGTTCTCCGTAGGCCTCCGTGCGTTAGGTCAACGTTTAGTTGAAAGGTCGTTGCCCAAAATCGGGACCTATTCGACGCGAGTACACGACCGTTCGGGATGTTCTAAAGCGTTTCAAAGAGCCTCCCTAACAACCCCATCGATCCCTTCGTCCTTTGCAAAAACAAAACACCCCTGTAACACGTATGTTTACTCCCCCCGGCGAAAAAGTACCGTCTATTATTTTCACGTACAGTCGAACTTGGTTATAACGAGCACGGACGTATCGAAGTCGCGGCTGTAACGAGCAAGAAAAGCCATATTGATTCTAATGCACGCGTATTCTTATCAAATCACTCGTTTTTACAGTGCTCGGGGAAACTCGTGATATCTTGAAAGGGATCTCGCAAATAAAAAGACTAATTTACATCGTATTTATTACTAATATTCTTCTTAATTACGAATATATTGCGTTTAATGCAAAGGTATTGATCGTGTTTAATATTAAGCGTATCGTAGTTTAAACAAGCATATTGATATAAATAATATGCCCACGTGTAAATATATTCTTTCTCCCAATATCAACATTTCTTGAATCTGTGTCTTTAACGAGTTCTTGACAATTTGAACGATTAACCTAACTCGCCGCTAATCAGTGAGTAATAGTTTTAACAAGGAAATTTTGTTGATCGTTATAATCGAGTTCGACTATGTATGCAGTATTCCCTCGCAGGTTGCAACGAAGTTACCCTCGCCATATGAATATTAAGCGAACAGTTTCTTGGAGAAAGGACGTATATCAACTTCATTTTACTGTGGAATGGTGGTTAACGAATCACGTTCCCCTTAGTGGGTTATTATTTATTTAAAAAAATAAAAAAGTGTGTCGGAGCGTAACGTACGCCCTATTTTCAAGGAATTGTTTGTCCCCTGCGTGTACCTACGTTCCACCGTACCTCCCTCGCAGGTTGCAACGAGCAGGTTCGGACGAAATTGCAGCCTGCAAGGGGTTGCTGTGTTTTCCCGCGTTTTTTTACGGCGTTCTGATGTCTAAAATCCTCCGTAACGCGCGTTTACTTTGTTCCACCGAGTTTCTTTGTTTACCCGCGCGTCTGTGTATATTTTTCCCACCCCCGAATATCTCGCGGCGTCCACCCCCATCCCGGAAACTACCGCGTTTGTTTTCGCGTTGCCCTCCGTTCATCGTCGCGTTTCCGGCGCGTCGATTTCCACGGCGACGGCGCGTCTCGACGGACGATCGTGAATCGAGAGTCCGCCTCGCTGCTTATCGTGTAATATTTCTAGTAATAAAATGGCGCCGCGATCGCGTCGCGGGCCTTTCTCGTCGTTTTCGCTGTTTTTTCTACCTCCTCTCTCTTAAGAATCGATGAACAGCGGAAGTGGGCGCGACGGGGATTCGCGACGATGGACGCACATTAGCGCGGAAGTCGGAATTGGGAATGTCACGGACTCAGAGGGGTTGGGCGGGGGTACAAAAGAAAAGAAAAAAAGACCACGTGGAGGTAACGGTTAAACGGGAAACAGGGGAGGGGGGGGACCACGCGCGAGAAATGAAAAAGAAAAGAAAATGAAAACGGGAGGTAGTCAAAGGCCACTTCCGTCAGCCAATCATCGGCGGCAGTGTAAGAATTACGGTCTGAAACATAATAAAGATAATGAAAGAATATTATTATAAAATGAAATGAATTAAATAAGATATATATATAAATATATATATATACATATATATATACATATGTGTGTATATATATATATATACATACACAAAAAAAATATTATATATATATATCTCTCTCTTCTCACTATGATAAAGATATACAGTGAATAATAATTCTATCTCTCTTTGCTACCAAGTTGTACTTATTCTTAATTGATTTACTTGTACAAAAGAATGTGTTAAATAATAATGAAATACATAATATAATATACATCTATAAATAATACATATTATAAATATATAAATATATATAATATAGTGTTAATTAACTATTATCATTACTATTATTATTATCATTATTATTATTATTATTATTATTATTATTATTATTATGGTCATCGCGAGATAACGGTTATTCTTAATTATTTTATTATTGATTATTATCGTTGTTATTATTATTATTCCTATTCGATTATTATCGTTACCATTAACGGCGTTTACCGATGCTATTTACTATTGTCACATCGTCACTATCGAACGCGAGTAAAAAAAGAAAATGAAAAACAAAGTACTTACGTAAGTGCGTGAGTGAGTTTTTCGGTGCGCGACGAGAACCGTTGGTATGGATAATACAATTACGCGTACTATCTTTTGCCACTGTTCACTATTGTGATGGTCGTTTCAACTGCGTTACGACGACGGCGACACGATCATGGTGATTCAGGACGTAATCGGGATTGTCGGATGTCTTCTGCTGTAGAAACTTCAATATCATTGTTTCTTTCTTCATTCGTCAGCCAGATAAATCTGCTTCGCCTATTTTACGACGCGCGGTTCGCGTAATAAATTCGAAAAGTATTAAACAGATTTTTATTTCTCATCTGGTCGCGTCAGGTTCGCCAAAAATGACGGAACTTGACATTCGACGCTGTAACAGGCACGTCAAACTTATTTTTCTCCAAAAAAACATTTGCAGTCTTAAATAACATTGTTCCATTTTGTTCAAAGTATTTACAGACAGCAAAACATCAAAATTTTTGGCGTATTTTCGTTTAAATTAATTTGCATTTAAGTTGTAATATGTACATATATGTTAAAAATGTTAATCGTTCACGGAACATAGTACTCGAATCGTTGTCGAACAGTCGGAAAGGAGCAGACGTTAGATCGCGATCATTATCATCTTCGCCATTATGATCTTTTGTTTTGCATAACGCAGAGACGGGCAAAATTTTTATGCGCGTAGACGCTTCGAGTAACGAATAATACAAATAAAAATTTCAATCGTAGAATAAAATATTCCACAACGAACGGATAAAAATTAAACTGTTTGATCGAATAAATTGGTATACGCGGTCTTGTTGGTTATGCATTATGCGAATAGAAGTTTTGCCCGGCTCTGCGATAAGATAATGGAAAAGAAAACAGAAGGACAGACGTTGATACGATCTCCTGAACGCAAACCGTGTCCCAGCGTACGTTTTTATGCAGCCGCCTCTTAACATTGTACATATTTGTGCGTGTGTCTTGATCCTACATATATCGTGTTGTAGAATCTCTTTAGATAGGTGAAAAATCATGATCGATCGTCGGTAAGTCATTTGGGAACCTTATCGACCGGGCTCGAATCGTCGCGGATCATTAACGAGTTATCGATCCGTGGAAAGGATCGATCCTGTAACGAAATATCAGTGCTGGTCGTTTGCATCGATCTTTCTGGGGCGAAGTGCAATCGTTGCCTTCATTGCGATAGGAACGAACGCGATTATAATCGTAGAACTTTTCTGTCGCGTGTGTATCGTCGATTACAATTATTTTGTTTCTTTTGTTATCAACGGAAAGAGAAACGTCTCGTTGGACAGGATACAGGATACAGGATCGTCCTCGAAGCTCGTGTCCTTTTACCATCGAAGGCGTATGTACTGAAAAATCGAACGTTTAAAAAACAAAAAGAAAAATGGACGACACTCTCGTCTTTCGTTACACGCGTACCGTTCCCCTTTTCGTAACGACAGATCCATGTGTTCTATGCCGACGCGATCGATGCTTCGAACGAACTAAAATTCCATTGATAAAGAAATGAACACGCGAAATCCAACGAACCTCTCGATTCTTGTTACTTATTTCCGCGCAGAGACGGACAAATTTATCGTCTAGATTAGAAAATGTCGGGTAACGAGCAGAAGATAAAACCACTTCCGTTATTCGTTCGATAAACATTGCAGTCTGATTTGTAAAATGAAATTATACTTCGCGTTAAAGGCCAACGAGAAAGCTGGCCTCCGATAACTGTTGGGTATTCGATTCAAGGTGTTTTTTATTCCTTGTCTAATATTAGAACGTGACTTTGCCCGTCTCTGTTCTCGAACGATTCGATAGTATCGAACCGATATCGAAAAGCGTTGCATCGCATTCGGCGACGCAAAGTTCGCCCCGGAGGAAACGAGAACTGTATTATAATGTAGAAGCGTGTATATCGTTAAGCTTACGATTGGGGTGAACCCCCAAAGCCTTTCTCTTAGACTTACGTGCGCGTCCACCGAAACCGTCTGTCTCGATTCCCGTATCGATTCCTTTCCCCGCGCTTATCGAGTCTTTATCGTGCACGAGAAAGAAAGAGAACAACGTGCGTTGATGTGTAACTGAAAAACGCGCGATCGAACGTGCACGATTACGTTACGCGGCTAGGTGATGTGTACGTCGCGTTCAGAACGTTTAAAACACATCGAACGCGTGGACGACACGCTTCTCCTTCTACTACCGATCGTAAAAACATCTACGAAGCTAGTAACTTATTCACGAACGAAAACGACGTTAAAACGTTTCGTTTTTATAACGCGGTGAGAAAATGAAACGACGCGTGATGGTTTTCCCGGCAAAAGGGTAAGGGGAATAACCGATTTCTCCGCGCGTAAAGTCCCTAGATCGCGATGCACGTATCAACGCTACCGCGTAAAATAATTCTACGCGCGTCGTATCGATCAGAACTCGATCGATCGGGAATATCGAGCAGCTAACGGTGGACTAGCGATTTCTTAGATTGTTACGAAACTCGTTCGAGATACTTTGTCCCTCCGTGATGCGAACAAGAACGGCTATTGAGGATTTTACCATTTTATCTACATTTTTCAGACACGCACTCTTTTTCTCTATCTCTCTTTGTATCACTTTATATTTCTGTCCGATGTTGTCCCGCGATTTGTGGCGCCACCACCCGAGGTCGTACGCGTCTACGATGCTACGCCTAGACTTTCGATGACAATTAAATCGAAGGGAACTTCGATTCTATTATCGATTCTCGAGGAATTGTACGGTACTGGACGAAGGCGTCGGTACAGCAATGACTTTTTGGGTCGCAAATGCTTATAACAAAGTCGATTGGATTCCTGTTTGAACTTTACAGTGGGGATGCCCAAGCATTCTTTCTAAATAATTACACGTTTCGATCGGTTTATCTGTTTTACCCTCTCGTACGGTAGACTAGAATATTATAAAATAAAGATTTACAAAGAAAACTTTTCACGATCATAAGCATTTATATCCTAAGGACTGTTCTGAGCCAATACTTTCGTTCGATGCTGTGTACCAATCGTAACAAAAATGTCCCGCGCGAGAATAGTTTGTAGAATTTACAATGAATATTAACTTGTACTGATAGAACATTGTAGCAAGTTGTCGATACGAATTGACGACCAACGGCACCGAAATTTATAATGTTCGAACTTGTAAAGACTTTTTTTATATTTATATGTTTTAATAACTTTTTTAACCCCCCGAGGATTCCATTCACCGAAACTCTGAGAATCTAGGATTTCAATACCCATCGAACCTCTTTCGATTAATCGACAAGCAATACTCGACGGTCGGCGCGTACGACTCGATAGAAAATGGCGCGCGTTCCCGGAACACATTTTTTGCGACGACTTATAGGCGGTTATATACATGTATATACGCATATAGTAGGTATACATACCGAGTTAAGTTGCGTGCATTTTCATCTATTTGTATACGTATATACACGCACACGCAGGGAAGCGAACGCACGCAATAAGGCACACACGAGACCACAAACTAATTCTACATCCCTGGGAAAAATTTTAATGGGAGATTCTAGAGGCCAAAGTAAGTCGAATATCAAGAATATCAATTTGTTGACCGACGCTTCGTTAAAATTAAATTAAAAAATTTCAAATTATTCTCGGTTGCGGTGGTCAATTACAATCATTTTTGATGAATAGACATACCCCCAAAATCCTACGTACTTTCGAGAGAAAAATTCTATAACTTTTTAACGAAGCCTCGATCGACAAATCAGTATCCTTGATTTTCGTCTTATTTTAGCTTCTAAAATCTCCCATTAAAATTTTCCCCAGGATATGGTAGAATGTGTATAGAAACGAACCTATGTACGTACGACGGGAGCTTCTGCCGTGAAATTTTGAAAGTAATCTTCTCTCGAGAGGGAGGGGGGAAACTCGCTCCCGTCGTCGGACGAATACGAACGATCTTACGATTCGCTACGCGAAAATAAAAAGAAAACGAATGGTTCTTCGTGGCTTTGCAATTTCGAGAGAAAGTTTTTGCCGCATGGATGCGTTCGTTGCGTTTCACCGACGACTTCGATCGATCGATCGATCGATCGATCGTTCGTTCTCGTCGAGTTGACGCGAGACAAGACACATTGGCTGCTCTGGGTCACCAAACGACTGTCCCCCTCCGTTCCCCTCTGTTCCATCTTCTGTTCCTCGAAAGAGCGATTCGCAATAGGGGAAGCGACCTCGAATATTCAGTATCTTCTCTCTCTCGGGGCATAATTCTTGTATATAATACAACAGATGGAATATTCGGGCCGAACGATCGGCTAAAGATGCCGATCGACGATGAGATATTTACGTCACCGTTCCACGAAGCGCACAATTAAAAAATTTCTGAGAACAAAAACACAGACGGAGGGACGACGATCGATCGAATCGGTCACGAGAAAACCACTTTTATGTACCTGTTGCTACCGATTATCGTGTGCCTTCGCTAACCATACGCGTGTGTGTGTATATTTATATACCATATCGTCGCCATTGTTTTGTAATTATCGTTAAATGTCATTGACTGCTTGCTATCCGCGATTTGTGATCCGCCGTACATTTATATCGGTAATCGTATGTACATATCGAATTGCAAAACGATAAGAAAATGAAAAATTTGAAACGAGAAGAGGAAATGGAGAGCGCTAGAGCGTCGTGGGCTCTTTCGTTACCCGCGTGTGCAATGAAAACCGCTTTCCATAGTGTGACCAGAGATTTTTCGAGACTCCCAATTTCGGTACAACGAGAACGGAAACGTGCCCCCTCAACGAAAGAAAAAAGTAATCAAAAGTAAGGTACGAGCACCAGTAATGGATAAAAACTTTTTTTTTCGCCCCTCACCCCTCTCCGCCCCTAAGAAAGTCACTGCATTCTCTTTGCCTCCGAATGGATGGACATATCAAAACGATCAAAGTTCTTTATCTTATTGTGTGGTTAAGATAATATAAAAATGCGATTGAAAAATATTGTCTAATTTCTTCCTGATCCTAAGAATCGTTTCAGTAGTTGGCAACTTTTTCGTTTCGATGGTAGACGCTTGGGAAAAGATCCGAGAGAGAAGACAACGGCCGTCTTGAGTCCAATGCATCGACATTCGCTAGTACGGTATTGCCACGGTTCGGCCATCAATCTGCATTAGGGATACTTGCAACGGAATTATTTCCACCCAATGTTCATGTTTCTTCAACCGAAACGACCTTCGACTCGAATACGAGCCAGCGGCTGTGTAATTAACACTTTGACGGGCCAATTTCTCACATCTGGCAATGTTCTCGACACTTGTTCAATCCATTGAACGAGAAAGAGAAATATCAAACGGTTGTTTAGCATTTCTAACGACGTTATCGTTATTCAGACCTTCGCGTATCGAATAAGTCAAAGGAACAAAGTACCGCGGTACTGCAGTTTGAGAAAAGCGATCAATTGTCCATTACTGACGCACTGTATCGACTACTGGTGCGATTATCTTACGTCAGTTATCGGTATTTCGGAAAAGGTTTCCTTGCTTCCGTATGTATCTGTCCAATTGTCAAATATTTCTGATACAACTATCTGGAGAAAGTGTTCGCGCAGGGCAGATACATCGATTCCAGAACGCGTCTGTGGTCACATTAATCCGACGCTAGCTAACACGTTAATTAGAAGGACACGACGGAAACGAAAGGAGTTAACGAAAGCGTGGGCGAATCGATGACGAGGAAAATGTATCGTGGCAAAACGTCGGCCAAGCACGGAGAATTTTAATCAATTTTTTCCAAGGAAACCGTAGCCTTAGACTTCGTTTCTCTTGTCAGTTGTACGCCGTAGGTCGTTCGACGGATACACTCGTTCACGAAACCACAAATAAAGCCAACGAATACCGAATTCAGAGAAAAAGTGAATACTATTTTAAATAACATGTCTTGTTTCATTGTTTAAATACAATCGAGCTATATTATCTCACGAAATAACATCGATAAATAATCTTTGTCGTAAAACGTACAATAAGTTGCCGAGCAAACTTTAATAAGAAACCATTTCGATACGTACGATTTCGAGCTACTTATTAACTTGTCGATATTGTGAATAAATTTTTATACAAGCGAGTAATTGATGCGTTACGTAAACGAGAACACTGTTATTTCGGAGCTTACTCGTGGCACCCATTACCTCGAATAAGTCAATGTTTCGGTTATTCCAGGAAACGAAAATTGAAATGTTATTTCAAGTAATTATTTCTTATTTTCGTTTGAAATGAAATTTACCCAAGTATGGTTCGCACGAACACGTGGAGCCCCGAGTACGGAAGAAGCGTTGAAACGATTGTCGGTATTGTAAGGCCCTTACGTGTGCTCCCGTGAACGATCTTTTTAACGTCGATAGCACTCGTCGAAAGATAAACTCTGGAACACGAAGCGTCGATTAAACGTAACAGAATATTTAATAGTTTGAACGAACATTTAATACGGGATTAAATGTAATGATAATAACTTGAATTATTGAAAATCGAACACGATCGTGAGGTGTGTCCGTCGAACGTGCACAAAAGAACACTGCATGAACCGTAATCGAACTCATATTTGCGGCATTCGAAGAATGGCATTCAACGATAAAACTGTACATACGCACGTTTACTATTTATCTATTTACTATTACGAGAAATCTTACTCTTAAGATCTTCGACTGTACGACTCTATCGAAATGAGATTAATTCTGACGAAAGGAAACGACGACAACAACTACAAAAAAAATGAAAGCGAAATTGCATTGCATACATTGTTTAGCGCCATTGTGAACTCTATCCCTTCTTACGAGATAAGCATAATTATATTTGTTTATATATACATATACATGACAAACATGCGTATAGAAACATTACGATTATTATTATTATTACTACTATCATCATCATCATCATCATCGCCGTCATCGTCATCGTCATCGTCATCATCGCCATTATTATTATTATTATCGTTGTTATTATTATTATTATTACCATTAAGATTATTATCATTATCATTAAATACGGCCATCACTATTATTATTATGATTATTATCAGTAAAACGATGAAGGTACAGGTGGATAATTGCTAAAATTAAATAAAAGATCTTACTTATACATAATTATAAATACGTCATGACGACATATTCATAACAATTAATTATTACGATAACGTAATGACATTATTATTATTACTATTATAAATAACACCCTATTCCCATTTGTTGTGAATGTTTACGTTGTTTTATGATATTCAGAATATTCTAAAAATAAAGTCTATAATTTCCACGAACATGCGCGTTTCTTTCCGTCCTTTGATCGTTTGAGAAAAAGAATTAAGTGTTTCTACGCCTCCATTGAGAGGAACGTAGGTAGGTACTCGTGTATGACTAAACGTCATACTTTTCTTCAAAATTTAGTAATAGTATACGCGAGGATTCTCTAGAAATCACTTAATTGCATACTATTGATAATGAACAATCAACTTGCGGAAGCATGCTTTATGTAATCGACTGTGGTATTAATTTCCCGCGGTTGTCTGTCTCTCTATGTGTACTACCTGTAATTGGATCTTGCAGATCAAGCGGAACCTAGCATTCGTCGAATAACTTGATCGCACGAGTACCATCTTGTCGTTTCATATTAATTGCTGCAACCTCAAGAACACTGATTCGATTCAACGTAATCGCCAGCTCGGAGATAATGACATTCAATTGACATATCGTTAAAATTCAATATAGCCGATTATATTTCCATTAAATTCGCATACTTAACCTACATTTAATGAAATGGCAGCTTCTACAAATAACAAAGTTCATAATTCGTATGGAAAGATAAAGTCCTCACGTCGACGGCATACGATTCCAAGTCTCGACTGCCCAGCGTCTCTTGGCCTCTCCTGACCACCGCTTATACTTCTGACAACGTATAACCATTACTAACGACTTCTGCCTGTTTCCCCTGGCCTCTACTGGCCACTGCTGACCACTCCTGTTACTTCTGACAACGTATAACGATTACAACTTGCTATTGCTTGCCCCTGCAGGTCTCTGCATGCCTCTGCATGCCTCTACTATCCTCTGCTGTCCCCCCCTGACAACTGCTGACCACCCCTGATACTTTCGACAACGTATAATGATTCCCGCTTGCCCCAGCTGGTCTCTGCTTGCCTCTGCATGCCTCTGCATGCCTCTACTATCCTCTGCTGTCCCCTCCTGACCACTGCTGACCACCCCTGATACTTTCGACAACGTATAATGATTCCTGCTTGCCCCAGCTAGTCTCCGCTGGTCTCCGCTTGCCTCTGCATGCCTCTACTATCCTCTGCTGTCCCCTCCTGACCACTGCTGACCACCACTGATACTTTCGATAACGTATAATGATTCCCGCTTGCCCCAGTTGGTCTCTGCTTGCCTCTGCATGTCTCTGCATGCCTTTACTATCCCCTGCTGTCCCCTGCTGACCACCCCTGATACTTCCGACAACGTATAATGATTCGCGCTTGCCCCAGTTGGTCTCCGCTTGCCTCTGCATGTCTCTGCATGCCTTTACTATCCCCTGCTGTCCCCTGCTGACCACCCCTGATACTTTCGATAACGTATAATGATTCCCGCTTGCCCCAGTTGGTCACCGCTTGCCTCTGCATGCCTCTGCATGCCTCTACTATCCTCTGCTGTCCCCTCCTGACAACTGCTGACCACCCCTGATACTTTCGACAACGTATAATGATTCCTGCTTGCCCCAGCTAGTCTCCGCTGGTCTCCGCTTGCCTCTGCATGCCTCTACTATCCTCTGCTGTCCCCTCCTGACAACTGCTGACCACCCCTGATACTTTCGACAACGTATAATGATTCCTGCTTGCCCCAGCTAGTCTCCGCTGGTCTCCGCTTGCCTCTGCATGCCTCTACTATCCTCTGCTGTCCCCTCCTGACCACTGCTGACCACCCCTGATACTTTCGATAACGTATAATGATTCCCGCTTGCCCCAGTTGGTCTCTGCTTGCCTCTGCATGTCTCTGCATGCCTTTACTATCCCCTGCTGTCCCCTGCTGACCACCCCTGATACTTCCGACAACGTATAATGATTCCCGCTTGCCCCAGTTGGTCACCGCTTGCCTCTGCATGCCTCTGCATGCCTCTACTATCCTCTGCTGTCCCCTCCTGATAACTGCTGACCACCCCTGATACTTTCGACAACGTATAATGATTCCTGCTTGCCCCAGCTGGTCTCCGCTTGCCTCTGGATGCCTCTGCATGCCTCTACTATCCCCTGCTGTCCCCTGCTGTCCCCTGCTGTCCCCTGCTGACCCCTGCTGACCCCTGCTGACCACTGCTGACCACCCCTGATACTTCCGACAACGTATAATGATTCCTGCTTGCCCCAGCTGGTCTTCGCTTGCCTCTGCATGCCTCTGCATGCCTCTGCAGGCCTCTACTATCCCCTGCTGTCCCCTGCTGACCACTGCTGACCATTGCTGACCACCCCTGACCCCCTAACAACTTCTGCCATGATATATATGTATTAAAACATTGTATAATGTAAATCTATTGCAATAAATGATATAATTACAAAGAATTCTATGTCTTCTCATCATTTCTTACCTTTCTTTTCCTCTTCAAATCATTACCTTAGTTATAAGACTCCCAGAAACTCCTTGCTTGATTTCCCTGAACCCCTTTCTAAGTACTGAAACAGCTGGAAAGTCCTGAAACAGCTGGAAAGGCCTGAAACAGCTGTTTCAGGACTTTTTAGCTGTTTCAGGACTTTCCAGCTGTTTCAGGCCTTTTCGTTGTTTCAGGACTTTTTAGCTGTTTCAGGACTTTCCAGCTGTTTCAGGCCTTTTTCGGTGTTTCAGGACTTTTTAGCTGTTTCAGGACTTTCCAGCTGTTTCAGGCCTTTTTCGTTGTTCCAGGACCTTTTAGCTGTTTCAGGACTTTCCAGCTGTTTCAGGCCTTTTTCGTTGTTCCAGGACTTTTTAGCTGTTTCAGGACTTTCCAGCTGTTTCAGGTTTTTTCGGTGTTTCAGGCCTTTTTCGTTGTTTCAGGACTTTCAATCTGTTTCAGGACTTTCCAGCTGTTTCAGGACTTTTTCGGAAATCGGCAAAATTTTCGAGCAAAAATTTTTTGACGAAAAAAATGAATTCTCGATTTTGCCAACAGGTACGAGAGTGACGGTTAGAGAAAAAAAATTTAAAAGTTAATTTTTAATTTTGGCAGCAAGTACGAGAGCTGGACACTTTGCGAATCCAATTTTAATCGGAAAAACGGTCTCTTAAAACTAAGGCAATGATTTGGAGAGGAAAAGGAAGGTAAAAATGATGAGAACACAGAATTCTGTTAAATTATATCATTTATTGCCATAAATTCACATTATACAAGGCTTGAATACTTATACATCATGTCAGAAGTTGATAACAAAGGTCAGCAGTGGTCAGCAGTGGTCAGCAGGGGTCAGCAGGGGTCAGCAGGAGACAGCAGGGGATAGTAGAGGCATCCAGAGGCATGCAGAGGCATGCAGAGGCAAGCGAAGACCAGCTGGGGCAAGAAAGAATCATTGTACGTTGTCGGAAGTATCAGGGGTGGTCAGCAGTGGTCAGCAGGGGCCAGCAGGGGCCAGCAGGGGTCAGCAGGGGTCAGCAGGGGTCAGCAGAGGTCAGCAGGGGTCAGCAGGGGACAGCAGGGGATAGTAGAGGCATCCAGAGGCATCCAGAGGCAAGCGGAGACCAACTGGGGCAAGCAGGAACCATTACACGTTGTCGGAAGTATCAGGGGTGGTCAGCAGTGGTCACCAGAGAACAGCAGGAGATAGTAGAGGCCTGCAGAGGCATGCAGAGGCAAGCGGAGACCAGCTGGAACAAGCAGAAATCATTATACGTTGTCGGAAGTATCAGGGGTGGTCAGCAGGGGACAGCAGGGGATAGTAAAGGCATGCAGAGACATGCAGAGGCAAGCAGAGACCAACTGGGGCAAGCGGGAATCATTATACGTTATCGAGAATATCAGGGGTGGTCAGCAGTGGTCAGCAGTGGTCAGGAGGGGACAGCAGAGGATAGTAGAGGCATGCAGAGGCATGCAGAGGCAAGCGGAGACCAACTGGGGCAAGCGCGAATCATTATACGTTATCGAAAGTATCAGGGGTGGTCAGCAGTGGTCAGGAGGGGATAGTAAAGGCATGCAGAGACATGCAGAGGCAAGCAGAGACCAACTGGGGCAAGCAGGAATCATTATACGTTGTCGAAAGTATCAGGGGTGGTCAGCAGTGGTCAGGAGGGGACAGCAGGAGATAGTAGAGACATGCAGAGGCATGCAGAGGCATGCGGAGGCAAGCAGAGGCATGCAGAGGCAAGCAGAGGCAAGCAGAGGCATGCAGAGTCAAGCGGAGACCAGCTGGGGCAAGCAGGAATCATTATACGTTGTCGGAAGTATCAGGGGTGATCAGCAGAGGCCAGCGGAGGCCAGCAGTGGCAAGCAGGGGAGAGCAGAGGCCTGCAGAGGCATGCAGAGGCAAGCGGAGAACAACTGGGGCAAGCACGAATCATTATACGTTGTCGAAAGTATCAGGGTTGGTCAGCAGTGGTCAGGAGGGGACAGCAGGGGATAGTAGAGGCATGCAGAGGCATGCAGAGGCAAGCGGAGACCAGTTGGGGCAAGCGCGAATCATTATACGTTATCGAAAGTATCAGGGATGGTCAGCAGGGGACAGCAGGGGATAGTAGAAGCATGCAGAGGCAAGCAGAGACCAACAGGGTCACGCAGGAATTATTATACGTTGTCGGAAGTATCAGGGGTGGTCAGCAGTGGTCAGGAGGGGACAGCAGAGGATAGTAGAGGCATGCAGAGGCATGCAGAGGCAAGCGGAGACCAACTGGGGCAAGCGCAAATCATTATACGTTGTCGGAAGTATCAGGGGTGGTCAGCAGAGGCCAGCGGAGGCCAGCAGAGGCCAGCAGTGGCAAGCAGGGGAGAGCAGAGGCCTGCAGAGGCCTGCAGAGGCATGCAGAGGCAAGCGGACACTAGCTGGGACAAGCAGGAATCATTATACGATGTCGGAAGTATCAGGAGTGGTCAGCAGTGGTCAGGAGGGGACAGCAGAGGATAGTAGAGGCATGCAGAGGCATGCAGAGGCAAGCGGAGACCAACTGGGGCAAGCGCGAATCATTATACGTTATCGAAAGTATCAGGGGTGGTCAGCAGTGGTCAGGAGGGGATAGTAAAGGCATGCAGAGACATGCAGAGGCAAGCAGAGACCAACTGGGGCAAGCAGGAATCATTATACGTTGTCGAAAGTATCAGGGGTGGTCAGCAGTGGTCAGGAGGGGACAGCAGGAGATAGTAGAGACATGCAGAGGCATGCAGAGGCATGCGGAGGCAAGCAGAGGCATGCAGAGGCAAGCAGAGGCATGCAGAGTCAAGCGGAGACCAGCTGGGGCAAGCAGGAATCATTATACGTTGTCGGAAGTATCAGGGGTGATCAGCAGAGGCCAGCGGAGGCCAGCAGTGGCAAGCAGGGGAGAGCAGAGGCCTGCAGAGGCATGCAGAGGCAAGCGGAGAACAACTGGGGCAAGCACGAATCATTATACGTTGTCGAAAGTATCAGGGGTGGTCAGCAGTGGTCAGGAGGGGACAGCAGGGGATAGTAGAGGCATGCAGAGGCAAGTAGAGACTAACTGGGGCAAGCAGGAATCATTATACGTTGTCGGAAGTATCAGGGGTGGTCAGCAGTGGTCAGGAGGGGACAGCAGAGGATAGTAGAGGCATGCAGAGGCAAGCGGAGACCAACTGGGGCAAGCAGGAATTATTATACGTTGTCGAAAGTATCAGGGGTGGTCAGCAGGGGACAGCAGGGGATAGTAGAGGCATGCAGGGGCATGCAGAGGCCTGCAGAGGCATGCAGAGGCCTGCAGAGGCAAGCAGAGGCATGCAGAGGCAAGCGGAGACCAGCTGGGGCAAGCAGGAATCATTATACGTTGTCGAAAGTATCAGGGGTGATCAGCAGTGGTCAGCAGAGGCCAACGGTGGCCAGCGGAAGCCAGCGGAGGCCAGCCGTGGCCAGCCGGGGCCAGCAGAGGCCTGCGGAGGCTAGCGGAGGCCAGCAGAGGCCTGTGGAGGCTAGCGGAGGCCAACAGTGGCAAACAGTGGCAAGCAGAGACCAACAGGGGCAAGTAATAGCAAGTTGTAATCGTTATACGTTGTCAGTAGTAACAGGAGTGGTCAGCAGTGGTCAGCAGGGGCCAGCAGGAGCCAGCAGGGGCCAGCAGTGGTTAGCAGAGGCATGCAGGGGCAAGCGGAGACCAGCAGGGACAAGCAGTAATCGTTATACGTTGTCGGAAGCATCAGCAGTGGTCAGCGGAGGCCAGCGGAAGCTTGCGGAGGCCTGCGGAGACCAGCAGAGGCCAGCGGAGGCCAGCGGAGACCTGTGGAGGCCAGCAGTGCCAAACAGTGGCAAGCAGAGACCTGTAGGGGCAAGCAATAGCAAGTTGTAATCGTTATACGTTGTCAGAAATATAAACGGTGGTCGGCAAAGGCCAGCGGAAGGTAGTAGAAGCCGGGGGACGTTGTCAGTAGCCCGTAGGATTCGTTATGCGTTGTCAGAAGTATCGGGTGTGGTTAGCAGCGGTCAGCAGAGGCCAGCGGAGGTCTGTAGGAAAATACAAAAGTATATGTAGTCGTACCTTATACGTCGTATTTTTTACCTTATACTTCAGGTAAAAAGAGGTATAACTGGGTAAAACAGTTTTATGACGTTACCTGTTAACTCAAGTTACTGTTCTAAAATAAAAGGCTATGTTTGTACCTGAAAAAATATTCGTCTATATCCTTTTAAAATTTATAATCCGACCTATACTTTAATTTATACTTTAATTAATTTCTGTAACAATTAATTCTTCTGTTTTGTTCATATTATAAAAATACGAACACTTCTTATTGAAAAATGCTACAGCGTGCACGATACTGGCAAAGAGTGTACTCTCGTTTTAATTTATTTACTTTCAATCTCAAAGTATCTTGATTTTGAAAACTCGTGGTAATAATATACGTATGTACGCTCATACATAGGAATAGGAGAAAGAGGACATGTGTCAGTTTACCTTTGTCGATTCTCCGAAACTCGTCCGAGCTCACGTACGCGTGATCTGGCATAGTGTGAGAAAGTGGAATGAGGTGCACCCGGTGCACCGTCTGGCATCTCTGGATGGACGTGATCAACGTGACCGCTAAATAGCGTCTCGTTGAACGATGACATCCATCGTTGACCCGTTTTGGAAAATTCTGGAGACGTCGAGCATATCTGTACGCATTTACGAACAAACTTTAAGGGACCGAACTGTCCTATGCGCGCGAGCGCGAGCACGCGATAAGCGCGGCCATTTTCACGTTATTTTTTGTACAAACGTATAACGCCGCACCTATTAGGCCACGTCAAAATTAACTTTAATCAATTTAAACGTCGTTACGCTGTGCAACTATTCCTTTTCGGATGGTCAGGATGCAGCGAAGAAAAATGTGAAGAATGCACTACGATTGGCTACGTCGGTACATCGAGGCCGTATGACAAAGGCGATACCACTCAGCTCGAGTACTATTTTTATTCCAGTTTTTAACCTCGACCGACACGCTCCCGAAAATGTCATTCGAAGGAAAGTACAATGCGAAAAGTCCCGGTAAGTCGGTCCCAGAAAACGAAATTCTATACGTTCGATCATGCCAGGATTCCGCCAACAACACACAGTAGACTTGCAATATTTTTACGAGTTTTCCTTCTTTTCCATTTATTGAAAACCATTATCTTTGAACGTTAAGTATACGTTATCTCGCGCTACATATCTCCAAGCAGTCTCTTCCAATATGTAACGTTTAAATAAATCAATCACTTATAGTTAATCAAAAATATTAATTCTAATTTGATAATTGCCTTTTATCGGTGCAAACAATATTATGTTAGACTTATATCGATCATCAAATGTCATTTAACAAAATTCCAGCTGTGAAAAGATTAATGAGAGAGGCTCAGGAGCTTTATGAAGCAACCGAGGAATATTATGCATCACCATTGGAAGACAATCTGTTTGAATGGCATTTTACAGTACAAGGACCACCTTCCACAGATTTTGAAGGTGGTGTTTATCATGGCAGAATCTTGTTGCCACCAGAATATCCTATGAAACCCCCAAATATTATATTGTTAACGGTAAGTGATTATAACTTAAAACATATTTTAATATCTGTTTTTCAATGATCTAGCATAATGCCAGATAAACATCTACTTTTGCATTTGCATTAAGAAAATTTGCAAGTATACAACACATTTTTCCAGCCAAATGGTCGGTTTGAAATCAACACAAAGATATGCCTCAGTATTTCTGGACATCATCCTGAAACATGGCAGCCCTCTTGGAGTATTAGAACAGCTCTGTTGGCCTTGATTGCTTTCATGCCAACACCAGGAAACGGGACAATTGGTTCTTTAGATTATAGTAAAGAAGAAAGGCAGAAACTAGCAAAAAAGTAATTTATATAAGTTGTAAATTGTATAGACTCTGGAAAAGATTCTTTCATTGCAGATCATTGAATTGGCAGTGTGACACTTGTGGAAAGGTTGTCAACTTGTTATCCAAAACTACAGTCAAAAAACCTATCACGGAAGAGGAACAAACTATGTTAAATACGATTGCCTTAAAGGTAATTTTATAATCGAATTATGGTATCGGAATGATAATGCAACAAATACAGTGACCGTAATAGCCGTAAATTTGCTTAATTATGACGTGTAAGGCTGTTCAAGAAATCATATTTTCAGGCCGACGATTCACCGACATCCGAGACATTTCTCATGGATAACGAAGACGGTATTTCAGTCGATGAATTGAGGCGACGTATGACCATTGACACAACTTGTACCGAGAATCAAGATCGGCAACAATCAGACATAATACTAAACCAACAAATAGAGACAATGTCATTTTCTAACGATTTATTCTGGAACATTCTTATTGCTTCCTTGGTGTCAGCGATAATTCTACTTGTTTTGAGACGACTGTTTCTTGTTTAAATTAATCTAAATGTAACACATTTTACGGATAGCTTTTTTAAACATAGAGAAAAACAACAGATTTATACACGCTAACAATAATCTGATTTCCATAAAAACACAATATATGGCAGAGATATGACTGCACTGATATATCCACTTTAGTACATATCTACCTTGATCCTACAGAGGATATTCATTTTACTGTAAAAATTGTTTTTGTTACTTGGAAACAATGTAAATTCAAAATCTTAATTCCATTGTTATTATTTTTCATCGGCTGTATTCACTAGTCTTTGAGATTTTTTTTTATATATATATATATATATATATATATATATTATACATATACTCACACTGTTAATCTTTAGTATTATAAATGTTACTGCTTGCATTTAGTATATATATGTATATGTACTTCATTTGTATTCAATTACTTTTATAATAATTATTATTTTATAGTTCCATATCAATTAACCCAATATAACATAAAATCGTATTGCTTTCACAAACATCAACTATATTTGCAAAAACTGCCAAATATGAAGCAAAATTTATTTCATAACATAACAAAGAACCAGCTTCTGTCAAAATATGTTTTAATTTTATGTTGCTATGGTCTTGAAATACTCGCGTATTTTTTCTCTAATCGTTTATGTAATTGTAGATAATTCTTACAATAGAACTGTATATAACATAAAAATTTAATATAAGTTACATGATCAATTCATTATGTTGTATTTCGCAAAACTGTGCACATGAAAAGTAAAATATACACCAGTGTAAAAAAATCCCCGTGTGTAATTGCAATACAAACATAATACCACTAATTTTATTAATATAAATTAATAAATTCTTTCGTCGCGAACAACATTTTTTAAATGTATTCTGTACATTGAATTGATACAATATTTACGGAATGTTTAATCTCGTAATTAAAAAGGTACATTAATAAATGCATATGTATGTACTTAAATGGAGGCACCTATATTAAATTTCGATATGTACTCAGGTTTGAACAAAGGTTAGGAAGAAACGATTGCACCATCGACGTAAGAAAATATTATCAATAACTAATTAAAACTTTGTATCATTACCACGGGACCATATGGAACCAATTTCATTACACCTGTGTGCGATGTTCTTTTAACCTACACACACTTACAATTCACACGGTGTTAATCAAACATACAAAGAGACATTCATGTATGCAGAAAGTACAAATATCTTTTCTATTGGTTTTTGCATGCATGTAGAAATGTAATAAATCAACTGTTTATTAAAACATATTAGTATTAATACACGCATAATAATGTTATCACTTTCACGTTCAACTTCTTTATACTCGTTAAAAGTCGATTAAACGATAGATCGATATATTTCTAGAATGTCCGTTAATGATCTGAATCATAGATAAAAATCTGTACGTCGCAAGGTGCGTAATATTATTATTATTATTATTTAATAATATTAACGAAATTTATTACCGTGATCGTATATAAAATTGTTGCTAAATAAAGGGATAACTGGTACAATGATAATATCTGTGTTTAATACGTAAGCAAATAATGTATAGTGTTCATTTTTACATATTGCAAATTGACAATGACAATGAACGTCTGTACATAAAATATAAACAATGTCATTTAGATTATTAATGCTAGGCGCAGATAAAGATATTTTTAAAGCCAACAATGATAAATTTTGTTTACAATTTCAAGATTGATACAATAATTTAAAATTATCCTTACAATTTAATTATCCATATAATGCCATTAATACGTCGAATCGATTATAAAAATCAGCCATATAATTAATTTAAAGTAGCTGGTTAATCAAGCAAAGTTAGACACATGAGTGTAACTTACGCAAAATGATCATTGTGGTAGAAAGTAGTAGCCATGAGGAGACTTAATACTGAAAACACTTTTGGTCCCTATTATTTCAGAGCACTTAAAATTTTCGAATAAACGCTTTTAGCATAAACATTTGTTAAATAAATATTTGACGATCAATTTAAATACTTTATTTTATATGCTATTAAATCGAAATAAATAAAAAGGCATTTTAAGATCAAAGTTGATAAATTTCCAACCAGAACTACGACATTAATGCCAACATTACTTGACTGTTATACAATAAATATTGTATCCATCTTTTATCTTTGATATAGAGACAGATTGCAAGCGTTTTATAATTTTTTGTTGTTCTTGTTTCAAGCACCTTTTTCATTATTTTCAAACCGAACAATACATATGAAACTATTTATGTACGTACAGGACACGTGTTATACTTAAATTAGTAACATAGGTATTATAATGTCAAACCACATACGTTTTGCACAACTAATATTTCTGTGCGTTTATCATGCAATTAAAATTTAATGTTTCGGCATTTAATATTTCCGACAGACGCGAATGAATTTTCGGAGTGTAAAATAAACGATGACGATAGACGGAATCTATAAATTGTATACGTAGCTATGGCACGGCGTTATTAACATGCTGCGCCATTATTATTATCTTCATTATCATTAACTACCTGCGCTACTGCCGCATACATTTTGATTCACTCGAAAATTATTCATAAGGTAATAATCTTAAATTTAATTATGCAATTATAACGGAGGTATACCCGCGAATGTAATGCAATCAAAGTTTCAAACAGCATGTTAGCAGTTATGAATTTCATATTTTTTTTTTGTTTTTGTATCTATTGTAAGGCAGCCTATTTCGGTCTTAAAATTCATTTACTTCATTAATCGACAGTCTATCTAAACTTGTAACCTAATTACCTCGTAATAATTTAACCACAGTAGAAACATGTTTTGTACACTCAAATATGTATTAACATTAACATTACACCAGCACCACCTCGTGTTCTGTTTGCTTCCTTGTTTCAATCTTCCAGAGATTCGAGAGATTTCACTGTGACTAGATTTACAAATAGACTATGTGATAATCTTTCTTTTATAAAATACAATTAATTTAAGATATACTAAGCTCTGAAAGAAATTTTTCCCCCAAAAGAAGCCGCTTTTTTAAAATTCCGTTTGCAAAAAATATATTGCATTGATAGCACCTGATGCATTTTAATTAATTTTCTTTTTTTTTTTTTTTCTTTTAACTTTTTCCCCTATCTAAGTTAAATCGTGAACAGTAGACTTTACAAACATAAGAATTTACACTGTCGCATACATGATATGCATGTATTTAACCGTTTGAAGCACAGCTGGCCATTTATATAAAATTTCTTTATACTATTCTCATGGAAAAAAATAAAAAAATTCGTGAAAGAAATTTTATTATATATGCGCTATTTATGTGCTTCAAAAGATTAAAATAATACGTTATAATACTATGAATTAATGTTTCTACAAAAGAAGATGAGATCAGTGTCTTTCAAAGTACATAAATTTTAATATCAAACTTGTAATCTTGGAGCAAAGTATGAACTTCTGGAATAAAATGACAAAATGGAACATAATGATCATTAATAGGAAGAAAGTTATTGTCCTGCGGAAGTTATATAAAATGAGAATATAGATAGTTGAGAATAAAAAATTTTTCGTGAAATACTTTGAAAGGACATAATTAGGGTAGAATGAAAAATGCATTAAGAGAAAGAAACGGTTTAAAAATGTGCAACATTGCAAATGTTTCGTTCAGAACTGAGTAACAAAAGTATATCCGTTTTTTACTTCTGTAAGACTTATATACATATGTTATAATATAAAAAATTCTTCGTTTGAATCATTGGCATTTTCTTCTATAATAAATTTATGAAAGGTATTCTCAGTAATATACCTTCCTATTAAAATGTTAATTATGCTAAGTTATACACGTATGTATATATTCTTTGAAACAATATAAATATATCTTCATATTGTTTCAACAATACAAATATTGAAACAGTAGAATCTTTTTCTTTGTCTTCTAAAAGTATTTCATACTCTTTTAATTCCGTTGTGTACCCTTTCTTTATAATACAAAAATACAAACAATCCTGTTAATTGTAAATACATTATTTATCAGCTAGTACTAGTCCATTCGCCTGTCTCTTGTAATGCTCTATCTGTTAATCTTTCTATCTCAGTCAATAACTGTTCAGTCTCTAAATCAACACATACCATATCTGCTTCAACCGGATCCCATTCTAAACTATTTGGTGTAGACACCCTAGACCAAGGAGATGCCGTCAAACTAGAGGGCTGACTATTGTTCACCGACGTTTGGGTCATAGAACCATCGTTACTCTCCGCAATTTCATCATCCACAACTGGTACAGCTAATCCTAAAAAATACCAATACTCTTCTATCGCGTTCCCTTTATGTTCGTAGAACGTAGTTTCGGACCAATTACCTTCGTGTTCCCATTCTAGATCTAACGAAGACCCGGGAGTAGAGGAAACGCATGCTTGTTGTTTCATTAATGTCCTTGCATCAAGAACTTGAAGCGGTGTATCCAACCCAGAACTAATAAATTATTTCAATGTGTGTGTGTTTTTTTTTTATTACAGAGTTGATATTTATAAACATATCACATTACTCGAGGTAATCATCGTACCTTGTAGAAGCATTGTTCCTAGACTTTAATCTGGCATATTTATTAGTACCCTTTGACCAACCCCCATCTTCCAACAATTCCAATGTTACAGGAACTCCATGTTTCTTCTACAAATACATTACAAGTACAATTGCTGAATACAATTGTCATAAAGATTACATGAATTTTATCCAATATACAGTAGTAGTGCCCACTTAATTGTCCGCGCTCGGGACCGACCGCGGTCCTGGGCATGGTTACTTCTCAGAACTCAACGGAGATAAGGAAAGAGGATAAGTGCGAGTGAGATACAATAGCCGGCACCCGAAACCATATACGCAATATATCGATAACGACTGGTGTCAAGTTACGCTCGACACGCTCGATGTTCGAAGCCGCTTGGCTTCCAAGAATTGATGCCAGCGGAGATAACCGCGGACACTTAAGTAGCCACTACTGTAGTTAACTGTACCAACAAGAAATCTTGGAAGTGGTATATTGCAATTGAGAATAATTTACATTATGCAGATAGACTTACTATTCGCAATAAAATAATATATAAAAATCCTGATAATCTAATCCATTTACCTTGAATCGATTTAAGGAGAGAAACGATAACAGGCTATCCAGGAAGCATAACAATGAAGCGTATAATTAATACAATAAAAAAAGTGAAACACTGCCCAAAAGCTCAACTCAATTCCTTACGTTTTTGATCCTCTAGATTGGTCTGCATCTCCTTTGTCATCCATAAACTACAAAGAAATGGATAAGTTATAATTATCCCTCCACTGCATTGATAAACAAAAAATTACATGGAATGATTTTTTAGAAAGGACATGGAACTTGATCATCTTTAGATTTATGGGTAATTGCACCAAGCCTTCTTAAAAAATCATCCTCTGTATATTGTTATTACAAGCTATAAGACATTTTATTTGTTACTGATGTCATTGTTCGTATGATGAAGTTTTTATATACCTCAACTTGTTCGTCTCCTTGGAAAGACATGCTGGTGTGCCTTTGGTAAAACCTTAAATTTAAAGGTGTTCAGCGTCAGAAAACAAAAGACGTACATATAACGCGGAGAAAGCATAAATATGTTACGTGAAATTTCTCGGAATAGCAGGAGTGTAGCGTGTGAATACGAATACAGGATTTCTTGGGAAACCCTTATTTCAAAACAATTCGGATATGTCTAACCTGTACGACAAGGAGTCTGTAACTTTGGAAATGCAGCGGCCGAAACAGGCCCCCATGACCTGTTAACACACGGCGTACCGCCGTCATCTAACTGATATAGGCGTTCAAATATCAGTATTTAACTCCACGTGATACGTGAAAGATAATAGTCAAAAAGGCGGCCCTCCGCACAAAACTGCAGAAATATCAAACGTGACTCATCGTTGTCGAATACGAGCGCACGGAGCGTCTGTCAGTTGCATACTCGCATGCACTGATGCAGTGTCACTAGTGTGGCCAGATCTGGCATAATCGAGTGCATCGAAATCGACGTTAGTAACGACGAACTTCCTTAGCGTCTAACGGAGTGGTGGGGCACGGTAACGTGCACGTTATTCTTTTTTCCAATATTCCAATTATTTTGTTATGTAAAGTTAGTATGTCAAATAAATAACATTTGATTCTGTGTAATAAATTGATGCGGTTATTGAAAAACAGCGGGAAATGACAATATTAATTTATTTCTGTAGCAATTCGTTCTCCTATTTAGATTGTTACAGCGTGCACGTACAGGACATAAGACTTAAATGTAAAGTTTAGACGCAATCATGTTAATGGCATACGAATTTCCGCTAAAAAAAATTTTTGAAATTTTTTTTATTATGGTACCACCACAGACGAGGTATATACGAGAGACCCTACACCATATGGACTTTCATGGCCCAATCTGACTGCCATACCGACCTGAAAATTCGGAGAAGATTTTAGCGTCCTCTTCTCATGGATGGCGGTCAGTTGAGAAACTATTCACTGAATTAGTATTGATAGGCAAACAGCTGTAGTGTTTCGAATGACACGAAAATGGTAATGGGGTTTCGAGACCCCATAAAAATGGGTCAAAAGAATCCATTGGGTGAAAGATCTACCTGTATACCTTGTCTGTGACAATACTCTAGAATCTTTGATGAATCAATGAGAACCAAAACTAACCTAACGAAGAAGCTCTATATTCATGATAACCTATGCAAGGCGGATCGCAGCCAATTTGCTAATATTATTTAGTTTTTAATTAATAATTGCATCACCCAACTAAGAGCGATACGATTATTAATTAAACGTTAAATAATATTACCCGGGTCTCACCACGAGGAGGTTGCTGCGGAGTGGAGACCCAAAGGGACATAGATGGAATCGAAGTTCCATCGATCTCCCTTTTAGCTAAGCTTAGCTAGATTACTAAACTAGAGAGATAGAAGGAAGCAATGTTATTAAAAAGGGGTGAAGGTATATTGTGGGATATGCAACGCGATGTCGATCAGCAATGATCGACGCAAGGGACGAGATATGCGACACGCGAACCAAGTAACTGGTCAAAAGGTTCAACTTCGTTGCCTCTTGGCAAGTCCAATCGAAGGGGAAGCGAATCGACGCACCCGACACTGTCCTTTATACGATACTTTCTTAGAAAACTTAGGAATGAGCTATAGACTAAATGGTCACTTAAACCTACACTTCGTTCTACAATATTTTCTAAAGCTATTACTTCTAATCCATAATGCGATGGTAACGTATACGATCTCCGATATTCGTACGTGATACGAGCATAGACAATAGAAATGAAATAGAAACGCGCTTCTAAATCGAAGAGTGCCGGCATATGCGTTTTCGCGTTGTTTGTAACACGTGATCGTAAATCGTAACCCCGAGGCTGGAGTTCGTTGGTTTATCACGATTGTATCGTGTCCGTCTGCCGACGTGGAGAAAGAAAACCATTAACCGTTATCGAATTCGACATTTAGATTTGTAGGTACTCTGTTCTACATCGTGGATTAACTATTCTTAACATTTAATCATGTCGGACACTGCTGGAAAGGTATTAGTTTATTTATTTCATCGTAAATTTCCTTAATATGTGAATGCGTAATAAATTTTTCATTGAGATTACATTGAGGTCATCTTCGAGTTGCCTTACACGTTTTGTAAGGAATTACGTTACTTTCATCCTATCATAAGAACTCCATAATAAAATCAATAATAAAGATTATGTACTTGGCTAATGAATTATATGGTTAAATAAAATTTAACTATAATTTTGTACATTGTAGGTAATTAATTGCAAAGCTGCTGTAGCATGGAAAGAAAAGCAACCTTTGTCGCTTGAGGAGGTTCAAGTTGCACCACCAAAGGCTCATGAAGTAAGAATAAAAATTGTTGCTGTTGCTTTGTGTCATACAGATGCTTATACCTTAAACGGGTTAGATCCAGAAGGAATCTTTCCATGTATTCTTGGTCATGAAGGCAGTGGTATTGTTGAAAGTATTGGAGAAGGAGTCACCGAATTTCAACCTGGTATTTACAATACGTATTACAATAGATCTTTTTCTCAATAATTTTATTTTTTATTCTGCCAAAGATCAGTGCTGTAGGGGCCAAACATGTAGTATCTAAAGTGTTTATACATTTGTATTTGCAGGTGACCATGTAATCCCATTATACATTCCTCAATGCAAGGATTGTAAATTCTGTAAATCTCCAAAGACAAATTTGTGTAGCAAAATTCGTGAAACGCAAGGGAAGGGGGTAATGCCTGATGGTACTTCCAGGTTTACTTGTAAAGGCCAAACGATTGCCCATTTCATGGGTTGTTCTACTTTCTCTGAATATACAGTGGTGGCAGATATTTCTCTTGCAAAGGTACTTTTCGCTTTATAGGGTGTGCGTGCACGCGTGTATAAAACGTGTGTAATGTATATGCATTCGTGATTTCAGATCGATCCTGCTGCACCGTTTGATAAGGTATGCTTGCTGGGATGTGGAGTATCTACTGGGTATGGTGCTGCCCTTAATACCGCCAAAGTAGAACCTGGAAGCACTTGTGCTATATGGGGGCTGGGCGCAGTCGGGCTAGCAGTTGCATTTGGTTGTAAGAAAGCTGGTGCTGGGCGTATTATTGGAATAGATGTAAATCCAAGTAAATTTGAGAAAGGTAAAATTAGACTGTACAGTAGTGACCACATAAATGACCAGAGTTGTCCCTAGTAATTCTTAGAAGCCAAGCGGCTTCGAACATCGAGCGTGTCGAGTGTAACTTGACGCCGGTCGTTATCGATACATTGTATATGTATATGGTTTCGGGTGCCGGCTATTGTATCTCACTCGCACTTATCCTCTTTCCTTATCTCCGTTCAATTCTGAGAACTAACCATGCTCGCATAAATGACCGTATGTATGTATGGTTCTTCTCGATCAAAAAACATTGCCTATAAACGCTATTTACCATTTTTTTTATAGCCAAAGTTTTTGGGTGCACAGAGTTTGTTAATCCTAAGGATTACGACAAACCCGTTCAACAAGTTTTAATAGAATTGACGGATGGTGGACTAGATTATACTTTCGAATGTGTGGGCAATGTAAACACTATGGTAAGTTTTCTGTTCTCTTAAAAGATAATGTATGGTTATCTGAATTATAAACGATTACAAAAACGTTTAATTCGTGGAATATAATGTTTTATGTTTAGAGAGCTGCGTTGGAATCCTGTCATAAAGGATGGGGTATGTCCGTTATAGTGGGTGTAGCTGCAGCGGGTCAAGAAATTAGTACTCGTCCGTTCCAGCTGGTGACAGGACGAGTTTGGAAGGGAACCGCATTTGGCGGTTGGAAATCCAAGGAAAGCGTACCTAAATTAGTAAAGGAGTACATGTCGAAAACATTGATTCTTGATGAATTCGTTACACACACTCTTCCCTTCGATAAGATTAACGATGGATTTGACTTGTTACACTCGGGAGACTGGTAAGTACTTAACGACGCAATTGTAACTAACGTAAAATATTAATATTATTTTTTTGTAAAAATCTGATTTTCTTCCCTTATAGCTTGCGTACTGTACTCAAATATTAAGAGGGATCGTGTAACGTTGTTTCGTGTCAATTTTTATACAATTTGTATTTTATATGTGCCAACTACTGTTTCTTGTAATACATTTTTCGAATAAAGGTAATATATTTCTTCTTAGCGATAGTTTCGCGTACTTGCGAATAAAGAGGTTCCAAATAACTGCGACGCGCAGATTTCTACAACAATCTTTATTCATAAAGAATTCTTACAGCCACATGCACAATACCAATTTGGTGAAATATCAATAGTAGCTCTGGAATGAAGTAAAAATTCTTTACGTTTCGACCAGGTGCATACCTTACAAAAATCATCACGTTGCGAAGATCATGGACGATGATTTTCCCATTGTATATAATTATGTATATACAATATGCGATACGACGTTTCGATAAAACTATGCATATTTTTTTTTTTTCTTCCAAGTTATGTTCGTTAATCTAGGTGAACGGTGTAATAATAAATTCAGGCGGATTCGAAATTGCGCGCAATGTAGGAAAGAATTTGCGTGAGTTATTTAATTAATCCATCGTAGACGGGGTTTGAAAATTTCTACCAATTCTTATTTATACTCTGACGTTTTAAAATAATGTGGCGTACTATATTGCTCGTTAAAACACAATATATCGTTCTTGGACAGATTACCCGCTGTGTTTTCCTATTCGATATATATCATCGATGATAGTATTCACTGAGGGATATAATAAATCTTGCTGCTCGATAAGAATAAGTACCGAAATTTCGGATATACTCGTGTCTAATTAACGGTAATACACCAGGGATACTGAACGGTCAAAAATTCATAGAAAAATGTGTGTCGAAGTGAGATAGCCTAGGTTTAAAAACTTAACTGGCATGCGTTCATTTTTTTTAAAATACGAATGCATGTACAATTTGCACTGGCTATTCTTACGTAAAGTGTTTTCTAATTGCTATGGCATATTCGCGTAGTCACACCGATCATTTTTTCTACGGATTACATGTTATACTCTATTACCTACGGTGTACCACACACTCTTTAAGTAAAAGTCGTAAGTAAAAATGCTTATAATTACAAGTAAACGCAGACTAATCACGACGTGCCCGTTGAATATCAAAAACGCTCCTTTGTTCGATCCGTACCGTGGATCGGAGAGTAAGCTTCGGTAAACGTTACTTTAACCATAAAATCGGGTTATAATTACCAAATGAGATAAAAAAAAAAAAACAACTTGTAACGCGTATAACATATATCGTATATCCGAAAATATGTTTTATATCGGTGTAAGGAACGAAACCGTCGAGTACGATTCATGACGCGAAATAATGTACAATTTCTTCCATCGTCGTGATTGAACTGCTGCTTAGTAGTTAGCGAGTATGAAATAGGTCATTGTTTTATGCAAGTATATTTTACACTAGACCTCGCAACGCAAGATGGCTACGAGAGAAAAAAAAAAATTTGAGAAGAACAAGTAGAATAGTCCAGCGCGAAGAAAATAAATAAGCGATGAAAATCTATTCGGTTGTACGCAGTAGCGTGTTTCATAAAATGCGGGCATAATTCTGGGACAGAGTTCTGTGTACAAAAATAATGAAGAAAGATTCTGTAGAGACATGTCCTATTTGATCTTGTTTCAGAGATACACCGTTGGTTTTGGTTTTAGGAACTCTGTTTTCAAGCTGAGAGGTAAAATAGCTCGTTCTATTCGGGTATTTGTAACTAATGTTTCATAGCGATTTTTATTATTTTATTAATCGTTCGAAGGCACTTTCATAGTGCTGAATGAATCGTTCCGATTCGTTCTATTGTTGGAAATAGTGCGTGTAAGCTTATCCTTCTAAATCAGTGTGTTCTCTCTCTTGAATTTTCCTCTTATCCAAAAGTACAACAGGCAGGATGGTAAAGTTGAAAGGAATAGGACGAACCATTGGACAACTTTGCCCGTTATTTTTCTAGTTCGAAATTACTTTTTAAACGATGCCTGGATTTTATGAAACACTTTGTATATTTTACCGTGTAACAACGAAGATGTTGCGTAAGGGGGATTCGTTTAAAACTATTCTCGTGTGACACGGGGAGGTTATGCAAATACTTCTGACCTCTACGTCTTCAAGCGTGCACCACTCTAAGAGTGCGTTGACGGGTTTCACTCGTTTTTGCTGACGATCAGCACAAGGTGGGTTTTCTCTCTCAGCCAGCATATTTTTGTCCGTCGTATTATCGTAATCGTAAACTTTAAGAGCGCGGGCACGTGTGTGTGTGTGTGTGTGTGTGTGTGTGTGTGTGTGTGTGTGTGTGTGTGTGTGTGTGTGTGTGGGTGTGTACATATTATATATATATGTATATCCGTCATATATCCAGTCATATGGTGATATATATATACATATATAAATGCTCAGACATTACAATTTGAGACATCGTTAATCTCACGCGATTAAAAATCAATTATATTGAGAATTCTTTTTCTAATTAGTTCATCTTCTCTTTAAAGATATCGTAACTTGTACGCGTCGTGTGGAATTGAGATGAATTTTACCTGATGGAGGATGAGCTTCTCTTGTTCCTATTGCACCGCAATTTTTTTTAATTCCTCGAAACCGTTTCTTCTCGTTCTCTTTTTTTCTAGTTTTGTATACGCATAAATAGTGTATAATTGTATTATTTATAGAACGAGTTGTGCATGGAGGTACCTCGAAGGGCACGTAGGGTAAATAAACGTTCCTGTAGAGGGTGAAGGGCCACTGGTATTCTACCTCTGTGATTTACATCGAACGCATACATCTCTTCAAGGTCTTCGCGCTTAGATCAAGACGTAACATTGCACGGGATCGCTATTGCACGAAGTAGCCCCTTGGTTATTGCACTGTGTTTGACTTTCCTTGTTTCCTGGCTGGAAGATTCTCCGATTCGATGGCTCTTTAACCCGTTTGGCACACAGTTTCCATTTTCGATAGATCGACGATTCGGACATTTTACTTTTTCAGACACTGATGATCAAACAGAAACGTTTATTATTAATTGTTCGTCTGTTTGAAAGGTACGACGAATAACGCGAACGAATAGTATGCCAAATTAGCTCTTAAGAGGTAATTATTCCCGGGTTAATGTTACAACCGGTCGTCGAACAACAACCGTGCTCGGTTGTGATTTCTCATCGCGGCAAAGTGAACGCGATAAAAGTTGCTCCACGTGCAATTTCGATGCCAGGGTATCCGTTGCTAGCACGACTATCGATCGACATGCTTTTTTCGTTGCTCTTCGAACTGATATTAGGCTCGCACGCGCGGTTCGCAGTCTTAGCCGGCCTGATTCACCAAAGACACCTCGAATCACAACGACGACACCCGAAACAAACGGATGACCGGACAAGCTTTCTTATGTTCGTTCGGACCAAGTAAACTTCCTTGTCCGACTGTTCGATATCACGTTCAAGTGCTGCTTCCGGTTACTGCCACCGCCACTGTTGTTGCTGTGTAACAAACTGATCCTAAGAAATCTAAAAATCTAAGGGCTGGTCGGCAGAGCCTTCGAGATCCTGTGCAGAGTCTGTACCGCCGTCTTCGTCGTCGTCCAGGTCCACGCTATTCGTCTTCAGTCCTTCGTTGCTGATCTTGTTTACAATTGCGTCTGAAACATTAACGTTTCGTTGATGGATACCGGCGAACAGATACGAAAACGGTTGCAAGATTAAACGAACGACGCTAATGAGAATAAAGCTCGGAATATTGACGAGTCGCTGGTGTAATTTCTATCGATATTGTTCCATCGCCGAGATATCTTTTAATTTGGCATAGACGAGTAAAATAATTACTCAAGAACTACGTTGCAACTAACGGATGACATTTACCGCAATCTGGCTTGCTGCCGCGTGTTCTGGTACCAGCAAACTCCACGCCATGCGGATCGACGCACCAACAGAGTCCAAGATTACGATGGCACTGAGTACTTCGATAATATCCTCGGGAGTCGCAGACAGGTGCAACGTCGGGGGATGATCGTTTGCGTACGGCGGCACAGGGACGTTCAGCCTTTGAAAAGCATCCGCACCATTCGGTACCGCTCACAAATATGTCTCTGAAAACACGGGAACCAGCGATAGTTGAAGAGAAAGCTTCGTACTAGAAAGAGAGTAGATCATTTTGGGGCGATACGTTATTTGCTTCGACTCCGTAACGTGCAGCTTTTTCGTTCTCGTAGTTTCGTGATTCTATGAAACTATATTGACTTGTTCTCCACATGCTTTCAAGACCTCCATCTAGAATACGATTGCGTGTCTCGATAATTAGATACGAATCAATATTTTACGCATTCTATTTTATGTAACGAAAACGATCGTTAATAAATTATGATTATGATAAGTTTCTGTATTTGTACGCAATTCTTTATTCTTTGAACCCAACAGACATTTATTATTTTCTGCTCTTGTACGCAAAAAGCAATAGACTTGAAATTAAAGTTTCTAGCTACTTGGTCGGAAGGCACGCGTGTATGAGAGAGAGAGAAAGAGAGCGGAGAGTTCGAAAATTGATTCGCGATGTGACAAGTGGAGATTATAAAGGGCAGACAACTCGGATCAGGCACGAAACTCGCTCACCCGTTGGTGTCGCAACCGTCCAGGAACGGTTTCAGACACGGCTCGTTCTGATCGTGCTCGAGTCCGTACAGCTCGGAAAGAGAGAGCCGGCCATCGTTGTCGTTGTCCAAATGTCCGAACATCCACCTGACCTCGGTCTGGCAACCGATAGGGAAGTGACCTGGAAACGGCCGCATGCGAAATATGAATCCCAATGGCCGCCCCGTCGTCGTCTTCGGGCGAACAGAACCGAATGAAATATAAATTTCCCTGGCTCGGAACACCGTGTACACCGGGGGGTAAACCTGCATACTTCGGTATTCTAGCATCTTATTTACTATACGTATACGCGCGTATGTATCGACAAGGGATTCGCGCAAAGCATCATGAATCGTTTTCGATAAATTTTAGTACATAAACGGACGGACAAGTTTATAGAATATTTAGCTGTCCAATATGTTTCGATTATCCGACGAAGAGTTTTCCGATACAGTGACAAACGCGACAACTATAAGGCGAACTATAAAATCGGGCTCGATGAGTTTGCGTAGACTCGAAATTTATAAAAGTTACACCGCGTTATGCTTTTGTACCTTTTGCTTTAGGATGCGAACGGCGATGCTTGGAATCTGCCATCACGACGGAAAACCAGTCCAACAAACGATTTGCCATTGCGGGTTTCGAGGACGGCGGACAATCGGAGTTCCGCGATGACTGAGAGTTATACATTGACTTCAACGGTGACGGCGTCTTTTCTATGATTTCGTTGCTCGTCAAATGTTTGTCGTCGTATTTGCTTCCAGCGGCTAGTGCCTGAAGAAACAAATGAAACGCGTGAGCAACAAATGCGTGAATGCTTCGTCGGTTGGCAATCGCACTATAAAAAACCTTGACATGAAATATTTTGCAAAAAATTACAATACAACGAGGTAGATAATAAGGTGGGTATGTAAGAGGGCTGAAAAACAATTCGGCCGAAACCAATACGTTTTCGTTCGTAGTTTGCCAAGGCGACGAACGTGTTTAAAAGATTTTTATTAATAAGCTGTATTTCCAATTGTCGTTTTAGTTTGGTTCGGGACACGTGCGATTTTAAACGTACTGTCCGTTGAAAGATATGCTTCGATATCGAATCGAGCCGATTTAACCGGTTTACGTTGAATTCTAAGCGCGGAGAAAAATGACTGCATCGATCGAGCCACTTGGAATTTAAATGAAAAGATGGATCAGCCTTTAGTCACGGTATGTAAGTACTCGTGTACGTGGTGGTCGTGTCTTGCGAGGGTTGCAGCCGACCGTAACGATATTACGGCTCCTCGTCGTCTGGCGACGCTTTCCGTCGGATCGATGAGAAAGACGCCTCGTCTGGGCTACTCGAAAATACGAGCCATCGACGTGGGAGTTTTGGTCGACCAATGAGAAGCAGACCGCCGGCATCGAAGGATACTTTTTACGTCCTCGCAACGACCAATACCCCGACTTTCAACCCAACTGCGTGTACGATTTAAATCGTAACTCGGTTATTGTTCTTTTCAGTTGTTTCAAATAATATGTGAGATAAACAGTTGTTAAAACGAGGGACCTGCCTGCTTCCCTGCCTGCCTGCCTGCCAGCCATACCTCTAAGATCTTAGTAGACCTAGTAGATACATGGAATATTGCGATAGCAAAGAGTAAGTTAAGTAAGAGTAAGTAGGTAGGTTTTATCGTAGTTTCTGTTAAATTTTTTACGCGTAGATACGTAAATCTAATCAGAATCGAGTTGGAGAAATAACAATTAGAAGCTCCTGTGCGTGAACGTTTAAATCGAAAAGTTACTCGGTGCACGTTGAGAAATGCTAGTTTTTTCTATGACCGAGTAGGTAATAATTTATATTGTTTGCCGGATTTGCACACGATTAAGCGAAATTGTACGGGTATTCGTATTTAATAATCCCCTGTCGATGATGTAAAATTAGTCCGATAATTACTAGAGAGTTCGGCGATACCGGTGTATCGGTCGATAATTTTCCTCGATGATCTTCCATGGAATCGCGAGCATCCGCAGTCCAGGAAATCCGGCTTATAACCGATGATTGATGCATCGAGTAATCCTTTTCGTTTCGTTTCGAAATCCGGGCCCACACCACGGACCGCGTGCGGCACAGTCCGACGATCAAGCTCGAGGCCAGCAAATTTAACGCGTGCCCTGTGAACATTTAATTAATCGTCCGGCTTTGTCGTTGATGAATGCGCGCGGATGCATCGCTTTTTCAGACGAACCGTAACACGTTAGAGCTTTTAATATAATTCTCGTTGAAAACGTCGACGGAATGCGACTGGCGCGATTATCCGCAAAGCTTTCGGAACAAGCGACAAAGATTGTTCGTATATGTATACTTGGAAATAATCGGCCGTCGGAAACATACGTACATTTGGTTTCGTTGTACGGACGACGCGGTAAAAGCTGTTGTTCCATAAAGGAAAGAATTTTCAAAAGCGTCGTTCACAAAAAGTTTCAATTGATAGAAATGAATAGACAGGCGACATCGATCGACTACGTGCTATGCAGATGTGTATGTTGATTCGGTAAAGTTTCAAGTCGGCGACATCGATCGATGACGATCGTACGGTAAAATTCAATTTCAGGCAAACAGTGTCTCGAAAAAGTTTCAAGGTACGATGTCGTTTGCGGCGCACCCGTTGAAAACTGGCTTTGCCGTGGAGTTAAACGGAACTTTTAACGAGACACCGACTTCCTCCTGAACGTTGTTCGAGATCCGTGCGAAATCAAGTTCGAGACCATTTTCAGAAAGAACAATACAAGCAACGATCAATCCTGGCAACTAAGAGAAAAAACTAACACCATCGAACGATCGATTAGGGAAGACAGGCCCCGCGCCGCAACAATCGTCGGCGCAGTGTTAAGTAATACCGTCGTCCATTTGACTCGAAGCATAAGCTAATGCCTGTTAGCGACGTTGTATGTTGTATGTTGGGGGTGGAAACTATTCCCGCGGAAAGTTATGATTTACCGACACAACACACTAATTTCCAATTCCAGGCGAGGGTGGTAGCTTCCGTGGCAGGGAATTTCAGACAGCTCCCTGTATACGCAACTACCCACGGCCGACGTAGACACGTTCCTCTAGTTCGTAACTTTTATTTATCGATATCCTGTTTGCCCTTCTCCCTTTTTCCTTTATATTTCGTTCACTCGCGCGGTAACCTCCACCTTTCGCTTACCTCTGACCCCCTGACACATATTATACGTACACGCTTTGAGAAATAAATACATATTTGATACGTCGAGCAACTGGTAACGAATGAAATAACCATCTAGACCTTGTGTTTAGAAAGATACACGTTTCATTCGCTTTAAACGACACGACATTTGCGTGTTGGTTTGTAATATTCGATCAAAGTATTTCAAGAGATTAAATTCGTTTTTTAAAAATAAAACAACACGTCCAAGATTTTGGTAGTTTGTTCAACGTTTCTCGTTGTTCCGATAAAACGATCCACGACGATTTATTTCTTTCGAGGCACGAAGGGATTAATGAAAAGACCACGCGGTGGGTTGCGATGTGACGGAAACACGGAAATAGGATAAATTCGTGAGGGCGAACGGGATCAGAGGGTGATCGACTAAATAAATTTAGTTTGTTTTTGATCTGAACAACCAAGAGTCCGAGCACCGAGTTCACCGGCGGTGTTTTATCGAGCGACTCCATGGCTCAGTCCACCTTCAACCTTAAATTACAAGGTCATCGGTTCTATACAACACCTCGTATGTACAGGCATCTCGGACAAGTTGTTACGTCACGAAGAAAAACTAGGTTCGAGCACGATCAACAGAAATGCTTATCGTTTAACTTATACTATAATTCGTAGGTACAACGCACGGTCTTGTTGTTAGAAGATATCGCGTCGTGTTTCGAGACGACTATACATCATAATTACCGCCTAATTGACTAATATTCTCGCCACAGAATATATCGCGCGTAATAACGATCCAGGACGATAGTTGTTACGGTTGTTTATTGGTTTGGTGTAAGCGCGCGTTATTGCGTCATTGCGCCGCTAAATGGATCCCTTGATCCTTCGTTATTACTTGAACCACTTGTCGCCCAAAGTCACTTTTCCAACAACTTTGCAGAGATACAAGGAACTCGACAGTTTAGCTAGATCGCATGCGAGTTATCTGTCAGAAAAATCACTGATCACCGAATCTAATTTGTAAGACGTTGGCCGACCAGCCGCCATGTAGGTACACGTGGCAGTATGTCAAAGGCGAAAGTCTTCTGCACTTTACCACGAATCCCGGCCATCCCCTTACAAATTAACCTCGACCGCCAACAAGTTCCGTCACCATTCGTAGAAACGATTCCATCAAACAGTTGGTAAGAAATTGCCGGACCTACCTTGGCACGTTTGGTGTATTTCAGGTATTGGTAATGATGATTGTCGTAATTGAAATCACGCGGGGTAAGCGTAATATCGCGATTCCGCATCATTTCACCCATCTTGGACTTTTGTCGTTCTATTTGCATTTTCTTGTTGTACGCCCGCAGATCGGCCGCTGAAAAACCCATTTCACAGTCTGTTAATGCGTTATCTATCGTTACACATACATATGTACACATTCTGGGATATCATGAAGCTCGTAACATAGTAACTACTAACAATACTAGGCAAGTAACGAAAAAAAAAGAAAACGTTTACTTGAAAAGAAATGAAAAGTCGAAACAACTGCAAGTTTAAAATCGTCGAAAAATAGAGGAAACGCGAGCAACGAAACGGCAACTCATTAACCGCGTATAAACAAACTGACCGAAATTAGCATTTGCATTTGGTCGCGCCGCGCAGACAGACATTTAAATGATTTTTAAACAAACGCGACAACAAAATTCGATCGTGAACGTTTACACGTCCGTTTTCAAATATTTTAAGCTTCACTACCCACGATGTATTAATCGATCGACGTTTATTTGGACTGTGATTAGCGAGTAACGGTTTGCTTTAGATTCGTTAAAAAAAAAAAAGTAAACAAAAAAGTGCATATAGATATTTCACTTGGTTGGGATCCACGATGTAGCGTAACTCGAGGTCGAACGTGGTTTTCGAATGCGTGGTGACATTACCCAGAAATATTCTACTTTGTTCACCGAATCGATTAGGCTTTTCCTCAAAGCGTAAATTAGCCAAAGTTATCGGGGATTGCAGCGACTTTTAAAAATTACCCAAATAAGTTATGTATTTGTTAAACGGTCGAGGATGATTCTCCTAACATAGGGTTCCTTGAGCTTCGATTATTCTGTCCCCGGTGTGAATTCCACGAGACTGACGCGGTCGCGCGCGGCTTCGTATGCTTCAACAGCGGCATTATTGTTCTAACAGTCAATTATGAATATTCATGGTGGATACGCTTGTCCCCAAGTCCAAGCGGAGAGACGCAAACACGGGTCCATTGTTAAACAGACTACGCGCTGCCGCCTATGAATAAACTAACGAATTAACGCCATGTGTAAAATCAGAAAATGTCTGGGCAAAGTTGAGATTAGGAACGGTTCGTTACCGCAATTAAACGTATCCGCTGACTGACGAATTTCAGACGGTTGAAAAATATCTCGGGATCGTTTTCGTTTGCGAAAAAGAACACGAGGAAAGAGTGGAAGATTGACGAAAAGGGAGGGGAGGGGTCCGGGGTCGATGGAAACCCGTTTTACCGTTCATTCGAACGTTAAATCGAGCCAGTTTTCCGAATAATAAATCAAGTTTCCTTCGACTATATTGATATTTGCTAACGAACGGAGAATCGAGTAAAACAGAAGCGTATCGAGTATTTAAGAAGCGTTTCAAATATTGCAAAGCAAACATTAATTCGATTAGTGTAATTGAGTAGCGTTAGGGTGTGGTAGTAGCAGAGGACAGATTTCCTGTCGACGCGAATCCGCCTGGACTGTCGGACACGATTGTCGCTGGAATCCTATTTACCGGTAACCATTGGTTATCGTCTTCTATGAGCCAATCAGAGCCACAGTGCCGACTCGCGTCTGTCAAAATATTAGAGATTCGGGCCGACAGGATATCTACATATGTATCTCCGTTACGACTCTATCCTTACGCACCATTTAATTAAATTAATAGAAGCACCGTTTCACTCGGAAATATTAACAATCCGATGGCATACACTCTACGGGTTAACTGCAATATTTTCTTCGACAACGGTTGTGCACAGAAATCCATGCATACGTTGAAGAAGATTTTTGGAGATCTTTACCTTTGCATGGGCAGAAACCTTTGCAGGCAATGCTCATCAATGTATGGTGGATACAATTGTGGTATACCAGCCGGCACAACGAACTGTACGTACGATTATCGCTTCCACAAAGGAACGTCGGCTTCACCACAGGACATTCTTGACATCTGCAACAAAAGGGACGAGTTCGCGTCGTTACGTGAAACCGTTCTACGACGAAATGCATATTCGTTCGCGAGTAAACGCATCGACTTTACCATTTCTCTTATTTATACATATTTACTAAACGATACCTATATTAAATACCGATCGCCAGCCACAAACCGTACAATTTAAAATATTTAAACGCGTCGTCTTAACGCTTATCCCGGATTTTAAATATTTTCAATTATTTCATCTTTGATTCCATATTAGTTTGTCAGAACTCTAAACAAGATCTGATAATGTTTAAGTGTTATTAAATTTCCAATAACTATATATTACTTAAGAAGCCAAAGGTATACACATACTTATACGGAGACCAGCTTCGTCTTGATCAAGGAGTTAAACTAGCTTAATTACCGCGTTACTCGGTTTAAATTAATTACACGTTTGCCGACGACCGCAAATTCTCCAAGCACCAGCTACCGGCGGCATTGTGGCCGAATTCACAAGGGGACCCTTCTACGAACGGCAAAGGTTCTTTAGTAGCAGTTTCGCGTTCCTCTAGAACCGCTCATAATTCCTGTTTCGCGATGGTTCGTCCTGCAACTGTTGATTCGCCAGACCGACGACAGAGCCAAGAGTCTAGAATCGTTGAAACGAACCGAACAAAAACGAACGCACACTATCGGCACTGTTATACAACGGGACGCGTAACTCCGGTATACACCAACGATTCTGTCCAAGAGTTTTTCGAAGGCTTGCCCGGAACTTTTGATTTACGCGGACTCGACGGAATTTCATGAATGCGAAATGTAATTCCCCGACTCTCTCGATTTTCCTCGATCCTCGTTCAAACCCTCCTATACAATTTCCAGTGACTCGTGGAAACTTTCGACTTTCGATCGCCCGATTCGGCTATTAAATTACACCGCGGCAAGAGTAAGGAATACGATTTTCTGAAAACGTATATCATTGTAACCGTTTCGCTGGAGCAAAGACCGACGGCAGAGGAATAGTGGGAAATGTATAGTGATCAATTAATGTACTTAGCTCGGATAAAAAAGTAAAAAGTTAATAAAGAGTTTAAGAGGATGGAAAGTTGTTGATGGAATAATTTACGAAACGCATCAACGGTAGGTGGACCGAGGCGAGGCGAGGCGAGGCAAGGCGGTCGAACGAGACGCACAAGCAACAATTTCCATCGAAATGCGAATTAAGCCGGCAGTAGAGGACAGGATTAACGTCCAGCTCATTTCCCCGGGCTATGTACTTGCACGCGGAAACGCATCGGCGTGTAGCAACCTCGATAGACGAATTAGTCTATCGGATTGGATTTCTTGCTGCCCTTTGCTATCCTCTATACGCGCGTATTTCGAGCAACGACGCTCGCCGGGTTGCGGAATTAGGCTGCCCCGAAGCGTTGTGTATCCTCTAACTGGACGCCAAAATGAATGCCGCCGCATGCAATTCCGGCTGCAATAGACTGCGGTCTCGGATGTACTTTGCGGCCGTGCTTCGTATCCCCGCGCTTACACAAGTTAATGCACTGTCGGCTGTTTGATATACACCCGTTATTTGTTAATCAGTCGCGGAGTAACGATGATCAACCAACGTACCAGCTCGTACTTTTTTTTCTCGACGTCCTGGAGAACGGGAACGAGAGAAAATTACGACTCCGTTCCGACGAAACAAGAAATTTAACATCAATGACGTAGCTTGGCCGCGAATTTCGAACGCCGAATGAAATTTTACATGCCGTTTGTTTCAACGATTTGCCAATTCAGCTGCGACGAAGAGAAACCAAGTCGAGAAAAGCAGACGCCGCGACAGCCGCGTCTGCCGCATCGAAGGGAAGACGAAAAAAGGGGGACACAGGGTGAAGATAGAACTCGAGAGCGAAGCTTACTCGGCAATAAAGACGGGTCAGGACCCCTCTTTCCACAAGGGGCTAGAAACTGGCGACAAAATGCTCGTCGGAGCCTCGAAGCTCTTCCATCATCGCATTACCTAGCTGGTTATCGACTAAAGATTCCCCGAGTAGATACTCTTTTCTCCATTTGTCCGCCGCCCATATCTTTCGACTTTTCCTGTCCACGATTTTGCAAATTTATATCACCTTATAAAATATAATATTTATCATGGATAGATGAACAGGCTACATTATAAAAATATGTATATCTATAAATATTCGAATAGTCGTAGATGTGGTTCGGAACAATCCAGGTTTGATGCGTGTCGCTCGTCGGAAGATTGGTTCGCAATTAGACTGTTTCTTGTTCGACGTAATCCTTGTGACAACATTTCGTGTAGAATTTTCAGAAGGGAAGTTTGAAATAGAAGAGAAGCGACCGACCGAACGAACGAACGGACGGACGGACGAGTGAGCGAGTGAGCGAGTGAGAGCAACCGACAGAGAGAAAAAAGAAGCGGAAAGAAGGCGGATGGAAAACCCTCTTTGCTCTGCTCGCTCGTGCAAATTTAAGTAGGAAGAAATGTTTCGCTGGCGACGCTCACCTCTTTTCTCTCGGCCCTTTCTCTCTTCGTTCGTCTTCCGTCTCGAGCTGTTATCCCCGCGGAATATTCTTCCTCCGTGGCGCGCCGCGACTGCTCGAACCTTCCTACATCCTTCCCAGCCTCGAGAGTAACTCCTGTTTGACTTAGCGTCGCCGCTAAAGTAAACGCATGCATCCCCTCTAGTTTTGTCTTTTTCCCCACGGTGTCGTACGAAATTCATTTTTTTACCCTTCGCTCGTATGCGTATTATTATCCTTCTTACCTTTTCAAGCTACCGGAACTATGCGATGTACAACAATGGCATTATACTTGCTCCACGAGACTAAATAATTTTATTCCGAATCTGATAATTAACTGATTCAGACAACGAGACAATTCTTGTTTTTCTGCGTGTTTAAGATACTCAAATCCGCCGCGCCGCACCGGTTCTCGTGCCGCGGAAAACTTTTAAACGAAGCTCATTTATTTTTCTCGTCGTTTCGATGATCGCATTGAAATTTAAGAGGCACGTATCCGTGAAAACGTGACCTATAAAACTAACCTTTTAGTTTATCTCCCGGGAGAGAGAACGCGTTCGATGTGCGGTGAACAGCGAAACCAATAATTCTCGGTTAATGTCTCGTGAAGAACAAAAACAGGCCGCGTCTACTTTTCCCTGCGGGACTCGCTTCGATACTTGCCCCTCGAAACATTTTTTTCATTTTACAATCGTATTCGCGAGTCACGGTGAGAAACGCCACAGAATAACCAATTTAAACCGAATTACTCGACTCACTCGACGGCCGCGCTAACCGGCTATCCGTCGAGAAAATATTTTCGTTAAATAGAATAAATACCCTGATTAAATTACGGTAAGTAACTGTTTGTGGTTCGTGAACAAAATTAAAAGTTATTCCGATATTGGGAACGTTGCAAGCGAGTGCTCGCTAGTCTGTTAGAAGGACCGATACTAAACTGGTAGCTATCGAAACTGTATCAACAAACTCGATAGTTGGCGGACAGTACGGTGATAAAATTTCTTTAAAATTTTTCTAAAAGAATCGCAACTATCTTACAGTACGATGGACGAGTATATTATAGAATGAGTTTCTCTTCAATTTGTAATGCGGGGATGTGGATGAACCGTTAGGCACTGGAATACCGCGTGTCGGTCCACGGATTCCTTAATCCGTTCCCGAGTCATTTAGCTCGACGAAATCCGGGCCCAAATGTGGGCCAAACAAAGCGCGGTAAACAGACCAGACTGATGCTAACAGAGATTATAAGAATCGTGACCAACTCTTGCGGCGTACTGATAAGAATTAAAACTCAATCACGATCGTAATTTGCTGTCCGCGAGCCTGTCTCGTGATGTTTACATTTGGGTCGACTTTCTGTTCGCGAGTCTGGCTCGTGATGTTTTGGTTTGGGCGAAAATATTCATCACGAGTCAGACTCGTTAAAGTACGGGAAGGGGTTAAAGAGATATGCAAAGAAAAACTGGAAAATATATACATATACATATATGTATATGGTACGTGTGTATGTACGTAAGTCCAACGAAATTGTAATAAAATCAGCTGAGCAATCGATACGTCGACTAGCCTGATTTTATACGATTCTACAAAATAGCTGGTTACAATATAAACTTCTCAGTCGGTTAGTGGCAGCATCCTGTATCGATATTTATGGAATTTTTGATAAAATATTACGACCAACGCTGATAAATAGTCAGATCGGAAAATGGCCATTCTACTATAATGTCCAAGGTACTTTAACGAAAGCGACCAACACTTACTTCGGCTCGTCTTGATCCTCGTCATCGTCCTCGGAATCGAAAAAAGCATCGTCGTCCTCCGAGTCGACCGAAGTTTCCGTTCTTATTCGTCGGTTCTGTTGAACTGCCCGGGATTTCGGGATCACTATGTCGCTGAAAAATAGTAACGAACAAATAGGAATACGATGCGAGCGACGTCGCCGACTGACGACCAGGTGAGAAGTTTCGACCAGGATCGTTCTGATCATCCCGAGCACTCACCCTGATTTGTGAAGTTCTTTCTTCGAGACGCAAACGGCTGTGAAAGTGTCCTCGAGTAGGCACAGTTCCTTTTTCTTGCAATTTAGTGGCCGACAAAGTTCGCCTGAAACAAACAAACAAAGAAGAATAAACGGAACAACTAAGCTGATCAAAGTCTCGTTATTCGCAAAACTTGCACCGGTGGCGCATGAAAATTTTACTAGAATAGAGGCATGCATGGTTTCAATCTAACATAAATTTTCATGAAAACTCGAGGTATGGGCACACCATCGCCGGAGAGCAACGACCTTATCCAGGCGGGCGTATTTCCAAATATCACGCAGCGGACAAAGTATTAAGAATTACGTAAAATTAAAATAACGAAAGAGTATTGGTTGAAGAAATGCGAAAACGTTCCGATAGAGGTACGAAAGTGAAAAGTAAATTAGCTCTATCGATGCAACGTTAGATCTCGTAGAGTAATTTTACCAGAGATTGATCGAACAAACCGAGTTTAGAGATCGGAGTTTACTTTCGAGCAGGAAGTAAATTTGAACGTTGCGAAGGTGTTAAAGTTGGCTGTTCGTTAAGAAAACGAGGAAATTTAGTTGCATAGTTGGCAATTTGAATTTTCTCCGAGCGCAATGATTCGTTTCTTTGATGTACCGATGCGGCGAGCCGTCGAGCATTGAATGCCCGGTGCAATTGCATTCGCGTGGAAACAGTCGACAAGCGATATTGGTCGTTTCGAAGCATACCGCATTCGATCGAATTTCTATCTTCTCCATTAACCCCGAATCCGAGCGTGGCCGGTCGAGGCGTCCTTTCGCATCTGGCGTCGCGATCGAGAGAATATCGCGATTGCCCTTTGACGTGTAAAACCGATAAGGAATCGTCCTAACGTTCCACCGCGATTCCCCACCCGTTATCTACGCATCATCGTTCGAAAGATAGTTTATTATACGTTTCTGAACCACGTCGATTCCGCGAATCGTTTGCAATCGAATGTTTCCGAATTCTCAACGTGGTCGCAAATTCCACGACCCAGATTTTCCACGCTAAAAACCATTGCAGCACCTTTGGTGAGCGGACCGAGAGTGGATTTATCGGCGGAAAAAGAGCATAAATTCCCCGGAAACGTAATATCAACGCGTTCTGTCATTTACGCTGAAAAGCCCTGTGAAAAGTATACATTGTGCTTTTTTTTCCGTCGCAATTCTGAACAATATGTTTCCACGTTCGTCCGTTTAATATACACAATGTTGCGTTGTGCCAAATTCCATAAATACATATTCGGCTCCGCCAGACACGAATGTTATCCAGAAATAAATACGTTCGTTCCGTTGATCTCGGTTAATTAACCGATTCCTTCTGCTATACTGAAAATCTATAAATCTATAAATGATTCTCTTTTTTTTCAACAACAATTTACTTCATTCTTAAAATCAGATTACACCCGATTGAAAATCGTACTAAAACATTGCATTGTCGGGTTTCAAAACTCTGTGCACGTTTAATATTTCCTATGGTTTTCTTCGTAAAAAAAAACTGTCTATAATTCGTACGATTCGTATTACGTTCTAAAAGAAAAGGAAAGAGAAAAGGGGAAAAGGGGAAAAGAAGAAAATTCGTTCGTACGTAACGACCGTGCGTTCGCGTTAAATTGAATCGCCGGACGAAAGAGGGAGGGAATCGTCGCGTCGGTACGTTGGCCGCAATTACTTTGCCCCCTTTCAGCATAAATAACCGCGGAAGCCTGTCGGTGATTCGAGGGTGGTCATAATAATAGCTGTGGGTTAACCCTTTGTACTGCGCTCTGACTACCTGACCAGACGCGTTATACATATTCCTCCCGATGATGCGACGCTGCCTGGTAAAAATTACGATCGCTGTAACAAGCGTCCCGCGTGTACAAGCGTGACCACTGACAGTTCCGTGATTATTTCTGCATGGATAATCGATTTTACGTACCTGCTATTGTTATTATACGTGGCCGTTTGTATACATACAGGTAACGTTACGTTATACAGATTAAATAATGAATGAAGCTTAAAAATGAATTTCCCTTTGATCGAGTAACCTGTTTTAGTGTCGCTTGTTCGCAATTCAGGCGTACACCGTACTTGTGAATAAAAATGTTCAACAACAACAACAACCACAATAATAATAGGATATAATAGAATCGATTCCCATCCTGTATGCAGGATATTCTATATGCACCGTGTAGGTACGTGATTCATGATAGCTCATCGGTATCATTCACCGTGTGCAGCTCCTTCACCGCCTCGAACAAAGCTGCGCGTTATTGTAGCGATAGGTTATCGCTATTCCACGTTGTTTGGCCACGTTATCGAGCATCTTCGCCATTAGCGTCATCGATCATACAATCCCCGAAATGCATGGTCGATCGTCGAGGTATATCACGATTCGAGTGCGTCTAATTCATGCAGAAGTGTGCGCCTACTTTGGATGCATTGTAAATTGTACGTCGTAATTGTCACTGGTATAATATATGTACGTTGTAATCAATATCGCAATGCCGTTTCGAACCGATCGGAATGGCTAGAAGGATGATGGTACACGATGGTGGTGTATGGGTCACCGTGTATTTCACGCTAAGATAGACCAATAATTTATAGGGTTAATAGGCTTTCGAGGGTGTAATTTAAGGGGGCAGTCGAGCTTCCGAATTTCGAATTTCGCGAAACATTTGCTGATGAAATTCGAACGATGCAACCAACAGTCCCATCGAATTCGACTGGACTACGAACGAATCGAGAAAACTTTCCGACAGAGGATAATTTGTTCGCTGGAAGTTTGCGTATCTCTTGGTAAGAGGACAGCAGGGAATAATAACGCGAGCTGACAGTTTTCGCGTTAGGTTTCACGCCAAGCGAGCGAATTGGATCCGTGTCGCTCTGACGATTTTTAAGACACGTCCGATATCTGACAGGGTTAGCGTACAGAAGGCAGGGTGTATCGCGTACTCGATCACGAATAACACGATTATTTTCGGTTTCAGTGGACCGATTCAAATTATTTTTGCTTTTGTTTTTTTGTATGTCTAAATTATTATCATCGATTAAAATAGTATTACAGCACCGTGTAGTAGAGAGTACTGTAACGTATTCGTCACTATTAATTTTTAAACAACGAAAATTATGTAGGTAATTAGAGTACTTTTAATACGGCAACTTACTATTCGGGTCGTGTATCCATCTTTTCTTATCGCCCACTTTCATTATCCGCGTGTCATCCTGCAACAAAAACACGAATTTCCTGTTGAATTATCAAACTAGAATTAGACAAGAAGCTCTTGTTCCATGTTATTGTTCTGGTCTTGATTATACTCATTGATACATATTTTAAAACATCTTTCCAAGATGATTATGTAACCGAATGAATTTTTAGGACATTTCTTTTGCAACCGTACACGATAAGCATTATACTTGCGATAGAATCGGTGAAGCCATTAAAAGACTCGGTGATGCACGTGTCAGGTTACAGAGACATATCAAATTATGACCACGAAGGAATTATTTGACCGATCTGTTACTAAAGAAAGATAAAAAATCGACTGAATTTTGTTAGAAAGACATCGAGTCAAGAAAAATAACGAAAAGCAAAAGCTGGCAAGGATGGATCTCGTTTCGCTCGATGGAAACGGACGCGAACCGATTTTCCCCCGATAGACATACATATTCCGAAGAGAACGCGGCATCGAAGGTTACAACCTGTCACGAAATTCATGCTCGAGGCTCGTTTTGCGGCAAAATAGTCATTGTCAGACGGCGCAGCAGCAACCTTAAACGCGATCGCACGACCGCGCGGAATCGTGACGTGATGAACGATCGCTCGTCACGTGCATAAAATTCAGGGTTGCACGGTTAAAAAGAGCGGAGGAACGGAGAACAGCTTCAAGTTCAGGCCGAGGTCATCGTGACCGACAACGTAGGTGCAGGTAACAACGGGTACCTTACTAGACGAGAAGGCGAAGGGTGCGCAGCTCGCGTGATAGTTCACGTGCCAGTTTTCAACGATTCGAGGATAATATCGAAAATACCTATGGAGATACTGGCTAAAATCTCTACTATCGATCGCGTTTCAGTTTTAAACTGGCGAGTAGTCGAGCGACTTACGACTCGTTTCGTGAACGGTCAAATGACCGTATCGCGTAATTTCACGTGCCCCCGTATACTTGGATCTACGAGACATTTTTACCGGCCTGATAAACGATATGGATCCGTTTATTCGGCCTCTAGCCCGGCGAAGCGTTCTTCCATCGGTCTCGTCGATACGAGTTCCTTTTCTCAGACATTGCATGTTTCTCGACTTTATCATTGTCAAATTGGACCGGTGGTGAGCGACTGCCACGAGCTGTCGAATATCGTTGTCAATTATTGTCACTAAAAATGGTTGCGCGGGTCTCGTTTTTACTTAGTTTCCTCGAATCGAAATTCGAGCGTCGTCGCGCGAGAACTAAACCCCGAAGAAAGGGCGTGCGCAGGCGCGAACTAGGCCACGAACTTGGGCAATTAAGCAACCTTTAGTTGCTGCCGCCGCAGTTACTTGTTTCGAACTTGGATTCTGAACCGCAAACGCGCAATTTTCTTCCGCAGGCAAACAGCTACTTCACGGAATAAAATTTCCAGTAAATATTCCTGCCGCGTGATAGACAAAATTCATAACGTTCGAAAAGGTGGTCATTTCCTTGCATCGTTGGAAACAATGGGAACGCGTTAAGCGAACTTTTTACCACTATGTTTTGAAATCGTTCGACATGGTACCAAAGACACCTCGTGTAACTTTTACAGCAATCGATCGCACAGTAAATTAAGAAATTCGTAAATTCTCCGAAATCGATGCAGCAGAAGAGGCATGCCCAGATATACCTATGTATGTATATGCATGTGCATTAAAGAATGAAACGTCGTGACCTAGTTCCGTCTGGTGCGCGCATCTCGCAGAGATCCGAATCGATCGAGCTAAATCTGATCGTTCGATATCGGCCTGACTATGAATTCCAAGAAGGGAGAGAGAATTTAGATTAATCGGTTGCATACCCAACGAACGAACGTCCTCTCGGAGGAAGGGAGAACAGGAGTTTTGTGTCTGTAATAGTTTTGAAACGTAGCCAAAGCCTTAACCGTCACCTACAATCGGCCGGATACTCTGACTAGTATACCTGCATCCCCGCCGAGACTTTACTTTTTCCAAAACTATCCGATGGGACTATATCCGTGGTGATGTCCACGGGTGAAGCCCTTAGTAGTTTGCGTTCAAGGCGATTCAATGATATTCTAGGTGGAAAAAAAACAACTAAATCTTCTCTTCCGGCGATACAAGAATCAACGATGAATAAGGAATTTGGAAAGAAAGTATGTAAATGGATCGAGCGTTCGTCGAATAGAATAAGAGTCGAGGAGAGATTTAATTCGACAGATAGGTAGATATTTATCAAACTATCGTACGGGTGTTGCATCGATTTTATCGAACCCTTTCGCGCGAACGAATGCACGTTCGACTTGCTTTCAACGTTCAAAGATCTTTGCCTACTTTGTATACGCCGCGGCGCGGCGCGACGCAGCGTGGCGTCTAGAAATAGCTCTTTACGTCCCTGTGGGCATCTGATTAAATAGAAAAAAAATGTGACTTAACCTGTCGGACTCGACCTGACGTAATACTGACGTAATATACCGTGGATCAAACAGAAAATAAATCGTACGGGAAAGATTCGAAGAACGTCGAGTATTTTTTAACTTAGCTCGAACAAATTATCATCAAGTTTCATGACGTAGAGCGCAAGTAAAAAAAATTGTTTTTGCGTCCGATCGTTTTTAAGAAAATGGAATTTCGTCGACGAAGAAAAGGAGGAACTAGAAGAAAATTAAATCTCGATCGTCTTATTTTCCTGCGGCGAAAACAAGGGTGCAGGGGATTTTTCGGTCGCCGTTGTTCCTTTCCCACGATACTTGGAAGAAAATTGAGTTTCCCGCGTCTTTAAACATCCAAGGCCTCCTTTTATGACTCTTCCTCGAAGAATTTTCTCGCGAACAATCGGAAAGGTACATACCACGAAAGTTATTCTTTTGCGATTTAAAAGTTCTTTACCAAGGCTGGCAGAAAATATGACAAATCGAACAAAGTTCAATTATGTTTAAAAACCCCTCAAAACGATTGCCTCCAAGTCTTGTTTGTATCTCTGCAATTCTCTCTTCGAGACTGCATTCAACAATTCTCGATAGAAAAAAATTTATATCAATAACACGCTTATGAATTTTATGACACCGGTCATTAATCGGCCTGCAAACGCACGGCGGCCACCGTTAAAATAATGTGTTCGCGACCGATATTGTTTTCGCTGGAACGGAAACTGGGTCAACCACGGTCGAACGATAAAGAAATTAACCGGTAGAAAATTAATACGAACGAAGGAATCGCGTGTAACGCTCACACTCCCTCGAAACTCGTGGATTACGGACGGCGAAACGGGGCTAGCTAGGCGAGTTCATTATTCAGGGGGCTAAATACTTTTATTAGAATTTTAGATTTATATTGGTAGAAAAGAACCAAGAAGCAGAACAGTCTCGTTGAATGCTGAATACTGCACCGCTAACGAATACGCGTCTTTCTATTATAGCGATTCGAAGATAAGTGTAAAGATATCGACGAGACAGAAACAGGAAAGAAGAACGGAATAGAGGGAAAATTGAAAGGAACGAGAAGAAAGAAATTAGGTGGAGCTCCGCGGCCGCAAAGATAAAATGCGGGTTTCTCGACAAGTTAATTGCGTCGGAACGAGCTAATGTACTGGATGCACATTATCCATAATTTACACGTACCTCGCGCTACCGCGAGGTTAACTGATGTAAATGCTTGGTTATAATTTTCGCCTCGCCACGCCTTGAAAGATCATGTTTATTAATAGGTTTGTGCCGACTGTTTATCCCTTTCGAAACTAGAAACGACCAGAAAAATGCATCGCTGTAACTTTACGTTTAAATTACCTTGAAAATACAGATTAAAAAATACTCGAGCAACATAAACGATTAACGATTCGAGCATCGAGGACTCTGAATCTGTTGATCCGGAGCCTCGAGGTGAGAAAATGTCTCGGGTATGTCTCGGTCGTTTCTTCAACGCGAGAATCGACAACACGTAAATTCTTTACGCGATCGATCATCGTTGATCGAAAATTAAACGATATAGAAAATAAGAAAATTGAAAAGAAATGAAAGCTTTTGAAATCCCGAGGTACGCGACGAGCCGCGAGAGCGAGTCAGCCGATTGTCAATTAAGAGCGAAAGCCGTTGTTATTTTAGCAGAATTGGAAAATCGATCGAAACCGGAGTCTGACACCACGTTCGCCGTCGACAACCCCTATTATAATAATGTGACACTTTGTCACGTTTTATTTTTACGCGTACCAAGAATCGAAGGTGACCGATACCGCCGATCCATCCCCGATAATGGCGATAAAAGTTGTTCCGTCCGTATCGTTCGGTTGTAAAAGTTTCGGGGCACCTGGGCTCGAAAAGCAGTTTCGCCGATGCGAAACGCGACCTACTTGGCGACAAATCGCAATAATCTGATTCTCGATGGATGAATTTAACGGACCAAGTAGTTGTAGGGCAAATGGATCCGTATCTCTCTATTGTTGTAAACGTGGACGCGTACGGGAATTATTCTATTAAAAATCGTTTCGAATCGCGCGAGGCTACAACGTGTTAATTGTTCGGTTCGCGATCGGTGGACACGCAAGTACGCGATGATGATAAAGCGACCACCACGGTGTGCCTCGGTACACGTAACTCTCCGCCATGCCAAGCTAAAATACACCTGCACGCTATGCTTTATCGCATACCTCTTCTCGACGACCAAGGAACGCCGACTATGTTTTATGCTCCGCCACAGATGTTGCACACGCGCGTACCGGAATGCGATCTGAAATTCGACGATGTTTCCATCTAGTCCCAAGGGATGAAAAACATGCTTCGTTTATTCCGAATCCTTTACATCGCAACGATCTTAAATATGAGAGATAAACGTTATCCACGCAAACTGTAAAGACACACAGTAGCCACGAAGCGTGCGTTCATCGTCTACAATTGCTGCAACGAATCTGAGACATGTTTTACGGTTCCGAGTACGCGTCGCGCTTGAAAACTGCACGTACATGGTACGTGCACACCTTTCACAGAGGCGTACTTCGGGATTCTGTAAATAAGAACGGACCAAACTCGGATCGATCGACCTCTCGATAGTGAAATATGAAACGGTGTTACGCCTCAACGATCTACGTGTTCCTCGACGCACCGTGCTCTCCTCCCTATTAAACATGTATGTATAGACGACGATTTATAGACTATTTGAAAGGAATAAAGCACTTTGTTCGCGACGCAAAATTTTATTCGTTTCTATATCTTCTTGGCATCGTTTCGAAACCAAAGTTCACGCTGCTACTTGCAATTAAAAAGAAAAGAAAATAAAAGCGTTAGGACGTTCAATTCGGTTGATCCGTTTGCACGGGAACAGAAAAGATGCACGAAGGGCGTTGGATATATTTTCCACAGGGATACGCACCTGCCTATGTGAATCGCCTGCGGTGGTTTTGCCCCGCGTCGTGTCGGAACGCTGAAAATACGTGTGTTTTCCTGGGACAAATCAATTCTCGATAGTCACCACCAGGCCGCACCGAGCTAAACTCATCCGGAAATGGAGGGCCTTCGCCGCGGCGATTTTCCGTCTCGATTGCACTCTGCCAAATGGAAATACCTCTTTCCTCCCTTGTCGCCGTTACCTTCTCCCTTTTCCCTTTTAGGTCACCGACACGAGACTGTATGCCTCTGCACGGCTACACACTGCCAACCGACCTACATCAATTTGCCTATGCGACATCAAAAACAGTGACGCACCAACAGTGCCTCGCTAGTTCTCCAATCGACGCATAATATATGTATTTTCATTTCTTTCGTTACGGTACTAGAATCGAAATCTTTTCCAACGTTCCCTGAAAATCTCCCTAAACACACGGCTGCTACCTTCACCCTACAGTTATATTTTTGTCACGATGAAACTTTCCTCGTTGAATCATTATTACACGATATTCAACGAGATATAACCATAGTTTTGGAAACAAAGGTAGTCTCAAGGGGCAAAGTTACCGATTCATCGAATACGAAATTACCGCATAATAGGTCGATGCACCGTCGAAAGCAAACAGGCTGCACCCTCTGTCGATGTTTTCGATCGATGCATCTGCTTGAAAATTGAAGTGCTTCTAATTACTCGCCGTAAAGTCTATCTTGGTGCAATAATCGTTCCAAATATAACTTTGAAATCTCTTCAGCCTATCGATGGATCGGTTTGCGGCTGATCGAACGATAGTTTCACAGTTTAAAATGATGATTAATAAAACTGAGAAAATCGCTACGATCGAGATTTTTATCAAAACAAGATACCTTCGTCGTATAGCGAGAAATTGTCAACAGACTTTGATACCACTATTGTACCAATTTCTGGCGAAACTTTTCAGCAATAAACAACAACCGATCGCTGTAACGAACTTAGGGGCATACGTGCACACGTATGCACGAAGCTATATTTTCACCTTTGCTCCCTACAATTTCGCAATTCCGTTCTAGCAAACCCATTTATATCGGCCTGTCGATATCCGGATCGTAGCTTCTAACCGCGCTTGCGATTAGAAAGGGAGAACCAGCGTCGTTACCGAATTCTCCATGTAGATAGACATTCTTGTCCCAGACGTCTGTGCCTGTTACAACAAGACCGTGCGGCGTCTGTATGTACGGAAGGATCGATCGTCTTCTTATTGGACACGATTCTCTCGCGTTCAACGAATCCACTTTGGACCTTTCCAAAAGGTTAAGGTAACAATTACCTTATAGCATAATAATCTAGTCTCGTAGATTTCGTATAGCTTTAAGGTTTTTTTTTTTTCTTTAATTACAATGATAAGGTATCTGTGTGTCGAACGTCCAAGACGTTCTGCTCGAAATCTGCGCCAAGTGGCCCGTTTAAATTTCATCCACGTCGTTCGTTTGTACTGTTCGCAAAACGGGATCGAGTCTCTTTGATTACTCCTGGGATTTCCGTGAATTCTGGATTTCACTACGCTATCTACCCCCGCGGTTCACTCATACTCGGCGATTTTTCATTTATTGTACAGTACGCTTTGATGTTACACGAGTTTCCAAGATCCCCAAGATATACGCGTCAAAGCGAAAACATGATTCAACATGAAGAAACAAAAAAAAAAAGAAATTAAGTAAATAGAATAGTTGTATTGAATACGTAGGCGCGTATACGTAGACATCGCGGTGCGTTTAATGCAAAAAGAGAGGCAAAGTGGTCGGGAAGAGTAGACAGGTAGGTACAAGTAGGGCGAGCACAAGTAGTATTCCGAGCCAGGTCGGACTACCTATTACCAGAACAAACGGGAAGACCAGCTTCCACTGGGAAGATAAGAAGCATCCGACGACGGGAATGAGGATGATAACGACTTCCATCCTAACCCCCTTGGTCCACACCATTCCCCCACTATCCGTACGAGCTAGTTTCGCTATTAGTCGAATAATCGGACTGTAAAACGCGCTTTCCTGCAATCCTATTCTTTCGACGATCGAACGTTATTAAGGTGAACGGTTACTATGAATCGAGAGAAACGGTAGCTTTCCTCGGTTCCGTTGCAAGCACGTAGTCAATAGTAATTAATCAAAACTACACGATATCGCCTTTATCGATGAAAAGAAAAGAATTTACAATTCTACTTTCGGGGGAAAAGTTTTAATCGTTCGCGTAGATGATTCTTCAAATAATGTTAAATCGAACCGTGTTTTATCGCGTCGCCGAATCATGAGAAAAACTATACCATTAATTTTCTATCGTTCGCTCATATTCGACCCCTTTAAGAAAAAGATAAGTATAAGCGACAACATTGAAGATGTAGGACACGCTATTAGGCGAGCAAACGAAGGCATCGGGTTCCAGCAGAACATAGAAAGCACTAAAGGGACGCTGTCAGCGAGTGTCCCGGATATTCTTAATCTCTCGCGACCCGAAAACAGTCGTCTCTCGACTCAACGACATTTTCTACGAACAACACACACACTTTTCCTTAAAACGTCCTGCAATTAGAATGATTAAAATGTCGTTCGATGGTTAACGTCGAGAAAGATCGTCGGGAACCGGAATGGAATCGCTGTTGGTGCGAAAAATTAAACTGCCGAGCAGAGTCGGCGAGATATCGAATCAAGATTCCGCTTCGAAGGAGGAAGTAGTAATTCGAAGAACGCGTAGGTAGAAACCCGATCCGGTGAAACAAGGGAAGAAGAACGGAACCGAAATACGGAAACAATTGACGAGGATCGAGGCCCTATCGACGACTGCGGGAAACCAAACAACAATCGGAAACCGTAACAACGGCAACCAAACACGCGCAAAAAGAATTTTCTAACGGATCGGAGAGCAGTTTAAACCGAAATGTTCCAAGCATTCGCGAATCCCAAGCTTCTATAAAATTTACTAAAACGCTCGTGCTCGCGCTCGTAACTCTATATTTTCAATACGGTTTTCAATAATAATTTTACAATACGGTTGTTTCAAACGTCTCCGTTTGGCCGTACGTCGGGTCCATGAATTTCGTGAAGAATGTTGTCGAGAGTAATCGTTCATTGGCCTACTTGCTCTCTACCTTCCACTCTCTCTTCTTACCTGGCTTGTTTCTCCGCGCAGAAGACACGGATGGAAAGGAACGGGTAAACTTCCATCGATATTGTTCTCGATTTTACTTTGGGCCGAGCCAGTCGACTTGGCTCGACGTTTCTGCCGTTTAATAAATAAATAACGAGACACCGAGCCGACGAGCTATTCGTTCGCGTCCCCTTAATGCGGTTCGAGCATCAAGCAAAGTGCTGCAACGAACGAGACCGTAAAAAATTTCTGCGCTAGAAATGTACGAATCTACCACTATGATCCGGAGATAGCAACAACTTAATTTCCTCCAGGTCGCGCGAGTAAACGCTCACAATTATTATAGTCCTCTCGACGCTCTCTGTACCATCGAAAAAGAGTAGGTACATACTTGAACGAATAAATCTTGACTCTTTTCTATCTCGTTCGAGTCAGAGCAACTCGATCAGAGACCAGACTCGAAACATCAATTACAGAGACAGTCGAGAAATTAATTTCATTATGGTGGGGTGTCGCGTCGATTTGGTAAAGGAAACCTTTGAGCTTTTTGCGCTGAGACCGTTCTTCTCTCAACGTTGAAAATGTCAATTTCCAACGTGAGTTTTGATCTTCGTTCTGCTCGAACTTTACAGTCCACGCCACCCCACGCCACCCTACGCCACCCTACGCCACCCTACGCCACGCGGCGGTTCCTCTTCGTGCTTAGACATCGAGGCGCTCGCGTTTCGAGCTAATCCCGCTTCAGAGAGCACGAGACGATAATTCCGAGCGTAGCTCGAGCACCGGAGACACGAAAACCTGATTTACACGAAATTACAAGTGGGAATAACGTTCCCGCTTGTGGGTAAGCGAGATAACTCGACCAAGGAACGTTTCACACAATTTTGCCAGTACCCGAAATCTATTAAACGGTATACAATTCCGACTCGATCGACAAGTTTTATTTCACAAGAGTTCATTTATTCGATGCTTCTTCCCGCGATGCTCCCGATTCATGCAGACGGTCGCCTTTTAATTTTTACCGACATCCCCATAGAAATATTATCGTGGCTTGATGGACAGTAGTGGCGGAGTTTGGCTGACGGGAGACTGGCTAATCAATCAGTGTCATCGACATGCTGGAATTACTGACGAATGTCGGCAGAAGAGTAGAGAGGAGAGTGTGGGCCGTGTACTTAGATGGGTGTATATGCGTTTAATGTCGATAAAACCATTCAACAATCGCAGAGATTATTTTTTGGCTCGAACGTGTTAGCCTTACTTTCGTGCGTCGCGCAGCTTGTGGCTGAATAAAGTTCTGATACATTGGTCCGGCCACCGGCCAATTGGCCGAGCCGAGCCGATCCATTATCGGGAAACTCTCCTTTCGGACGCGGCCTTGTGAAAGGGCACGATAAAACCCTTTTGCCGACACACGGAAAATAGGGTTTTAGCTTTGCGACGGCCAGAAAACGTTGCCCCGTTGAATTCCATCGGAGAGGCCGGTACCGGGATTCGATTTCGCCGTTGAAATCAGCTTTTATAGTCTGAAAGCAGCGCCTACCAGGCGACCTGCTACAATCTACAAATCGAACCGAGTTCCTCGTGTTTTCAGAACCACGACGATATCGTTTCTCACCATCGCTTCACGGTAACTCTGTCGATTTTTATCCTTTTTACGAGTCGTTCGCCGGTCGAACGAACCGGTACATTTAACAGACGGCGAATCGAGAATTTCCCATATTTGAAACTTATGTAGATTCTAAGGATTACCAAGGATACCAAGTATTGTCTGTGGGGTGGAAAGGTTTAAATCTGATACACCGACGATGCTTCCCGTCACGAATCTACCGATGTCCCTAGTTGAAAATTACCAAGCTTCGTTTCCTTTAACGTGCAACTTTATTACCAAAAGACTATACCAAAGACAAAAACGAAACAATAAGGATATTGAATGTCGACGGAGCGAAACTTTTAATTCTGCACGAGTTCCGATAATTCCATAAATTCCTCTGCACGTCGGCCTCGAAACAGGTGTGGTTTCACGGTTTTCTTTTTCTGCGTGTCGGAACAATCGCGGAACGCGACCCTCCTGAAATTCTTATGCGCGTTGGGAAGCCAAAAGGTGGCTTAATGAATATTGGAATATCTCGTTGCGACCCGCGTGGATAGCAGCTGGCCGTGAGTGCCGGGAATACATTCATTCGGGACGAGCCCCATCATTTATTCGTTATTCTTTGAAAAAAAGCTACCAACGTAGTTGCACAACTTTGTAATTAAGTAATTAAATAATTTTCTTAACTAGAAAATAATCCATAAAACGGACCTGAAGATACTATTAGGTTTCAAAAGACGTTGTTGTGGGATCTTGCTCCTGTTCCCGTCACTCGTGACCAATGCCAACTCGTGGTCGGTTAATTCGGCAAAGAGTAAGAGGAAAAAATAAGACGGACGACTGTCTGACGTTTCTCTCGTTACACGGGGCAACGAAGGATCCCAAGTACAGATTTGTGTACATTCGTTGCACAAGAGAGACACGCACGTAGTGAATGAAAGGGAGTTGAAACGATGGAGGAGGTTTTCCGCGAATCGATAACGAGAACGGAGCCTCCGGAGCACTCCGAAGAGTCGGCTGGCTTCGCAGCCAGCCAGCCAGCCAGGAAGGAAGGAAGGAAGGAAGGAAGGAAGGAAGGAAGGAAGGAAGGAAGGAATGAATGAATGAAGAAAGGAAGAAAGGTAGGAAAGGACGATACCGAGCCGAGCTGAACCGAACTGAGCCGAGCCGGGCAGAGCTGGCAGAAAGACGAGGAAGGAAGAATGCAAAAAGTCGAAAGAAGCGAGGCCGGATGAGCACGTAAGTACGCAGAGTTTCTATACGTGACACGCTGTATCGGTATGTAGATGTGTATTGTACGCTTGTAGGGTTGCTTTCAAGGAGGTCGCTGGATAGAAACAGGTATAAAGAAGAGAGAAACTACCGGAGCCTCGGAGGCTGCCAAGGTCGAACCATCAAAGATGGTCCCGCGTTAAAAGGGTTCCTTTCAATTTTTAGAAAAGCTCCGCGCGTCTTGTTGTTCCGCCGACACCTAGCTGATGCATACGTAATATTTCCATGTACTTTAGTCATCTTTTTTTGGTTGCTTTGTCGCGACGACACAACAGATACACGTGCTGCCTCCGTTTTCGCGACGCTCCAAACGAGAACCCTCGTTTGTCGTTTCTGATTCATTTATTGCACGCAACGAGTATGAAAAAAATTCACGTACTCTAATGCATCTCTTTCAAATGACTCGACAGTGTATTACTATGAATGCGTTCACGTGCCTCGAATTCTCATCGACAAAGTGCGATCGTTGATTCTTTGTTTTTTATTTTTTATTGCGATTAAACGAAAAGACACCCTCTATGAAACATCCAACCCCAATTTTCAAGTTGTTTGAAAATCGAACGATGCTCGTTTCGCAACGACGATCGCAGCGGACTCAGTAATTCAATTACAAAATGGTATTACAAGTTGTCGAAGCTTCTCTCTCTCTCTCTCTCTCTCTCTCTCCCGACCGGCGAACAAACGAATCCATAGAGCGAACCTTATTGGTTACGTAAACCAAGTAAGTAAATACCTGGAGAGGCTTCTCCTTGCTCCAGTGACAGAAGGGATTACCCTTTACGGGACCAAGATTCTCCCGTATGGCTGCCATTATCGTACGCTTTAATCGAATTCAAGCAACGGGCATTTCGTGTCAAACGTATCACCGATATCGTGCTTCTCCGAGCGTAACTGACCAACCCTAACCATTTCCAGCCGCAACGATTCTAGCCCTCTCCAACTCCTACTCGATATACATATACATATATCTTTCTCTCTGTGTTCCGAGTGCGTTGCATTTCCTCGATGACGTTTAATTAGCCGGCACGGCACGACACGACGTTTCAGAAACTCGAGAACGCGACAGTCTATCCCAGGGTCACGATTAAAATTTATTCCCAAAACGTCGGGGATGCATTTACAGTCTCCAAGGGAATGAAAAGTTTAATAACTTGATTAGTTCGGATTGAATTACCTCCTGTCACGATTCGGCTCGAATTTTAGACGCCACCCTCGTGTTAATAACGAAACGGAACGGGTAACGTTTCGTAAGAATTTAAGATGTAATCGAAAATCGTAAAGTAACAATCGAGATAGTCGTTTTTCGATCGATGACACGATAAGGGAATAGCCTATAAGCAATATTCAGTTGGTCCGAAAGTCGAAAGGAACAAATAGCGAAAGAAAAACGGCCAGGTACGGTTGAGAATGGAATATAACGTGTAGCTCGTGTCGCGATAATTAATCGCGCGATAAATAACTATTTTTCTCGGCATCGTTCAGCGAGACGCCCCACCCCCTCGGTTCGCGTAATTGCTTCTTACACCAAGACATTTTATAGCAATTTTGTACAGAAGCGTGACGCAATAAAGCTTCACCGCGTACCCGTTGTTTTCATTACGAACTCGCACAATCGAGGCGCTTTAATGGCAAACGCATCAACGTCACGAGAAATTATGTCGTACGATTAATCGAAAGGAACCGAAACTAACCTAAATTACCTTCTTGACAAAGGGAATGGACACAATGTCTGCTCGAATGAACGTTAAAAAATTCTCGACGTCGCAAACGTATGCGAGTTTGCCAAGATTCAACTTAATTTTCCCTTGGGTTTCGAGTATTTGCTGCGCCACAGGATAAATATACCGTCTTTAATCTGCTAAATTTTGCGAACAGTGTAATCTGCGCACAGCGTTCGGGACATTCGCGGGGCTGTTTGCCGAAGAAAATCTAGAAAATCAACAGAAGACAATTAATTAGCTCGAACGAACTGGCTGGTGTGCCTACGTTTACGTCTGAATTTAAGCACGAATAAATGCATTACGTATCCTTCTCGTCGACGACTTACATATGTATATTGTTACGAACGATGATATCGATGAAAGAACATGGTGCAAAGAACTCACGGTACGCAGATAATATCCGAGAGCGGCAGAAGCTCGCAGCAGGGAAAACTCCAAAGACACTCACCTGAAACAGGAAATTGAAGCAAGTCATTGTTAGTTCGGAATCCCTTCTGACTAGTCTTCCGGCTCTAACTTATTAAAGAAACTTAAGGGAGCTTCGTTAACTGGTTAAATTTCAACGTGCTAATTACGTAGCCGCGCCCTTCTAACGACACTTGACCAACTAATTATACATATTTGAACGGTTTTACGAAGATAATGAATTCCCAAATTGCGGAACTTGAGCGGATAAATTTCGTTGCGATTACCAAGTGGAAAAACAAAACCGGAAAATATTGCAATCCCTTAAAATGTTTAGAGTCGATTATTGTTTGGAAATTTAAATAACTTTGGATAACAAGTATGAAGAATAAAAGTACGTACCAGAGGATTCGCGATTTAAACGTAACTAAGTACAACACTGATAGTTGGCTAGGTTTCGCGTTAACGAAGCCTCGATGTAGGATCGGCGCGGTCGTCGCGAGTCGGCGCGAGGCGGCAAAGTAAGCGAACGGATAAACAAACTCGGCTCGAAGCGCGAGCTCGTGCGAGCCAATGAGAACGCAGAGGTAAACCGGCACACGTAGCGTCCAGGATAATTCGGGCCCCGGTGAATGCAACCGTATTGTAAGTGCGCTCAGAACGTGCCACGAATTCCTGCAATTCTAGATGTACGCGTTGCACCGGCGAACAAACAATCGGAATTCGTTGTGTTAAGGCGGTCCCTGGTTCTGGCTAATGTGTTTACAGATCCGGCAATTGTAAACTAAAACCACGAAGAGAGTGCAACTGCACCTGCAGCCAGGACCTTGCTACTCCCCTGTTGCGCGTTTATACGGTGAACGCGATTGCAAGCCTCGGTATTACGACCCTCCTGCTCGCTTTAAATTCTTCATCGAGCTAGCTGGATTCACTCCTTGCAGCGTAAAGCAGATTCGTTTGCTAGTTCGAATCGGATAGTTGGCCCGTTGAAACTGCGACACGCGAAACGAGTCCGAATCTTATTTAATCGAGTCGCTCGACGAAACGCATCGAACTAAGTAAAACGTTTTATCGATAATAAACCATACACACGCCTTGAGATTCTTCTTTGAAAGATTGAATCCAGAGTGTCTCGCGTGACGCAGAAAAATTCTCCTTCCATGTACGAGGAAGAATATGTAGGCCAGATCTGTCTACTCCTTTTTCCCCTGTTCCTTTGTAACGTAAAATGCACTGAATCCGTGTCCATGTTCCTGGTACAACAATGGAGATGCACCGCGTTCGTAAAAGTGCATCGCACCTCGACACACAATGCGGGTCTGTGTGTACACGAAACGCGGTAGAACGTCCGTTTGCTAGAGTACACGCGACTGTACAATGCCGCAAGGTGATTCGGGTTAACGATGCCGAACGACAATCTACATGCCTTTTAGAAACAAATACATACTTGGCTTTGCGATCGTTAATCGTGCTCCTTGAAATTAACGCTTACATCGCTCGCTAGTCCCGAAAATCTATAACGTTAATAATAATAATAATGATAACAACATCGCTTTATGAACGGGCTAGTTGACACCGTATAGTATAGATAATTAAACGAACGAATACCACGATAAGCCGAATTCGAGCTTACGGCGCGGCACGGTGCGACTTTGCTTCAAGACACCCACAAACGACTTTGGTATCGTAATTAATCATTCGGTGCGGGGCGGGGTGGTCAGGTTCATTCGTTTTCTTATCTTGCGATTAATAATGAAAGAGTCGAGCCCGTGAAGCGTGCTCGAGCCGTAACACGGGAATGGCTCCGTCCCGCGATTCTCTCGCTGCGGCAGATCGCGCTACACCGCGGCGACTGCTTGTCAGCAATCATAAAGCACGATCGATTCGAAGCATGCGAGAATTAACGCGCCTCGACTAATGAAGGACAGCTTAACGAGGCTCTGGAATGCACAGAGCCGAAGAATTAATGAGCCAACGAGATGGGACAATTATGCCAACAGCTCCCTCCCCGGTAATTGGGTAAAAATTAGGTGAAACTTGAAGCGTGCACGTCGCTCTGCGCGCAATGTATGCGGAAAGTTTCCAGGCGTGTTGGAAACGTTTTTCGTCCGTTCCTCGCGGAAACTTTTCTTACTTGCTCCGGACGACGCGCGCGACGGCGACGTTGTACCGCGTCGCGTTGTCCAAGTAGCAACTCTTACCGACACGCATTCGAAAATAGGATGTAATCTTAACGATGCTTTCCTTCTGTTATATTACAAGCCGGTGAAGATAAAATCGTCACATTTTATCACCGAGAAATTCGTTCAGTTTCTTCAGATTTCACGGTACTCGTACTAAACGAGCTCTGTTTAATCTTCTCGGCACATTTCGAGAAAAAACTCGAACGCGAGTGCATGTTCGAAACACGCGTGCCATTATTGGAAAAGTTCGAACACCGTAGGTATGGTATATGGTAGGTATATTCAAGGTACGCAGAGAATCGCGCGCTTGCACCCAGACTCTCGAGCAGCCTTTGTGCATTTTGATGCTACGCGACTTACTGTCCCGTTGCGCATCCGAGTTCGCACTGTTTCAGACTCGACCGAGTGGTTAATGGCCACAACAATTCCAAATTGCAGTTGAAGGGAGAGTCCATGAACCGGTATCGTTGCCGCTAATGCACTCTGTTGCCCCTAACAGACTATTCGTCGCATTCGTCTTTACCGCGCACGCGAGGCTTCAAATCGGTATACAAGTTGAAGCAATTTTTTACCAAATCGTCACGAATATGTGTATTCGCGATGATTTGTTTTATCATAATCTATTTATAAAATGGCTAAACATCTCATTCGTCCATCAAAATTTGCTTCGATCGTTGTAGAACGCGCGTGTTTTCGAAGCATCGGTCTGGTTACTTTGACACCGCCTTCGCTTCTGTAATCGTATACGCTTCCAGTCACGAGCTAACGAGTTAAATTCAAGTTACGAGTAGCTTTACGTTACACGTGGCTCACTCTTAGAGCAGCTTCGTCTCATTAAATTTACCAATAAAATTACCCGCGTCCTTCGGACGATGCTCGCTCGGGTCTCGTACATTCTCCGCTGCACATGATTGCATCATTTGCATAATATATCCATATATTGTAATAGTAAACGTATGTAATATTACTTATTTATAGAACGCACTGCTACGTCTTGGAACGTAAAATTATGTCACGTCCTGGACGTATCGAACGTATCGAGCGTATTGTTAATTTTTTATTTTCAAGTGACAAAATTAGATCCGTCGCGTCGCGTTGGTTTGCTTAAAAGAAGCGCGATTGAGCGCGATCGACTTGAAATTATCCGAGTACATAAATGTAAACGAAATTTAGATTTTCCCTTCCGTTTGCAAAATCGTATCTTTTTTATCCGATATGTGTAATTTTGTGCCTTCTACCGTATGCAACGAACAACCGTAATTCGAAACCATGTTTCGAGCTGCAAGAGCCCCGGTTTTACATCGATACTCGTCGTATCGACAAATCCACTGTAAAGTTATCGATACACCGCAGCTACCAGTTTTCCATTAATCTGTTCCTCGGTTACGCGCCGCGAAATTCTGCCAATTGCCCGTAATTGGCGCTATTATGGCTGAAACCGAGCGAGCGAACATACGATGAACAACAGGATTTTCTACTCGCAGCGTCCAACTCGTTCACACGAAAGAGGTGTGCGGTATTCATTTAACATCGTATTCGATATGTAGTTCGATGTCCCGTGAAAGAGTATAACGAATCTGTCACCACCTATCGAAACATATCCCGCGAAAGGTGATAATACGGTAGTTTGTAATAAAGATAGAAAACGGAAAGTCGATGAAGGATATTTTAAAAGCATAAGAACGAAGGAATTTCTTAAGTCTTGGTTAGAGATTCGAGACAGGGTAACGGTATAAAATCGTATCGTCGAAAACGAAACGAACAAGAAGGGGCGAGTCGAGGTGAGTCGAGGTGAGTCGAGGTGAGTCGAGGTGAGTCGAGGCGAGTCGAGGCGAACAAGGCCTTGTTTAAGTGGTCGATACGTCGAAGCTTCGTGGGAGATCGTAAGGAAAGGAGGCACGGCAAGCGGTCGATTACACGTGATTGCCGACGGCGGTGCGTGCTGCCGGCCAAGCTGCATCTGCATAAACACGATGTCGTTCTCAAGGTTCGGCCAGAAATTCCAACTCGGTTATTTTGCCAGGGGGAGTGGCACGAGCGTATCGATTTTCCGCGCACACCTCGCGCGAACAGCCAAGAGCCGTAAACGGAAAATACTGCCATGCCCCGGTACCGTCCAGAAATTAAACCTCGCTTCCCGACGCACTCTAAACACGCATCTCGCTCTCGCCTCCGATTACTAAATTAACTTAATAAGCGCGCGTTAATCCCGTTATCGATGCGCATTTCGTTCCTCGTCAATCGAGCCTACACAACTAACTATGTATGTATCTATGTAAGTACCTACAGATTGCCACAAGGACGCGATTATTTGGCATGTTGCGGTCTCGAGAAAAGATCGTTTTCAAGCTCTCTTCGACTAATTTTATTGATCCTGTAAATGTTGTATCTGCCAAGACGAATCTGTGGAAATACGAGTGCCTCGTGTTCCCGATTTTCCATGAAGTGAGATTATTTCGCAAACAACTTGTCGACATTTTCTTCCAACGCGGACAAATGGGCGTAAAAATACAACAAGTAAACTGTACCTTGTGGTTTTTTAAACGTCGATCGAGTCGAGAATCGTTATTCCGTAGTCCGTAAGTTTCGACAGATATTTACGGTTCGTTCAACGATTATCGCGAATCGGGCTGTCGTAACTTGAACGAATTCCCGAGTTCGTGAGGTCGAGAACGCGTTATTTATTCTCCTCTAGTAATCTGCACCGTCGTCGGGATCGACTTTCGAGCGAAAACATTTACCAATCGTACTCGTAGCGCCGCGCCGTGTCGAGAGAGGATGCGTTTGAAACTACGTATACATGTACCTAGGTTCGTAACGAGGCGTCGACGTCGAGCAAGCAAAGAGTTGGAGGATGAAATTGAAATTGAAACTTGGACCTTTTTCAGAGCGCCAAACACGAATCGTATGCACCCTACTTAGGGAATCTCTAATTAAGAACTCTGTACGTAATTCATTTTCGAAAGTACTTTTCCAAACGACAGACAGACTGTAATCGATACAAGTAGTCGTATTCTTTTTGAAGAAATGGAAAGGTTATATGTGTACCAGGACTATAGTTATGGGGACCAAAACCGATATACGTATTCTCGCTGCGTGTGTCCACGAATGTGGTTTCCTTCCGTGGTAAGGTCGTTCGATCGTGGTCCGTGCATAAAGGCACACGGTGGGGACGATGGAACGGCCGACAAGTACATCGTCGGACTTACGGCGAGAAAGATCCGAAAGTTTCGAAATCGCCGACGGGCTGGAAGGAAAACGAGGCAGAAAAGTAGGGGTGGTTGGAGAAGAGGACAAGGGCTGAACACGAACGACCGGTGGATGAAAGAAGACAGAAGGGAATCGAACATCCTCGTCGTCGAAGCGAATGCGTCCGATGAAAAAGTCGTGTCGGTGGCGCCCGCCGGTCTGGCCAATATTTTACTATCCAACGTTACTAGCTAGTGTTCCGCGCGCGCCCCTATCCACCCCTATCCACCCACGCCGTACCACGCCTCGCCTCGCCACGCCGCGCCACGCCACCCCATTATCCGGCGCTTCTTGCTCGTGGCGTGGCCAATGCCGACGAAAGAGGAAACGGGAGAGACCAGAGCGACGGGGGATACAAGTTCGTGGAAAAAGGAGGAAATTGAAGGGAGATAGAAATGCGCCCGAGGGGCTGTGCTCGACCACGGTCGATGAATACGCCCCCAGGATCTTTTGGTTTCTTCGCGGAAAATCCCCGAGTCAGTCCGGCATTACTCCGATGATTCAGGATGCAGTGGTCAGGAACTTTGACGGTTCCTTTCGATCACTGGACTCGCGGTTTCCGTTTTCACGATACCAAGCAAGTAGCTTCTATCAGGGTTGGCGAACGGTAAAGGGCCAGTTACTGTTTTGCATAATAGAAGAAACCTGTCCGGTGTAGATGCGACGTTTTATCAAGTTAAAGGGAGGAATTGTAACCGATCTATCGAATACCAAGCTTCTAAAGATCAAGCTTCGACTCTATAAAACTGAATGTACCGTTAAACGCACAACAGAACTGGTTGCATAGCTAAAGAGTACGGTCTGAACGGGGTAAGCAAACGAGACACGGCACATCGTGGTCCGAGAATCCTTGAAACCGACGTGGGTGTTGAGAGAGATATTTACAGGTGCGCGTTGACGGACGCAGTCACGCCATTCTACGAACGCAACCTCGACACGGAGGAAACCGCACACATATCGCCTTCTACCTCCTATTTAATACACTCGGTCTAGTCGTCTACCACGTTACAATTTTATCGTTGGATTATATTTCCTAACGAGCACGCCGGTCCTTTTATGCCCTCTTTACGCACCGTCCTGTCACGCGACAACCTCTTCAAACGGCTACACTCCGCTTTTTAACAAACCGGTCGTTATATTCTCGAGAATGTTTACTAATCTTCTCGCGTCCAAACCCCGTTGCTACAGAGAATCGTCTTCTCCTATATTCACTGTACAACTGATGTAAATACCCCTGTCGTATGAAATAACGTTTACCCGATCCGATGGAACGAAACGAATCACGTTTTCAACGGTGCTTTTCTTTAGTCGGCCTGACCGAACAGTAATTGACTACTCGCACGACCACCGACCATGGCACAGGAGGCGAGGGACCCGAACAAAGCAAAGACAGAGAACAATAAGCACTCGAACCGGATAAAGTGTATCGTTAGAGTATTACTCGTGCCTTATCTTCTTGTTCATCGATACCCGTAACAAATCGACACCTTTATTTCCAGTCGCCAACCGGAGAACTAAAGCGGTTGCCGTATTTGGAAAATGGGAAAGCTATCGGCGGCTGCATGACGAAGCGAATCAGTTTCCAAGACAGAAATACCACAAATTATTCTATACATATTTCTTGGTTTTGATACCAAATATCGAGAACCACGTCAACGATACATTTTAAATCAAAGAGCAAACGAACAAACGAACAATTGGCGAAAACATAATTTCGATGTCATGATTGTGGGATCGTGTTCTCCATACCTTTGAACAGTTTCACCCGACTATAAACAATAAGCTCGCAAAACTATCGACGAACACGATTCCAATGTGAACGGATGTGACACGACGAGAGTTGGCAAATGTTGGCAAAGGTGTTGCTCGACATTCCCCACCACCTGCAGCGTTCGAGCCGATTTGCTCCACCTGACTTTGCTGCATTGCACCAGAACGCAACCTGTGGTATTTCATAAACAACGATCTTTGGCTGCGTGACGAGAAACGGACGAGTTTATGGCTCTCCGGATCGGTCCGGTCCGTTTCGTTTCGTTTCGTCGCAGGAAAATGCAACATTTTTTATTCTACAACCGTCCCTCCTTTGAGCAAACATTCTATTCTGCGTACATACGCGGAGAGATTTCATAAATAGTCTCAACATTTTCTGACCAAGTAAAGCAAAGTTAAGCCAACGTCGCGTAGAATATCGTTAATGGAAAACCACGGCAGAGATATTCAACGCGACTCGAGCTATATTCTTTCTACTGGCAATTACCGCCGCGAACCAACTAGAATTTTATAGAAATGAAATTTCCTACGACGAGATTTCGCTCGACGTATTCGCGCCACTTTATTTCCCGCTAAGAGGTTTATAAAGGCTTCCTAGACAAGAGCGTGCGAGTAGTTCACTGCTGCTGCGGTTCCTATGCAATAAATTTTAACTTATAAACACGTGGTAGGTAACCGACCCATAAAGAGTGCATTCGCATTTTCAGAGATTGCACGCTCGCCACCAAGCACGGCAACGATTTTTTCGATAAACCGTATCGAGTCCCAACAAGATCTTAACGGCCGTTTCGGTTGGAAAAAATCACGAGCCACGAATTACGTCACCGCGAGTGTTAGCATATTTCTTGCTTACTTTTTCCAAGATAATGTTAATACAATTAATATCGTTAAATAGTAATTATTTCAAGGAATAACGATGCAATAATGGAGAGCAGAAATATGTACCACATCGGTCGAAACAGCTACAGTCGACTCGATATGTACAAGTGAAAAGACCGACCGAGACAGTATACACGCTCGTTCACCTTTACGGCACTGGGTCACAGTGTTCTCCGAACGATCGATAGAGAATTCTTTTCCATTACGCCAGGGATGTATATCTATAAGGCGTATCCAGCGAAAGCGACCGATTCGCGGCAAGACTGTGGCTCGATTATTGAAATTACAAAACGACCGAGTAGCACGATCTACGATAATGTGATGTCGCTTACGTCGCGTCGTTTTACAGCGTGGCCGTAAAGTTAGACCTCTTGCCACCCGTACACTTCTTTGGATAATAAAACACCTGTATGCGGATGTTACGCGATTGCGCGTTTCGATGTTGCTTCTTCGACCGATGATGATTTCGCTTCGTTTCGAGTCTGATTCTACGCGAAACACGAAACGCGACACGCTCTCTCTCGATCCTTTTCAGCCACAGTTTCCTTTCAAAATCAAAGGACCAAGACCTTTTTACAAATATGATAATGGTTATCGAATCAAACGATTCTTCGAGTATATCGAGAAAAACAGAGTTATCGTTTCTGGCCTCTGACTGTACAGCGTGCAGCGAGAGTGATCGATTTTCAGCAACAATTCCATGGCACTCTGTATCATTTCGCGGTCGCGATAACAACGTTACAATTACCGAGCAAACAATAGCTACACACTCAAGCACGGGGGGGTATGTGCGTTCAACCTTTCAAGATATATAGAAGACTACGAACGATCGAGAACGAAATGAAAGAGCAACTCTCCTAAACAAATCGAAAATTTCAACGACCTGAAAACGGTCTCTCTTAATTTAGATACTCTGATAGGCCACGCTGTGCGCAGTATGCTGTCGCATTTTCGTCAAACTATGCTTCGTTTCCAGAAACCGATGGCAAATTAACAAGGGAACTAGGTGGAAAGAACAACGATAAGAAAGAAGAACGTAATGATTGAACGACAGAAGGAAAAGTTATCGATAAAAGGTTCGACGACACCGGTCTCCCGAGTGTAAAGGGCGGAACAACGCGCGACGCGTCTCAGGGACGTGACCTATGTTTTCCGTGACACTCGTTCACAGACCGGCGAGTAGAAAAATGGCAATGCGGATTGTAAGAGGAACAAGATAAGAGGGTCAAGAGTCTCGTCGTGCATACATATACCAGCACCAGAGACCCGTACAGAGTTATGACGTTACAGCAATCGTAAAATTGGGGCAGCTGCCGTTGAAAGCGCTGCTTCATGAATTTAGAGTGCCCGGTATTAAAACGAACATGCCTACGTCTTTCGAACAATGTTGACTTCTCCGCCGATCGATGGATCAACCAAGACTAAAAGTTCCAACTATCGACTTCTGGTCGCGGTTCGATTCACCTTACGAGCGCGCGCATTCGACGATACAAAACCCCTATGTGCCTATGTATCTATCGTATTCTGCCAAACGAGTGCCTACTACCCTTCGCGTCTATAATAATCAAAATTATAGGCTACCACTGTCCACAACCATCAACTATCCACGGTTTAATAAAATCTTTCGTTTATGCGGTCGGAAACCAAAAGGACTACCAGAAACCAAATCAAAAAAGATTTACCCATTTAACAATCACGAATAAAGCAAAATATATTTCCTCCTACGATAAAGACAGAAATTTAAACGAAAACCAAAGACTCGGGAAACGAATATTTGAATATTTTTGCATATCCTGTTTCAAGTTGTGTCGGTGTTGTAGCCATTTTTTCCATTAAACTTTTTCTTCTAGCGTTCCTTGTTGATAGAATTTAATATTTCGCTTCGATTCAATTTTTCAACAAATTTCGTATGCATTGCAACTTTTCTTTACAATTTTCTCATTTTTCCAGACAAATTGAAAATAAGGCCAAGTGTGTACATATGGTATATTCTCGTAAACATTTTTCGTTGCCTTCGTGTCCTGACTTGGCCCCACCAAGACAATGTTTACGCGTCACGATACATCCTGTACTAGAATCAAAAAGCACACCTATTCTGCAAGATTTTTACTCGAAGATTTCAAACGCGTAAATTATCGGCTACTAATTTTTATTAAAACTAAACGCGACGAGAGCATATATGTGTGTTTACACATGCACACGCGCGTGCGTGTACATGCGTAGAAATTATTTCCGATCACAGTGTTTACCTGGGAAAGATCGACCGTATAGAAAGCGAGCACGCAACCATCGAAAAGAAAATAAACATTTGCACCGATAACTACCATTAGAGTAGCGATCCAGTTACGTGAAAGTAAAAGTGCCTGCCTGCCTGCCTGCCTGCCTGCCTGCCTGCATGCCTGCATTGCGTGCTGTCCGGCTACCTAATGAACCACGACTATAAGTGTACGTTCGATGACTGATCTTAAAGAAGGCGGCCATTATCCGTTACATTTCACCGTTATAAAAGGATATCGAGAAAACAGTGACACTGACAAAATGAACAATTACAGGAATTCGGAAACTATTATGTACTTGGATAAAGACGTGATCGAAAACGAAACACAAACTACATTTTATCCCACGACGTCGTTCGCGACCGTGCTCAATCTTCGAAACTCGTTGGAAATACCCTTGGAAATACCGACTAATAGTACGATAAAACTTCATCTTCAGAATGAGCTTCCCCACGCAAATAACAAGTAGCGCGATCGATCTGCACCCTTATCGACGAATCGACGTGTTACAACGAAAGACGTTTTCAAAGGAGAAAATGTCATTCGAACCATTCGGAATATTCTCGGTGAATAGCGATAACACGAATGGAAACAAGAAGAACGAGTGCAGTGATTTTCTATGACAGCGAATCGATACGCCTGTCAGAACTTCGTTGGCTCGAAAACGCAACGTGACATATTAGCTAGCCGGCTGTATTAAAAATTATGCAAATTTAATACGAAGGAACAGCTCACCTCTTCGGCGAATTCAAAATCCCCGTCAAATTTTCTCTTACACCTCGCCCCGGTAGCTAGAATCAGGAGCACCGTGGCTACAAACACCCACGAAAATCGCATGGTTCTTCTTCCCGCGAGAGAGACAGGGAGACCACCGTACGTCCACCGTGAACCGACAGAAGGAAATAACGCGCGGATTTCCGCGAAACACGTTCACCGTGGTTCGATTCTTTCGAAATAAAGGATTTCGGCGAACGGTGACGTTAAAAGCCGCGCACGTAAACTACAACACGTTCGTAATATCCCGTATTCCTTGTAAATGGTAACACACGGTTCGACGGTCGAACAAGTTGTGACTGCGCGAGCAAAGTGAAGGCGACGCCGCACCACCACAGACGCGTAGCCACCTATTGGTCGGATTCCAGCGAATCCGAGGAGGGACGTCAGGGGCCGCCGCGCCGGGCGGCCAGGTACATATAACCTGAACTACCCGTCTCTCTCTATCTCTCTTGTTATTCCATGGGTTACGTCTGCCCTCCAATGACTCTCTCTGGTAGCAAGATTCGCGCGAGCGCGTGCTACACTGCGCCAGTCAATACCTCTACCTGCCTTCCTTGGTTCACCTACCCGGTATGTTACCAGTGTGTTGACGAGGGAAAAAAGGGCGCAGGGAATTCGGCAGGAGAGCACCAAGAAGGAATCCAGTTTTGTACCCGGATACTCGCCCAGAAAGCGGACCAACCTGCCAACATTTTTCAACTTTTCTTTCTTTTTTTTTCGTTTTATTCTGCTGCTTCTTTCATACTCTCTTACCCTTGTCTATATTTCTGATTAGAAGACTCTTCGACAAGACGATCCTACGTTAGTTACCAATTCCCGTTTCAGCATATATTAACCAGTATAAAAAAAACTATGATTAATCGAGAATTCAATGAATACTTCTGTTCGATCAGAGATCAGAGACCTTTTCTGATAAATGATCTTATCTGAAAACAAATTAATGCTATATTTTGGCTTCTAAATATTTTCCTCGGTGGAAGTGCACGGACACTTCCCGCGGGAGTAGAAACCAGGAATACAACGTCGTACGACGTATTTCCTCTACAAAATGGATCGTATCGCGGAAAAGATTAAGGGGAACTGTTACCAAGTCAACGAGACGCAGGCGGGTTCCTTTGTATTTGTTAAATATTAACTCGTAAACGGTATAGATGTTACGCGGCGTTACTGGTTAATCACAAATTTATACCAAATAGCAAATTACTTTTCCTTGAAAATTTATTATGTTAAACGATCGATAGATCGATTCGTCTATTCGATTCAAGGCCCGTATGTTCAAGCATACGTAAAAACCACGAATGTCTTGTATCGAGAAAGGAAATATACTTCCGAGTTCAGGAGAAGATGGTAATATAAGTAAATAAAATATGCACGACGTCGAATAATTTTACCTTCTTAAGTCTATCTTACAATGGCGGACACTATGATATATGTATATCTAACGTAATAAGACTTGCACGGAAGGTCATTTTTTCTCGGCGGAATACATCGATTCGTACATTTTCCAATTTATATTCTAGCTTTCATTTAGAAAACCCTTAGGAACAGCTAGGAGTAGGCGATTTTGGATCCGTAATACAGGTGACCGAATTCAAGTAGTAAACCAATTTATTATAGGTATAACACGTGTGTTATGTAACAAGTATTCGAAAGAGACGAAGTTTCGTTTATGTAGAATACTCTTTTCTATATCGATGGAAAGCTATATCGCAACCTTGTGCACGAGCAAGGATACAGCACAGCAACAAGGAGCTTTAATAAATTGTTAAATTGTACGGAATAAACTTTGTACATGTGTTCCGACCCGACGGCTACAGATATTTCTTTTCATAGAATTATATTAAAATAAATAATAAAATATACATATATTTGAGCTGTCATGTTCCACTGTGTACTGCAAGCACGCCAAGTTTAAATATTATCTAGAATTATGGGATGTATCAAAACTTATGACGAAGCAACTTGTTGGAACGATACATAGTATTCCATTAAGTGCCGGCAAAATAAGCAACTATGTGCAGACATCTAGAGACGTATCAATGTGAGAATATCCCCCTTGTTCTCACTTAAGATGTACGTAATGCCACTTATCGACTGAAATCAAACATTGCGATGTTTTGATAATCATCGTTTAATATAAAAATATTAAGCGGATACAACGATCGGGAAAATAAAAAAAACTTGAACTAAATTTCCAACAACGAACGACGTCGATAAACTTATAATTTATGTGATACTAACGGAACGAAATGATATTTGTTAACTGAAAGTAAATTTTACAATTATAAGAATCAACACTCGACTGGAACATAAACGTCACTGTACGAATAATTCTAGTACAGTTTTACTAATTTCCAAATATTAACTTACCGGATGGATCCACCGATTGAGGCTCTAATGCCTCCGGAGCTTTATCTAATATTTCTTCAGCAGCGTCTGTGCTTATTTTAAAGGGACTGTCTGCGATAGTTACGTTTGTACTGCAAACATATTTATTTCTTTAAATCTATATTCAAACAAATTACTTTCGTTTTGGCAAAACATATAATAATTTTACAAACCATGCAATCCCTCCCGCAGGGGCTTCTCGTTTAATAAGGTTCTGCCAATGTTGATGTACTTCTTCCACTATATGTAATGCAAAGTCCCTCGACTTTGCCTCCCCGTTAAATGCAAATTGATTTTCCGGCTTACCGTCTGGTATTTTATAAATTTTAAACCATTCGATCGTAGCCTTCATCAGACCCGGATAATGTTTTTCAATGTCAGCTACATCTACAGATATGAAATGCATTAGGTAAGTACGTATGTACGCACGTTTAGAACGACTATTACGGTCGCATAAGTAATTCGGTAAATAATAAAACTGTTCTTCGGCAGTTCGTTTATGAGATTATGTCTTGTACTTCCTATTACTTTGTTATGCGCCGAATAAATAAAATCTTTAACAACAGATAAATCTAGAATTTCCTGTGATACTCGATAAATTTGAACAATTTGAAAACATAAAATTATTGCTTTCATAATAAGCTTATTTAATAGATAATAAATGTTAATAATATTGCAAACATTCTATCAATATAAATACAATACTCGATCTCTACCATTCATCTGGTCCGCCAAAGGATCGTTAACGTCGATAACGATAATTTTCCAATCAGTTTCGCCTGAAACAATCGATGATTAAAATCGAACGAAATTTTCTTAACAAAATAAGGAACATTGTTTAGAATATTACATACCTTCGTCGATAAGCGCAACCGTACCAAGAATTTTTACCTTCAAAACTTCGCCCCTTTTTGCAACCTATTTTTATAACAGACTTATAATTATATACGAATTACAATTAACTATAAGCCAATTTAATATAAACATTTTGTACCCTGTATCCAATTTCAAGAACATCGATGGGATCATTATCCCCTTTGCAACCGGTTGCTTCGTCCAGCACCTCAGGATTTTCCCATGTCTATTATAAATATTACATACTAAATAAACCAAATATTTGTGCACATAATATACACTATGTAAACTGTATACGGTTAAATTCTAACAAAATGTCTCAGCGAGAGAACGACAGAGGAATACAATAATTTGAAATAGATCGAGTTAGAAAGATAAAGAAGAATGTCCTTGAATCAAAATTAAAATGTTACGTAATGCGTGATAAGGCATTGTTCATACGTTACAAGGATGTATACATCCATTGGTATATCAGTTTTCTGTATCATAGAATTACTCATGTCCTTGTACAAGCTGTACCAGTAAAATTGATGATATCATTCTTTAATTGTTAAGCCCAGATACAACATAGATAAAATGAAAATCTTGATAACGCGTTAAATCGACAATTTATCGATAATTATCAAGCTATCAAAATAGTTTATACCTGTGGTAGTGCACCATAGTTCCATATGTATCCATGGTGTGGAAAACAATTAGCAACATATCTTAATTTGCCTTTTTTAACATCCTGTTTAATGGGATTTAGAGTCTCTTTGAGATTAATTTCCATCTTTGCATTTGTCCATCTTGGTATTTCGACTATCATGTTAACTATTTTATTTATTCCATCCGTATAAAGAGGAATGTCATGCATAGGCGAAATTGGACCAACATCATTCTCTACAATGTACACCAATAATATATATTTCTCTATAAACTATTCAACATAATTCTAATTGTTTAAAGAGAAACATGTATTAAATATATTTTATAAAAAAATAATGCACATTCGAAAATATTACGCATCCGTATGCGTATGCTGTGTTTGTATATGTATATATACAATACATATATATTTATACATTACATTGCATTACATACACGCGCGCATATGTGCTGTTACGATATCGATAGAATTCGTAAAAGAAACGATATTTCTACTGAAACTACGGTTAAAAATTGAACAAGCATCGATAAAGATATAAACATATTGAGTAGAATATAACTGCAGATCGAACTTTTTGTCCTCTTTAAGGAATTCCGATACTTTCACTAATATCACACGTCACATTGACAAAATACGAAAACTCGTTTTGTACGAAACAGAAAAATGCATATAAATGTAAAATCGAGAGAATGGAAATATTTTGTTAGGTCAGAAAATAAAAAATTGTGTAAAATCTTCGAACGTATGAAAGAAAAGTAACTTAGTAACATGTTACGGAAAGAAACATTCTAAACGCGATTTCTACTAGATTAGAATCACAGTGGAGGTTGAAAGGTCATGTTCAATAAAACGAAGAACAGCATAATTATACAGTAGATAGGTTCAATAAAGCGTATTACGTTGACATATTGAACGACCTTTAAAAACATCCGATCGCACGAGAATCGAAGGTTACGTCATGCAATACTTACTAAAATAAATCCTATAATCGGTGGTATTCGATGTACCCCTTTCGACCGTTGTGTACGACATGTTTCTCACAAATTTCTTGAACACAGAACAAGATTGCGACCCAACGACACTAACCGCCGCAGCTAATCTGACCGGAATAGCCAACGTATTTAAACCTCGGCAACGTACCACGTGCAGCATTATCGACGACATCCTGACATCTAACGGTAGTCACGTATACCAGAATCTGACCGTCCTATAGAAAAATGAAATATACATATATTTCTATGATTTTGAGACATGTCATAAACGACGCAAATGTTGTTGTTCATCTCGTACAGTATTGTATGTAGTCCGTGCAATATCGTTAAATAGCTTATAATATATGTATTACATATGTTGAGATTTCTTTCACGAGAAATGGTAGAAAAAGTCGCAACGACAGTCTATACGAGCTATGTATGTACGTAGCTTTATAGAGCAGATCGTAGAAAATATGTAATACACGTTAGGAGTTTTATTCATATTGATATTGATATTGATCGTATCAAGGAAAATCGTACCGTGATGTCCCCTATTACAGACGAGGTATAGTAGAATATCTTGTATATGGTAACGTTTAACAACAGTCGTAGACATAATCGGAACGATTTACCGCTAGAAAATGCTCCACACGGACTAGATATAGGCAGAAACGATGTATATGTATAGACCGAACTTGATGGAATTCCCTTTTTCACGACTCGAACAACTCTAGAGCCCTCTTCCTAACATTTCGCTAGAAGAACTAACGTTATCGATTCAAAATGGAGCGAGGATACATACAACGCTGTTAGCGGAAAGAATTAAAACTAAGTTTGTCGAGAGTTCGAAAAGGAAACAATTAGATTAAGAATAAATGAAATTATTGAAAAAGTAACTAGAAATATTTATGTCGAAAATAATTCATCATACCATGAAATATTTTTGAGGTTAAAAAAACACGAAGCACGAGACGTCAGCCTTGTAGATGTTATGAATATAGCCAGCCGCGATCACTATGTTTATAGCCAGTAAAGATAACGTAGAATACGATCTATGCAATAGTCCGGTACAATGATTTTGATGATCTCAAAAAGAAATTCCCTATCATAGAGGGAAAGATTTTGTGTAAAGTTTAGAACTGGTGGGTAATCTGGTAGTCAGTAGACTTTTTGTTCGTACAATATGTACTGGGGTAACGAAATAGTGGCTGTTCGTAAAACTAAGCGGGACCTTGATAGGCTTCGTAAGCGGCTAAACGATAGTCGGTTACCCACCGGAAGATAGTGTTCCAGTAGTCAACGGACATCGAGACCGTCGTTCGGACCCGCAACAAAACGAACATACATATAATACGTATATCGTCTCGGACACGAGTTCAGGCGCGAGAAGAATCTGCGTTTACGCTTGTCCTTTAAATTCTACTATGCATTTCTTTTTCGATAAATCGATTCTCGATATTTATACATTTTATTTATATTCGATAAATAAAAATCGTTTGTAGAAAAACAGTTGGAATCGAAAGTGACTCGATAGAGAAGATCGTATGGTTGTTGGTCGAGATATCGTCGCAGCATGGGTTAGGTAAGATAACGCCGTAAAGGTTTTTCAACCAAGTTTCGAGAGTCGAGGGTCACCGGAGATTAGAAACGACTAAAATTTTCGAATATCGAACTCGAGATCTCAAATTGTATGTTTAACGAGAAAGTGTTGGAGCTTGCGTTGATTCGTTTTCCATTCATCGGGCATTCGATATCAGGAATCGTCAAGATATCAGCAAGTTTTAACAGTAGAGAGGCATTCCTTCACTTATCTCGAACAAACAAGTCTACGATCGAGGACTTGTTGCTCGCGGTAAAATTAGACGTTTCTAGCTGTCCCGACGACTGTCTTTGGCTTTTTGACAACTGAAAAATATTGGTGCTCGTTTTATCGGTCGGTGATAACCTAATCTCTCATCCGACATTTAAAATGGCGAGCTGCTGTCTACATAAGTACATAGGTACGGATAGTCTATTTGAATTTGATTGGCAAACGAACAAACACTGGCACAGTGACCCTTGACAACGGAAAAAGGTAAACGGAGCCTGGACGCGACACGCGAATGGAAATTCAAGTCGAACGGATACCTACGCCAACCCCCCTCCCCCTCCCCCCCCCCCTTGTTACGCTTAAAAAATTGATAATATTTCGAAAGTATGAACCTTTGAGAATTTGTTGTATTCGATGTAAAATGAAAAGAGTTTGTTGCTATATGTATAATTCCACATATCGGTTTTCACGCACCGTAGAAAGAAAGAGAGTTGGTAGGTACGTAACTATACATATATTCCTGGAAAAATTTTGCTAGAACATAATGGCGGGAACATTGATGTTCTCGTTGGAACTGCGTCGTTTGCAGTTCCAACGGGTAGCATCTTGATCCAAAGGATATTTTTCATGGAAGAACGATACTTAAAATCGCCGCTTACTGTTCCACTTGTATCTTGGACCAAGGATTTGACGCTGTTTTAAAAATAATGGATGTCGTAGCCGGAAAGATAACCATTGACCTCGTAGCTGTGGAATTGGCGCGCAAGCAAAAATGAAGCGCGCGGGTCGTTACGGCGAATCGTTGCGCAGAAATATCTCGAAAGAAAGCAGGAAATATAGTGAAATTTTTCGAGGTTATAGGTAGAGTGGTAGGTCTGGATTAGATGGCGAGTAAAAACGGCAGTGGAGGATCGGTCGAATCGGAATTGCCGGGTGAATTAACCCAGACAGAAGCCACGTCGAAACGGCGCGGCACGGCGCGGCGCGGCGATTCCGTTCGGTAACGAATAGATCAACGGCTTCGAAGCAGAAAGACGCGCAAAACGGAACGCGGGGGTAGGGAGCCGAACACTTCTGAGGCTTGGTATGCATCTACTTACGTACCTGTCGCGAGTGCAACCCAGTCCTTTTCAGTCTCGGCCCAAGCACCTGTCGAGCCGCGCGCGATCATCACCGTTCGCGCAATTTTCCATTATTTCGTTATATGTACTTTGATATCGTGAAATCGAGTGTCGTCGGTTACCGTTCAACAGCCTACAGTGTTGATCGGTGACAAGTTTATCTTCTTGGGTCACGCGTTGCAAAGTATGCATGTAGATAGGTGCATACCTACATAGAGGCTTATTTCCGACAAGGATAAAGCCATACCATCTCGTCTTGACGAGAACCGGTTTACAGTTCCGATAGATCTTGTTTATTCGTATGTATTAGGTTACGCAATCGGGCGACGATAATCGTTGCACAAACGGACTGAACTGTTTCCGAAAGGATGATCATACTACCGACAAAAAATACCGTAGATCATTTCTAACAAATTTCGCCGTTGCAACGCCAAGATTAACGCAATCGATTAATAATCGCGCGAAAAGTTTGGGTAGGTGTTTGTGTTTGGACAGTTGTTTTGTCCGATGGTTCGTGGCATCGCGTCGTTTGTTCGTTGGACACTTAAATGCTATCGCGTAATAAATTGAAACACGTCGACGTGATAATGAAAAACATTGGCTGCGTTAGTAGGTGGACGGCAGGAGTGCGCGAACATTGTGCCGATTCTTGACGTCGCGTCGCAAATGCCCGTCTATACATACAGCGATAAAACCCGAGAGTATCGTTCTCTTTGAACATTGTTGCTGGTCGGAGGAGGAACGTTTCCGGTGTCGCGGTGACGCGCGACACGTGTACAGATAACACGAGCACGTGTTGCGATTAAATCTCGACGCGAAGCGCCATCTGGGCCGCGTAAAAGGTTCACGCAACTCCTTAGGATGACCTTTCGAGCTCGTTGGAGTCGGAGCGTGGTTCGGGCACGCCTCTCTCTCGAGAGAAAATCTTTCGAGTGGTGTCGAAGGGGTAAAGTGGGATCGAGAGAGTCCGAAGAGGTAATCAAAGGAGGGAAAAATCTCCCCGAGTGGGGGGGGATGCGTCCAATAGAACACATTAGATGCAGCCTGTTGATTCATCGGACACGGTAGTAACAGCCGCGCCGTACAGAGCGTTGGATGCGAGTCGCGAGGCGATACGTAAAACGTTTGGCCACGATTTCTATCGAGTTTTTTTATCGGTGATACCCAAGTTCTCTACCCGAAGGAGGAAACTCGAATCGTCCAGAAACATACGTTTAACAAAAAGTAAGTAAATACATATGTAGATCGCTCTCGCGACGCTGATACGCGTGTATCTGGTCGGTTTTAGTCGCACTCTACGTTTACGAAACCCGACCCACTCTAAACATTACGATTCGCCTCACCGTGTACATACTCACCAATTAGTACGATTCTACATACGTTTGATAAATTATTTTTTACAAGATTTACGAGATAAGAGGTGTGGATTTCGAAAATGAGCGGGAAGCGAAACCGTCTCGAGGAGAAGCGACCGTTTTGTTGACGGCTTTACGATAGAACTACCCCCCGCCGCCGGATAATTTTCTCACCCTTTTGTCTGCTATAATAGGTTTAACAACTGTAACAATTTACCTGCTCTTCGAAGCGTGTTACGCTCGCCGAATTCCGAAAAAGCGAATAGTTTTGCCGAAATGCATAGTCGTAAAATTTATGTTCTACGCTCGCGCGAAGCTTTAAATAAATTTTATATATATACGAAATTTAAACAAACACCGTAAACCCTAAATCGTAAACATATAGCAAATATTTCCGATAATTTCGTCTCTTGAACACCTGCAGACGGTCCATCGATATGAAATCCGTGCTATCGTCGGAATGCGAATTACTACTTGTTTTTCGCGCGAAAAACTTATCTTTGACAACTGCTTAAAATGAACGATTCGTTCGTTCGTTTCATAGAATCAAGTAGATATATATTTACTCTTAACTTAACGTTCAAGAATCGTAACAGTTTAACGTACGATTACATACGATACAAGCTAGAAGACATTCCGATTGCGCGCTATCTTTTCCCAAAAATTATCGATAGCGATAGATTAGAATCGATTTGTTTTAATGCCTGTTCTAGATCGACGAGTAACGTTCGCCTCAACGAAATTCTCCAACTTGATATATGCATATTGTAAATTTTTTAGCCCGTTTGTGCGCGGATACTATTGGAACGGAGCTCGATAGGTTGCGTAAAGATCATTACTCGTGGATTAGCCTTCGATTGATTCGGATACATATCGAATAAAGAAGGAAAGGATTACGCGTTACGTTTAGTTACGGCGAAATGATCGTTTTGGCGGCCCCGAATTACTCATTACGTATAAACGTGTCGCGTTGGTGTAACGAATTCGAAATTCGTTGAACGCTCGAGTGATTCGTGTATAATAGAGACGCGTTATACATATTGTGTGACTTGCGCCGTGAAAAACAATAATGAAATTTTCATCGTTCGTTTAAACTGTTTATCACGAGTATGAATCTGAGTATGAGTGCCAGATAAACGGAACGGAAGTTATAGTATGTACCAAGTACATATTCCGGTGTCTGTTAATTTCTTTTACTCGAAATGTTCTTCTTCCGATATTATTTTTCACATTCGACCTCGAATCGAATCTTGAACGGCTCGCAACCAGTCGATAATACTCGTATTATCAACGCCGGTAAATATTAACTAACAATACTATTGACCGTATAAACGATCGAAGAAAAGATCCAAGATTCTCGCCGAATGACTACAAATATCGTGAAATCCGTGTTTCAATACTGCTTATATCTCTAGAAAATGCTAGCGATATTAACAATAATATTGACCGTGTTGTTAACCTGGAGGTGTATTAAAAATAAATTGGAAATTATCTATCGATCACTGACACAACTAGACTCCGAGACAACGCGATCCGTTTCTATCTAGCAACGACTCTTATTTAATGAAACATTTTTTGGAAATTTAACCAAGCTAAGCACTAGTTGGGAAAAACATCGAGTCAACTAGTATTTTAAAAGGTTATTTTTAGAAACGGGTCCAAGAGCCTCGCCCGCGTGCCAACTGGGGCTCGTAGAAAAAAAAGATTAAGAACCACTGTTCTAAATCAGTGTACGTAAGTACTTACATGTGCGTTAAAAAGTGATCGAGCCTCGGGATGCTACGAACTTAACCACCCCTCTGTTTTACCCCGACATGGGTTCGGGTTAGGATCCTTACGTTTCACGCTTTTAAAACGAACCCATTTTTTAGCAGCGCCGAACAAGAAATACAAGCTGTTTGAACGTGGAGGATCAATTTCCAATAAATGTGAGCTCGATACGAAATTAATCATTATTATTTTCGCACTCTCTTGACCTCTCTATCTCGCTGACAGTGTCGCTACAATGTTTCGATCGGGGCGGATCCTGGCTACTGGTTTTCGGGCTTGCAACGATACGTAGGTTACATACATTATGTAGATATTGTAGGCGCTGATCGTCGAGTTTAAAGCTGTGCCATACGCACGTATCTATTGAAAACTGTCAATGCAAACTAAAAACATTTACATACATACATTCGTAAGCTAGCTTTTAACCGTTTGAGGCATACGATTTTAAAGGGGAAAAAACCAAGTTGCCCAGAATGTTTTTCTAATACTTGTATAAGAAAAAAGGTGTAGAAAAAATATTCCACCATGCATAAAAAGCTAAACGAAAAGCTAACCAAAGAAAAGGTTTAACCAAAGGTCAAAGGACTGTTCTGGTTAGCGGAAAACGTTTTCGTCGTTTTGTCGGAATCCGTTCTTCCGACGAAGCGATAAAGTTATCGTTTCCGTGGCTCGATCGGGAAGCGCACCGCGCGTCGAACGTGGATCTACTGCGACTACGGGAAAAGCTGCGTAGAAAAGTGCAACTGGACGATTCGGCCGACCAGATTCTAATTGAAAACACACAGTAAATACACGGAATAAGAAAAGTAAAGGTCCGATCGTAATTTACCGAGTAAAATATATTTTTTTATTCTGTTTATAATTGCGCGAAAAGTGGATACGAAGCGAACAAGACTATAGGTCATCCAGTAGAGTAACCTGACAATTTGTTCTCGGTTATACGGCCGGGTGTGTAACTCGCGTATGTATAACCCCGGGTTAACCGATCCATGAATGCACGGTTAATCCGGGGTTACGACGGTTTCTATGTAGATGATGATATCTCAGCAGAAAACTCGAAAGGAATACCGGCTCGTAGTTGCGCAGCTTAAAAAAACCATCGCGGCGATACATACATACATGTATGTTTACAATGATAACTCGAGGGAAAGGTCGATATCAGTAATGTTGTTTCATCGACCGGTCAACGATGACAACCACTACAACGGAGATGACTCTACTTGTAAGAAAGAGACAGATAAAAACCGTGACTGTAAACATAGACGTGATTATCATCGCGGTGTTTAGGCGGCGTCGGCGGCGGCGACGTTTACTGGCAGAAGAATCACTCTGTATTTTATCTATCATTGCATATACATATGTACATGTACATACTATATTATAGGTACATATAGATGTTTGAAACAGTTCCTATTGCGATAAAAAAAAGGAACGACAGACCAGACGGTCACGAGGTCTCGGACTCGGACTCGGACTCGGTCATCGCGTGAAAGAGATTAGGGGTCGTACGAGGCGGTGATCGTAAAAGGAATCCAAGACGACGTAACACGTAGTAGACTTATTTCCTCGATGATCCTGATCGGGCAATATTTTCAAACGTTACTATAACCATATTTTGGTCGGTTGTTTAGGTCAGAGTACGCGGGGGACACGACGAGTATTCGCGCCGAGGACACGCATGCTGAGCAGACGAAGAGCAACGCGTATGAAGAAGATCACGCCACCATGAGACCTTGGGCCAATAAGTCCGTTTACCTCGGCCTCCTTGGCCTGCTCCTGATCGTTTTCGGCACGTGTCTATACTTGTTTTGCCCGACACTGTTTTATTACATTCTCCAGAAGGTACGAAACAAGCAAGCGACTTTGCTCTCGGAAATTCTATTAAATTCGATCCTCTATCACGCATGTACGTAAGTATGTATATCGCGGCTAAACGCTATCGATCGGATTTCTTGTAATGTTCCGCGTGATCCACCGAGCCGGAAATCATTCGATCGCGTACACGATATTATATTTTATTTACAAATAAAACTGCTGCACTCGACCAGTAAAATCGTGTACAAAATAATCGCGGTAATTTGTTGGATAATTATGACGTATCGGGTTAGGTACGTGTCCCGATTCTCGCGTCTGCCGGTCTACGAAACGACAGCGCGACAAGAATCAAGTCGGTCGCGTCGTTTGGGTAATTTCGCGACATCGCGGACAAAGACGAGACGAATCCTAGTCGATTGTCTCGCTCGCGTCTCGCCACTGTTCTCGTCACGATTGGAAAAGTGGTTGATCGTTTTAGTTGCGCGCTGGACGAACAATTTCTCGTCGCTGACAAAAACTTTCGTCACACCGCTCGGATCGATGGAAACAATTTTCGATCGATTATTTTTTATAGGCCAAATAGGATAAAAGAGAGAAGAAAAAACAGTTATTGGACGAGAGTGTGACGTTTTTCAATAAGATTATATGTATGTATGTATGTATGTATGTATGTATGTAGTTGGTTAGTCAGGGCCTACGATAATCTTGACGGTGTCCTCGGGTTCGTTCCACGGAAGAACCGAAGCCCGCTAAAGCATTCCGAGCGTGAAATTTCAAATGTTTCGAGGCAGCACGAGCGAGCGTGTGTATCGATATCAGTAGCGAGGATGACACGACGGAAAAAATTAGGTCGGTTTCGATAACTTTCGATGGTACGTTAACGTTTGCACGTTTTATTCGACAGGAATTGCCGTTGACACCGACGTCGAAAGCGTTCGAGGTGTGGAACGATACGAGCAGTCTACCGCCCATGTATTTAAAAATTCATTTTTTCAACTGGACCAATCCGGAGGAATTGACGATTCGAGGGCAAAGGCCGATTCTGAACCAAGTTGGCCCCTACGTGTTCCGGTACGTACGATTTCGTTGATGCGATGCGACGCAATATTCGTAAATACGTAATAACGGCGGGTTCCGTGACGCGCGAGAAATAAAAAACCAGTACGTTCGAGCTCGAGTATCAATTAGCTGTCGGACTGTGTTCGAGGCTTCGATCCGCGTCACGAAAATCGAGGACTCGTCGGGGAAAAAGGTCGTTGCGGTCGATGTGGAAACTCTTGCGTAACGATAGATTTTTGCTCATTGCGATCCGGCGAATGCGAATCTGTTTGCGATTACGATACCCAGCGATACGAATCGCAAAAATGATCAAGATCGACGCGACGGATGCGACCGATTAAAAACGCGTACCGTCGTGTCGCGTCACCGCGCCTCGCCTCGCCTCGCCTCACCAAGCCTTGCCTTGCCTTGCCTTGCCTTGCCTTGCCTTGCCTCCCTCACCACGCGACGCCCACGTCGCCCGCGTCGCCCGCATCGCCGCGATCTCAAAGCCGCTTCTGTCCGTTCGAAACACGATTCACACGACAATGCGTCGTCGCGCGACTACCGGACGAGTCTATTCGACCCTTCCACGAGACTATTCCTAATAGAGTCTCTAATCACCGATAAGAAGCCACGGTTGACCTCACGATATTGACATGTTAACGAACGAGTAAAACGTGTCTCGGTCGAGTAACAACGTCGACGTAGGTGGTTCAAAGGTTGTACGAGATAATTGGTTAATTAATTAGTTTCTTGTTGCTCGGGAACCTTTCTTCGTCCACGACGCGTTCCTTTTTTTTCGTCTCGTTTTTGTCGGCGCGGCATAAAGAGGAACGAAACGGACGCGAAACGCGACGACAGATCGTCTCGCGAACAAACCTATGGAATCGCGCAATATAAGGATAGGTTTTTCAATGTGTCCACGTTGGAAACGATTGAAACGCGTTGCTTTTCACGGACACCGGCACCGTCTTCGATCTCGATCCGCGGCGTTCGTTTCATCTTGAATCTCAAGATGTAAGGCAGTTACGCAAGGAAAAGATTGCGCTGGTAACTCGTAAGGGAACATTAGACGCACCGCGAGGAACTTCCGTACGGTTACCGGTCGACAATTGTCGCGTCAAATCTAATCAACGAGACACGTACGAATCTTGGAGCATCGAATCACGGTTCTCCGATCGTACGCGCGCATCGGCTAATTGGACGTCGCTACTGGACAACAGATTCGAAAGGACGACCCTCTTAATTACATGCTGCGCGGTTTGTTCGTGCAATTTCTTGTCGCATCGTCGCGTCGGCTGATTTCCGTCGACGAGCACGCATGCGATTCCACGGTGTTCGAACAGCGAGACATTTTACACACGCCAGGTGAAATAATGTTACAAAGAGCGCATCGCGGATATTTCCGACTTTTGCAATCGGTCGCCGATTTGGCCGAAACTTTGCACGCTCTTAGATCTATCCCCACTTTAGGTGTAAAATGGAGGGAAATAAGTTCGTCCTGGTCGTGACCGCGATAACTATCGATAAGTCGACGCACGTAATCGTCGTCGTAATTGTGCCGTTTTCACGATTCACGCGCCTACTAAATTTAAATTTCAGGGAAATCCGAGAAAAGGTGAACGTGACGTTTCATCCAGAGAACCAAACGGTCAGCTATTTTCTTCGACGATGGTGGTTCTTTGAACCGGACTTGACCAATGGCTCCTTGGACGACACCATCACGCAATTAAATACCGTTGCGATCGTGAGTAAACCTTTGGTTCGTCATTTTATTTAGAAAGGAGCTCGTAACCGATTCAATTATTATTTCAAACTAGTCGTTTATCGCGATGAAAATCGATCGGTTCGATCGGTAGATTTATGTGAAAATGACCGTTGTAACTGTGGTTCCTAGGACCAAGGACCAAAATGTTTACTATATTCTCGAGATATGGGTTACGGATCAGGTGAAACCATGACTCGGGTCCCTTTTCCGATTGACAATTAAAAAAGTCGCTCGATGGAGAATAGTATGCAAGGGCTGGTCAAGTTACGAAAAGTGAAGAGTAATATTGTAGTAGCAAACTAATCGTTTCTACTCGCGTTTCAGTCCGCGAAGCACAAGGTACGATACTGGGAGGAAGTGCTGCAAAGTTCTCTGTCGTTCATGCTATCCTCCTCGAAGGTGCACACCACGAAAACGGTGAACGAGCTGCTGTTCACCGGATACGACGACCCGCTGATCAAATTAGGAAGATTGATGGGTATGGGACTGGACGTACCGCCGTTTAACAAGTTTGGTTGGTTTTACATGGTAGGTCGTAATATTGTTTATTTAATAGCGACGAGGGCGGTATAAGGTAAAAGACGCGTGTGACCCGCGCTGCCCTAGCAACGGCATTACGAGTCGACGATAAATTATTCGCAGCAAGACTTAAATTGGTACTGAATAGGACAGGTCGCGCGTAGGTCGCTGAATGACGAATGAAAAGCAACGGGAGAGCATATTATGTATTAATTTGTTAGGTCGCGCGTGCAATATTTACGACCAATCAAACGCTCGCTAGCCTTTCTTCCCGTGCAAAGTAAATCGGTGACGAAGGAAGGAGACGCCTCGCCTCGCCTCGCCTCGCCTCGCCTCGCCTCGCCTCGCCACGCCTCGCCTCGCCGCGTCACGTCACGTCACGTCACGTTATATCGTCGATCGATAATCGTACATTTCACCCTTTCGTACTAAATTTTATGTGAAATATGTATCTACGTGTAAGAGGATCTCGATATCGTTTACTTGTTCCAGAGAAACGGCTCTACGATGTTCGATGGTCACTACAACATGGACACGGGTGTCGGCGACATAGGTGAATTCGGTGTATTGCGCAAGTGGAATTACAAGGATACGACCAAATTCTTTAAGAGCCCGTGCAACGTCGTCGAAGGAAGCGCCGGGGAGTTTTGGCCACCGTATCGGCAAAAAGACGAGATCGTCCTGTTCAGCGGTGATTTGTGCAGGTTGGTGGGGTTCGCCGTTTCGACCATTTCTAATTACTTTGTTCTATGCGCGCGCGTTAACGAACCCCGTCGCCGAAACTCGGACGATCTTAATTCCCAAGTTGCCTCGTTAACCTTCGACACACGTAAATTGGATCGTCCGGTAATCGGTTGTTGCGCGACCGACGCGACGATGCGGTTTTTCCGTGGGTGGACCGCACGATAAGTCTGCCGGCCAGGGTGGCCAGCGTCGCGACACAACATATCGCGATCGAACCGCGTCCTCCCATACGACGCGACGCGCGACGACACGCGAATAACACAACATTCTCGTGACAACGATACCCTTTCATCTTCGTATCGATTTCTCTCGCGTGTCTTTCCAGACCGTTAACGTACGAGTACGCGCAGACGACTTATCACATGGGCGTAAAGGGTTATCGGTACGTTCTCGGCGAGAAAACGTTGGGCAACAACACACGGAGACGGTATCCTCACGAACAGGCCAAGTACATCGAGCAAACTACCACTACCGAAGACTTTTTCGAAGCCGAACACTCGGCAGAGGTGACGGATTCGCCGGACACGGATCCCGACGTTGTAAACGTAGGCAATTGCTTTTGCAACGGGAAATGCACTCCCGCGGGACTGATGAACGTCAGCTCCTGCCGTTACGGCGCACCGGTGTTTGTCAGCTTGCCGCACTTCCACAAAGCGGATCCTGGTCTCAAGGACAGGTTCCTAGGATTGCATCCTGACGAGGAACAACACGATTTCTCCATTACCCTGGAACCGGTGAGTGTGCCCCGTTTTTATCGCGTCGATTTACCGCCCGCGTGCATGCACCTGCCTTTCTATCGCGATCAGTTTTACGCCCGTAATTAGTTATGCCACCTGTTACCGACGAACCTCTCCAAATTAATCAAACATTTTTCTACCGATGCTTCTTTGATCTTTTAATAACCCTATACCGATTAGATTACTTAATCGACATTATCGGATATCAAAAATCCTGATAATTAACCACATTAGTAATAATAGATTTATCAAACGAAATGCGAATCCGTGCTACTAAGATTCGTTACGGGGAAATATTATTTTCCAAACAGACCATTTTATACATAGATTGATTTTCGGCGCAATGTTTTCTATACCGATAGATATTACCGATAATCGGAGATAAAGGTTTGCTGTTTGGAAATGGTTTTGTGGAAACGCGTTTAAAACGTCCGTTGATCGGTCGGTCGAATAAACTACCCGAATCCGGTCGATTATCGTTACTTGTTCCGATTACGCGAGCGAATAAAATGTTGGATAACGAATGGATCTTTTTCGCAGACAACGGGCATTCCCCTAAAAGTCTCGGCAAATATGCAGCTGAACGTGCTTCTGGAACCATCAAAGACCGTGTCGTAAGTACGTCTCGGACGATCGAACAACATCATCGTCTAACTAAAACATTCTTTACCGATCGAATTGTCTCTATTCACGATAAAACCAACCCCCTTTAGGCTTTTCAAACAGGTTCCGAGGATCTACTTCCCGGTGATGTGGTTCTCGTTGGAGGTCGAAGCTACCGAAGAGTTCGTCGACGACCTAAGAAAGTTGCTGTCGCTCTCGGACGTATTCCTGTACGCCGGTGCGATTCTGATTCTCGCGGGATTTCTCGTAATCTTTGCGCTGGCGTTGCTCTATCTATTGAACAAGCAACAAACGGGATCGATGGTCGGTAGCATCGTTCCTTTCGATTTTTCCGCGCGATGCTTTCGATTCGTCACCACTGATTCGATGACAATTTTACAGAATGGAAAATCGGCTACGATATCCTCGTCGACCGGCGACAAATCAGAGTTGATGTACGTGGACAAGAACGCGTGCAACGAGGACGGTAACGCGAGAAACGATCGCAGGCTGTATCAAAGTTCGATCGAGTGTTTCAACATGGATCTGCAATCGAAGCTTCAGCATCGAAAGTAGAGAAAGAAAGCAGGCGAGATTGATCGATCTCCATCAACGAACGACTTGGACGCGATGCGACGATCGATTCGGTACCCGAACAAACACGTTCAACGAGTCGTGGCCCATTTCCTGATAAACGTACGCGTTCCGATCGACTTTACGGCGTTTCTTTCACGATTCTCGATTCGAAAACGCTCCTAGTTTACTACGATCCAGGCCAAACCGATCCCACGTTCGTAAACGTTAACGTTCTGCGAGATAGAATAACGATCACCGATAGAAGAATATAATATTGCGTTTTTTCTAGTTTAGATTTATCGATTTCCAACGTAACGCGTTTCTGCGTTGCCTGAGCTCTGTGTATGCCTATGTCTGTGTCTGTGTGTATGTGTGTGTATGTGTGTGTGCGTTGCGCGCGCGTGTGTGTAACAAAAAAATCGATGAAATTTAAGACTGACGAAAGCGACAAACCTAACGTACGAAGCTTTAATTACTGTCTATAGATCGAATGGTTACGAGGTGTGAACGAGTATTCGTCGACGGGTAACTGGAAAACGGAATCGGATCAACTGATACACTTCCACGAGCGAAAGTTGTCGTTTGACTCTTTGTTCGCTTCTCGCAACGAGCCAACTAGAGAATACTTGAACGGGACCAACGAAACACGCGTTTCAAATAGATTTAAACAACGAATTGCGTCGATTGTAACGAGGTGCAGAGTTCTTTTTACCAGACACACTGCTGTCGGGTCAAAGATTACCGTAATAATCGTCCACGTCAGCAAACTCTTGCTTCGAAACGTATCAACGATTGCGATCAACACTTTTAATAGTGCGACTAACGCGTTAAGATTACCGCGTTCAGTAGGTAGAATGTTCTATTTGCAATCTTACTTGCGATTCGTTTCTTTTTAAGACTTGACGAATGCCAGTGACGCGATTACCGCTACGAAAAGACTATGGTCGCTGGGATTTGATCGAGTGCTCTTATTACGCAGCTACGTATACTCCTATTTCGTGTTTACGTTTAAACATGAAATACAAAATACGGTCAATGCTTGCGGTCATCCTAAAAACGTACGATTTTATATTGTATTTTAATAATAATTATCTATTATTTTATTATACATTTCCTTCCATCTAATTTTATCGACGCCAACTTTCCATTTCCACCAGTTTCAACCAAGACGGAGCAGGGTAACATTTTTTTAAATATCTTCGGACCGCATTATTTTCAAGTACATCATTTTAACCATCAACACCTCTACGAGACAAGTACGTTCATAATAAACAAACATCACTGGGCGAAAGATCTACTCGTATACCTCCTCTCTGACAATACTTTAGAATCTTTGATGAATCAATGAGAATCTAAATTAACCTAAGCTCTATATTTATGATGATCTACGCAAAGGGGATCGCAGCCATTTGCTAATATTATTTAATTATTAATTAATAATTGCATTACCCAGCTAAGAGCGATACGATTATTAATTAAACGGTAAATAATATTACCCAGGTCTCACCACGTGGAGGTTGCTGCGAGTGGAGACCCAAAGGGACATAGATGGAATCAAAGTTCCATCGATCTCCCTTTTACATTCTTACAAGCTAGATTACTAAACTAGAGAGATAGAAGGAAGCAATGTTCCCTCGATCTTCTAGTTTAGTTGTAACAAGTAATTATTTAGTTTAAAAAGGGGTGAAGCTATATTGTAGGATACGCGACGCGACGCGACGCGACGCGATACGACGCGATGTCGATCAGCAGTGATCGACGCAAGGAACGAGATACGCGACACGCGAACCGAGTAACTGGTCAAAAGGTTCAGCTCCGTTGCCTCTTGGCAAGTCCAATCGAAGGGTAAGGGAATCGACGCACCCGACACAGAGGTTCCCCATTTCTCCCACGCATCCTGTTGGGAGCCAGATGGACCCAACTAAGGACGGCTGACTGAGAGAGGGAGCGTGTGTCGGGGCTACCGCAGACAGGAACAGTCCCTGATCCCCTCTGCGGCCGAAATACTCTTTCCCTTGGATCGTCTCGCCAGAGGACGGCAACTGACCCTTCGGACCAGCTAAACGGCCGATCACTTGCTTTCTACATCAAAGCAGTGGTGGGTGATCGGAACGAGAAACGGGACAACGGGTGAACGAGAAACTAGTTGGTAAAGAATTACTTGGCACATACGCAGACGCATACAAGGGAGTCGTCGATGCTTATATCTAACTTAAATGTACCAAGCAATTATTTTGTTTAAAAAGGGGTGAAGCTAAATTATGAGATACGCGACGCGACGCGATGCTGAACCGTGCAGCAAATCTTCGGATCGAAGCAAGAAACGGGAGAACGAGTGAACGGGAAGCTAAGTTAATAATTGCTTGGTATCGCGGCCTTAAAAATAAATTTAACCTGGATATAAAAGTCCCTCGATGTCCTTGCGTTGTCGTCCCACGATGTCCCACGATGATGGAGGCCTGTAAGTAAGCTAAAACTAAACAAGCCTGCATTTACGATTAGTTAAACAATTAAATATAATAAATTGGGAAACGCGAAGTCGTGAAATAAAATAAATGGACCCAGAGAAACCAGTGACGTAAAATAGACATGGACAAGACATGCACAAGATATACAATAAGCAACATTTAAGACGAGAATAAAATATGCAAACAAACAAGGAGCCAGAAGTAAAATATGTAAGGAATTCAGACAAATGAAAACGGAGAGAAACGATAGATTGAGGCCCAGCAAACATTATTTGAATGTCGAAAAAGAAGTGAGAGATTGGAGATTGAGATATCACTCACCACTGTGTCGATAGTGGTCAATGAAACAGATTTGTACATGCAATATAGAATGTGCATCGAACAAACCAAACAAGGAAGGAACAAGTATTGAAATATGGAAGGAGATTAAAGAAGTAAAAGCAAGATGAAACCCCACATTCGAGCCCAACAGACGCTCGAAGGTCGAAAAAGAAATTAGAAAGAGGAGAGGCGGAACTCGCTCACTACTGGTCACTAATGGTCGATATTGGTCAGCAAAGTTGACCAGTGCTCGACCAGTGATCAGTAGCAGTGAGTAAAGGTGGAGCGCGGACCCACGGGGGTCCGTCACGTCCGCCAGCGCCGAGAAAGAGAGAGGGAGTGAGAGAGCCACCGGCAGGTAACCTCAGGTAGAGGAATTAAAGCGGTGGGGATGACCGTCCTTGGCGAGTTCGCCAATCAATTAACGGTTAACCGTGCCTTTGATCGAAAACTAAATATTCTACGCAAAATGGTCTTAAAACAATTATTTATACAACCCACGCCATCGAGCATTATTTTAACTATTACCTGATGTTAATTAATAATTATTGCAAACAATAGGTATGAAAATATGGACACATTCGAGGAGACTGAAAGTTTCTTTGAATTTCTATCGAGAACCAAGGTCGTACATCGCGTATTCATTTCTTCGACCTTCTGTCCTTTATACGATACTTTCTTTTGTATAAGCTAAAATCGCAAAACGATTGTTGCGACGGATGTTGCAACGCTCAACAAAACACGCATTAATGCACACGAAGAGAAGTTGCGTATTTTGGATCGTAAATCATTCTTTTCGAAAGTATCGATCAGAGCTGCTACTTATCCTGCGATCATTGACGGGAAACACGCTGAACAAATAATACGAAATAGTATTCACTATACTAATACTAACATTACATATCCCGAAAGAGATCAGCAGTTAGCCGAAACATAGTAATTCGTTTCAAGTGTTTCCTCGTCTTATTAAAAAGCATTCGCACAATTCTGTCAAGTTTAACACGAATTGGGGGAAAAGAACAATTCGTGGTAAGCACCTACGATTAATTTTATTCTTTTAATCGATATTGTATATACATTGGATATTACACTTAACAATTCACCGCGTAGAAACGTTTTACAAAGAATCGCGTATAAAATAGTCGCCTCTGTGCATAGATCTTTTCATTTATACATATCTATGTATATAACTATATTCGAACGCATATAATACAATAACGTTTTACGCAGAAACCAAAGTTTATAGCACTGTGGAACCTTGGGCTGTATTGCTCGCGAGTGATATCAAAGGAACGACCGGTGGTACGAGATAGAATATAATCTGTGTCGCGCGTTTCAACGCAACTAAACTATCGAGCTTAGGAATTGTGTAATGTATTATTGAAAGCATTGTACGAAGTTTCCAAGTCAAAAATCAGTTGTCTTACTTGCGTTTCGGATAACTCGTCGGACGCGGACATGTTATTAAGAGTTTGCAGCCACTCTGCAACTTTTTCTTTTCCATCAAAATCGCTTGGCAGTATACTGAGACGATTCATAGTATCCACCAAGTCCCTTAGATCTGGATGCAGCTGATCCATAGCTTTGATTCCCAGTCGTAATTTATCCATTATCGTAATGAACAATTCTACGATATCTGCGATACATTTGGATGTGTTGCCTTTATCATCCTTTATCGTGATCGGTCTATCCTCCTTGATCCTTTCCAGTGCAGCCGGACAATCCAAACGAAATACCCTGGCAAAAGCATCTATGGTAGGGAACTGATCGCTTTGCACCTAAACAGACAACAATTATAGCTAGAAAACTATTCCCACGAGATTGTCGGTAGCAGAAAGTACCTGTTTGAAAGCTGCTTTGTATTGCACCAGTAGTTTGCTGCAAGCAGCTGTGTATTCTTTCGGAGTCACGCAATCTCTGATGTAAGCTTTTTCTAAATGTTGTAAAGTATTTACAACGGCATACAAATCAGCTTGGTTGTCATGTTTTTCTCTCTCCCTGGCATTCTTGTAAAGCTTCACTTCTTCGTAAAGTTCGGGTCGATCTTGAGCTATTGACATTATTATTCACAGTACCAGCGTTCTAAAACCCAAACGTTTCAGGTTAGGTATACCACTGACAATAAGTGGCGTAAAAACCGCGAAGGAAATAAATTACTATGGCACAACGATCAAATAAAGAGACGCCTCGGTAAATAGTATACACTTAATGGCATGTAAAGTATCAAACAATAGGATAAGATTTCTATAAATTAGTAATATGAATTCGATAATGTACTTTTCACCTTTTTTACCTTTCTATTTATTATGGCTCCACGTGTTTTTTCAAACTAAGGAATGACCGTAAAACTTGCATAGAAACAGTTGCATTTGCAAAAATTAAACACACTTTTTTATAGACTGACGTATGTACGTTCAATGACGTGTCGGACAAGGGAATGTCAGCCATCTATAGGATGACACGCGACTTTAAAAATCATGTACCTACTTTACCCGTTATGAATGCAACAAATAATACAAACAGACATTTCTAAACAAATTAAAAAGTAGTCGTAAATATGAATTTCCCTGTTAACAGATTTATTACAACACAATGGTGATATCGATCAATTAGCGTGTAACGTGAAAAAACTCGATTATCATCGACAAGAATTTTAATCGATAAATAACTTCTCGATTACATTAGGTTTGTCAAAGCGATTTCTACAAGAGAATATCATTTTGCCTGCAATGATACATGGACAGTCGAACTGTTTTATAATCTGTTGCTTAACACAATTTCTTCTTATTCTCTCTTGTTCTACATCGATTTTTTCATTATCAGATACTATATTTATATATGTTACATTTAATATTAGTTCCTTATCGTCTAAGATTTCCCAAGGAGGGAAAATTTCTACCGTACTTGTGGATTTCAATTCAATTCTACCCACGATATCAGGAATCGTCATGATCTTTATTAATCTAGGGAATTTGTTTTCTTCTTTACGAGGTAATAAATTAAATGGATCTTTGGTCGCGAATCCTTCCAAAAATTGCCTGCTAAAGCGAGTCACGCATGCTTGTACATGAACTGTAACACACGCTAGAGAAGAACTGTCTTTTGCTGCTTGTTTAACTTGGTGTTTCCATATACGTACACTCGATATTTGCCCGTTAATCAAAGATTGCAGTTTCTCGGACAAACTACCTCTGTAACATAAACAGAAAGGAATATTTATAAATTATTCTTACGACCGCAAGAAGCTGAAAATAACAACAATTACCGTTTTGCCTTTCTCTTTTTCTTTCCAGAATCCAAAATATTTAAACACATCGACGGATCTAGGGTCGGCCTTTGCGGCGATTCTTCCGTGGTAATCATAACTCCAGTTTCGGACGAATTGTTATCCGTCAGATCGTTAATTTGTGACGAAATTTGAGAAATTTTCTGAGAAGGATATATACTGGGAAGTTTACTTCGAAATTTGTCTGCTTCCAAAAAAAAAGTTCGATCCGAATCTTTGGTAGACGTTTGCGAGTGATTGGGTACGAACTTGGACGCACAAGTAGATAAATTATCCATTAAATTGTGATTAAAAATTTCTACGATAGGAATTGTATCTTGCGTATTTGCATCTTCTATACAATTGCTAAGACTTTTGCTGCTGCCTGAATTTACTAAACCTACAGGATTATCGCTATCTTCGTTGCTAGATTCTATTTCCATTTTTACCATACCTTTGGTATCTTTTGGACTGTCTTCGATATTTAATCTCACCTCTGAAACCGGTGAATCGGATTCAATAGAATCTTCTGGAATTTTAGTACTTTTACTTGCCATAGATTCTGCATTATCATTTTGAGAACTATTTTCCAACTTTCTTAACAACATAAGTCTCTTTTGACTAGACATAATTTTGTACTTGTTTTTCAAGCACTGTGGATCAACTAAACAACGCAATAACACATTATTCATATTAGCGTCCGTGTAACTGTTTCCTACTTTATCAAAATCTGTTTCCTGCAAATTCATCTCCCTAAGTTTTCTCCTTTTCTTTTTATAAGAATACGAGTACCTATCCAGAACAGGTGATATTTCTACATTATTATGCACTTTTGTAAGACTAGGAGAAGAAACTGCACTAACTTTGGTGCATTTATTATCAATTCGATCTAGAGCTTTCCTCTGAGAGTTTTCATCCGTAAATTTTCTTTTTCTTCTTTTGTAGGAATAACAGCTTCTATCCAATATCGGAGATGTACTTGTATTGACTTCTTTAATACGATTTCTACTGTTCTCAACATTAAATAAATTTCTCTTAATGCTTTCTTTTCTGTCCATGCTACTTTTCTCTATGCATTTATTATTCTCAGCGGAGACATTTAATATTTTTGTATTAATTTGATTTTCTGCATTTTTTAAACACATACGTTCGGTGTTGTCTACAAACTTATTGTTTAAGCTATATTTTTGCCTAGCTCGTTTCCGATGTGTATGAAAAACCGGAGATTTTTCTGCGTGTTTAGTCACGGATGATCCAAGAATAGGAGATGTTTGAGGCGATTCATCCGAGTCGGGAACACGATTTCTGTGAGTTTCAATCCAATTACGTACAAATTCGTTTTTTACTGTGCATGGTATTGTCAGGACATTTCGGTCGATCGACAGCACACCATCCTTTTGTCCATGGGTTTGTTTCACCACGTCCAAGGTTAGAATCTGCTGTCCAAAATTTAATTTTCTCACATGATTCGGTTTCTTTGACTTGTAATTGTCATCCTTTTCAAGGATTTCCGTTTCCATTTCGTTCGTGTTGCGTGGGGTGAAAATAAACTTATTCTAATCGTTTGCTACGAAATTTGTAGATCACGTTGTAGAGCACACACCATGTTTACAAATACTTTCGCCATTTTGACCAATCTGTACTTACATTGCCATGGCATAGAAGCAAGACCAACAACAGTTCAAACTAACGCCATTAAAGTGTTTAAATCGAAAAGTTTCGTAAAGTCATTTTTGGACAATGAATGAAGGAGTTAATCGAGAGGGAAAAATATTGAAGTACGTTTGTAGAAATGGCTACGACGTATGAATATGGAAGAAAGAGACGATTGATTTGATCAATAATTCTAAATTATTTTTCACCTCGTTTATTTTTCTAACAAAAACAGAGTTGGGAGTCTGTTTGATTTTGGCGCCAATAACGTAAAAGGCGCCAATAACGTGAAAAGCGCCACTACTCGTGCTGAAAAGGAATTTGTACCGTTGCAAGTGAACTCTTCCCGTGCATTTTTTCGATAGTCGAATAGCAAGGATACTCAGTTCCGTAACTCATTCTAATAAGTAGATAGAAAACGAAGAATTACAAGGTTTCTTACTTCGCTACCCTCTTGAGGATAATGAATTTCAGTGGGAGTATGTTTGAACGTTGCTAATGCGTTCGCTAGTAATGCTCATACGTGCATATAAAATGAATTTATTAACTTCTTCAGGGATAATGGCATATACGTGTAAGTTTATCTTTTAGTTTACTTTGAATATTGTAGCATAGAAGCAACTACTGACATTGCGAATAGAGAATCGTAAATAAATTTCCCGGAAAGGAATAATTTTTTGTTGAATTATTCTTCGTGTTGTTGAAGGGTGTCTGGCGAAAGACGTTTCGATCAAGAACATAGTTTGCTTTCACGTAAAACCGACCCTGCGGAATGAATTAAGAAAAACCATGGAGATGACGCACGTCGATGATACGTCTATATTGATCAAACTCCGGTTCAAGAGAGAACAACTTGAAACGTACCCTCTCCCTCCATCGGAATACAGTAACAGCATCCTGAGAGGTAGGTAGGTGTTATTATCGTTATCTGTTTGGCTCGTTTGACAATGATCGATCTAGCCATGCGACAACCTGACAGTGAGATATCGCGACAAGATCAGAGACAATACTCTAAATGAAATTTCTGTAGTACCGTCCCGTAGAGTTGTTTGATAAAGTGGACAATCTGCAAGACATTGTAACCTTGGATAAGCTTGGTGCACGAGTTATTATACGTAGAATGAAAGCAACAATATACGTATAGAGAGAGAAAGAAAAGAAGACTGTCGTAACTGCACCTACGACCAAAATAGAACCGTGTTTGATTCGAACAGTTGTAAGATTGTTTCTGGTAGCCATTGGTCGATTCGGGGTTTCCTCGCGTTCCTGGCGGTCCTCGTTTACCAAAGTCGGGATAGAGAGGACAGGGTTCGCCGGCGTTGAAATCTGAATCGGCGAGAGAGGTCCGGTTCGTGCACGCCGTACAATTACCGGGCGGCGAGTGTCGAGGAACCCCCTTTTATATTAATAGTCGAGATAGTGGTCGAGCGTGTAGCGCGATAGGAGAGTGGCGATCGTTGACGGCGGGGGAGGGCAAGGGAGAGTCCCGGAGGATCGTGGAGGGAAACGGCGTACGAGAGGGACCGCGAGAGCGGGAGAGGATCGACGATAGAATGGTCGAGGGGGACTGAGACGGAGCGAACAAGTGAGGTGGGTCCAAGGGGGACGTTCGAAACGATAGATAGGAGGACGGGATACCCGTGGACGGACCCCTTGTATCCACGGTTGCTTCAGTTTCAGTTCGCGATGGAGGCTACTTGCTCCTTCTGGTGGTAGCTGTCGGTCTGTTCTTCGCCGAGGGAGATCGAGCGAGTGCGAGAGAAATAGTTTAAGGGGGGTCGAGGAGTGCGCTTGGTGCGCGGGAAATATCCTGGACGTCTAAAGGTCGAGGAACAGGGGTGGATCGGGTCTAAGAAACTCAACGGCTTCTGATAAGCAACAGGCTCAGGGGGGGGGGGGGATAGGATGAATGGTGAGATTGGGGCCGTCGCGTCGCAGGATCGAGGATCGAGAGACGTAATCGAGTGGATGGTTGGATCGATCGTTTTCTGGGTGTAGGACTACCCTAGTAGCGTGGGATCGCGGACTCCGGTGCGTCGGAAGCGTAAGAAAACGTTTCCTTTTCGGACCAGGAAGCTCGAGAAGCTCGAGAAACGCGAGCCGTTGGACTGTGCAGTGATTCGCTCGCATCGACCAACAGTGTTCCTTTCGGTAGCCGCTGCGTGCATAACTGGCTGGCGATCATCTGTGCGCGCGACGAGACGCGAAGGTGTTTACGACCGACGCGCGCGCGATCGATTCCTGCGATCGATCCTCTCGCGTCGCGTCGTCGTGCAGTTCCGGCTGCAGTTGGTAAGATTCCCAAACGACAGGGAGAACCTTTCGCCAGAAAGCTGGGACGGCCAGAGAGAGAGATTCCGGAAGTTTGCGACCGGTAGTACGAAACGCGCCGCGAGGGGGAGACGAGTTAATATCGATTGAGATCGAGTTAAGGATTTTTATTGTGGGAACGATTAGCAGGAATTTTACGCATTGTTGGTACATCGAAGCGTGTCTTTGTTAAAACCGGAGCCTTCGAACTGCGTATATTATTTGCCTATGGGATCGAACGATTCCTCAAACGATTCCGGGGGGAAACAGAATACAGTCTCGAATGTTTGCCAACTTGCGAAAAATCTTGGAGCAACTGGGCAAACATCTTGTTGGCCGTTGCGCTTAGGGTCTATGAACGTCGATGATACGTTCTTTCGTAGAATCAAACACATTTCTGGATAGAGGATACGATATATGTATTCTATTTTAGAGACATTTCAAAATTAGCATATCAAATTCCGAATAAAACAAAAATTGTCAAGTCACGAAGCATATTGTATATCTCGAAAACTATTACGTTAAAGACGAACGGACGTTAATAAATATTTACTCGGAACTTGGCACCTTTGTAATTTTCGCACAAAGATATTCCATTTTGAAGATTGTTTTCCTTAATGGAATGTCATATTTTATTTGTTCTCGTATCAAGTATAAATGCTCTTTGCAAATATAAATTGCTCCTTTTCCCTGCTTGTTTCTATTAAATTCAAGAGTATGATGCTACGATATTAACTATGATTACCTCGTTGTCTACGTAAATCTGACAAACGAACAATTAAAAAACAGACACTTCTCCAATCTTCAATCAACGATAAGGCAGATCGTTCCGCGCGACTCGAATAAATCGTCGTTACGTAACGCGATAACGAATCTATCCGTAGCATTCAATGTCGAAAGAAAGAAAAAATAAAAGAAAAAACCGTATCCGCGACTTGATTTAATCCGTTTCGCGGTTCTGTTACGTTCTAGCCGGTAACTTAATTTCGACAGGTTCGTTTTCGTCATCGACGTCGACGGAAATTTCATTAAGCGCGGAGACAACAAGTGCTCGGTAAACAATTTGTTTTTACGACGAACAGACGTTATAAACGGTGGCGGGAACGCGGAGATAACGCGGCAACTGTTTTTTACGGCCGCGTGCTCTAGCTACCGGGTAGTTAAACAACCGCGATTTACGACGAGCTTGACGCGAGTACGCGAGAAATTATTTTTATTCGATTAGCGAGCGTTTCTTTCGATGCGCCATTCATAGTATACATATGTATACGAGCCTTGCGTCGTCTCGATTCCACCCCGTCGCACGATCTTTCAAAGGGAAGTTCGCTCTGGCCTCGTTGGTTATTTATTATTCTGATGCAAAGAATCGATCTATTATTACCTTCTAACAGAGATCGTCAACTTTTTAATAACGCAACATTAAGGTCTGCAACGAGGGTTGACACTCTCAGTTGTTCGAATCATTGAAAAAGGAACGGTGACACGAGGTTTTCATGATTGCTTTGATCGAGAACCGATGTGTAACATTCCGAAGAAATACAACTCTTTCTCTTTCTCGGCGGTCTCACACGCTCACGGCCTTGCTCGTAACAAACCTGATGTTTACGTCTTGGACCCTTACCGATTATTGCATCAATGCGCGAGACTTGTCTATAAAGCTATGGATTTAGACGGAGCCCGATAAACTATTGTACAATTTGGGGACCATTCGGGCCGAGATATTTCGGACTGTGCCACGGCTGGCCGATTTTTTTACGCAACCCCTAGCTCGTATCGAATACCGTCGCTAGGTATCGTACGAGTGCCAGCAGTAAATTTGGTTTGGGTTCGAGTAGGAGGAAGCACGAGCGAGAGCCAAGTATGGGACGGCGTGCGAAGCGGGACGACGTTGTTTGCACTAGTGACGTCACTCGCAATTGTAGCGACCGATCAGAGGCTCGAGAATGCACGCGCGTGAATGCGTACGCGATCCGAAATCCGGGATCCGGGATCCGGGATCCGGGATCTAGGGGAGTGGAGCTCGCAAGAAAATCGATACGATCGATTACGAATCGACCTGACCGATATCGATTGGAAATCTTTGCAATCGATTTCTCGATAAACTTTACTATTGGTCACACATAATCCCCCATTTGTAGATCTTTATAGAACGGTCGAAAGCCTTCGAAAAAGAAATATAACATGTACGCTTAAGATGGTAGCTCGTACGTGTTATAAAAATCGTTTCGTTCTTGGACCAGAGTGGACCCGTTTAACCGTCGATCGTCGATTCCGAAAGATGTGACGCGACGTCGGCGGGGAGGATTAGTAAAACGGTCGTATTACGTATATTGTCGTCGATGTCGTGACCATTTCAATCGGTATCTTTCCAGTAGTAGTCGAAAGGGAACGCCTCTCGTCGAGGCCACCGCGGACAATACGACGTTGCTCGCAATTTCCTTTCCAAGGGTTCGCGGCTGGCGTCGATGGAAAACGATCGCGATTCGATAGAGTGTTGTTCCACGAGACACCATGGGAAGGAGCTTGAGGCGACATCAAGGCCAAGATCGTCGACGTCCGGTCTCCGACTCTCGTTTCTGCAACTTTTCTGGCCTGGCCTGTCGCGTAGACGGGCAAATTGTCGAGACGTTCGCGTCAGTTTCCGGCGTCGCGACACGCGTAACGTTCGCCTCGACGCTCATTGTCCGTCGCATTTTAGCGAAAATTCCCGATGGTCCCGATGGCCCAAATTTCAAAAATTATATCCATCCGTTCCATTCCTAATCGTTGTATTCCATGACCGTACAGTCCGACCGGAAGTCGAGAGAAACGATGGTGTAAAACGAATGGAGAAAAGTAGAACGTAATCTATTTTGTTTGCAACGGTTAGGCTGATTAAGCGCCAGGCATTCATCGGAAATATGTTAGCGTTTCGCAAACATACTCTCAGACGAAAAGTGTTTCCGTGACTAAACAATTTCTGTGACTAGATTTAACGTGTCAACCGCGAGTGGCGGAGTTGCAACTGGCACGACACAATATTTGGAAAGTCCACACAGTCTGTCTGATAACTAAGCTGGCTGATTTTGTAACAAATGCAATAATGGTCGTATCGACATAAATCTTACGTTTCGTTCCAAATATTTTCCGTTTAAGCAGCTATCGGGCGCCTAGCCAAACGGTTTTTCGAGTTTCGACTTCGGAATCGTCTCTAATACACACCTTGATCGTCGATCGCGAAAGTAGAAAATAATCTTATCGTTAGCCACTGTCAAATTCGAGTCTCGTTCAAGCCGTTTTAACGATGTTTATCGATCAACGAGTCGAAGCAAACGTTTACCGATTCTAACAGCAGGGCTTTCCTCTGCGGAAAAGTACCAGAAATTTATACAGGAATGTATCGAATTTCTCGCACGAGTTGCAGAGTTAAAATTAAATTGTTTTTTTTTCTAAGGCACGATCAAGCAATTAGAAGTAGATGTTTGCGACTATCGGAATAGCTTGGAGCATTTATCCCGAAACGTATTTGTAGAATCGATTTCAATTCATCGTCTCAACTCTGTAACTATGCACGATGTAACTGAATAATTCAGGCAAATATTATTCGGTTTAGTAAAGTCCAGAAGAACGATACTTGTATTTAGTATTGCTCGAAAGAATTTGCTGCTTATCGAAAAATTAGCCACCATCGAGCGTTCCATTCCCAACTATTATTATTAGACTGCGGATTTTGATGCAAATTCATATGTTTATTCATTGCAAACGGTTGTCTCAACCCCCAAGTATAGTAATTCGTACCTTTTGTATTTCTTATAAATGCATCAATTGTTATCTGCAGTGGTAAAGAAAGAGATACAAGTATAGAATATAGTTACATAACAAAGGTAAACAGAAAAATAAAATCGAATGTTACGAAGGCTGTGAATAATTACAAGGAGATGCCAAGTAAAGAGTATTTAAACTATAGAATTGATAAATGTGAAATAATTGAGAAGGACGGATTAGGTTGACACGATAATCCTTTTTGTAGGATGCACGGCGAATCCAAGTTTGACCAAGGTCCGTAGCGTACGTAGATATCGTTCGAATCGAGGATCGATCGGCGATCGACGATCGCGCGGAATACGGTGACCTGGGAGTACGGGTGAGAAGACGGTGCGACGGTGGCCGCGGAGAGGCGGAGGGACGCCGTCGAAGAGGATGCTCGGGAGGATCGGAAGAGAGGAGGTGTTCTCGGGCGATGGCTGATCGCGGCCGGCGCTATGCTCGCGGCATATAAGAACGCGCGAAGACGTGCGTTCGCCGCGCTTTACGCGATTCCGAATTCGACGCTGCTGGCACTTCCGTTCGCGCGACGCTCGCGGGACGCAACGATCGGCCGCACCAGAACAACGCGGAACGGGAATCGCGTTCACCAGTTCACCGAGGACAAGCTTCGCGGAGGACGCGGACGCGCTATTTTCGATCTCCAAGTGTCCCCTTTTCGATTTCGCGAACATTTCGACTCGCCCAGTGCCCAGTGAAGAAACCCCATCGGGCATGAAATCCCTCGAAAGCTTCCGGTAGTTCCGGTGTCACTCGAGAACCCATCTTACACGGATTTCTTCGTCTTGTCTTAAACCAAGTTGAACTTTTAACGAGAATGTAAGAACCAAAAACTTGGAAGAAGGTGGTACCCGACGAAGCACACTGTTTTTGTGCGGTTTGAACATTTTTCGAGTATCCGGTGTCGCAGACAGGGCCTTCCAAAAGGAGAAACAGAAAGTTCGATGGTACCTGACTAGAACTTGGAACGACTCGGTTTCTTGGACTCGATCAGAGAGACGGATTCGATAAGAAGAAGGATATCGGTTGGAAGGTGGAAGATTCGACCGAAATCTTGCACGAAAGTATCAATTGCGAATAATTGTAAGGATCAGAGTGTTTGGAAAGGTATCGGGAGGGGTGGATCGGGCGCGATAGATCGTAACAAGTCGGCGTCCATGCCCTCGAGAGCGCGTCGCGGCGGTCATGCCGCGTGATTCGAGGGTGCAGGTTTGTCGGGTAACCGTCGCATCGCGGAGCATCGCGGTCGAGGTGTCGTTTAAACGCGGCGGAGCCTAACTCCGGAAACATGAGCTCGATCGACTTCGACGAGGTGTTGGTGCACGTGGGCGAGAAGGGCAAATACCAGAACATTATGTACTATCTTCTCTGCATACCTGCCACTCTACCAGCCGCTTTCCTGGCGTTCTCGCAAGTGAGTCATCAGTCATCTTAACAATCTTTCCAATTCTACTCGCAAGCGTTTGGAACCTCTTTATATATGTAAATGAAATTTCTGCTTAAGATTTTGCAATGTATCAGGAAGTAGATTACACCGTAAACGATCAGACTCGCTGTTATCTCTACATGGTGGTTATTTTATAGATATAGAGACATTAGACTACCCTCTACTTTGTATAGAGACATCAGAGGATCGAGAAACTATCCTCGTCGTACCGGTAAAGAAAGGTCTGTGGACGATTTGATCGGCAGGTGTTCGTGAGCGCGTCGCCGGATCACTGGTGCAGAGTCCCGGAGTTGGAGAACCTGACGGAGCTGATGACGCTCCAGGAACGGAAGACCCTGTCCGTGCCGTACGTCGAGAAGTCTGACGGGACGCAAAAGTACTCCAAGTGCACGATGTACGACGTCAACTACACGGCGATCATCGAGTCGTGGCTGGGGCACGGGATCCTCGAGAACGCTACGGACGGGGCAGAGTATCGATCGAGGGATCGGTTGCCATCGCCGCCTGTCGCTAATCCTGACTGGCCGGTCACCAAGTGCCAACACGGCTGGATCTACGACAACCGGGACTACGACAGCACCCTCGTCACCGAGGTAAACTCGACTTTCTCTCTTTAAGCATCGAGGACTCATCTTTGGTGCACGCGACTACCGCGATCTCTCGAATGGCAGGCGAATCTTTGGGAATTTTTAACATGAAAATTGTACTTTTAGAAATCCTGAGAAACGGTGTATATCTAAATTTGTCTCCGCTCGATCAAGGGATGGAAGGTCCCTGTTTGCAAGAAGAGATTAAAAATTTCAAGCAATAACGAGTGAAACGCGGAGACGTTACGCCACGGCGAAAGGGGTTAAACGGCGATGTCCCAGTTGATGTCTCGGGTATTCGGTTTCGTCGGATGTTTTTCGTGTTTCGTCGAGCGGAAAAAAGCGGTCGCGCGCGAGTGGAACGACATCGCGGCGTCTCTCCGCTTTGCATAATCCTCCTACGCGTTATTCCGCCTCTCAGGGGAATTTCGCGCCGGAGCAAGCGAGTCAACGAGCGAGTCGTGTTTCACGGGGCAACTCGCCTTGGCCTTTGTCGATTCGTCCCAGGCGGATTCGCGTTAACGTCGGCCACCAGGCTTGGGTCCCGTTCGTGGAACGCCGAGCGATCGTTCGCGCTCGTCCCCGATACGTCGCGTTAAGCTCCTCTTTCCGCCCGATAATTTTCTTTTCCGTGAAAGCTCGCGGCGGACGACGCGAGTCGTCGACGCGTTTACCAACCGCCATCGTTCCGCGCACCGCCACAACGGCGTTCGAATCGGGACAACAACTTGAAAAGAGATCCATCCGTCGACTTGCTTTCGCGTTGCTTTTTGTTTCATCCTTTCTCTCGCTTGCTTCGCCAACTGGTAGTTGGTAGCAGCCTCTAGATCCCCAGAGTCGGTCGTTTTCGGCCTTCCCGTACTCTTCTCTTGACCAGTGTCGGATGACGCTCGTTAGTCAGGCTATAGACCTAGATGATGGTCCGTCTAATCGTCTGGTCCCATCCCTCCCACTCGTTTCTCCACTCCGAGCTATTAATTCAGGGTACTTATTAAACTTGTTGAGCAATGTTTCGATCATCGGAACCGCGAATCCCTTCGAAGAACGTGACGAGTCCCAGGAAGCGCGATTCCACCGTTGCTCACGCGGCGAACGACGTCCCCGCTAAATTCAACACGCCTGATCGGAAAGATTTTTCCAGCTACGAGAGCTATGTATGATGCATACCTGGAAAAAATAACATGGTAGACTCGTTACTACGAAAGTCTCGCGGTCGTCGCGTCTGTCTAGACATTTGACTCACGCTCGCGATTCCAGGTACAAAGATTAACAGTGAAATGGTACCAACAGAGTACCAGAGACTCGATCTGCTTAACGTTTATCTCTTTTGTGGTGAAATGGTTTCCATTGATTAAGAATCTTTGTGATCTTTGACCGTGTTTGGAACGAAGAGGATGGAAGGGGGCGATCGGTGGACGGTCCGGCATCCAAGAGAGCACGTTTCTCAGAGTCCGCCAAGATTCCACAACGCGCGTGCAAACGTCCAAGTGTCGCGTTGCGTCACGTGGCAGAGCGTCTCTCCGCTCGCGTCCATTAACGCGTTATTAAATTGCCGCAATTAGACAACGCGGTGAGCCGGTTGCCGTTGCCGCAACGAGGATCGTAACTCGCGGGGTCGAGGATCTAGGTGCTTCACGGTTCTCTTAAACCACTCAATTCCCCTCGATTCCCAGCGTGTTCGTCGCGACTATTTCCGTCGCGACGACGCAGAACCGCGAGACTTTGAGTTTTCCGTGAACGGACGCCGCGCCGTTTGCACGCCAAGGTCGCATCGAGACCCGGACGATCGAGACTCGACGGCCAGGTGAACAAGGTTGGCCAGCCACCCGAGTGACTGGCCGATAGTTTGCGGACTCTCTGGTGGCATCAGCAATTGCCGACCAATTTACCTACCCCCGCATCCGGTCATGCGGTCTGTCGCATCAAACGCCTCGTACAAACTGCCGGCTCTCTGCTTCTACGAAGGGTATATGTCCGCCGCGCGTGTACGCTCTGCTCTCGCGTCCGCGTTTCTCTCCGTCGTGACGCAAACAACGCTCGACCGAATTCGATGCTATCGCCGTCCTCCGCTCGCTCCTCGACGCCAAGCTCCACGGCTTCCAGCGAACCTCGATAACGCACTCGATCGTTATTTCTTTCTTTAGAAAACATCACGTACGCCCTCCCTTCTTTTAGATACATATTTTCGATCGCGGATGCTGGAAGGCAGAGTTTCGACAAACTTGATTCGCAAACGAAGAATCGAAACATCTTTGTTCGATGTTTGAGAGAAAAGTTTACGCAACTCTGCCGGAGCTGACGCGGCTAAGAACGTTGGAGTTGGGGTTAGAAACCCTGGTGGAACCAACGAACGACGACGACGACGACGACGACGACGACGACGACGACGATCTCTTCCTTTTCTGCTTTTCCCTCCGTTCCCCTCCGCTGATGCTCGGCCTCCCTCGCCCCGCTGTTTCCCTCCAGCGTTGTTGGTGACGGGCCCATCAGTGCTCGGGAGGGTGTGCGCGCCGCGAATTTACACGCTCCGGATTTACGCAGACGCATGACGCACAGAGCCATCGAGGCAAATCCTGTCCTTCCGTTTTCCGTTCTTGATCGCGCTCTCGCTTTCTATTCGCGCGAGACCGCTCACCCTGTTGCGACATCATCGTCCCGCGGCTTCAGATTTCTTCATCTGCATACGGATTAACGTCCCGGACGGGGACGGGATAAATTCTCACCCGAATAAACACCTCCAACTACGAACAAAACTGAAACTAACAAAATAGAAATTAAATCGAAGGTATCTAATATGAGTTAGGTCTGGGTTATAAAACTATTCATTAAACAAATTGCGACAATCCTCGTGCAACAAGATGAATCACGTTTGTACAACGCAGTAAATCACACTTGTATAACGCGGTACAAGCAGTTACAACTACAGCAATTACTTTTAAATGGAACTGGTAAAATTGTTTTCATTTTTCCTATCTCGGTATACAATAAATAAACGGGAGGACGATCGTAAAGAATACAAACTATTGTTTGCAAATTCGTCGAGCAATCAATGAGATCAACGCGTAGTAATTTGTTCGTGACGTTTGTTCATAAATCTCACGTGTTGTCGGACACAAACCGATCAGAATTGCGAAACGTGCGCATCGTAATACCACGAAGGACATTACAACGAAACGTTGCGTTAACTATTACGTTGAACCGTGACGCAATTACAGTTCGTTCTTAAGACCTAGCGAGACTTTGAAACGATAACTGTAGAATAAATATGCAACCGATAAAACATTTACCGACTTGGGTAAAGGTTCTCCATAACTGCAAATTCGAAATGGGAGTTTTGTAGAGGGTTGTCCCCTAAATACATACATGTAATAATTCGAGTTAAAGTTTCAGCATTCGCAGCTTACAAATTACAGCGGTCATCACGAAGGAGTAAATTTATTTTTGTGGCCCACCGTGGGCGATGACGTCCCCGAAAAGACAATGACCCCCACCGTGACGCGTCGATGATCGTCGCGGCTTGTTGGCGAACGCACGGAGCCAAAATCGCCCACGCGGTCGCGTTCCGCGACGGACTCTTGGCGTTTCCGGGCCGCGGAAGTCGCCGAGCGTTGCCGGTCGACGCGTACTTCCGGCGTTTCCCCGTCTCGGGCGAAGGAAAGTGTGGGCCACGACTTTCGGTGGGTCGTTCGCGAGGAACGAGCGCGAGTCGAGGCGCGCCGCGGTCATATCAATATCGTTTTCGAAGTGTGTCAGGGTGATAAAATATGCACGCGTCATTAACGTCCTACGGGCGCGTGCACTGCCCTTGACAATAACTCGACGTCGTCACCGAGAGTGCCTCCCGTATTTCCATGCAATTTACCTTTTGCGTTTCACGCAGACATCAAAAGTCCGTGAGTGGCAATTTGCTTAAATCAAACTTGGTGTTAAACCCATTAAACGCCCGCCGCGCCGGGCCGGGGCGTTTCATTTGCGCGAGGCCCGATCGACGCTCTATGAGAAATTTCGTTTGCACGGCTCTCTCTTTACCGTCCTTTTCTTTCTCGCGATCTTTTCTTCCCTGCCTCGAACGCTCCAACACCTCTATCTGGCCAAACGTTTTATCAACCCGTTCACGCCGCGCCAGCTTTTCGCGTCTCGATTTCTTTCTTCAAATTCTAAACAGTTGGACGGTGTATCTCTTGTTTCATGGCATCACCACCGTGACCACCAACGATTTTAGTTCTATACAATTGTATTATATGAAGACTGTTTATATTTGGGTAGAGAAACGATCAAGAGAGGATTCTCGAGGGGGGTCGCGAGTGGAAAATGGGAAGCGAGAATCGAGAACGTCGAATGCACGAAAGGTTTAAAAGCACGGATGAATCGTACGAACAAAGTTAACAGGACTAAGCGGCGTGTATTATTGGCTGGCTTACAAATTCTGGCTATGGGGTCAGAGTTAATCAAATTAGCTCTACATATACGTCGCGTCGGTCGGCAACGAAAGAGCGGCGTGCCGCGCAAGGGCCTTGGGCAAACATTAAAACCTATTGATCCCAAGATACACGGGAGCCGTTTGATAAATCACTTTTTCGCTTTTCAACGTCCAACGCTTCGATAACTCTTCCTAACTTCGAAACGATAGAACTAATAGCAATCCAAGACAAACTTGCTTGCAACACTTTCTCATATTCTCAATGATTTCCAATGCTTTTATATCAAACGTGTATTTGTCAATTTTAGAGCGGAACAGAATCTTATCTTTGTTTTCAAAGTCGTTTCCCACGTGTCCCGCGTACACGTTGAAAATGACGATCCGTAGAAGGAGAAAGCAGAGGAGGAAGAAGCGGAAGAGAAACTCGAAGGGTCGGCGCGATCGTCATGGACGCAAATTCGGACGATAAAGAGCGGCGCTCGATGACGTTACGTGGGAATCGTTACGACGCGGCTCCTAATCGCGATCGTGGCGCGTACGTGAGCGCAATCTACAAATTCGTCGCGGTGCGTGAAGCACGTACATATGTGCGCGCACCGTACACGCGTCATGCGATTAATGAGATTCCGTCGCTGTCAGCGGCGCGGCGGCACGGCGTCGTGGCGTCGCGGCCCACGGTGGGACAGAGCTCCACAAAACCACCACATGGACGAAAATATCAATTGTTATTCCATAACAGAACTATTACAGCATCATTCTTCCAAAGGATCAATTCCTTAGGGCTCGAGACATTTTTGATATTTCGGTCCAGAAGATTCATGTGTGCCTCTCGACTATTTTATATTTACAACAATACGTTTCACTATCATTTACGATTTAAAATTAATTACTTTTCAGACTTTCATTCTTGCCCTGATAATAATAAGAAGAAGATAGCATCTATTAAGCATACCAAATCACAAACTGTGTTTGTTCAGTGAATAGATAAATATACATAATGGCGATCTATGATGGGTGAATCTTATCGTAAATGATATTTACCGACGTTGATAGAGAGCTTATTTCCGCAGAGTGTGATTTTTAAACGTATGGAGATCAAACTGGTGGAAAACTTGCACTTTTGCATACCGACGATTAATAGCGAGAGATACGATAATAAGATAAAGTAACGACCATAGATTATATTTAAAAAAGGTATGGTTCCCCGTCGCAATATCGTACGGTACGATATGTTTAACGACGGAGCAAAAATTTCAGGGTGTATCGAAAAATGCTCTGTACAAAAAATGGACCAAAAACACGGAATAAATAAATATACGATCGTAATTGGTCGGGCTAAATGCATTGCGGTCGCGCGCACGTACGGCGCAAGGGAGGAAGATAAACGACGTAACCGGAGCAATGACTTCTCCATAATGGAGCGATATCGCCCGCAGTGTTGTTGCATCGTTGCACGGCAGATACTCGCAATCTCGCTCCGTTTCGTCAGAATCTTCCTCGGGGTCGTTACGCCTCGACATTGTTTCGACCAACGCGTCATCCTGTTTCCCTTTCTTGGGCCTACAAATTAATACGTCGACCTTTAATCCGAACTTGGAAATAGTAAAATTAGTTTTCGAGTATCAAACTCACCACCGATCATTGAATACTTTTACGAGTAATTCCTATTTATAAGGTAAAATCGAACAACCTTTACCCTATCGCGTTACCGTCAAAGTCAGTTTGATCCAATGGGGGTCGCAAGGTCGACAGCCCCGAGGTAAACGAACACCAGAAGTAGAAACATCATCCAACCGGTTCGGATAAATGAAATTCCACTGTACTTGATACGCGTGCCAAATATGCTGTGCAAAATAAGCCCTAGAAAAAAGAAAGAAATTAGACACGGTTGCATAGGACGTAGCGTTTTAATGGCATTCTGCATCCACATAGCTAGACTTGGTATGCGACAGCAGCTGGTGGCCTTCCACCTCCACGACCTTCTTCTACGTCGGCAGCCTGTTCGGGAACGTCGTGTTCGGCTGGATCGCCGACAAATGGGGCAGAAGGACGGCCTTCTTCGCCATATTGTTTCTCGAGGTGATAATCTCGATCGCCACCAGCTTCAGCCCCAACTATGTCATCTACACGGCCCTCAGGACCGTCAATGGTCTCTTCTTCCCTGCCATCTATCAGATACCTTTCATTCTAGGTGAATAAACGACCAATTTAACAGACAGTCCAACTAGATTTTCTACCGGAAAACAAATTCTCAACTCAAACTTGCAACACATTCTCCTCTCTTTCTCCGTTCGGTCCAATTCCGATAACGAGAAATTTGCGTTGGGAATTTTTGTCTATTTCTGATATTTTTATATCTAATTCGATTGGATGAAAAACACCTGTTTCAGCCCTCGAGATGATGGGTCCAAGGTACAGAACGTTCGCTGGGATGGTGATATGCATGTTCTTCGCGTCTGCCATGTCTCTGCTAGCCTTGCTGGTAAACTATAGTACTAAAAAATGAAAGTAACATGGAAACTGGCCAGTATGAAACGTACCCTCTGCTTAGGGTTACTTGCTGAGGCATTGGTTCACCCTGTCGCTGGCAACCTCGGTTCCCTTCGTCCTTCTGTTCAGCTACTATTGGATCATTCCAGAGTCGCCTCGATGGCTCCTCAGCAAGAACAGGATAGACGAGGCGGAGGAGATCGTCCAGCGGATGGCCAAGATCAACGGAAAAACAGTGCCTAGCAATTTTCTCAGGAAAATGGAGGTAAGATTCATCGTGGAACTCTTCTTGAAAACTTTAAGCAAGATAGAAATAGGCCTGGAACAAACTGTTTATTAAAATCAAAGTCAGGATGAGTCTCGATCCGAACGTTTGAGCGTCAAGCTGCGAATATGTAATTTACCCGTTTGTGTAACCGTTGTTCCAGGTGGAGATTCTGAGGAGGCAGGGGATCTCCTGTAACGGGACCAACTCCGGGGAAAACGAGACGATGAACATCGAGGACAGGTCGCCGCCACCAGCAGCGACGCCCATGGACCTGGTCAGAAACCCGAACATCAGAAAGAAGTTCTTCATCCTGGCGTTCGACTGGGTGGCGAACGCTGTCGTTTACAACGGGTTGTCGTACAACACCACGAACCTGGGTGTCTCCGATTACCTGGCGTTCTTCATCGGTAAAGCTACTACGAGTCCACCTCTCGTCGGAGACCTTGACGAAATTGGAACATTAAAATTTGTCTGGTCGGGGCATTTGCAGGTGGATTGGTAGAAATACCGTCTTACGTCGTCACGTGGTACGCGATGGACAAGCTGGGCAGAAGATGGGTTCTGTGCCTGACCATGCTTCTAGGCGGGGTCGCCTGCGTCTCCTGCATGTTTGTTCCCGAAGGTACGAATTTCACGAGTCCCCTTTAAAATTAACGCGTAGTTTTTCCATCGTTTAAACTTGGTAGGTTCGCTCGTTGCTATCAATCTACTCGTATGTACTCTTTTAAACGTTGGACAAACAAGCGACCGAGGTAATTTTTTCGATGGCGTCACAGTTCCGTTGTTTACGCGAGAGAACGGGAACGGAATCGAAATACGTAATTAAAGATTCAGAGGAGAGATCGTTGTTGCGTGATAATTCTCTCGATCTCGCGCGAAATCTCGTTTAGATGCGAACACAGTTTATCGATTCGACGGACAAACGATATGGTAAATTGAAATTCGTTAGATGGGAGGATGACTTGAACGTGTCGCGTGATAATTTTTCACAACTTGGTCGCAACCGGGCTGTAAACCTAACCGCCAAGTTCCAGCTGGTCCAAGGAAGTTATTTTTCTTACCACACACTATACGCGTATCGTGTCTGTCGTAGCAGACGCTGTCTGGGTGACGGTGTGCCTGGCGATGATCGGGAAATTCGGAATCGCCGCTTCGTTCGCCGTGTTCTACGTGTTCGTCGGGGAACTGCTGCCGACGGTGCTGAGGTCTCAGGCGATGGGCATCGCCTCGTTCATCGCAGGAATCGGTTTGCTGGCGTTTCCGTACATCGTCCACCTAGCCGTCTACTCGAGGGTTCTTCCTCTGATCATAATGGGCACGCTGAGCGTGGCCGGGGCGCTCACGTCCATCTTTCTCCCGGAAACCCTCAACATTCACCTGCCACAGACCATCGAGGAGGGCGAGCTCTTCGGGGCTGACTTCAAGCTCTGGTCCTGCCCAACGGTACCAAAGTCAGTACTCCTCCTCCCTCGATCATTGCAGATCGTTGATGTCGTCACTCTACAAAATATCAAATTGTACCATTAATGGAACAGTCGCTATCACCCGAACTTGTAGAATCACTCGAGTATTGCGATAATAATCTTCTCCGTTTAGTACCTTGATCTCCCTTTTGCTAGTAGAACAGTCGTCGTTTTAATCGACAAAGACTGCTACCGAAATTAGCAATTGGGTCTGCAAATGTTTCTGGAGACCCGAAATGGCCAGTTAAAAGTGGCGACGGGTGGGTCGCGGCGTGTTTCAGAAAGGGGAAGAACTCGGACAAGTGCGAGGCGGTACCGCTGAGGTTTCTGGTGAACGGCAGGCCAGGGAATCGCTCCTCGGCGGCGTCCAGGTCGCAGGAGGTCGACCAGGAGGCGGACAACGCCTCGTTTCAGGCCTCGAACGGCCAGGAGGAGTCTCGAGCGTGGAAACCGAGCGCGACGGACGGCAGAGAGGAGATCGCGGGACTCGATGAAAAGTGCGTGGACGCGATAATCGTCGTCGAACAGAGAAGGACGCAATGAATCGGTGGCTGCTCGGTGCAATCGCCCCTCACGACTTTGTATTATAATTATCAGTATAGAGAACGCATCCGTATTTACTTTGTTCGTTTATTGCGACCGTACTTCCCCGCGCTGCAAAGACTCTCGTACAGCGTGTCGCGAGTGTCGTTTGGTACAGGGTATCGCGACCGATGCCGTCGATTTATTCTCGTAGCGGTGCACGATCATCCGGATAACACGGATACGCGAAATTACGAGACAACCGCGGTCCTCCGTCCGTTGATCTTTCACCCTCGGGACGCGTTTAATTCGATTCCAGATTATATTTGAAATCTACTCCCCTGGTCGAACGCGACTCTCCTTGGTTTTAAGGAACCTCCGATGATACAATCGATATTTCGGAACGCGGAAAAGCGAATACGCGCGCAAAATAAAATTGTCGCGTGCTCGTTGGACGGTTCCTTGTCGCCATGGTGAAACGAACAGTCGTCTGTTTCTGTTTGCCCGAGACATTTTGGACGCGTTCTCGCTACACCTTCGAGCCGAGGAGCCACGAGCCTAAGAACCTCGTCCTTGAACTTCCTAGCGGACCATCCTCGCGGTGATCCGGACAGCCGCATATCACCGGGCGTTTTCTGCACCCTCGTCGACCTACAAGTCGACAAGATGCGGGAAATCGTGCATATCCAAGCCGGACAATGCGGCAATCAGATCGGTGCCAAGGTCAGTGTCCCCGTCGAACTCTCCAACTCGTAACTCCGACCTCCGAAAGTCCAAGGACTCGACCGTGAACTTTCGCCCCCGTTTTACGACGCTGTATTCGCGAATTTAACGCGTCGACGATCGTGAAATCTAACCTTGCGTCGCCATGCTCGATTCACGTATACAGTATTCTATTTCCGGGGGAATGAAACTTGATATCTACGCGATTCCTCCTTAACGCGATCGACTTTGTATTCTCGATGAAAGTGAAAAACTGAGTGCTGCGAGTGAGAAAGAATCGGTGAAGGCGACTGTGAGAAACTAACAGGGAGAGACCACGACAGCCTAACAGGGGATACTGTATACCGTGTATCGAGAAACATCGAGGCCCGGCAAGCTCGGGATAGCGATTGGACTAATTCATTTACGCACTCAATACTGATAATTGATATTAATAAGATGTACTTGTTGACATTTCATGGCATCGTAAGATTACAATTATTATAAAGCAAACTCGCGAATCGTTTCTCCGACATCCGACAGTGTCGAGTAACCGAACGTCAGTCCCATCGCTAGCGAATGTAATAGCGTCTCCGCGGTCTGAAGAACATGCATCGTATTCGAAGCCGTTTGACAATTTTATTTTCGAACGACAGTTCTGGGAGGTGATTTCGGACGAGCACGGCATCGATCCGACCGGCACGTACCACGGGGACTCGGACCTCCAAGTAGAACGTATCAACGTCTACTACAATGAGGCGTCCGGTGGCAAATACGTGCCACGCGCCATCTTGGTCGACCTGGAGCCTGGCACCATGGACTCTGTACGCTCTGGACCCTTCGGGGAGATATTCAGGCCGGACAACTTCGTGTTCGGGCAATCCGGAGCTGGGAACAACTGGGCCAAGGGTCACTACACCGAGGGAGCCGAACTAGTCGACTCTGTGCTCGACGTTGTACGCAAGGAAGCCGAGAGCTGCGATTGCCTACAAGGCTTCCAACTGACCCACTCTCTGGGCGGCGGTACGGGATCCGGAATGGGCACTCTGCTCATCTCTAAAATCCGCGAGGAGTATCCCGACAGGATCATGACCACGTTCTCGGTGGTACCGTCGCCAAAAGTATCGGACACCGTGGTGGAACCGTACAACGCGACGCTCTCCGTCCACCAGCTGGTGGAGAACACCGACCAGGCTTACTGTATCGACAACGAGGCCCTCTACGACATCTGTTTCCGCACCTTGAAACTCTCCACTCCCACGTACGGAGATCTGAATCACCTAGTGTCCGCCACGATGTCCGGTGTCACGACCTGCCTGCGATTCCCTGGACAGCTGAACGCCGATCTGAGGAAGCTGGCGGTGAACATGGTACCGTTTCCGCGTCTCCACTTCTTCATGCCCGGGTTTGCACCGTTGACGTCGCGGGGCAGCCAACAGTACAGGGCTTTGACGGTCCCGGAACTGACCCAGCAAATGTTCGACGCGAAGAACATGATGGCCGCCTGCGACCCCAGACACGGAAAATATCTGACGGTGGCCGCCGTGTTCCGCGGGAGGATGTCGATGAAGGAGGTGGACGAGCAGATGCTCAATATACAGAACAAGAACAGCTCGTACTTTGTCGAATGGATCCCGAACAACGTAAAGACAGCCGTCTGCGACATCCCGCCACGCGGTTTGAAGATGTCCGCCACGTTCATCGGAAACTCGACCGCCATCCAAGAGCTGTTCAAGAGGATTTCGGAACAATTCACGGCCATGTTCAGGAGGAAGGCGTTCCTCCACTGGTACACCGGCGAGGGCATGGACGAGATGGAGTTCACCGAGGCGGAATCGAACATGAACGATCTGGTCTCGGAGTACCAACAGTACCAGGAGGCTACCGCCGAGGACGAGGGAGAGTTCTACGAGGAGGAAGAGGCGGAGGAGAAGTAAAATGGGTCCTCGATCCGCGCCGAGCAGGAAATTACTCGTCAAGGTTCTCGAAGATGGCCGCGAATCCACCAAACTATACCAAATTCCTCCAAAATGGGTTGTAGCTTTGTATTCGTATTAGCGGACTTTCTTACTACGGTTTTTTTTTTCTCATCGACACTTTTTACGACCGACTTTTACTTCTTTTTTTTTTTTTGATCGATTTTTATGCTTTGGTCGACTTTACATATACATATAATATATACGTGTATACATATCTTGTAAGTGATTTAGAGAAACTGTATTACCTTTGTTGAACATTTAATAGAGATATTCTTTATGGTACATAAATGGATAATGCGTCGTGTGTAGATTTCGATCGACGCTGCAGGGATCCGGAGCGGTCGAAGGAGCCCAAGGTATGTATGTATCGCACGAAGAAAGAATATGTATAATCGTAAAACGAACAGCGGTAACGAGAAACTAACGCATATATTCATCGACATAATCTTCGATATAATACAAATAAAAAATAACTTCTTCGTCCGTTGGAAGTTATATGTTTCTTTACGTATTACGTAAGTATTTGCACCGAGACACGTCGATTTTATAAAATTCTTCCTTTTCTCCCGCATAAACGCGAGTCTTATTATTATTATTCGGAGTTGTTCGTTCGAAATTCTCACGTTGAAGCAACTTGTACAAAATTTTATTATCGTTATAGTAGTGATTCCGGAGAGGGCTGTAATCAGGGCGCGAAACACCTGTACATTTTTCTCCAGAAACCTTTTCGTTTGTTCGTGACTCGGCAACCGGGATCGATGAAGCCAAGGCCTTGGTAAAAATTGTCGATCGCGTATTATCTCATCGTTGCCTCGAGGACAAACACTTAATTATTGCGTACTCGTTGCGGAACGAACATTATTGCGCGCTACTCCCGCGATTCGATCGTCGCGATTTCTTTCGAAAACCATAGGTTTATTAACGAAATATCGGCGCTATTTTGACACCGACTCCTTCACCAACAACCTAGAACACTATTTCGGGCATGGGTTGCAATTTTTAATACTATAAGAATAGCTGCTGTGTTCTCGAAACAACTATAGGGTTTTTCTAATAAAATATAACGAGAGCTCTAGATATTATCGATACAACGATGATTGGAAAACAACGATCGAACTCGATTCTGGACTCTGTGGCGGGTTACGTTCACAGTTCATCCCTTTCGACCCCCAAATTGGTAACATCGTTGAAAAATTTTCGGTAAAAAAAATTTCAGTTTAACAGAACGCAGATATAGAGAAAGGGAAAAATGCGGGAAATCGTGAACGTGCAGCTGGGTCAGTGTGGAAATAACGTAGGAGGTAAGGTAGGACGGTTAACCTCCGCTACAGTTTCGGGTATTTTCCATTACTCGTGCAACGAACGAACGGCATTTTCCTCCTAGTTTTGGGAAGGAATCGTCGACGAGCATGGTTTAAGTCCCGATGGAATCTTTTGCGGCGAATCGGACCTCCAATTGCAGAGAATAAACGTGTACTTTACGGAAGCGCCAGGTATCCATCGAATCTATGGCTCGATTACTTAGAAACGATTCTCGGAGGTCGTGGTCTGAATACAAAGCGGCGCGATTTATTTAAACGAGACGGAGCTACGGAAGGATCTTTATTGTATCTTCCACGCTATTAACGCTGCTACGTCAATTTGTTATTTTGCGGTATTCCTAATGCCGGCGACGTTATTAAAAAAATTAGGATATAGGTTCGTTCCGAGAAGCGTTCTAGTCGATCTCGACTCGGGAAGCTTGAACTCGTTGTTGTCGGGACCGTTTGGTAGACTGTACAAACCAGACAACTTTGTTGCGGGGCATGCGAGTGCAGCGAACAACTGGGCCAAAGGTTACTACACCGAAGGCTCCGAACTAGCCGACACAGCGCTTGACATTATTCGCAAGGAGGCTGAGAACTGCGACCTGATACAAGGTGATCGCCATCCACATCGAAAACTCTAGTTTGGAAGTATTTCGTTGGAAATCGTGATTCCTCTTGCAGGTATCCAAGTGGTGCATTCGCTGGGAGGTGGCACAGGTTCCGGAATGGGTTCCTTGTTGGCTACCAAGATGAAAGAAGAGTACCCAGACCGGATTCTCAAGACTTACAGCGTGATACCTTCGCCGATGATGTCGGACGTGGTGGTGGAGCCCTACAACGCGATACTGTCGATTGGAAAATTCATGGAGTTCACGGACCAAACCTATTGCATGGACAATCAGGCTCTGCATCACATTTGCACGCGAGTATTGAAGATTTCCACGCCCACGCTCGCCGACGCGAATCACCTGATCGCCAGCTGCATGGCCGGCATCACCGCCAGCTTGAGGTTTCCTGGACAACTGAACACCGACCTGAGGAAGCTGCAAACGAACATGGTGCCGTTCCCTCGGCTACATTTCTTCGTTCCGGGATACGCGCCGCTCACCTCGAGGAGCTCCGCCCCTTATCAGATGCTTTCCGTACCTGCGCTCGTGCAACAATTGTTCAGCGGCAACAATATGTTGGCAGATTGCGACCTGTTGCTGGGCAAGTTCCTCACCGTGGCGGCCATCTTCAGGGGCAGAATGTCCACCAAGGTTCGACGACGCAAATTCGTACCTTGACTCGTACGAAGAACGATTTATAGAAACTAGAATAGACACATTTTTATTCGATTCGCTTTTACAGCACGTGGAGGAGCAGTTGTTGAACCTAAGGAACAAGAACAGTCCTTACTTCGTCGAGTGGATTCCGAACAACGTTCAGACCGCGATCTGCGACATCCCGCCTCGAGGAATCTCCATGAACGCCACGATGGTGTCGAACACGACCGCGATTCAGGAGACGTTCAAACGCCTATCGAACCTGTTTGACGGTATGTTGAAGAAAAAAGCATACCTGCACTGGTACACGGCGGAGGGAATGGACGCGAGCGAGTTCCTCGAAACTCAGACGAACGTGCAGGATCTCGTTTCCGAGTACCAACAGCACCAGGAAGCAGCGGTCGAATCCGACTTTGTGGACGAGGCTCCGGTGTTGGACGATTTTGATCTATAGGAAAAGGTAATGATAACTCGTCCAAACAACGACGAACAAGATTCATGGTTTAAACCGACGACAGCAGAAATGAAGCAAGAGGGCCAACGATGGCCGGATACTTGAAAAATTCGTATATTTTCGTAAGGAACAAACTTGCGCTACATTTAAACGCGTGCCACGGTTATACGCATACTATATAATTCTGTGGATGTAACGAAGAAGGCAGATTTTTGGTCGAGGTGCTTTGGTGTTTGGTCGTTACAGATTGTCGTCCCGCGAGCCCTGGAAATTCGTTCCACCCATCGAGTGTCCCATCGCGTCGAGCGAGCACCGCGTCGTCGTCGAGGAGAAGGTTCGAGGAGGTTGTGTCCTCGCGAGGACAAGTTTCGCGTCGAAAAAACATGGCGATCAAAGAAACGAATCGATTACCATACACGCGTGCATATAAAAATATAAAAAGATTCCTCGAACGCGGCTCGCGTCGACCAAGACGTAGCTGAAAGGGAAAGAGACAGACACAAAGAGTTAGTAGAATGAACGGGAGCGATCGTGATCGGACGACTCCCGATCGGTCGGCCTACGAAGCCTATTCGATCGTAGATCTACTCTTGCTCGCAGGTCTCGAAGTCGTCGGCGCATTCCTCGGCCTCAAAGTCCTCTTCAGCGGTGGCTTCCTGGTATTGCTGATACTCGGAGACCAAGTCGTTCATGTTCGATTCCGCCTCGGTGAACTCCATCTCGTCCATGCCTTCGCCGGTGTACCAGTGGAGGAACGCCTTTCTTCTGAACATGGCCGTGAACTGTTCGGAAATCCTCTTGAACAGCTCCTGAATGGCGGTGGTGTTCCCAATGAAGGTGGAGGACATCTTGAGGCCTTTCGGCGGGATGTCGCAGACGGCTGTCTTCACGTTGTTGGGGATCCATTCGACAAAGTACGAGCTGTTCTTGTTCTGCACGCTGAGCATTTGCTCGTCCACCTCCTTCATCGACATCCTCCCGCGAAACACGGCAGCCACCGTTAGATATCGTCCGTGTCTGGGGTCGCAGGCGGCCATCATGTTCTTCGCGTCGAACATCTGTTGCGTGAGCTCGGGCACCGAGAGCGCCGAGTACTGTTGCATGGATCTGGAGGTCAGTGGCGCGAAACCTGGCATGAAGAAGTGGAGACGGGGGAAGGGCACCATGTTCACCGCCAGCTTCCTCAGATCGGCGTTCAGTTGACCCGGAAACCTGAGGCAGGTCGTGACCCCGGACATGGTCAGCGAGACCAGGTGATTCAGGTCGCCGTAGCTGGGATTCGAGACCTTCAGGGTGCGGAAGCAGATGTCGTAGAGGGCTTCGTTGTCGATGCAGTAGGTCTCGTCGGTGTTCTCCACCAGCTGGTGGACGGAGAGCGTCGCGTTGTACGGTTCCACCACGGTGTCCGATACTTTCGGCGACGGCATCACCGAGTACGTGTTCATGATCCTATCGGGATACTCTTCGCGGATCTTGGAGATGAGCAGGGTGCCCATGCCGGATCCGGTACCACCACCGAGAGAGTGAGTCAGCTGGAATCCCTGGAGGCAGTCGCAGTTCTCGCATTCCTTTCTGACCACGTCGAGGACAGAATCCACCAGTTCGGCGCCTTCGGTGTAGTGACCTTTCGCCCAGTTGTTCCCAGCTCCGGACTGCCCAAACACGAAATTGTCGGGCCTGAAGAGCTTTCCGTACGCTCCCGAACGAACCGCGTCCATGGTTCCTGGCTCGAGGTCCAATAGAATGGCTCTGGGCACGTACTTGCCTCCGTTCGTTGACGTCGCGACTGAAATAAGTTAAGCGATCGATCCAACAGTCTAATCAAGCTATCTTTAAATCGTGAATATAATGAAAAACTGAAAAGGGTTACAGTCTTGTATGTATTTATCTCCTTGCATGGAAGTTTCCGAACGTCGTCGAAACTCTAACATTTTCATGTTCACTGTCGGAAAACCAAGTCGTGAAATCGCTTCGCAGACGACGCTTAAGCAGTGGAACGTGAGCGTTTATGCCAAAGACGGCGCCGCTCGTGCTTCTTACGATGCGTCACGTCTTCCATATTAATCGGACCTAACAACGTATTGTCATTCCGACCAAAAACCCTCGACAACGTCTTTAAATGGCCGACGGAAATACGTATACGGATTCGAGCGACGCGTGGTTTGTAAATTAGCCGCGCGAGTGACTAATTTTTCGTTTCGAGAACGAGCACCGCGATATATCACTGGTCGCCTAATTTTAAATAATAATTTATATTCCTCACGTTCGCGCTTTCTATTTCATTTCTATTTCTAGACAACATACAAGGCGCGATTTATTCGATCCGAGCACAGGTTTATTTAAAATTTGTTTTTGTCTCTTTTAAATATGTACCTGCTTGCCGTGTAACTTTTAGAATGGACGCCGCACCGCCGCGCGGCACCTGCGCAGTAGCGAGAAATTCAACGGTCAATGACGCTTTTCGCGCGCGAATTTGCCGTCGGAGGGGCGTAGGTCGTGAAAAAAAAAAAACATAAAACCATCCACGCGAATTCTGTCGCGACGGATCGGGGAGAAAGCCAAGGGTGGAACATACAAAGCCGGCTATTTCGGTCGTAAAACGTGATCTTTCGTGTCGCTCGTTTTTCCCCGCGTTCCACGTATTCGACGCGAGAGTGGCTTCTATTTTCGAGCACGAAACTCGCTGAAACTCGCTGAAACTCGCTGAAACTCGCTGAAACGTTTGGTGCCGTGTAATCTGTAGAAAATCGCGATTGTGGTCGGTTTCGAGAGTCGAGAGTGACAGAAAGCACGAAGCACCGACCTTTTTGTTGGAAGAGACGCGTGATTCTGTTTAACGTTACGATTAAAATAAAGGAAAGTTACGGTCAATTAGATTCTCGATTAAAACCAGCGCTTGAAACGATTCCGAAAATTACTGTTTCAGACTCGAGTGTATGTACAAATGGCCGCCATTGTAGATCGAAAAGAAAAATTCGTTGTTCAATTGTAATCGACGAATAAAAAATGGCCAACTTCGGCGATGGATTCTCCTTACCGGAAGCCTCATTGTAGTAGACGGAAATTCGCTCTAGCTGCAGATCGCTGTCTCCGTGATAGATGCCCGACTGATCGATACCGTGCTCCTCGGAAATCACTTCCCAGAACTGCAACGAAAACGATCTTAAATTGTATGTAGAATTTTTAAATAAATTAAATGTAAAATATTCATTTTTGTGACTTTTGTTATTCGATATTCCTGGAATTTAAAATCGACGATAGCAATTATGTTTCGGGAGTTTTGAGAGAATCGGGTGAGGACAAGGATAACCCGCGACGTCCAAAAATAGAAAGACACGAAATTAACGCGGCCTCTGCCCCCTGGCTCGCGTCCCCACCCTCTCTGGGCCCCAAGTCGTTGCTCTTCTCCATTTCCTCGCCTTCACTATTTTCTCCCGCCTATTAATAGCCAGCGAACACGCCGTGGCGACGACAACGCGAACCGATCCCCTAGAATATTCCAAGCGCCAACATCCCTAGTGCCTTGGACCAATCAAAGAATTTTTCTACCTCCGCGTCCACGGTACACCAGATCTAACCCTGACCACGATCTGACAATTAGGGTTGAATCCAATTACTGTTCCATCTAAGGACCATTACTTTCTAAGGTCTTTTCTTTCTCCTCGAAGTACTATAACTTCCAATCGTTATTTTTTTTTATAACAAATCGAACAACCGGGTAATTTCCATCGACGATGGGAATCTGTGCGTACGATGCACGGGTCGCGGACAAAGCGCCGCGGCGACGCGCGAACTCGATCATTAATGACCAGTTAATCGTTCGTCAGCCAGCAATTAAGGCTTAATAGATCCGCGCCGCTACTCTGGCGAGATCGAGCCGAGATCTGTAAGCGAGGTACTGTTAATTATTAGAGCGGCACAGCCAATTAGGGTTGCCCGTTCTCTCTCCCGTCCAATTACTCCAACGGTCCAACGGACCTCGGCTTCGAGCAGAAACGAACGACGCCCCTTTGTTCCGAATGCGATTTACAGTCGGTCGGCCGACGCGCCGCGGAGGCGTCGTTTTCCACGTGGAAGAGTTTAACGATCATCCCGGGAACCGGGGGACTACGCCACATCCGCGAGAAACCTCTCTTAATCCTGGAATTACGGACGCCGCGAACAAACTGGAGATCGTACCGAGAATTAGCCATAGAATTTCCAACTTCTCCAAATCTGTAATTTACCCCCGCAATCGAAAAAAATTTTCCCGTGAATGATTTGAAATATTTTAATTTAATTTTTTAATAACTTTTTAACGAAACCTCGATCAACAAATTAATATTCTTGATTTTCGTTTTATTTTCGCCTCTAGAAACCGTTAAATATTATTTTAAATAATGCACGTTGACAAAAAAGCTATATTTGTGTGCTTATTTTTGTCGCAAAGGTACCAGAAAAAGTTTGAATAAAGTAGGCGACCCTGCAGGTGTGACCTCTCCTTACGAGTATGGCTTCCTTTCGTCTAGTCGCGCAAAACAAATACCACGACGACTGCTTCGGAGGTATGTACAATATCCTCTTAACTTGGGGGTTCCCATGTCTCCGAAAATACTGCAGTCGATTTTTCCGTTCGGTGCAACGGTGAATACAGGGGTTGAGAGGCTAGAGAGTCAAGAGTCTACCCCCTCCCCAGTCGTTAACAAATTTTTGACTCGAAAACCCCATATTTGGGGAGGAGTTGAATCGCGTAGAGCTGCATCACTATACTCGAGTAACCCCCGTGACCACTCTACACCCACGTCACGTGGTGTAGTTACGTTTTACGTTCGGTCAGGACAGTTATTTGTCCCCCTACTTCTATTTCCATGAGTCACGACGACACCAGTTTGCTGGATATACTAAGTACTTCCTCCCCACTATCGTCCGACATTTACCCTTTTTCTCTGAAAATTCAATCCCTCGAGCAACGATATCGTCCAGCCAGGCAACCAGCAGCCCAACACTGTTTATTTTAGTTACGAGAGTCGAGTTATTTTCAAACCCGGAATCTAGAAAGTGCCAGAAGCATAGGTTGCGGTAGGTAGGGACACGGACAGAAAACAGCACCCTGGTGTCACGAGTGTTTTCGAGTATGGTGTGCTTCCGCCAAACCGCGAGGAAAAAGCATCAGGGATATAGTTACACGCGTAAAATAGACCGAATCAGCGCAGCGAAAAAATAATTTCTTCTCCCGAGCGTATAAATCGATCTTTTCGATCGGCAAATTCCAAGAGCGCGTTTCTGCGACGGTTACTTGGTAATTGGGTAATTGGACGCCAATGCACGGTATCGATATCGGTATTGGCATTGCCATTTAATTCCGAAGCCAACTTGGCGATCGTTTCGTTTCCTTGTTCGTCTGGCTCGAGCGGTCGCGTCGTCTTTTCAATCGACGAGTTACGTGGTCCTTTGGCCTCCGTCTACCGGAGAAGAACGAGACTCTTTAAATTCCATCTGATTACCAGTCGCCGCCTTATCCTTAATTCGATTACCAGCTCGGTGAGATGTTTCGGTCTCGAGGGAGAGAGGAAATCTTTCCGTTTCAAAATAATGGACCACTCGCCACGATCGAGAGAAACGAACAAGTTAATGATTACGTTCGATCATTCCGTTAGAATAATTTCAAAATGCATTTCGTCTGGATAACAAATCGTGCAATAATTGGTGAATTTAAAAAACGTAGGCTCGATAAAAATAATTTAAAAAGCCTCCAGAGTCTAGGATCTATGTACAAGATAAAAATATCGAGGAATCTGATCGAACGACACGCAATTTCGGAACCTTTCGGTTGACAATTTACATACTTTCGAAGAAATAAAAATTCCGTGAAAATTGGAAAATGATATAGTTCCGGTGTTGGTAAGAGGAAAATCTCGGTGCTTGGGTGGAGGAATCACGACCTACCTTCGCGCCTATCTGATTTCCGCATTGTCCAGCTTGCAGATGCACGATCTCCCTCATTCTGAACGATGGCCGGCGGTCTTTCTATGCCCTTGACAGTGTCTACGGGGGAAAAAAGGTGCGGTCCGTAGCGAACAGCTGATGATATATCCCTTGGGGAGTAGTCCCGGTCCCGGTGTCCGCGAAGACGTGGAGCGTGTGCTTGGAGTGCGAGGAACGCGCGCGGAGAGAGCGTGTGCAGCGAAGCGGGTGTTCGGAGCCGACTGTCGTGTCGCGCAGGACTTCCTCCAGGCCGGAGTGGAACAGAGCGGAGTGAAGAAGAAGAGCCCTACGGAGCGAAACTGACGAGAAATACGCGCTCGTGTCGGTGTCCTGAAGTCGACTCTCGTCGTCTCGAGCCTCCAGGCTTCGCCTTACGGCGCGGAACGCGCGCAGGGGCAACGGGGGCAACGGGGGAACGGGGGGCGGGATGATCACCGCCTCCAAGTGCAACAGAGACGGTCAAAATTCTTTTTACAGAAATAAGTAACAGCCCGCGAAACGGAATCGGAATCGTTGCTTAATCTTCCAAGACTTTCTAACATCCAAATAATTAATTCGAAACCCTCTCTGTTGCATTAATTTTCCAATTTATATTTCGAGCCCACCGTTGACTTTGTAGTTGCTGTAAAATGCAAAGCAGGGTCAGAAAATGGCGACCCGGTGATTAGAAATATGCATGCGGGCGGAAGAAAGATATCTGCGCGAAAACCCGTTATCCATTTATTGGCTAATGGTGATCGTGGACGTTGGGAATCGAGAGCACGCACAATGGCGAACGTAATGACATTAGTCTCATATGTATATCTGATTTATTCAAACGAACCCCTTCGATAAGAAGGGTAGTGTAATCAAGGGGCGGTAGCGGTCGAAATATTGTTTTCCACGAAGCCTTGTTCGTTCGGACGAGCCTGCGATCCACGGCGCAACGTCGATACGCGTACGCGCGGAAAAAAAGGCCCCGAAAGAAAGTGCATATTTTCGACGCCGAGAGGCGAACAAAGAGCAACCAGTTGGCAACGAGACGGGGGCGAGCGAGAGATAGGGACGGAGTTACAATAATAGAAGGAGGGCTTTTACCAGCGGCAGGGGATCGTGAAAGCGTAGAACAGCCCGCGCAGCTGGAGACGAAGCTGCGTCTCGATTATCCTCGTTCTCGACGAGCCGCGATGAAAGCGAGCCGAGACGGCGACGTTTTAAAAGTGACTCGACCCATTCGGATAAAAAGATCCTGGAAGCTCCTTCCAAACGTTCAGACTTTCCAGCGATATCGAGGCCCCGAGAATCCAACGGAATAAAAATACATATTTCTGCCTCCTGGGAATCGCAAGGACGTAGCCCTCGAGAGGTTATCCTCGCTCGAGTTGCATTTCCGCTGGATGCGCCTACAGTCCATCGAACAGGATATCCTGTTGTCGTTTTTTTTCTTTCTTTTTCGTTCGTAATTGACAGGCACGGGCATCGAACGTTACGACATACGACAGCGAGTCACGCATTTGATTATTGGCACGACAGTCCGATTGTAAACGACAGGCCGATACGACCGATGCAACTTTAAATTTAAATAAAACGAATACAGTATAATATAATTTAAATTACCACCACGATACACCCAACAACAGAATCGATATTGCGGTTCGTTGGAACAAATAAGAGACGTAACAAGGGCCCACGAAAAAATGTCTAAAAATGTCTCGAACTAGTGGCGAATAGTTTCAGCAGAAACATAAAGACTACCGTCGGGACCGTAACGTATTCCGAAATCCGACTTCGCAGCGAAGAGGTTAGGTTCCTGTTACCCCTTCTAACTGTACTCTGCCAGTGAAAGATATTCCTTCTTTGCATTCGGCCACTAAACCAAGCGAGTTTTGAATAGAAAAGGAACTCGAATCCCGAGAGTTTCGCTACACGTCGACGTAGAATAATACAGTTCGTAATTAGCACGCGGCGACTCGGGCTGGATCGAATTCGCGAAGCGAGACGCCCGACACCGCATCGCTACGTATGCATGCTTGTATGTATGTATGTATAGCCGAACGATGAGTCACGTCGCCCGTCACGTCTGCCGCTTTGTCAAACGCAACTGACCAAAAGACACTTTATTTAATTAATTCATTTGTTAAACGGATAGTTTTCTAATGAACCCATTATTGTAAGAGACGTGTAACGTAATGCACGTAGATACTCGGTATCGAACGTATAATATCGATCGTTGTAAATAAATCTCGAAAGAAATACTTTTTGTTTGGAAGGCCCATCTATAAGTGGAAACAAACGAGAATTCTTCGTTGTCTTTGTATTAATGGAAATTGCGATTAGAAAATTGCGCATTAGCGACGAATTAGAGGAGAAAAGGGCAACGACATCGTAGTTATCCCCGTTAATGTGCGAGGGCGTTGGAATCTGGAAAGAGGAAGTGGTCGCAAATCAACGTTATTTGGTACAGTCGTGTTTCGATCGAAGCAACGATAATGAACGACGACACACACGTGTTGTAAAAGACGAATCAGTGTTTTAAAATTTACGAACCAATACTACTGTCAAGACGGACGACCGGTCTAATTAGGTCATAAATCTAGTTAAATATTTCGTTCACATTGCGACGTCTCGATTACGACTTGACCGTATCAATTAATCCGTTGGGCGACTAGCAACACAAACGAGTCATACAACTACACCTTATTGACTTCGGAGGCGCAATCTAACTACCATACCGACCTGAAAGTATATTCGATCGAACATAGTTAGGGCGCCATCGCGCGCTGGAAACAACGTACCATTTCTCGACAAACTTCGACGTTTTCCCACCAAGTTTTTTACACCGTATTTTCGGAAAAAGAATTTTTGTCTCATAAATGCGTAGGATTTCGAGGGTATGTGTATTCACAAAAAATGATTATAATCGAACCCCGCAACTGAAAATAATTTTTTCAGAATGATTTAAAATTTTTGAATTTCGTCGGTAAAGTTCACCAACTGGAATTTTTTTTCTCGAAAGTTTGGTCACAGATGAGGTATACGAGTAGACCTTTCACCACAGATTCTCTGTTTTTTATTTTAAATTGTAGTATATCATTTATTCAAAAAATAACTCGACAAAAACGTATTTGCGGCTCGAAATCAGTGTTATCTAAACTATAAGAAGAACGCAGCCATTAGCTCATATTATTTACTATGCAATTAATATAATTATTAATTGCATAGCAAATAATATGACCCAGGTCTCACCGCGAGGAGGTTGCTGCGAATGGAGACCCGCCCTAGCCTCGCCCCAACCACCCTTCCTTTGGCGAGGAATTCGAATACCTATCCAAGAGAGAAGCTATCGAAAAGTTAAAAACGAGCTAGAAAAGGAGCGTTCTTAAAAGAACTGCCCAATCAATATATGAAGAACCTAACAAAATGTCAATACATGTGAGATGATACACATGTTTTCTAAAAACGAAATTGAAATGTGCAACTGCACGCACGAACTCTGATGAAGAGATCGAAAACCTAACGAAATGTTGATACATGTGAGACAATGCAGCACATGTTTTCTAGAAACGAAATTGGAATGTGCAAGTGCACGTACGAATCCTGATTACTAAAGTATCATTGTGTACTTTATTACTAATTGTTCCTTCTTAAATAACAAGACACTCGTACAAAACGACGAAAGGATCCTGAAGATCCAACCAAGAAATGTGCAACTGCACGTACGGACCTTGCATATTAGAGCACTAATATGTATCTTAATACTAATCATTCGCACTTAAATTTACGCACACGTTTCGATAATATTTAATAAACGGCAGGAGAACGCTTTTTTATCTTATAATCTATATACATTTGTACTTATATTCTAACGCAATCTGTAGAAACACGAAGAAATATGAAGAAATATTCTCTTCTTGGTGTCTTCATCGATCCCACGATGTTTTTCTAAAACATACACTCATATACAATAAATATAACCGATATAAAACGAAGATATGACAAGATATTTTCTTCTCGGTGTCTTCGACAATCCCACGATGTTTTCCTGAAACAAAAATTCATACCCAATAAATATAACTCATATAAAACAGAGAAACGTGAAAAGATATTTTCTTCTTGGTGTCTTGATTAATCCCACGATGTTTCCCTGAAACATAAATCAGACAATAAATAAAATTGTATGAAATATTTCTCTTAGAGCGATCAAGATGGAATCTGTGTACAATTTCCAATTCGATTCTTCAATGATTATATATCCTGTAACAAGAACTTGTTCAAAGAATTAATAGCTGAAATGAAAGTGTATTAATGGACACAGAAAAAAATAATTATGTACCGTCACGATAGACTCATGGTAAGCGATCATTATTGAATGAAAATTTAAATTCGTCCCAGTGTTAAGATAAATAAGAAATAGATTGAAAATTTTATTCATTTGTTACCGTTGATTTTATTTTTCAAGAAAAATATTTTCAAGACGTATAAATTGCAATAATTATATTTAACTGTATTGAAAACTAAATTACGTTCGTGCAGAAAAAGCAATAACGAACGAAAATGTCGATTCTGCGCGGCAATTAATTCTCAATATGAAATATCGAATTGCAATTTGCATATCCTTTTGATGCAAGCATTCTATTTTCCATCAATTAAAACAATGATCGCGAATAAACTTTGATTTATGCAAAGAATACAGAATATTTATAAAAAATTCGCTATTTATAAATAACAATTGGATCGCAAACGTTATTATAACCCGTAAAAATTACCAACTCTAAGAATGAATAATTAATGATATAAATATCTATATAGCAATCATAAATTCAATATACAATAAAATTAATCATAATATAGAATTTTTAAATGCATCACAAATCTGTGATGAAAATACATTCTCATATACATATTACAGATTTTAATATGTTATGAAGAATAAAACAATTGGTCTATTCACAGCAGTATTTTCAAGCAGTATTTCTTTTGAGAGTAAACTCATAATTGGAATAAACGTCCACTCGTCTTAAATTCAAACAACCCGTGAGTGGACCATTCTTTCTTTCGCAACGCTAATTTATAAAATAAAAAGCTATACGCGAATGGTGCTTGTTATTCGTAAAATGAACCACGCAGGGTTCCTTTATTAATTAAATCGCGTGCACCTATATTCAATCATGCGCAACACTAATTTTAATAATGACGTTGAGCCATCCGAGGCTTTGCAGATTCTCAGCTTGCTTCTCGATGATCCTGGTGCAGTGGCCAGCGTTTTGGCCAGCTTTTGGGCATTGAATCGCAACTCTAATTAATAAAAAACGCGACAAGTCAAGATCGCAACGCTAATTTATAATATAAAAATTCCAAACGCGATTTATAACAATAAAAGCAACCGCGAATGGTGATTGTTCGCAACGCTACCCTGAAAAGTAAACGCGAAAAATAGTAATTCGCAACGCTAAGAGCAAACCGATCGGTTCATTCGCAACGCTATTCTTAAATAACGATAAAAGCAATCGCGTATGGAATTCGCAACGCTACCCTGAAAAGGAAACGCGAAAAATAGGAATTCGCAACTCTACGAGCAAACGCGATTATTGTATATTCGCGACTCTATCTTTAATGGAAATACATTTATGTTTCGCAACGCTAATGCAAATCGCGTTGCCCAAAAACGCTGGATCAGGTGCTGGCGTCTTCGGTTGTAGCTAGAAACATACATGCACAAAATAATCTAACTACTTCAAGCTACTTCAAACTACAATAGAGTGGCACATATGGGGATGAAGTTAGACGTTTTAAATATCGCAACACTACGGGGCAACAACGCGATAAATCAACAATCGCCACGCTAATTTATAATAGAAAAATTCCAAACGCGATTTATAAGAATAAAAGCAACCGCGAATGGTAATTATTCGCAACGCTACCCTGAAAAGCAAACGCGAAAAATAGTAATTCGCTACTCTAACAGCAATCGCGTTTACTAATAATTCGAGACGCTATTTTTAAAGCAAACGCCCGGTTCCTAGGTTTGCATAAAGACAATCGCGAATCGTATTTATTCGCAACACTGATATATCAACGCGATCAATATTTGTTCGCGACTCTACAAGCAAACGCGAACATTGTATATTATTCGCAACTCTAACTTTAATCAAGGGCTATTGGTACATGTGCATAGACATGTACTGGCCACAAAATAAACTAACTACTACTAGTACTACAATTGGGGTAGAATTTGGGCATTGAAAATATCGCAACTCTAAAGAAAAAATCGCACGATTGATCAAGATCGCAACGCTAATTTATAGTATGAAAATTGCAAACGCGGTTGATGTCCATCATATGTATAAAAAAGTAAAAAAGCAACGCGAATCGTGATTGTTCGCAACACTACCCTGAAAAGGAAACGCGGAAAATGGTAATTCGCAACTCTACGAGCAATCGCGTTTATCGATAATACGTAACGCTACTTTTAAAGCAAACTCCCGGTACCTAAGTTTGCGTGAAAACAATCGCGAATGGTAATTATTCGCAACACTACCCTGAAAAGGAAACGCGAAAAATAGGAATTGGCAACTCTAAAAGCAAACGCGATTATTGGATATTCGCAACTCTATGTATATCATAACCGCGAGTTATGGGGAGGGATGGCTGGCATGTATGGTGCAATCATGTACCATCAGGTACATGCATACGTGAGCCAGACAAAAAAATAAACTAACTACAACTACAGACGAGTTAAGTGACAAAGTAGCAATAGGAATGACTTTCCATCCTCATCCGAGGATGAAGATGAAAAGCCATTTGTTGTAGCCCACTCTTGAAACTGTTTGTCAGGGCCTCTTCAGCTCATATAGAGCCTTTTCTTTCTTCGGCGGTCCTGCCGATGCCTGAAACTTACTTAAGACAGGGCTCGAGATTTCGTGCAATACGTAGTCTTGCAACAATATACGAATTGTTGCAAGAGCATACGTGGTGAATCTCGAGCGGGACGAACGTTTCGAAAGGGACCTGATCACGACCGCGAGCGCGAGAGAGCGACTTTAAGAGTCGCGCGATTCGAGGAGTCGAAAATAAAGCCGAAACAAACAGCACAAGTGCACCGTTTGAATCAGCAAAATTTCTACTCTCGAAATCGTAACTACAGGAACAGAACTGCCACGCGAAAACGCGCCTACCCGAATTACTAATGTGGACAGTCCTGCCCTGACCCTACCTACTTAGATTAAGCACACACACACACCAGAAAGTTACCTACCTACCTAACCCTATATTTAAAAAATTGCAAAACTCAGTCTCTCAAACAAACACTCCACGGTTCTCATTCTGAATGTCCGGGCGCGACCTGAACTAGAGAGGACTCCCCGGGGTTCCTCCGACACCCGGACACGATCTCATTCATACTCTAATTGTGTACGTACCAGTTTTTGCAGTGGACTGACAAAGCTAGTGCCCATTGCGTACTTTTATTATTCATGTTACAACATTTTAATATATCTGATATAGTCTTTATTAAAATATACTCTACATATGATGATATAAGATCGAAAAGCTAATTCATTATGCATTTTACAATATCATTGACGTGTATGCAATACGAACAATTTCCAAGTAAATAATAACTATAAGTTTAATATTATTATTACGATTGTTATGAATCTAATGTCAACAAATTCTATATCTGAATCGTAATAAACTTTTGAAACGATGCACTTCCACATCCTAACCACACACACACACACATATGTGGACGGTACATCGTGCACGATACACTAGCATTGTCAGTCGCACGGATAAATTACTATTGTAAATGTTACAAACTAAGTCATCGTGCCCCGTTTGCCTTCGCTCGTGCAAATAACACTTGGGCATGTGCACGAACTTAGGCAACGAACACGGAAAAGTATCCTGAAAATCCTGACTAGAACAACTGGTTATTGATAATTAACTAAACGGTATCAATTCTCAATTGAAATGACTCGACTTGTTATATGTAATAGATCAACAACAGAGTACGTTAATATTGAAAGATACTATTATTCAAGAAAAAATTTGTGACTGAAATTTAATTGTGCAAAATGTAAGACTTTAATAAAGATCTCATGATAAAATAATTTACTTTGCAAATTGAAATAAATTTGATAAATTATTATGCAAAATATTAAATTAACCTTGGTCGATTTTGTCGTCAAAGTAAATTTTTGTAAAAATATAATCAATATGCATGTTCCTTTGAGTTGAAAATCGACCAGTCGCGAAACGCCTTCTTGCACATAAAATACATCGTATGATGTATTAATCGATAAGACGAATATTTAATAATTATATTAATAATGTAAGATATTTTACTGAATCGTACAATTAATATAATGTTTTCACATTATATTAATTTATATTCTACTCAATTATATAATTCATATAAAGTTAATAAACATATTTCATATAATTGATCAAAATTGTGTAATAATCATGTTGTATAATATTTATTGATAACATTAAAAAACGCGAGTGCAAGAAGACCCTAGCCTGCACTAAAAAAATATAACTCATGGGTATTTTTCATACCCGCGGTCACTTAACTCGTCAAAAATACTAAGTATACAACTGGTCACCCGTGTTGATTCGGATCTTTCATCCTACAACATGGTTGGGGACCAGAGGAACACAAATAGCATGCGACTTACGAGTGATGAACTTGTGCCTCTGGGATGACTGCATAATGATGCTGCTGCTGCTGCTGCTGCTGCCCGGTGGAAGTCATCAAAGCCCCCTGCATGCTCCTGCTATAAAGAATAAGAAAGGAATTATAATCTATTGTTAAAATTATAGAGATTTTTAATTAACAAATTTCAAAGTATAAATTTATACTTACGTTGTTCGCTCGTGGTCCACCGCCCGATACCCCGGGTACTGCTGCTGGTCCCCAGGATCATGTTCAGAAACTGTAAGAAAACTGTAAGAAAACAATTAGAATCTATTGTCAAAACTGTAGAGATTTTTAATTAAAAATTTCAAAGTATAAATTTATACTTACATTGTTTGCTCGTGGAGCATCGCCAAATAATCCTCTTCCGTGATGCACTGATTCTAATTCCGGTAACGAGGAGTTTAAATGTCAAATTGAAAAAATAATTAATTTTTTGATTGGAAAGTATTAAATTTGATTACCGCGACCGAGGATTGAAATCGGCGAACAAATGACTCTATTATCGCGAAACAAGGAGAGCCACGAGGCTCTGGAAATAATTTAATACCGCGTAAGAAACACTGCTTCTATTTCTCGCGTTTGCCTAACATCGCGAACGATAACGTGCTCGGGGTCACTTTGCCCCGAGAAACAAACTTGTTGCTACGTACAAACACTGAATCTACCGGCCGCATTGCGCTCGGCCAACAAATTTCCTGGAAAGAAAAGACCTGAAAAGAAAGGGACAGGAGACAAGAAACAAAACAAGCACATCTGTGCTTTGCCTATCGATTTTCTTTTTTCTTCTTACAAAAGTTCGTCAACAGAAATACTGCTTTACTTAATACTACTGTATGCATAGTTTGCCACGTAAAAATTCAATGCCACGAAGGCGAAATATTCTGAATCAATGAGAATTTCAACGATAAAATATTATCTACGAAAATAATTAAGTACAAGTAATTATTCAATTTATAAATACTATATCACTAAGTTTCATAGTTAGAGTTGTAAGCATGATTATGTTTATTTTCTCGAACGTTAGAATATCCCGTAATTTTTATAAATATTCCGAAATTTGCAAGAATTAAAGTTCGTTGGTTATTTGTGCTCGAATAGCATATTTCAACGCCGAAGTTACTACATTTTCTTAAACTTGCATCGAAATATATATGCAAATTGCAATTACAACAATTCATAAAGAAATATGAACGATCAATTAAATAAATAACACTCGGAAATATTTAATCGCGATCAGAATACAGTTAAATATAAATTATTTCAATTTATCGTCGATATCTACCAACGCCATTTCTGTATACTTCGATATTATATCGAAGTGGATAAAAGGTTTGTCAAAGATTTTCATAATTTATCTTAACAATGGCCGATTATAAAATTATCATCATGCTTGCAACGAATGACACAATAAAGAGATACAAATATATAAATATTGATATAGATGTTAATTTTGGTTACAATTGTTTAGAAGTTACCAATATTCCCTTCAAAGTCGACTCGTCTGCCATCTGTTATGGTGTCGTTTACGCGCCAATGAAACTTCCCATGGCGTCGAATTTCAATCAGAGACTGCAACAGAAATGAAGTACAAATTAAATCATAATTAAACAATAATTGATAATAATGAAGAAATATTAAAAGGTTAGAAACACGTATGTACCTCGTTGGTCGCGAAACACCGACACGTCTTGGCAGGTTCCAACAAGACTTATTATTTCTTAATTTCGAGTTCCATTAAGAGACTGCAACAGAAACGAAAGAACGATGCATTAAAATACACGAACGATTATTACAATTTAGTAATGATTAAATCGAAACCGTATTGCAAGAGATCGTGGAAGGATAAACAGGTTAGAAATACGCACCTCGGTTGCGAAACGCCGATACGTCTCGACACGTCCTGCTATGTTTATTTTCAAAGTACGAATGATGGCCGTCCGCTGTGCTCGGCAACGCTCGGGAATTAGATGACGCGGCGGGGGGAGCTCCGATGTCTCACGAAGCTTGTATTACGAACCCGAGAGATGCCTCAGCTAGAAACCGCGGATAGACTGATTTTAGCAAATTATTTGCAACTTTAACTAGTCAAGGAATCGCGAATAATTCGTACTTTGAACTGATATGCATTTACACGCACTAGCTGCTGCCTATCACACTAATTCAGTGAGTTTCTCAACTGACCGTTATCCATGAGAAGAGGCCGCTAAAATCACCTCCGAATTTTCAGGTCGGTATGGCAGTCAGATTCGGCCGCGAAAGTCCATAAGGTGAAAGGTCTATTCATATATCTCGTCTGTGACAAGAGGAAGTGAGACAGAAAATGAAATTACAGAAATTTTAGTATTTTTTAACGGAATGAAAGCTGTACCGCCCAGAATTGAGCATCAATCGATTAATTTCATTCGAGTAACCAATCGATTTAGATCACTTGAAGATTACTCGATTGTTAAAATACGCGCTGTTGCGCGTAACGATGTAGATTCTTGAATTTATTAACATTATTCACTAGGATGATTACATGCAAATTATTTACAACTTTAATCAAAGAATCGCGAATAATTCGTGCTTGTCAACTCATATCCATGAGAAGAGGACGCCACTCAATGTTTAGGTCGGTATGACAGTAAATTTGGGCTACGAAAGTTTATAAGGTGTAAGGTGTACTCGTATACCTTGTCTGTGGTTTGGCAGGGTAGGTGAACCCCTACGTGGCGGATAGGGGAAGCTTTCTCAGGCTGATGACCCCATACCTGCATGGCATCCCGGAGGTCGGGGCGTCAATATTCTTTTTAGCAAATATTAACTCGATAACAATAACGATCAGTGATTGTTTGTTGCTTCGACTTTACGGTATGTGCTACGTACGAAGAATTTCGATACAAAGTATACATTACCCATTACATTAAAATTTTCAACCGGATTTAAGAATCGTTAACTGGATGTTCAATTACGAGTGCTCGATTGATACTGCTTGATCGAATGATCTACTTTATTCAGATCTATTTGTCATGGTATAAAAGTCGGTAGGTAAAAAGAGGACAAATATAAATACAAGTACGCCTACAATTGTAGCTTTATAAATACAAAAATTAATTGTCCGATGCGGCACTTATACGGCTTAATATAATAAAGGGTTCTTATAAAACATACACTTATATCGTAATAATTTATTTAAAGACGATGGTGACCGCGACAGCGGTTATACACTGAATATAAAGACGCGCCTCATGAACAACAAATCGATAGAGAAACTCGATGTAGAAAATAGAAATAATATATATATATATAAAAGACGGACCGACAAACAGAGTATTTCTTCCAAATTATTTAGCAAGTGTTGGACTAATAAAGGAAAAGCGCGCCTGATTGAGCCTGATGGCAAGAAACAGTCTGTAAAAAATGAAACAAAAAAAAAAAAATAATTAAAAAGGTAAACGCAGAATCGAGAAGCAGCATGAGCGGAGATAACGGGTTGAGAGAGTTGGTTGTTGCGGGTAGAGAGATCCGGTGGTCCTCTTTAGTTCTCATCGACTTCGGCTTCCTGCTCCTCGTCGAATTCTGCTTCTTCGTCCGCGGTAGCTTCCTGGTATTGCTGGTATTCCGAAACCAAATCGTTCATGTTCGATTCCGCCTCGGTGAATTCCATCTCGTCCATACCCTCGCCGGTGTACCAATGAAGGAAAGCTTTCCTCCTGAACATAGCTGTGAACTGTTCGGAAATTCTCTTGAACAGTTCCTGGATGGCGGTCGAGTTTCCAATGAACGTGGCAGACATTTTCAAACCACGAGGCGGGATGTCGCAGACGGCTGTCTTTACGTTGTTCGGAATCCATTCGACAAAGTACGAGCTGTTCTTGTTCTGAATGTTTAGCATCTGTTCGTCTACTTCCTTCATCGACATCCTTCCACGGAAGATGGCGGCTACCGTCAGGTACCTTCCGTGCCTGGGATCGCAGGCAGCCATCATGTTCTTCGCGTCGAACATCTGTTGCGTGAGCTCAGGAACCGAAAGAGCTCTGTATTGCTGGCTGCCGCGGGATGTGAGCGGAGCGAAACCTGGCATGAAGAAGTGGAGACGCGGGAACGGTACCATGTTTACGGCAAGTTTTCTAAGGTCAGCATTCAGCTGTCCAGGGAACCTCAAGCAGGTCGTGACACCGGACATCGTAAGGGAGACGAGGTGGTTCAAGTCGCCGTAGGTAGGTGTGGAGAGTTTCAGGGTGCGGAAGCAGATATCGTAGAGGGCCTCGTTGTCGATGCAGTAGGTTTCATCTGTATTTTCTACCAATTGATGTACGGAGAGTGTCGCGTTGTACGGTTCTACGACGGTGTCTGATACTTTAGGAGACGGGACGACCGAGTACGTGTTCATGATTCTGTCGGGGTACTCTTCGCGGATCTTGGAGATGAGCAGGGTGCCCATACCGGATCCGGTACCACCACCGAGAGAGTGAGTCAGCTGGAATCCCTGGAGGCAGTCGCAGCTCTCTGCTTCCTTCCTAACAACGTCGAGTACAGAGTCGACTAGTTCGGCTCCCTCGGTGTAGTGACCCTTGGCCCAGTTGTTGCCAGCTCCGGATTGCCCGAACACGAAATTGTCAGGTCTGAAGATTTGTCCGAACGGACCAGAGCGAACAGAGTCCATAGTTCCCGGCTCCAAGTCGACGAGGATGGCACGTGGTACGTATTTACCACCGGACGCCTCGTTGTAGTAGACGTTGATTCGTTCCAATTGAAGGTCCGAGTCGCCATGATAGGTACCAGTTGGGTCAATGCCATGCTCGTCGCTGATTATTTCCCAAAACTGTAAGAAATATTCGTACGTTACGATCGAGGCAATGATTTCTTTCGATAAAAATTTACAAACGCAACAACGATCTAGAAATTCAAGTCTAGCACTCATTCGAATCTCAGATCTGCAAATTGTACCGCCCGCCGTTCGTGAATCTAATAATCTGTGAACGTATTGTTACAAAGTGAAACAAAATTTGTTTCAACCAGGTTTGGACTCGAGTCAAGGAGTAAGGGGCCGCCCCCGGCCGCGCTGCCAATCCGCCACGACCCCGATTATTAGAACAGAACCGTTGTTAACGCATACCGATTAATTATCAAGTTATCTTGTATAGAAATTTACTCGTAATATAGGATTCTTTTATATAGTAATTGGATAGAAAAATCTACTATTTTACAAAAGTGGGGCAGAAAATGTGCCGTCGCGTCGGAGGACTTTGAAAAATCGGCCAACCCGCGTTCATTGATATTTTATCGTTAAGCCGGGAAAATCTTGGGAGAAATTAGGTTTTGTAACGGTGTTGCAAATACACGAGGTATATATCTCATTGGAACCAGTGTGCTCGAATAGAAAAGGAAGAAGGACGAGCCAGCCAGACGCTTTCTCTCTACGATTACCCTCGCATCCGTTTCCAGTCTTCCGTAGTATCGACCGACAGTTCGACGACCTCGTCGGTGAATAGCTCGCGTGTAATTAGTCATAATACGCGCACGTATTAAGACCATGGCAAAATGTTTCTCGTTTCCTATTTTCTTTGCTCCTCGAAATTGTTTTTTTTACACAGAAATTAGTCGCTCGACCGCCGAACGAAATTAATTATGCGACTCCTGATTCCCTGAGCGTCGATTTCCTTCGGTTCTGACGCGGACGAACGCGCGCAACGCGAAAACGCAGCGAAGCAACGCGCGCCACGATCAACAAGCATTCTCTTCTCTATCTAGGAGAGTGTATGTGTGTGTGCGCGCGAGCGCGCACCTCTCTTGACTATAGTTCAAAGACCTTCTGGTATATTTCTGGAAATCGATGTACGCCAGAGAATGTCGGTTGAACGTGTACATAGACACCGCGTAAGAAATATAACTAGGCGGCCAACCATGCGACCTTCCGCGAGAGACGGAAATTCGCAAAAATGTACCAACGAGCAATTCGCCTCTATGGAGCAGTTCTATTCAAGTAAAATTCAAGTAAAAATTATACTTTGAAAATTTATTCTTTAAACGGTGGTATAAAGAATGAATGGTAGCTCTAAGCTCTAAAAGCAAGGTCAAAAAAATAAATTACAAGAATACGTATTACAAAAACGTACTGTGTAAAAACAAAATGACTTGGTAAATCAGCGGCGTTGCTATAAATAAAGATTGCATAAAAGGAACAATCTGTAGTTGCATTTTCTTGGAATTAAAAAATTAGCATTGGCAACCACGGTTTAAACTATTGCATGTACGTAGGACGTGTACAGGGAGTGTAGTACACGGTTCGAATAAATAAAAACATCAAGTAAGACGCTATCACCGAAGCATATAGCGATTGGATTTAAGGTTGGTCTAACGTGATGCTTCGTTACATCGTGTTCCCACGCAACGCGTATCACGTTATCATAGGTCGGAAGAGGCTCGCGCGGTGCGTCATCGTAGTTTGCTAAAAATGTTAATTCCCTCTTGGTGTTTGGTTGGATTTAATCTCTCAGGGACTATCGAATCGATTAAAGAACGTTCCGAGTCTATTTGTACCTTCTGATTGAACTTGATTCGAGTTTCCGACGATCGTTGCCAAAGTCGTGAAACGATAGTGCACGCCTACGAGACCTACAACGTCCTACATGGACACGATGGTTTATATTGAGCGGTATGACCATATATGAATATCGTTAGTGGGAAGCTAAGATAGCCCAGCCCTGCCACCTCCCACCCACCGCACCGACCTGTACACGCTACATCTACGTGTGGATTGCTGTAGCGAGATATGAGTCACCAATGTCATCGCTATATATAGAACCGATGACTGTAATACCGAACTCGGACAATTAGCATAACACAGTTTCCCCGATCTATGCACCCTGATATTTCTTGTTTACGTCTCGCCCTCGGCCAACTGCACGGAGAAATAATCAAGCCTCGTTAAGTTAAAACGACAAATGCAATAATATTACGCGTCGTGACAATTTAATAATATATCGGTATAAAAACGACAATTGTAAATTTCCGATAAGAAAAATGGATCGATCGATTAGAAAATTAACAAACTGGTGCCGCCATTGGCCGAAGGAAGAACTAACAGTGGATCGTCCCGAGCAGCTGCTCTATGCCTTTTATTTACGATCCTCCGAACAGTCGAGCAGACGGCCGTTACAGACAGATGGCAACCGTTTGAAAAAAATCGAAATTTAAAAAAAACAGTGCGATAATATTTCGTCTCGACGTTCATTGTTTCCAATATAATTTAATTCGAAGGCATCGAGAGCCGATCGATACGCACCTAAAATGCGAAATGGCTGGAAACGGACCGAGGTAAAACGAAAGAAAATGGCGAAAGGATCGATATCTTCTTTCTTTATTTGGAAGCGTTTCACCCAGCTACGCAAGACACGATGTCCTTGGACTCCAAGATCCCTGAATGGATAGTTGTGATCGTTGCACAACCGTGCAACGTTTGTCAGATCAGGGAATCGAAATTGCAAACCCGCGCGGCATGTCCATGAGAAAATATTCCTGCCAGAAAATCGATACCGTGGCAATAGATCAAGAAAGATAACTTTGGCAGCGGACGTTGACTCAATGAGGCAACCTTCAAAACTATGAGAGCGTGACTTGACCGGCGTTACTGCGTTCGTAAGGCAGTCTTCTCAAGACAATTGCTACGATAATTGTGTCCGTTATACACAGTTTATTTATTTCCAAATTATATTATTTAAATTTATATTTGTCAAAGAGGAAAATACAAGCTACGAGAAATAACTCGACACGACAAGTTTCTACAACTTATAAAAAATGCTTATGAAACCTGAACCTCGAGATTACTCTCACAATGCAACAAAACAATTGAACATAATAGGTACATTCGTAAAGATTATTGTTCCAGCTCGACAGTACTCGACTAACCAAAAATACTTTTTATACAATGGTCAGGCGGATTCCGTTACTAACTCGAATCGGACGAATATAAAGAATTCATTTTAACGATATTCTATCGCGGTTATTACCATATACGGCGCTCGAACGTATGAAAATTCATTCAAGAGTTACAATTTAAGCAGACGTTAAACCTTTACGTAAGAGACAAAGTTAATTGGCATGATAAAATTACACGTCAAACGATGAAGGATATGATGGAACGGAACAGAAAGGAGTCTGCAGAGATAGACACGTAGAAAAATAGAAAAACGTAAGTGGAGAATTTGTATGCGAGAAATGGGGAGACGAGAGCGAATAGGCTACAGAGAGAGAGAGAGAGCATCGATTGCGCGCGCAACCGTTCGATTCCGTTGCCGCATCAACACCGGTGTGTCTCGGCGCCGAGAACTAGCCACACCCAACACGCGAATCGTTCGATCGAAGCATTTTTTTAATTTTCATACAAACGATACGTTTTCGAACGTCTTTACCCGCGAGACTGCACAACAAATTTCTGCCCATGACGCGATACAGAAAAATATGGCCAACGCTTGACGACAACGCCACGTTCCAGAACGTGAGTCGACGGGAAAAAAAAAACCGTTAAGCATACTCGCCGGCCGGCGAAGTTCCGTCGCCATGACAGGTCTTCGACCGGGCGAGGTTGCCATTTATTCGCATACCAACAGCACCGCGTCCCTCTACACATTGCGTTCGATATCTTTCTATCGTAAAAGTACAACACTACGCGTTCGTAACATCAAAAATGCCTTCTTAGCCCCGTACTTCTTCCATACAACGCGATATACTCGAGGAACACAGAAAGATGGCGTACTCACGGTTTAACAAAATTTTTTCACGTTTCCTATCTCCCGTCGATTCGACATTCTATTTCTCGAAACGATCGAAGCAGTTACGATCTGGCGGATATTCGACCAATATTAGTGATTCACACGGTTTTCCGAGGGTTATCCCGAATCTTTAATGACGCCACGCGACATGGAACAAAGAAACGTTCGCTTCTACACGGGACCGCGTATTTAATCGTTTCGAACGTTTATTTCGACACGTACCTTCGCGCCAATTTGGTTTCCGCACTGGCCGGCTTGAATGTGGACGATTTCCCTCATATTGCTTGGTAGTTTCTTGGACCTCTTCGAATCTTACTTTGATCAAACCAACGATGAGACGCACGCTAACTCGTCACGAGAGCCCAGAAACGAATATGCCCTGGTAGCCGCGTCCGTTACAGATTTTCAAGCTTCTACGAGACCGCGGTGGGGCGTCGGGGGGCGGCTCGTTCGACGCTTCCCATTGGTTGCCGCTCGGGTTCCGCCGCCTTTTCACCAGCCAGCCTCGACAGCGTTGCCAACTGCTCTAACGATTCTGCGGATGAATGTGACATCGTCGAAAATTTCGATAAAGCCAAAATTGCAGACCTACTCTTTCTGTTTGGCCGACGAATCCGACCTCTCTTTTTTCAATACCCTCCACACTCGTCTCGTCGAAGGGAAACATTGATGTTTCTAGCATTATAAATTCGGGAGTGGTTCAATTGTTTGCCAATTTGCGAACGCTCGAGCATAATTCATACATATTTAAACGATTCAACTCATTTTGTTGGGCCCCCAGAAACTTCACCGAAACGATCTATACAATGCAAATTAATAAATAATCTACGTCGAAGAGAATATATCGAAACCAAAATAATGTATTTCATTCTTTTTTTTTATATTCTATGTAGTAGTTTCTTTTCACACTCGATTATTTACTATTGCTTTATTTAGTATCGTTGACAGAGAAAAATTGCTCGAAACTCTGAAAATGTATAATCATCTATTATACCCTAAATATTCTATCAAATGCTATTTATACAACGGTCTATCTATAATGATTCAATAGAACAATCGACATTATTAAACTGATACTGTTGTGGACACTTGCGTCACAATTACTCACTGATAAACAGCAGTGCTATCAAGCAATTAAAATCTGTCCAAATGTTTTGCTGTTGTTACTTTGACGGCGCTCAACGCGTTGAAAACGTTATCGATTACTGGGCGTGGTTAGGCACGAATAAACGTTTTTGTCACGAAAGCATCGTACAGAAAAAAAATCAAACTTGGTCTAATCTGGCTTGTAATTGCTTAAACATTATCCGTCTGGTTAACAAATGTTTCTTCAACGCGTATGGAAATTTTCTTTACTCCTAGCTGAAGAGGTAACGCTAATTTACGACCGAGGGCAGATTTATTGAAGCACCGTTGTATAATATGCATTTATATGTCGTGTAATGCTTCATTGCGTAGTTTCGCGAGTAATTTGACCACAGACAAAAGAAGGAACGTGACCAATAAGTTGTAGAGAATCGGACAGAGTTACTGTTCTGACCTTTTGTTATTTTTCCCGTTATATCGTTCACGGTGAGACTGTTGGGCAGACAGTACGCCACTGGCAGAATATTCTACTTGAACGTTTCGTAACGAGCATCGAATTATGATTAATTGTTTCGTAAGGGTTTGTTTGAAACATCGCGAACCAAATATCCGCTACTTGGTTTGGCAAATGGTTATTTCATTGCGGTCTTTTCCACCCTTACCTACGGTGCGCCTTGGACTCACCCCGCCTACCCCAACCTGGTCGGAAGAAAAGTCGATACGTGACTCACTGTCGTACACGCCCATCCAAATATTGCGGATTTAATCGCAAACATCTTAACTCGGAGGCTGCAGTTTTATGGTTTCTAATATAATAATGTTTAACGTTCATTTGCAATTACTAAAAAGAGTTCTCCTCATCTCCTCATAAATAACTCCTTTATTATTAGGAAAAACAGTTGAAAATGTTGTCCATATTTCCACCCTAGACACAAGTAAACTCGCCCCTTAATAGAGTCCAACTTGGTTGTAACGAGTCAATACAATTGTCACGTTATAACCATTACTCGCTGAATTAGTCATTACTTTGACTTTACCACATACATAGTTTCTTTTACAATATACATATGTAAACCATTATGCAATATTATCTTTCGATAGATAGGGTTTCTGAAGGGACACAGGTGCATCCGAAAGACGATTGGTCTGTACCGATTTCGATCCCTGGAAGGCCCTGCTTTTTCGAATGATAAAAGTAACCTAAAAATGTCGAGGTTTCGAGTGTTCCATTGCTGGTTTAAACGTATGCAGTCAGTGGCCGTGCATGTGATTGCACACGAATACGCAGAATACGTCTGATCAGGCATGGTAGAAGAACGAGAGGAGACAGGAGAGCAGGTAGGGTGGGTTACGCGGCGCAACGTGTAAGCCCAGACTTCTCACCGTTACCATGTATGGATCACTCGCTCTTCGTTCCGAAAGAAAGAAAATCAGACGGCCGCGTGCGCGCGAGTTCTCTGATCGCGTGCATGCACAGCATTCACGTCCATTCACGTACCAACACTAGGCTGGACACGAACAACACTGTCTCGGATTGATAGACACGCGTCGCAGTACGTGCAGCACGTAACGGCGCTGCCAACAACCCGGGATCATAATTGTTATCGACGTAAATTCCAACTGAGAGGAACAGAGTGTCTACCTCCGGTCGCTCGCATAATGTGGCAGCAATGCAGTTCTTTCGCGTAACGCGTTCATTGCGCTCGCCACCTACCGGAAGACGATGTTCCTTGCAAACTTGTCTGCTCCTTATGTACAAAGATGGTATCGAAAAATTTTCAAACCTCTTATGTAGCAAGTAACAGGCTAACCTGACAGGTTTAGCGACCACTACATAACCTTTACGACTCAAGATAAAATGTGAAGAAACAGACATGCAAAGAAGGCTTCCTTTTCTCCGATTTAAAACTTGAGCTGCCTCGCAGAGACAGCTCGTTCGTGCAGAGACTCGGGAGGATGTGGCCGACTAGATTATGGCTCTATTCTCATTGTCCTTCGCTGTCGTAGCCATTAAACGAGTCCGCGAGTATAGAGGCTCGGTGACATCACGTCCAATTTAGACGTCGCGAACCGAGACGTCGCGCACGTTCCTGCGTCGACGAAAAAAGGTACAGCGTCATTACTACCTAGAATGGATCGTGCCATCGCGATAATTGACGATCGATCTGCACGGTTATCTAATGGCACTTTATTACCGCGTTCGTGCAAAAAACGTACGTCGCGTTGCTCTTTTTTTCGCGGGTAGAGTCCATCCGAAGTTAATTGGTTATAATCAGCAGTGAGATACGAACGGTAATTAAGCACGTATGTACGTCGCACCTCGTACACGATAAGAGTGACTCACTAACGCAGATCGAATTTTGCTTCGGTATTCCGATTTTGTGGCACGGTAATTTTATTATTACGCGCCATTTCTTTTTCACAGGTATAGACAGTGGCGAATATGAGGGGAGCAATCAGGGGCTTCGGTCCCTCCCATTGATCAAACAAATCTATTATATGAATTTTGATCGCTTCGAGGAACTTTTTTTTCTAAGAGAGGGATTCCTGATTTTCTATTAGTTTCTACCTTCTAACTCTTGCAGAGTATTGAATGTAGAGAAGAAGAGGGCTCGAAATAATTTAATTAAACTTCTTTAATTTTTTTTTAATTCTATGGCACTCCTGGTTAACGTGACCTGTCTCTGTTTAGGGTGTTGGCTACCAACGGCAACATACTCTACGGTTTCCACGCAAGTCGTTCAGGGGTGGCTGAGTCACGGAGGATATCGACCTACGGAAAGGTGTTTTCATTTTTTATGCTGTACAAAGCACATCGCGCAACGTCGACATAGCATTTGCCCTAGAGTTTTCTGCAAATCACCACCGAATATAAATACATATGTATGTATCATGCGAGTGGAACAAGCGAATGACAAATGGGCCAATTAAGGATTAAATCGATGTTATTGGCGATCCTATGTGACGGTGTCGCGTAGGGCAAAATCGATCGTTGACGCGTAGGTCTCGAGGGGTGTGAATTCGTCGGTCAGAACCTCTTCCGGTTGAGTCATTATCCCGATCGATCGATCGATCGACACGACCATCGATCGTGCTAGCAAACGGAAGAGACGGAAGAAAATTGCGCATCCTGCGAGTGTTTCGGTGCTACCTTCGACCACGACGACGATCCGAGGGAACCGACTCGGAACGACGAGCAGGCTAGCCCTTGCCCCGCCTCGACTTTTATTGATCCCGAGGATGTCGTGCACGACAGATACGTGTCTAAATATTTCCGTGAGCGTATATCCGTATCGACGCGTATCAATTTACCAGAACCGCTAAATAGCCTCGAAAGTGACGCTCGGTGTGGTTTGCATACATGCATCGCTAAACGAGGCCCTACTGCGGTTTCTCGATGGAGATACGTTATCTTACGAAACATTTAAAATACAAATCCGAATAAAATAGTTATTTAAAAGATTCACCCAACACCTCGAGCAAAATAATTACTGTACATTAAGAACAACTGAATTGAGTCGTTTCAGTATTTCTGGACATTCGATAGTCTGACTCATCATCACTTTACAATAATTACACGTTATATCTGCAACAGTTATCTGTCGGTTAACACATTGATTTCCAAGTACGAGTTAGCTGACAACCTGTCATCGGTCGCTACTTGGGAATTATCTCGCGAAGCCGGACTTATCTTCAGCATGAATATACGTATAATACGTAACAAATAGATGTAAATAACGGGTAGTGGTCGTTTAAAAATAGAACAAAGATCAGTATGCATTAAAGCAATGGTTCTCAAGTTTTGCTAGCCTGTAGATAATGATCGTTACCATTGGTAGTTTTCAGATTTTTCAAAATACGATCTACGCAAGCTGCTGTTGTATGGTGTATATTGGAACAATCGTGGCGTTCTTTAGGGGGTGTTCGAGCGGTATCGAGGCCAAGATTTTTACGCACGACCACTTTCTCGAACGATCTCGAGCGATACGGACCTGAAAACGAGTAACAACAGAGCCACAAGCTGCCGTAAATGGTGTCGTTTTCTACTTCGAAGGACAGCCTGCAAGGAGGCGAACACCGACGAGAGCCAAGTCGATAACGTTAGGCTTGAAATCTGATTGTGACTCAGGCGAACCTTCCCTTTTCCCTTTTCTCTCTAGACCTATCGCAACAACTGCTTCTACTTATTTTCTCCCTGAAAAAACATTTTATCCCGGGTACCGTAAGTGTTTGGCACAGTCCGTAACCGTTTAAAAAAATTTAGGTCCTCTTCGTACCTATAAAAAAAAAAAGAATAAAGTTAATACGAGACGGGAAATGTTTTATTAAATAGGAAACGTTAAAGAGACGTAGCCCATTTTACGACAGTCTGGTTATTAAGTAACTCCTCGAGAAGTGATGTCATCGCTGCACGACGCGACGCGACGCGACGCCGCGTATCCATAACGGGAAAAGCATTTACATATTCGGAACTCGAGTGGATGTTTATACCAAACAAAAACCGTCGGCGTTATTACGCGATTCGAGTAGCCACTTTGACGAATTCTTTCTTCGAGTGTTTGATCGAGAATTTGTAACATCGTTCGCGAAGATCCGGTATAGCGAAGCATCGGTGTTGGGAAAAGGATTCTGTCCTTTTAAAATGTTATACATATACGTAAGTACATACGTGGTCGTACGGGATCTTCTCGATCTTGGAAATTCTAACCAGTAGCGTATGGGATAAATATTGGTACGACTGGTATCGAGCGGATGTTTATTGTTTATAGTATGATATCGGTTGCAAGAGCATGAATGGATTCGAGGAATGCAATGGGGGGCCTGACAATGGAGATGAGGAGTCAGTGAAAAAATGGCCACCGTCTAGAGTAGTCGTCGCAATCGTGCGTAAGCTTGCTCTGTCTTTTCTGTTTCGAGTTTATCCTTTATTATTATTATTATTTGGAAAAGGGCCAGACATTCCTTCGGAATAGAAACCTTGTTAAAAAATTCTGATCGCTAAATCTGAATTCCACCGGGGGGCCGTTCTCTGCAGTTCTCCGGTACACGCTCGACGATAAAAACTTTACTGGAAACCTGTTTTGGAGAAAATGACCGGCTTTAAAGGCCGTGCGAATCGCGTGGTGTTTAAAAATTGCCAATTCTTATCTCGCCGTAGCATCGCAAACAGCGTCGAATACGATCAAGTGCATAATTATGTTTAAAGGTAACGCTGGAATGTGGAACACGCGATTGGCTTCGCTCAGATTTACTAGCCCACTTAACCTTTGTATTTCTGTTTATTTTTTCGTGCCGAAAATGTTTCGATGGTTCAGGAAACTGTTGCAACGTTTGGAAAAGTATTTGAAAAAATATCCAGCGACGCACCCACCGAACACAGGCGATAGAGGATTGCTCGGAAAGAATAAGGACAGTCTTGCTTGATCGAATCGCGAAGCAGTCTGTCCATATTTGGCCACGCCCGTGTTGCATTATACGTGTCATCTCTTTTATTCGTTTCCCTTGGTCGTTTGTACCAATAAACCAGCCAGCCGATCCTTGCCGAAATCTACGATATTTATATATATCGACGTCGATTTCAAACTCCATTTCGAAGCGTGTATCGGTTCGTTTCGTAAGCCATTGCACGCGTTGCTTTAAATATCAGGGTGCGATGCTTTTCACCATTACAACTACTACAATGTTGATAAACGAAAATTTATCTGTTCTATTATCTACGATGATTTTCAAATCGAATACTTTAACCAAGCTTGCGATTACGTATCGTCTCTCTTACACCAGAGTCATAAACGCGAACGCTTCCGCCTTTTGCAGTAAAGATTTAAACCGTTGAATGTCTGTTTTTGTTCCTAACTTTCTGTAAAAATCGTACTGGTGATTGTATTGGTAACGATAAGCTTGAATCGTGAATGAGTTGATTAAAACTACACATATGTATCGTTGCCAAGGAGGATCGCAATAGACTGATCGATATAATAACTCCAGAGGCGAAAATAATAACACGCATTGTCTATTGAACGATCGTGTTCGAATTTAAAAAATTAAGCAAGCAAGGAGATAAGGGCAATTTCTTCGCGAAACGAGCGTTTTTAATTTGTGTAATGATCCATCGTTATCTAACGAGCGAAACGTTTCCCGCGGGTTACTCGAGGTCTCGTGATCGCGTGGCTGTTCAGGCTCGCTCGGACATTTTCGTTAGTGGCGCACTCAGGGATGATGCAAGGGTGCAATCGCGTTATTATACATGACGAGACAAGAATAATAGTCCAGAACGCTTTAGAACGGTCTAAAACTAGACGGAAATCAACGACCTCGACCATAACTAAAAACCACCGTTCGTGGAAACTCTACTCTTGTTTGCATATGAAAGGATCGAAGAGGATTTATCAACTCCCAAACCGTAATGAGATCATTAAAAAGAAAAATTGGAAAAGAAAAAATTTTCAAGTTGGGATCGTTCGTTTTTCTACGCCCCTCTTATTTCGATCCCTAAGAAACTCTTTGGACGGGCAATATATTTTAATAACGAACCCAACGGTTGCGAACCCTTTGGTTAATTTTTGGTTGCGCCACTGATTTTCGTTATGCAATTTGAACCGGATCGCAATCCGCGGAGTGTTCCGCGAACGTTCGACGCGAAATGCTTCTGCTTCTGCTTCTGCTTCAGCTTCTGCTTCTGCTCGATCGCGCGCTGTTTTTCATCGCGACCACTAAAGGCTCGCGCATAATAAGTGGCACAAAACCACTTTCTATCGGCACGCAACTGATTTCTCGTCGCGAATCCAGAAACTCCCCGGATAGAACATCCAGAGAACGTCCGTTTCGCGGTTCTGTGTATGTACTTATGTACCTCGGAACGTCCTGCGACCATTTTCAACATCTTCAGGACGTTTTTGGGACTTGAATGCCCCCACGGACCGTTGGAGATGAACAATTCATCAATCTCTATTCTCTATCTTCGAATTGAACTACGCGTATTTATAAACTATGCGTTAAAATTGTAAATTAGTAGGAAAATCGTTAAAAAAATGTATTGCAAGTCCGCGTGGATCCTTGTTATGTGCTGAAAATTTTTAAAACAATATACACGTACGTACGTGTCGTCAGTTACTGGGAATTGGATCTTTCGGGGCGTAACCGAGACGTGGGGGAGGATCGATTTTCGTCTGAAGCGCATTGCGGATATTTCGGATGGGCGGTCCTTGACTTCCTCGTGGATTTAACTGTTTTATATTCTGGCCGACGCGACGTTCCTTTACCTTAATTCGAACCCGGCAACAATTTTGTCCGTGACGAATCAGTCTCTCTTTGTCGAAAGAATCGCGCGTTGATCGGTTCGATTAGTTTCTCTAATTACGAGGTGAAATTTCAATGAACGAAAAACGCGACTCGAACGAACGAGAATCGAACAAACTGCCTGCAAATGTAATCGAAACATTTACGGTTTCTCGGCCATGAATTCTCGATCCACAAGTCGGAAACTTTGCAAAATCCTATCGAACGAAGTGAACTTACGAAAAGACTTTGGTGTCGCCCACATAATTTCGCGGCTCCTTTCTCCGGTTCGATTTCCGTGCCGGTTATCCCACGTGTGTCCTTTATGCTGTGTCATGCGTTCAGTTTGTATGTATTTTACCGAAGAACGAACCGATTACGTACCCGGGTACTCGATAAGTATACGTTTCTTAGCAACCTTAACCAAGAATACCGCCAAGAGGACAGCAAAATCTAAATCTAAAGTACACGGACAGCTTGTTTTACATGCTTGCAGTATTACAGTACGTGTCTGTATTGCGAGCATCGCTTTAATACATATGTATAACGCCCAATCGTGACAGGAGACTTTCGTTTACAAAAATACAATTAACAGTACAGAACGTATAAAAATGAACCTTGGTATCGACGGATTATTCGGTTAAAAAGTTGGTAACGATAGAGTTGAATAGCTCTGGAAACTGTAGTTGCACAGGGTGTACTCCGTTGTCGATTATTCTCATCCTGAAATCGTACAATCATATAAATCGGGTTCTAAAATTAATCGAGCTATTAATTATACAGTGTATGTATAAATATACGAACTTTGCTCCAGCAATGTGATCTCTCAAATACACTGGATGCTCGGGAGGAACACCTTCATCGTTACTTCCTTGTACGATCAAAGTAGGGCATCTGATGTCCGGCAACAATTCTTTGCACAAGTTACCATCTCGTTTTTCGTAAATATTCTTGAAACCGTCGACCCAAGATGCCCAGGTTTTTCGGAAATACTCCTCACCGTAGTAATCTACCAATGGTTGTCGTGGCTCGTTCGGCCAAGTGTCGATGTTTCTAACACCTGCAAACACGAGAACAATTAGAGAAAGAACAGAGTATTGCCTCGATTTGCAAATACTCGGACATCCGAATGGATGTTGATCATTACAACTTTATCCAAGTAGTATCTATTTCGTTCAAAGTACCGCCCTCCCCCGCCCCATTGGTTAATCCAATTGTGGTCGGTAATAACCCAACTATTATATAAACTAATTTCAACAGACTGTGCCAACATACTTTCGTACTCTTCCATTTCTCGCGGTGATATATACGAGTTCGCTGCAACGATTATCAACTTTCGAATATTTTCGGGATACTTGGCGGCCATTATCATGGCAGTAATGCCGCCGTCGCTCCATCCTACCAACGAAAATCTCTCGTAGCCTATAGTTTTCATTAAATCGCGAGCCCAAGCTGCGTCGCGATGAAAGAAATTCAATGGAAACGTCCTGTCGGGTGGCCTTGACTTTCCATAGCCTGGAGGATCCCATGCAATTATGGTGAACTTCTCTTTACTGAGACCCTCTATTTGCGGTCTATAGTTCATCCAGATTGTACCTGCAACATCATAATTCGAAAAAGGGTTAAACGCGACACGCCTGCATTTTCAACCATAACCTTTGTAGCGAACGACACCGCTGAATTACCGACGAACAGTATTCAGCAAACTTCCTGTATCCAACGTGGTAAGTTTTACTAGTTTACTCACCCATCGCTCCGGGCAGTAGCAGAACAACATGTTCACCGCTTCCAACACGCAAGTAATTTATATTTACTCCATTGACGTTAACTTTCTGTTCTTGTGGAACAGATTGATTATTGTTACTATTTGTCGCTTCGGTGGTCGTGCAAGGTGATGTACCATGGGTCCCGTGCATACCGTGATTATGTCTCGTCGACGAGTGTGACTTAACTTGGTTCGGAACAGTTATAAATAAAACAGTGCATAGCCAAATCGATATGTTGAACGTAAAACCTCGAAACGATGTCATTGCCACGGTTTCTTACTAGAACGACACACGATGTTACCCGTAGGCCGTTAGTCTCGAAATGCTACCACAAGATTATCAGTACTTCCATTTATAACAAAGCAATTATCGGTTTTCCTCGTTGCAATAATCCAGTTGGGAATTTCCCATTCTTACGGTGACTAACTTGTCATTCGCATAACTTATTTTTATTCTCATATCTTGTGCACACGATGCGAGTTGTCGTTTAATTCGAAGCAATTTCTTAGTCGATTCTTTCGTTTACGAGATAACCAAACCCAAACACTTTTCCAAAGACTACCTAAAATTTTATTTCAAGGTTTATTTATGACATTTCTTTTTCCTAGATATAAACGTAATTAATACATATTTACTTTAAAAGCAGGTGTAATGTGCTGGTGTTGGCTATCTAAAAGAAAATTGTTGGTTTCTTGCATTCGGATGTGTGTAGGTATATATTCGTAAATATCTTTACTTTTGAAGCTATTGCACGAACATCGTTCGTTGCAAGCTGAGAGACGCTTTCACCATGACCTTCGACTTGCGCGATTATAAATACACGAGTCAGAAGTCGATGCATCGTAAACATTCCCAAGTGATGCAAAACATTTATGTTCACGATACTTGGGATACACGGGCATTTTTGAATTTTATACGTATACGTATATTTGAGATACGAAAAAGTTTCGGATAGGAGTTCTTAACGTGGATATTTAAAGATCAAAATAGTAAATGTCTATAAACGTTTACGAAAACGTCGGTTGACTATAAAGTCTCGATGCACAAGTCGGAAACGTTTCTGGAAAGTCCTGTAAACGAAGTAAACCTACGGAAAGACTTTGGTGTCGTCCAGCCCACATGGTTGCAGCAGCTCCTTTCTCTGGCTCGAGTTCCTCGCCGGTTAGCCCACGTGTGTCCTCTACGCTGTATCATGCGTTCAGTGTGCTTTACCGTGGTTACTTGAAGCATTACCCGAGTACTCGACAAGTACACTTTTACATTTTAAGATAAAGGTCTTCGACACGATCTAACGGACCCTGTAATCGATCGGTTAAGCTAGGACTCATCGGTTCAAATAAATAAATAAAACAATATCTTTCTATTTGAAAGAGGATATTTTAATTCGAAAATACTAAGGTGTCCTAATAATCAGACTTTCGGTTAGAGCTTTGTTCAAACGTTATAAATTCGATTTACCACTAACGGTTGTTTAAAAAAAAAAAATCTGAACAAACTTATTGTCAAAGTGTTTTACATTTAATAATGCTGTCTCGATCCACGTAATCCGTTTGATCGACATTAGTACAGGGAAAGTATCTTTTTATTTAAACATATTGTTTCGCTTTAATATACATATGTATATCGTACAAAGTAACAGTAGATTTTCACATAAAATATACAAATAAAACCGCATCACGGTATCAACGACTATTCGGTTAAAAATTTGGTAACGATAGAGTTGAATTGGTCCGGAAACTGCAATTGCACAGGGTGTATTCCATTTTCGATTATCTTCATCCTGAAATATTTAAAGTTTCTTATTATTCGGGTTCTAACATTTATCAAGTTTAATTACGATGTAACGGAATAGAATAGAAATAAACGAACTGAGCTCCAGCGATGTGATCTCTCAAATAAACTGGATGCTCTGGCCGAATCCCAGCATCGTTGCTTCCTTGAAGGATCAAAGTGGGAGATGTGATATTCGGTAACGATTCTCTGCACAAACTACCGTTTCGATTGTCGTACAGATTTTTAATGCCGTCGACCCCATCTGCCCAAGTTTTTCGGAAATACTCCTCACCGTAATAAGCTATTAACGGTTGTCGTACCTCCTCTGGCCAATTGTCGATATTTCTGATCACTAAAAAAAAGTAATTCATAATTAAGAGTAGTCTAAATGAAATTCTACATGAACGCTGTCTAATCGATCGGATCGGGCCCACTGTATCAAAGAGGTTATGAAACACGAATTAATATCGATACTATGTACATATGTGCGACATACATTCGTAATTTTGCATATCTTGCGCGGATACGTAGCAGTTTGCTGCAACGGCTACCAACTTTCTAACATTTTCGGGATACATCCCAGCGAGTATTAGAGAAACAACGCCCCCAGCACTCCATCCAACCAACGAATATTTCTCATAACCCAACACTTTCATTAAATTATGGGCCCAAACAGCGTCTCGCTGTAAAAAATTTGTTGGAAACGTCCTGTTGGGTGGTCTGGACTTTCCATAACCAGGCAGATCCAACGCAACGATAGTGAACTTTTCTTTACTCAGGCCCTCTATTTGTGGTTTAAAGTTCGTCCAGATTGAACCTGCAACATAACCATAACCATTCTCGATCATAATCTTTGTTAAAGAGCGACACCCTTTGTTGATTTATCGACCAACAGTATTCTGGAAATTTCATGTATCCAATGTGGTAACTTTTATTAGTTAACTCACCCATCGCTCCGGGCAGTAGTAAAACAACATGTTCGCCAGTTCCAACACGCAAGTAATTGATATTCACCCCATCAACGTTAACTTTTTGCTCTTGTGGGACAGTTTCATTGTTGTTACCGTTGGATGCTTCGGTGGTCGTACAAGGTGATGTACTATGTGTTCCGTGCATACCGTGATTATGTCTCGTCGACGTGTGTGACTTAACTTGGTTCGGAACAGTTATAAATAAAAGAATGCATAGCCAAATCGATATGTTGAAAGTGAAACTTTGAAACAACGTCATTGTCACGGTTTTTTGCTAGATCGTTGTCGACTAATCGCTATCTCATTACACGATGTTATTCGCAGACCGTTAGCCGCGAAATGCTACTACAAGATAATCAGTGCATCCATTTATAACGACGCAATTGTCGGTTTTCCTTATTGCGACAACCCAATTGGGTATTTCCCATGACTAGCTTACTATTCGCTTAATTTCTTTGCCGATATTCTGGTTTACGAAATAACCGATACCCAAAGCATTTATGGCGGGATTCTCGGGTAACAAAAGAATCTTATTTCCTGTTTCTCGTAAATCAAAATTACATTTCAATTATAAATAAATTGTCTGCAATTCAAAGATTATTCCTTATTCACCCAAATACGTTCAATTTAAATTAAAAAGTAGTTCTTTTTAAAACAATTCATAAATATTTATTACTATTACACGATAATCTCCCCCTGATCACCTCTGGGACTGGGACTGGAATACGTAGCGTGTTTTCGATCGAGCAATAAATAATTTTTTCCATGTAGAATCGATCAAATTATTTCGATTCTTGTCATATATCATCTGGTCCGATAGAAATATACATATACATATAGTATAAGTAATAATATTAAAAAATCGTAGTGTCCGAATATTAATTCGAATTAATATAGGTTAGGGTCTCTTGATATGGTGTCGCCTACGTGGTTTTGGAGATCCTTTCTCCGACTCGATTTCCACGCCGGTTATCCCACGTGTATCCTCTATGCTATCTCATGTATACATATGTATATGTACATATGTATTCAGTGTGTTTTATTCTAGAACGAATATTATCCCTGAAAACTAAGCTTTAAACGAACAAATTTTATTCCATATTTTGTTCTTATTTTTTCATAAGGAACCACCTGGTGCCCGCTAATATGTACATGTTATTCGACCGCACCCTGTATATGTATATGTTTGTAAACGTATAATGCATTATGACACAAAGATACGGATCTCTCCAGTCGGTTGGCAATGTGTTAATTACAAATAGATACTGCTAAAGAAATATTTAAATACGTATTCGGTACTTGAAAATATCATTGTTATATAACATAAAAAATCATCGATACATTCTCATATAAAAAGATAGAAATAACCGTGCGGGGCGTATAAAACCCAATTACAATGTCGAGAATTATTCGGTTAAAAATTCGGTAACAAGAGCATTAAATTCTTCTGGATATCGTAAATGTAGATTGTGCGCTCCATTTTCAAATATCTTCAATCTGAAACATTACGGTTTTGGGCGATTAAAATTCATCCGGACAATTTTAATTATATGTATATGCGTACTTTGCTTCGGCGATGTGATCCTTTAAATAAATCGGATGCTCCCCGAAAACCATTGCATCCCTCTTTCCTTGAACGATCAAAGACGGACATTTGATTTTCGACAGCAATTCTTTGCACAAGTTACCGTTTCGCTTCTCGTAAATTCTCGAAACGCTATCGACCCAGCCTGTCCAAATTTTCCGAAAATACTCCTCCCCATATATCGCTATCATTGGTGCTCGCATTTTCTCCGACCAAGTGTTGATGTCTCTGAATTCTATGAACAGAGGGACAGTTGAAAAGATTCGACCAACTGAAATAATGGTGTAACTATATCTCCGTATACTCCTAATCTAATATAAATTTTCTTTATAGACATGCCGTTATCTAGGCGGTCGTATTTCCGACCAACGGAAGGGGTCAAAGTATCAAGGAAGGACAAGTCTTGACGCATATAGAGTAAAACATTTTAGTTGGCCTTTGAAAAGCCTGTCATTAAGTATACGGAAATATTAAAGAAATTATTGAATATTTTTCTATGAGTAATTTTCAGCGCAATAAATCGTAATTAATATGCCGTGCTACCAATTAATTCTGAATCCATTGTACAACGTACTCTTGTAAATTTCGATTTCTTCCAGAGCCATGTAGGAGTTGGCTGCAACGGCTACCATCTTTCGAATATTTTCGGGATACATCGCGGCGAGTATCAACGAAGTGATGCCGCCATCGCTCCATCCTATCAACGAAAATTTTTCGTGGCCTAAAACTTTCATTAAATTACGGGCCCAAGCGGCATCGCGTTCAAAGAAATCGTCTGGAAATGTCCTGTCGGGTGGCCTTGACTTTCCATAGCCAGGCGGATCCCATGCAACTATGGTAAACTTCTCTTTGCTGAGGCCCTCTATTTGTGGTTTAAAGTCCGTCCAGATGGAACCTGCAACACGATATTCGATACTTTGATCCTTATTATATTTTTCAACCATTTTGGGCCCATTGTTATGGGTGAAACTGACCCTGTACCCGCATTCGATTCGAATACGACATGTTTTCAACGGTAACTCCACCAGAGAGCAGCACACTAGCCAAATTACCGGTGAACAGTATTCTAAAAAGAACATTTTGCGTGTTCAATGTGATAATTTTTAATAGTTTACTCACCTGCAGCACCAGGTAGAAGCAAAACTGGATGTTTACCGATCCCAACACTCAAGTAATTGATATCCACTCCGTCGACATCAACTTTTCTTTCCTGTTAAACGAATTGCGTGTTTCTATCCAAAGTTACCATGTTCATCTTATAAGATTAAGTATCATACGTTACCTGTATGGCATGACTTTGTGTCATCGAAGAAAATGATTTGCCACCATTCAGAAACGTTATGGAAGAATTGGCTCGTAAACAACTCAATATTTTGTTCGTGAAACTTGAATGTAATGTCATGATTAGCGACTTCTTGCCACCACGTTGACACTAACAAGTATGCCTGCCGTCACATGCTCGGCTGGTATAACGCGGACCGCGCAATACGATTGCGTAATACTAAATTCGAACGCCCGACAGAAATATCAGTTTGTTAATTATTTAGAAAATCGTTGACCCCGCCGATTACTATGACCTTAAAGTTTGTAGGCATGTCGCTAATTTTTTTCACGCACAATATATGTATTTGTTTGCAGTAGATTCGAGAACTCGTGCATTAAGATGTACTCGACGAAAATGAAACTGAAATACACTGGCTACATTACCTGCAAGTCAATTAATGCCAGTTTATTAGAGTATACAATAAACTGTAGAGGGTTAATGTTTAAAATATTTATTTTCGAATTACACAATAATAATAAATGACGTAACGTCGACTGTAACTGGTACTTGTAAAGAATATTAAAATATATCGAAAGTCAATATATATATTACTAAAAGTAAAAAATAAATAAACGTTTCTGGTACAAATTGATGATGTAAAAATGTTTAATCCACATACACAGTCTTAAAATCATGATACAAATTTCTATTCATCTTCAAGACAAATTTACGAAATTAGCAAAAGAGCGATTAGCAATGATATCGATGTAAAAATGACTTTTTTTTTTTTTCCTCGCGTAATACAACGTATAGATGAGAAATCAAAACCAGAAAATACAAGATTGAATTTTTTTCTAATGACATTCATAAGTTTGGTGCAGCAAGTTTTTATATGCCTTATATCTAATTGTAACATTGACGGAAATAAAAATAATGAATCAGCTGAGATGATTAGAAAAATGGACTTATCAAGAATCTTGTTGATCACGATTCAAAGCTCTGTGATATTCTTCCGTTAAATGTTTCTTATACTTTGTTTGATCGCTCCATAGATTTGCTGCTTGAAGATTAAGAGGGCTTTCATTGTTAGGTTCTATAAAATAGGATACCATTTGTATTTCAATGATCCAATTAGCAACAGAAATAATATAGGTATGAAATAACATAGGTATACTTTACCACTAAGAAGAGATTGTATAGATAGTAGTATAGTACGAACATCGTATAGAGCACTCCATTTATCTTTTAATATATCCAAACAAATATTACCCACTGCATCTACATTTGGATGGAAACAAGGAGTAGCAAAGCGTACAACCGGTGCGCTATATGGGTAACTATGAGGAAATTCCAAAGTCAATTTATAAGTAAGACCAGCATAAACCTGAAATAAAATATAAAAATGTTACATTTATGAATGTTTTTGGCTATAGCGTGAAGAATATTACCGTATCCCTTGGTCCTGTGATAGTTCCGATCCACTTGAACAAATTTTCCCCATCGGGGAAAGCAGAAACACCTTTTTCCGTACTCATCATTAAAACCATGAGTTCCTTCTGCAACCTACACGTGCATTTATTTATATTACTAGAATGGACGGTAACTATTTTTAAATAAACCTACTGTAAAATGTACCCGCGATCACACCAAGTATTTACAATTTGGGATCGAGCCAATTTCAAATTTTTCGCCCAAACACTGTTAGTAAGTAGGTTATGTTTTTCGGTATAATGTTTATTAAAAAATGTTTCTTTTGCTTGACGTTGGTTGAAAAGAAACTAAAAAAAGTAGCTTATCGATAACGATGTAAAATGTCCGGAAGTAAATTCAATTTACAAACTTCCATTCTAAATATCAGACAATTTGCGTACCGTTTACTAACTGCATGGTTGTCTTTCGGTACATTCTGCTTTTCTTCAGCAGCTTTGCTCGGTGCGTTTTGAGACGAATAAAATGGATTTATATTCTGTGCCATTCCGGGTCGAAAATCGTACGCGATAAGTCCTTGGGATTTCTTTTTCCTCACGTAAGATTTCCGAAGCTTCGGTTCGAGGCACAACAGTCACTGTGGAAATTTGAATGCTACAACTTGTATCAACCCTCGTAAAAACATTTGACTTCGAACAGCTGTTAAAGGCAAAGCGTGCTGTTTGTTCCATGAATCTATTGCAATTGGAGAAAATATAGACTCTGGTTCAGTGATATAAATGGCGAGAATTAACATTTCTAGTGTTCGAGTTTACGCATACTCGGCAATGTATACTTGTCATTGATTAAAGATGATGTACGCGCAATAGCAAATGAGCCATCGGACAGCGACAGGAATGAACTTGAAAGTATATTTTCGTTATCAAATCGTCAGTAGTTTATAAACTGGTTTTTATCGGATGTTTAATGTTAATTTTTTAATCATGATACTGAGTTAATGTCGGCTTCACCTATATAGTTACAATCGGCACGATGAGCGTATCGAACGAATTTGCAAAAGTAGTTTTATAGTTATAATATAACTTTGGTATCCGATTTGAATTATCATATAAAAAGATAACTATGGTGCAAAGAGGTGAAAAGGAGTGGCGACGATGAAATTACAAACATACGATCGTTATAATAAAAGGATATGAAACGTTGAAAATATGGCAACTGCACAAGGTACACCCGAATCGGATACAGGGAGCTTCGAATGCTTCCAAAATTATACAGCTCCAGAGGTATTTATACAAGGCTTGGCTGGGATCGTCGATCAACAGGATGTAGAATCTATGATAAGAGCCCAGAAGCAAATGTGAGAATTTTATTCTCTGTGTCTTGTTATTAGGTGCAAAGGGCTGTAATTTATTTATCGTGTATTATGTTATCTAATGCAGGCTACAGAGATTTGAAAAAACCAACGAGATGTTAACAAACTGCAATCAGCTATCCATAAATAGATTAAAGACTGGTGGTAATGAGTTCAAAAAACATACAGCACTTTTGGTGGAAATGAAAAAGGATTTGGATTATATTTTTAAAAGAATTCGTATTGTAAAAACCAAATTGAGCCAACAATATCCTCAAGCATTCAATGGTAGATACACGTAAACTGTGTTAAAAATCTGATGTATAAAATGCTCATTTTCTTCATAATAGATGTTTTATTGGTGTAGAGGCGGTCAGAAGCAGTTTGGCAGAAGAAGTAATTGTCGAGGATGTAGACTGCCCTGTAAAACCACTAGAACCTGAAGTTGTACCATTACCAAGCACACCGCAAAATATTACGGATCGAGATCCAGATTCTGATGGTAACCAAACTTGCACTACAAGTAATCGTATTGCTGTGCAATGAATTTGCTTCAATTGCAAACAACTTGTTTGTCGTTCGAGTATTAAATGTTCTTTAACTGCTACTATAAAAAATTATTTAATTTTTCTCTATTTCTCGAGATATTGTTGAAATTTTACATATATTTCTATAGTAACGTTTTCCGTTTGTTTCGTTGAATCGAAGCTCTTTGTGTTATTATAATTAGAAAGAAATAAAGTGGCTGTAAGTAAATTTCGATTATATTAGGATGTTACTGTGGTAAAAAGATTATTAATTATTATACATACATATATTACAAAAAATATTTAAACTATAAGCAAAGATTCTGAACGACTGTTACTCCTTTTTGATAAATATGTTATAATGAAAAGTAATCGGTAAAGTAATCGATAAATTTCGTGTACAATAGCAAGCAGTTTGTCGCCGTTAAATGATTTCTGTTCAAATTGTTCCTGTTTGCCTGTGCAAACACAGCATTTGCTATGCAGCGGCTCGCATCGTGACCTAAAAAAATATAAAAAGAATATAACTAGTTTCGTATAAATTTAAAAAACCCAACAATATCATTGATAACGATTTACCAATAAAACACAACACTTCGGCAAGCATTAATTAAGTTATTGCACATCGTTCATCGCTAGAAACATAAGATTCTCTTTCTGCTCGTTGTTAATATTATACAATGTACATGTTACAGCCATAGTACGCGATCTAATAAACTTTAATAAGAGATATCGTCAAAATCGGTCATTGAATCATAGAAATGATTTCGATACCGTGGCTGTAACGTAAGAGTGACACTGTAATGAAATCAAGTTTAGGAACATCTCCAAGAAATATAAATGTCTGTCGTTCTATTCCACTAGACGCAGTTACTCTATTTTATTTCCTGATCGTTCCGGTGTACAAGAGTCCCCTATTCCTAAATTCGTCGCGTGATTACTCGAGAAACTAATAACGACTTGAATTGTTGGTGTACAGTGCCGGTCGAGGAGTTTCAGTTCGCAAAGCTGCGGAAGCGACGAATAAAGAGCAACGATAGTTCGTCGACGGAGAGCAACAGCGATCACAGTAACGCCGACACTTCGTCCCGCACATCCGACACTGGTTAAAGTACTCGATCCAGAGATGTACAGGGAATAAAAGAGAAACAAAACAATTTAACGAAATGACCGATCAACGAAGAGAAAGTGTTGTCCGAAGAAAGTTAAATACATTTACGCGTTAATATTACCGCGAATATCGTTAACCGACAATAACAATGTTCCTCGGTCAATGGGAAACGAACGACCAGTGTCCAGAATATTACGATTGTTCGGCGTGAAAAAGTAAAAACCTATTCTCGTAATCGTATCATTGTAAATCGCTAAAAGCCTGTGAATTCTGTCAATGTCGAATAACGAATAAAGCACTTGTTTATACTATACCGTAGCAGAGTTGATCATTCTATATAGCGATAACTACGATCCGGGAATCGTACGATAGATCGCGAAAATAACATTCTCGACTGAGAGAACGCTTACAGAGCGAGCCCATAGACCTAGGAACGAAAATATACTTTTATAACTGCAATAGGAACTTGATAAATTTCAAATTTAACAAGTACTACTAATGAAAGTATGGAGAAACATATCGCGGTTTTGCGCGATGCATAATTTAAGCGAAAATAATGCTTGCAGCTTAATAGAAAACTGGCCTACCCCTAACATCCAATCCTTTGCAAATCTATCATTCTTTCATTTCCATAGCTTTTGTGTGTGTGTGTGTATTAATCAAAATTGATGTATCTATGAGATCCAAAACGTACGACGGCCATGTATAATACATACAACCTGAAATGATCCCTGGGTATATACAACTCATCGTGCTTGTTTGCCAAGCGCATCTGGAATCGTTCATGTCAGTGATGCCAGAAAAGCACCGTAGGGTGTACACTCCCACATGCCAGATACGAAGTAATTTCGGACCGCTTCGTGGAAGTCTAGAGAGAAAGGCTCACATTTGCCTTCTCGCTCCCACACAACTGAAATCCGACCTCCCGTCAACGGCATACGATTTGGATTCTCGACTGCCCAGGCATTTTTACTTCGCGACCTATGTAGGCGCACATAAGCAAATTACCCATAATGAAAAAAAAATTTTGTAAAATTTATTTTACGGAAATACACGTTTTAAGACCTCCTGAGCATATTTTAATTATTGAAAAAAAAGAAATGTTTTTTTATTCCCATGTATGAGCACACATATGTATGTATATTATTAATACGATTTTTGAAAATAAATAAAGTAAAACTTATCTCATTGAAATTTTTTCTAGAAGTAGTACCTAGAAAAAAGTATTAGACAACATTTGATTTTGATTTACACATTCTGCATCGACGGCGACACTAGTAACGACGAACTTCCTTAGCTTTTAACAGAGTGGTGGGGAAAGCCGACATATCCTACCGCACGAGCCACATGTTACGCCAGGTCAGCACTTGATGCAACTTCGGGAAATCGGTAAAGAACGTGAACAGGAGCCGTTCCTTCTTGTTCTTGAACAGCTGAATGAAGTCCGTCCTCGCGTCTCAATGGCATACAATTTCGAATCTCGACTGCCCCGACATTTTCACGTTTCAAGTTATATGGGCACAAATATATGTATAACCAAAGTCCATATTGAATGAAAAATTGACACGTAAATACACGTTTCAAGACCCCCTGATCATGTTTGACATAAAACAATACTTTGGAAATAAATCGTTTGAATATAGTTTATCAAGTAAGACCTTCGAAATTATTTTCAAACGATTTATTTCCTAATTGTTCTATTATTTCAAATAATAATTTTTTGATTTTATAGCAAAGAATGTTTATTTAATATCAATTCAATAAATTCAATTTGTATTTGTATATTTTTCGCCTATACAGGCAAATATACCATGTTCAGTTTTATTGCATAAGTTGTTCCATAACAGAGATGTAAAGTGTCTCTGAGTTGTTAAATATAAAAGTTGTTCAGTTTATTTGTTCAGTCTAGTTGTTGTTCCCAAATATGAGATTTTCTTGGTCTTTAAAAAGACCGGTTTGTCGCGTTGGCCGCTGCTCGTGAAACATCTTCTTGATCTTCGATTTTGATCCAATGTAAATCTTCAATTAAATTCTTCATCTCGATACGGTCCGTCTTGCTTGGTGGTTGAATACGAAGAATACTCGAAAAGTTGTTCCTTAACGTCGTAAAGTGACAAAATGCTCAGAAAAATTGTCAATTTTCAAACGATCATAACTTTTACAATAGTAAAACTTATATCATTGAAATTTTTTCTAGAAGTAGTACCTAGAAAAAAGTATTAGACAACATTTGATTTTGATTTCGATTAAAACTGAAATTTATATTGTTTTAAATTCGCAGCCATTAGCTCGGTGTTACCCATAATGAAGAAGTTCTTCTTGAAAGGTAACACCGATTACCAGGTCTCACCACGAGGAGGTTGCTGCGATTGGAGACCCAAAGTGAGATCGATGGAACAAAGTTCGATCGACCTTCCTTTTTACACACTTAGAAACTAGATTACGCAAAAAAAAAGATGCCAAGTAATTACTTTTCTAAAACAAAGGATGAAGCGAAATTGTGGGAGACGCGACACGACGAAACGCGACACAATACTGCACAGTGCAGTAGGAACATGAGGTGCGACACGTACCGAATAGCGGGTCAAAAGGGGCAGCTCGTTACCTCTTAGCAAGTCCAATTGAAGGGGAGGAGAATCGACGCACCAGACACGGGTTCCCCATTTCTCCAACGCGCCCTGCTGGGAGCCCGTAGGACCCAACCCGGGACGTCTTACACAGGAGAGAGATCCTGAGTCGGGGCTACCGCAGACAGGAACAGGTCCCCTCTACGGCCGATGACTCTTTCCCTAGAATTGTCTCACCAGAGGACGGCAACCGACCCTTCGAACCATCTAAACGGCCGATCACTTGCTTTTTACATCAAAGCAGCGGTGACCGGAGCTAGAAACGGGGAAACGAGACTGGAAAATAAGCTATTAATTAATTCATTACTTGGCAATCTACGCAGTAAATAAAATAATATACAATGTAAATTGAAAATTAACGTCGTAGGTGGAATTGAGAATTAATGTGAATTAATGAAATATAGGAAACATCGGAAAAACAAGGAAAAGAAGGAAAAAGAAAAATTCGACGTTAATTTTTACATTCGCGCTGCGCCTTAAAATTAATCGCTTACGTGTAAATCCCGATGAATCCGACGTCATCTGTTGGCGACCTAGAAATTGACCTGCATAAAAACTAACGTAAAAATTAATAGTTAATTAATAGTACATGTAAAAAAATAACCTAAATAAGAAATCAAAACCAAAACCTAATTGTATGAAGTAATGAATTGACCAACCCAACGCAGTAAGATGAAGAAACGAATTAATAGGAAGAAAACAAACCAACGATGTGCAATAATAGATTAATTTGGAAAGGAACAACCCAACGAAGCGCAAGACGAATAACAAAATAATTGGAAAAATTATCAAACCAACGATGTAATATGATAAAACCTGAAAGGAAAATAATTGAATAAATTAGTGGAAGGAACAACCCAAATATGTACAACAATACCTATATACCTATACATATACATAAAAAGGAAGAAAAACACAATACATGGATTAGTTATATTAATATTAGTTACGTGTATACCAAACGGTGATCCTTTCCTTCCTGGTCAGCATCGCAGAAGATATCTGAAACAGAAAGAAAAAAACGCGTTACAGTACCCCCGGCGGTTCCAGGAGTACTGAAAAGAGTTGCCCAGCTGTGTCCACTTTTATGCAGTCAAGCCAAAGTATCAACGAGCCAATCAGCAGCCAGTCCGCTGGGGGCGACCATCGTCCGTGCTCCTTGAAACGTTATAAGAGCCCTCTGAGGCCCGCGCGGGGGAGTTATCTCCCAACCACCAAGCAAGACGGACCGCATCGAGATGAAGAATTTAATTGAAGATTTACATTCGATCAAAATCGAAGATGGCGGCCAAGAAGATGTTTCACGAACAGCGGCCAAGGGAGAAAACCGGTCTTTTTAAAGACCAAGAAAATCTCATTTGTGGGAACAACTAAACTGAACAACTTTTATATTTAACAACTCAGAGACACTTTACATCACTGTTTTGTAACAACTTTTATATTTAACAACTCAGGGACATTTTACATCTCTGTTTTGTAACAACTTTTATATTTAACAACTCAGAGACACTTTACATCTCTGTTTTGTAACAACTTTTATATTTAACAATTCAGAGACACTTTACATCACTGTTTTGTAACAACTTTTATATTTAACAACTCAGAGACACTTTACGTCTCTGTTTTGTAACAACTTATATATTTAACAATTCAGAGACACTTTACATCTCTGTTTTGTAACAACTTTTATATTTAACAACTCAGAGACACTTTACATCTCTGTTATGGAACAAGTTATGCAATAAAACTGAACATGGTATATTTGCCTATATGTATAGGAAGGAAATTCGTCGTTAGTATTGTCGCCCGTCAATGCATTTAATTATGCAAGATCAGTATACTATCTAATTTTATTTTTTATTATACCGGTTTGTAATATCGTAAAGATCAATGCAAAAACATTATGCACAGCTCTTGTATTTCTTTGATTTATCCAAGTAGTCAAAGTATAATATTTAACAAACTTTTGATTCAAATAAAATAACGAATGACACAAAATTTGTGTACCTGTTACATGCAACCTATGTATAAATGCATAATAACTAATATTGATATACGCATAACGAACTTAGTTTGTGATATGAAACATTAAGAAAAGTGTAAATTAATAAATAGGTTTCAAAATGGGTATTCCAGGTTTAACAACTTTCATAAACGATCGTTCAGATCGTTATTTGGAATATTTCGAGCCACGTGATACGTATTTAGTTATTTAGCTGTCAAATATATAATACGTACAACTGCAATTGTGTTTTTGGCGGTGATTACGATAAATACGCTCAACGAGTATCGGATTTTTTTGACGATTTGATAAAGTGCAATGTAGTACCATTAGTTTTGATCGATGGTGGTTGCAAGGATAAGAAACTGCAAACAGTTATATCTAGAACTGGAGAAAAGGTTCGTACAGCATTATCTTATTCTCCGATCTGTCAACAGAAAATGAAATTTTTTCCTTTACATATTTAGGAAGTTTTCAAAGATGTTAGGAGAAAGAAGAATATTCGTCATGTGCAATGCTTATTCGAAGCTGATAATGCTATAGCTACCGTAGCAAGGATATTGAATTGTCCTGTATCGAGTTATAATTCAGATTTTTATGTGTTTGGGACATTGCACATACCGTTTGATACATTGGACAATTACACGGTGAAAAGTTCAACTGGAAATGGTTACACGAAACGTTGTAAAATTTATAAAGTTGAACACTTATTAAATTCTTATAGAGGTTTAAGTCAATCTACACTGCCATTAGCTGCAATATTACTAGGCAATGATTATGTAAAACGTGGTACATTTAGAAACTTCTTTCGTTATTTAAAGTTACGACGAATAACAAGAAAAAGGTATAGTAATCGACAGTATTGTATAGAAGCAACTTTACAATGGTTGAGCGGATTTTACATCTTGGACAAAGCAGTCATTGGAATACTATGTAGATCACCTAAAACCGTAAGACAAAAAATGGCTATACAAATGCATCTACAGAAATACTTGCTTACTTCCATTGGGGTTTTCACAGGAATATGCAGCTCGTGCCACAACACATTCCATAAACAGAATTTTTTAACTTGATGGAGATGTTAATAGTCTAATGTACATAGAAGAAACTGATAAAAATGGAGACTTTGAATCATCCGAAGAAGAAGAAGAAGAGGAAGAGAACGAAGTTGAAATATTAGACATGCTTAAAGGGGTCAGAATCTGCTACCAATAATGCACTAGCTAATGTACCTAATTTGTTTGTAGATGAATTTCTTATGGGCAATTATCCTGCATATTTTATGGACTTGTTGGTTCGACGTTTATATATTTGTCCTGTACAAATAGAGAATTATTCCTATCCATTGAGCAATGTAATAAGTTTAAAAATTATTAGAGTTATATATGCATTTCTGCAATTAGGAATGAGTAGAAGGAGAGGTTTCATGAAATACATGATTAGAGATTGTAATAAAAAGCTTAAATGTTACGAACTAGAAGGCACTGACACTAAATTTTCTTCCCCATCACTGTCCCTATCTAATCTTAGAGAAGTACCATTAACGATTCGATGAGAAATTTTAAATGATACATTAGAAATTAGAAACAGAATGTATACATATATGGACTACCGCCAGAATGGATGTTGTATATTGCATGTGCTCGGTATTGGATAAAACAGGATCAGTTATACAAATCAGATAAATGTTTGGTGTATTCTATATTTGTCTGTTTATTATTCAATTATAATCGATACAAAAATTGGGAAACATAGAATTATACATAATTTTCAAAATAAATATGGTACAAAAATTCAAAATATAAAGCAGAAAAGAAAAACGAGTGCGTGTAAACCACATTATTCAATACATGTTGGTACACTTTATGAAGCTTGTAAAAATGTTGATCCTGATGATTGTTTAATGGCAGCACCATTTCTTATTTCCCATTTCGAGATGAATCGAAAATTGTATACAAATCCAAAAAAATTTAATAGATCTATTATTCATGCATTTGCTGTGTTTGAAAATTGTTTGAGACACAGTATGAATTTGAATGCATTATTAGGCTACCCTTATCCACAGATTGAAATGGCCAATTTATTCAATGGTATTCTATTGTACAATATAGCTAATAATTTTAAAACACAGTACGACATGGAAGGTTATATAAATACAATCCTCGAAAATTCTCCAAGCCTATGGAGGGTGTTTTTTACACTTTTACCGACAGTAACGCCTTTGTTTGCATCATATCTTCAAAATGAAATCAATCCCCGTAAGAAACAAAGACCAAAGTCCAAAGAAAAAAGCAAAGTCCGACCAAAATACAGACGATAATGATACAGAATATTTAAGTGCAGACGAAGATATGTACTTTCGAATCTAATAGCCAGACTATTCACGGCGTAAAAACCATGAACACAATGTACAGAACCTAATTTATATAAATTTAATCGTCATTTTTCCTTTTTCTATGCATCATTACTACTTATTATCGAAAATTATTGTCATTATTCATTAAAATAATTTGTAAATTCAATAAGAAACGAGTACATTGTCATGCTGCATATATTTATCATTTCTAACCTTATTTAAATCGAAAAAATCGATACTATTAATTTTATTCCTTTACGAAAGAAAAAGCTTATAATCGAAGGCAATTGATATAAATTATCAACAAAAATTTGATATTTATTTGTACATCCGGATAACGGTTTGAAATATTTGTTAATAGATTCAAATCTTTAAATTAAACGTAAACGGAAGTTCGTTTATGAATAAATTTGGTGGTAATTTAATGCATCGAAATCGACAATAGTGACGACGAACTTCTTTAGCGTTTAACGGAGTGGTGGGGACAGCCGACATATCCTACCGCACGAGCCACATGTTACGCCAGGTCAGCACTTGACGCGCAACTTCCAACAACATAAAATTAAATATACATCTAAATATTTTAAACATACGCATGAAATTTCAAGCGAACATTTCTGCATTTTTAAAACATTATAACTTCTGAACGGATTGGAGGATTTTAATGTTTCAAATTGCAAACAACGCGTATTTTGGTGAAGAATATGTAGAAATTCTAAGAATATTCGAAAAGTTGTTCCTTAACGTCGTAAAGTGACAAAATGCTCAGAAAAATTGTCAATTTTCAAACGATCATAACTTTTACAATAGTAAAACTTATATCATTGAAATTTTTTCTAGAAGTAGTACCTAGAAAAAAGTATTAGACAACATTTGATTTTGATTTCGATTAAAACTGAAATTTATATTGTTTTAAATTCGCAGCCATTAGCTCGGTGTTACCCATAATGAAGAAGTTCTTCTTGAAAGGTAACACCGATTACCAGGTCTCACCACGAGGAGGTTGCTGCGATTGGAGACCCAAAGTGAGATCGATGGAACAAAGTTCGATCGACCTTCCTTTTTACACACTTAGAAACTAGATTACGCAAAAAAAAAGATGCCAAGTAATTACTTTTCTAAAACAAAGGATGAAGCGAAATTGTGGGAGACGCGACACGACGAAACGCGACACAATGCTGCACAGTGCAGTAGGAACATGAGGTGCGACACGTACCGAATAGCGGGTCAAAAGGGGCAGCTCGTTACCTCTTAGCAAGTCCAATTGAAGGGGAGGAGAATCGACGCACCAGACACGGGTTCCCCATTTCTCCAACGCGCCCTGCTGGGAGCCCGTAGGACCCAACCCGGGACGTCTTACACAGGAGAGAGATCCTGAGTCGGGGCTACCGCAGACAGGAACAGGTCCCCTCTACGGCCGATGACTCTTTCCCTAGAATTGTCTCACCAGAGGACGGCAACCGACCCTTCGAACCATCTAAACGGCCGATCACTTGCTTTTTACATCAAAGCAGCGGTGACCGGAGCTAGAAACGGGGAAACGAGACTGGAAAATAAGCTATTAATTAATTCATTACTTGGCAATCTACGCAGTAAATAAAATAATATACAATGTAAATTGAAAATTAACGTCGTAGGTGGAATTGAGAATTAATGTGAATTAATGAAATATAGGAAACATCGGAAAAACAAGGAAAAGAAGGAAAAAGAAAAATTCGACGTTAATTTTTACATTCGCGCTGCGCCTTAAAATTAATCGCTTACGTGTAAATCCCGATGAATCCGACGTCATCTATTGATCTCCTCCTCCTCCTAGAAATTGATCTGGTAAAAAACTGAAATAAAAATTAGTAGTTATGTGTACATGTAGACAAATAATAAAACCTAAATAACAAATTAGTTTGAAATAAGGAATTGGAACAATCCAACGAAGTAAATTAACGAAACGAATCATTCGAAAAAAAAGAAACCAACGATGTGTACTTTGAATTATAGATTAATTTTGAAAATTAAAAAACCAACGAAGCGCAAGACGAATAACAAAATAAATCGTAAAAGAACAAACCAACGATGAAAGCGAGACGAAGATAGAATAGAATAAATTGAAAAATATCAACCCAACGATGTAATTAATATAGATAAAACTAGATGAACGAAGAACCCAAATATGAAAATACCTATATACATAAAAATGCAGAAAAACACAATATTTTCATTAGTTATATTAATATTAATTGTATCTATACCAAAACCAAAGGGTGATCCTTCCTTCCTGGTCAGCATCGCAGAAGATATCTGAAACAGAAAACAAAAACGCGTGACAGTACCCCCGGCGGTTCCAGGAGTACTGAAAAGAGTTGCCCAGCTGTGTCCACTTTTATGCAGTCAAGCCAAAGAATCAACGAGCCAATCAGCAGCCAGTCCGCTGGGGGCGACCATCGTCCGTCCACCTTGAAACGTTATAAGAGCCCCCTGAGGCCCTCGCGCGGGAGTTATCTCCCAACCACCAAGCAAGACGGACCGCATCGAGATGAAGAATTTAATTGAAGATTTACATTCGATCAAAATCGAAGATGGCGGCCAAGAAGATGTTTCACGAGCACGGGCAAGGGAGAAAACCGGTCTTTTTAAAGACCAAGAAAATCTCATTCGTGGGAACAACTTATGCAATGAACTGAACAACTTTTATATTTAACAACTCAGAGACACTTTACATCTCTGTTTTGTAACAACTTTTATATTTAACAATTCAGAGACACTTTACATCTCTGTTTTGTAACAACTTTTATATTTAACAACTCACAGACACTTTACATCTCTGTTTTGTAACAACTTTTATATTTAACAACTCAGAGACACTTTACATCACTGTTTTGTAACAACTTTTATATTTAACAACTCAGAGACACTTTACATCTCTGTTTTGTTACCGACTTTTATATTTAACAATTCAGCGACACTTTACATCTCTGTTATGGAACAAGTTATGCAATAAAACTGAACATGGTATATTTGCCTATATGTATAGGAAGGAAATTCGTCGTTAGTATTGTCGCCCGTCAATGCACTTAATTATGCAAGATCAGTATACTATCTAATTTTATTTTTATTATACCGGTTTGTAATATCGTAAAGATCAATGCAAAAACATTATGCACAGCTCTTGTATTTCTTTGATTTATCCAAGTAGTCAAAGTATAATATTTAACAAACTTTTGGTTCAAATAAAATAACGAATGACACAAAATTTGAGTACCTGTTACATGTAACCTATGTATAAATGCATAACTAATATTGATATACGCATAACGAACTTAGTTTGTGATATGAAACATTAAGAAAAGTGTAAATTAATAAATAGGTTTCAAAATGGGTATTCCGGGTTTAACAACTTTCATAAACAATCGTTCAGATCGTTATTTGGAATAGTTCGAGCTACGTGATATGTATTTAGTTATTCAGCTGTCAAATATATAATTGGTACAAGTGCAATTGTGTTTTTGTCGGTGATTACGATAAATACGCTCAACGAGTATCGGATTTTTTTGACGATTTGATAAAGTGCAATGCAGTACCATTAGCTTTGATCGATTGTGGTTGCGAGGATAAGAAACTGCAAACAGTTATATCTAGATCTAGAGAAAAGGTTCGTACAGCATCATCTTATTCTCCGATCTGTCAACAGAAAATGAAATTTTTTCCTTTACATATTTAGGAAGTTTTCAAAGATGTTAGGAGAAAGAAGAATATTCGTCATGTGCAATGCTTATTCGAAGCTGATAATGCTATAGCTACCGTAGCAAGGATATTGAATTGTCCTGTATCGAGTTATAATTCAGATTTTTATGTGTTTGGGACATTGCACATACCGTTTGATACATTGGACAATTACACGGTGAAAAGTTCAACTGGAAATGGTTACACGAAACGTTGTAAAATTTATAAAGTTGAACACTTATTAAATTCTTATAGAGGTTTAAGTCAATCTACACTGCCATTAGCTGCAATATTACTAGGCAATGATTATGTAAAACGTGGTACATTTAGAAACTTCTTTCGTTATTTAAAGTTACGACGAATAACAAGAAAAAGGTATAGTAATCGACAGTATTGTATAGAAGCAACTTTACAATGGTTGAGCGGATTTTACATCTTGGACAAAGCAGTCATTGGAATACTATGTAGATCACCTAAAACCGTAAGACAAAAAATGGCTATACAAATGCATCTACAGAAATACTTGCTTACTTCCATTGGGGTTTTCACAGGAATATGCAGCTCGTGCCACAACACATTCCATAAACAGAATTTTTTAATTTGATGGAGATGTTAATAGTCTAATGTACATAGAAGAAACTGATAAAAATGGAGACTTTGAATCATCCGAAGAAGAAGAAGAAGAGGAAGAGAACGAAGTTGAAATATTAGACATGCTTAAAGGGGTCAGAATCTGCTACCAATAATGCACTAGCTAATGTACCTAATTTGTTTGTAGATGAATTTCTTATGGGCAATTATCCTGCATATTTTATGGACTTGTTGGTTCGACGTTTATATATTTGTCCTGTACAAATAGAGGATTATTCCTATCCATTGAACAATGTAATAAGTTTAAAAATTATTAGAGTTATATATGCATTTCTGCAATCAGGAATGAATAGAAGGAGAGGTTTCATGAAATACATGATTAGAGATTATAATAAAAAGCTTAAATGTTACGAACTAGAAGGCACTGACACTAAATTTTCTTCCCCATTACTGTCCCTATCTAATCTTAGAGAAGTACCATTAACGAGTCCAGGATTAAAAAATAATGTACAAACATGCGTCATTGATTTTTCATTACCATTTGAATTTAAATTCAAGTTATATAGACACAAATATATAAGCAAAGCCCATATTGAATGAAAAATTGACACGTAAATACACGTTTCAAGACCCTCTGATCATGTTTGATTTAAAACAATACTTTGGAAATAAATCGTTTGAATATAGTTTATCGAGTAAGACTTTCGAAATTATTTTCAAACGATTTATTTTCTAATTGTTCTACTATTTCAAATAATAATTTTTTGATCTTATAGCAAAGAACGTTTACTTAATATCAATTCAATAAATTCAATTTGTATTTGTATATTTTTCGCCTATACAGGCAAATATACCATGTTCAGTTTTATTACATAAGTTGTTCCAAAACAGAGATGTAAAAAGTCTCAGAGTTGTTAAATAGAAAAGTTGTTCCAAAACAGAGATGTAAAAAGTCTCCGAGTTGTTAAATATAAAAGTTGTTCAGTTTAGTGGTTCCCACAAATGAGATTTTCTTGGTCTTTAAAAAGACCGGTTTTGTCCTTTGGCCGCTGCTCGTGAACCATCATCTTTGGCCATCTTCGATTTTGATTGAATGGAAATCTTCAATTAAATTCTTCATCTCGATACGATCCGTCTTGCTTGGTGGTTGGGAGATAACTCGCCGATCAACGCCTCAGGGGGCTCTTATATACTAGGAGCCCGGACGCTCACGAGAGACCGAGCGACATCTGTGCAATTTCGATACACGAATTATTCACGAATTGTCCCCATACAAAAAGTTAAAGAATCATTATTTAAATAATGGAATACTTATACGTATATATAAAGCATTTCTACATATTCTCCATCGAAATACGCGTTGTTTGCAACTTGAAACATTAAGATCCTTCAATCCGTTCAAAAGTTCTAAATTTTTAAACATACGCATGAAATTTCAAACGAATATTTCTGCATCTTTAAAATATTATAACTTCTGAACGGATTGAAGGATCTTAATGTTTCAAGTTGCAAACAACGCGTATTTTGATGGAGAATATGTAGAAATTGAATATTGAACATCTCTGTTATGGAACAACTTTTATATTTAACAATTCACAGACACTTTACATCTCTGTTTTGTAACCACTTTTATATTTAACAATTCACAGACACTTTACATCTCTGTTTTGTAACCACTTTTATATTTAACAATTCACAGACACTTTACATCTCTGTTATGGCACAAGTTATGCAATAAAACTGAACATGGTATACATATTTGCCTATATGTATAGGAAGGAAATTCGTCGTTAGTATTGTCGCCCGACAATGCACTTAATTATGCAAGATCAGTATACTATCTAATTTTATTTAATCAAAACTAATGGTACTACATTGCACTTTATCAAATCGTCAAAAAAATCCGATACTCGTTGAGCATATTTATCGTAATCACCGCCAAAAACACAATTGCACTTGTACGAAATATATATTTGACAGCTAAATAACTAAATACGTATCACGTAGCTCGAAATATTCCAAATAACGATCTGAACGATTGTTTATGAAAGTTGTTAAACCTGGAATACCCATTTTGAAACCTATTTATTAATTTACACTTTTCTTAATGTTTCATATCACAAACTAAATTCGTTATGCGCATATCAATATTAGTTATTATGCATTTATACATAGGTAGCATGTAACAGGTACTTACACAAATTTTGTGTCTTTCGTTGTTTTATTTGAATCAAAAGTTTGTTAAATATTATACTTTGACTACTTGGATAAATCAAAGAAATACAAGTGCCGTGCATAATGTTTTTGCATTGATCTTTACGATATTGCAAACCGGTATAATAAAAAATAAAATTAGATAATATACTAATCTTGCATAATTAAGAGCAGTGACGGGCGACAATACTAACGACGAATTTCCTTCCTATACATATAGGCAAATATGTATACCACGTTCAGTTTTACTGCATAACTTGTGCCATAACCGAGATGTAAAGTGTCTGTGAATTGTTAAATATAAAAGTGGTTACAAAACAGAGATGTAAAGTGTCTGTGAATTGTTAAATATAAAAGTGGGTACAAAACAGAGATGTAAAGTGTCTGTGAATTGTTAAATATAAAAGTTGTTCCATAACAGAGATGTTCAATATTCAATTTCTACATATTCTCCATCAAAATTCGCGTTGTTTGCAACTTGAAACATTAAGATCCTTCAATCCGTTCAGAAGTTATAATATTTTAAAGATGCAGAAATATTCGTTTGAAATTTCATGCGTATGTTTAAAAATTTAGAACTTTTGAACGGATTGAAGGATCTTAATGTTTCAAATTGCAAACAACGCGTATTTCGATGGAGAATATGTAGAAATGCTTTATATATACCTATAAGTATTCCATTATTTAAATAATGATTCTTTAACTTTTTGTATGGGGACAATTCGTGAATAATTCGTGTATCGAAATTGCACAGATGTCGCTCGGTCTCTCGTGAGCGTCCGGGCTCCTAGTATATAAGAGCCCCCTGAGGCGTTGATCGGCGAGTTATCTCCCAACCACCAAGCAAGACGGATCGTATCGAGATGAAGAATTTAATTGAAGATTTCCATTCAATCAAAATCGAAGATGGCCAAAGATGATGGTTCACGAGCAGCGGCCAAAGGACAAAACCGGTCTTTTTAAAGACCAAGAAAATCTCATTTGTGGGAACCACTAAACTGAACAACTTTTATATTTAACAACTCGGAGACTTTTTACATCTCTGTTTTGGAACAAGTTTTCTATTTAACAACTCGGAGACTTTTTACATCTCTGTTTTGGAACAACTTATGTAATAAAACTGAACATGGTATATTTGCCTGTATAGGCGAAAAATATACAAATACAAATTGAATTTATTGAATTGATATTAAGTAAACGTTCTTTGCTATAAGATCAAAAAATTATTATTTGAAATAGTAGAACAATTAGAAAATAAATCGTTTGAAAATAATTTCGAAGGTCTTACTTGATAAACTATATTCAAACGATTTATTTCCAAAGTATTGTTTTATGTCAAACATGATCAGAGGGTCTTGAAACGTGTATTTACGTGTCAATTTTTCATTCAATATGGGCTTTGCTTATATATTTGTGTCTATATAACTTGAATTTAAATTCAAATGGTAATGAAAAATCAATGACGCATGTTTGTACATTATTTTTTAATCCTGGACTCGTTAATGGTACTTCTCTAAGATTAGATAGGGACAGTAATGGGGAAGAAAATTTAGTGTCAGTGCCTTCTGGTTCGTAACATTTAAGCTTTTTATTACAGTCTCTCATCATGTATTTCATGAAACCTCTCCTTCTATTCATTCCTGATTGCAGAAATGCATATATAACTCTAATAATTTTTAAACTTATTACATTGCTCAATGGATAGGAATAATCCTCTATTTGTACAGGACAAATATATAAACGTCGAACCAACAAGTCCCATAAAATATGCAGGATAATTGCCCATAAGAAATTCATCTACAAACAAATTAGGTACATTAGCTAGTGCATTATTGGTAGCAGATTCTGACCCCTTTAAGCATGTCTAATATTTCAACTTCGTTCTCTTCCTCTTCTTCTTCTTCTTCGGATGATTCAAAGTCTCCATTTTTATCAGTTTCTTCTATGTACATTAGACTATTAACATCTCCATCAAATTAAAAAATTCTGTTTATGGAATGTGTTGTGGCACGAGCTGCATATTCCTGTGAAAACCCCAATGGAAGTAAGCAAGTATTTCTGTAGATGCATTTGTATAGCCATTTTTTGTCTTACGGTTTTAGGTGATCTACATAGTATTCCAATGACTGCTTTGTCCAAGATGTAAAATCCGCTCAACCATTGTAAAGTTGCTTCTATACAATACTGTCGATTACTATACCTTTTTCTTGTTATTCGTCGTATCTTTAAATAACGAAAGAGGTTTCTAAATGTACCACGTTTTACATAATCATTGCCTAGTAATATTGCAGCTAATGGCAGTGTAGATTGACTTAAACCTCTATAAGAATTTAATAAGTGTTCAACTTTATAAATTTTACAACGTTTCGTGTAACCATTTCCAGTTGAACTTTTCACCGTGTAATTGTCCAATGTATCAAACGGTATGTGCAATGTCCCAAACACATAAAAATCTGAATTATAACTCGATACAGGACAATTCAATATCCTTGCTACGGTAGCTATAGCATTATCAGCTTCGAATAAGCATTGCACATGACGAATATTCTTCTTTCTCCTAACATCTTTGAAAACTTCCTAAATATGTAAAGGAAAAAATTTCATTTTCTGTTGACAGATCGGAGAATAAGATGATGCTGTACGAACCTTTTCTCTAGATCTAGATATAACTGTTTGCAGTTTCTTATCCTCGCAACCACAATCGATCAAAGCTAATGGTACTGCATTGCACTTTATCAAATCGTCAAAAAAATCCGATACTCGTTGAGCGTATTTATCGTAATCACCGACAAAAACACAATTGCACTTGTACCAATTATATATTTGACAGCTGAATAACTAAATACATATCACGTAGCTCGAACTATTCCAAATAACGATCTGAACGATTGTTTATGAAAGTTGTTAAACCCGGAATACCCATTTTGAAACCTATTTATTAATTTACACTTTTCTTAATGTTTCATATCACAAACTAAGTTCGTTATGCGTATATCAATATTAGTTATGCATTTATACATAGGTTACATGTAACAGGTACTCAAATTTTGTGTCATTCGTTATTTTATTTGAACCAAAAGTTTGTTAAATATTATACTTTGACTACTTGGATAAATCAAAGAAATACAAGAGCTGTGCATAATGTTTTTGCATTGATCTTTACGATATTACAAACCGGTATAATAAAAATAAAATTAGATAGTATACTGATCTTGCATAATTAAGTGCATTGACGGGCGACAATACTAACGACGAATTTCCTTCCTATACATATAGGCAAATATACCATGTTCAGTTTTATTGCATAACTTGTTCCATAACAGAGATGTAAAGTGTCGCTGAATTGTTAAATATAAAAGTCGGTAACAAAACAGAGATGTAAAGTGTCTCTGAGTTGTTAAATATAAAAGTTGTTACAAAACAGTGATGTAAAGTGTCTCTGAGTTGTTAAATATAAAAGTTGTTACAAAACAGAGATGTAAAGTGTCTGTGAGTTGTTAAATATAAAAGTTGTTACAAAACAGAGATGTAAAGTGTCTCTGAATTGTTAAATATAAAAGTTGTTACAAAACAGAGATGTAAAGTGTCTCTGAGTTGTTAAATATAAAAGTTGTTCAGTTCATTGCATAAGTTGTTCCCACGAATGAGATTTTCTTGGTCTTTAAAAAGACCGGTTTTCTCCCTTGCCCGTTGCTCGTGAAACATCTTCTTGGCCGCCATCTTCGATTTTGATCGAATGTAAATCTTCAATTAAATTCTTCATCTCGATGCGGTCCGTCTTGCTTGGTGGTTGGGAGATAACTCCCGCGCGAGGGCCTCAGGGGGCTCTTATAACGTTTCAAGGTGGACGGACGATGGTCGCCCCCAGCGGACTGGCTGCTGATTGGCTCGTTGATTCTTTGGCTTGACTGCATAAAAGTGGACACAGCTGGGCAACTCTTTTCAGTACTCCTGGAACCGCCGGGGGTACTGTCACGCGTTTTTGTTTTCTGTTTCAGATATCTTCTGCGATGCTGACCAGGAAGGAAGGATCACCCTTTGGTTTTGGTATAGATACAATTAATATTAATATAACTAATGAAAATATTGTGTTTTTCTGCATTTTTATGTATATAGGTATTTTCATATTTGGGTTCTTCGTTCATCTAGTTTTATCTATATTAATTACATCGTTGGGTTGATATTTTTCAATTTATTCTATTCTATCTTCGTCTCGCTTTCATCGTTGGTTTGTTCTTTTACGATTTATTTTGTTATTCGTCTTGCGCTTCGTTGGTTTTTTAATTTTCAAAATTAATCTATAATTCAAAGTACACATCGTTGGTTTCTTTTTTTTCGAATGATTCGTTTCGTTAATTTACTTCGTTGGATTGTTCCAATTCCTTATTTCAAACTAATTTGTTATTTAGGTTTTATTATTTGTCTACATGTACACATAACTACTAATTTTTATTTCAGTTTTTTACCAGATCAATTTCTAGGAGGAGGAGGAGATCAATAGATGACGTCGGATTCATCGGGATTTACACGTAAGCGATTAATTTTAAGGCGCAGCGCGAATGTAAAAATTAACGTCGAATTTTTCTTTTTCCTTCTTTTCCTTGTTTTTCCGATGTTTCCTATATTTCATTAATTCACATTAATTCTCAATTCCACCTACGACGTTAATTTTCAATTTACATTGTATATTATTTTATTTACTGCGTAGATTGCCAAGTAATGAATTAATTAATAGCTTATTTTCCAGTCTCGTTTCCCCGTTTCTAGCTCCGGTCACCGCTGCTTTGATGTAAAAAGCAAGTGATCGGCCGTTTAGATGGTTCGAAGGGTCGGTTGCCGTCCTCTGGTGAGACAATTCTAGGGAAAGAGTCATCGGCCGTAGAGGGGACCTGTTCCTGTCTGCGGTAGCCCCGACTCAGGATCTCTCTCCTGTGTAAGACGTCCCGGGTTGGGTCCTACGGGCTCCCAGCAGGGCGCGTTGGAGAAATGGGGAACCCGTGTCTGGTGCGTCGATTCTCCTCCCCTTCAATTGGACTTGCTAAGAGGTAACGAGCTGCCCCTTTTGACCCGCTATTCGGTACGTGTCGCACCTCATGTTCCTACTGCACTGTGCAGCATTGTGTCGCGTTTCGTCGTGTCGCGTCTCCCACAATTTCGCTTCATCCTTTGTTTTAGAAAAGTAATTACTTGGCATCTTTTTTTTTGCGTAATCTAGTTTCTAAGTGTGTAAAAAGGAAGGTCGATCGAACTTTGTTCCATCGATCTCACTTTGGGTCTCCAATCGCAGCAACCTCCTCGTGGTGAGACCTGGTAATCGGTGTTACCTTTCAAGAAGAACTTCTTCATTATGGGTAACACCGAGCTAATGGCTGCGAATTTAAAACAATATAAATTTCAGTTTTAATCGAAATCAAAATCAAATGTTGTCTAATACTTTTTTCTAGGTACTACTTCTAGAAAAAATTTCAATGATATAAGTTTTACTATTGTAAAAGTTATGATCGTTTGAAAATTGACAATTTTTCTGAGCATTTTGTCACTTTACGACGTTAAGGAACAACTTTTCGAGTATTCTTCGTATTCAACCACCAAGCAAGACGGACCGTATCGAGATGAAGAATTTAATTGAAGATTTACATTCGATCAAAATCGAAGATCAAGAAGATGTTTCACGAGCAGCGGCCAACGCGACAAACCGGTCTTTTTAAAGACCAAGAAAATCTCATTTGTGGGAACCACTAAACTGAACAACTTTTATATTTAACAACTCGGAGACTTTTTACATCTCTGTTATGGAACAACTTATGCAATAAAACTGAACATGGTATATTTGCCTGTATAGGCGAAAAATATACAAATACAAATTGAATTTATTGAATTGATATTAAATAAACATTCTTTGCTATAAAATCAAAAAATTATTATTTGAAATAATAGAACAATTAGGAAATAAATCGTTTGAAAATAATTTCGAAGGTCTTACTTGATAAACTATATTCAAACGATTTATTTCCAAAGTATTGTTTTATGTCAAACATGATCAGGGGGTCTTGAAACGTGTATTTACGTGTCAATTTTTCATTCAATATGGACTTTGGTTATACATATATTTGTGCCCATATAACTTGAAACGTGAAAATGTCGGGGCAGTCGAGATTCGAAATTGTATGCCATTGAGACGCGAGGACGGACTTCATTCAGCTGTTCAAGAACAAGAAGGAACGGCTCCTGTTCACGTTCTTTACCGATTTCCCGAAGTTGCATCAAGTGCTGACCTGGCGTAACATGTGGCTCGTGCGGTAGGATATGTCGGCTTTCCCCACCACTCTGTTAAAAGCTAAGGAAGTTCGTCGTTACTAGTGTCGCCGTCGATGCAGAATGTGTAAATCAAAATCAAATGTTGTCTAATACTTTTTTCTAGGTACTACTTCTAGAAAAAATTTCAATGAGATAAGTTTTACTTTATTTATTTTCAAAAATCGTATTAATAATATACATACATATGTGTGCTCATACATGGGAATAAAAAAACATTTCTTTTTTTTCAATAATTAAAATATGATCAGGAGGTCTTAAAACGTGTATTTCCGTAAAATAAATTTTACAAAATTTTTTTTTCATTATGGGTAATTTGCTTATGTGCGCCTACATAGGTCGCGAAGTAAAAATGCCTGGGCAGTCGAGAATCCAAATCGTATGCCGTTGACGGGAGGTCGGATTTCAGTTGTGTGGGAGCGAGAAGGCAAATGTGAGCCTTTCTCTCTAGACTTCCACGAAGCGGTCCGAAATTACTTCGGGCAGTTTCGGAGAATCGAGAAAGAGGGCATGCGTCAGTTTGCCTTTGTCGTCTTTCCGAAACTCTACGAGCTCACGTACGTGTATCTGGCATGTGGGAGTGTGCACCCGACGGTGCTTTTCTGGCATCACTGGTTCATGTTATTTCTTTCAAGTATTTAGTATCTGGTTTTCATGAATAAACAACAATAAATATTTATGAATTTAGGAAAACGTTATGTTTATTTATGAATAATCTATATGTACATCTATGCATCTTTAAAAGTTCTTCTGGTTTATATGCTTGCCTGCTAGATGGCTATAGTACTTGGCGGTCCATAACCTGAACGATCCCACTTAATGCCCCATCAATTCCAGCATCGTTGTTATATTTATCCCTTTTGCCTCGTTAAATGTACATTTTTTCTTAAACTAGTGCAATTCTTTCGAATCGCTTTATCGCAGTACAATTAACAACTTTCGTTTCGTGCTCGTAATCCTCTATCGATTATCAAAATATAGCAGTTGAGAATTTCAAGATTTTCAAGGCGTGTTTATGCACAATCACATAGTGTGTATCACACTGACGTGCATCCGCGAGAAGTAGGCACAATTTATATATGTATCTGTACACTTGATGCACAAGGTATGCATAGATAACCTTATTTCGTGATCGTGATATGTCATACGTATATATGCACAATGTATCGGTATTATGATACTTAGGTACGTACGTATATTCGCATTGAAAAAAAAAAGTATTTTGTCTTTTTCTCGTCTTGTTTCAGCCGAATCATAATTACACAGCCCATTATATTAAACAATATAAAAATCGTTCGATGCTAGTTTTGTGTGCACTTTCGAAACCGATGCTTTTATTTCACGAAACGTTTCCGTGAATTCTTTGTCAAGATTCGTCAAGATTCAATTTGTATACTGTTTGATAATCATCAAGAGATAAAATACAAACAACGAAGGTACATGCAAAATGTTTACCATTGCTCGAAATCAGTGGATCGATATCAAACAACTATGCTGTGTTAAATGTTATGCATCGGTCTTGTAAATTTCCAAAGAAACATATTTGGCAATTTATTTGTTCAAAATGTAATACAAGAGCAGAGAATCTGCACAAGAGAGGGAGAGAGCAAAAAAGGAAAAGTGTTACAAGAATGTTTTGCGCACGATATCAGGGAATAAAGCTATAAATCGTTTTAGTTGCTTTGTCTCTTTACAACCCCGGATACATATTACTTTTGCAGAAATTATTTTTTACGCACCGAGGTACAACAGAGCGAGTACTTTGCTAAAATATGAAAGACTGAATATATATAAAATCTTCTTAAGAATGACTTGATCGCTAGGTAACTTTTATTGTCTCGTGCTTCTCGCAAAGACACCTTAAATCACAATATTTTAATATAAATATTTTGTAGGATACATACAAAACACATTTCGTAACATGATACGTCCTTTTCTCGAGGAAGATGCCTGGTGTTACTGGGTTGTATCCGTCGGAGCTTTATTGTCCTTTCTTGGTTTCATCTTTGCTTGTATCTGCAGCTGTCGTCGAAACGAGAACAAGTAATTATAACCATCAACATATCTCGATGCTCTTTAAACCGATTTTACCGTACGTATTGAAATTTGTGTAATTTTTTTGTTCTTTGTCTACATTCTTGATAAGCTAATGGATATATTTTTTTACTACGAGGGTAATAAACGGAAGAATTTGCGTGTACACTATACTATAATACCTACTAAAAGACTGTTTGAATTATATTAAAAACCAATCGATAATAGTATGCATGTATTAAGCATTTATATAAGAAAAATTTCGAATAAAGAATACGGATATGGAGATTTCACTGTACTGTGTATATAATATCGTTTACGCGGATACGTTCAGTTGTGATTCCCTTCGAACAGGAATGAATTTCTTGGGCTCGCCGGTATGGTAACGCTGAACAATACCGAAAATGAGGGCTTTGACGGGATCCCGACCACAAATATTTCTCGTATAGCGGCGCAAGATGCTATCGACAATGCAAAAAGGTTTCTATCGCCTAAGCGATCGGGCAATGCGCAACTCTTTTTCCTAACATACTTTCAAACACGATCGCAATTACAACACGATACAAACAACAACAATAATCATGTTACGTGTGAAATCTTCTGTCTTAAAACTGAAATATTTTAACGCGATGCACATAGGACAACTGGCGCGAATAGAAGTCTCCCGGATATCCCAAAAGACAAAGACAAGAGACTCGAAGACCCGGGTGAATCAGTATCTCAAGATATTTACGAAGCTACGGAAGCGATCGGCGACCAATCGGAACTCTATGCTACGGTACAGGACACAGGTGTGTTGAAGCGAAATCGGGTGCAACCCACAAATACGTCTTGATCCTTTTTTCGAATTTTCCACATTCGAGCAGTTGTTCGAAACAAGGACGAATCTGATCTAATAATAGCGTTACGTTTAACGTAGGTGTGGAAGAAGAGGTATCGGAACAGGAAATGCAACAAGTTTCGCAACAAAATGCTTCGACTCGAGAAACCTCTGTTCATCCGTATTCAAGATTTCTGTCCCCCAACTCTGATAATGGTACGGATAAGAAATTCCATTGTCAAGTGTCGTTACTTTTTAATAGATGTTCTTCCGTTAAACCTCTATAATCCGAATTATTTTTCTTTTTTTCTCTCTATCGTTCAACACTTATTCTTCTCATCCTAGTCGAACATCCGTACGCTCAACTTCAAAACGTTCAAAAGGCCGAGGCTAGTCAGTTGAATAGGTAATAGTTGAAAACTTGCAAGTATTATCTAATAATAATCAGTTTTGTTATCAGTATATCACACTAACGTTGCAGAAATAATATTAAACCAGTGACTGATACCGAGAAACCATCTACCTCGACGAGTCCAGCTGCCGGAAATCCGGTTGCTCCACCAAGAACTCGTCGATCGTCCTCCCACAATTCCCTTCTCTCCACCGACATTGCTCCGTGCGATATTCAAGCAGCCAATGCTATATCGGGCGGAATACAAGCTAATCAGGAATTACCGTATATAACGCCCCCGCTTTTGATGCTATTGCCCCAGCCGCCCCAACCTCAATCCAATAGCCCTCAACAACACTTTAGCGGCGACTCCCAAGACTCGAGTAAGTATTTTAGAAGGCAGTGTTTGCGTTCATTTCTACAATTTTACTTGCGCGATACTTAATTTATGCAAAGTGCTTTCGAACGAATTGATCTCTAATACCAAGATCTTACACTCCACAGAAGGGTACACTAGTATAAGCGTAAGAGAGCCTCTGGCCAATATAATCGCGCAAACAAAGACGTCGATCGGTCGACAGAATCAGTCCGTCCGACCCCTCACGGACCCCCATTATGCGACCGTCTCGGATGACTCTGGTAATGACTCTGGTCATAACATCTATACATCTAGTTCCGCTTTACGGTTGTTTAAGTAATTACTAGTTTCGTGTGGAAACATTACAATCAGGCTCTGTCTGTCTCTCTATTATGGTTCGCAAATACAGCGTGTTCCGTTTGCAGACGAAATGTATGCCGCGATCGACGAACAAGATAAAATCTATACCAGCGGTAGCGAGACGTACGCTCAAATACAACCGACGATGACGGAGGTTCAACGAGCCGTACAAACCGAGCAAACGTTATATTCGCGAGCTCCGTCCCGTTCAGACGAAGTTCATCCTGCTCCACAGCCTCCGAGCGTCGACAGTTTACGGCACGTGGCGCACGCTCATTCGAGACAAGGTAACCTAGTAATCGTTCACACGAGAGCTGTTTATTTCTTTATGCACGGCGGCACTTTTCATCATTTCCGTCACGAAATATTCACACGGTCTCGTATTGGCTGTAGCTTCGTCCTCGAGTGCCAACAGTTCCATCATGAACCCTGGCTCACCGAAACCGGAGAAACGCCAAGCTAATTCACCATTGCCGCCGCCACCGGAAATCACGACCGAGATGTATGCGTCGATCGAGAAGAGGACGAAACCCGAGGATCGATCCAAGCCGATTTTGTCCAATGGAAAATCGTTGGAGGACATGTACGCTAAAGTGATGAAGAAAAAGAAAGACGCGGAAGAGCAAAGCGACGCGCAGTCGAGCCTGCATCTCGCCGAAATTGTCGCCGTTTCGAGCAGGAAGCTGAGCCTCGTCGAGATAAACAGAACTTCATGGTCTAGTCATGATTCTACAGAGATACAAAAGAAGGAGCTCGACTCTACGCATTACTCCGCATCGAACAGTTCTATAGGGAACCTTGACCTGGAAATGGACGTTACAAAATTAGCCAGAATCGTATGCGACGACGTGGACGCGGATATGGACGCGAATACGAGTCCCGATGCGTCGAAAAACTCGGGGTTCGATCATGGTTACGAGGCCGTTAGTTCCGAAATTGCCAAGAAGAACATGATGATCCGCGCGTCTTGCAACCCGAACTACGAAGTTTTGCGACCGCAACGGCTTATCGCGGAGGAGGCGGATTACAGGTCGAACAACGTCGTCTCTGCCTCGGTGCCTGCTCGAAACAGCACCGATTTAACAACAACGTATTCGATGATACCGCTGAAACATAGGCAGACGAGCAACGCCAGTAGCGAAGACCCTGGCTACGAGAAAGTGAGATTAAGAAGAAGGATTGACACAGATCTAGATACGGATTCCGAGCCAAACTACGAGAGTATGCCGCACGATTCAGGAGAGCCTAATTACGCGTCGGTTTCTCGTCCCGGTGATAGCGACACTGATCCTAATTACGAATCCGTGAATCACGGAGATCCAAATTACGAGAGCGTGAAATACATGAGCGTCGCACGACCCGAGGAACCACCGTACGAGCAAGTGAATACCTTCAAATCCGAACCGTGCTGCGTAGACGGATACGAGAAGGTGAAGAAACACTTGTTCAATGCAGATTACGAAAGGATACCGTTGCAACGTACTACGGAACCGATCGGCAACGGGGACACAGACGATGAGCAATACGTGCAAGTGTAACCGTGTGCGCCGACGACGCTACATTTTCATTTACTTTACCGGTTTACAACGACAATTACCGAAATTACACGCTTCAACGTACAACTATTCGTTCGGTTCTTCGTACATAGTTTAATGCGCGACACAAATATCGTATTTTTGTTATTGCTTACTGTTATTATCGCATGAACGCTTTGCTCGTCATTAATACGCACGCAACGCGACGTGATCCAAGGGGTCTTTTCGTTTTAAAAGTTTCAAAAAATTAGTTATAGTAGTAGTAGTAATAGTACCAAGCATCTTGGATTATTTTATACAAATCGTTTTTAAATTTAATATTATAAGTATATACATATACATATACATAGGGTTGGGTCTGGTGAGTGTGCCGGCCAACAATAAATACCTAATTATCTAACATATATTTTCGAGTAGAAGGAATTAAATGTTTGTCCACACAGTGTAGTACAATATTTCGATCACAAAGTATCACAATATTCTTTATAAATAAGAATTTGTCAACTTTTCCAGGCACTTTATACTTTTAGAAAATGCGATCACAAAAAATTCAATTTTTTGGAACATTGAATGTGAGAAGACCCTTTAAATACGACGAAAACAAACTACGCTTTTGAACAAATTCAGAATGGTTTGCGCTTTTGCGATTATTCTTATTTGAAACAATATGCTTTCCGCCTTTTTGCAAGCGTATAATATTTAAAGTTACCAGTTTGTTAATAAAATTTTCTACTTTTCGTAATACCGTGCGATCGTGTTCTTTTATTCGCATACTCGGTGTTGATTATTTCATTGTCGGACTGGACGATGCACAGCACATGATTTCGTTTCTTGAATAATGCCATTCTAATCTATTTCTCGATAGACATTAAAAATCTACTGATTGTAGGCGTACTGCGACCAAGTTTCTTACGTTAAATGTTCTTGCGAATGACGATTCTTTCTAACAGCAAGGGGACTCTACAGTTGTTCCACCGAAAATTTCCATGATATTTTTAGTGGTCGATCTAGGAGCTTGAGCTCTAGATAACATTCGCTATATAAATTAATAAAACTGATATTTGTATATTGACATTGTTGCGAAAATTGTTGGCAATAGGCAACAGTGTTTGTGTGCAACGTGAGGCCATTAAAGTATTAACAAATAAAAAGTATGTAGGATAGTTGTATTTTTCCCTTGAAACTAAGAAACTTTTGTCTTTCGACCCACAGATTGAGAAGCACCGTTCCAAAGGATGTCATTAGTCGATCTTTAAAACGTTCGGTGGGACAACTATAGTTTGGGAGAATAAATATTTACACGCATCCTATCTATTACAAATTGCCAAAGAAAGAGGAGAACGAAGGAAAAACAGAAACAGAAACGAAATCAAAATAAAATAAAGTTACTTGTATCATTCAAGTTGATATTACCTCGCACATCATCGAATAAATAATCCATTCTTACTTTTCTTTTTTTTTTTAAATAAACTCGTTAATTTTGCATCGTAATGTCTGTAGAAAAGTCTAGTTTCGCACAATTGTCGATACTATTCCGTTTAGCAAAGAAAACTATGGATAGTCGTTTAGCATTCGCATGGCACAGATACGATACGATAATAACGTACAAACAAATGTTTATTTATTCGAATCAATGTAATTATTATTTTTCATTCTCTCTCTCTCTCTCGCGCGCGCGCGCTCGAATAATCTTCGTTGCACATAGATTCGCAAGTCGTGTATATATACATATGTATATCTAAGGTTCACTTTTATGTACAGTAACTTGAAATTATACAAACATATTTGTACATGTATAAAGAAATGTCTGCGTTTCGACACGCGTAATTTCCGAAACTTACCGGTCATGTGGTATGGTTACGTACACATACAAGTTAGACGTGTGCATCCATTTTTGAGCGTAATGCATTCTTACTTAATAACATCGAATTAAAAGAAAACCATGGCAATTTTGCAACGAAATGTGCTTACTATAACCGCAAACGATTTGTATTCTTTTATACCCCATCATGAAATAGACCGTTTTTATATACAATAAAAGATAGCTTTGAAAGGAAGCACTGCCTTGTTAGGTTTTTGATAGCATTTCGAGTGCATATCAATTTAGAACACCCCCCTTTATTTCAGTTTCCTACGGTGTCTCGATGCAACGAGATAACGCAGATACGAAAACATCGTGTTATTGTGGTCGGATCGATACTGAAAACAGAACGAATACAACACACATTGCAGGCAATTTGCTTCATTTGTTTTTTTCGTTTTTCTATAATTTCTCTTCAGAAAATAAAGAATCGAAACGCTTTACGACATGTAAAACATTTTGCTCTTTCTCGGTTCGTTCGTCTCTAATTTGTCTTAACCACAAACGATGCTCTATAGTCTTTTACATAAAAGACTCGAATATAAAATCGAAGAATTTTTTTCTTTAGGTATTACAAAACGCCTACCATTAGTTTGTATTTTAGGAAAAATTAGAACCAATATTTTAATTTAACTTTCATTTTCGTAATTAGAGTCATAACAGGGTCTAGAACTGATTACTTGGACGAAGAATACACATATCTGCCGTCAGATTTTTTTGGAAAAACGAGAAACTGCGTTTAAATTTGTTTGTTTACTCGTTACCATTCGACAACAAAGAGGTAAAGGTTATGCACGCTTCATTTACATACTCGATTCGTTTCCACTATTCTACGTAAAAGTGTACGATCGTTGTTGTTAATCGCGTTCTTATCACATATGGTAATTCGTAAAAAAAAATTTAATGATTTCGGAAGAGGAAGGATCGAAGATCTGGGGAGAAGGAAGAGCAAAATCGTTCAAGACGCTTCGAAGAGGCAAGTTTCTTGGTTAGCGATTCTCTTTGAATCCTGGCACCTTAAACGCAAGATAGTTCGTTTTTTTCACAAGTCAGTCTCATCGTTGAAACTCGCTAGAATCGATTGATTGGTATCGTTCTAGGAAGATAAGTATTTTCAAAAACGACACACGCTTGTTCGATAATTTGAGAAACGTTAAGGTTAGGTTTAAAAGCAGCCTTTGGCTGTACACTTGGTCTTTATACGATTAGGCAATCATTTGTAACGACGTGTATGTAGGTACGTAAGTACACGTTCTCCTAGTATGCGGTAACAAAGATGTTAAAAACACACACACACGCACATAGGGAAGTCACATGTTCGTATTTCGTTGAGAAATTTGCGTATTGCTTTCTACTCTACATAATCCTAATTCTCCTTCAACCGGAGGTGTATTTTACGGCTTTTAGCCGGTTCTTTCTCGAGGTATGGTTTTTTTGTCTGCGCGTCTCGATCGGATCGGAAGTATTTCTACAAATACTTGAAACCAGTAAATGGTGAAAACCTGATCCAAAATATTGTATCGGATTAAAAATATGAAACTTAAACTATCACGTACAGCGTGCTCGATAACAAATGCATACCCACGCTATTACGATGGATAACACGTTTATTGTAACGTAGTGTGCGATCTAAAGGGAATCACTTTGCCAATCTTTTTAATTGCTCAAAATGCTCGATTTGAAACTCATGTATTCTTGACAGGGATGGACACGTTTAAACGATTTTATAATGAAATTTATGAATTTATTTCGGTTCTTCGTAACAGTTATAGAAAATAAAGGTTCCGTTGAATCGTTTGGTACTACAAATTAGTACTCGTCGGTCAAGTACTTTTTTAAATATATTTTGCCCATCCCTGATTCTCGATTGTATCGAATAACCGGAACTAGAACCGCAATCACATGCATATCGCCTATTGAATGTCATAAATACACGCTACGAAGATTTGTTCAAATTGCTACACCACGCTACTACGTCGATCAATTCTGAATTACACGTTTCCGTACAAGTACAGTTATCCGTTTGGTGCGGTAAAACCTGAAATATACAATTTTGTGCGATGCTTTAGCTATTCATTGGAAAACGCAGTTTTTAAACGTTCTACAAAGTGTGCCGTGTGTGTCATTTTTCGATTATTTTTTATCGAATTAACGTTAACTACGACACAAAAGTGTAATCACGCTGTACGTTTTGTATGAGCGTCCAACTACACTTTGCGACTGTTCACCCTTTCTTTTTACAGACGTACCGGAAACGTGATCCTATTTTGAAATCGTTCAAACATCACCGTACTAATACCTACACAAATTTGCTTGTCTCGCACAAACGATATTCGTGTTGTCTTATTCCTTATTTTCTTTCTTTCGACTAGGTGCACGACACTAGTATTTTTAAATTTATATTCGGAAGGTAATTTCATGTAACTCGACGCACTCGTTGACGCGATTACAATTTTAAATGGCAGCATTTACGGTCTAAGCATACACATTCGCACGAGTATTATACCGGTGTATTCACAAACAACGTGCGTAATTAAAATATCTGTCTACAAATGATCGTCAATTTGTTTAAATAGAAATTATGTTCGATGAATGGCGACAGAGGGGTTGGAATTCAGTGTTGGTAGACGGGCTGGGTTTTCGGCACATGCGCGACACACATATGTAGCCAACGTTATGGCCGCCAATATTTTGGCGGTTCCCAACCCAACAAGTAGATCGAATAAAATTAGTTTTTAAATGTATTCTCTATAATTTCTGTCAAATACAATTATTCTTTCGAGTTACATAAAACTGACGTTTCGTCTAAAGTTATTTCAACATCCTTCCTCATTGTAGCTTATCCATATATTAATATTTTATGTAAATTATTTAACATTTCATAATTGTATTTACATGGATATTAAGTACTTACTATTGGGAGACGAGAAGTCGAACCACTACCGACGAACTAACCGAAGCAAAGGGTAAGGGGACTGCCGGCTGCCCGCTATACCTGATCCCTTCCACTTTTCTTGGTCCACGGTTCTTGGTTATTATTGGCCAAGTCGATCGCGCCTTTTGTTCATCGCGTAACGAAGAACGCAACCGAACAGGGTAAAGCCGGCGTCACACGAGCGTTAAAAACAACGTTTGTAAACTTTCATAGATTTAAGCTCTTGAAACAGTTATGACGAACTTTTATTTCGAACAGTGTGACTAGAAAAATGAAACTACATCGAATTTTGAGGAGCAGAGTAAAGCAGCATGCGCCGTGCGAACTAGTGGGAGAAGCAACGAGCGTTCTTATCGGCTCGTTGGTTCCCCCACCACTTGACACGAGGCGAGGTACATTGTACTTATGTACATATCTAGAGAAGAAGGCCCCAACATCATGCTGCTTTCTCCTACCCCTCAAAAATAGGATTTCGCTTCTTTTTCTGGCTACACTGGTCTCAACATCTTATCTCCCAATATGTAGCATGTGTCTCGCTTCATCTTACCTTCGGCTGTTTGTAGAAACAGCCAACCAAGGGAACTACAAACATCCCTTTTCATTAAATTCGAACACTTTATCGACATAATTTTTTACGCGTACGTGCACCAAAAAATGTGGGCCCGTCTATCAACACTGGCTGGAATGCGTATATTCGTTTGTACACGGATATACATCGCGTTAGAAAACGATCGTACGATTCCCACCTAACACACAAAGATAATTACGCGTTCGTATCCTCAAACGACTACCTGTTGCGCATGGATGGATCGTATTCGGTACTTCTTTCGAGTTTAAGCGTAGAAAACGGTGTTACGTTACGGTGTAACTGTTCTTTTTTTTTTCGCGGTAAAAAAGCATTACATCTACGTGTACAAAGTGTATCGCGTACAAGTTACGTAGTGCGCGCACATCTTTCTTCAAGACGTATACGTAGCATATAAAACCAAACAGAGGCTAGGCGAAAATCGAAACCATAAAATTACATGCCTTCGACTAACACGGTTTTCTTGGACGTGTAATGAAACTCGATAAAATATTAATATCGTTACAGTCCGTTCACGCGATACGATAATATTTGAAAACAGCGTTTACACCTTTTTACATTTTCGCCACATGTTCGGCTCTCACACATGTCTTAAAGGGATGTCGTGTGAACGGATTGTTAACTACTAAAATAATAACGATACGTAACTACATGTACAAACTTCAAGTATTGGAAAACAGAGTTACATGAAAGCGATGTATGGTGCCAGTAGGATTTGGGATTCGAGTGAAATGTAACGGCATTGGCTACGCAACAGTAACAGCGATAACAACAACAACAACAACAACAACATCATCATCAACGAATCCAATTAACTCGGCGTAAAAATATATCTCGCGTTCTTTCGAAGGAACAAGAGTTTCGAGATGTCGTTGATCACAATTACGCTGATTACCCGACGCTTTCCAACTTCCGCTTTGACCAAAAAATGGGCAAAGCGACATCTTCCACAGGGATGGGCATGCTCGAATCATTTGCAATTTAAATGCAATTAAAATATTGAACATACATATGTATTTAGTGCTTAGAAGAAACAAAAACTGCATAAAAGTTTTCTGTAGTTGGGTAGCTAATCGAGTACAATCTTATAAATTAATTATTCGTCGTTCGAATACTATTTGAAATTCGTTTTGCCCATCCCTGCTCTTCGGTCAAAATTAATATTCCGACATTGAAACCTACAAGTTACCGTGTAGAAATTCACTAATTCTCACACCACTTTTAAATTATGTCTACATTCGTGCGTGTGCACAGGTTACACGCGTTGAACGCGCGTATACAAAACTTGTACGTAATATTACAGAATGTCTATACGACACAACTGCTACCATGTACGTATATTACGCATACATACACTCGCAGACTACTATCGCTTAGGTGCGATTCAATATTTTGTTCAGAAACTACAGACTTGTACGTGAAACAAACGCATCAATGAAAAAAAAAAAAATATATATATATACATATATATCATTTGCCCCATATGAATCAAACACGAATAATTTAACAAAATCCATACTACTATTGTTACAAGGATGCACGATACTTGATGATACACGACAGTGCATCCACATTAATGACGGTACTGATATTATACACATTAATAATATTCAAGCAATTCAATACCATAGCACTTAATGGGAAATGTCGAAAGTTATTGAGATTTTAAGCACATGGTATCGAGTTTCAATACCGATGCTTTTGGAATTAATACCGATCGACACAATAATGCACGGTTATCTTTGACTAAAAGCTTCGCGATTAATTTTCCACGATTCATTCCTCCCCTCAATCCCTTCTACTCAGCATGTTGAGTTTAACGAAATCTGGTTCAGTAGAAACGGAAAGAGAATCGGTAGAACGAAAAGAAATGAGACACGTAGTACAAGAAGATGCCGTAAGAAGATTAATAATCATGCAATAAGAGAAATTTTACATTTCGTATTTTTTATCTTACCTTTTTGAAAACGATACCAATGTTTTTTGGCGTTTCTTCTGATTAAAACAAGTCCAAACACCACATGAATTAGATTATTTTTAACTATTGTAACATACATATGTATATGTTTCTTTCACTGTTCGATATTTTTGAAAAATCATTTAAATTTCACTTCACAAATTGATATACAGGGTGTTCGGACATCCTTAGGAAAAATTTTAATGGGAGATTCTAAAGGCCAAGATAAGACGAAAATCAAGAATATCAATCTTTTGATCGAGGTTTCGCTAAAAAGTCATTCAAAAATTAAATTAAAAAATTTTAAATCGTCCTAAAAAAATTATGTTTGATGCAGGGGTCAATTACAATCATTTTTGGTGATTAGACATACCCCTGAATTTTTACGTATTTTTGAGAAAAAAAAAAATTCCTTACCGAAACTATACCGTGTGGCCAGAAATGTTTTCCCGAAATTTCATGCGTGTGTGTAAAAAAAATCGTAACTTCTGGACGGATCGAAGGATTTTAATGATTGAAAATTCAAACGATGCGTATTAATGGAGCTGTGGAGCCCCAGAAAAATGGGCTACTAAAATTTTTCCCAGGGATGACCGAACACTCTGTATAGTATTTAGGTTTTAATATTAACATAATGTAAGCACAACATATTTTCACTGCACTTTTAATTCGCCACCGTTCTATGGTAAGAAATGTTATGAAATTCGTCAGAGTCGTCTCTTTAAATTATATCACGTATGTATAGTTTAAGGTATTACATAAAGAATAAAAGGCTTTATGTTTATAGAAATTTAAATAGAAAAACTTCTATTCAAGGTGTAGCGAAGAACAAAAACTAAATTATTAAATCGTATAAAGTTTTAATTATGAGCAGTCATTGTACATATTATGTGTTATTGCATATATCAAAGCAATTAAAAGTAGTCTGATTTATGTCGTGTTTGGACTCATCATTTTAGTGAGAAGAATGCATTAGTACCATTTTTCGGATGATAATACGAAAACTGGAGAAAGTAAAATTTTATACATTGCGTGATTATGTTTTTTTTTTTATCATAGCGGCATCTTTTTGAAGCGTTGAAAAACGTCTCGTCTGTCGCCGTTTGACATATCCATTTCGTTTCCTCCTGTTACAATCATTCTGTTTCTTTGTCAAGCAATGTTGGAGTTCGGTTCTACAAAAAATACGCTATCCTACTCACGAAACTTTCACTGCTGAGTCTGAAATCTTATGAATGTTAATCGTGCATTACCGTATCAAGTACGTGCTGCGTATAATCGATACTTTCGTGTAGGTATCAAAACGGTTTGATACAAAATGTTACTTTACTATCTAGCATCAATAGTACCGACACGGCGCACTAATCCCATCACCATGATCCATGTTCTTATTTCAGAGCGGCGGAAATCCAAGCGAATTCGTAGAGTGTTCTGCACGGCAACTGGCATCGACGATGGCGATCGTGTCGTCGCGTCTGGTGCCCGGTGTCCGGTGTTCGACAGTGTCTAGGACGTTATCATCGTGAAAACGGTAAGTCAGTAGAAAGAGTTGAGCCAACAACGGACAGCAACGAACAGTTTCGCATAAGCGAGCACACGGTGTCACACACTGTCGAGACTACTCGCCTCCTCGACGCACGCCTGCTCCGTTTCGCTCTCGCTGGCTGGACTGGCCGATGCTTCCAGCTGATATCTCGGATTAAACTCGTCCGTTTGATCCTGATAATGATGATGCTGTTGTTGTTGCTGCTGCTGCTGCTGCTGCTGCTGCTGCTGCTGCTGTTGATGATGCTGATGCTGATGATGATGCTGATAATGCTGATGTTGATGGTGATGATGATGATGATGATGGCGATGATGGTGAAGGAGATTCTCGTGACGATAACATCGATGGGTTTCGTCTACGCGTTGACGCAAGTCGTCCAGGTGCACTGTCTGCACCCGTCTCTTGAGCTTTCGATGGTAGAAGAGGCAAACTGCCAGAGCCACCAGCACGGCGCCTGCGGCGTACCCCGCGACTTCGCCGTAGCTATCTGTTCGTACCACGGCCGTGTTACCTGAAATGCATTTCGTCTCTTTCAGCTCCAGATTCAAACGAATATCCAATCGGTCAGGTGAAAGCCTTTCTTCCGACCCCCAACCCCCATCAGAACGATCGCTGTCGTTTTTCCCTCCTTTCAGATTTCGAATCCTCTCGATTTCGAGCATTCTGCATTAATACTGGTGGCAATTTTAAAGCGCAGCTACGGGCCATTCTCGAATTATTTTCTAACAAACACACGATGCGGGATCCAGGATGTTCGTTTTCTTGTTCAATATCGACGATATGATACCACTAGTGAACAGAGTCTTATACGGGAATGGAAAATATTCGCATTATACCGTAATAGACGATAATAAGAGGGAGCTTGTTATCTATAGATCTGGCGCGACGTTTATTTACAATTCCGCATATCTTGACTCGACGTTGATCGAAACTCGAAGGGAAAAACGGAAACTGGGAGTTGCCGGATGCAGAGAAAAAGACGATTACATGTGTGTAGTTGTGTATAAAAGAGAGATAGAGAGAATTTACATGCTATGATATACGAAGAGAACTTGCATTCACCGTAATCATGCGCGAGCTTCAAAGGTGAAACCAATAATGAAACCGATCAAACTTAAATTTGTAAACATTCGTAATCCGGGTACGTGTGACTGTTAATTAATTAATTTCAAAGTATTGCCTCCGCAATTTCGACTTTCGAGTAAATGAGTTTTGCGTCAATAATATGATTAACGATAATCGGTACGATATCGTTCGTCATATTCCTAAGAATATGAGTGGTACAATAATGCTCGGATAACTGAAACGAAATCATGTTGCTGTCCCGACTTGGTTTCAGTTATCGGAGAAATACTGTATTTCTTCAAGGTTATTTATCAGAGAGGCGTAATAATTATAGGTGACTTGTTAAAAACTAAAACACGGTACTTGTGCAATACTGTGAGTGAACTCACGTGATAGGGGAGATCATAACATGCCGGATCGTCGGAAGCTTCATGAAGGGCTCAGATGGCCACGAACACAAAGCACAGAGAGAGAAGAAGCATGGCAGAGACTCCAGCCAGTGCTGGCGACAATGGGGCTGATGCTGCACCTGCGACACCACACACAGTCATTCACCCACTCGATCCTTTCGTTCTCTCATCTGTACATACAACTACATAACTACTTACCTAGAAAATTACAATTCTGTACATATTTTGTCCTCGAGTACTTGTTATTACTCTCTCATTTTCGTTTCTTCGAATCGAATATCAAATATCGTCACCTATACTATTTAGCGACTATCTTAACGAACGCATCGTATGCGCGTTCTTGGTTGTACTATGTTCCGGCGAACGTGTGCGAGCAAAGTCGTCGCACATCGAGCAGGGAATACATTTTGTTAAAGTATGTTTGACGATTTCGAGTAAAACGAACTCGACGATACATGCTCCGTGCAATATTTACGAATTTTGTTTAGCAAGTACGACGTGTTTGTTTTCTTCTCCATTGAAATAATTCAGAAATCACCGTCCGCGGCGGCGAATGTATTTCAAACAGTTACGGTCGTTGTCACGATCGAATGGAAAAAGATGGAAAGGAAAGCGTGAAATCTTGTCGCACGCCGTTCCTTTCTCAAACGCCAATTAAAACGCCCAAGTATTTGAAAAATTTAATTTCTAAAATTTCTTCGATTTCCGCATCTGTATTTACGGCGTCCGGTACCCGGTTCGATTCTCTCGCGTTTTATGTATTTACATACATCGTACATGCATACATACATACACACTCGCGTATATGTATATGCGTGCGTATATGTATATGTACACGTATATGTGTATACGTATACATGTAAAGGATCGATTATTTAAGGTGTTATAATACAAAGAGAGAATACGCTTGGAGAATTTGTAGAACACAGTGTCTATTGAACGATCCGAAGGAATTACATACTCATTGGACCGGAGTATAGTCTATAGCGGAAAGAGATATACATATATATACATATATATATACATATATATATATATATATATATATAACAGTCGTAAAAGCAAAGTAAAATAAGAAACAGGAGGAGAAGAAGAAGAAGAAGAAGAAGAAGAAGAAACCAACCACACTGCTTATAAGGAGTCGTTCTCGGTGTTTCTAACGTTTACGAAACTTACAGTTTTCCTCGTCCGAAGTATCAGCCTGGCCGCAATTATAAATGTTATTACACCGAAGCGATTCTGCAATGCAGTATTTATTTTTACTGCAGACAAATTGATTCTGGCAGTCACTGTTCGTGCTTACTTCGGTCCACGTAGCATTGAAACCTTGTTGTCCAACCGCTTTGTCGGCCAATATAAAGCTGAAAGAAGACGAGAAAGAAAAAGCAACAAAGGTGATCAATACGTTCTCTTCGGCTGTGCGACAAGTAACTCTTTTAACGCGTAAGAAAGAACGTGGAGCGTAGGGACAGGGTTAGTCGAGGGACGAGAGGTAGGAGCGTACAACGAACCTAAGACGCATGTTATTATCTTCGGAGAGATAAGTCCATTCTTTGTCCGACATTTTAACGCCACAGAGCTCGACAGGCGTTGACAAAGCGGAATACCACATGCGCAGGACTGCAGCTGGACAACCACGAGCTGAAGAAATAACAATGTCTCTTTTATCGTATATATTGTCACTGGGCAGTCGAGAAGAATGCCTCTGAGGGATACACATGGTTAAAATAATTCTGTTCTAAATTTAATTATTTACAAATCAAACGATTATGCAGAAAAATAAGAATTTACTTTATTTTCGCATCAGTTTCATTAATTTCCCGTATCTCAAATATCCCTTATTTAATAGGATCGAAGACCTTGGTTATATATAGACTCTCGTACATATGCTAACAATATACATATATATATATATACCTGTTTGATCACCCTCCACGGAAAATAGCATGAAGTTCAACAGTATTCGCTGATTCGGTCGCACCCTTATAAACCAATTACAAGTCTTGCTAGCGTGGTTTTTCGCCGGTCTATCGTATTTGTTCGGAAAATTTGGACTGGCGATCACTCCGTAATTTAAACTACTTATGTTCGATCCGCAATCTGTAACGTAAAAACCATGGAAAAAAGAGGTAATGAACGAATCGGTTTTATCGACTTTTAATAAGGCCCTTTGCATCGATACCTCCGAATATGGGTTTGGCCACCTCGAACGTGTAGCGAGCTTTGAAACCGCTGTAAACGAGCTCGGAATCCGAGTGCAGGATCACCTTTAAACCGAGAGCGCCTAGATTCGATTCCACTGGACCCGGGGCTGTAGTCCCACAATATCTGCCTATTAATTTCTCCGTCTTGTCCCGATACATGTTGTATATCTCCAACCAATCGTCTTGACAAATGTCAAGCCTAGAAACACAAGCGACGAGGCGAATAGTGAGTGCATTTACATATGGTACATGATGAAAACATCTTGATTCGCAAAGTTATTCCCAAACACCCTGTTGCTTACCCGTAATGACCGCCTGTCACGTTCATGTTTGTCGTTCGAACTTTAAAATTATCGAATATCAAGGTAACTTGTTCGTTCGGTGTCGCCAAAAAGTAATAGGTGCAATTCGTATCGCTAGGATAGTTGCTAGGATGTCGTGGCGAATTAAAGTCTCCCTTCTTGCGAGAGGAACTGCGGTAAGTGAATGTACAACTACCATCGGGTGACGCGGTGCCTGGTATTTTATACTCCGTCTCGAAACTGTATCTGTAGAACAAAAGAAAAGAAAAGAAAAGAAAACCCGCTCTATATTACATTACACACACACACACACACTACGTTCTTCGATGGAACGGTGGAAATTGTCAGTCTGACGATTCTCCACCAAATTCGTCGGCAAATTCTTTTCGTTTCTTTCGTTCTCACCGTGCTTGGAAACCCTGGCCTTGCGACTCGCCGCTACTAAACACCATAACGAGTCTCGGTCCATCGCTAACTACGTGGGTCGGATTGCTCGTCGAACCGCACAGTTCATGATCGAATTTGTCGTACGAATCCGTCGCTTCTTGTCCTTTTAAATATAATTTCAAGTATCCGTCGGTGCACGACGAGCTGGACGACAAGCAAAAGTGAAAAGCGTAACGTCAATAACATTAGTCTTTTTATGATTAAAAGCGATTCCGTACGATTGAAAATTCTAGCCGCACTTACTCTTCCGACGTCTTATTTTTTGGTACGTCGAACGTCATGAATTCTAATCGAACGCGCTCGAGATGTTGCGCGTCTTGCATCCCGTAAACAAAATACCGACACACAACCTTCGGTATGTATGGAAATGGATAGTTCGGGCTAACCACGTATCCAAACGACTCCTTTTTACTCAAAATCTTCTGATCGCATTCCGATCCACGGATGTGCTCCCCATTGTCAGCGGTTATAAAGTCTGGGTAGACATTAAAGTGACCAGAGTAATGCAACTACTTTCGACGCAAACCTAATTTCGACTCACCTAATTTCACGAAACCCTCCGAGAATTCAAAGATTCCCTTGAATCCACGATTCTGCGTGTTCGCGGTACGTTGCAACGTGACGAATAGCACAAACAAACTAGATTCCGAAGAATATAATACTAAATTTCGCTGCTGGCCGCAATACGTTCCGATGACGGCAGACGTGTTATCCAAACCGTCGTACACCTTCACATAGTCCAAGGGGCAGCTGTGACACAGGATTGCGTTAACAGAGAGAGAGAGAGAGAGTTTTGCAGACGATTCGCTTATTACACTTGCTCGGAAAAAAGTACTTGTCTATACTGTTACAGATCTGTACAATAACGCACGGTTAATTTTTTTCATCCACCCCCACCCGCCATTCGTATGTACCCATCTTTCGAATAAACAAGTATTTTTCAAGTCCAGCGTTATGTGTGCGTTATGTGTGCGTTATACGTACTGTGGACCTCCAAAGAACAAGTCAAAGTCTCGAAATTCCAGGCGTACTCTTTGGTTACGTTTACCGATAAACTGATAACTACAAACGAGATCCTTCGGATATGCACCCGGATACGTTGGAGATAATATGCTACCGCTACCTTTCACCGCTGCGTCTACAGTAAAAGAGCATGGCGTGCTAGGAGCAGGCGTTCCCACCTCGTATTCGGCTGCAAACATTGAAAGCTCGATTTTATATCGTGACATCGTGTCATGCAAACCATACACCACCATACCAAGAGCTTCTCAGAGATCAAAAGAGGGCCGAGTCATTTACCTTTGAAAAGCCCTCACTAGCCCTTCTAGAATATACAATTAAAAATCTAGTGAGCTAGTTTTCGATAATAAGTAACATTTTCGGTGCGAGGAAGAATAGAGATGTGAGGCACGGGTGAAATGGCCCCCCGGTTGACCCCTCATTTCGTTTATAAAACTAAAGAAAGCAACGTACAGGCATTGATAAACGTGTAGATACCACTGAATAGGCTAGGTAACGTCATATTTTTATCAGTGTAGAAACTAAGGGCGATTCCTTGATAAAGGGAAACACGTCTGCGAGGTGGAATCGGACCGCAGAAACGTCCACCGAAAGGTGTGTCTATCAACTTGGTAGTATTTTCCGTCCGTATTTCCGCGTACAAGTCCATATATTCGTGAACACAGCTGAAAACCAAGTTACATTATCTCGATATACAAAATGAACCACGTAACATGTACAACCAAAATTATTTTTGTTGTTAACCAAGCGACATAATTCTTCTTAATGAATTTTGCTCGGTCTGCTAACAACGAAAATAATATGGATGGATAAGTTGTACGATTTACCCGGTACATATATGTACGTAACGTATGTTAACACTTACGCAGGTAATTCTCCAACAGCCGATCCACTGTCGAACATAAGTAAGTAAATAATTCCGAGATTTCAGAGTGAGACTTACGAGTAAAAACTCACCCTGGCGGAGTCCCACGAAGACCGAACGAAGTGAAAAACAATTCGACTCGCTGCCGTGGACCAGCGAAAAACGTGTACACGCACTGCCGGGAATCTCCATCGGGATTAATCAACATCGGAGCGTGGAAGGTTCCATTCGGTGGACCATCCGGAGTGCTTATAAACTTCTGGTCGCACTCTGGAATTACACGCAGTAACATTTTTTAGGCGAACGGGCTGTTGAAAAAATGTATAAACTTCTTAATGATCTCGATAGATTCGCGAGCGTCGGGTGATTGAAACCGATTCAAAGTGCTTCGAATCCCATCGCTAGTCACGACTAATGTTTCGTTCCAATAAAAAGTTATAATTTATTATCTGCAATCCTCGTATCAGGTGCGAGATCAGGTTGTTTAAAAAGCGGTAATAGGGGTAGAAAATGGGGGACACGTGAGAGGAAGGTGCGCGGGCGACATTAAACCACTTAACAAAGGGATGCGAGGGGATGTAAAGTGTGGAAAAATTAGTGGTCGAGAATGGAGCAGAAAGGGGAGTGGGGTAGTAAGTTGAAAAAGGGGAGAAGTAGTATTGGATGAGAGAAGGGAACAGGCGGTGAAAAAAATTAAAGGGTGAATATGATTAAGAGTTGAGAAGTAATTTAAAATTAGGTAAGATTGGAGTTGAATTTGAACATGTACAATTAATTTTAAGTTCAAGTAACGCTGGTTTATTCGATATACATACACTTTACTAACCTGTACTGTTGCGAGGACAAAGTAGCAGGAACAAGATAAAGGCGGGAGAAACGAAACTATTTCCAGAAACATGCCAGAGTACCGAAGCCATACTGCATCCTAAGAATACATATTTCATTTACATTTCGCTCGATTGGCGTCAATCAAAACTGATGACTATCTAACGATAAAATTTTTTTTTTTTAATAAAATATAAATAGTGACAACAGCGACTTTACCATATCGTCAGTCTCTATTCCACGCACAGGAAGAACACAAAAAATCGATCCTGAAGATCATCTGCAAACATACGCGTTCCAATCGTTAGATCCTTGCAAGTCCACCCACGCTACACTTTACAACCAAATTAATTTGTCGAAAGATCATGGACAATAATTGTATCAACGATGCGCGATTGACACAACAAATTATAGTTTGGTTACTAAAAATTAATAACAATGATAATAATGTATCGCGAGCGCATTGACAATACCGCGGAAACTAATTCAAAACGATACTTTCATTTGCGAATAAAATTGTCTTCGATCGTTGTATCGTACATTCCCCTTGTTCATATACTGTTTTTTTTATGGTTCGAGGAGGACTCGCGAACAAATAGATCCATATAAAAAGGTACACCTAAAATATCGCGCAAACGTGGAAGGAAACAGTGTTATAAAGTGACAGACACGTGCAGTTCGTCGTAATTTGCCACACCCTCAAACCGTGAACGTCCCATCTTACAGGACTCTACGTAATTCAATTAAATATCGTTACGTTCGCGATGCATTTCTATCGTTACCCTTGTTAAGAACCGCCGGACACGATCAGAAGTTATGATTTGAGTAAAAGAGGGGAAAAAAATACTCGTAGAGTTTAGAACCGCACCCCTGAGTTTGGAGAAGGATAGAAAGATGGTCAATAGCAGCGCCGCCAACGATAAACGTCGGTTTCTGCACTAACAGACTAACCTCCCTCTGCGTGCACGCGCTACGTCGATTTCGGGCCTTCTCCCGTACAAAATAACCTGACTTTTCTACGCATGCCACGACGACACGATAAACAAAGAACCTTTTCTACGAACGAAACGCTACGAACGTCTTTTTCGACGTCTACGACGACATTTCTGCTCTACCGACAAAAAACCGAGCTTGTTCGAGTGTCATGACAGAACTAGAAAGAGTAATATAGAGACGATTCGCAACGATTCGTTCATAAATGAATAAGACGCGTCGATCACAAACTTGGGAACAATACGCGCGATTTGCCACACCTCCGATTACGAGCGCTTTACGATTTAACATGCGACGCGTGAACCTCTTTGCCTGAACGCGCAAATGGCCTACTTATCAAATAAATTCCCGTATTTTTTTTTTTGTTTTTTTAACAATTCACACGCTCGCCAAGTTCTCTTCTCGAAAAAGAGAATAGAGAACGTTGCGAGTACCGATGGGTCACCCACCCTCTCGCACTGCACAAAACGGACTACTACCTCTCCGTGTCGTCTGCTTTCTATTCGCAAATACATATATACATATATACATATATATATATATATATATATATATATACATATTAGTATGTGTGGATAAATATGTGTATGAATACATACCTCGAAAGGACAATAGTCTGAGATGAGTTTAAATATTATCCGATACTTGACAGTGTTTTACATATAGTTGCAGCGTACACGATTGTACGCGATACCGTCAAAAGAATTCTCGAATGTCTTCTGCTGCAAACGTTACACTCGAATATACGATGTGTAGGCACTTTGCTTTACGGTACACTGCAATTTCTCAGAATCATGTTTACCGAATTCCGGGAATCACAAATTAAACAACCGACAAACAAAAATATTCGTACTCGTGTAAACGTTAACGGTTACACGAGTACCAAACTCCACCGAATAGAGTTAAATTCCTCGTAGAATATACGTGGTGCACAGTGACCGTTCCTCGACGCGTTAAACGATCCTTTCAGATCTCATCACAACACGATTTGTTCTGTACCGAGGATAAACCTTGTATCTCAGGAATCGAATCAACACAGCACCATCGTTACAATTACTTTACGAATAAGAGTAAAATAAAAGGCTCTGTGTATTATTTATATGTGCATGTACGTGCCTGCTTATGCGTATATGTGTGCGTGTGTGTGTGCGTGTGCGTGTGCGTGTGTGTGCGTGTGCGAGGGAGAGAGGAAAAGTGAGAAGGAGAAAGGGGTGGCAGAGCGGTACGATAGATACAATGTTAAGCAATCCCTAATCTCTTTCAGCTTCTACGGAGATACTGGCAACCCCAACACGCCCTACTGTTGGAACAGATGTCGCCAGAGTCGTACAGTCCGAGGGTGGGGGAGTATCTGACCGCGGTGGAGGATTCCAACACCAGACAAAAATACTACGGAAACTAGAAATAATAATTAATGCAATATTAAATATATATCATTGAATTTTGTTCATTTAAAGTTCGTTCTAGCAATTTTCTGTATTTTACTCGACATACATACTTCAGATTTTACTCGAACGTAAAATGTAAATGAATGGATTAAAGGAGTTCGGTCCAATCGTTTCAAATAAAAAAATTAATTTCTTTGTTTTTATTTTAAACGAAGGATCGATTCGATTCGTTTTAGCTGTTCTCATATTCAACTGCACAGATTCGGATAGAAAAAAACCCAAGGAGTAAAAATAAGTAAAGTTTGATTAACTCGCTAAAACAAACATATTTTATTATCCATCGATACAGGAGGAACAGAGTGAACAATAACAAGAAAACACTATTCTAATTAACGCTATTTCAATGATTTACAATGCTCAGGGTAGAAAATAAAAGTAGCACCGGTTAAGAAAGGTAATTCACATACAACTGTTTATTGAGACATGTAGAATACATCTGGTCATACACAAAAATCTTTGACACTTTAAATCAAGCTCCTAGCCCGAAAAAGGAACCATTTCAACATTGTTTTAAATTCATCAATAATCATTACGTTCAACTACGTCACACTAAAATTAGAGGCAACTTTTAAAATCGCGGGAATTAAAAAAAAAAAGCAAAGCAATTGGAAGGTGAATAATTAAAAAGAAAAATTTGAAAACGCAATTATTAACGATAGAAGAATTTGGTCGTAAGGAATTTGTCGTTCGTTTTTAGCCGTGGAGCTGACACGTGGCAATGTGGCGCGAGAAACATAAACCGTATATATGTTCGTGTGAATAGTGTTGTTACGTACAATATTTTTTTTTTTTTCATTTTCTTCTCGTACAATAGTTCATTTTTGTAATTTGTTTTCCTCATTAGTGCTAAATAACATCACGTCACAAAATGCATATTCGCAGGAATATAATATATAATATATTTATATATAATTAAAAAAAAACACGTCTTTGGGTCGTTATTAACATAAATTGATCGACCCAAAAATCACACAACATCCGCCTGATACGGGCCAACCAAAAAGAGTCAAGTTCCCAAGGATGTGTGCCGCGAATTAGGGCAATGACCGGGTAAAAGGGCGCGCTTGCGGCTACAGCATCGTCAGCCACAGTGGTGCATTATCCTAAATGCGACCGATAACCCCCCAGGCACCCCAGCTGCCACACCGGTCAAAGTATAAAATAGCGAAGGGTAAGTGATATAATATTGTGGGGTGCCTCGAAGCTGGGGCAGGGCCAATATCGTAACGCTAGTACCTAGATCAGTCTAAAGTCTCGTCACCGTGAACTGCCTCCGCTTTTGCCAGTTATGCTTCCTTGCCCCCCGCAAGCTGAACTTTTACACTCTTTTATCGTTCGTTCGTTCGTTCGTCCGTCCGTTCGTTATTTCCTTCTTACTTTCTTGTTTTGCTTGCTTCCTACCTGCCTGCCTGCCTGCCTGCCTGCCTGCCTGCCTGCCTGCCTGCCTGCCTGCCTGCCTACCTGCCTGCCTGCCTGCCTTACATATGTTTATTAATCTTCCTTTATTATAATTTCGCAGGAAAACCAGAATTTATAGTGAAACGTTATCGTGTCACAAAAACCCACTCAGTATTGATTAGCAATATCATCCTTATTATATTCGTTAATATTAATTATTATTATTATATCCTCAATATTATGTTTTTTATAAATAGGGTGTGTAGGTAAGTAGAGTAGGTAGGTATAAAATACGGTAAGTGAATAATGAGTTTATGGGGGAGGGGGACTAAAGGAATGAAAGGTAATCATATTGATCGGTATAGATATGATCAATTTCTTTCTTTTCGACTGTTGGCTTTTTTCTCCCTCGCCCCTCCGTTTCCCTCTCTCTAAAGCTCTCCGTCGCCATTCTCCTTTAAACAATGGTCGCATTGACTGGGGACAGGAAGTAAAATTGAGGGGTTTTCATTCGTTATATTACTAGATATAGTTATCTATCATCGTTACCAAAACAGTATCGATGACGAAGAAGAATTAGACTTAAGTAAAATGTGAATAAAATGTAACAAAATGCTCATAAATACGAGAGTTCGCGAACAATCGATCCGCATCGAGATAATTTTTTTTTTTCTTTTTGTTCGAAGGGAATCGATCGATTCGTACTTTCATTGTATGGGAATCGTGCTTTCTTGCCTACGCGTTTAATTCCTTATCATTCCTTTCGTTATTTCCGTATGAAATTGCGTATTTCGAACCTACTGATGTGCAATGTCCGATGGGGCCAAAATACACGGTAGAGTTCTTTCGTCGATGCTGTACTATAAGACGATACGGTGATATATGCGCAGTCGCTCAATTACAACTGGATTATAATCTTTCTTCCTCTGTTTTTTATTTATTTATTTATTTTTTGTCGTTTATCCGATTCTGTGTTTCCGTCATAATTCGGGGGTGCATGTAAAATAGTATTGGATTCTACTTATGTTTTCCTTTTTTCGAATATTCTCCAGAACAGGGGGGTGTCTGGGCTCCAGGGACAGGGACCAACTACAGCCCGCACTTACAACTCTTACTAATTAACTAACAGGCTAACAATAACAACGAGTCAACACTCAAAATGTGTGCTGTATGTGTTCATGCATTTGTAAACGTTGCGTACACTTTACACATCCTAAATCAATCCGTGACTATCATTATCAAACTCGGTAGTCAATCGTCGTTCCTAAAAAACATTGTTGCACGTGGTGCAGGAATCGCGCAAAAATGCGACATAAAAATTTTGACAGTAAAATTTATGACAAAAATAAAAACGAAACGTATTAAGCTAAACTTTTTCTCTATTCGTCTTGTACGTCCGTCCGTGTTTAACGGTCCTTTTATCGTCCTTGGACTAAAAAAACAAGAAAAGAAAAAAGAAAAAAGAAAAAAAAAAAGAAAAAAAAGATAGACATAAATAATAAATAGACTAATAATTTAGATTTCTAATTTTCTCGCTACTTGGGAACCGTCATCGAAAAATTTCCTACGCGATTGGGCTTCTATTCCGATTAATTTCACCGTTAATTTTTTTCTCTCCTCTTGTTCCATATTATACCCGATATATAAAACCCTCCTTCCTTCCTTTCCTTTACCATAACCGAACGAATGTGAGACACTTTCCATAGACACTCCCAAGAAATTTGATTTACAACGTTTCATTTTTCGTATCCGTAAAACCTGTTTGACCCTTAATAATAATAATAATAGTTTCACTGACTGTACACATTATAGACCAACAATAGAAGGTCTAGCGGCGCTTGGCGCGCTCCACGCATACACACACACATACATACACACACACACACACACACACACAACGCACACGTGCATCCATTAACACGTACACACCTGTTCCCTCTTCCTTCTTCAACTTGCGGCAAAAATTTGATCCAAACGTGTCGGTATAGTACCGGCGGAATAGCAATATCTCATTCGCGCCCATTAACTTGTCCACAAAAATAGGGGAAAACACCTGCTGTTGCTCAACGAACGATCTTTAACGACACGCTCGTTTCAGTCCCCGTTTCTCAATCGTTCGCGCTCATTCTCGCTCTCTTTCGTACAACGCGATTTTTCTTTACTTCGACTTATTCGAAAGCGTACACGCTCCTTTTCGCGCAGACTCAAAAAATCGAATCGACGCATAATAAAACCGCAGGCTTTCGCGAATTCTCTTAACTAATACGATCCATCATCACAATCCCGATGTCAACATCGCCGATCTTCGTATCACTTGGCAGTAAACAATGTGACAATGCAGTAGCGGTACTTAGTATTATCGTATTATATATATATGTATGTGTATATATATATATAATAATAGTACGGGGTGGGTTGTTGGGTGGTCACTCCGATGTAATAATTAGTCCCAGTGGCACATCACTGTATACGTAATCACAACAACAACAGCGGGGCGATGGTGGTGGCGCCGAGAGCACGATGCTTTAACGCGCATTAATTCTTTACGTTCGTGTTCCGTTCGTACGTGCGGTTTTGTTAAATATATACGAAAACATTTACAATCATCAGATCGATAGAGTAAATAATGTGTATAAAGCGAATCAACTTCCATTCCCTCCCATCGATCTCTCTATTCATTTATCCCTCCCATCGTTATATTATTGTTCGCTTTCCTCGTGTTTATTTTCCCGATTACCTCTCTTCCACCTTCTTGTCGCTATCCTCTGCCTCTTCTGTTGCGCAGCAACGTTCTCGATATTTGTTGTATTCCCTTCCGTCTCGTACGTATTTGTTCGTTCGATTCCCGTCCCGGTTGTTGTTTCGTTGATTTCGTTCGTTCGTTCGTGCATGCGTGCGTGCTTGTGTACGTGCGTATTCACTCACAGACTTGCAGAAGTTAGCTCCACGCCTGGTATGAGTCTTGATACCATTCGTGATCTTCGTCGGAAACGCCGCCGAGCGTAGCGGTTCTGCCTCCGAATCCAATGTCACCGCCACCACCACCACTACCACCATTCACACTCGCCAATCCGTACGCATTGCCCAGTGGTTGTTGGGCGAGGGGTTGGTTTCCCCAGTTGCTCTGGAAGCGACGCTTAGATTCCCCCTGGTTCTGGTGACCCCCGTCAAATTTTCGTTTACCTGCTGTAGAAACAAAGAAATAAAAACGCCCGTCACGTTAACGATCACGCGATGCCGCCCGCACCGTTCTCATCACACCTCTCCTCCACCACCAAATATCTTCTTCGTTCTCGTCGGTTCTGGCTCGCTCCTAAATGAGCGAACATTATAATTGTTGGAGCAAATATAGCAATTCGCTTAAAACTGAATTTTGAATGGTCCGTTAACGCCCATCGGCAGCATTTATAAAAAAAGAAAATTATACAAAATCGCTGTATTTAGTCCATCAAGTATGCCCTAACCGGTCGGTTGACGGTTGGAAAAGGCGGAATTCGTGCGTGCGTTACTGTGTGGATTCTATGTTCTTGTCGTAAAAAGTAAAAAGAACCGTATCGAGACTGGAACAACGATTCCAATTGCTATAACTAAACACAATTGTGTACGACCCGTTCGCTCACCGACAAAATAACGCAACGATCGAAAGGATCAACTAAGATTAGAAGATAGAAGAAAACAAAACTATACGTATATCGATTGGAAGGACAACGAATTCGATGGAAGGAAACATTGTTGGAGAATCGACGATTGGATCGGATCGATGGAGGACCGACTATTGGCGAGAGTGATCGAGTAAACGATCGATCGCTTTCTCAAATAATCGAGGATAGAAACACATCTGGAAAGGATAGAGTATAAGAGTGTGGATGCCGATAATGGCCACGTACACGATTCTCTATTTAAAATACTATACCGACTTCGTCTAGCATACAAGATGATTCGTGCGATGCATCATACTCGGAATGAATCATTTATAATTTATTACAGAGTTAAATTCTTTATTATTATTGCAAAATAGTTAAGAAATATAAACCTGAATGGAACAAAATAAGTTTTAGAGATCCAATCGCATGTTCATCGTGTACACTCGTTGACAAAATTTGCAATTTACGAGCTACGTATGATTGTTCATGAGAATCGAAATAATAACCGATCGTGACTGATATAAAGAGTTTTCGTCCAGCACAATAATCGTGGTTAAACAAATGCGTAAACAATAAGCGTTTACAAAACAGACATATCCTACATTCAGACCTATCCGTCGCGCATAGGTATGTTTCGATTTTCACTAAAGAACTTTGTTGTCATCAAACCTTTAACTGCGAATGGCATGTAGTCATTCATTTGTCACTCATGTGCGAACATCTCCTAACTTGAATCAAACTTTTTATTTCTAATACCGTTACTATTATACTTTTGTCCTTCGGTTAAAAGAAAAAAAGAAATATTTAATTATAAAGACGTGGGTCGTATATAACCCGCGGGACGTATCACAGCTGAAGGCTTGATGAAAGTTGTTGCAAAAATGGAAACGAGGGACAAGAATTCGTGGAGAACAATTACATGGACGTTACGGGATGTCGCCATGTTGGAAACTTGAACGGATTCGAATTTGGATTCGGGATCGCGTCCGCGAGCAAATCGAACGGGAAATGAAAACCGACGGAAAAAGCGAAAAGTGTGATAAGTGCAATATGGATGATGACGATAGCGCGAAAAAGAAAGAAATAGTAGTGTAAGCGGTAAAAGAATAAGAAAAGCGGCTAAATATAATAATAGTGTAAAAGGATGATTAACTTAATTGTGGAGATACAGACCATCCTCACCTGGTAAACTTCCCTTGGCGCGGACCCCCCCACGAGCGGACAGCCGCTGGACCCCACGGGCCCCTGAAGTTGCGGGGTTGCGTCCCCCCCTGACTGGCCCACGGGTTTGCGGACCACCGACTCGGCCACGCGGCACTACTCCACGGCCACGTCCAGCCTGACCAAATAACACACACCCAAACGTTACCCCATCTGATAATTATTACGCTCCAAGCGTAACTTTTCTCTCGCTTTTTTTTTCTTTTCTTTACTTTCTTTCGATTTCGTTAATCGCGTACTTTTTTCACATCCCGCGCGCGCGCATTTCTCCTTAATCACATTTTAATTAATTCTTCCTTCCTTCCTTCCTTCCTTCCTTCCATCCTATAATGCTCTTACTATATCACGGGTTTCTTTTTTCTATCTTTCGTAATATCCGTACACCGTCTATTCGTGAAACTAACCCTAACGATATCGCGATGCAACGCAAAACTGATTTGACTTTCATACCGATCGTCAGAACCTCCTACGAGGCTGATCGACTAAATCCTATTACTGTATAATAACGTTCTATACTCGCTAAAACATATACATATATGTATATATATATATATATATATATATATATATATATATATACACGTATTATGTACAAAACACCGTACACGTTACAGGTAGCTAGGTACACAAGTATACATACATGTAATCTCTGTGCCCGCGCGTGTAAGTGTAATAATTGTGTGTGAGACGTCACGCACGTTATATACATATAAAACAACATAATGTACATATACACAATATACGTATCACGTATGTCTGTACTGCACCTACGTGTGTGTAACGTATTTTTATATACATATATATACTGACACATTATTTCAGAAAAAAAGGGATAGGCGAAGACAGAATGTGCGTTGCGTGATAGATGTAAACAAGGAGAAACAGAGGAAGTTAAAAGGTAAATGGGACGAGAGAGACAGATGCTCATGGTATGTATATATGTATATATATATATGCGTCGATACGACGCATGTAGTAGAAAACGATGCAACAGAAGGGATTCACCTAGAACCAAATCTTACTAACCACATTGTTTTTTTTTTATACAGACAGCAGTAGTAGTATTAGCACAGAGTTATCCAATGTAGTAAAGCGAAAAGCGAACTGTATGGGGTTGGCGAGGGAACTTTAAGCGACACAACCTACTGCACTGTCAGCTAGAACAAAATTCAACAAATCAAGGTTTAAATAAGCGGCGCAACATTACAACAGCAGGGTAGTTTAAGCGTAAGCGGTACTTTGTACACCGAAGCAAGCAACAGCCATCAAAATTTTATTATCGATGCTACCGATTACTAATAACACCGGCTAGCAGATCGTAACTTTTCTTTCGATCGATTCTCTCTCTCTCTCTCTCTCACACACACACACACGCACGCACGCACGCGTGCGCCCGCACTTTCTTTCTATTGCACGAACTATGTACACAACAATGTATATTTGACTTTTAAATCTCCTTCTCCCATTTCTTTTTATAGATTCTTAGTGTATGCGCAATCCTCGTTACACGTACACGCTCGAAGTGGCGCGAGTTTCGATAAAACTTTTCCTTTTTCCTCCTACTATTACGAAATAACTGTAAAATTGTTTGCACATCGAACAGATCTAAACGTACAAAACCTAACAAAGCACATGCACGCACCAATTTTCTCATCTTGCGACCGATACAGAACGTACTCGAACTATACGACTCATATGTTCGCACAAGATACTACAAACAGGCGTAACTTTTGTCATTGGTGTTTCTCGATTTCAAGGAAACGGACACACTTGTCTCGTTTGGTCGGAGAATTCGTTGAAAAAATTAAAAAACAGCATCGTTCTTTATCGTCAATACGTAGACACGTACTCGCACTCGTACACGCAGCCATACACACGTAAGAGAAAGAAGACAACATTCTAATGCAACAAACATTTCCAACGAACGACTTGTGCCAGATACAAATAATACCGGTTTACGTAAATTTCCGAAACAGGTTAAACGAAGATAAAAATAATCTTTCGAAACAAGCGAATAATACAACGAATTACGGTATCATCTCAATCATAACTACGCACTAAACGACAATACGAAGAATATATTCTGATCGAGCGAATCGATCAATAATTTAAAAAACAAGAAAAAAAAGAATAAAGAATAATAATAATAATAATAATAGGAATTGCATCAGCGTCTGATCTACTTGGATGAAGAAACTTAGGTAAACGTACGACCGAAATAACGAATAACGAAAATGATACACATTCAGTACGAAAAAATTGTTGCTTCTTTGGAAGCGACAAATCGAAGAAACAGACACTACCACGATGCAAAGAATACAACAACAGCGTCGAGGTAAACGCATAATCGTGTATACACATCATTAGCAGAAGCTGCCAAGAGAAAAAAGTTTTCATTGCAATCGATCGATCGGCCTGTATTTATCTATCTATCTATATATCTACCTGCCTGCCTGCCTGCCTACCTACCTACCTACCTACCTATCTACCTACCTACCTATCTACCTACCTACCTACCTATCTATCTATCTATCTATCTATCTATCTATCTATCTATCTATCTATCTATCTATCTATCTATTTATTTATCTATCTATCTATCTATCTAATCACTCTGTTAGTCAGTCGGTGAGTCTATAGTCGGTCAAATTAAAGTAATGATGGCATTGTCGTAATGATGTTCACAGGGTGCCCAATGCCCTCTTACGGTATTTGGATAACCCTGCAACTTGACATACAAATATATATATATATATATATCTATCTATGCGTATCATATCCGAGCCACGAGACGCACGTCGCTCTCTGCGGAAAGAGAAAACAAACGTACATGTTCATTGAACGTCATCGACTCGACGAACGCCATTTTTACGTACACATAATGTATTTGTGCGCGCGCGTGTGTAGTCGCGTGTAAAATATAATGTACATACATAATATATACATAAATATATTTCACGCATTGACGCACAAAGACAATACGAGCTTTTCCTACGTGCTTTCTGCCTACGGCTGGAATTTCATCAAACGTTTACATAAATGTGATGGACATATAGTAATTAGGGAAACCTACGACGCTAAAAAAACACTTGCAACCTTGTTTTTCCTTTCTCGTGGAGGAGGATCAAAAAACTCGAGAGAGAGACTCGTAATCATTTAAGCCTTTTTTACGTATCGTCCCCCTCTCTTTCTTTCTCGCTCTCTCTCTCTCGCTCTCTCGCTCTCTCGTAAACAACGTAACTTCGTTTGACCGCTTGTCTTACTTATTTTCCACTTCTCTCTTACTTTCCTTTTTCTAATAGCTTTTCCCGGCTGTATTTTCGTTGAAAAATTTAGAATGGGTCTACTATGGCTCAGATATGATTGGCAAGCAATTTGAAAGTGGCAATGTGTTCGGATTACAGGACTACGTTAGTGTAAGCAATGATATTAGTAAGTAGATACACGTAATCAGGACTTAAAAATGGGTTCGTACACGGTTAACACGCACAGTGTGCGACTCACTTTCCTCCGACACTTTCATTCTCGTTCAATCCTTCTCTGCTATTCGTGTACACACAACAGGCATAAATGTACTCACTCACTCACTCACTCACTCACTCACTCACTCACTCACTCACTCACTTACTCATTCACTCACACTCACACTCACACAACCACATACACACATACACACACCTTTCTCTCGCTCTCTCTCCTGTCGCAACAGAGAAACAATGTCAAAAAAATCATTGCACTCAATTTCATTAATCGCTTATTCCTCCGCACAATTTGTACACACTGTTAATGCATAAAATGCAGTGCAACGTCCTCCACTCGTTCGGAACTAATACCGAACTCGCGTGTCCTTGGTACTATTAGTAATGCATCACGCAAAATGAACAAACACGCTCGTGTATGCATATATGTATAGAGCATTCATATTAACACACGCCCATGAAACAGAACACAAACATACAGCCGTACATACGTGAGGAATAGCGCACGCATCACAAAAAGAATGTTATAGATAGTTATACGTAGGTGGGATGCTACGTATGCACAGACACACGCTTTTAAGTTATGTACACATGTATGCCTATACGTATACTTACATCGGCAGTTAGGAAAAAGTTAAAAAAAAATAAAAAAAAAAGAGGAAAAAAAAGAGGGAAAAAAAGAAAAAAAAAATAAATAAATAAAATTAAAAGAATGAAAGAGAACACTCTCTTAGTAAACGATGAAGTGAGCAGGCGTTTCTGGAGATGTAAAGTGGATCATGTAATGTAATTGGGATTATCCGTGAACACTGTGCCACAGTCAAACTACCGCTGATGTGTGCATATTTGCATACACATATATACACATGTATACGAACGAATGTATATACACGTATACAGACACACACACATACATACACGAATCATATTAAAAGTAATAATGATTCAAGAACGGCAACGACTTTAGAACGATTAAAAAAGGCGACCCACCGGTTGAGGCTGCCTGCCTCTCCCTCTGGCAGGTGGCGGAGGCGGCGCGTAATCGAAATAGTAATCTTCGTATCGATAATAGTCATCGTAATATGGATCACTGTAGCCACCTCGATAATCCCCATAACCGTAATACTCGTAATCATAATCTATAAAAACACACATTACAAATAGACCCAAATTTAGCCACGATAATATATCCAATTGACAACTTATTCAAAAACTAATACTTGTGTTTCGTATAAGAAAAGGCATGCCGGGAAAAGATGGTTTTGAAACTCCAATAATAGAAAAAAAAAAGAAAAGAAAAATTTCGTAAATCCGTGTAGCGTTACGATCGTTACTCAGAAAACAAACTATAAAACGGTTTAATCAAGTCATCGTGATATAAAATTAAATATCTTTTTCTTTTTATTATGATACTGGCAAAGAAAAAACTTCGCAACGATTACCCTACCACCATCACGTATCCTGATAGAGTCTACGCTTCGTACGGATCGCCGAAAATTTCGAAATATTTCGGACCGAGCCTCTGTTAAGCTCGTACACATTTTACATTTAATTTGAAATTTAACAAATAGGTATAAAATGTAAAAAAGGTATACATATATATGAAAACGATAAATGTTCGGTATTTCTTCAATTTTCAAGGATCCGATAGCGTACGATGTTCTCAACGTTGAGCATAATTCAAAAGGGGAAAAATACACAAGTCTACAGATGGTACTCTACTACGTTCCACTCGTCATTCGATATCGCATCTTACCTATTTCCATGAGAGCTGTAAACAAATTTTTGAATTTATGATGCATACAAAATCAACGAAATACACACGCTTAAGTAAATTGGAATAGAACAAACAACGTAAACAAACAAAAAATGGGAAAAATAAAAACAAAAATAATAGGTTCAAGTCGTTGGCAATGCGTGTGATTGTACACTTGCCGCAAAATAACTCTCACTAGGGCACCATAATACGTAAATACAAAACAAACAATACACATGCAATTATTTTTCTGTAAAATATCTATATATCTAACTATATATAGATATATAGATATATAGATATAGATATATATATAAACAAAAAAAAGAAAACAGGTGTCACAGGAAGTGGTAGTGGTAAGGCAACAAGGTGCTCTTATTACAACGTTAAGCCACACCTGACATACATACATACATACATACGTATGTATGAACGTACATATGCATGAAAGTACATGAAAGAAAATTGGTTAAATTTTCAATTAATACGAACTCGCTGAATTTTCTCTAAAATAGCTTGCTAGTTTGGTTCGTTGCACGATATTTCTTAAAAATTACGCGTCAAATACCGACGAAAGTAACGATAACAAAGAAATTAATAACCGAATTGAAAAAAATGAAAATGGTAGGCTCAGACCAAATTCAGTCGACGAGATAAACAATTTTTTAAAAAACACTGTACGAATAGAAAAATAAAAAAAATACTAGTTTTAATGAAATAGGAGTGTTCCATCATCTGAGCACTTTCTCACTACAACCTTCCAACACGATACAGTGTGAAATTTACATAAGTTTCGTACGAAACGCATCGAGATACGTAAAAATCATTTCTACATTTACAGAGTTGAGACTTACGACTCGTTTACATTCGTTTCTACGATAAGATTTCTGTACGACAGCAATCATCGAAGATGTCGAGTAATGAGAACGTGGTTTTCTCGATAGAAGTCAAGATGAAAATATTTTAGATGGTACTGTCATTTGCCGTTGTTACATTTGCTTTTCTAAAAAGATTCTGACGTGTCATGCGCGTAAGCCAAGGTATGTAGTGAGATAGTGAAAAATCCCCAAAAGCATGCGGGATGTTTGTGTTACATAACATTACCATAAAACATCGTTATAAATGATCTAACAATGATTTGTGTTTATTTAATCTGAAAAATAAAGTATTAATATTTTTAAATCTATCGATAAGTTTATCGGCAAATTCTTTGATCGTTGTGTATCTAATTCTTTTACCGTTGCTATCTTTAGCATTCTACGTGCGCTAATTAAAATTCTTTCAATTCTAGTCAATTTAAACGACACTTCTATTGCATATTCATATATATACTACATCTTACTCTAACTGTATAGTGTATTTGCATCATCTGAGCGCATAATCTATATATCGATTAAAGAAACGACAATTTGATGACAGTATTAAGAAAGGAACGAATACCGGATCGATACGTAAAACAACGTTATGGTCTAAGCCTAACGTAAACGAAAACTGACTGCAAGCGAAAAGAAAAAAAATGAAAACAAACCGTTATTTCATTAGATGGGAACAAACACGTGCACGTACGCGTACACGTTGCATTTTTACAAAAGTATTTGTTAAGGGGACGGTGAAATGCGATCAAATTGTGTTTTTATTACATATATATATATATAATATTTTTTAAATAAAATAGAGTTTCTGGGTAGGTCTGGAAATACCAACGAATCGCGATTAATAAAGAATTTAATCAGTACTTACCATAATCGCCTCGTCCCATTTGTCCTCGCATACCTGCACCAGTGCCACGAGGACCCTGGCCAGGTCCGCGAACTGGCATCGGTCCTCCCATCATACTCGGATGCGACGGGGAACCTCTACAATGGAAATTATTATTATTATTATTATTATTATTATTATTATTATTATTATTAATGTGTAAACAAAAGGCTGCGACGAGAGAATAAAAGATCCTTGCGTCGTTAAATTCAATTAATCCGAAACAAAATTATTGAAAACTATTTGAAACAACTAACCCGCTCCGACCCTGCAACATTTGTAACATTCTTCGCTCCCTTGCACGAAGCATTTCTTCTTTTTTTTTTTTGTCGGACGGTGGTTTCGCGAGCGATACCTCTATGTGAGAACCTCCGATTTCTTTTCCATTTAGTTCGTTCATTGCCTGAAACAAACATTCACAATTAATCGTTTGGTTTCGTTTCACGAGCAGCGAACGATGCTGGTATCGATACTTTCATCTTCATCCGTCATCTAGTGCGCACAAAGGTACGAATAATTTCGGAGGCCGTAAGCTTTCAAAAAAAGTTTAGAAACCTCTATATTAAAGAATGTGAGGACGGAAGGTTTAACTGGATATATTGTATCGATAAAACAATTCTTACCTTAACAGCATTGTCTCGTTCTTCAAAATGCACGAAAGCGTAATCCTTGATCTTCTTCACTCTTTCGATATTACCGTATTCTTCGAAACACTCTTTCAACTTTTCTTCGGAACAATCTTGCGTCAAATTCTTTACATACAGTACGCGCACCTGAAACACATCATTCAATAGATAAATAAATTCACTGACACCACCGTTGACAAACAAATGAAATTCTGCCCCTTATAGCGTCATATTGTATTTACTTTAGACATGGTTTGTTCATCTGGCTCTTCCTGAGGATCTGCCCAGTCGACTATGATATCACAGCTCCACACCTTGATGCGACCGGTGCTTAGTCTTCGTTTCGCTAAGGAAGCTGCTTTGTGAGATTCATATTCTAAGAAGCAAAAACCCCTATTTTTCTTCTTATCGTCCGGTGAACTGTAGATAATCACCTCGGTCAGGCCAGCTGTACGACGAAAAATTATACAAAAGCGATCAATAAAATTTATCGGATACGACGAGAGTATAACGAATATGTACATCTACGTTTAAAGGAAAATAATAATAGTAATAATAATAATAATAATAATAATAATAATAATAATAATGGTAATGAAAGAAAGTTGAAGAAATAAGCGCGAATAAGAAAAATTGCAACACTCGATTATTTAATGCCGGTTGAGTTTTCGTACTTTCTTCGACACGGTAAAAAAAGTGTCCGTAGAATACTATTTAACTATGCTATCGGCGTTAGCGATACTCAAATAAATAGGACAAAAAATAGAAAGGATGGAAAAACGGGAAACAAGTAAAACTGAGGGTCAAAGAAAAAAAAAAGAAAAAAAAAGAAACATTTTAAAAAAAGGAAATGAAAAAAAGAAGTTGTCAAAAAATTAAAACGTGTCAAATTTGTCATCTAATTAGCTAATTCGATAATACGTATGATGTATCGAAATATCAGATTAAAAATATTATGCGTAAACGCTTCGATTGACCGCTAAGAAATATCGGAATTGTTTCACGAAAGATAATAAAGTGACAGCACGATCGAGAAGGGAAATAATCGTTTTGCGTCAAAGATAGTTATCTTTACCTAAAAAGCATTCGGATATTCTTCCAACTTTATACTACTGATGCACAAAGTGTATCTAAATTGTCATCCAAAGAAGCCAAAATACGAGTGTTCGCGACTTTGCCGCGTTACCAAACTCCTCCAAATTACATTCCAACAATTCGTTATCCGTCGAACACGCAACATACAGTTATTTCTTTAATTTATTTGTTCGCAGCTCGGTAAACACACGGCCAAAGTCTCAAACTTTCGTTCGTTCACTGCGAAATTCTGATTCTGAAATTGTCAAACCTCGACACACAAAATATGACATCTTTTCATTTTCATTACTTTTCCATTTGTTTTTTTTTCGCAACCGATACTCACATGTACGGTACCACGTGCACACGCGCTGTTCGAAAAATCCGTCACATGCGAGAAATTGTGTTTCTTCCCCCCCCCCCCTCCCTCCTCCCTCCTCCCTCCCGCTAGATCGATACTTGGACAAAAAAAACAATATCTCTTACGTATTTTGAAAACGCGATGTGTGTACGTGGTACCAGCAGCGTATATATATGTAGCTGTCAGGTCCCTGGGCGAGTACATACGCACGCGTGTATAAAACAAAACACACCACACATAGCCATACACCCGACACGCGCGCGTCAACACGCCCGCACACATACCAACTCTCGTAATCGCATTGTAACGCGTACACGAATTACATTACGGATAATCTTTATAAATAAAATAAAAGCAAAGTACTTTCCGTTTACTCGATCGAATATCAATCGATAAACGTCCAAATATCGTATATTATTAGGCCATAAGAACAAAGTAAATAGAACACACGTAACTTTACTCTTAAAACCTGACAATATAGATTCTTTGAAGATTAATCTTTAGTTATTTGTCGAAATTGTCGTTCGATTATAATGATAGAACCGTAATCGTAATGTGTATACGCGCGAGTGTTATTCCACGTGACGTGTATACGTGTATTTATATACGCAACATGCATCCGTACATATCGTATATACGCACACGTAGTTCTTCTTGGAAGTGTAAAAACCCGCATTTAAGATATCCTTCTTACGAACAAAAGCTTGAGAAGAAAAAAAAACACTCGACACAACATCTACTCGTAGACCGAGGATAGCAAACGTACTGGTCAGTTTATCGCTCGAAACATTATTTTCGTTCGAAACTCAGCTGAACGGGCAAACCTTTTTCAGGATCCAAGTACAGAGGAAGTGGGAAAGATAGTAAACGTTACCGAACGAAACACTAACGAACATCGTTGTGTCGCCTGGAAAAACAAAACCATAGGAATACTCGTAACCGTTAGAAAAGCACTCTGATACGCAGGAGTATCGTTAACAATTGTTAGAAGAAAAAAAAATATGCCAAGCTCTATTCGTATTTAATGAATACGGCACAACGGTAAGTCTTTTTATGTCGGCTAATCAAATCCACCGAGACAAACAATATTATCGGCGTACTCTGCAAAAGCGTAACGCTTTCTTTTACTCGTTGGATATGTAATACGATTTGAAACAGAATGTAGAATCATTAAATAGAATAGTTGACATGCTATTAAAATTTACATGCACTGCAGCGACTGAATCACGAATCCATAGTAAAATCGACGCTAGGAAACAGAATTTTCGTTCGAACGGTTTTCGATTAGAGTCAGGTATGGGATTTGTACGCACGACCGATGGATATCGTAACAAACTGATCTTCGTGACTAAACAAGGAAACTTCTGTAAGAATACTCGAACACAAGTGTTTCGCTTCTAAACGTTATTTATCTATTTATCGCTACCTATTCTTTGATCTTATCGTTAAAACATAGTTCTTCTCTCCTTCCTCTCAGTTTAAAAGCTGAGTATACATATATGTTCATGTGTGTGTGCCATGTGTGTATGTATGTGTATGTATGCACTTGGAAAACAAGGCGTCCGACGCAAACAAACCGACGTTTCGTCTTAAAATACACCCCCTCCCAACAACAAAAAAAGAAAGAAAAAAACGTACAGCTCGTTTCTCGATTCTTCAGAGTAAATTGAATGTTTTAATGTATCGTTAAGAAAACTCAGATGCCCTGTCGCCATCTCTTCCTTCAATGAATTCGTATATTCAACTTTAACCACCTTATGTGCCTCGTGAATCCGACATTAATGCCCCACTTTGTATATTTAAAAAAACATTTTTTTTTTTTATTCTTTATCTCCTCTCTGTGTCCAGACTTTAATATTACATGCAAGAATGCTATGCAAACACACACTGAAAATGTGAGAAATACCACACACATTCGCTTCAATCACTCTGATCTGACCTATCGCGTCGGTAACAAATCATCAATCTGGAAATGTGAAAACGTTCGAGAAAAGAATAGAAACTTTCCCGTTGTATTCCTACCGCTGACCAGTAAATCGTAATATGCATATGGAACGATTTTCTCTTTTAGAATTTTAGACGACACTGTGCATTACTTGTTTTTCTACGTTCTCGCTTACTATTTATCGCCCTTCTTGTAATTTCATGTGTCCCAGAATCAATTGAAAGAGAATGAGAAAAATCTCTTTTCTTTCACGAACGTGGAATATAGTGGAACGGTGGTATTAAAAAAAAAAAAAGAAAGAAAAACAGACGCGAAGCAGAAATTAAAATACACGTATATAAAGAGGGGCGAAAATATACGAACCGACGAAAAATTTCCTTGATTGTGGGGCACAGCTTAGTACAGGGACACCGTTAGTCGATTACAGGCATTTTTTATTCGTTAGAAAATTAATGAATAATATGAAGGAAGAAGAAAACGGAATCACAAAGCCAAGAATTCTAGATGGAAATTAAAAATAAAGTTTGTTGGGATTCTGTTGCGAGAACACGCGCGAAATGTATGTAGGGGTGAGAAATGTCTTTACCGCGTGGTATATACCAAATTTTGGAAAGAAATTTGCCTAGTTAATTAACGATGCAAGAGGGCTGAAAACAAACCTATCTGACAGGTCTGACCTCAAAATGGAGTAAAAACAGCCGATCGTTAAGAGATTAAAAGTTTTGTCCCACCATCTTTCCCATAGAACTTCCTTTGGTTACTGCTTGCTGATTTAAGGACAATTGTCAACTTACGTGCGTGCTTTGTAAATTCTTCGAACAAGTCATCTCGGTCTCGATTCTTTGGAATATTTCCCACAAACAAGCGGTGATTGTTATAAGATACGGTAACACCAATCTTTTTCCCTTTCCGAATCTCATAATCATTCAGCTGTAAGAATAATGTGGAAGGAGAGTGCCAATTAAGCTTGCCTTTTATAATTTCACCTGCTTATTGGCTGTCTGAACGTGGGATTTCGTGAAGCGACCTTCAGGGAGACTTGTACATATCGTACGTTCGGGGTCGGGGCAAGCAATGTTTACCGAGGATCGTGGAATTGTGAATAGTAGAGGCAAGAGATGAAGGAATAACTTAGTAATTCGGGTTGATGAGCAGGTGTATGGGTTGGTCGGATGGATGAGTGGGTAGGTAGATGGGAGTGCCTGTCCGTTTGTTAGCGAGCCAAACGCCCCAGCGGTCCACGCAAATCTCCCATACCCCCATGCTCGAGGCCCAGTCATGTAATCGCGTTTTAGTGTGTCGCGAGAAACTCCTAAGTAACCACGTGAGACAGCGCGCGGTACTTTATAGCAATTCGAATCATTCTACACGATCAACGATAAGAATAATCGTGCTCTGGTGCTTCCACATTTTCTCTTTCAGATCCTTCGTCTCTTTATCGAATTTTTACTAACAAAAGAGAGAACACGAAGACGTACATCGATATAGGCAAGAAGATCGACGAATCGACCGTGAAATACATATAAGATCAGGACAACTCGGGTGAAATTAGCAGAAATTATAATAGCGGTAGGAGGAGGAGGAGGAGGAGGAGGAGGAGGAGGAGGAGGAGGAGGAGGAGGAGGAGGAGGAGGAGGAGGAGAAGAAGGAGGAGGAGAAGAAGGAGGAGGAGAAATGGTTGTAGGATAAAGACCAAGGAGATGGGAAAAGAAAAGGATAGACGGATGACATTCATCGCAGTGATGGTAGCGATGAATGGTTTCAGCGGTAGCGGTTAAACGACGGTTGATGATAGCGATGACGACAGCGGCACAACGGCGGCAGCGATGACAGTGAGAATAATCAAGAGAAAATGAAAACAGCAAAAGGCAAATGAATGGACGTAAATGAGAAAGAAATGATTTAGGGACATAATGATGATGATGATGATGATGATGATGATGAATAAAACTGGGAAGCGATTAACTCATAACTCAACCTAAATATGCGAGGAAAAGAAGACTTGGACCAGAGAGGTGTTACTGTTCACTAATAAACCGAGAGGCAAGGAGACTGACCAGAACTGAAGGTGCCACAGGTTATATCGCAGATCGCACGGTCACACGCGCGATCGTCTTTTTTTCTTGGATGCTCCATAATTCCATACCATCTACAACCACTACTTAAAAGCTACCACTCGTAAGTTACAATACAGGTAGACAGGTAGGTATAGGTAGATAGGTAGGTACACACGCCTCGAATTCACTTTACCTGTTAATTTACCAAATTCCTCCAAGATCTCCTCTTTGCCTTTTGACTTTGGTATGTTCCCCACGAAAAGTCGTAGATTAGGAACGCTAATGTTTACTTTCAGATTCTTGCCGGGTTTTATTACGTGATTATCGAGCTGTGGGATGAAGAAAACAGACACATGCCTAATATTGTTCCAATGAGATACTTCGTGTTTTTATGTAATTGCGACAAACAGGAGAAAATTTAGGAAAATTTTTTCAAAATGTGCAATTTAGTGAAATAATTAACATGGCGTGGTTCCATGAAAGCGAGAAAGTGGCATGCGCTTTGTCGCTCGAGTCTTCACAATATAGGAAACCGGCGTACACGTATCATGTGCTCCTGTAAACAAATTTTAAGCCTACCAATTTTCAAAATTTTGTTACAAAAATTGTCACTGTCCAATGAAAATTAACCAATTAGGTAAATATACCCCTAACCAATTAGACCACACGATATATAGATATATATATATATATATATATATTTATGTATATATATATTTATTTATTTTTTTTTTATTTTTTTTCGTCGTCATTATTCAGGAAGGTTCTCCACTCCCAATTTTGCCCACTGAGCAAAGAGGAGAGCTGGAAAAAGAAACTCATCCATAGGATATCATTAATGTATGTACGTACGTGTGTATGTATATGTATATGTATAGTATGTGTGTGCGTGAGTGAGCGTATGGATGGTATATGTATCTATATGTGCATGTATACGCGCGTGCATACGTTTTTATGCATGTAAGTATGCGTATATTATTGATTGTCGGCGTGTACGTATGTATGTATCCATGTATGTACGTATATATGTGCGTGTGTGTGTGCGCGCGTGTGCGTGTGCGTGTGCATCAATGTTTTACTGTTTTCAGTGTAGTACTTTATAAATATTTAGGAATGCGTTGGATGTAATTATGTACTTAAACATGAATCGATGGTCAGGGACATATATGTACGCATATGAGACAAATATGTGGATTGTTCCTAACTAAAAACATTGAATTTTAAAATTTCGTTACTTTTTACCATTAGTGAAACAATGCTAAGACATTTGCGTTGAAACTACCGGAAAAAAAAGCGAGAAAACGCAAGTGACAACATAGAACAAGCCACATGGGAATATGAAAAACTTCGTTCGAAATGTTTAATGCAAAATTGTAAAAGAAAGTAGAGCAGAATTTAATACCATAAAACTCGTTTATTATATTTAATCAACGAAATAGTAAATATTAAAAGCTAAACGATAATTAAAATTTTATACGAACAAAACTGAACTTATTCGCTTTGAATCAAGCGCGACTATGATGAATGAAAAACTTAATAAAATAATCTCTAAACCATGAAATGGAAAAACAACAAAAAGATGAAAAAAAGTACTATACATAATATTTAAACATTTCGAATGACCACATATTTTGGTAGCAATAACAATTTTGTAACATTTCTAAAAATTTTGTAAATAAAAGTGAAGGGAATCGATCTGTCCATAGCAAGATATCGTAAACTAGGGTAACAGAATTTGTACGCTTCACAAACACGTACCTACGCAATAATAAAGAAATCAGAGAATGTCTACATACCTCCCTAACAGCTTGCTGTGCTGCTTCCCTGTTAGTAAAAGTGATAAATGCATATCCTCTGTTGCAACCTGCCATTGGATCCATCATTAGTCTTAAATCCCAAATTTTTCCACATTTTTCAAACAATGGAATCAACTCGTCTTCGTACATATCTTTTGGAATTTTTCCACAAAACACCTTTGAAAAAACAACCGCGTATTTGACATAAAAACCAAAAAATTAATTCCAATTGTACCTTCGCTTTAAAAATGGGAAATACATATCAAGGTAGACGCGAATAAACTTTACTTACCTCGCAACCGGTTCCTGGTGTAGGACCTTCCCAGTTTGGAGGAGGCCCTCCGTACTTTCTTTGTCCCGTTGTTACATCCAGAGGATAACCGGTTCTTTCGAGAATCATCTGGAAGATTTTCATACAGTTTTTTACCACCCATGCAATTTATAAATGTAATAGTAAAAATTCTGTATCGACAAGATATAAGATTACCTTTATTTTATCCTCGTCTGGTGCTTTAGGAGTTGTGCTGGTACTAGTGCCTTGACCAGCTCTACTCTTTTGTCTATATGTTTTCATTACACCACAAAGGTACGCAGATTTATTTGATACGTGTTCTAAATTTGATTCCAGAAATTGTGTGAGTACATTTAACGCGCCATCGACAGGAAATTCCTTTAAAGCATCCAATGCTCTTTCATCCAAATCCACGTGAGCTAATTTTCCTGTTTTATAAATTTCATCCAATTTTGCAGCTACTTTTTCATCCAGTCCGTATTGGATTAGTTTTGAAAAGTCTTCTGTTCTTTCTACATATTCCATTTCCTCTTTAGACTGTTTTTCTTCCATTTTTATTTCCCCATTTCCTTCTGCCATAGCTAGAAAAAGTAATTATACTTTCGACGTAACTTTTTATGATACAAAATGAAACATGTATTTACATATAAAATGTTAGGTAAATTATTAAATTACTATTCGTTCTGTAACATTTAACACATTCTCTATGCTATGTTATCTTTTGTATATTTTAAAAATGTACCGTTCTAACATTTTCTTCTACTATATACATAAATAATATCTAATATCGATAAACGAAAATACAAAATCGACATTAAGTATATTATTAGTCTCATGAAACATATTTCTCGCAACACAATGACATGACCCGTTTATTATAGCAAAACAGTAAACTATTGGAGCTTTTCGTATAGTTTAAATAATACTTCTACCAGATACCTATATGAAATTATGCTTTAACACAACTCGTAATGCAATCTTAGACTTTTCAGCTAAAAATACTGTTTGTATAAAAGATCGATTAAACACGTATCATAAAAAATAAAAAACAATTAAAAAATTACATTTGACGTAAAAAAAACCATAAGATATGTTTAAGAATACGTAAAAATTGAACAGTTCTCTCGCGAGTCCTAAGCAAAAATGGACTATATAAAAAATACAGGAAACGCAACGAACACTCGAAACTAAGGTCCGACCATCTGCCTCCGACACCACATAACGAGTGGAATATACAATTTCCCGCGTTAACGAACAGAAGCCACGTTGTTTTCAAAATATCACGTATCCTTCGACGTACAAGGAACCGATAAATCAAAAAATTTTGTTCAATTTTCCTAATTTATCATTGATGACATTTTATAATCTATTCCTCAATTTGAAATCTAGAGTAAAAAAAATTTCTGTCGTTCATAAAAGAATTCTTTTCGGCACGATAATTTAATTATCAGAACGAAATAGCCTGAAATAATGCATTCGAACGTATAAAACACAACTTAGAACCCGAGAGAACTACAATTGAAATTTTGTGCGTGTAGCTTGCCGGCCGGCAATGGAACTGCATCCATATTTCTTGAAGAATGCGATGCACTTTTGCACTCACGATAACATCAACACATGCCTTTTTAATCAATGAATTTCCACTCGCGTTTAGAAACACATTGTTAGAAAAGTGCGCCAACAAAAAAGATTCACAAGTCTTGCGGCCGAAAAAGTTGCGTATACCTTAGAAAGTAAATGAACGAAATCCTCCTGCGAGGAAATGGCGATAGACGTCAACGTGATTGCAGACTACGGGGTTCACAAAACGACGCGCAAAGATACGCTCGAACCCAGCGACACGAGTTAGCCATTTTCTTTTGAGGCGCATTCGCGAATTCTGATTGGCTCGTGCAAAAAACCGAGAAGAAAAAGTTGACCGTGTAGTATGCACTTGTATAAAATAATGAATCTCGCAACTGAATCGTGTACACAAGGCATTACGTAGCCTTTTCCATATGTGAATTTTAATCATTCTCATATACTGGTTTTTCTAAATATTTCCACTCGCTTCGACTCCTTTTTCAAAACAATACAATCTCCGGATGTACGGAATGCCTCTGGAATATTGGCAGCGTATACATATGTGTTCGTTATGTTTAACGAACTTTTACACTGTTCCAATAAATATATTCATTTCAGCCGATATGCAGAATTTAAACACGAAAATACTAATATTTTCAATGGTAACTCGAGTTGAAATGTATGAAAGTAAAAGAATAATTGAATTAAACTAAAAATAGAAACACACGAGCCTATTAAAATTTACTCTTTTTTAATCTATTTTGTCCATATTACTTTTCGAAATTATTACTTTCGTACGCCACAAGTACTGAATAAAAAATATTAAATAATTACACAAACTTCTTCCAATTCGAAATTCTATAGTAAAAAGTGATTGCATATAAATCCTCAGTTCCAGCGAGAATTTCTACTTCGTATCGACAATATTCGAGCACTACGATAACTCCGGGTGCCTCGTGTTCGTATATACATACGTTATATAAAATATTTTTACTATATTACTTTTTAAGAAATGATAAATAGAAAAAGAAAAGAAATCAACAGGAACGCAAAAAAGTTGCCCACAGGTGCAACAACCGAGTCGGCATCAAATACCATAACCTCTTAAATACGACGACTCCATGAAAAATCAGTATACGCGTAGGTACGTATAATAAGTATATTTGATACGAAAACATGTACTCGGATTCTCGTTGCGACGAAATAAAGGAAACGATTATACAATATAAAAATAATGGTACCTGTACGAGATTCGAAATCTTCACAGTATTAATTTTGAGCAAATTATATGACGGAGCACCAGATACGTCACAAAACAGTCACAATCCTCTAACTGATATAAAATTCATATTCCGGATTCCACCAATGTTAACGCGTGTTCAAACGTGTTGTGTATCTCGCTTCACTTTCGCGGTTTATTATATGCCACTGTGTTCTAATATGTTTAAAAAAATATAAACACTTTGTTGTAGAACCAAAGAAGATGTAATGCAGTGAATTTAGTCTTGTAGGCACTTGCAAAGTTCTGATAATATTGCAACGATGATGACAGTAAGTGGAGTAAGCCCGGGCGCAGCGTTTTGATATCGTGTAGTGCCTACATAGCCGTAATGCATAAATTGGACTGTCTCGCTGAAAGAGCGGTGCAGTGGTGCAAGCCCCACAAAACCAAACCAGTTTCCTCGCTCGCTTGCTAGTTGCGCCCCAATCCAATCCGATTCAACCGCTTACCTCTCTTCGCGGTATATGCGAGCCCCGCCTTAGTCAGACTCGTCGCAACTGTCCTCTGGTTCCCTGTCGCTTGTTCCCAGTTTTGTTCAACAATCACTCGTATTTTCCTCGAGTCTTTCTCAATCGTTTCTTCCAACGATTTACATAGTACATATGTTCTTTCGGCTCTTATTATCCTATTTCTTCGTATCGTCACATATTTTATGCTCTTTAACCAATTAACGGTATAACAAAAGATATTTAAAAGAAACATGATTAATTTACGATTATACAAATTATTATTTTATGATTCTAGTTGTAACCTAACGCAGCATATGTGTGTAAGTATTGTGCGTGTGATCGAATAAAGAGCGCTAAAATATTGGAACAACGCGCAGACAATTGACAATTTGATTTACCGTGAATTATAAGCAATATCAAGGAATGTATCAAACATTACATGCCAATAGTTTACCAATACATACCACTTTTGCCCAATATTTGTACAAAATTTTAGTGGCTTACACTGGTTGTTACACGCATAGGGAAATAAGTAAAATTCTACGTATAGAATAATTACATAAATTACGAAACCATCTATTTTTCTTACCTCTCGATATATGTATGTACATACTTCAAATTTATATTTGTTATAAATAGTTACACTACTAAACATACAATCTCTTATTGTCTCGATTGAAAATTTATCTCGTCCAAGTACATACATCGAAAAGTAAAAGAATGAAATGGTATGAATATTCAATCTTATTGTCTTATTCCTGTAACGTTGGAAAATTTAGGGACTTGCAGAAGGTTAACGTGATAGTGTCAAGGAACGGTAAGAGGATAAAGTACTATGTAGGTGTTCTGCATACATAGGCGCACGCGATTTTTTGGTAGCTGGTGTACATACATATGTATGTATGTATGTATGTATACCTACTTACTTACTTACGTAGCCACGCGAATGAAACATTTTATATAGTATTTTACATTTGCTGTCGATTGTACTCGCATCGAAATATGAATATCATAATCATGAAATCATCGGTACTCTCATACTTGAGAAAACGATATGCAATTTGTTTTTAGTTTTCTTTAAATATAGTGGGTGATATTCAATATAGGAGAACAGGGTACAGACAACATGATACGGTCCTGAATTCAACCGTAAACCGCCTGTCTGGTTGAGCACGCACCCGCGTCCCTCGAACGAGAAGGAGCAACAAAGAAAGGTAATGCTTGCACACTCGCTTGCAGAAACCTGTTCCTTCGGAACTTTTCCGTTTTCTTAACAATTATTTTTATTCGTCTGAATGTCCTGCCTATTAAAAATTAACCATCGATACAAAAACGATCTACAATCTCTCGACTATTGAATATCGTTCAATTATATTTTACTTAATCATTGCATTGCTTGTTTCTTTCTTCCTCCCTCTTTTCTATCGTGATCCGGTCTCTCGTTCTATCTCTCATTACTTAGCTGTCTACACTCTCCGCAGACAATGCATTTTTTGCTCGACTCTGGAGCCATTGTCGTGGGAGGTTGGGATTTTAGAGTAGAAAAATACATACATGTCAGATCATTTACCTCGAAATTATAAAATATGCATCGATACATCTCGGTTGTTTCTTTTACCGTAAGGTTACTGAATTTTGTTTAACAGACAAAGTCCTGTAAATGGTCGCTGATCTGAAAATCTATTTCATTCTTATCGATACACGTTTTTAATACATTGTCGTATCAAGTACGGTACACGATCGAATAATCAGTTTAATTAAAGAAATTACACGACAATTTACATTACCATTTACGGGAAGAAAATTGTTGACAAATTTTTAGATGAAATCAATATTATTATCGAGAATTTTCAGTAAATATTATAGTCACTTTCAAATATTTTTAACAAAAATATTTTAATCGAAAGAAGAATGGTGGTGCATAAAGAAATTTATTGTTTCTGACGGTAATATTTGATGAATAATTAGTCTCCTTCGGGAGACTATTTCCCACGTTAATATCGAGAGTCTTGAACTGTGAACGGGGATCATAGAAATTTTCTCAGGAACCACAGTAGCATGGGCAGCCGCACGAAGGAGACCCCCAGCAAGTTGTCTCCTCGAAATTCTTGTTTAGGTATGAGAAATTCTCTTTCTTTCGTAGGTAAATAGGGGTGAACCTGTATTGGGACAATAATGCCACAGCGAGCGGAATACTTAGGTACTTGGGAGAGTCAAACCCCTGGGGGGTCGTTGGACCAGGGCGCTATTTGAATTACCATAATAAAAAATATTTAAATGTTATCTCATATTAAGCTATAGTTTTGTTCTTTTTCTTCTTTCTTCTGAAAATACTGTAGATACAGCTTCCGCGACGATCTTTTTACCTTTGAATAAAAGAATAGGGATCAAGATTGCAGCATGCTGTCCTGAAATGAAATGAAATAAAATAAAATAAAATTATGACATTGAGCGTAAAAGCTGTATATTATTTATACTTGTATGACTATTATCATCTTGGTTCCTGTTGATAAAGATACTGTCTAAATTCAAACAAGGAAAAATTATTTTCATAGATGAATAATCTTCGACAAACGAGTAAACACTTTATGCGTAAACTCGTGTATGCATTAAGATTTTTTTATTCGTACCTTTAGACCGGTGACGGTTGGATTTTCCGGCACGCATCGTGTCTGTTGGTAAAAATCTAGTTTTTACATCAAAAGTTAATTCCAACTTGGTATAGAATCGATGACGTCATAAGCTCAAGCAACATGTAGGATTTACGAAACAACACGAACGTATGGTACGATTCGGATGAATTGGGTGTGTTTACTCGTTTGTCAATGCGTTACTCAGGCGTGGGTTGTGAATTAATGCTGGGTGGAGAAAAGCTACGTATTTCTTTTGTTTTCTCAAATACTCCATATTCCTACTGTTCTATCGAATTAGTGAAGTAATGGAATGAATGATAAAACATAAATAACGACTCTATCCTATCGAAAAATGGAGTTTGTCGATTTAAAAAAATACGTGACGGTGATCGTGTGCCTCTGTTGTTTGGGCGTTGTCGGACAATACGAATGGCAAATTCGAGATTCTTTTGATGAAATTCGTCTAAGAATGGATAAGATTAATCAATATAATTGTCTTATTCAACATCTCGGAGATCTTTACCTGCCAGAGGACTCGGTCTCTCATTTACCCGATATCAAAGACATTAACATTAATCCCGTGTTTCCGAATCGAACTGCTTTATTGCATCTTCATAATATGGCTCTTAGCAGATCTTTTTTCTGGAGTTACATTTTACAGTCACGATTTATACGTCCAGCCATCAACGATACGTACGATCCGGGCATGATGTACTATTTCTTGTCTACAGTTGCAGACGTTTCCTCGAATCCGCATATAAATGCCTCTGCTATATATTTCTCTCCAAACATGTCCTATTCCCCATCCTACAGAGGTTTTTTTAATAAGACTATGCCCAGATTTGCTCCAAGAACATTCAGAGCAGACGATTTCAACGATGCGATACATTTGGAAAGAATATCCACGAGAAACACATTTACGGTACAAGATCTTGGAGCTTTTCCAAGCGGTAGTCTCAGCGAAGATTATACAACGGATTATCATCGGATAAATGAATGGTAACTAAACATTTTATCAATGATATTTAAACAAACTCTCTGATTATTTATGCGTTCTAATGTATTCGGTTTATGAATTTAGGTACAAAAAATGGTTGCCAGATCATGTTGAGAAAAGACACGACACTAAAACCACTTATCAAGTTGAAATTCGGTATGCTAATAATACTAATGAAACATTTACATTTCATGGACCACCAGGTACAATAATAAAAACGATCGATCGAAACAAAGGTAGTTATGTGTTTAATTATTTCGTCATATTTTCTACAGGCGCGGACGAATATCCTGGACCTGTACGATGGACTAGGCCATATTTTGACTGTGGCAGATCAAATCGATGGCTGATCGCTGCGGTTGTACCTATCGCAGACATTTATCCAAGACACACAGGATTCAGACACATCGAGTATCCGACGTACGTTTTATACGTATTGCCAGATTTAAAGTAATGAATTTCGTTTGAATTACCTTTCAAATTATGTATCTTTTATTCAGATATACAGCAGTATCTGTAATGGAAATGGATTTTGAAAGAATAGATATAAATCAGTGTCCTAAAGGGGAAGGGAACATTAGACCAAATAGATTTGTAAATACTGCTCGATGTAAAACAGAAACCACAGAGGTATTAAACTTAAATGAAACTATTATGTTTTATACTTAATAATTTGATTCTATCAATTTTAATTTTTGCTACGCGTGCAGTGTGAACCATTACATGGTTGGGGTTTTCGAAGGGGAGGATATCAATGCAGATGTAAGCCAGGTTTTAGGCTACCTACTGTAGTACGACGGCCATATCTTGGAGAAATTGTAGAAAGGGCAACTCAAGAACAATATTATAATGGATTTGATTGCACTAGAATAGGATGTACGTGTTTCATTCCTATTGCCTTCATTCGTTTCTTTTTTCGTACCGTATCGCGCATTGAATGATGTATTTTACTTTTCAGGGATCCAAAAGACACCAGTACAATGGGAAAAGGCAAATCCATATCTTAGAGAACAATACCTTGAGCAATTTTATCATTACAGAAATTATTCTCTTGGACCAGATGCTCTTAGATCTGAGAAAATAAATATAGATCAAGCCCTTAAATTTATCTTAAGCGTAAATGCTAAAACATGCAAAAAGTAAGCATAAAGTGATTATTCCTTTAATTAAATTCGGAGACTAAGATTAAAAATGTAAAAATTATAGTTACACGCAAGAAGAGTTAACATTGCGCGGAGACATAGGTTTTGATGCCAAAGAATTCTTTGAAAATGAAGCAAAAATGGCGGCTCGATTGGCAAATTTTATCAGTGCCTTTTTACAAATTTCGGATTCCCATGAAGTTTATTCTGGTAAGAGAGTAGCAGACAGATCGCTTACCGAAGATCAAATGATCGGAGAAACTCTAGCTTTAGTTCTCGGAGATACGAAAATATGGTCTGCTGGGACATTTTGGGATCGTAACAAATTCACAAATAGAACATTCTTTGCCCCATATGCCTATAAAACTCAACTGAACACGCGAAAATTCAAAGTCGAAGATTTAGCCAGGTTCAATAACACAGGTAACATGGAAATTACTAAAAAATACTTGGATTCTTATAAATATTATAATCGTACGTGTATGCTTTCAGGCGAAGTATACACTAAAAAGAATTATTTTCAAATACTGAAACAAAGATGGGCAACAAATTTTGACGAATTAGAGAAATATTATATGAAAATAAAAATTAGATACAATGAAACTGGAGAACATTTAAAAAAATACGAACATTATCCAAATTCTTATAGGTAATTGCAAATAATACATTAAAATAATAAATTTCTTACATAAAATCTACATCATTCGATTAAAGTATAAAGAGATTATATTTGTGGGATCGAGAAGCAAAAGGAATTTGATCTCCCAAATAGGATTTATTTTAATGTGTGGGAACACGCGTTCGTCTGTACAGGGCCGCAAACCTGAACCATGGTCACTGGACAACTCCGTACTTTGATTGTAACGGTAAAATGGAGAAATGGGTAATTACTTATGCATCCCCATTTTTTGGCTGGGACAGCTTGAAAGAGAAACTGGAATTCAAGTAAGTATTTCTGTCCAACGCACACAACTGTACAGAGTTGTGGTATGTGCATGAGAAATTGAATGTGAGATACCCTATACGGATAGAAAACCAGTTTTATTACAAAGAAAGAAGAGAAGCAAGATCACATTTTGTATTAAAATCCTTACAGAGGTGTTATAGCTGTTACTATGGACCTGCTTCAGCTTGACATCAACCAATGCGACGATGTGTTTTACACACCCAATGCGTTTAAGGGTACACATAAATGTGATAAGAAAACGTCATACGTAAGATATTAAATTCTACCTAGATAAATGTTCACGTGTCTCGATTAACGTTTCGTTAATAATGTCATTCTATACAGAAATTGTATTCAAGAATCGTTTCGCTTTTTTTTGTCACAGTGCGTACCGATTCTGGGTAGAGGTTTCGAAACTGGTGGATATAAATGTGAATGTAAACAAGGTTTTGAATATCCATTTGAAGATTTAATTACGTATTACGATGGCCAATTAGTAGAGGCTGAATTCAATAATCTAGTTAACGATCAAGCAACCAGGTAATTAAACATATATATATATATATATAAATAAATAAATAAATAAAATTGTTGTGCAGTGGGCAGTTATCATATACGTGCAACACATGTTACAATGTAATTAAATTGGTGTTTGTTTTTTTAGATACGATATGTTTAAATGTCGATTAGCTGGTGCTTCGTCAGCCCAAAGTAGCTGGATATTATTGCTCACATCGATGTTTTATTACCTGATTAGAAATAAATAATGAACTAAAGCAATATTAAAGTAAATAAAAATTTACTGATTATGCCGTCCAATAAACCAAGGCTTGGAAAATTATAGTCATTTTAAAACACTTTAATGTAATAAAATCTTAACAGTATGCCGTCCACACGTGTAGTCGAGGTTCTTTTGTTTGGCGCCGATAGGTTTCGTGTAGAACTTATATCACCTGTCGCCGTCGTTTTTAAAGTTTTTCGAGAACTCGTTCAACGTATTTACACCAACGTGGCGGTATCGCCACGGTCGGTGTAGCGTCAATTGTAAAAAACAAATATATACATTGTAATTGTAGATACGCACATACATACTGTATGTCCAGTTGAAATTTATACAAATGTACGCGAATAGCATCACCGAGAATTTATTATGCCGTGACGTACATCGTCGTGTTACAACTTGTGTAATTTTTAAACATATTTTGTACCTTTTATATTTTGATAATACATTCTATACACAACCACGATAACTTGTTTTCTATTATTTCATTTTACAATTTATTAGTTTTCCTCGATCGTTAAGCGAATTGACGATAATCCCCAACATTAAAAATGCTAGAATCAGTTTTTTTTATTAATTTACATTGCATATACATGTATATAATATCAAATTTTAGCGAAACGGAGATAGCCAATCAGTTGTGCTTTAATTTTAAACAAACACATTACTTAATCTATAAACAAATATAAAATAAAACCAAAAGTTTTGTCCTTTTGCAGAACTATTGCAACACATGCAACTCGATTGTTCGGAGATTAATGTTTTCATCGGCATGCATAAAGTAATACATTACTTTGTTTACATTTCCAACTCATTATTTTATTGTATTTGCAGCGTAAAAATGATTAAAGTTTGTTTACTAGACTTATTAATATTTGGCACTCGATTTCTATGTACTCAAATTTCTATTCGAAAGAAAGGAACTATTTATTATTATATTTACATTTATATTTCATTCTAAAAGTAACTAAGATTATTTTTAGATTGTATTTATAAATAATAGTGAATCACAATAATGTACATTATATGAAATAATTATGAACAGAAAATTAAAAATATTTGTAATTTTAAGGATTCATAAATATTCCTTTTTCATCTGCTATTATTCTTTTTTATGTGTAAAGTGGTGTTTAACGAATCTAAAACCTTGGGTCATCTGTGCACCTTCATTAACAAAATGGCAGGCAAAGAGAAGCAAATTCCGTGGTTCAACCTTGAGTGCAAATCGCATGAACATTGCTGAATATAAACACAAAGCTGAAAAAGATTAGTATAACAATTTGTAAATGTTGTTAAATTTTCTGTTGGCTTATGCAATTTTCATTATTTAATAATACCTTTGTCTCTATACTTAAACATACACAATGTAACTTTTTAACCCTAATTATAATAGTTGATATTATAAATGCTAGAAATATATCTATTTAATTGGATTACACTATAGATAATTTGTAGACTTTCAGAATACACGAAGCCAACCGGATAGACGTCTGTATACGTATCACGTACTATGAATGTATTTATTACGTACCGTGTGTATAAAAAATATAATTATTAGATATTTTAATATTTAAAGTCTCTGTTTATGTTATACTATATTAAATTAAATTTATATAAGTGAAATTTAAACGTTCGTTAATTGTAATAGGAAATATTAAAATTGACAAACTAACCGAGTGTCATTTTTCCACTGATGTATTCTGGATCTCTTCGTATATCGGCGATTGCAGCAATTGGAATACCCCAATTAGCTATTGGTCCCCAAAAGTGTGTACTAAAACAAAAAGCGTTTTTCATGTATAGAAATTCTTTTTTCCTCTCCAATAGACACAGTTATATATCGATTAATAAAATCGGTTGCACACGTGAGCGATGCAAGTGTGAATTTTATGTTGCTTACCTCATCAAATAATCACGAGTTTCTTTACTCGATAGAAGTTTCTTGACACGATTCATTTCGATGGTTTTCCCTTTATCGTCTTTTCTTATTCCTCGATGAATCAACCTTTCAAAAGAATATCCGTGCAAGTAAACTTCGAAGAAACAAGCATCAGTACGGTATAGTTACATAAACGATCGATCACAAAAAAAAACATTCCTGTACTAATCAAAAAACATTCAATAGACTTTGTATCATTAAGATTACGAAAATTTTATGACATTACTAATGTTAAGTAAAAGCCATACTGCCTTTGCTCGTACTATTACGATCTTTGGCGTCTTGTTCTTCTATGTATAACGAATTTTTTAGTTGGTCATAGATGTGTAAAGTTACCAGTGTAGTAGTTCATGACACGCGCGGTAGTTTTAAAGATTCTTTCGAATTTAAAGTTTTACCGATTAGAATCGATGTTTAATCAAAGGAAAATATATTTCTGTTAATCACAATCATCATTTAGTTTCATTACATCAGTTTTTCTTCATCGAAATATTTCCAACTTAATCGAGTTTATTTGAATAATGAATTCGTAAACATAAATTTTTCAATTGATAAATGTACAGCAACATCGCTACATTATGAAAATGTAGCACTTTTTAAATTACATTTTGAGAATTTAAATAATAACAAATAATGTCATAATATGTTTATACGTGGAAAATAATTATTCATAACGTATAAGCATTAAACATATTTTTAATTTAGAATAATTATCGAAAATATATACAAAGTTTAATATATTATACTGCCTTAGAAAACTAATACGCCTTTCCGCTTACTTTCATAACATAATTACAAAGCAGAAAAGGATGTTACAAAATGTACAACTATATAATTCAAAATCACTTTCCTTTGACATGTGGGTTAACAGATCTGTATATTATATTGTAATTGCAATAGATATAATCTGTAAGATAATTCAATGACATAAGATCTTGCGCTGGCAACAACGCTACAATTTATTAGTCGAGCCGAGCTTAATTTAGCGCATAGTTAAATCAGTGGATATTACTTTATAATTATATATGGATAACATTTAGAACTAAATTATTATATACATATATATTTCATGGTATAAAAATATTTTTTTTTCAATACAGTGTGGGAGGTATCAATATGTCGATCATGAAATTTTCGAGTTTAACACGTTGACTGCTGATGGTTTTTATAGAGCAAACTTTTGTTTTCGCTCACTAACTTTAGAAACCTTTTCTTGTTCTATCTATATTCTTTAATGTAAATAATAATATGGTATTGTTTACTTTTTGTACCCAGTGTTCAGCCTTCTTATAGTAAAAATAGTTTTATATTTCTCGTTTTATCTTCTGCGATTACCCGTACACATAGATAATACATATATATTGTAAGGCCACAACGTGTTAACAGATATATGTATAGGAATCATTTTAATAGGTATCGTTGTATGTATTTGTATATACGGTGTAAAATTAGATTACCGTTTGATTTCGATTATTTCATAATACATATATAGAACGAATTAAATCCACCGAAGGAAGCACTCGCAAATTTCTTAATGATCGAGCAACAAATACATACGTGCAGAATAATGCTTTGTATGTTTTCGATTATTTCGATCGTCTGTTTGCAATTTATAACACAGATACAAAACAACCAATACTCGTTGAAAATTCGTTTTAGCATCGCACACCATCTATTAACTAAAATTACACATGCAAAATTATGTATACAAAGAGTAAGATTAGCAATTGTAGTATACAAGGATTACTTTTATGATAATAAGAGTGAATCCCTTTGGTATTCATTATTTGTCGAATGTGATGTAACACAATACTCAATCCTCTTGTCAAGCAACAATCTTCTATGCCAAATGTCTGATCTTATTTTTTTTTTTATTTTTTCTTTCTTTCTTTTGTGCAATTAAAACAAACAGATGTTTACACATTGTGGGGCATGAATACAACTTAAATGCGTTGCGTATTACTACGAAATTACTATTCCTCCTTTCTGCCTTTTCCACTACTGAAACTTTTTCAATTCTCACAGGCAACCTATTGTTGTTACATGGAAACCTTTTCTTTCTCATGTATCGAATCTACTTTCCAAGAAGAATGTCAGTTTCTAAATACAGTGAGAATCAGTAACAAAACCTAAGTCATTCTTACATTTTTTTTCCTCTTTCCATCTTCTTTTGCAATACATACATTTTTCTTCTACGCGCAATAATAACGAATAAATCATGCGAAACACGTATTTAAACATTTGTCATTTGTCATTTGTTATTAATACAGTAACGTTCAGACGATTACATTTCTAGCAATCTTCTCATTCTATATAAAAGACTTACTTTTCCTTTGGTATATACTGCATGTAAAGACCACACAAATTAGTAGTAATTATTTAAACTAGTTAGAAAAAAATTTAGATAAAAAACAAAACGTACAATTATTCATATTTTTAACTTCTGATCGTTACTGTTTCAATGTTACACCATAAAAAGTGTTTTTTTTTTTTATAATCAATCGATTTTTGTCAATCCTCTGTAGGTACAATTAACTATTAGAAATTAACGATTTCACTTTCCATTGTCAACACGTTAACAGTACGAATAAAACGATTTATCTTTAATTTGTACATGGTACATACATTCTTGATGCAGTAATGCAGTGTTCAACCCTTTCTCTTCTATCAAACGAGTAACGTCAACGATTAAGTCTTTCAGTTTTTACAAAATCGATCAAATGCAACAACTAGATCGATCGTATGTTGTTTAAAATAGATGGGACTGGTTCTCGTTACCACCAGCCATTCGAATCAATTTCACTAACTGCGCGCACGCAACCGTTTCTACTTTACATATTGTATATTTAACAACGAGAACAAAATATTAACAGACACTAAACAATTTATCGTTTTGGATGTTAAGTCTCGTTTGCCAAATTTCCTCGACACTCGAAAACAATTTAAATAAAAGCTAGTTAATTGAAAAAAAGGGAAAAACAATACACAGACAAATGTGTCTCATGAAGGTATTTTTTAAAAGTAATACGACATCGTGTTATTATCGTGTTGCATAAAATTGCATGCATATGTGACATGAGATATGGAAAAAAACGTTTTCCCAATTCCACATTTTGTTATCCATATTGTAAATATTGCAATTGATAGTTTCATCAGTTCCTTCGGTACGTCTAGTGTTAGGAAGTGTTACAGTAGGAAGTCGTTTACGAACGACAGAAACTGTTTCATGAAATGATACGGATGAATTGAATGTTTGTTACTTGGTTGACGTTACGTATCATTTACTCGTGTTTTCACTTAAATTAAATTAACGATTTTTCTGTGCAATTGAGAACTTTCCAACTGTTCGTCTCACACTCATTTCAGAGTTTCTTAATTTTAATTATATCTAATTAATACGAGAAGACATAAGAGACACACACAAAATACAATATATACGGCATGACAGTAAATAGATATTTCTTAAAATTACAAAATATTTATAAAAGGAGTGAAAAAAGGCTTGACGATTGAAAGCTGCATAAAATATGCAATGAACACATTACATCCATTCAAGAATCTATACAATAATAATTAATATTTATTAATAATTATTATATGTTGTAGCATTCAATGTAAAAAAAGACGTTAAATAAGAAGGCCGATACATTTAAAAGCCACATTATTCTAATTATTTGCAATATCACAGTACTTGCTGAAACATACAAACAGGTGTTTCCGATAGGCACGAAAGCCAATTCCAATAAGAATGGCAAGCACAATACCTTTTCTTCGATAAACACATTACACAAGAGTATACATTGCCTAACCATCGATCGTTTACTTTCTTATTTTTCGATCGACCATCACGTTCATAATTGTATTCGAGATTACATATACCTCGCTGTAAACGAATTAGTATCCTTTTTTTTTTTCTTTCTTTTTTCAAGTTGTACGTACAATCTTTAGCAGAATTCATGAAATTCTAAAAGTTATTATAACTCGAGATCTTAACTCAAGATATATTGTGTCACATTGTGTGATAATAAAATTCTAGAAACTGTATCATAAACACACGATAAATGCCCATAAATTTTAGATTCCGCGATGAAGTGTAACTCCGTCCTGTCGTATTATCGATTAGAGTTTCGTTCGTAAAATTTGATCTCTGAGAAGATGATTCCAACATGGGATTCGATGATTATGAAATATGTGGTGGTCGCGGTGGAGATGGGGTTGAGAAAGGTACAGGAAAAATTAGGAAAATAAAACACAAGAATACAAATAACGAAACACATGGCTCTACACCGTCGATATATCCTGTTATCGAAATTAAGGAACGAAAGCGAGGGTTTTTGTTTTTGATGACAGCCGTTCTGTTCAGCTTGTATAATATAGTACGGTATACATTCCTTGACGACGATTTAACAAAATCTTTCACAGTTCGCATCACTCAAACACCCGTCCTAATCCAGAATAATCTCTTTTGAACAATATTTACAAAAAATTTTCCGATCGAACGTGAAATATTGCATTATCTCATCTTTGCCACGAATAAAACTTATTAACCTACTGTCATACGTAAACAGGACCTTGATTGTCGTTATCGTCCAAACTTATTCGACTAGGATACGCAGGACCACCACCGTCGTCAAAGAACCGTCTAAACGTGAATTCAAAGAAACCGTGAAACGGTTTACCATTATCTAATAACTCGTCCGATTTATTGGAATCGGAAGACTCCGAATTCCGTAATTTATCGGGGTCCACCGGATCAAAGTTACTTGTATCGGTAGGATACTGTATCCGAGGTATGTGAGGAGCTACTTGTCGACGTAATCCTTTTTCAAAGTCGATACTCGCGAAAAACGGATGACTTTTTACTTCATCCGCGTTCTTACCTAACCGACGATCCGCACCAACGCAAAGCTTTAATATCAGATCCATACCTTCTGCAGAGAGGTTTGCTTGCTTCGGGATATGTAGAGTCGTCTCCCAATTGATCACCTGTAACGCGAAACATTAGAAAATTTTTATCGCGTCTAGACTCTGATTAATTATATCTATAGTGTAATATTTTTCACAGTAATGTTTTCACCATACAATTAAAACACTTTTAATGTCAAAATATGGGAATAACATTTCATTCTATCAATACACTAATCATCAGAGTTTAACAACTACAAGAATATTTCTTTTTTTTTGTTATTTCCAACATACCGGTTGTCTTATCTACACATAGCTTGCCCCATTTTCTACAATCACCTTATATGTATGCATAATATATTAATTACGACTGAAATTGTTTAAGTATTTAATTTGGCCAGCAGTTTTCCTAAACAATTTTTTATATTCAACGAGTAAAAAATTATATCGTTAAGGAGGTGTCTGTGAAAAAGTTTGGACACCATATTTATGGCCTCTCTACTATGGAAACCGATTTGAACGAAATTAAAAATGTATTCACCTTGTATTGTGTTTCGGCGGGCGTATTGGCAAGGAATGGTGGAGAACCGACCAACATTTCATACAAAATTACACCGACGCTCCACCAATCGCACAACTGAGTATATCCTGTCCTTTGTAGTACTTCCGGCGCAATGTAATTTGGTGTCCCAACCAACGAATGAGCTAAACATCTCTGATGCTCTCTGTGCCTTCTGCGTTCCAATGGTTTTGACTGAATGCAACGACATTCGTTGTTCCAGTCATCAGCGGGATCCATGGAATCTTGCTTTCCGTGACCTGCTTTTGTGGTAATAGTTATTATCTAATAAACTGTATAAATAAATTAGTAAAACAAACGCTACAATCTGTTTTGTTTAATTGTTTTTACCACAAATTATGTACATGACTTTATACATATGTATGTATAATATGGATATTACTGATTCCGCTTTCGTCGCTTTACTTGTTGGTACTTTGATAATTGATTAGCGTTTATTCTTACCATTTTGTTGATAGTACTTGGAGTTGTGAGTCCAGCGAAATCCCGTACATAATCCAAAGTCTGTCAACTTTATATGTCCGTCTCGATCGATTAAAATATTGTCCGGTTTAATGTCTCTGTGAATAAAACCCATCTTATGAACACTTTCTACCGCGCACGTGAGCTCGGCAATATAAAATCTTGCCAATGGTTCCTTGAAAATGCCAAACTTGATCAACAACGACATCAAATCACCGCCAGGTATATAATCCATTACAAAATATAAGTTGTCTTTATCTTGAAAGGAATAATAGAGCTTTACTACCCATTCGTTGTCAGCCTCCGCCAGTATATCTCTTTCAGCCTTAACGTGAGCAACTTGATTGCGATTCAATACGTCTGCTTTCCTTAAAGTTTTCATAGCATAAAATTGATTGGTATCAAGCTTTCTGACCAACGTTACCTCACCGAACGCACCCACTCCAATTGGCTTTATTTTCGTGAACATCGACTTGTCCATTTTCGCCCGCTTCAATCGAATATAATTCGATTCCTTTTGTGACAACATTTTCCTCATTTGACACTGCGCCTCCGCGCTAAGGCCTATCTTAGCCATCTCTGTTTCCAGTTGAAGCCGACGATATAATCGTTGTTTGTGGGATTTCAACACGTTTTCAACATGTTGTTCCATAAAAAATTTGAACGCTTGAGGAGAATAATTGCGTACCTTACAGTCTCTGCGTTCTTCTTCCTTCTCTTTGCTCATGTGCTTCCGCTCCGGTATTGGTGATTGATGCTTGATCTTGTAAGACGAAGGCGAACTACCTCCTCCCTTAGCCCCGTTGCTATCCGGTGAATGATTGTTATTGTTGTTGATATTGTTATTGCTGCCGCTGCTGTTGTTACCACCGTTACTGCTGCTGTTATTGTTGTTACCATTATTATTATTCCTCGTGGTTACGGAAGTCGATGTTACCGAAGGTAGAGGCGGCGTTTCAATAGGATGTTGACAATTGTCCGCGGGTGAATATTTTCTTTGTAACGGAGGATGCAGTGCGACGGGAGACGACCTAAGATTCGTGCTATTTTCAACCGTGGACATTCCGCTCGAGTCTTCGGTGGTGGGTGTCCCATACGGAGGAGGAGGAAGCGGATGATGCATACCACGTTGTGCCGCTAATGCTTGCATAGTGGTCGCGTAACTTGGTGGCTCTGTGGTTGGCACTCCTACCGAAACACCTACGTTTATGTTGTTCGCAGATGACGTGCCAACGTTATTCACCGGTGGATACGCAGGCGGTGGTTGCTGCGATTGCTGCTGTTGCTGCTGCTGCTGCTGCTGTTGTTGTTGTTGTTGTTGTTGTTGTTGCTGCTGCTGCTGCTGCTGCTGCTGCTGTTGCTGCTGCTGCTGCTGTTGCTGCTGCTGCTGTTGTTGCTGTTGCTGCTGCTGCTGCTGCTGCTGCTGCTGCTGCTGCTGCTGCTGCTGCTGTTGCTGTTGCTGTTGCTGCTGCTGCTGCTGCTGCTGCTGAGGTTGCTGTTGCTTTTGCTGAATAGAAGACGCATAAGACGGAGGTGGTGGTGGTGGTGTGTTGCTGGTGGTCGAAATAGGTTGAGGAGAAGTCGGCGCGATAGCGGTCTGCAAGACAGGTTTCTGCACTTGAGTACTCTTGACGGATTGCATAATTATTGGTGGCTGCGTTTTGGCCTGTCGCGCACCCCAAGCTTGCAGCGGGGTCGGTCTAGCCATAGAAGCTTGAGTATTCGGTGATATAGCGGAGACCGTAATGGGGCTTGGCGATCCAGCCGATGTCGGACCGGAATAAATACCAGAAGAAGGACTTTTACGATAATCTTGCTGAGACTGTGTAGGACTCTGCCTGTTTTGTATAGAAACACTGTAAGATGGTGGTTGTACCGGACCAGCCGACGAAGAAGAGACTATGGGATACGGGGGTGGCGGTTCAACTTGAGTATTAGAATTGTTGTTGCTCGTTTGGTATATGCTGAGAGCCTGCATTTGCTGCGAAAGCTGTTGTTGAACTTGAGGACCATTTTGAACGATCATAGGTTGGCGGCTATTCGAATTATTGTTTGAGCTCGCCACCGGACTTGTACCTCTTTGCGGCAAATTGACTGATGTCGAAATTGGTCCGGTATTGCCAGGTGCGGTGGGAGGCGGTCGCGTAGGAACGACTGGAGCAGGAGACATGCGTTTGAGCATTTGCTGCATATTAGTAGGTACATTTGGCTGGTTATACGGAGCGTGAGGTGGCGGCGGCGGTGGGGGCGTAGAACTGCATCTAGGCGGCGGTGGTGGAGGTGGTTCTCGTTCTACGAAATTGCTCGGAGAATACTGTCGACTTAACTGCGGGTGCGGACTAAGCTCTGTCAAACGAGGACTATCGGATCGCGAGCTTCCTGCTCCACTGTCCAGTGCAGGACTACCACGTTGTAAACTTAACTCCCTTTCCAAACTAGGTTTCCTTATAAGCTTGGTGTTAAGTTTACCAAGTCCATTCAGCGATTCCCCTTGCGCTTGTTTCAAAAACTCTATAGCGGCATCCAAACGCCAACCGGCCAACTTCAGAGCACGCAATGCAATTTCCTGCGTATTAAGAATTTATAAGGCACGTTACGACTCTTTTCTCTTTTCTCGGATAAAAATAGTTTCCGATATTGATAAACTTTTCTATGACTTACGCACCTCCGAATATCCCATGGCTAGTAGTTGTACCAATAGTTGTCGCTGATCAGACTTGTCGATAGTAGAACCCGAAGCTCCTGAGAGACCACTGAGACCAGAGGCAGAACTAATGCCACTGGTTGTCGATAAAGTAGATATAGTACTGGCAGCGCTGGAACCTACTTCACCTGCTCCTCCAATATTTGCAAAAGGCAGCAAAGAATTACGAATTTCAGCTAATGCCTTTTGATGGTATCCAGAGCCACGAGTGCTCGATTTACTAACCGCGGGTGGATTCATAGTGGCCCATGCTAGGCCCTCTGAGACCTAGCTTTAATCCGGCTGTGACATATATATATATATATATACATACATACATCTAAAACATAATATTCAGTTGCTTTCTTATAGCGTCTTAAAAATTCTACGACACATTTGTATCACGCATGATACGATATTGCTTGAGTGTGTTACTTTCCCCAAAGTACTATAATCCAAACGGTACTTTACGATTACTAAGGTTATTAAAGGACAATTGTATCGTTGTGTTAACTAAATTATAGTATATATTGTACAAAGTTTCTTATTGCGAATCAAATAAATATATTAACACGATGCTTACAGAACTAGTTTTATGCTAATAAGCTTTAGCACAGACTTTTTCTAGTGTCATTGCAGCGGTAGTGTACTATGCCACACGCAACAAACACGTCGCTTTGATATAGGAGCAACAACAGGCATTGCTAATTCTAATATGTACTACTTCTCTTTCAAATATTTATAATTACATGCAATAACAAAATTATATCGATATTAGTGAGTCGATAGACACCAAAATATGTTATTCGTTATGCCAAAAGTCTTGTCTGTAGCATAAAATTGTTTTGCTTGTTCATCCATAATTTCATATATGTATATATATATATATGTATATATACATACATATATATATATATATATACATATATATTATTTAGAAGCTCATACTATAGAATAAAACAGATTCGTATGTAATCTCACAAACTCCGTATCTTTGTACATGATGTTGAGATCGATCTGAAATCTAACCTATTCGTTAGATATGTAACGGATCGATCCAAAAAGTCCTTTATACGTAGAACAAGCTACAATAACACACTTTCTTCGTAGAAGAGAAGGCATTGGCTGAGAAATGTCTTGAAATAAATTCGATCGAAGTAGCAATCGGGAGAGAACGACTTCAGAGCATATTCTATTCTCACGTTTACCCAAAACCCATGTGACGAGGGTAATGTGTACGTAGAACTTTCGATCCACTATTTTTCCTTTAAATCAATTCTCCGATATTCCGATACACAATCGTAATTACATCAGCAACAACAAAGAAAGATACAGCCGTAAATTACTAAAGTAACTGGCAGCCATTTTGAAGTGCCACATTCCTACACCGACTTGACACTCTTTTTCGTAATTTACGGTGTACATACACGAAGCTCGTGCGCGAAAAAACAAATTGATCTTCGCAATTAACGTTGTCGTACGTTTGATGAATAATGTTTGTCATTTGTTGAAAAAACGGACGATGATTTTAAAAAGCTATATTAAAAAAGTTGATTCTTCAGCGAATTGCAACTGCCTTTTCGTGCCAAATGGATGTCAACATTATACCAATCGCTTCTGTTCTCCTATTCAACTAAGCTATTCCCTTTATCTTAACAATATTCAAACTGGTCCAATTTCAATTAAAATTACTTTCAAATTTTAAGCAAACTCTTCTCGAATATGTACATCTTTGCTACATTTATCAATTTTATGGTCATAATAATTCATGTATATAAAAATAATAACAAAATTAGCACAAAAATAGCTTTCAATTAAAACATTACTTTACGCACCCTTCAACCCTTATCATTAAATCATTTTGGTTGAATTCATTTTTAATTCTGATTAGAAATAGAAAATTACTCAACTAACTCCCTGATACGTTTCCTCTTTTTCTCATTATTGAGTATATACCTAGTTTATTAATACTAAAATTGGCGTAATATTAAAATAACATTGAATCCAACTGTGACAAAAAGAAAAAATTGTCTATTTATTGATTTCGTACTTGCATTAAATTATGAATAAAATTTCTTTCAATTATCTGTATTACTGCAAAATTTACTCTTTAAACTTAATATTTGCGTATATTAGAAATTGTTTTCAAATACTTTATTTACCAAAACTTATTCATCGTATTCGCAATTACGAGTATTGATGTAGAAAATTGTTGAAAGTGCTCATAGACATATGTATATTTTGTATGCATTAAGGGGGATAAATTTTTGCCGTTTGAGGGGAATACGACATACCAAACAGATCTCTTTTCTTTTTTCCATAAGTTTCTAGTTGTTGTCTAGCTAGAACACTAAATGACGTTCCTACCATATTGAACATCTAACCTCGACACGATTAATCAATCTATACAATATGACTAGTTTTACTCTGTTAGTAACTTTGCAACATTAGAATTTTTAAATATGCTACAAAGCTAAGTAATAAATTATTAGTTATTAATTGTATATCGTTACGTTTTAATAATGGATTTGAGACATAATCTGTATGTGACAGCTCTCGTGTGTTCTTATGAAATATCTCGATAGCCCCGTGGTATGTACATTTTGAAGTTGTTATAAATTCAAGAAATAAATTACTAGTCGTTAAATGTATTTCGATACATATAAATGCAATGATACTTAATAAACGATGATTTGTTCATTGGATCGATTATCTATCATAAAGTTTTAATAATGTCACCTAACCCATCAAACAATACCATCTACTATAGCTTTTTGTACAATATTTTTGAAAAGTTAACGATATTAAGGAATTTACATGTAAAATCACTACTGTTATTAACTTGCGAAATATTGTGCAAGAGACCTCTAAAATTTTATCTAGTTGAACGAAGTGCATAGTGTACACCGAACAGTATAGAATCTATTGTGAAATCATATATAGCACTGGACTTTCAATTGGTGGAATGACACTGGCAGCGTCACATTCTACCAATTAGAAGTCAGTAATATCATTTCATCAATCAGAAGTCTTTACAAATTTGATGTTTCCATGAGTAAATACCTACGTAGGTACCTATTCACATGTAGGTTTTTAAAAAAAAAAAGACAACCGCCATCTTGCATTTGTATTGTAAAATGAAATAAGTATGTATAAACTAAAATACTGGATCGGTATGAACCGAAAGGTAAATAATTTTTATTTCATTTTAATAAGTGAAGCAGTACAGTTGTAATAAGAAAAATATATTTGCACGAATGTACACGCTTTATTGAGAATAACAGAAAGAAAATGTAATATTTATTCTTGGACAGTAGGAAATAAGAGAAAATTTTTGCATAGTTGACTGAATAAGAATAATACAAATTTATGTACAACTAGATCTTTGACGTACGAAGAAGAAAAACACCATTATAATGGTAGCTCACATTATGTGTTTAACTTCTTCTGGTGGAATTCCATTATTCTCTCGACAAAAAGGAGAAGGTGACACGGTAGGAAACTTATTCAACAAAGAATATAAGAATTACATAAATATCACTAATATTTCTGTTTCTAATACTCGTAGATGACATTTTCTAAAATAGCATCTCTAAATGGAATACACATGTTTCTTAAGTCACAAGACATCAAACTTTTATACACAGACTTACCAGATACTACTGTAATGTGGAAGGAGTTTGAACAAAGCGTTACATTAATAGCTATTGCAACTGGAACTACAAAATATATTTTAACTCAATTTCTTGATGCTATATTCGGTGCTATGATTTTATTTGTTGGTATCGATGAAGTAAAAAGTGCAAAAAATATTGAAAAGCTTAAAAAAGACATGCGCTTATGTAGTCCAATTGTTGATAGTTTATTACAATGTCTTGATGCTGGAGATGGAATCTCTTTAAAAACTGATATTGTTAATATGACGGAATGTATTATGTGCAATGAAAATAATTTACTTCAGGTAATCTGAATATTTTAAATTGAAAACTCATTTTCTGTATTAAATAATAATATATTTAAGACTTGTTTAGAGGGTTATGTGGAATGTTTGGATTCTATATACGGATGTATTTTAATACATGGCTGCCTAGCAGTTGCCACAGAAGGATGGTGGAGTTTAAACCCTATAGAAAGGAAATTGTTAATAATAGCTGTTACTGCAGAAGGTGTTTGTACTACCCGCGATATTCCAGTATTTTTACCTTATAAGAGTCCAAATGTAAGTATATTTTAAAAGTTATAGGAAAATAAATTTAACGTGACAACAACATATATACATGTAACATGGGAGATGATGTAGGTGGCTTTCAGACTAGTGTCTGTTACATTGATTAATCATATCGAAGTACTTGCATTATGTGGACCACATCCAGAATTATCAGAAATTGAAAGATTTGCTGTACAATGTTGGAAGAGTAGCATCGATGCTTTACACGGGGCAGAACAGTGCTATCCAAAGAATTTACCCATGTCTATAAATTTAGATTCGGAAACGCTTGGGTAATATATAAAAATATTTTGCTTACATAATTTTATGAACAGAAATATACCGCCAAAACATGGATAAAGTATGTATTTTCCATATCTACATAGATTTCTTTTGGCAAATTATAAAGTACAGAAATTCGTACTTGGCAGAAACATTCAGTATGCTAAAAACAGAGTCAGCGGATCACACAGATTGGATATACTACGAACGTTTTATCATCAAGCTGTTGAAACCTTTATATTATCTCCTGAATCCGAAGGTGAAAGAAAGAGTGATAATTGGAAATTCGTTGGTGCAAAAGAAATATATTTATGTTCAGAATATCACAAATGTCACGCAGTTAAATATGGAGATCATATACTATGTATTTTATATGCTTCCATAGTTCCTACTCATACTATGAGATTAATTTGTCAGAAAATATTGAAAATGTTACTTGTCGATAAGTAAGATTGATAAAGAAAATGTAGTCCGTACGATTTTTTGTGTTTGCTCTATTGTTTTTATACGAATCTACTTTGTACTCTTATACTGTACATATATTCTTTTTATGTGCGCATGAATATTATTATATTATAAGAATATTATAATATCAAGGCATTGATTATTCAATGGTTAACAATGGTTGACCATTTGGTTGCGCACTTTCGAGAAAAAAAATTCTTTTCCGAATATATAATATGAGGTTAGAAATGTTCCCCTGAAAGATCATACGTAAGTACATACCTTTTTGGAGGATGTCTAGTATTATTTTCATGCAATGTTACAAATATCAAGACAATTAAACTGTTTAGAGAAATAATGCTGAAATAGAAAAAGAATCATAGGTAAAAAAATTAATTAACACCTAAAATATGGGTCGGAATGTAAAAATGCCTGGGCAGAGTCGACTGTCGAGATTCGAAATTGTGCCATTGACGCGAGGACGGACTTGAACTGTTCAGGATGAAGAAGGAAAGGCTCGCACTGGCACCGGTATTCTTTCTCGATTTCCCAATGTTGCACGAATTGTCGAGCTCGCGCAACGTGTGACTCTTACAGTAGGATATGTCGACTTACCTACCCCACCACTCCGTTCGTCGTTACTAGTGTCGCTGTCGATGCCGATGCATCAAATTATGCCAGATCTAGCCGCACTGATCTAAGGTATCCGTATACGAGTCGTATGCATCATACATCATCTGTGTTGCTGGCATTATTGATGATGATGTACGATTTTTATCCGCAATCATTCTTTACAAAGTTATACATTCATTTGTATTAATAATACGTGATTATGAGGCAGTAATCTATATCCAAATATGAATGCGACAACAGAAATTATAGTTAATAAAAAATTATATAATGCAACGGATTTTTACGTAGGTTTGGGACTAGCGATTAGTTCCTGCGGTTTTATAGGTTAGTTAAGGTTTGAATCTTTAGTAAAGAAATTGAATAATCTCTTTACTTAAAACTAATATGAACTTTGTCTGTATTGTGGTTATTTAGGCGCTAGTTTTATTATAAAAAAAAAAGCGTTAATTCGTCTGCAAAGATACGGCGCGTTACGAGCTTCGTCTGGAGGATTTGGATACTTGAAAGAATGGGTATGGTGGGTTGGTCTTCTTTCAAGTAAGTAAAAAATATTTACATATTATACAGTGTTATTTATTCATCAGTGGACTTGAAATAAATGCTGCCTATTCATACAAATGAACATTAACATTACAAATTACATAATGGATTGCAAAGAATTCTTTACTATGTATATGTATGTATAATTTGATTCGTGCAAAAAAAAAGATTGAGAAATGCTGATATATTTTTTTAAATTACATGGCTGAATTAAAGTGGGAATAGGAGAAGCAAGTAATTTTGCTGCTTATATGTTTGCTCCAGCTTCATTGGTTACACAATTAGGTGCACTCAGTGTTCTAATATCTGCAGTATTAGCATCAAAGTATTTAGACGAAAGACTTAATTTACTAGGAAAGGTAACATTAAATTGTACAATTACTTAATATTATTTACACATACTTAATACGAGAAGAAGATACATCTACAAATAACCTTCCTTTTAGATTGGCTGCCTTTTATGCATCTTAGGTTCTACGATTCTTGTACTTCATGCTCCCAAAGAAGAAGAAATTAGAACATTAAATGAGCTTTTAGACAAGATCAAGAATCCAGGATTTATTGTCTACGTTTTAGTTATAATAATATGCAGTCTTTTAATAATTTTTCATTTTGGCCCTGTTTGTGGAAAGCAGAATATAATCGTGTACATTTGTCTGTGTTCATCTATCGGCTCGTTAACTGTAATGAGCTGCAAGGGATTGGGATTGGCTATAAAAGAAACCATTAATGGATTTAATGGATTTTCAAACTGGCTAACATGGTTTTTTTTATTTAGTGTTATACTTTGCATCAGTGTACAAATGAATTATTTAAATAGATCGTTGGACTTATTTGAAACCACTATTGTGACACCAATTTATTATGTATTTTTTACAACATTAGTAATAATTGCTTCCGCTATACTGTTCAGAGAATGGGAAAATATGAGTGCAGAAGATATTTTGGGTTCTTTTTGTGGTTTTTTCATTGTGATAATTGCAATATTTTTATTGAATGCATTTAAAGAACTAGACATACACTATGGTAATATAAGTCATATATTACAACCTAAAAGGGAATTAATACGTAATAATACTCAGTGGACTATTAAGAATGAAGAAACATTAATAACAAGAACAGGTATAGAACTAGAGCATACATACAGAACTCAACCTTTATTAAGAAACTTTTAGCAATTATGCTTTGAGCATTAATAATGCGATACCGTACACAGTGATGGACATATATTTACAAATACTTGGCATTAAATTCTGTGTTTGTTAATATCGTATCGAAAGGGTATAAATAAATATCCACTGTGATTTTTTTAATGGCATATTGTATACATACATACATACGTATGTGCAGAATAATTTTTGATCAACTTAAACTTTAAATAAGATAGCAACGATTATAGTCATATTTATGTTTTGTCTTGCAGACATATATTTACAAACAATATATTTTTGATATCATGACACTAGTTTCGAGGGTCAAAATTATATCAGATATTATTTTAACTTGTAGTAACTCTAGTATTTTGTCGTTTTGCCGTTTGCATTGTCGATTGATGCACAACGCCTTTACTTCCTCGATTAATAAAATTGTTATTATTTACATGCTTGTAAGTATATGTATGTTTGCTATTGTATGTGGTAATGTGCATCCGATACAATGTTATAATTGCGAGCAAATTGTTATTTAAAGTACCATATACGTATGTACATTCAGTTTGTAAAAATAAAGTTATTTATTTCTCCTTTTCAGGTTGTTATTAATATTTTGTTTTTTCATTAAATTTATATCTGTTACAGTTTCTGTTTTGTTCTTTATTAAAAATTTCTATTTGTACTCGTAAGAAAAAAACTTGGCTATACTAATTAGGGCGTACATAAAACTATTGTATTTTATTATTATTATACGAAAAAACATATAGAAACATTCGGTTAAGTAATTTACGTATCTTTCTTAAACAGTATTTTCAAACATTACATCCTCTTCGCTATCGGTAACCATGCATTTATATTAGCAAGGCTGTTTTTCCCGTATGTACGATATCGTAATTTCATAATACGTACAATGAACTTTTAACAGCAAATTGCAAACGTTAGATGCGAATAACTTTTAAATTTCATTAGATATTATTACAAAAAATGTTTTTATTAAATCTGATAAAATATGAAAAACATCGATATCTATTGTCTTGTGTAAAATAGAATCATTAAAATTGACGAGTTTGCATTTCTTTCGCAGGTTAGATCATAAAATTGTTTGTGGATACGTTTGATATGGTCATGACCGATTACAGTCTTACTAGATACATATCATTTAAAGTACTTACAAACGTACGTCACATATCTTAGCAATTGCAACGTTATCATTGAATCTCGTCAATGACAAACAAAATGTAAGCCGAATATCATTATAAATTGTTTGATCATATACGTATTAAGAATTGGACACCTGATTCGTGTGTCAATCTAATCCATAAGCGTCGAAACACGTTCAAGTACATACTTACATACTCGGTGTCGTTGAGTGTATAACCACAATGGCGTTCAATTTGGCCGCTTTTTCATATATTGTGGCTTTAATTACAGATGCTTTCTTGATATTCTTCGCAATATTTCATGTACGTGAAACTTACAAACGATGATGATTTTTTACACAAAACATATACCTGAATAATTGATCCGAATTGTTTCTAACCTTACGTTTTCTATGGATATTTGTCAACATAATTAAAGGCATTCAATTTTGCAGGTTATTGCGTTCGATGAATTAAAGACTGGGTATAAAAATCCGATTGAACAGTGTAACAGTTTAAATCCGGTGAGACATTACAAGCTTTTGTAACATTATAACATTTAATATTTTATTAAAAGTTTTAGTTAATGTATATTTTCATTTCAGCTAGTTATTCCAGAATATAGCCTGCATATTGTGATTAACATTTTATTTCTAATAAGTGGACAATGGTTTGCATTATTCCTCAATATTCCATTAATAGCATATCACTTATGGCAGTATTGGCATAGACCTGTCATGTCTAAACCAGGCCTCTACGACCCCACTAGTATAATGAATGCTCAAGTTTTAACAGCTCATCAAAGGGAAGGATGGATTAAACTTGCATTTTATCTCTTGTCGTTTTTCTATTATTTATACGGGTAAGTCTTTAAAGAAAATAATATATTATCCACAGTTTTAGGTATTGAAAATATGATTTTCACAAAATTTATATTTTTGTTTCAGCATGATCAGTTTATTGATTCAATGAACAAAGTATTTTTAATTCTATTTTTCATAATAATTTATCATCTTGTCTTTAGTACAATACAATTCGCAGATCCGATGTTATTCGTCAACATATAAGAAAAAACAAGATTGACCATTTTGTTAAAATATTACAATTTCTTAAAATAAAAATTAATATTCACATACTATTCTCTATTCATTTGTCATGTTGATTAATCGCGTAATAACGAAATAATATAGACGTCATTGTTATACTGGTGTTATTTTTCATAGGTCTAAAGTACCTTATTTTATTTTCCTTAGATCGGTACACATAGACATAACAATATGCATGGTCTCTGTATAAAAATAAAATGTCATTTAATGAATACTATGGTACGTTCTTACGTACGTATAATTTTTGTAGAAATATGTGTGAACTAAGAGACAATATAATTTAATAATTTATGTAGTTCCGAATTGTTTAGCAATTATATTAAATTCACGGCCTACGTAAGTACTTACCTACTTTGGAATTCTTTGCTTAGTGTATGTAGATAAAGTACAGCCGACTCTAGCATAGGTGTTCAAATAAAATTAACTCAAATCGTTCTGGAAAAATTATTTTTGATTGCGGGGGTAAATCACAATCATTTTTGATCAACAGACATATCCGCGAAATTCTACGAACTTTCGAGAAAAAAATTCTTTTTCGAAAATATAATGTGAGGTTAGAAATGTTACCTTGAAATTCCATACGTATATTTTGGAGGATTTTAAAATAAAATGAATTTTAACTTTAAAATTCGTGAAGAAGTTTATGTCTAATCGACTTTGAATTGAGTATAAATTGAATCAACTGTTTACACTCAGTCGTATTAATAACATACACATGTATACATACGTTCATTCATACGAATAATAAATATAATTCCTTTTTTTCAATAGTTAAAACATGATCAGGGATACTCGTTGAGCGTATCTATCGTAATCACCGCCAAAAACACAATTGCACTTGTACGAAATTATATATTTGACAGCTAAATAACTAAATACGTATCACGTGGCTCGAAATATTCCAAATAACGATCTGAACGATTGTTTATGAAAGTTGTTAAACCTGGAATACCCATTTTGAAACCTATTTATTAATTTACACTTTTCTTAATGTTTCATATCACAAACTAAGTTCGTTATGCGTATATCAATATTAGTTATTATGCATTTATACATAGGTTGCATGTAACAGGTACTCAAATTTGTGTGTTATTCGTTATTTTATTTGAATCAAAAGTTTGTTAAATATTATACTTTGACTACTTGGATAAATCAAAGAAATACAAGAGCTGTGCATAATGTTTTTGCATTGATCTTTACGATATTACAAACCGGTATAATAAAAAATAAAATTAGATAGTATACTGATCTTGCATAATTAAGTGCATTGACGGGCGACAATACTAACGACGAATTTCCTTCCTATACATATAGGCAAATATACCATGTTCAGTTTTATTGCATAACTTGTTCCATAACAGAGATGTAAAGTGTCTGTGAGTTGTTAAATATAAAAGTTGTTACAAAACAGAGATGTAAAGTGTCTCTGAATTGTTAAATATAAAAGTTGTTACAAAACAGAGATGTAAAGTGTCTCTGAATTGTTAAATATAAAAGTTGTTACAAAACAGAGATGTAAAGTGTCTCTGAGTTGTTAAATATAAAAGTTGTTCAGTTCATTGCATAAGTTGTTCCCACAAATGAGATTTTCTTGGTCTTTAAAAAGACCGGTTTGTCCCTTGCCCGCTGCTCGTGAAACATCTTCTTGGCCGCCATCTTCGATTTTGATCGAATGTAAATCTTCAATTAAATTCTTCATCTCGATACGGTCCGTCTTGCTTGGTGGTTGGGAGATAACTTCCGCGCGAGGGCCTCAGGGGGCTCTTATAAACGTTTCAAGGAGCACGGACGATGTCGCCCCCAGCGGACTGGCTGCTGATTGGCTCGTTGATACTTTGGCTTGACTGCATAAAAGTGGACACAGCTGGGCAAATCTTTTCAGTACTCCTGGAACCGCCGGGGGTACTGTCACGCGTTTTTTCTTTCTGTTTCAGATATCTTCTGCGATGCTGACCAGGAGGGAATGGATCACCGTTTGGTATACACGTAACTAATATTAATATAACTAATCCATGTATTGTTTTTTTCCTCCTTTTTATGTATATGTATAGGTATATAGGTATTGTTGTACATATTTGGGTTGTTCCTTCCACTAATTTATTCAATTATTTTCCTTTCAGGTTTTATCATATTACATCGTTGGTTTGATATTTTTCCAATTATTTTGTTATTCGTCTTGCGCTTCGTTGGGTTGTTCCTTTCCAAATTAATCTATTATTGCACATCGTTGGTTTGTTTTTTTTCTATTAATTCGTTTCTTCATCTTACTGCGTTGGGTTGGTCAATTCATTACTTCATACAATTAGGTTTTGGTTTTGATTTCTTATTTAGGTTATTTTTTTACATGTACTATTAATTAACTATTAATTTTTACGTTAGTTTTTATGCAGGTCAATTTCTAGGTCGCCAACAGATGACGTCGGATTCATCGGGATTTACACGTAAGCGATTAATTTTAAGGCGCAGCGCGAATGTAAAAATTAACGTCGAATTTTTCTTTTTCCTTCTTTTCCTTGTTTTTCCGATGTTTCCTATATTTCATTAATTCACATTAATTCTCAATTCCACCTACGACGTTAATTTTCAATTTACATTGTATATTATTTTATTTACTGCGTAGATTGCCAAGTAATGAATTAATTAATAGCTTATTTTCCAGTCTCGTTTCCCCGTTTCTAGCTCCGGTCACCGCTGCTTTGATGTAAAAAGCAAGTGATCGGCCGTTTAGATGGTTCGAAGGGTCGGTTGCCGTCCTCTGGTGAGACAATTCTAGGGAAAGAGTCATCGGCCGTAGAGGGGACCTGTTCCTGTCTGCGGTAGCCCCGACTCAGGATCTCTCTCCTGTGTAAGACGTCCCGGGTTGGGTCCTACGGGCTCCCAGCAGGGCGCGTTGGAGAAATGGGGAACCCGTGTCTGGTGCGTCGATTCTCCTCCCCTTCAATTGGACTTGCTAAGAGGTAACGAGCTGCCCCTTTTGACCCGCTATTCGGTACGGTGTCGCACCTCATGTTCCTACTGCACTGTGCAGTATTGTGTCGCGTTTCGTCGTGTCGCGTCTCCCACAATTTCGCTTCCTCCTTTGTTTTAGAAAAGTAATTACTTGGCATCTTTTTTTTTGCGTAATCTAGTTTCTAAGTGTGTAAAAAGGAAGGTCGATCGAACTTTGTTCCATCGATCTCACTTTGGGTCTCCAATCGCAGCAACCTCCTCGTGGTGAGACCTGGTAATCGGTGTTACCTTTCAAGAAGAACTTCTTCATTATGGGTAACACCGAGCTAATGGCTGCGAATTTAAAACAATATAAATTTCAGTTTTAATCGAAATCAAAATCAAATGTTGTCTAATACTTTTTTCTAGGTATTACTTCTAGAAAAAATTTCAATGAGATAAGTTTTACTATTGTAAAAATTATGATCGTTTGAAAATTGACAATTTTTCTGAGCATTTTGTCACTTTACGACGTTAAGGAACAACTTTTCGAGTATTCTTCGTATTCAACCCCCAAGCAAGACGGACCGTATCGAGATGAAGAATTTAATTGAAGATTTACATTCGATCAAAATCGAAGTTGGCGGCCAAGAAGATGTTTCACGAGCAGCGGCCAACGGGACAAACCGGTCTTTTTAAAGACCAAGAAAATCTCATATTTGGGAACAACAACTAGACTGAACAAATAAACTGAACAACTTTTATATTTAACAAGTCAGAGACTGAACATCTCTGTTATGGAACAACTTATGCAATAAAACTGAACATGGTATATTTGCCTATATAGGCGAAAAATATACAAATACAAATTGAATTTATTGAATTGATATTAAATAAACATTCTTTGCTATAAAATCAAAAAATTATTATTTGAAATAATAGAACAATTAGAAAATAAATCGTTTGAAAATAATTTCGAAAGTCTTACTTGATAAACTATATTCAAACGATTTATTTGCAAAGTATTGTTTCATGTCAAACATGATCAGGGGGTCTTGAAACGTGTATTTACGTGTCAATTTTTCATTCAATATGGGCTTTGCTTATATATTTGTGCCCATATAACGTGAAACGTAAAAATGCCTGGGCAGTCGAGATTCGAAATTGTATGCCATTAACGCGAGAACGCACTTGAGCTGTTCAAGATGAAGAAGGAAAGGCTCGCAATGCTTCGCATTCGCTTTCTTACTCGATTTCCGAAAGTTACGCGAAATACCGAGCTCACGTAATATGGCTCGTACGGTAGGATATGTCGGCTTTTCCCACCACCCACCACTCCGTTAGACACTAAAGAAGTTCGTCGTTATTAGTGTCGCCGTCGTGTCGATGCATTTAATTATTCCAAATCTGGTCGGTCACACTGGCCTGGCCACATTGTTCATCAGATTACCATAAGAAAGATACAAGTGGTTATCGTATAAAAAATGCCGACCGTTAATGTCAAACGTGACTTGTTATTTAAAGCTCTTGGTAAAACGTATTGTAAGTTATGAATCATTCTAATTGCAACTATACAATATATGATGTATGGTTCATGTTTTGTTATCCAACATCAATTCAATTATTTCATACATTAATGTTTTAATACAACACTTGTAAAAGTAATTCAATTTAAGATAATACTATTTTAGCGGATGATGAGTTTCAAGATTTGTGCTTCAAATTTGGTTTAGAATTGGACGAAGTGGTAAGTATTTTTTTAATTTGCCAGTATGTATTTATTAATATATTTAAAGATTTAGAGTAGATACATTTTAGCATACATTATCTGATAAACAACATTAATCATATTTTAATTTTCAGACAACAGAAAAGTTAATGATAATGAAGGAAAAGGGACTAGATCAAAATACAGAAGTATCTGATGAAATTATATATAAAATTGACATACCAGCAAACAGATATGATTTATTATGCTTGGAAGGTTTAACTCTCGGATTGCTCATATTTTTAAACAAGTATGTACAATTGTTTCTCCTTGACTTTATGCACATACAAATGGTTAATTGATATTAACAATATATAGTTTGTTATTTCTTTATGTTTACACATGTGTCTTTTTCAAAATATTTATCTATGTTCTTGATACAAATATTCTATGTTTCTAATATTCATAACAATGGAATTATGTTGGAATAATTCTTGCAAAAGTCAGAATAGTTGATCCAATTGTACCTATGGTTAAAGGTGCCATAAGTTTTATGTTGTTTTTATGGGTAGAATCCATTGTTAGAATAATTCCCACATGGTATAGGACAGACACCCTGTAAATTTATATGATTCTTTGTCATAAAATTTCATTATCATTATTATAATTATAAAGATTTGTTACAGTATAACAATGGAAAAAATATAATAAGAGATTAAATTTATGTATCCTTATACTCTTTATATTTTGCAATATTTTTATGTAGAATAGATATACCGCGTTATATGGGAATGCTTTCGGATACAGGCATGCAGAAGATTACTATGACAAGTGAGGTATATACTAGTATGAAAATTGATGTCTATTATAAAAAGAAATAATTAAAATGCAAAATGTATGGGCATTAACAAAATATTCATCTTGTATCGTGTTTTAGTGTCTGAAAATCAGAGGACATATTGTTGCAGCTATTTTACGTGATATTACATTTACAAAAGACTCTTACGATAGTTTCATTGATCTGCAAGACAAATTACATCAAAATATAGGAAGAAAACGAAGTTTGGTATCTATCGGTACTCATGATTTTGACACAATTCAGGGTCCATTTTTATACGATGCAAAACCACCAGCCGACATCTGTTTTAAACCACTTAATCAAGATAGGGAGTATACAGGAGAAGGAATTATGAACTTATACGCTGTAGGTGGTTTTGAATAGAATTTAATTGAATTTGGATAAAATTTTCTACTGAAAAATGTTTTGCAGAATCATGCACAGTTAAAGCGATACCTACACATCATAAAAGATAGTCCAGTTTTTCCTGTAGTGCAAGATAGCAATGGAATTATTTTATCCCTTCCACCTATTATCAATGGAGATCATTCAAAAATTACACTCGATACCAAAAATGTATTCATTGAATGTACAGCAACAGATCTTACAAAGGTATAAGATAAAAGTGATATTTTTCTAATGTATTATAGAATTGAGAGTCACGTTAATTCAAAGTTTTCATTTATAAAATTATAGGCAAGGATAGTGTTGGACACTATAGTCTGTGCATTTAGCCAATACTGTAAAATAAAATATACAGTAGAAAAGGTGGAAGTAATATATCCTAATAAACAAGTATTTCATTATCCTGACTTGAAATATCGAACTGAGGAAATTGATTGTGAAAAAGCTATAAATTATATTGGCATAAAACAAACAGCGGAAGAAGTAGCTAATCTACTTTCTAAAATGTCGTTAAAAACATGTGTAAGGAAAAATAACATATTGAATATTGAAGTTCCTCCCACTAGACACGATGTGATACACGCATGTGACATTTATGAAGATATCGCCATAGCATATGGATACAACAACATTCAGAAAACTATACCATATTTATCTACAATCGCAGAAGAGGTAAGAATAAATTTGATCGTTTTTTAAATTTGCAATATCCGAAAATACTTACCGATAATTTTCTACTCTTTTGCATTTAAAATTTAGTTCCCGCTTAATAAATTGTCCGATCAATTACGTACAGAATTGGCTTGCGCTGGTTTTACAGAAGCATTAACTTTCTCATTGGTAAGCAATATCTTCGATGATATTTGTTTAAACTGTGCATGTAATTGATTCATTAGGTTCAATGATTCTTCTCCATAGTGTTCACGCGAAGATATAGCGGACAAATTAGGTCATAAACTGGAAAACGTACCAGCGGTTCATATATCAAATCCAAAAACTTTAGAATTTCAGGTACAGAAATTTCAGTGATATTACTGTTCGTCGGAAAAATTAGATCGATATTTTACATTTTACGATAATGTTATAGGTAGCACGCACTACTCTACTGCCTGGATTATTGAGGACATTAGCTGCAAATAAAAAAATGCCACTTCCTCAGAAATTGTTTGAAGTTTCCGATGTTATATTAAGAGATAATACTACGGAAGTAGGTGCGCGTAATAATCGTCATTTGTGTGCGCTGTATTGTAATAAATCGGATGGTTTCGAAATAATTCATGGTTTATTGGACAGAATATTACACGTATTAGAAATACCGTGGAGCGTTGGTGAAAACTCGGACGGTTATTATCTTCTAGCGGTCGATGGTAAAGCATCATACAACGAATTATTTTATTGGAAAAGTTAAATGACACGATATACAAAAAATGGAAACATACCAGACCCACCCTGTGTCTCATCTAAAATGATTTTTTACAGATCCTACTTTCTTCCGTCATCGTTGTGCGGAAATTTTCTGTTACAACAAAGTGATTGGAAAAATGGGCGTTCTGCACCCGGATGTAATTACAAAGTTTGATCTAAATATACCCTGCTCTGTATTAGAGATCGATATTGAACCATTTGTATAAGAAAGAAAAATTGTTTGTTATGTAACAACAAATACTTGAATAAATAATGACTTTTTTTTTTTACCACGCTGCTTTTATTACGCAAAATTAATAATTAAGGAAATCTAAACGATTTTAATTGTGTTCGGCTACGTCAGATTAATTTACGTTCATTTAACATGAAACGTGTTAAATATATTATATTAAGTTAAATAGTTTCTAGATAATTTGCTCTTATAGCAAATATGGAAACAAGTTTCAAGCTGTGCTATTTTCTTACAAATTAAAATGTTTATAGAGTCTGAGAATAGACGCAAAGAAATATTACTATTGTTTTATTTTGTATTTGATATGTTTGCGAAAATATCAATAATTATTTCGCTCTACATTTAAAACTGAAACATTCATAGCGCAACATCGCTAAGCAGAGTCGAGATTTCGTCGAGCGTAGAGTAGATCGAAGAGTAGATATTAATTATAGTTATTAAAAGGAAAATAATAAAATAAAAGAAACGAGAATAAAAATGAATTACATATGATAAGAAACAGGGAATGTATAAAACGTTTAAAAAGTATAAATCGAATTTACCCGCCACGGGAAACGAAAGATGGCTCGTCGAATCGTATGAAATTATATAGATGGTCAAAGAGGCATCCGGGAGCCTCGGTGTCGGCCATAGTAGAAATGGCGGGTGTTAGCTTACGTGAATGACGGCGATCGTGCTCGAGATTATTATCGAAAAGCAAGTGTTCTGTGTGTGTTTCGCGACACGGGAACGATACCTCAGTATCATATGATTCATCTGGAAGGTAAAGATGCAGAATGTAGCACAAGGAACGACCTCGGATAGTCAAAAGCACGAAAAATCAGCGAGCGTTCACCACGACATTGGAAAGACGTCGTCGACTCCCCAGTCTTCGAACTCCAGTCCTACGAAGTCAGAGACCGAGACCTTCTCCGAGCTGCAGCCACGCTTTATGGCAGACTCGTCGGAGAGCGAAGAGGACAGTGTTTCAGAGGTAAACTAAGCCAAAAAACATGCCACGTCGTGGATAAGATATTTCTGCGATGAGAGGTTGAACGCACGCATCTACGCACGTATACGCACTATACACGCACGCACACGTACGAATCCGTCCGTCTCTTCTGCGTCCGTCCGTCCAGTCACCGCCCCCTCCCTTTCCCTCCCGCCCTCATCTTTCGTTCTTCTTCTTTCTTATATACAAGTTCGTCGCCGCTTACTTACTCTTGCCTGCCTTTTCTACGTATAGTATAGTCGTATATGTATGCGTCGTGTCTGTGTATATGCGTACGGGTACGTACTTACTTACACACGCACCAGCTTTCGATGAAGTCTCTACTCGCGATCGATGTTGATCTTGTTCGACATTTTCTTACTTCTTTGCGATTTCTTTGTTGCAATTTCGTCGTGGAATCGTCTTTTTCTGCACGCGAATTCGAATATATAGCTACACAGAGTTGTCAAGTAAACCATTAACATTTAATGTTGATATTTCTGCAGTTTTATCGTAATTTCCAAAGTCTCGTTGTTTATGTTGGAAGAAAAATCCGAATCTAATTATGATACAAACTGGTAGACTGAAAAGAAGTTATTCTTGAATGGCCGTCATGCGAAATTGGAACGAAACGTATCGTTGGTCTGTAAAAATTAACACAAAACTATGTCATACCGTTCGACGCTTTGTAATCGTATACACTGGTAAGCAAGGCTGACAGGCAATCAAATAGAAAGATTCTTCTTGTCTCCTCGCAAAGTTCGAATTCAACATCGAAGTACAAGATATTGACAACATAACCATTAAACGGCCAATTGCAGATCTAAACGAGTTTTACATACCTAGATGCGTTAAAAACAAAAGGAAAGGAAGGTAAAACAAGAAGGGAATTCATGCAGGGACGTTATATAATCGGGATGTATGCGTTAATAGCTTATGGAACGTCAGCGTAAAGTCCACGCGCAATACACTTGCAGGAAATATCCTTTAGTTTATTGGAATGTGCGTTTTATTTCTCGATGATTTCTTTGATTGTATCGATGTATCATTTTGAATCTTCTTATAACTCCATCGACTGGTGGTCAGTGTCTATCGATATCAAACGAAAACAATTAATTTATTCAAGGTATACGATACTCTTGGACAAGGAAAAAATTTGTCTAACATTTTTCGTATGTCATAGCTTCGCATGCCCTATGAACGAACACGTACATACAAGCAAGCGCTGGGTAAAGAACTCCGGTTAGCTGTACTGCATAATCAAGCGCGTGCGCACGCACGTGTACGCCTGTGTACACGTATATGTTTATAAAAGTAGCATTTATGCATGTATATACACACGACGTTCTCGCACGTATGTATATACGTATATATTTTCACTGGCTAGTAAACTCGCGTGTAGTACATTCGCCCGCGCGCGTGCTGCCCTGTTCCCCTCTATGTATGTACATATTTGTATGTGTGCGAGTATTTTACGTCCGCTTGCACTACGTTGTGCGCCACCCAGCGGAGTTCTCCTCGGCCGCGTTTCTCGCGTATTCGTGCGAGTTCGTGAGCCTGCTTGTCTGCCTGCTCGGTCGTCTTTTACCTACGTTCTCTATACGTTCATAGGTGTATTTCTACCTTTATCCTAACCGCTAGCTCATTCTGTAGTACTGTCAACGAGCTGTTTCACCTCTATCTTTGCCTCTGCCTCTGCCTCTACCGGTTACTCTACCCTCCTGTGTCGCTCGTGTTCGTGGCGTGGAAATTGTGGAGAGCAGAGCCACCATATTATTCTATATTCTGCCATCAGCGGTTATACGGAGCTATTTTTTTCCCCCCACGATTTTTTTAGTGCGAACAATTACATTAGTCGATACGACGTGCTTACTCGTCGATTAGTGGATACGCGGCGATTTCTCTTTTCTTCGGATTCAAAAAAACAAATGAAACGCGTAGGTACGCACGCAGAGTATAGCAAGGAAGTGTCAGTTTCGTCCTTCTTGGAATGGCTGCACATTGTTCTTATGTCTCTCTGTGTTCACTGGCAAGCGGTTTTAGTCGTTTAGAGAAGACGCGATACTTTCACCTCTCTTCTGATTTGCGTTTATGTCTCATCGGTTTCCACTCGCAGCGCGAGAGGATATGACCTCTACGCGAGATGTACATACGATGATTTAGATTATGTGGAATTCTTAATTTGCCTTTAAAAATAGTAGATTTACTCGTAACCCTAGCACGTATTGCAACGATGCTTTGCTTCTCTATATTACTTTGTCCAAAATCATATTTCGTCTAACCATTATTTAATTTCAATTCTTTATTCGTTTCGCAATATCCGATTAATAGTGTTTCCTTAATAATAATTAATATCATTTCTAGCAATATTATTTTCCGTTGCATGTTTACAATATTTTTCTCGAATAGAAATAACCTCAATTTGGTAAAATGCTCGCTTTTCTGTGTCAAGCCTTTATAACAAATTTTTTTTTATCTTACAAGAATTGTTTTATTTATATAAATCAAGTACAGCTATTTCTTATAATATTTAAGAAATATATAAAACGATTCAGCAATTTTTTAATTATCATTTACAATATTTATGTGTATTTCTGCATTCGTAAGAAACAATGTTAGATTACAGAGAATTTCTGAAACAATAAAACTATATTACCCATATGAAATATCAGTATGATCATAATTTTATATGAAAAAATTGAGAGAAAAGCAATTATTGGCGATTTCTATAGCGTATATTTTTAAATATATAAATAAACAATACCCTTGTCACCGTACAATGTTACTGTTTTTATTTATAGATTTAAGTAATTATTGCGTTAAACATTATGAGTATACTGAGATAATATATGTTTAAATTTTAACTGTGTATTAAATTCATGTACAGAATTTAATCTTATCGGGAAAAATGTTACTTTGTTATTTATAGGTGGGGTGTTTTGCAATTGATCAGGTCGAATTAGACGAAGGTCATCATTTAGAATCGTCCAAGTTTCTATTGACTCCTGAAGATCCAGAGAGATCCGTGGATCCTGAAACTCAGGCACGGTTAGAAGCTTTGCTGGAAGCAGCTGGTATCGGCAAGTTGTCGTCAGGCGATGGGAAGCACTTGGCTGATCACGAAGTGCTCCGTCGCTTAACATCTAGTGTTTCTTGTGCATTAGATGAAGCAGCAGCTGCATTAACTCGTATGCGCAGCGATAATCCACGCACACAAAGCGAAAAACGCTCTCTTGTAGAGGCTTGCACCGATGGCGACGTTGGTACTGTTAGGAAATTACTAACGGAAGGACGCAGTGTTCACGAGACTACAGAGGAGGGAGAGAGTTTGCTCTCTCTCGCCTGCTCGGCTGGTTACTACGAACTTGCTCAGGTTTGAACTTTATCTCATATTTT